>NC_073727.1:46483758-47733758 GCF_023634155.1 Falco peregrinus | reverse complement strand
GCCAAAAAAATAGTTTACTTGCTTTGTGACTTAGCATAAAGACAAGAACCAGAATCATAGCATAAAAATAGAACTGAGTGTTTAGCGAGTGCTTTGCATATTGATCAATGAATGCATTGATAAGTTTAATTTTTAATATGTCAACTTTTGTGCTGTGGGTTTTAAATGGTTTTTCTCAGCATGAAACTGCAAAATTCAGAGTTACAAAACTATTCTTTAAGTATCTCTCGTTTTGTATGGTGCTGTAAACAGCAACTTTAGCATTATGTTCAAAACACACTCTGCCTACAGTGAGTGAAAAATCCCATTTGTATTTACTTCTTATTAATAAAAAGGCTTTGAAATCTTATGACACATACCTTACCTGGTTAGATATTTTAACTTTGTACCCAGCCTGTGTATTAGCAGATATTACTTGTGGGAGGATTTTCCCTTCCACCTCACTGAATGTATAAACTGACCAATTCTGCCACTTTGTGGATAGCAGAAGGACATGCAGCTTTTCCTGTCTGAGAGAGCAGGTGATGATAGACGTTGTTTGTGGGGGTTTTTTCTTCCCCTTTCTTTGTATCAATATCACTCTTTCACTTCCATTCTGAGGGCTCTTTTTTTCTCCCCTGTGCCCTGTGTGTTTTGGGATAGGATTGTAGTGTAACAGGAGGATTACAGATATGCATCCAAACAACAGGTCTGAGAAGTTAAGTATTTGGAGTCTTTGCAGAGTCAATGATTTACCAAATACAAGCTAATATAAGACACAACCAAGTTTTTCACACATAAGTATGTTTTTTACACTTTTTAAACCAGCTTTCTTCAGAGTGAAAGGAAGTGTTCACTGGGTCTGCTTGCCTTTGTGGTGTCATATAAAGCCTTCTCTTCACCTGGTGGGCTTAGAAGTGTTACTCAATGGTGATCCACTAAATGATGTAATCAGGAGTTTTATCTTGTTTCAAGAAGTTAGCAGGAGAAAGTGAACTTCTTGACTGTCTGGATTTGCTGCAAATATTAATGTTTCTTTCATACAAGATCAGATTACTTTGGAAAACATTTTCTTGAAGCTGCGTATGCAGACGGCCCCACTTGTCAGTGTGGTTGATGGAACTGCAGTTGCATCAGTTGCCTTCTGCTGCCTTCGGCATTGAGGCAGAACCTAAGTGCTGAGTCCTATTACTCTGAGATTTCAGGTTTCAAAGAAACGGGTATTTTTTTTTTAAACTGTCTCTGTTGTCCTGTTAGCTGTTTGCCTTGCACACTGATTTTTACAGTGGTGTGAGTGGAACTGCCGTGTTCCTGGGCAGAGTTCATCTTCTGGTCTTTAAGCCCTGCTTGTCTGATTTTTCTCCACCAGTGATGGGCATAATTCTTCTGTCTCCCACAGGAAAGCTACATCTCTGACGTGGCCGTTTTTTTAAGTTGTAGTGTGTGACTTCCCCGATGAGTTGTTCAGCCTGAACTGTATGAGTTGGAGCAAGCTATCCAAGTGTCTTCTGATGCCAAAGGTCTGGTTACTTTGAGTCATGTCATACGCCTATGGGAGCTCGTAACAATGTAGTGCAGGGAATTTTCAGTGGTAAGAGATTCTGAAGTCTTTAGGGTATTTGATGTGAATCCCTTCAATACCAAAAAATTTTTTTAGTTTCCAGATCTGTTGACTTGAAAGGCATATGTGTATTGGTCTTTTGTCAGCATTACAAGCAGTGAAGCAGCCCTTTTCTGTTTGTGTATAAGTAAAAATGTGGAAACCCCTTCCAAGTGAAGTACAACTGAAGCTTGAAAAGCCATCTTAAAAAAAAAAAAAAGGTGAAATGTGACTCCATAAAGGAAAACATGTAAGTCATGAAATATATTAGGGATACTATATCATAAAAACAGGAATACGTACAGCAACCTAAAAACATCTAAAATGGAATCTTTTTCTGGAAAATAATCTAAATGGCCCCAGTATTGATCACATCAGTAGTGGCAATTCTATTTCTGTTCTTGGCTCTTGCTTCCCCATTACTCCATCTTGACACCACTAGTGTATACTAGATACTTAACATAGGTACTTCTCAGCTGCTTTTAGAGACAGCCCTGGAAGTGACCATATTTGGAGAAGCATCATTTGGAGTGCTGTTATGGGGTATAAATAGAATTTAAGTATCTGGTCCGGTTTCTATGATATACTGTGTTTATCCACATGGTCTTTTGGGGGGACAATTCTGGGATATATTGAAGAGGAATTCTTCCTCTTTATGTCCCTTCTGCCCATTCAGGCCTTTTTTGTACAGGTAGGTATTAAGCTTATTGCAGTTACTAGATCTGGAAATGGATTCCTTGTGACTGTGGCAAAATCACAGCCACTGCTAGCTTCCATCAGTATGTCATTCTGACACTGGCTATTGACTTTTTATGCTCATTGAAGATTTGATAAGAGACCGTGGACATGGACTTTTCAGCTTCTGAATTTTACATAACGGCTATCTCATGTATGAAAGGCTGGAGATAGAGGTATGCAGAACACAACTTTGGTAGTTTCACACTTTTTAGAAAACTTTTATTTTGCGTATACAATAATGATCTGAGCAGCTAGCGTAAGTACAGTAAGTGCAGATCTATAATGATAACCTGAAGTTCTAGAAATAGTTTTAGTGACTTGAAAATAAAACCAATTATCAGTGTTTGTCATTCATCAGTATTTGTCACTGTACTTTAAAAGCAGTGGAAAATTCTTAAGAACTTAAAATACTTCATAATGTAGTAGACAAAGGAAATGTAAATATTAATTTAGAAGGATTTCTGTTACAATAATATGCTCAGGATAGCAGCCTGTAATTTTTACTTAAGTGTAATGCTTTGACTTAAGTATTTAATAAATTATATTCTTTAATATTTTTGTAATTAAATTCCTCTAGGGAGTACTATCGCTTGCTATGATAACTATTTTGATACACATTGTGAAACAACCACAATTAAAGTTTTTCTTAACTAAGTTAGAGAAGTCACATGGTCTTCAGTTAAAGGAAATCCTTTCAGTAAGTTCACAAACAGCCTCTTCAAGACTTTCCTGTTGCTGCCAATACTCTCCCATAAGCAACAGCACAAATTATATTTTAAGTAAAGTTAAAACAAGAATTTTGTGAGGTTTTCTTTTATCAATGTTTTCCACTGCAAGTGTACCACTGGGTTTTCTGTGGCTTTTAAAATAATTTCAATAAAATAATTAAAAAAATAATTTGGTTTTCTTGAACTGTTGGTTCAGGTCTTCCAAATTCATTTAACAGGAAACTGAAATTTCTTGTGGCTTTGTTTTTTTGAAGGGTGCAACAGGGAAAAGAGTGGCTTTGCAGATAGGTATACAGTGAAGAGGAAGATTTTGTGCTTAAGGAAAAGTACAGCTACAGTAGAGTACTGTACCTGACTGTTTTGGGGTTGCATAATAGTACTTAATTTTAGTAGTAATCTTAGCATATATCAGAATCACACTGTAGATTTCGGATTAAAAGAATATATCTCTTTAAAGCATTGCTTTTATCTATAAAGGGATTTTTCTTTGAACAGGTATGCAAAAGTGAAATATTTGGAATAAAGTACTGTGCACAATACTTGCATTATGCCAACAGTACAATCTGCTTCACAAAACGTACTATATTTATTGAGATAGCTGAAATTTCCTTGGAGGTAATGTGAGGAATCTCTTATGCCATGAAAGAGGTGCCTGCAGAAGTCTGCTTTCTGTGATCCTGGCTCAGTCAGTCTCAGGTTGTCTCTTTAGATGCACAAAAGTGCTCTATCTTTCACAGATGCTTCTGGTTTTGACCAGAATGGCTTAATACAGGAGAGGAGGAGTATGGTACTCTGCTTTCTACTGATACACTGTTTTCAGGCAGTTTGAATTCAAGACAGACTCACAAAACAACCTTTAACTTGTGTTGAATGTATCTGTAGTCTTTTCAATCTGTTCCCAACAACTGATTGAGTTTTCCACATTTATATATGTATCCATCTGTGGGCAGGGAGAGACGGGGGAAGAATGCTGGAGTAGTAGAAATGGCCAGAGCATTATATGTAGTCTTCCACTTCTGCTGAACTTAAAACGTTATGGGTAGAGTATATTATTCTAATATTGTGGTTGCAAAACAATAAGTTTTTGAATGAAAAATCTGCATGTTTCAGAAAAAAAAATAATAAATGTTGTCCTTGGTCAAGTATCAAATAAGCAAGACCTTGACCTTCTGTTTCCATCCTCTGAAACAACTCTGAATCCCTTTAATCCTCAGTCCAATTTTCGATGGAGCAAGTGAGGCCACTGAACATGGCCTGTATATTTACTTGTTAGTTTGTCATCACTGGTCCTTCAAATGGTCATAGCTTCACTGGATTTTAGTTTTTAAGAGGTTCTTTAAATCTGTTATATATAACAATGTTGTTTAAAATCTACATAGTTTAAGACAAAGCCTTAATTGCTGAAGAGAGAGAAGCTCAGTACGTGGACTCTTAACATTGGAAATGTTGTTCTGTAAATTGCTAAAATTTAGTTATTTGAAATTAATCACTTTAGACAAATGTTACTGAACTTCTGAAAGTTGGAGGACATAATTTTCCTATTAAGAAAATAAATAGCAAATCAAATTATATTTGTAAATGGAGTAATATTTACCACATTCAAGGTGAAATTGGATTTCTTCCATTATAACAGGTTTAGCACTACAAATTCCTTTTGGATTTAACTAGTTATCAGTTCTGTGAAACAAGCTCTAAGAAATATTTTTTAGGCTATAAAAATCATACAAGATTTTTCTGATTGTAGAAGACTGGTAAAAGCATGCTTTGAAGGATAGAGTTAAGAACCCTGTTTTATATGTGCCTATATTTAACAATTTTGAAGTCTCTTCAACCTCCTGCATTTGAGTTTGTAAATATTTTGTGAAGTTACTTGTTCAACTCTACTTTTTACTTAGTGTGGAAACATTACAGTGCTTGCAAACTCTTGGCAAAATTCATCTCGCTTGCATGGAGAAGGCAGTAAATTGGGTATGGCTCCATATTCAAGAAGAGTGTCAAGAGTATTGAGGAGTTGGATGCTTTAAGTTTTGCCCTTTTGCCATACCAATCGAAGTTGCAGCCCCCACTTACATTTGCCCACCTTTAAATGATATGAAGTAATTTGTTTTTGTAACACAAGTGTTGAGCAACTGTAATTGGCAATATTAACTAACAGATCAAGACAGATAGGCCCATGATCCTACTCCTGAATATTATTTCTGGCTGCTAGGCCATGTTTTTAGATCCAACTGATGTGGCTGCCAGCTGCTTCTGGCACGTGGAGTGCTGGCACAAAAAGAAGCTGTGGTGTTGCCAAGTGCTGAAGGCTTATGTTTTTATGCTGCATCACTTTCCTCTTCCCCATGACCTGTTGTAGTATGGGAGCTCTGCCACTGGGCAGTAAGATTTTGGGGCCTGTCTATGAAGTGCATGTTCAGATGTATGTGGCTTAGCAGCCAATAAAGTATTTATTTCAAGGACACTGGGGAAACTAAAGTCTTTAACCTGTGGTGTTTGCAGATTACTGTGCTAAGTAAAAATACTCAGTGAACTGGAAGAAGTTGTAACTTACACATTTTAAAACTTGTATATAGTCTCTTTTCTGTGAAAGATCAATGAAAATGTTAGTGCAGCCTTTTGGTTTAAGTATTCAAGCATAAGAAATCAAGGAAGTTTGAAAATGGATGAAGAGTTGCTTGAGTGATCTGTATTCCCTAACTAGAAAGAAATGAATGATATCAAAAGTAAATGGGTACACTTTTGATCCAGGTAGTATTACTATGGAAGCTTTAACTTTTGAAACCTGTAATACAATTTAACATCTTTTCAGCCAGTAGCAATCTTTTTCATTGCTGCTATTAACCTTTGCTTTTATGCTGAAGTTAAGTGTGCTTATACAGCATCTAATGCAAAGGATCTAAAGCTGTTCTTTGCATAAAAATAATTAACAGGCTGGTGAACTGATGCATGGATTTAGCAAGAAGGGAGTCCAACTGGGAGAAAACAAGAACAAAAAAAGTCTGTAAAGCTAAGGATTAGAGCTGACAGAACAAATTTCCATTGAGTAATTATTTTACCTTATCACTGAAACACTTCTGAAAGCCCAAGTTTGATAGTCCAAGTAGTTTGGCAGTTACTTTCAATTTTGGACCTTGACAGATTAAAATGGTTTAGGGTTTACAGTTTCCACAAGGTTTGTAGACCAATTTCAAGTTATGATTTCTGTTGTATAGGGAAATCAGATACTTCCGAAGCTGCAGTTCCTATGGACACTATTTCTTTATCAGTTTTGAAGAAATAGTAAGCAATAAGCAGGACCCAAGAGGACAGAAATAACAAAGTTTTCAGATATTAATATTTGCGCTGGAGTTAAGGTCAAGGAAGAGTTCTCTGCTGGTACTGTTACTAGCTTTTGGGTTTTGTTGGCTTTGTTATTTTTTTCTACCTGTAACTGGTCTTATTTCTTCTTGTTTGCCTATTACCTTTCTTCCACCTTTTGGCAACGTAGACCGTGAAGCATAGGATATCTAAAAGACTTTAATACCTTTTCTGGTGGCTTTCTCTTTCAGGATTACATTTTGTCATCTGCCTTTCCAAAGTAAATGGCTATATGTGGGCACTGAAAGAGGAAACATTCACATTGTCAATGTGGAATCATTTACTCTCTCGGGCTATGTCATCATGTGGAATAAAGCCATTGAACTGTGAGTTTAATCAAGTATTGTCTGTTGCGGGGAGGGAGCAGAAGTATCCCAGATGTTATTAACATCAGTTGTAGAAAAGTCATTGTTACCTAGAGTGGCCTCCATATTAGTCTCCCTACACGAAACACACACTATCAATGTACAGAAATAGTCATGTAAAAATTTTTTATTTTCATAAATGTGAAATGTTAATGTATTATGTTTCTGCCTGTAACACTATTTTATCATAGTGCCTGCAATAGACATAAAAATAATTATCTGTGGTGATAAAGAACTAGAAAAATATGTGGTTGGTATTTGGACAGGCATGTCACTTCTGCAGTTTTGGGGTTAAAGCCCAAAGTACAAAGATACGCATGCTGAGTATAAAATCACTGGCTGAAAGTGTGGATTTAAATAAGCTTATTTCAAGAGCAAAGTCTATTTTACAGCTATTGTCATTGCTTCTCCTTTATAAATAATAAATTTGTGCATGCAAATACAGTGTTTTGTTGCTGAAAACATATACTTGTGTGCTGCTGTTCCTGTGCTGTTATTTTGTTTCCAGAATAATTTCTCTATCTTGAAAAGGTCCGTGAAGTCCATCACTTGCCAAAGGCTGTTTCAACAAACACAATTATCATTAGTCCATCTGCTTCAGTAGCAGGAAGTCAACATAAAGTCTTAACTCTGTGGTGTTTTAACAATGCCCAGCTTGGGCAGTTTATGCAAAAAGGCAAGACCTGTTTTCCAGCATAAAAATAAATGCTTTATCCAACTATGTCAATTCTGTAACAAAAACCAGTAAGACAGTGATTGTAAAAGTAATGGCAATTTTTTCTGTGTTGTGAATAGGCAGTAAAAAAGTCTGTCCTTCCTATAAAAAGACAGGAACTAGGTGCCTAGAAATAAACAGAAATTTATGGGATTGAAGATAAAAGTGATTCCATGCTGAAATGTCAATAGATTGCTTACATTGGAGTGTATAGCTGCAGAATCTGTATTACTTGCAATCATTTTGTGATGCAGTTTGGGGCAGGAGAGTTTTTTTTAATTAAATGGAAATATTTCTTGTTTAGGTCGTCCAAATCTCACCCAGGACCTATTGTCCACATTAGTGACAATCCAATGGATGAAGGAAAGGTACGATATGTTTAAAGACTATTCAAAAACTTTCAAGCAGGACTTCTTTTTTTGAAGTATTACTACCACTGCTTTTTAAGGAAGGATTAAGCAGAGATGAGTACAGTGTTGAAAACAAAAGAAGGCTAAATCAAAGTTGTAGGCTCTGAAAATAACAGGAAGCAGGGTGCAGACGTGACTGTAGGACACAGTACCAGCATAATTGAATGTATCTTGTAATCGGAAACAGTTGAAAACACAGTTGAAAGTGTTTAATTGTAAAAAATCTTGGAAAAAAAAGCAAAGAACTTTATTTATGGTAGTAAAAAAATGAAGATGTTACCAAAAATGTCATAACCTGAGTGCAGAAATAGTGGGATGGAAATTAAAGAAACTTTAATGCTCTTGAGTGTTGCTGTTTCCTAATTTCAAAATGCTTATTTATATGGGATACGATGTACTTGGTCTAGCAGTTTATGGAGTTTGAGGTTTGACATACTCCCATTTAGCAAACAGCATCTATTGATTATAAATTGCTTAAAACTTAACTGGCCTGTAGTACAACTAGATACTTCAGAAAAATAAACTAAAACACGTAGGACAGAGCTATGTATTAGACTTGTCTCTTTCTTCTTTTGAGTTAGTATTAACGTAATAATCTTTTTATCTTGACAAAAAGTTTTACTGTCTTGTGAGGGCTTCATCAATGTGTAACTTTTTATGTCCTGAGATATAGCAGCCACAAAGAAGAACTTGGGTTATAAAGTCAATGGTCTTGAGTTCCTCCTGTATTACTAAAGGAAATCTACAGGTATTACCCTTTGCTTTGGGACATTTGGTTATGAGGCTTATGCAAAACCAACATAGAACCCATAACTTTAGTTCACAGTGAAGACTTCAAAAATTAAAAGAGAAAGCAAGGAGTTAAAGGCAACATACTAACATTTTAGGTGACAGTAATTACTGTAGTAGAAAATCATACATTCCCCACTAAAGTCATGATTGTAAGACACTGCTTCAGGTAACAGACCTCTTCTACAAGTCTTGCGATGGGATCACGTAACTCACCCACTCTATGAAGGATCTTCAGCCTCTTTAATTTGTGTGTTCCATATAGCTGTTTAGCAAATTTTAGCGATCTACTGTTGTTCAGATCCCCTGGTCCACACTGAAGAGTAAACAGGAAGGGTTTTCTTTAATTTTTACAATAGGAGTAAAGCAAAATATGAAAGGATTTGAAAACAGTAGTGTTACCTGTGTCTTTAACAAAAGTTTGTGGACCCCTGATAAAAGTATCATTATAATTTAGCCAGAGACACCTTGATACCACTTTAAACACATTTTCATTAATGACTCCACTTTAGATTAATCAGGTATAAGTGATTGAAAAGATTGATGACTTAAATTCTGAATTATTTTTGTCAGTGTAATGTCTCAAAAATATCCTAGAGTTTTGAAGTCCCATTTGTGAAGAATCTTCAAGAAGGAGGAAAATAATTTTCCTTACTGCTGTACCATATATGCAGGAAAAAAAATATTTTATTTAGTTGCCTTTCATTTGACATGTTAGTGGTGGATAAAACTGAAGAGAGAGGGAATGATACTCTTGTCTCAGCAGTAGTTTGAATGTTTTAATAGCATGCTGGTTAAAAGCTTGTATCCTAGACACCTGAGGTTTCAGTCCAACAAGAAGAATTTAATGAGTAGAGTTTTTTTCATTGGGGTGAAGCTTACTGCAGTAAGTGCATAATGAATGGATTTCTCTGCAGGATTAGGTTTGAATCACATTCCAGAGTCATGGACTCTAGGATATGAACACAATGAAGCTATGGTAACTTAAGAAAAGACAAACTACTTATTCTGGTGTATTCCACTCCCACCCCACATTTAATTATTGCTAAATAAAGTTTAGGAATTACTTGTTTTATCAACCAGGCTATCAATCTGATGTTTTAGAATCTGACCTTGCACTCATCTTCTATCCCATAAGAAAAATATTGCTGAAAAACCTGTACAGTTGCAAGAACCTCCTGTGTACTCACTTTTAAAATCTGTTCATGCTATTAGCCTTCTAATCACTGTGATTTTTCTAATGTTTAAAGTTAAAACAAAAATTACAAAAGAATAAGCAAGATCACGTAAAATAGTATATATGACACTGTAGTGAGGGAAAAAATCTAATACTTTTACTAGATCAAATGTGTCTTAACATTTTTAGCGTATTCTAGTGCTATATAGCACTGTAATAGATCAAACATTTTATCTGTAAGGTGGAAAGAGATCCTGTTTTATTTTTCATACTGGAAATAACACTACACTGTAAATCTTAACATGCTGAAAAGACTGTCCAGACAAAACCTCTAGGTGCCTTGATTTAGATCTCTATCCTTGACTACAATGGCATGTATGTGGAAGGCAGTGTTTTCTTATATGTGATACAAAGGCATTCCTCAGGGCACTTCTGTTTGCTCACAGGAAATAGGCTGCTTCAACAGCCGGTAAATCCCAGCAGCCAACCACTTGGCGGTTTTGTATGTCCATGCTGGGAAAAAGAAATGAGAGTGAAGGCGTGCTACGAAATGCTAGGAGCTGCATCTGCTGTAGCAGCATTGCTCGAAGGAAAGATGTCACAGTAGATCCAGCAGCTATGAAAGATGAAGCTGCACTGCCGCCTTCTACCTAACAAGTGCCAGTTTTGTTACTACTACCTTATGTTGGCCTTGTTTTGTTTTCCTTGTCACTTAAGATAGGAGAGTAAAATACTTACTCAACGATGTTAGGCAAATCATTGAGCAATTTGGAAAAAAAAAACATGCAGAAAGGGTTTAATCTTACTTCTAGCAAAAAGATTTAGAAAACTATCTTGTTTAATTTCCTTCTAGCTTTCTTTCTCTTAACAACTAAATGTTCTTGGTGTTCCTTTAGTCAGTTATCTCAATTGTGACTAACAACTGGGGAAAGCTTATATATTGCATAGTTTCTTTATAGACAACTTCAGGAAGGATAGTGTGTTCTTCCAGCAAATCTAAGCAGAACAAATTTCAGTGAAGAAAATCCACAATAAAGTTCTCTTTTCCAACCCCCCCATTTTCACTAAGGAAGGAATACACTTAGGAAAGCTTAATATTAATCTTTCTGGAACTCAAAGGGATTTCCAAAGACTCTTCAGAAGAATACATTTTTTTTTTCTAATTTTGCTTGTATGTGAGTTGTATTTGCTGGAAGTTTAAGAAAACGATGAGTACAAAGTAAACCTCTCTGACATTGAGGGTCTTCACTGCTTCTCTCTAATTTTTTTGTCTTCCTAACTACTTTCAGTTACTACATGCTGTAATATTACAGGTATTACAAAAGGTATTATTTGGCTTATCCTTATAAAGACTTAATATATCTGCTTATTATTGCAGCTTCTGATTGGCTTTGAGTCTGGAACAGTGGTATTATGGGATCTGAAGTCAAAGAAGGCAGATTACAGATACACACATGATGAGGTAATATTTTTCATCTATATTACTTTCTATAAGGATTTGCTATTCTAATAATTATTATTCTTTTAGTTTCTTCTGCTTCTGTCACTAATGGATCAATAAATACATCTCTTTGAAACTGTAGGTACTCCCTAAAAGAGCCATAGTGTTTGAATAATAGAAACTTCAGACCAAATAAGTGTTCACTGAGTTGAAGATTGTGAAGCAGTGAATGGTGGCATGGACTGGATTTCTTTACTAACTGGGGGGGGATGGCTTTCCGATATTTTTTTTTTCTGGTTTGAGGAGTGTGACTTTCACCTGTGTTAAGAGCTTGAGTCTTAAGTTAAAGCAGGGTGGTTTAGCAATTATTTTTTTTTTTAATCTTTCACATATTCTGAAAAGTGGAGGGGGAGGTGGGAAGAAGCCACTAAATAGTTTCACTAGAACATTTCTATAAATACACCTTTTCTTTGTAGGGTGAGATCAAAGTTTGAAATAAAACTGGGGGAGGCTTAAAAAAAAGGCAACTGAGTGGCATTTATTTCTATAAAACTTGATTCTTAAAAGAATGTAGGCTTTTTGAAAGACTTAGATTAAGAAAAATCAATCAACATAGTACGCAAGATGATGTATTTTATTTAAAAAAACATAAAATCAGTCTTAACTACACTTCATTGATTGTGAAGACTATCATTGTTCAGTACTAGCTAGGCTTGTTTCTTGTATCACAGTGTGTGTGGTTTTCTTAGCTCTGCACTGAACTCACAAGACAGGATTTGTTGGGGGTTTTTTTGTGGTGGTTCTGGCTCAGTACTCATGCCTCTGTGTGTCAGTTCTACCAATGAAAGGTTTCTTTGAAGGGGGAGTCTCTGAAGTAGTCTAAGCCTCAGATCATCAGAGCTGAATGAGGTATCTTTGTGTATTCAGAAATGTCTGTATAAGCCTCAAAGTATGTTACATGAAAAGAAATCTTCTACTTTCTGGTTTCACTGCATGTACCGAATTAATTCCCTCTGTCATTTTGTTTCATAAACTTAGTCATATCTCTACCATCTTTTTCTAGTCTTAATGGAGTTCTTCCTGTACGTCTTTCCTCTAACTTTCTTTTTTTTAACCATTCTATTTTTATCTTTGTTTTATAACAGAGAAACATAGTATAGCATAGTCAAGATGTGGGCATGCTGGATTTATGATGTGAAGTAATTGTTTGGCGTTTTCTTCTTTCTCTCTTGATCTTGATATTGCATTAGCCTTTTGATACTGCAAGCATTAAGCAGATACTTCCTTGAACAACCTACTATAAAACTAACCTCATTCTTCAGTGTTAATTGTCAGCTCAAAGTCCACTGGGTTTATGCATTGCTTCACATTTATGTAGTTGGACAAAAAAAATGTAAGTCTCTCTGCAGTTCTTCAATGAAATCCTGATTTCTACCTTGAATATGCCTTAGCAGTGTCAGCAGACCTATCACCTTAATATGCTTGTTCTTATTTTAGTTATTTATGAATAAAATGAGTGGCACAGATCCTTGAGGGTCTCTACCTATTGACTTCATCCATGAACTAATCAGTTGCTGCCAGCCTGTCTTTATTCTAGGTTGCTTTACTTCTTGATACCTTAACCAATTATTCATCTGCTCAAGGATCTCTGGTTTGTTTGGGTTTAGTTTCCTTTGAGAGGTATTGTTGAAAGACTTTGAAAGTTATGCAGACAACTTAATTGCTGTTTCCATTGGCTGCATTGCTTGTTAACACTTGACGACGCTTGTGGAGGTTTGTTGGATATGATTTCCTTTTACAAAATGCATATTGACTTCTCTTACCTGCTATATTATGTTCTTCTATATGTCTGTTAACTCTGTTCTTTATTAAAGTTTTGCTGGTTTCTCGAAACTTACCCAGGGTAGACATGCTGCTTATCCTGTTTTCCTTTGGGTTTTGTGTAAAAATTGATGCCATACTTGTCATCTTCCTGAACCAACCCTGACTTGAGAGGTTGCAAACAGCAGTGAGTAGTTCAGCTGTTTCATCTTTGATTTACTTTAGGATTTGTAAGTGAATGCATCTAATTGTTCAATTTGGGTTTAGGTTGTAGAAGAGGTAATGAAATACCTCAGGTCAGATACTTTGATAAAGAAATGTGCATTATCATAAGTTGGGAACAGATAGGAAGGGAAGAGTTAAAAAATGAAGATCTATAGAGTGAATTTGATGAGTTTCACTTTCTCATTATTGTGAATCAACATACATAAAGTTACTTAAAAATACTGGCCATTCAAGTCTTCCAAGTATGCTTTTTCTGTGAGTTCAGATTGGCCTTTAAGAAAAATAACTTTCTGGAAAGGAAAAAGAATTACTGTATGCAGTAATAATTTCTTGGTTCTCATCCATTTAACAGTGTATGACAAGGAATTTCTTCTTCAATGGGCAAGTTATTTATATCTAATATTCTAAGAGGGAAGGCAGAATAGAATAATCTCCCTTTTTTGAATTTGGATTTGATATAGTTAGGCAGTTTCAAGTTCTTCTGGATTCTGGACTGAATGGCATAGAAATAAAAAGATTAATTTTGTGTAACAGAATTGAAAAATGTGTGTTTGTTGAAAGATGCCATTGCAGAGCATGCTGTAATTGTTTCTGGACCAATGGCCTTGAGAGAAGATCCTATCGGGTACAGAAAAGATAATGAATAGAAAGCTGCAGAAAGTGGGTGATTATATGTATGCTATATATAGATATCTGTCCTTCTTGTGTGTGTGTGCGAGTGAGGTGGGGCTTCTCCTGTATCGTTATTTCATTTTATTCTCCAGTGCCTCTTCATTTTCTATTTAGCTGCAAAAATGGAGAATCTCCCTCAGTTTGTCAGTGAAACAATTATTCAGCTCCATAATGTTGTCTTTCTAATCATATTATGATCAGTGCTGACTAGTGGCCTATATAAATATACTGTTCTTGTTGTTTTTCAGCTAGCACAGTTTCGAGTAAGTGAATGTAAATGTTAAATGCAGAAGAAGCAGGGGGTTTTATTGCATTTTGAAAGAATAAAATGATGTTGCCAAATAAGAAAAAAACTGCTAGTTTTTTATAAGCAACTTCCTTAACAGAAAAGAGAAAAGCATTCTCACTTGCTTAAAGCGGAAAGAGGTTACTGTGTAAAGGTGGGTAACCTTTTTGAGTCTTAAACAAGTAATACTGTAATTGATACCGTGAAAAATCCTGATCGACATTATTGGAATCCTGTTAATAGGGTAACCTGTTCATTCTAGTTGAATAACTTAGAAATTCAAATACTTAGCCAAAAATGAAATACATATATAATATATAGTAGGCAAATAATTCTTTTCAGTGACAGGCTAGTACAGTTTTGTAGATATTAAAGTAAAATAGAAAATCAGAAACCAGGGGTACTGACTGAATTGAGCAGGACACAGGGAAGGTAGAGCTAATTGAGGCTGTGAGTAAGAGAGTAACTAGTAGACAGTTCTAGGGAGAAGTGATTTCATGCGTGTCCATTCTAAATTTAACTGCACCTTGGGTTTTTTTCTTCCATATTTGAGGCTGATGTTAGGTTTTTTCTCTGAACGTGTAATACTGATTTCAGATTTGAAAAACTTTGGTTAAGAAAGATGTGACACAATCTGGTTTTTAAGATATGAAATAGAAGTAACCAAAGTATTTTTACAAAGATGTAGCCAGGATGTAACACAATTCATAACTTCTAGAGTTAAGCTTGATCTTGAATGATTTTCTGTAATATCTTTTCCTGTTGATTGGAGCAGCAAGACATGTGCTCCCTGTATAATGAAGGAGCCTAAAAAGTTTGTGGCCATATTAATTTCTTTAGTTCCTTCTCCCTTCTGTCCCCAACTACAAATAATTAGGTAGCGTACCGTAATTCAGGTATTGTATTGCCTTTCCAAGAACTTTATTGATTTAGCTTAGTCTAATCTAAGATTGTTGTGCTGCCCCAAAAGGCAGTCTTACCCTGAGCACCTCAGCAATACCTTTCCATAATCAATTGTGGCTGCACAGGATCAATACTGTGACTATACAGGAAGTCACAGTATAATTGCCCCCTGTTTCCGCTCACCCAAGAAAATTGTCATTTGGAAAGACCCATTGCATGTAAAAACTGAAAGTTTGAGGAAAATCTTCAGACTTTCTGGCAACATAGTGGTTTCGTTGCTCAAGAGAGTGCATACACAGCGTCCAGCAGGAGTGGGATAATGCCTTATCTCATGAGATCTCCTCTGCTTCTGGTATGTGTGACACAGAGCAGAAAAAGCTCTCTGCCGCTTTGTTACCTGCTAGCAAACTTTGTAAACTTTATTTTCTATGCACAGTGTCTTTCTAGCTTTTGTTTCTTGTTAATTTCCTGGTTTGGTGGCTTTACCACAGGTGGCTTTTGTATGTTGACTGTAAGGGCTGTCTTCCATCCATGGAGGCATTTCACCCCTTCTCTCACAGAGGGTAACGCTTGTGACATCCTGCCCTGTAGCAGGAGCAGGATTTTAAACCTTGGGGCTTATGTCCTTGGTTCTCCACTTCTTGATGAGAGCTCTTCTAAGCATGGAGTTCACAACCAGTAAGAAGAAAGCAACATAGTCCAGTCTTGTCACGTTTGAGATCTGGTGCAGAGCTGCTCATCAGACACAGGAGATGCCATCTGGTCTGCCTTCTTCCCCCCTGACTGTACCCTCTCAGACCACTGAAGTTGGGGCGGGGGGGGGAGGCAGGGGGGAGTTGCAGAAGGATCTTGTTTGGTGAATCAGGCCTGCTTATTCTGGGGGAATAATAAACCAGGGAAACATTCTATGGCTCTAACCCTACTGAAAACAAGTAATTCTTCTGGTACTGGTTAAATGTGTAGTCCCATCAGTTTCATAAAGTCCATCACTACTGAGTTGCGAAGGTGATGACTGATTCTGTGCCTAGTAGAAATAACAGTGCTCTACCTGGGGCGTGAGCTTTGTTGCTGCTGGGAGTTGCAGGACTGACATCAGCAGAGCCTGGCACTACAGTACAGCTGCAGTTCTGTATGACATCGAGACACAAGATAGAGCTGTCAGGACCCTGGACCTGGATCCTCTCCACCTGTGCAGTCATAGTCTCATAGCAGTACTGTGAAATACACTTCTCTGTTTTGAGTGATGGCGGTTGTTCATGGGTGACTAGGCTTCATCAGGTATCATGAACAGGATGGCCAGGCACACTGATACCATAAAGACTGTTTTCTAGAAACTTTGCCATTAGATTAGTCTCCCCTGTCATTGCTTAGTGGTTGATGTTGGTCTTAAAACATGTAACTTGAGGGACTGTGCAGCCTACCACCATCAATTGATGCAACTACTTTTGAATCAAACCTTAGATGTGTGAAGGGATCCAAATGTCATCCTTTATGATCTTCCTCAGCTGAGGAACAACGAAGGTCAAGCTTCCTGCATGATTAGAGGTTTACGGAAAGACATCTGTGCAACTTCCTCAGGGAAGAAGCTGAATCCTATTATGTTTTTTTGTAGCTTCCTGCTTGGTTTCATTCCAAATTACCTGACCTTTAGGAGGCTTTCTTGAAGCAAATTCCCATGACGTAGTGGGGCGGTCTCATTTGTTTTCTGAAAGCTAGGTTAGTGGAACACAGTCCACTCTTTCTTCCTATCTGAACATGTGTGCTTGCCCAGCACCCTGCTCTGGCAGTTGCAGCACAAGAACACTAGGAGCACTCACCCCAAGGACAGGCATGCTCATAGGGTGGTTAACACCACCACCCCTAAAACCCTTGTAGTCGTATTTCTGCTTAACCATGGCTGGAGGATGCAGCTCTAGGTTGTGATTAGTATTAGTTCTGATTATGGAGTATTCTTTCTTCCACAACATTCTAGTTTGTAACAGGAAACTTACTTAGGCTTTATTCTTCTTTTTCCCCTGTTACAAATGAGAGGTCCTGAAATGACAGTACTGTACACTTTTTATAACAAAAGTAATATGTTGTGTGTTTAGAATTAGTTAGAAGCATGCACAAACATAACATTCTTTTTCAGAGAATTTGGAAGGAAATTACCTGTGACAATGGAACTGTAGTGAATGAACTTTTCTTCAGAAAGCTGCTTGGAAACCCTTTCCTTATAAAACATCCTTTTTGTCTTGGGCAAGCTTAGTGGAAAAATAAGATTATCAATTCTTTTTGTGTCATTCTTTTATGTTCAAACACTGGGAATTTAAAAAGAAATTACATGTTTATGTAGAATACAGCTTATAGTGGGAACATTTCCCGTACTGTATTTTCAGTCATTAAAGAAATAAATTTCTCTCCTATTAACTTGTTTCTAAAATACTTGAAGTGCAACTTCTGAAAATTAAAACTAGTTTTTCAATAAAGTACATCCTTCAAATAGCATTTTTTTGTTCTCATTTAGAGTAAGCTTTGATAGCATTAACTCAGCAAATGTATTATAGATTACTATTTTTAGACTCAATGTTCTTGTACATGACTGAGTGTAAGATTATTTTACAGCATTAAAAGCATGTCAAAGTAGCCTGTGGGATTAAGAGGAGTGGGGAAAAAAGCAACCCTGATATGTGACTTGCCAGAAACCAAAGCATGTCAGTGCAGTCATTAGGCACTTGCACATTTCATTGCATGAAAGCAATCTTTATGACATATTGCCATTTAAGCCTCAGTAGCTACATTCTTTTTTCTTTTTTTCTTTTGGAGCATTTTTTTTTCCACTTTCTTTTTTAGGCTGTTGACAGAAGAGTTAGCATAGGTACTCCCGAGTTAGTGTGTTTGCTTTGAATATTTTGGTAAACTTGCAGAAAATCAGTATGTGTCATCATCTGTTCAAGTTTACCAGAAAATACTGTCCCTGTCGATGGAAATAAGACAGTGAAGTCAGAATAGGCTACAGTGAACAGTCTGGTTTGCAGAGTAACTAATCTTGTATTAACTGTCATGCACAGTTTATTCCAAGCTCAGTTAACAGCATACAAGAGTAAGGGATCATGGTCAAATCCAAAGAGCAAAGAAGGGAATTCTCCATGCTTCTGGTGCATTCCTGTGGGAAAGTATGCAAAAACATTTTGCCAAAGATTGTGTTATACTTAAAGCAAGGAGGTGTATAATAGTTTATTTTTTTAAAAAGCCGGTTTACTTAGATATTTTTTTTCTTTTGAGTTGTAGCAACTGTATTTGCAGCAGTCTAGACCTGATATTAGAAGAAAGGGGGTTAAAAAGTCTCTTAGAAACAGGGAAAACTGCTTAAATTATAGCTTTTGTATTCACATCAAAGTGTCAAATTTCTGCATGTATCTTGTCTTGCAGGAAGATAGGATATGAAGAATGGTCTCAAACTGTTCTGAATTAAAATAAGTCTGCAGGAATTGAAAAGAAAGGGATTTTTTTGTATATGTTTCATGAATTGAAACAGTTAAACCTCCTTGGTTGAATACTATGATCAAAAATCGGGTCTTTATTGATGAACTTATCTCTTGAATTGAAAGGTTGTATTTGTATTTAGAGTTATTATTTTTTGTACCTCTTTAAAGAACCAAGAAATAGTAGTGGTTTCTGGGGATACTGACAAGCTATTGCAGCAGCAAAACTGAATTTCATAAAATGTTGTTAAACCTGCATTAATCTCTTCAAACATGAGTGATCTACTTGAGATTTCTGTAGGAGACTTGCATATAAATGTTTTTAATTTTGTCCCTCAGACTTTTTCAGTTTCTTACTTGTTATTGTACTTCACAGTCCTACAGTCTTCCTCAGATAACTGTTGCAGGCACTGCAAGAACATTTCCTTTTAAAAATCAGGTATGGTCACTTTCTTTGCAGGCAGTATAGCAGTCACTTTTCTACATGGGATAATCCTTCTGGAACAGCCAGTGAAAGTGAGGCTTCCGTTCTGCACAGCCTGTCTCCACATAATATTCTAGGATGGTTAGTTTCTACATTTCTGGTTAAGTTTTGACATATGTAGGACATCACAGTTAATTGTGCTGGGCTTGTTATTCAAAAAAGTAAGATTCAATTATGATTTATTTTTTTCCTAGAAAACACGTAACTATCTTCTGTATAGTCGAGAACAGCTACTTTAACTTAGTGTCAAAGTGAAGGGGGTAACATGAATACTTTTAATGAGAAAACTTTAGTTATAATTAAGTAAATATAAATATTTATTTAATACAGTTTTTCTTACAGAGCATTCTCTATGTAAGTTCCTGTAAAGATTCCCTGTATTTGGTGCATGTTTGTAAATGGAAGTATTCAGAATATTAGTGGGGTCAGGATTTGGGTTACCAGTGCAGACACCTCCTCTTAAAGATACAAATGCCTAGTGCCTTAAATATAGCAACAGCCCTCTGTGGTACTAGTGCATGATCCTGTCATAAAGGATTACTGTCTGTTTGGAATCCGTATGACCAGTGGTACTTCCCACAAAAAAGTTTGAGACTCAGTTGAATCAGCACCAGCTGATTTAAGCATGCTGCTGCATTACAGTACCAAAAGGGTACAAGGTGAAGTTTTTACATCAAGATGAGAATTATGATGAAAACTTTTGGAGTTTTATTCTGAGTCAGCAAGTTTTGTGTAAAATACTGGGGGGAGGGGAGGGGGGGGAGGAGATTTTGCTCCTAGGGGCTTTTTAGTGTTTAAGAAGCTACGTATAGATTTGCAGCCTCAGTGGATTCTGCCCATTTTTTCTGTCTTGGATGTTATGTTTTCCTTCACATTCTAGCACTAATATTAACCATGGAAAAGATGTCAGAACTTTTGCTCTTGAGTATTGGGATGATTTCTCAGTTACGAGTTTTGGATTGGTCGTTGAAGCTGTTGATATCAACCAGCTAGTGCCATTTACCATATTCAGCCCACAGAATTGTTAGTTGGAGTATCTTGAAAATACATAAAACATGCTGCTTTTTTTATGCTTTAAATATTTAGATGTATTGCTAAATGTAACCAGATACTCTATAAAACTAGACCATAAATAGCCTTAAAGCCAAAGGCTTCATTCTCTTTCAGTATTCTTTCCATCCCATCAGGTTCCTTGTAGAAATTAAGTGATAGCAGTAATCATTTTCCTTTGTGCTCAGTTTATCAGATCTTTTTATGTTCTTAAGAATTAATGCTGTTTGAACAGTAATGGGTTACTGAATTTCCTTCCTTTTGACCTTCTTTTCAGGAAAAGGAAAAAGTGTTCATTTCTCTGATTTATTTTTCCTTTTATAAAGTTTACTTTCTTAGTGGTTATGAAGACCTATTTCTACATAAACATGTATCAAAAACTGTTCCATTTACATTATGGGTTGCCAACTGTTGTCAACGTTAGACTCCACATGGGAGAGTATTTAAGACTTACTATGTTGTATTGTTAACCATTGGATAGATAAATTCTTTTATTAGTGAAAACAGCATTTTGAAATGCAGCCTTTGCTTTACCAAATCTGCACTTTGAAACATGCTGATCCTTGTTGTTGGTGCAATGTTGGCAAATAAAAAGAATTTTTAAATATTTGGTAATGTGTCTTTCTATACCTTTTGGGTAGTAGATAAATACTTCGGGTTTTCATTGTTTATTGATATTTTCATGCTATAACTAAAATTCCCTTGAACATTGCTGAACGGTTTCGTGATGTCTACATGTACTAACAGAAATGCTGGAAACAGAAATGGTACTAATCTTTTACTAGTTAACCTCTTTGCCTTATTTGTACTCTTTGCTTCATTTTTTTACTTTTCTCTCGCCTTAAGGCAGAAACTAGATGTCATTAAATCTGCTTTTTTCTGCAGTAAGATTTCATGTGGCATGGCTTTATCATTCCATTTGTAATTTCATGATTATACAATATGTTACTGTATTCATGGAAAGGTTTAGTAGTAGACTCCTACACTTTCCTGTACCTCAAAACTGCCATTGCAACGTTAGAATGCTATTCAAGCTAATATTTTATCATCTCCAAAAAATCTTACCCTTGCTTCAGTTCTCATTTTGGTTATGTTCTCAGCCCGTGCTTGCCTCTTGTGCATATCCACAGATACCCCAAAATGCCATTTAAAACTTTGACTTAATCTCATCAAGTAGAATTTTTTTGTAATGGCAGTGTATTTTTCCCAATAACAAAATGATTCTGGTTAGCAAAGCTCAATAAGTGCTTGCAGGTATTCTCTGCTTTATACTTTAATGCTACACTCTAAGGAGGATTTTTTTTTTTTACCCTTAAATGTACATTACACTACAATGAAGGCAGTATTTTTGGATAAAATATGTCTGAAAGAAGTACTTATGAATAGAAAACCTACCATGGATGAATTAGGACATACTAAGAGCAGCATGATGTAATTAGTACTTTCTTTAATTTCCTTTTGCTGTCTAATGTCATTGAGCAAGGAGTTAAGGATAAAATGATACTAAGCTACTCAACTTATGCTGTACTGGCTTTTCTCTTCTCTTGCGTAGGCTATACACTCTGTGGCTTGGCATCATGAAGGAAAACAGTTTATTTGTAGTCACTCAGATGGTACTTTGACCATATGGAATGTAAAATCTCCTACGAAACCATTCCAGACAATCACTCCACATGGTAAGATGAAAATGGATGCCTACTGTGTGTGACAGCTCTTAAAACACAGACAACTTAAACACGGAGAACTTCGAAGAGTAGTGTGTTTTGCAAAACGAAGTATTAAAAATGTACTTGCAGTGCAAGTAAAAAAAACTTTCTCTGTCAAATGAGATTCCAATAATTTCATTAAAAAGTCTTCATGAACTTAGAATCCAAATCAGTGCAGTTTTGTCTAAATCTCTGAACTTAAGCTTTCCTTTCACACAATGGCATTGATCTCAAAATTAACTAATGCATATTTTATAGGACTTACTTTTTGTCACTTACTTGACATTACAATCCCATATGTTGTTTAAAATACATATAATCAAGCATCTGTTTCATGTATAAATGTGTATATTACCATATAAATTCTTGGAAAGGTTTGTAACAGAGTAAGACTAGCATCTGTTAAGATGTTCCCACTTCAGAGAAGCCTACATTTATGTTAATCTAGGGAGTTAACATTACATGTTGTTCTGTGAAATATGCTGCTGCTCATAAAAAAAAAAAAAAAAAAATTATAAAAATGCCAGGTTTACGTGGTATGCATGTGTCTAAGTCATGTCTTACCTTATTTACCTCAGATTCTGAAGTGTGAATCTAACAGCTCCATCTGTGAGTTACAGTTGTAGTACAAGATGCTATAGTTAAGCATCCTGATTTACCTATCTGAGCCTCCAGCAAGTTCATGTTTACTGTGTTGGCTGTGGGCTCAAGTGCAAAAAGGAAGGTGTGGATTTCTATATGATCCTGTAGCAGTCAAAAAATAAAAAATGACTGCTACTGTAGTAGCAAAACTAGTTAGAGAAGGCTATCTTTATTTTCATATGCTCTGGCCTCTTTTAATAGTTTTTGGTTTTATCTTGGGCTGCAATTTTCTGCACCACTTTATAGCTGTATTAGATTTTATCAATGCTCAGGTAGAAAAAATGCGTATTTACACCATACTCTTAATTTCTACTGACTCCATGGGAAATGGTATCTGTAGAAGCTTTAGTTGCTAATAGTGCCCAGTAGAGGCAGAGTAGGCATCCATGTTCAAATTCAAGTCTTAGCCCTTAAGGATAACACTTAGAGTAAACCTCACTTCACTTGTAAGCTGGCCAATTCTAATTGCAAAATGGTAGACATGAGAAATTTTAAATATCCCAGATTTAAACCAGCTGGTTTAGGGGAGTATTATATTTTTGAAAACAATACTTTACAACAATTTAAAAAACAACAACGAAACAACAAAAAAATACCACCCCACCCAACAACCAAAAAAACCCCCAAACACCCTGCACCTAAATATTCTAGGTTGGTACATTCAGGTTTTTAAGAGGTCTTTAATGATATTATTCCAAGGTATACTCTGTAACTATCAGATGCTGAATATAGGTTTACATGAATGTGCTATATTGCAAGTTGCATAGTGAATGTCATCATTTTTCATCATGTTGTGGAACTGTAAGATTAATATAAGAAAATAATTCACTGTAGGAAAGCAGCTGAAGGATGGAAAGAAGCCAGAACCCTGCAAACCTATCCTTAAGGTGGAATATAAAACAACTAGAGCTGGGTAAGACTTGTTTTGTATGCAAAATTAGCTTAGTAAAATAAATGCAGCTCTCTAGAAATGTACTTTGTTTCCCAGTTGTTGGGATACACATCCTGATGGCACTGAGCTATGGTAACAACTGGAGTAGTTTTAGTAAATCTGGTATTGCTGAATAAACTACAGAAATGTATGTGAACAATTATACACAAACCTTAACTTTAGATAGAGATAATGCTAATGCATTATCTGCGTGCTTTTTGCATGCTGCTAATCTTCTCTCAATCTTTTGAGAATATTAAAGAAACTAAGCTGATAAAGCATAGAGGACACCAGAGCACAGACCTGAAGAACTGAACTTTGAGAAACAGTACCCTGATGTGATTATTCTGAACTCTGAATACATGTTTTGCCCCCCAAAATGTTACCAACAGAAGCTTTTCTGGTAGAGTGCAGTAACTTAGCATCAAAGTGTGCCTAATTACGCACATTGAGAATGTAAGAAACCAATAATTGTAACAAGAGGCTCAGATGGAATTAGTTTCTTGAGTAGCATGTTTTATTACCGAGACTGCAATTGCAATTGAAGGATTTCATGAACTGTGTGGAATTTATTTTATTTGTGGTTCTAAAGTGCTTTAAAGTGTTTGAGTAAAAAGTGCAATATAAAGATGAAATATTCATGGGAACCTGTTCAGCTATTTGCAAACGTTGATTTTTTTATATATATATATATCTTTTCTTCTTCTGCCTTTGGGGACATTATGTAGTTTTCACTTGCTTCCTAGGCATTCAAATCTATAGAAGATTGTTACTTAATTGATATAGTAGAGTTTTCCACTATGTATTGGTGTACCCATACATATAACATCGGTGGCTTTGTGCATTTTTTCTTTGCTGAAAGTGAGGTAAACAGAAATTTAAAACTGTGGCTAATTCCCAGACGTATGAATATCTATGACCAGTTGGAAAGCTGTATTTTACTTGCAGCAGTCCACATATGTTCCTTTCTCAATTTCATGAAAATATGAAAAGTTCATACACAAACCTGGATTAATCTTTCTGGCAGACTAAAGTAAACTTTCAATATTCATTTCATCTGTGAAGAATCCATGTGACAGATCCATGTAACCTATTCTTTGCTTTGCAAGGATATAGACGCTGGCAAACCTGCCCGAAACAATCTGATTACCTTGAGAAATAAAACCAAAAGAAACCAAAATGCATTTTTCACTGGCATATGAAACTTAAAAACTGAAATTTATCCCTTTGTTATCATTTGACCTTGATGAACCTGCAAGTCTGATAATTACTGCAAATTGTCCTGGCAGCATTATCATTTTTAAAAAATAACTTTTTAAAAATATTTATTTAAATAAAATAACATTTTTTAAAATATTTTAAAAAATAGACAAAAAATGAGATACTGCAAGTACATCACACCAGTATTTTTCTTTTCATTGACATCCTGAAAAATATCAGGTTAAATTAAAGTTTGTCCTTTTGAAATTACTTCATGGACCTGACAATAAAAGATTGTGTGACAGTCCAATATAAAGAATTGAGATTAAATGAAAACTTGGAGAAAACATTCCTTCGCTAGAAATGCACTTTTGGCTACTGTTGGAGGTGGGATATTGAACTCAGTGGACCCGTGGTCTAATTTATGGCCATTCCTTTGAGATCACTTCCTCAGCCAGCAGAACTCTGATCCTATCAAATCTTCAGTCACAGGGTTTTCTGAAGCATCAAGCAGATTGTGAAATAATTGCAAAACCCGAAAGCTTATCTCTGCCTGCTTTGCCTTCGATGCTACAAACACGAAGCATGGTTCAGCCAAGCCTTAGGGTTTTCTGAAGCATCAAGCAGATTGTGAAATAATTGCAAAACCCGAAAGCTTATCTCTGCCTGCTTTGCCTTCGATGCTACAAACACGAAGCATGGTTCAGCCAAGCCTTAAACTTATGAATGGTAGCATGTGCATAAGCTACATCCTTCATGCATAGTTTTCAAGAAGATGTATCTAGTCTGTCACGTTTTTGTTTCAAATGAAAACTAGTGAAAACCATTTAGATGGCATGGGAAAGATGGTGTTGTAAGAAAAGACAAAAAATAAAAGATCTCTTCAGATCTTTCACAGCATGTCAGGATGGTGCTTTTCCCCTGCAAATTTTCTCCGGATACTGACATACTAGCAGCTTCCACAGTAAACACAAAGGGATAGGATTCCTGCCTAAAGTAAGCATAAAAGTAGATCAGAGGAATTTCGCACCAAGTGTCTGGTTTTCCTCCAGAAGTATAACCTGGAATTTGAGGCAATAGTAATGTGTAGATTTTCTTGAGCTGTATACTTACAAACATTCAGTCTGCTCTTTAAGAGGTGTTATGCCTTATTTTAAACATGAACAGTATTAAAATAAGTGGTAACTTTTGATAATCAGGAAAGAAGAAAATACCTATTAAAACAAACTTAACTTCATCTTGGTTTTCAGTAAATGAAATACTAAACTGTATACTATGTGCATAGTGTTGGGAAATGTGTTTCAATAAAGACTTAATTTTTTTGTAGGGAAGCTTCTGATTTTTCTCAAGAGTAGAAGAAACATTTTTGCTTTGCTGTACTCAGCTATTTAATTATGCAGTAGGAGGAGCCCTATGACATAGTAGTTCCTTCCTACCACAATGCACAGAATTCAAGGGAAATGGATAAAATGTCTAGAGTAAATGTGTGATGAGGGAACCATGGGCATGTACTTATGTCCTTGCTTCTTAAAAGACGTTAGGTCTTTGCTTATCAAGCAACTGGTTGCTTCTCCATAAGTCGTATTACTGTGACTGCAAAATTACTTTTTCACTGTTTGAAAAACTGTTCATCCTTCAAAATTTAAGATAATTCTGTACAGGAAGTAAAAGAGACTATTTTTTCCTGATCCTGCTGGAATATTGTGTATTACAGATAAGTGTGGCTGTTGGCAAATCTGAATCTGCAGTTCAGTAAGAAGGAAACAATTCTAAAGTTTAACAATAAAAAAAAAAATCTCATCTCTTCGAACAGTTACAAAGATTGGTTAAATAAACAAAATAGAACAAAAGGTTTGGAAGAGATGCCTGACTTAAGTTAGCCTTTGGACTCTTCGTTTTTAAATTTTGAAATGCATAGCCAAGCTACAGATTGCTTGGAAAGCTAGTTTGCATTATTCTTAACATATCTCTGCATAATGATATCTTATTGAACTTTATTACAAGGTTACAAAACTGCCAATCTCTTTTAACATATTATCTTAGCTTGATCCGAAATGCCTCTGCTTTATTCCAGGGAGCCTTTCATCATTCTCTCAGGAGGCTTGTCATATGACACTGTAGGAAGACGACCCTGTTTAACAGTTATGCATGGGAAAAGTACTGCTGTGCTAGAAATGGATTATTCTATTGTTGATTTTCTAACCCTCTGTGAAACACCATATCCTAATGGTAGGTTCTGTAAGGATTTTTCTCAGTACTTTGACCTCTTCTCTCTGGAGTTCTATCCCATCAGAATATTCTTCACTATTGCCTTTCTGGTTTACCTCTAGGGATCAGACTGCAGCAGCAACATCTGTTATCCCTATTGTCTGAGCATCCAAAGCATCATGGTAGAATAGTTTAATATAAAACCTATTTTTCTTCTAGAAAAATGCCAATTACTGGTTGCATGGTTTTTGCTTTTTTAATCCCAAAAGCATGTGCAGACAAATAGTAGCATTAAAATTTTAAGCTGTAGTTACTGCACCAGATGTGTTCATAAATATTTATTTGAGCACATAAGACTTTTTCACTCCATGCTAAATCTTGATTAGCATTTGTGTAATACTCCTCACTACTAGTGATTTTATTCTATCCAATACTCATGTGAAGTTCACCACTAACCTGTAATCTAACTTCTGCAGAAGGGTATTTTTTTATCATAGTTTATGTGGTTGTCCCAAATTAATAAAATCGTATTGTCAGTGACTCCAGTGTTTTTAGTTGTCAACTTCCATCAGAGTACATAAAACTGCTTAGCTCAGAATTTGAGATCTGCCTGAAAGAGGGCAAGGTAAACTTTGGAAATGCTTCCCATTTTCTTGTTTCAGTGTAAAGTTGGCTGTCTTTCAATCTATTTTGTAAGCAATTAAAATTTAAACCCCTTTGAATACAAGGAAAAGCAGTTTGGGGGTAGGAAGATGATTGTTCAGTAACTGGCTCATTCTCAAAAATACTGCTTACGCAAGTTCCTCTGCATGTTCCTTTTCCTGTTATTTGAGCTTTTCAAACGGTTCTAGCAAATTGGAAGAGAGCTGAGAACGTAGAATTAAAGGGCAAGCATGGCTTTTCCAAACTTGGAGTATTCAGGGCAGTGAGTGTATAAAATACCTTCAGAAACTATAATCAAAGTGTTTTTTCTAGTCTTGACTGATAAAATGCAAGGACTGATCACATTCTTGAGACTGTGTGTGCAAGAACTATGTTTACCCATAAGAAATTTTCTTCTTCTCAGACTTTCAGGAACCATATGCTGTAGTTGTTCTCCTAGAAAAGGACTTAGTACTGATTGACCTTGCACAAAATGGGTA
Source organism: Falco peregrinus (assembly GCF_023634155.1). Lineage (NCBI taxonomy): Eukaryota > Metazoa > Chordata > Aves > Falconiformes > Falconidae > Falco > Falco peregrinus. Next base: position 47,705,725 of record NC_073727.1, on the reverse strand, counting down.
AGAATCTTGTGTAGTCTTTTTTTCATGGTTGGCTGCAGTGATCAGCCTGTGGTTCTGCTCTAGTTTTTAAATCTACTGTAATACCTCCCTGTCTAGAAAATAACATTCTGAATATTAAATATAAGGTTTATTCAGCGGAACTTGGAATCGTTACCAATCAGACTTTCTCTAGTTAATATGCAGTAGGTGAGTAAATATTATGCAACTTTTTCCAGATTTGATTGACAGAAATTACTCATTCAAACAATTTTCTTTGTTTTACAATTAAACATTCAAACATAGGTCACCACTGCTTTTTAATTATCACAATTTATCTTGAAGTCGATTCCTTAGTCCTATGAGGGGAAGTCAGAATTTGCAGAAAGGGAGCAGGGGAAACAACTGTTCAGATAAGGCAGGTAATTTTGGCTGACACTGAGTGTTGTCATCACATAAGTATTTTCTGATTTTATTGCCAAATGAATTGCTATCTGTATTGCTCAAAGTAACTCAAGTGATGCAATAAATATCATGTATATCAAATTAGAAAGGTAACATCTACTCATTGGTTTACTACTGTGCTACAAGGTTGCTTTAAAAGTAGTATCCTATTGGTTTTCTAACTAATACTTGCCTAATGTGTTTTGACTCTTGTTACTTTGTCCATGGAACAGTCTGTATATTCCGTTAGGTGGTGGCTAAAAATTCTGGATCCTACAATGTTTTTAATCAAGGATTTTGATATTAGTATAGGCAGTAACAACTAACTATTAAGGAATTAGTACAGAGGAACCAAATGGCTAAGATCTTTGTAGTATTCCTGGTTAAAAGTCACCAATGGTAAATGAAGAAAAAAAAAATCCTTGTGAAGAATGTCATTCTAGAGCAAAACAAAAACCTGTAAATATGTATCTTCCAAGTCGGTGGTGATACCTTAGTGAAAACTATCAAATTTAGAAGAAGGTAAAGTTTAGTCCTAATACCTCTGCAGCTAATGAGCAATTTCATTTAGATTTTCCCAATGTTACATGTTCACATGCTGAATCTGAAACTTGTTTCTGATGTATCAATGGCATTAAGCTTCCAACACTCATATGTTGAAAGATGGTATAACAAGTTTTAATGAGCTTCAAATAAAAAGGTTTGTACAAGGCTTTTTAAAGTGAAATAGTTTGCAGTGCCTGAAATTTGAAGTTAAGTCCATTTCACATTTCACATTAAAAAAATCTTCAGCATTTCTGTTTTTAGAAGACTTAGAATGGTCCGTGTTACAATTTACTTGCAAAGTATTAATTCTTTCACACCTGAAAAAAGCAACAAAATATTAGATTGTTTTGCTACAGGAGGTTTCCTTTTGCCCTGTGTTGTCATATAGATTTGTCATATATTGTTAAAATTAAGCCTCTTCCTTCAATTTTTACAAGATTGTTTTGGCTTTTAAGATAGCTCTGTCTAAAGTTATTGGTATGCAGAACATTTTCATCTGTTGTTACTAAGGTTTCCTTTTAGATGGGTTGAGAAGCTGTGTCCCTTTTCACCTCAAAAAAATCAAAACAGGGGGAGGAGTGTATGCATTTCTCTGGAAATAATACGTTCTTTGAACACAGATATATTTACCTCTATTATTATTATTGGCATTTTTTCCTCTTTAAGTCTCTGTCACTTTTCTAATGGAGGTGGTAGTGGGGAGTATGTGTGTGTTGGCTTCTAATTGGTAATTGAGTGTTGCTATCTATCAGAAAATTATCTTGGAGTTGCAAGTAGGTTATGAAAAGTGCTGAACAACTTTCTCTTTACATTATTATCTGTATTATAACAATATAGAGTGTGAAGTGGAATCTTTCTGTCTTTCTCCCTGGAACAACAGACTGAAGACTTAGAAATAAATTCATACTACATTACTACAATTAGGACTTGGTAACTTCAGTTTTTTCACAGGCCATTAAAATAGAAAGCTTTTAAAAATATACAACTGCTGGGTGAGTGTACTGGATGAGCAGTATATATATACTATATATAGTATATTTGTTCATAATCTAATTCGATATGCATTTATTTTCCTCTATACGAAAAGAATGTAAATTTAGTCTTCAGTGTTTTACTTGTGTTCTGCATTTAAAAAAAAATATATGTTTTTCCTAGATTAATGGTCCTCCCCTTTCATCCATTAAAGGTACCCTATATTTGAGAATCCCTATCCTCTGACAATACATGAATCTCCAGTTACCTGTTGTGAATATTTTGCCGATTGTCCTGTGGACCTCATACCTGCACTCTATTCGGTGGGCGCTCGACAGAAACGTCAAGGTTACAGTAAGAAGGTACAACATCTAGTATTTACACTTGCATTTGAAAGTACTGAAAACCAGCAGCTCTGAACAATGTAAGAGTGGCCGTACTAAGACCAAATCTCCATCTGATTCATTTTTCTGTCTTTGATAGTGGCTAATAGCAGATGTGTAGGGAGGATATAGCATACGTCAAGCCTATAGTCATGCTTTCCTCATGTGCTCCCATTGATTGCTGTATCACTGGAAGTTAAGGAACTTCCTGGAGCAGGGGTGGTGTTTATAGACCTTGTTAATCTTCCCCCCCCCCCCCCCCCCCCCCCCCCGTGATGGGTATGTCTAATTCCTTTTTGAAGCCATGTGAAATACGGGAATCTGCAGTAATTTCAGTGGCTTAACTTTGTACTGTATGATACTTCCTTCCTCAGTGTTATTTGTTGATCTTCTAGGAATGGCCTATCAGTGGAGGCAACTGGGGTTTGATCACTCAGAGCTATCCAGAGATAATTATTACAGGGTAAGTGACACCATAGTGTAGTAGTAACTCTCTTAGCTGATTAAGTGGAAGTGAGAATATTTTGTTCCTCTAAAAAAAAACAAACCACGAATGTTCTAATAGTGGTTTGAATGGTTTAAGAAATCATGTTCATCAGAGAAGTCATTTGTATATTCTTGAGGTGTTAACAAAGTAAAGCAAAACATGGAAGAGAAGGTAGGAACAAAATGATAGCAGGTGATTTACAGGGATTATTATTATGACATGGGATTGTGATTATGTCTGCTTGCTATCAATATATCCTGGGTGAAACTTACCTTTTACTCTTTAACTTTAGGAAAGTAGTCAAGTTGTGTTTTGAAACATAGGAAGTCCATTAAATAATTGAGTTCAGTTCTTCAAAGTGCAGGTTTTTATTTTGAACGGGACAACCAAATACTTAAGTGTGTTCATTTTGATCTCTTTTGAGACTGATCCTTCTAATAGTACTCTAAGGAGCATAAATAAAATTTGATTTATAACCGTGCAGTGCATCACTGAAAGTGAGAACGTTGCTGAAGTTTTTTTAGAACAGCCCATTAACCCTGTTGAGGATTACTGTAACTTTATGCTACACACTGCAGAGACTTTGAGAGACAGTCCTGAAAATATCCAGTTATGTGATTCTCAGTTTCAAAGATAAACAAATTAACTCATTTACACTGAAATACAGTATATTTAGGCATGTCCTTTGCAAGTGTTACTCTGAATAAAGGGCATCTTTTAAGAAACACTGCACGGTAAGGTATACCAAATAGGAAATGCAGGTAACTGAAATAAATACTTAAAATGGTAAATTAGTATTAGTACAGTGGAATTTCAGGGAGACAGCCTCCAAACATTTTTTTAATCCCTTCTGTACAAAGTAATTGAGGCACATGTTTGTAAAATATTGGGTTTTCAATAAATTGTGAAAATCAAGAATCACTAAGAATACTAATAAAAATAGAATGTTAACCATATATTTTTCTAATCAGTAGCAAAGAGGTCTAACACTCCAACTAACCGTTTTACCATCTTATTAATTTTTTAATATTTCATAGGCATGCTGATGGGTCAATCAAGTTTTGGGATGCCTCAGCAAGTAAGTGTTCTTTCCTGTGCAGTAGGAGTCTTCTAAATTTACTGATTTTTTTTTCTAATGGAATGTAATTGCAGACTAGTCATTCTCATTATTTCCTGCCTCATGTAGAGTCAGTAACTTCATAGGAAACTTTGAATTACTATTAAACAAAATTAACATTATTTCTTAGTTAGATGTTTCATGATTTTACCACCTCAGTGAAAATGCACTGGTATTTCAAGGGCCAGCTAAAACGGAAGAGTACTAAAATTTCTCCTTCTAAAGCACATTGAGTATAGAGATGCATGACAGGCAAATGCATTCCTTTTTAGTAAACTTGAATTTCAGTAAGCTATTTCTGTCCTTTTAGACAGAGGCACATGTTTATAAGACATCAGCTCCCCATAAATTACAGTATCTAAACATGAAAATTGGAACCAGTAATAGCTTCTGCTAATGAAATGATCTAGGCATTTATGAAGAAAGGCAAGAGAACAGTAAAAGAAAGACTTTTTTCCTTTGGCAGAGCACTGAACAGGCCTGAAGAGTCTGATATAACTTTACATTTCTCTTCAGTTAAAGGGTCAATTGATCTGGTGTTCTACACAGTGAGAAATGCAGTAAGAATTCAAATTAGAATGCACTACACAGTTAGATTTTTAATTAATCTAGTTCTGACTAACGTTAGTCTTGGTGCTTAAAAGCTGTCTGAAGCAATCTTGGAATCGTTGCCAGTTGTCTTTCAAAACTAGTGGAAGGCTGGTGAGATTCCAAAATGCAAGGGCGTGTGTGGGTGTGGGAGGGAACAGATGTAATATATATGTTTAAAACCTGGGAGGAGGATTATTTGGAGTGTGTTAGATCTTTAATTTCAGTTTTGGGTGGGGGTGGAACCTGGGGTGGGGGGAACAAACCCGATTGATTCTGTGTACTTAAAAATTCTATTCAGCGTAGATCTGTCAAAAGGAGATCCTGTTAAAGACATTTAGTTTTTCTAAAACAGATAAACCAACCTGTTAAGGGAGAAACTGCAAGTGTATCTTGATTTTAAAACTTTTAAAATGTCTCTAATAGCATAGTCTTACAGATGAACTAGGAAAGTGTGATTCAGGTAAACCCACTGAAATATGGAAGAGGAGATAGGATGCTCTAAATGAAATTTTCCTGATGATACAATTAGTATTTGCAGCAGTGCTTTGGGTCACTGAATGTGACTTGAGAATGTGCTCGTGGAGTTTGAAAGCAACAAGAAGACAATTGAAAGAAAACATAAGAAAGACTCAGAGTTACAATTGAGAATGATATTGCTAATTCTTGACTAGCATCCAAGATGCTTTATTTGAATGTAGGATCAATGATTTATGCTCAAACTTGTCTTCTGGGGGGGGGGAAAAGGGAGGTCTAAAGGATTGCAGTGTCAGCGCTGCACAAAAATCCCCAAATCAATGGGATAAATAAGTGGGATTATCCGTAAAACCAACGTGGAGTGATTCTTTCATAATTTTAAACTGTGGCAAGGCCTTACGAGAACAGTTCTAGGAAAGACACTATCAAGAAAAATGTGGACTGATCAGAGGGAAGTGCTTTTGAAAGATCAGACAGGACAAAATAAAAACTGGAGGAACTGGGGCTGTTAAGTCTGACAACACAGGTGAGAGGCCATGGATTTGAAATACTGTAAGGAGAAAAGAAAGGAGCTTCACTTTCTCAGCAATAGACAGACTTAAGTTTTGGGTATGGCATATGTAACTAGATATTATTGTTCTAAAGAGATCTCAAAGTACAGTTAGGCCTTGGAGCTGTGGGGGTTTAGTTTGTAACTGAAGCTTAATATAGATCTCTCAGGAAAAGTGTTGGTTAGTTGGTTGGGTTTTTATACTAACCAATCCTGCATTGGGCAAGTGGTGCACTGCACAGGCAGAGTCAGCACAGATACTCAGTTCCTCTACTCTGCCCTTTTTTGTTGAGTATTGTGGCTTTATCTATGAAGAAAAGTTTCGAAATACAAAAAAAAAAATAAAAGGAAAAATATCTGTTTAGATAAAAACTAATTTTTATATCTCTTGGTTTGTTCCTAGTAACACTGCAAGTACTCTATAAGCTAAAAACAGCCAAAGTATTTGAAAAATCACGGAATAAAGATGACAAGCAAAACACAGATATAGTAGATGAAGATCCATACGCTATTCAGATCATCTCATGGTGTCCAGAAAGTAGAATGCTGTGCATAGCTGGAGTTTCTGCACATGTCATTATTTACAGGTTCAGCAAGCAGGAAGTGACAACAGAAGTTATTCCGGTAATTAGTATAACAGTTTTTAACTTTGTAGGATTTAGCTATAATAAGACTGTTGATGATTGATTGTTGAATGTTGTAAAAAAAATCTAAATCATTTTTACAAATCAGCCCCTAGTAAGTTATTCTTCAGTACTAGGAATGCTTTAAAAAAAAGTACCGTATAGTCCTTTGTTTCAGTCCAGGAGTTAAGCTCTATGTAATATGAGATGAGAATAAAACAGTGGGAAACTTTCTTTACACTGTGCTACCATTAATACTAATATTGTTATAGATCCAGCAGAAGGAAATCTGAAGTCATGATGAACTTAGTTCTTTAAAATGTATGGTCTAGTTCAGTGCAACATCAAACATATGAACTAAGTCCTGTATGTACAGAGCTACAACAGTATAAAGTGTAGCTGTTTATATGACTTCAACTCTTCTTAGTTTCAGCATCCTGAACTACATAAAACAAGTAGTCTTCATAACTGAGAATTTATTATATGCACAGAATAATTAAATGGGTCTTGTATCTAGTATTTTAATTTCTTGACAACATTAAGTGGCAAGCTTTTAAATATTGGAAATGGGCTAGATTTTTGAGTTCTAGCAATCTTCAGATACTCAGTCTGTATTAGTTAACATGGCTTTGTGTTTCTGAAGGCTACATATGTGTATTTAGGTTGCACTTTTTGTTAAACTACTGTTATCTTTCAAAAGATGTAAAAGTCCTCGATGTCACTTTTATCACTGGTATCTTCAGCTGACTTGATTTATTTCATATCTAGTTTTTTCAAAGGCAGAGTTTACCGATAATTTTTTTACTTTAATTTACAGATGTTGGAAGTGCGCCTGCTATATGAAATAAATGATGTTGAATCTCCAGATGGTGAGCAGGTGCCACCTTTACCAACTCCAGGCACAGGTTCCAATCCTCAATCTATTGTTCCCCAGTCTCATCCATCTACTAGTAGCAGTTCATCTGATGGACTTCGTGATAATGTCCCGTGTTTAAAGTAAGTATTTTCTGTTATAATTCTGTTGATTGTGAAACTTTACAAGAATATGTAATGAGAATATATGTACTTTAATATTATTACAGAGATGTCATTGTTGGTGAAATTTTTTTATTCCTTAGAGCAACATTTTCCAAATACCTGAAAGTCGAGTTCTGCTTTAAGAAATTAATATTGCAAACTCAGTCATAAGCCATTTTTTTAAAAAAATCAGAAAATTCTTGCCTTACGATTGCTGTCTGCTTTAGGAAACTTTGGCATAGATGTTAGCGTAGTTACAGATGCTCATGATATAGAGGGAACACTTTACATAGCAGCAATATATTGAGCACATATGTGCTTTGAAATCTTATTGTCCATTGATATGAACAGGCAACTTAATGTTTTGTGGCTCTCCTTAACTTTAGGCCAAGGATGTCTGAATAGTTTTTACCTGTTAGTTTTCCAGAGCTTTAGTGTGTGTAGTGTAGGTCTTTGACCAGTGTTCAGGTTTTTTAAATTGGGAGATTTTTCCTTAAGGTTCTTTGTGTGTGAACTTTTACTCATTTGAGAAATCAAAGTTAAAAGATGACATTTGTTTTCGCTCTTCTACAAGAGCACATTGAGGCTTCTGGACCAACTCCTTTTCCTTGAAGAATGTACACGGAACTTCATTTTCAAATGCAAAATTGAGATGTACTTCTTGTTTTCTGAAGTTTTAAGGTCCCAACTTGTACCTTAATTCTTTGAGTGCACCCATCCAGAAAATAACAAATTCTGATGGGTTTTTTTTCTCAGGGTGGGAGTTTTAGTATTTTATTGGTTGTACTGAGTTGTAGAAGTGTCTTATTAAAGAAAACTGGAAGGAGTGGAAAAATTGGAAATTTATGAATTGTTGTTAAATACCAGTAAACAAAAATATGCATTAATGAGAATGAATGGGTAAAATAAGCTCCTTCGGTTCCTGAATTCTTATGTTCTATGTAATTTTTTTTCACCTTAAAAGAGGAGAAAGACCTAATTCTTTCTGCAGGATGTTAGTTTGTTCATCAGCACACAGACAAAATCTTTGAAGGAGATTCCACTCCCCCATTCCCAGGTTCATTCCCTACAATTGGTCTACAATTATTATAATTTACCTTGCTTTTCTTCCCCTCACCTCCCCCCACCCAGTATTATCACCTTTTGTTTGTATTTGTTTTAATATATTGTGCTTCCATTTCCTTCTTCCAGTATACTACTTCCATGTACCCCTCTGACCCCCTTCCATTCTCTTAAGTCAGAGTTCTTTTAGGAACTCTGAAAAGAATGGGTAACACCTTTCTTGTAGACACTGAACACCTTTATTCAAGTCAATCCAGCATGCTAATGCTATTATGCCTAGCTCTGAAGAGGGGAGAAATGAAGTATTGGTGGTGATTATTAATTTTCAATTAAGTAATGAATCAGAAGGGCCCTTAAAGAAATGAATGACCAGTTTCAATGTGTGTTTTTTTGCAGTTGCTTCTATGTTTGTGTTGATTTTTTTGCAGCTTTCCAATTTTGTAAAGTCCAGTGTGATGTAGTATTCAATTAATTCTAAGCCCATAAGGAAAAAAAATGGATGGCTCTGGAGAGTTGCTTTGTTTATTTTGCAGAGTTAAAAATTCTCCTCTCAAGCAATCTCCAGGCTACCAAATTGAGCTAGTTATCCAGCTAGTGTGGGTGAGTGGAGAACCTCCTCAACAGATAACCAGCTTAGCAGTCAACTCAGCATATGGCCTGTAAGTATATTCTATACAGTTCATTATTCTGTTAAAGTGTTTTAAAACTATGTATTAATAATTAAGTATCCATGTGTGTTCACATGAGCTACAAAACAACACAAGAGAGGCAATAAGTCCTCTGTGCTTATAAGATAATTTCTTTTGGGTCCTGATGATGCTAACATCAGAAACAAATCAGCATCATTCTTCCTCACCTGGCACTGTACAGCCAGGAGTAAGTGTCATTCAAGGCTCTTTCAGACAGGTTGGCATGTATAATGACAGTGATCTGTTCTACTGTCACGTGTTTTTACAAGAGAAAAATAAAACAATACTGCATTCTAAACCAGTAATTTATAAATATGCATAATTTGGGTTAATTCATAAAAATTATGGAAGCTTTAAAATGCTGAACAGCAACAAATAGTGGTATAAAACTTTACCAAAGTTTGATTAGCACTATCTTTCCTTCCACTTCCCTTTTTCCAGAGTAGTTTTTGGAAACTGTAACGGTATTGCCATGGTTGATTACCTCCAGAAGACAGTGCTTTTGAATCTAGGCACTATTGAACTGTATGGCTCCAATGATCCTTATCGCAGAGAGCCACGGTCTCCCCGAAAAACTCGGCAACCGTCTGGAGGTTAGTGACCCAAAACTTCTTTTAACGAATTGTGCCTTCCTTCTGAGCTTATCTGGACAATACAAGCACACTTTTCTCCACTGTGCTTTCCATCCTTTCTTCTTGATCTGTCCCTAATGTCACTATTATGGGTTTGTTACTTCATGTTTCCTTTAAAACCATTGCTTAGTGGAATCTACTGATGTTTGATGTCATTACTTAATTTTCAGTGTAATGTATGTTTTAAGGAAAAGCAGATGAGAAGGCTTATTTGTTTGAAAAGGTATCAGTATAAATGTACAATGGATTTATGCACTTTACAAGACTCTAACTTAACACAGCATGAAGAAGTAGGAGTGTCCTGATGTTTCTGATAAACCTAGTATCTGTATCACATGCTTGGATAAACAAACCCATTAATGTTTGCACATTGCCAGTGTTTCTGCAGAGAACTTTTGGCTTCCTACTTTAAACTTTGACTAGAAATGTCCCTGATAACAGCATACAGAACATAATATGCTTTAGCTTATGTTATGCTTGAGAGGAAGCCTTTGATTTAAATGAAAGAAATAAAGTTCCAAAAGCAAACTGATAGAATACACTTCTTTTTTTTTCTTCCAAAAAAGGACTTGGACTTAAAATATACTGAAGGAGGGTGTTCCTTTGCAGCTGAGGAGGAAAGTGACTTTTTGGTCAAAATGGCAAGCTTTTTTTTATTGCCAAAAGGCAAATTTAGTATTTTTAAATTATTTTCTCCTCCTTGTTATGTAGTAGTTACTTTTAATTTGGAACATGGCTGAAGACAGAATGATTAACAATGTCACTGCTGCCCTAAGCAATTATTTTTCAAAAGGAATTAAATTGTTCAAACAACTTCTTCATGCTCTAGTGTTGATGACTTTATATTAAGAGACCCAGAAAAAAGTCCAGGTAAGTTCTTTAGATAATATTTTATTCAAATTGAAATGGTTACTCTTAAGATGTATTTTTTTAAATCATTGGTTTCAGAAAAGCTGACTACTGCTACCTAGATCTATTTCAACTGAGGAAACAGGTCTAAAAATCATTAATGTAGAGCAGAAAATACACAGCTGGTATCCTTTCGAATAAAATAATTTCTTCTAATAAATAAAAACCTTGTTTAAAAAATTAATTTTTGAGAGAAATTACTGGTTGACTGTTAACTCCTCTTGGGAGTAAAGAGCTTAAATTCTGCTTCATGTGTTTAGATTATAAACTGTGTTTTGGAGTGTTAAGCACTGCTTTGTTTTCTTGACTTTTTTTAATGTATTGGGTCTGCACAACTGAGTTACAACTGTGTCTCTAAGACACTCATGAATGAAGTCCTTTCTGCTCATTAATATAACTGTTACAGGAAATCATATATTTCTTCATCTTACATTTTAATAGTAGTGACCTGCATGGCAAAAAAGCATTTTATGAACCTAGTATACAAGTTATTCTGCTGGCTTTTCTGTCTCAAATGTACTGTTAGTGTCTCCGTCTTTCCTTTTCTCATTGCTTCATAAAGGTATGCTGACTGTGGCTTCTTGCATGTGCGGCCTTTCTAACTTATATTCAGAGTCTGTGAAAAAGCTTCGCACCTCTTATATAAGTAAGTCATCTCATGGCATGAAAATACTTTTGAACATCTGAATTAATTTTTTTGACTTGTTCACTCACCATAAATATTTTTGTTAGTCCAGTTTAATTGTTTTAGTTTTAGAAACTGATTTTAATCCCTTATACATCTATCGTATTTCTTGTTCATGGCTTCTTGAAAATAAACTTTGAGGGGAAAAAAGCAACCATAATAGTTTCTGTATTTTGTGTTATTAAAAAAATAGGATCTCCTTTTGATTTTGATATTTATCTCGGAAGTTAATGATGTCTACAGACCCGAGATCTTACTCACCAAACTTAGTGTGGTTTTGAGATCTACAGACCAGGGATCTTACTTGCCAAACTTAGTGTAGTTTGTTTTGAGATCTGAGGCTAAAAGCTTCCCTTGCTTGAGCCCTTTTCTGGCAGAAAAAGCTTCACTACTCTAGTATTAGATTATTATTATTATTATCTGTATTAATAATGATAATATTTAACATTGTAAAAGACAGTGATTTGTCTATTACAAATGAAAAGTTGCTTCTACAAAGGTGCTGTTCATAGGGATTAAGGCTGGAGGTGTTTGTGTACTGCACAGCCCTGTGGGTTTTCCATGCAGTCTTGGAAAATATAGGTGCCTCTGTGAGTCAGGTAGCCCATCAGAACCATGGTGTACCTGAGGGCTTCTCTCACTTAAGCCATCATTCACATTTGGAGAATGTAAAGCTGATTTTTAAAAGTGTAACGTTGTTCCTTTCCCTAGGATGCCAATTTTCTCCAGCCCTTGGGCAGAGGTAGGTAATCTCACCCCATTTTTTAATGAAGGAGAGGAGAGTAAATCAAACCTAAGGGGAGAATGACCTGAAATTTAAAAAGTACTTGAGATTGTGGTCCAGTTCTGTAGTAGTGCTATTTTTTTTTCCCAACAAAGAAAAAAGAAATATATTTTAGGGAGGGTAGGCTCAATGGCCAAATACTGCTTTCTGTATAGTCTTCCATCCTCTGCTGCAAAGTGAGGAAGGGAGCTAGACATGAAAGAAATACCTCCACCTTACGATGATACAGAACTGAAAACTAGGATCTGCCACTGATTTGTTAGTGTGAAGGGAAACAAAAAAGTTCCCCAAACTGGTTTCTGAACCCAACAATTGTAAAGCTCAATGTACCTCGACTATTTAATTTAGGACAGGTTATAGCAGGTTTTGTAGGAAAGAGTTAATTTCTTAACTGTGTAGTTAATTCTCTTTCCCTCTACCAACCTGCCAATATCTTGGCTAGGTGGAGCCACAGTCTTTAAAAACTGAAAATAATTTCTCTGGAGTTATCATTTAATATTTCTCATTCTTTGTTGTGATGTATGTTTTGCCCAGACTTCATTAGCTTAAATAATAAAGCATTACTGCTGTGTAACTTTCCACAAGTAAGACTGTTAGATTAAAGAATGATCCTTTGCTGTATTTATAGGATTGGAACTGTAAGAGTAAGAACACTTGTGGATCTTGCATTCTCCCTTTCTTGAACATTAGTATTTGCATTTAGTGTTTTCAAAAATGCAAGGAACTTACGCTTCCTTGTTGTTTGTTTTTTTTAAAGATACACTTTCACTGAATTATTTATATTGAAAACATTTGTATTTGAATACTTCTAAATTTATTTTTCTACAAATAAGACATGTACAACTACTGTACTGCTTTAACCTTTAGGGATTAGTAATACTTATAAATCTTCCTAGAAAAACTGCTTATGTATTTAATGTGGTTCTTTTAGAGAAACTGAGTATATATCCCATTCTCTTTGAGACAACCATAAGGTATTTAAGAAAAAAAATTATAATAGCCTATGCATGCATTTTGACAGGTTGTTAATTACATTAAGTTCCGCTTCAGACAGCATGCAACAGAGCAGCATATAGTTATTGTACATTGTATTCCAAGATTGGCAGAACCAAAAATTAAATTATTTCATTATAGAGAAGTAGGAAAAAACCATTTTGTTAACCGCTTCCATAGGTTTTGCCCAAAAAAGGCAGCAAGAAATCGTCTTTCCTCATTAAAAACCCTGCTATTCCGTATGTTCCAGCATAAAATATCTATAAAATAGATCATCATATCTGCTTACATAGTTATAATTTAGTAAGTGGCATGTCCTGATTAAACCAATTGAAAATTTAAAAAGACTTTTTAAAAATAGTTCATAGAATAAGTTATGTATCATCTAAAATATGAATGGAAATAAGAGATTTTTTCCCTTCATTTGTGTTGCAAGAATATGATGTATGTTTCTGTCATCTTATTTTTTTCTACTCAGAAAAGAAATTCAGATTCCCGTCTTAAAGCAGCATCTATTTAGAGACAAGGCTTTCTACACTAGCTAGAATGTAAACTGTCATTTGAGGCTAGCTCAACAGATACAAGCTCCCAGTTGAGATCGTGTTTTGGAATTTATCAGTGATTCATACCAGGTATACTACTCACATGTTTTGGGTGGCAATTTATAGTTTGTGAAGCATGCAGTATATGTGTTTTGTGAAGGCCTGCTAAGACGGTATCATCAGGTGGTTGTCGGGGATAAAGACAGTGTCAACCTTTGCCTTCAGATCATACTAGTGAAGGGAAAAAAAACCAAACAACTTTGACCATGTGCCAAAAGACATAAAATATGTAAGTAAAAGCTTTATCATGTCATGAAAACTCTATACACAGTAGAGGCTTACACTGTTCAGAAACCTTTGCTTGATACACTGTTTGCTAAATATAACAGGAGCCTTGAAGAAAGTCAATATTGATACCAAATGATAAAACAATTTGTAATTTTATGACTAAACACCAAAACTTAGGGACAGCTGGTTTTTTTCTTGCTTAGTTACATAATGAAGTTCACATAGGACACCAGTCTTAACACTTGCAACTTACTATTGGTGGGAATTTCAAGACTTTATGTGACTTCTCAACTAGTACAATATAATATGACTTTTTGGGAGTTTGTATTTCATAGTGCTACCAGAGGCAGATTAGGATTCTGACAAAATAGAAGCAGTTCTTGCATGCATGTGACTTCCTATTTTTATTATGTGTCAAAAAAGCCTTTTTTGAGTGTAATCTACAAGGGATTCAGAGCTGGGGTTGAGTCAAACTGAAGAAAATACATTCCTAGAAATCTTCAGGGGTTGCTTGTTCTAGTTGTTTTCCCTATCCCCTTTCTCCTTGAACTGGACACAAACTATTTGATTTTTTTTAATTTAAATGTCACCTAAAGCAGACTAACAGCTGTGGCTAAGCCAAATCCAGAACTGAGTCAGGAAATTTGATTGTTGGGTTTGAGGATTTTTGACTCAGTTTTTCAGATTAATTGTTTTTAATTCTGACTTTTAAATCTTTGTATCAAGCTAACTGTAGTTGTAATCTTTAATTAGGCTGGTTTCCAGTCAAGTTGTAGTTTAATCAGAGATAATACCTCCTTAAAGCTTAAATGAAAAACTGATAAGTGTCTCATGAAACTTATGCAAGTTAAGAAGTATAACTTAAGTTAATTTCAGCTGTTATTCTAGGAAGTTTTTAATGCAGCATGGTAATTTTTAGGTCCTTAATGACACTAACTGATTTTTTTTTTATTTTGGGGATTTCAGATTTCTTGCTACTAGAGTTCAGAGAGATAAAATAAAACATTAGAAGGTCACTTTTCCATACTTTTGCGTTCTAGCAGGTTGTAGTCTTTGTAGTTCTGAAATGGAAACTCTTGGATCAATTATCTCTTGTAATCCATAGCATCTTGAATTTTATGCTGTAAGCCTGAAACCAGAGAACTTTACTAGAAGAATTGTCTTACTGCTAGTGCACACACTGCGTCTGTCAGGGTACCTGGGGTGTTAAGATGAACAGCAATAATGATTGTTACACCAGTTTCTTCTCAGTAGTCATGAACAGACCCTCATAGTTCACAGACTTAATTCAGATCATTCTTGTTATTCTCTGCTTAGTTTAATTAATTATATATATTTATATATATAAAAATAGGTAACATTACTTTTTATCTATTCCTGTCCCTTCTTTGCTCTTTCTTAAATAGCAGCAGCGATAGCTGTGCTTAATTTCAAAGGTTTGTGTGCCATAATAATTGTCATAATGTACACTTACTCTTTAGTGTGGGATAAATCTTACATAATGCATAAGGTTAGTGCATAGGCTTATGATGAGAAAATGTTTTGGTGGTTTTTTTGTTGGATCAATTGATCAGAGTTATTCATTAAGATGTATATTAATCAAATCATAGCCTCAAGACAAAGAAATCAAGTGTGCAGGTGTGTGACTTCATTCTTGGCTACAGGCTATTTCTGTCAGTGCAGGAATTTTCATAGAAAAACTAACATAGAAGTTAAAATCTTCCTATGAAGATAATTTCCTCTTTCCCATAAATATTTTAATTCTTTAAGTTCCTGAACTATACATGTTTGGATTTGTTTAGTCTGGCTCCCAAAGGAGCACGATCTAGAAACACTAGAAACACTAGAAACTACTTCTAGAAGCACAGTACAGGTGTGTCCTCCCAGCACTACTACTATCTGAAATTTGTATTGCTTGTTGGGAGAGCAGCACCTGGATTTCTGAAAAGTCTTTTTACACAGCTCTGTCTAGTATAAAACACTTTGAATCCCATGCGTATTAAACCCTGCTTTCAGAGGTCAAATTGTAATTTGTTAGGGAATAGGTTCCATGATTACCCCATAGTGCTTATTGACTTACTGATAAAGAAATCAGGGGGTGGGGTTTCTCCTGTGTGGTGAAGGGTATAGCTTCCCCCTGGGATTTCACCATATGTTCTATAATTAAAATCAGTTCCTGAACTGTTAAGTGTAGACTTAACCAAGCCTTAAGGTCATTTGACAATTTCACATCAGTCCTAGTCATTGAGTTTTCAGGTTCAAGCTGTACATGCTTTTAGTAATCTTAAAAAAGACAATTTTGCATAAACTAAACTTTGTGTGAATGCAACATACTTTTAATGTGTTCCGCATTGGTATGATATTTCAGGAGAACCTTTTTCCCTTTAAATTATTAACTTCTGGGTTAGTATTTGGAAATCTTAAAGCTTTGATAGAGTAGTGCTTTTCCCTTCTTTTCGTTGTCTGTGTCAACAGATCTGTACAGATCAGTAGTGAATGTGTAGTATACAGCTGTATAGACAGGCTTTGCATGTGCAAGCCCTTGTTGCCTTAGCCATTACCATTACACCTCTCAGGCCTTTTGAACACTTGAAATATTTGCGTGCATGCCAAAAGATTTCATTTTGACAAATATTTCTTAGCCATTACTGTAAGTATTTCATGCTTGTTTTTATTAGTATCACATCACGACGTTTCTAGAGGAAAACTATTATATAAATTTAAAGATGCATTATTAGCCTTAAAATCACTTAATTATGGCCAGTCTTGACAGCAATTTCTTATCAAAAGGAAAATAGAAAAATTCCTTGTATACTTCTATGGACTAGTATTTAGGACACTTATGAGACAACTTTCATCTTTAGCATCTGACTGTGGACTCCTGTGCTTTATTTCTTTCACTGGAATGGAAGGAATGAGCTTTTAGATATTAACATATTGCAGTTATTCAAATGATCAGATTTGACAATGTAAGAATTTAGGAAAATTCCTTTGGACCAGGAAGAACACTTTCATAAGCACTAGAACCTAAAGTCTGTAAGTGACTTCAATAAGGAGTTTTGCTGGAAACCAAACTTGGCAATGTAGCAGCAAATACAAAGCATATCACTGTAACTGGGAAAATGCTTTGAAAAAAAGCACTGTAGTTCCACATATCTTACTGTGTGCGTGGTTGTAAACTTCCAAGATCCTCTTTCAACTGACTTTTGCAATTACAGAATGACACAAAATCACGGAATAGTCAGGGTTGGAAGGGACCTCTGGGGAACAGAGGACTAGCTGAACTAGATGATGGTTTTTAGTATAACTCTAGGATTTTTTTCTAAACAGAAATGAAGTTTGTACTTAATTATTTACATGCTATAGATATATATTAACTGCTATGATATGTCTGTCTCGCTGAAAATATGGTCGTTCTCAGAATATGAAGTTTAATGAGGAAGTGTATTTTGTAAAGAAAACTTTAGTAGAAAAAGTAAACAACTACAGTCACTGTGGGTAATGTCCAAATTAGAATTTGTGTTATTTTTTTTATCACAACTGCCCGGTTTGTAGCTAATAAGAAATGAATTTCCTGACTGCAGTGGAAGAAAGGATAAAGTAGCAGGTGTATTTATTATACACTGTTTTTGTGTTCCAGCAGGTCTCTCTGATATTAATGAAGGTACAATGGTGCCAGAAGACCGCTGCAAATCGCCCACTTCAGGTAATCGTAACTTCCTCTGACTGTCAGCTGCTTATTTGCCCAGAAGTTGACATGCTTTAAGTCAACACTTACTAGTTGAGTAGTTATATAAGACTGTTGTCTTACAAACTGAGCTCTCATAAATTTTGCAGTGTTGCACAACTGCATTTTTAAAACAAGGCTGATTTAAGAGATGCAATAGGAATATGTCATAAAGATGAGTGAAGAGATAATCTGAAATATTTATGCTTCAAGGAACATACTGCACAATGGAATTTTGAAACATTGATATAATGCACAAATTCCTGTAATAGTTCATGTGATTGTGTTTCAGTCCTCAAAAGTGGTAAAGATTGTTTCTGTAAAAAAGAACCTAGTTTACTTCAGCTTCCTTGTAAGAGGTAAATTACTGTTTTTCTTTGGAACCAGAGGTCTTCAGGAACTGGCATCCTTACAAAGCAGGAGTTCCCTACTTAACATTCCCCCTACTTTTTTTAGTTGCCACTACCATATGTTAATATTTTAAATGAAAGCTTCAGCAATATGTAATACCATTCAGTATTTTGCTCAATATTCTCGAGTTGAGGCTATAGCCAGGTAAATACTTAATAGTGCATGTCAATATATGCATGTCAATAATATGAGTATTTCATGTAGTAGCTAAAAATTTGTTGCTTATCTTCACTATTACTCTGAGAACTTTTAAAGTAATACATCACTTCATCTGCTTCATTCAAAGCAGTACTCAAAGTTAGGCTAAAAGACAAAACTGCTGGTTTACTCAAGTACCTAAAGTATTATGTGCACTCTTTGCAATGTAATATAAAATGATAATCAACATAGGAACCTGAAGATAGATTCCTTTTTTTTTTGTAGCCTGTACCTTTCAAAGCCAAGTTGAAAGCCTAACAAAACATTTTTATTTTTCTTGGTAGCTCTAGTAGAAATTGTAACAAATTTTAATTTCTGATTTGACAACTGCTGTCTTTTGATGATAATTTTAAATTGTGCAGAACTCTCATGTAGAACAGGTAATGCCATTTTCTGTTTTAGTAACCCTTTCTTAGACTAAATTAGATTTATTTATAATTAAAGCAAAATCTGGCTGGAAAATTTAAGTAAAATTTGTAACTGAAGATGTGATTTCATGAAAAATCTGTGTAATGTTAAGTATTGGCAGGTTGAATTAGTCACTTTCAGCATAATTTTTACTGCAAGCATTTTTTGTGGTGTTTAGAATAAAGTGCATCTTTCCTATTTCTTTTTTTTAAATGAAGAGCACTGTCTGTAAATAACTTACTGTGGAGTGCTGCAGTTGCGCAGTAAATCTCTGTCAAGACTGAGGAGAATGATAATTCTTACTAAGGTATTTGAATTGAACCCACTTAAAATGTCCAGGCTAAGTCTAGTTTCTGATAGACTGCTCTAAAATGTGTACAATGGACAGCTAATCATTTGTAACCCTTAATCTGTATCCTTTTTTCCCCTTTCTCCAGCATCACTCAAATGTCAGCCCAAACCACTTCCATATGACATTGCCAGAACTTAAAACACTAATTTTAATTAGAAGGTTTCTTTCATAATTTGAGGTAGAGCAAAACTTAATTCACTGTTTCTGCTAAAAGTGCAATGAAGGCAAGCCCAAAGACGAAAATCAAGGTTTATATGGAAAAATACTAAATTTGACAATTTGCCTCCCCTCCTTCTCTGCTTACTTCCCTCCTTCTCTGCTTACTTCCCTCCCTCCCATCTGAGTTGTGTTAGCTGAAGTTGGGTAGAAATTAATGCAGTTTGGATATTTCTTTAAGAGGATCAAAAAAGGAGGCAACTTAGAATAGTTGAATTCAAATGTCCTGAAAGAAAACAGAATTGGGGGAAACTCATAATTCTGCAGAGCTCTAGAAATCAATTTCCAATTTAAGTTGACTATGAGAAGACTGTTTTGAAGTTCGTTCATATTAGAATAAAGTCAAGATGTTTGGAGAACTGAATATTCTGTAAAAAGAGTATATAATGTCTTGGATACACACAATACTAAAGAGGCACAAGTTCAAAGTACCAAGAATAGTGAACAGACAAACGATGGAGGTGGAAAGCCACTGCTGCATCCTCCTGTAAACTGGAATCTTGAAGGAGCAAGGCTGCACGGTGCCTTGCTTCCCTTGGTTCTGTCCTCCCTTCCCAGCTCTTGGTGAGTGAGATAGGTTCATGGCAGACTTCTCCAGTTTCCTTTGAGAAAGGTACTTGGAGGGAGGCACCTCCCTGATACGGAAATCATTTGGTGATGTTTTGTGAAGAGAGAAGAGCTGCAGTTCCTTAAGTTTACTTTAAGCTTTATATCTTTTCTGGGCAAGAGCACAGGACTGGAAATGGTGTTCAGTTTTCAGAGAGGTAAGAGGGGACATTTAGGATAAATCAGCTGCACAGTATTGGTGAGTTTGAGATGCAGGACGGGCCAGATTTAGATTAATTTCTTCCAGTCTAGGCACGCTCTGCTTTAAAGGAAAATACACTAGCACAAAATATTTGCTTGTTACTAGCTTGAAGACTAGAGGATGGGACTGGCAATTGAGTGCCTCTTTTGAGTGTTACAATGTGATGTGTAAAACAGACCAGCCACTGTTTGGGCTGAAGTCTGCATTTGCTCAAGTGATCTAAATCTTCCACCTCTTCCACTTCTCTGTGCCCAGGTGAAGGGAAGTGGAAGCTAGCTTCCATTAGACTTGTTCCAGCGGGTGGTTATACAGTTGAAAGAACTGTGAAAGGGACTACCTGCCTATACAAGTTAGGAGAGTATCCTACAGTTTCAATAGCATGGAACTGTAGAAATACAGTGAAAATGCAAGAGAAATAATAACTATCTGGTGCTTTTTCTGCAGAAGTTAGGCGGTAGTAAGCTTAAACTTGGGGGCATTTATCTGACTCATAAAACTTCGCATAGCATTGTAACCTGTCAGGTTTTTGTGTTCATGAGTGTCAAAATGTTTGCATTCTATTCTTATTTCACACTTCCACAATATAAAATCCAATTAAATTCAACATATTTTAGTTGAACTGTTTTAATTTCATGACAATGGTAATCCCCAAGTTGTGAGGTTTTTCATTATAAGGATTCAGAAAAATCCCAGGTGGCAGCACTGGCTCAGAGTTATCTGCAGAACAGTTGAAGAAACATGGCCTGATGGTGACTTACTGCATTCGAAAAAAAACAAATATTCAAAACTTGAGTTTATTGTTACAGCAGTGTTCTGTGAATCATAATTTAGGTTAATCTTTGTGTCTGGAACCATGATTAGAACAGCAATCTAGTTGTTCAATGTAAACATTTCATTCAGTGAGGGAAATATTTCTAGGAATAAACTTGCTGCACTGTGCAACGTTGTACCTTGCATTATAATTTTTGTGGTTAATATGGCAGAATTCATGTCATACCCAAACAATTTGGACTTTATAGTGTCTAATAGAGTTACAGAGAATACCAGTATCAGTATTTGATACTTTTTGTCATCTTTAAACTCAAAGCTTGTATTAATACATTGTTTTTTTGTCAAAGATGCATGTTTGTATATCCATTTCATTCTGTCTTCACTCATAGGTTCTGGTTCACCAAACAATTCTGATGATGATCAAAAAATGAATAATTTTATAGAAAAGGGTACAGTATTTTTTCTTTTCTATAGTCTTATTTTTTATTCAGTTCATCCTTTGATACACTTAGATTGATCTTTTTTTATTAAAATATTATTTACAGTGAAGACCAAAAGCAGAAAGTTTTCCAAGATGGTAGCCAATGACATAGGTAGGCACTAGAAAAATCCTGCTCTGTTCCTAATCCAGTGCCTTGCTCTATGCAACACTAACCCAGCGGCAAAAAAAAATAAAATATAAAATTCAAATTTCAATCCATTACGTTATTAAATTTTCATTCTTTATGCTAATTGGTAATTCTGTGGGCTGCTTCTTTACTAAATACACTGAGCACAATTTTTAAAATCAAGGATATTGCTGGTTTAAATTCTCTGATTTCACAATTGCACTTCTGTATTTTCTGGATGGGTGAAAATCTAATCTGTACTAAGAGTTCAGTCTATGCAAGTCACAACATTATTCCACTACTTTTGCAAAGGTACACTCTCTTTGAGAACAAGTGGCTTCTGTAAATTCTTTTTATGTATTGCATTCATAGTCATATGGTCAGGTTTCCATATGACTATGGTAAAGATAGACACAGTATCATGTTTTCATTTAATCATCTGGAAGAGGACTTGGTTATATATATATATGTGTGTATATATATATATGCACACAAACATATATATGTACACCCCGTTACTGTTCCAGAACTGTATTTACATTTCTGCATCCAACAGTGACACAATACCCTACCAGCTCCAGACTTGTGTCTTAACAATTTGGCAACAAAATTGCCTTGGAATGTGTTGTTTGCAGGTAGATTGAACCCTTTATGATTGAAATGGGAATTAACTCTGCTTCTGGCAACTGGATCATTAAATAAATGAAGGCGAGAGGCTGTATGATTTAATTCTAGGAAAAGGATCCTTCTTCCTTAACTGGGATATGGTTGTTTTCATTTCAGAATCACTGTGTTATCGGTTCATTTTTTGTTTGTTTAGTACACTAGTTTATCATTGTTGAAGGATTTCACTTTATCTCTTTAGTTAGATCAAAGGTTGAAACTACTTTATATAGTAAAACTGTTTGCTAAACTCTTTCATAGGTTGTATGGAACCACATCTTAAGGCTAGGGAGAAAGATTTCTTTTCTTGTAGTCTCCCTTTGGTTTTCTGTTTGGCAATTTAACTTTTATCCTGAATCATTAATCCCTTCCATTGCAATTCAGTAATTGAGACTAAAGAATAATTCAAAATTTAGTGAGATAAATATAAGTATGACAAAGTAATCTTTGGCATCTGAGGTACAGAATGAGGAAGAACAGGAATATGCCCTTTGCTCAGTACTATGTTGAGCCCTCCCTGCAGTCATGACAGAAATGTTAGGGAGGATGAGTTCTGAGGCAGTGGAAGCCTGAATGTAATTCCAGAAAGCAAATGGCTGTCGATAATATATCAATTCATCTGTAATAATAATAAAAAGTATCATTTACATGAGTATTGATTAATACGTTGTCCTACAGAAATTCAGGATAACTAGAACCTTATGTTCTAGTTCTTCTAATGAGAAAAACAACACTTAATCTTGTGCATGTTATTTCAATGCTTATTGAAGTAATGTTTCCCTTTTGTCCCAGAGCAGTCCCTTCTGAAATTAAGATAGCCTGTCTTGTGCAACAAACATAGTATGTGTGAATGTGACTTCATTATTTTTTCACTTTTTTCAGAGCAATGTTACAGTATTAATGAAACATCCCAATGACAGTTGTGTAGAACTATTGACACCAGTTTCAGCTTGAAGGCTTTCAACCGAAAGTATTGTGAATGTTTTTCACAGCTAAAACCCCAAAATATTTATAAATAATGCATTTGTCAGGGTGTAAGTTAAATACAGAGTTAATTGAGACAATAATGCATTTGATGTGTAATTCATAAGCGTCTCCTATTCAGCCCATACTGTGATTTGTGTAACTTGCATGGTTCGTTGGAAGTTTAAAGAAACCTATTTCATCAGTGTTCTGTTAGTTTTGAGTGGTTTGCTGTGCACTGAATGGGTTTTTTTCACTGCCTTGTCTTCTACACCTTGTCTGGCATGTTTACTTTGCATGGCTCTTCCTGAATTTACATTTTAAGCTCTTCCACATAAGTAAAACTACTCTTCTTCAGTGTTAATAGTTGTATGGTTTTGCATTTGATTGTTTTGTACTGAATTGCCAACTAAATGTTAATGAACAATGATTTCTGTAACTGTGTCACTCACTGTCATTAACTTCACAATGTTATATGAAACAAATTGTTTACCATCAACTGTGTTCACATGGATGACTTTGTATGTAGTATTGGTTATAGCTCTTTGCACTGGTACATAGTGCAGTCAGTTCAAGTTCTTTCCATTCTTTGTCAGTGTGAAATACAACCTGTCAAATGGATTGTGAAACAGAACAAGAATTACTTACATTGGTAATTCCAGTTGCTGTTAATCAGTCCTGTGTTTTTTGTCACATGGGAACAGTGAGTAAGGGAATACTGCTTGCAAAGTGCAAAGTAATTTTATTTCAGTGATAGGGCTGTAAGGTGGTAACATAATAAACATGCATTTAGAGTTATGAAGCCATTGTCAATTTAATCACTATTGAAAATTATGTAGACACATCTTCATGTCTACACTTTTCTATCATTAGTGACAGCATCAGACAAGGAGTCTTGCTCTGTTAAAGGATCAAAAACCATCTAGGACTGCAAGAATAGCAGAAATCAAATAAAACGTAAAAGCTTCATGTACCAACACTTCAGCTTTGCCATATATACTGTTAAGATCAGTTGGTATTCTGTGGGTTTTTTTCCTAAATACTCAGTGCTAAGTATGTCTTCTAATGGTACGTGCTAAGGAATGGATAGTAACTCAAGGTAAAGACCTATTGTGAATATGTTGCTTTTGGGTCACATTTTGCTTTTATTTCCATCAGAGGCGAACTTTGCAAAAGTTGCAGTTACCTTGGATATATGGAGGTACTTGGTTTAACCGTTCCTAGAAATTATAGAAAATACTGGCAGTTATTCAGAGCAGCCATTTATCTTGGGAATGGCAAATATTTGAAACTGCAATGTGCTGTGAAGTAGTACAGGGAAGTGTACCAAACATCAGTGAACTTACAAGAAGAAGATTTGGTAGAAAGTATTTAATTTCTAAGGCCATGTCATTTTTGTAGAAAGAAGTTGTGATCCAACTTAAGCAGAAGCAAAATCTTAAATTCATTACTCGTGCTCTGGTCAATTATTTGGCTTGAAGAGATATATGTGATTAAATATATAGCTACTAATCGGGTCAGAAGCTAAGAGGTATTGTTAGCATCCATTTCTGGAAGAAGCTTTAGTAAAGGTGCGTGCAAAATACTGTAGACTCAAAGACCTTCATAACTCTTCCAGTAGGCTAATGTCAAATACTCTTCAGGAAAATTGGTTTTATTTATTTTCTGCAGCTTATAAATTTTAAAAAATAGCAAACAATATTAGTAGGCAGATCTAAGCAGAGTAGCTCTAATTCTAAAATTCCATAGTTCCTGCTGTTACTATTGACATAAGGTTTCTCACACTTTTTACATTTTAAGTGTACACCTGGATTTTTCAAACAGTGCTAATGTCATTGACTATTAATGTTGTTTTCATGGAATCAAATTTTAAGATATAATAAGTTCTCATTCGCCCTAATGCCAGAGTAAGACTATTTCTTGCAATGTGTTTTTAATACTTTGATCTAATTCTGAGTATATAAAGTATGTATTTTCTTGCGTTGTCTTGTAAAATAGTTTTATTATTCTTATATCAAATTTAGACATTTCAGCATTGATACTCTATTTCTGTATTGTACCATCACTAGTACTTTATTCAGTTCTTTAAGCATCTTGAAATTGGTAATGTAAAACTCTTACTTCTGTGTAGTCTTCAAACAGAATAATTTGAGAACTTTGTCGAAATTCTAAGCTGCTTAGCTATTTCTCATGAAATGTTACATAAAATAGGCTTTATGTAAACTGTTCTCTTGTCTGTCATAACACCAAGATGCTAGTCTCCTTTATCATCATTAGAATTTTTTTGAAGGGTTTGTACTGTTTTTTTAAATAAGGAATGGATGAGAAATCACTCTAGCTCAGGATAACCCACTGCAAATATTGATAACCCACTTCCTATTGATAGTTCAGCCATCAGATTTTCTTCATCGAGTTGGTGGGGCCTCCTATGCTGAAATATGACTTATTAAGCCAAGGTAACCTTTCGTATTTTAACGTCTGCCTCCTCAAGTCTGTCCTATGAGAGATCTCCAAGAATCCTGAATGTTGTTTTTGCCAGTTCTCTCATATACTTTTATATGATACTTTTTAATTAGTTATGTTAGCAACAGAAAGAATGTGTGCATATCTTTATATAACTCTAGGCCGTCTAATTTAGAGGAGTCTTAAGTCTAGGGCTAAACACAGACAAAATAGTCATTGCTGCCTTGAGCAGCAGCACACCAGGAGGAGCAAAACAGCCCCCCTGTCTGTCTCCTTGACTCACACCAACTGCAGAAGGGTGGTCTTGGTGGTGGCTGCTGCAGCCTTTACAACCAAGAGAGGTATTGAACTCTGATAATGACAGCTACTACTTGAGGCCAGCACACCAGCAGGAGCGGTCAACATCACCTTTGCCCTGTTGTACAAATGGAGTAAAAAAACTGACCCTGAGCATTCTGTCTGTAGATCTCCATCCTATCTTTCCCATTTCTCTCACTTGTATCTTTTGCATAGAAGTTGTCTAGCATGTTGCTGGTTTTCATCTAAGGCATGGCAAAACTGAATTTTCTAAAACTGTTGTAGACCATAAACCAGATATAAAAAAATTCCTGCTTGTATTCATACTAAGTAATGTTAATTAAAAACAGCTTATCTGGCAAAATATTCCTATTTTCTTACTGTATCTTTAGGCACTTTTTTCTCTAAACACAAGATGGCACTACTGCTATTTAAATAAGTTCTTGTTTATACTTCTATTTATACTTGAATTATTGAGGCATTTGACACGTGTATGTATTTTTTCATAGCACATTAATTCATGATTTCTAGTAATGACATCCTTTTTAACAATTCATGTATCCTCATGTCCTGTTAATGAGTCAGTTCAGTGTTTGTAGAAAATGTCTGACAAATTTCTTTTACCTTATCAACCTAGTTCACACAGCTGGCCTTTCACTAAGGAAATAAAGCTAAAACTGCAGATTGACTCTTAGACTCCAACACACTCACCTGTAGTAGTTATTACCTGCTATATTACCTGTTACTAGTTACCTTTTTTTGGTCAGTTTTCTCCTAGTTCCTAAAACTGTGTTAAACATTTGTGTTTGAAAAGCCAAAAGTGAATGCTCTGGTCTGCAAAGTGACTTGGTTAATTAATCTTTGCTGGTATTCACATACGGTAAAAGCTGTGAAAAGCCAAAAGTAATGCAAAATTATCTTTTGCGTGCATAACTGAGCTTTTGTTCAGTATCTCAGCTTTTGTAGTTTACATGTCTAACACAGAAAGCAAGTCTTACCCTGAAGATCGCCCATTTTGTAATTCACAGTTCCAGATTAGGTTTCATGATCTCTTTTCAAGTTGATGTAAATTCAAGCTAACAGCAAAAAGATGGGCTCCTGGTCACTAGTGCTGTTTTGTACCATGGTTTTCTGTTTGTATAGCTGAGCTCTGACCTGAAACAGTTTTCTTGTTGAAAACAACCCTTGGCAGAAACTTTATGTAGATGAGTTTTGGCCTTGCCATTAAGCTAGGCAGGCACCAGTGCCAGTACAAGGATGAGGGTAGAAAACAGGTAGTCAGACTGCCCTTTTCAATTTCAGCCTGCGCTAAAATTGAAGTGACTGGCATTTCTGTCTGAAAGTAAGTAATTTCAGTTTAATTTGAATAGGACATACTTTGTAACATTGACATGAAGGAAATTAAAGATTATTTCTGGAATCTTATTCTCAATTTTTTATAATGTATGACAGGAATAAAACTGTTCAACTATTCAGATAACTAGCATTTGCAATATTGATGAGCATAATTAACGATACAGTGAGGTATCTCACTTTTTGAAGGAGTGGAAATAACTTTAAATCACGTGCTGTTCTTCAAGATATGTAGAAAATGGAATGATTTCTGTTAAAATGGGAACTAGAATGAGTTAACTCCATTTTTAACTGAGAGAAGCAGCAAGATTCAGGCTGCTTTATGACTGGTATCTATTACTATGTGCTTCTAGAATTAGGAGGCTATTCTCAACTTCTTCTTTAGGTAGAGTAGTATTACCCTTACAAGATAATTACCCTTACAAGATAGTGAAGAATTAAATAAAAAAACCTCAGCATTTGGCTGGGAAATAATTTCAGAATCTAGCCCAGGTCTAGTAGTTAAGATACATCAAAATTATTCCTTCTCCAGTAATTGCTGGAAGAATGATGGAAGGGGGATGTATGGCTACTAGTAACTTTCATTACAGCAGCATTTTTTTAGTATTGTACTGCATTTTGAAGGGATCTCAAGATTTCTATTTCTATAAAAAGAATGTTCCAGGTCAGGGAGGAGTTCAAGTGCTATTTTGTACTTCAGCAATACTATCAAAATGATGCTATCTTTTGTCTGACAGTGGTGCAAGTATGTGTGTGCTGCTGATTTTATAATTGCTCTGTAATGTCTTCATTCTTCTAAGATTGTGGATTGCATCTCAGATTACTGGCTTTTTACACATGCAAATTAATGTTGTAGCATAATTAAAGATCATCTTTATTATACATATCTCAGGTTTGAGCAAGAACTAGGGCAGAAGAAGAGGGGATGGGTTGTTAACATTACGTAAACTTCAGTGCACATTCTTGCAATAGCCCAAAGTCTGTATTCTGTCCTCTCACTTGAGAAGATAAAACTTGAGGCTGAGCCAAAGCAAAATCCATCCAATTCCTCAAGTTCTACGTGAAGCCCAAGGAGAAATGAAGCTTGGCAAAAGTCATAAAATGCTGTATTTGGGGATTTTTGGTATCTTCCATGTTGTACTTTGAACCCATCCCCTTGTAGAAGTGAGGCTCAGCTTTACAAGAAAATCTGTGAAGTACTGCAATTAATGTAATAATGGTACATTACATACTGGGAAAGAAAAAAATAAAGGCCAGCAGAATCATGTTTATTCTTTTTTAAAAAAAGATATACTTCACTTTTCAGCAAAGATGTCCAGGAAGCTAAGTTTGCCAACTGAGTTAAAGCCTGATTTAGGTAAGTTTACATAGCTGATTTTATTTTTACTAAGACTGTTTTACACAATGAGAATATGTTAGAGTCCTAAATTACATAAATGCAATGAAGTCATGATAGTTTATGTGAAGTGTAGAACTAAAATTTTAATCCCACTCTTCTGGGGGGCTCTTAGGCACAAGGTATTGCTGTCATCGTAAGGTAAGCCTGCAATTGTTATAGATGGCTTATCGCACTTTTGTCATAATCTTTAGGCATCTGTCACTCACTTTATCAGTAGTGCTGTGACACCAAAAGCGTGAATAATCAGGTAATGTAAGGAAAATTGCTGCCTGTGTAGAACCATCTGATAAGTTTTAAATTGAAAAATGAGGTATCTTAAGAATAACAGGATATGTTGAAGTCCACTCAAAAAACAGTTGGACATAGTTTTACAAATGTTAATTGTCTTGTGACCACTCTTTCTAAATTAAAATAATATACATCTGTTTGGATGGATGACCAGTCTGAGAATTTCATAATTTTTTTTTGAAAAAGCACAGTAACTTTTTGTATTAAAAGCAATTCAGTTGTGAAGCCTGTAGTGCTCACTAAAACAGCATGCAAATGAATAGATTTAATATTCTTTTTAGTACTTTGCCAGCCTGTAGATCAGGTCCAGCTTCCCTGTCTTGCGCACTAAAAATGATGGGGGACAGCCATAGACCTACAGCCATAGATGCAGCCTGAATGCAAAAGCTGCCTTCTGCCTTCCCACAGCTCGTTCCCCTCCTGCAGCAGAATTCTTAACACAACCCCAGCAGAAGACAGACAGGATCGGATTGGCAGCTGCAGAACTGTATTATTTGACAGCTGCTGCTATCAGCAAGGAAAGAGTCCGTGGCACAGGGATATCCTGAAGCTGAGCTGGACCACCCTGATTTGCAATTACAGCTTGCTCCACTCAAATGTGAAGTTGGAAGGAACCCTCAGACATTCTTTAATCCATTGTTATGGCAAGGATCCAGATGTCCAACAGTTTAACTTCTCATCTATTCATGAGCCTCCAATAAATAAGTTTTTAGAAAAATCCCAGACAGATAGTTCCAATGTTTTAGTCAGTTATATAAATTCCCTGTTATTTAATCAGTCTTTCTTGCATACGTATTAACTTTTTCATTGTTCTTTCCACAATGAACAGGGATAACAAGTGCTCCCTATCTTTTTGTCAGCCATCTCTTACGCTGTTGAAAAGTCATCGTATCTCTAATCTTTCTTTTTGCAGATTATTTTTTTTTACAGTATTCAGTTCCTTCTTCTTCTTTAGGTTATCTTGTCTAAATCTAGGATGGCTTCTGTTAATCTTCTGTGTACTTAGAATTTTTCATCATCTTTCTAAAACTCTTGTGCCCAGAACTAGAGAGATTAAACTGTGGCTGTGTTGGCGTGAAAGAGCAGAAAAAAAATTGTGTTTTCAGTCAGTTGCTGTTCTTCCTTACTACGTTTACTAATGGTTTAGGGATGATTTCAGTTCAGGGTGAATTTTATCATATTTTGCAAACTGGAACACATTTGTACTTAAACACTATCAGATTCATTCTAACTTTACTGTTTTACTCCTAGTTCTTCAATAGCAGTAAGTACTTAATTTTTTTTTTCTAATGAAGACTGGAGAAAAGAGAATGCTGAAATCCTTTCTGCATTTTCCCATCCTGAATGAGTTTCAACATTTTCTACATCGCTTTAATATTTGCTGTTCTTTCTACTGAAATAATGGAGACTTTTTTCAACTCACTTCTGGTATACTCATGAAATAGTTTGTGCCTTCTGAATTGTAATAGCCTTTGACTGGTTTTGCTTGACTTTGCACATG
Source organism: Falco peregrinus (assembly GCF_023634155.1). Taxonomy (NCBI): domain Eukaryota; kingdom Metazoa; phylum Chordata; class Aves; order Falconiformes; family Falconidae; genus Falco; species Falco peregrinus. The sequence continues at coordinate 47,675,535 of NC_073727.1, read as the reverse complement.
TGTGGATATCTGCACTTGGATGCCTCATTTTTTTCTGTGTAAAATTCTTCTAGGTTTTCAGGTTTCCTTAGGCAATTATAATCTTTTCTTAAATTTTACTTGTATCTTTTCTTCTAGCAGGATAGCTTTTGCATTCTCCAAAGACTGTGAGGTTGCTTGTGTATTTATTTTTTTTTATGCTTATGTGGTCTTATCTGCTGGCTCTAGGAGATGACTGAAATACCTTTCTCCCAAGTTTATTATCCTTACCATTTTCTGTCCTTTCTTTCCATGGCTTCTGAAACCTAATCTTTCGTGATCTCGTTCTTTCAAATTGCTTTTCTCTTTAGATCTTTTACCTATCCTCTTTTCTCCCTAAATAGCCAAAACAGAACCACATACTTTAGATTTTCTATTTTAGAAAGTGGAAGATCTCGAACATGCTAGTCTGCATTATACCATTGCTTTTCAATGTTGTAATCAGATGATTCAGGTGCCATTGTCACTAGGTCCTACCCTTTGGTTGAGTTGCTCAAAAGAGCCTCAACTTTCCATCCTTCTGATGAAGTGATGTGTAGTGGGTGATCACACTGTTCTCTCTCTCTCTATTCATCTGAAACTAATTTGTAAACAAACCATAGATTCTTCCTTGACTCCAGGATAAATAATATGCACTAAAGAAGTTAAACATTTTACCCTTAGTTCTCTCTTCTGAATGAGTTGTCTCCTCTCCATGATGCCTGTATTGTCTGGCAAGTTAATTTTTATGGGGTTTTTCCTGTCCATTCCAATGCTTCTGAGATTTGCACACGTGCTTTTCAGATACTCAACCAGATACAACTTAACAAATGCACATTTAATTGTATGCCTATTGCAGTTAAAGTATTAGTATATTAAGACTGATTAATCCACATTAGAGTTTAAAAAAAATCATTAAGTTAATAAATATTCAGCCCTGAAGAAACAAGGCTATTAAGAGGTTGTGGTCATTAGAATTATAAAACAAATGATTGTTCTTATTGTTTCATTCTGGATTTGATTTTTTTTTTTTAATGTGGAAACTTAGGATGTCAGCATCTGAGTGGTTGACCTAGTAGTTTCTTTCTGTAATCCATGTTTTACATTTGGCTTAGAAAAGTTATTGTCTTGCTGAATTTTAGCTACTGTTGGAACAAAAGAAGTATCTCCTGAGAAGATTAGCTGTGTTGAGTAGATGTCTGTATTTAGACAGTTTAGAGCTAGTTTGTATACTTTTCAAATGCATGTTAGATGTTGTTCTTAGAAAGTTTTGCAGTAAGTTAATGAAATTAGCACAGTGATGCTTCCAGAAAGTATGTGGTTAAGTGTTGCTCTTAGGCTCTTAATTCTGCTTTAAAGATGCCAATTGCATCTCTACCCTACCCAAAGATCCAAGACAGTAACTTTAAAAAAATGAAGTCATGGTATACATTGCATCAAAGTTTTACTAGTAAGGGTTGTCTTGTACTAAAATTTTGGCATGATGAGTTAAAGCAAATGATTAATTTGTGAATGTGCAGAAATCAAGACATGCTGCGGTGTTAAGTATCACCACATGTACAAACAGCACACAGCTAGAATGGAGCAGCATGGTTACTGTTTGAGTTTTGTTAATGTTAGGATTTATCCTCTCTTGGGAGAACCTTATTTTCTAAGCAATGAGTAAGACACCCTGAAAAGCTTTAGTGCCGTTTCTGGCACTACACTACAATATTCAAAATGGAAGTCTTCAGCTTTGCATACCAGTGCCAGGTGGCATTTGGTAGCATTTGATGTTTCTCTTACTAAAAGTTTGGGTGTGTAGATAGCCTGTTAGACCTCCTCCATACAGTTCCCTGAAGTGGGACAATATTTTTGTGAGTCATTACAGGTTATATTATCTTGCTGTCTGGATGTCACTGCAGTTCTTACAGTAAAATAGCTGCATCTTCAGAAGATGATCAAACAGTGTTCTGTGGAAGCCAGTATTGTTTAATCTCAGCAATGAACTAGTGGGCAAAGAGGTTTATAATTCACTTTTTTTAAAGGAGTCCAGTTTGACTCTTCTCTGTCCCAAGACAGAAATATGCATAACAATTGCTCATGACAATTATTGAATGGCAACCTCTGCAAAAAATGATTGGGTGCTTTGTTCAGGATGTGGTATTGTAAACTGGGCCCAGAGGAAATATGGCTAAGGAAGAATACAGGAGCAATACTCAATAGAATGGTAGTTAGTATATACTTCAAGCTAAAGAACAAAAAAGAAAATCTGAATTCTCTTAATCCCTGCATTTTGCCATTCTTTTTAATTAATACTGATTTATTTTCAGATGTCAAAGACAACTCTTTCAGTCGATCCCGGAGTTCTAGTGTAACTAGCATTGATAAAGAAACACGTGAGGCAATTTCGGCTCTTCATTTTTGTGAGACTTTCACAAGAAAGGCTGATACATCACTTTCCCCATGCCTGTGGGTTGGGACCACACTGGGTACAGTGCTTGTCATTGTACTGAATTTACCCCCAGGAGGAGAGCAAAGACTTCTTCAGCCAGTTATTGTTTCTCCCAGTGGTATGTACAAAGCAGACGGGCTAAAGTATACTGTGATAAAATATTGTTGTCTTCATGTTTTTTAAAGAAATTTTGTCAGCTGTGGATTAATGAAAAAATAATGTAGACTCCATTGATCTAGCTACTAAGGTTAACAGTCTAGATTGGTTACTTCATTACTGGATTTTTAAAGTTATAAAATAGAAAATATGATCTCATATAATACAAAAATACCACTTTGATGTACACTTGCTGAGAAAAGCATGTTTGCTAACCTTTATGTAGTACCTGGCAATTATTAAAGAGAAATAGCAGAAAAGATTAGTATTTCAAATGCTCAATTTATTTTTTTATTGGTTTTATTCATGAGATAGTAAACTGTTTCCTGTGTGATGAATAGGGAATACAAATTAAGGGTTGTATATTGAATAACTAGCTTTAAATATTAGTGATAAATTCTTCCTTTGGATTGCTGTGAGAGGTCTTTTATCTTGTTTTTCTGATACACACCAACTGATTTTATTGTAATTATGTATTAATGGTTTGTTGAATATGCTGTTAGACATAGATTTAGCTTTCTTGCTACCACTGTCTCATGCAGAACATGCTGCTCTGCTCCACTTTGCTCACACAGATGGTATCAGGAAATGCAAATTGCGATTTTATTTGATTGAAATAGTGATTTAAAATAGTGTGACCTCTAGACCATATATGTCCTTTTTGCTTATTGAGTATGGTATTGGCAGCAAGATTCAGATTTTCATAACATCTGATCGTAAAGGCAAGGCTGCAGACTAGACAGTATGTATAATCACTGGTTCTGCAGCATAATCTTTAAAAGATACTGCCTTTTTTTGTGTACCTAGCAAATGTTTGTGTTTTTACACTACGTGTGAATAAATAGAAGTACACTAAGAGACGTATCAGCTTAAGATCTGGCCTACAGAGACAGTGATTTAAACAGTGGGGAGGAAAAACTTCCTCTTTCATTTTATGCTAGAAAAGTGATTTCAAGCTTAAAATGCAGGGGGAAAGAAATCCACATGTTCCTTGTTTCTGACCCTGTCTGTATTGAAGAAAACGGAGGTGCTCTCCTTTGACTAATAGCATCTATTGTTGATATTAAGCACACTGTGTACTCCTCAGGAGAGAATAAAATCAGTTGCATTTGTGACACTGAACGTGAATCCAAATGTGCATTCCAGCTTGGTTCTCTTAATAAAGGTATACATTTCTGTTGATGAAATGATTCTGTTGATTCTCTTAATGAAAGAGTATGCATACACTTAACCCTTGAAAACTGGTTTAACATCTTGTTGAATACCTCTGTGCTTTTGCATGTGCTTCATTGCTTTTAGATAAATGTCCAAAGGCTTTGGTACCTCTGTTTTGCTACAGAAGCAAGCCAAAGTTCTTTTTTTCTTTTCATTGTGCTAGCTTCTTAGAGGAGTGTTTTATAGCTTGAAAGACAATTTAGGAGAACCATTTTAGGAATGGGCTCAACTTCTTTTTTCCTAGGAACCATCCTGAGGCTGAAAGGGGCAATCTTGAGAATGGCTTTTCTGGATACCACGGGATCTTTGATCCCACCAGCGCATGAACCCTGGAGAGAACACAATGTCCCTGAAGATAAAGATGAAAAAGATAAATCGAAAAAGCGACGACCTGTCTCAGTATCCCCTTCTTCCTCTCAGGAAATCAGTGAAAACCAATATGCAGTGATATGTTCGGAAAAGCAAGCAAAAGTTATCTCACTGCCATCCCAGAACTGTATTTATAAGCAAAACATAACAGAGACTTCTTTTGTTCTTCGTGGAGACATAGTGTCGTTGAGTAACAGTGTCTGCCTTGCGTGTTTCTGTGCCAATGGACATATTATGACTTTTAGGTAAGGCGTGTTTGATATAACTTAAATTTTAAAAGAAAAAAGTCTTCTGCTAGATAAGCGTCCTTTTCCATAAGAATATAAATCTACATTCACTCAGTGCTGATGAAATTCTAACACTTGGGCCTGGGTAATTTTGTTTATGCATTCTTATTAGTTATGCCTTTACCACATTAAAATTTACCAGTTTAGTTGAAGCTACCCTGATTCAAGAAATAGTTCCAAATGTGTGATACAGGTTGGTGAGTTGATGAAGTTTCTCAAAGGTGAATTTATTCCCCGATGGAGAAAACTCCCTTGAGTCAGACCTTCAGCTGGTACCTGACCACAACTCTGCATATTTTTGTGCAGCTGTTTGCATCACACTCATGCCTCATTACTTTTTTGTTGTGTAGTTTACTCATATCTTAAAGGCCTTAAATGCAGGCTCTAAAGGCATCATTAATTGCTAGCAGTTGTAGTATAGAAATAAGTCACCTAAAGTGTAAAAAAAAAAAAAGTGTAAAAAGCATGTGTAACTATATTTTTTTTAATGTATTTGCGTGTCACCTGTGTGATTTTAACTTGTCCTTTTTTTTAATATTTCCAAATGCTCTTTTATTGGGGACAGTAGTGTATATACCTATACTCTTGCACCTACATTTTAGTCGTGGCTAATAATAAGGTGAATGTGAAACATGGCTTTATAAAATTGTCAGTAGAATTCCCACAAGATTATTTTTAAGATTGTGAAAACAAGCTCTTAACTTGAGAAAACCTAAAAAGACACTTCTTCAGGAAGTTGTTAGGAATAAAACTAAAGCTGACACATAATACAATTAAAAAATAAGTTTTGATTATTTGTTAACTCCATTGATGTATCCCGACGTATATTCTAAACATCTCTACAAAGTGCTGCTCACCTTGCAGGGTAAGCACAGATTTTTCCCCAATTAAAATGGAACTTAATAATGTTCAGGTACCATATATTGAAACAAACCCAGTTTTCCTCAGGATTAATTGTTTTCTAATGAACTTTGCATAAAGGTAGGTGCTAAATTATAAACATTGAGTTGTTACATTGTGTGTGGAAGTTGAACTCCCAAGGATTAACTCCCATTTTAGAAGCATGTATTGTTGCTGGGGAGTGGACTTCATGTGCTGATGTGTGAAGTTGTCAGAGCATTGTATCACGCCCAGAATGCCCAATGCTTGTCTACTGATACATATTTAGACAGGAGTCTGCAATTCTGTTACAGATTTGTTTGATAATATGAAAACGTTATCATAGATATCATGCTTGTCCTATCTGATTTAATGGGTTTGTGTTTTGTGTTGAAGCTGTAAGGATGTTTGATGCTTCCATCAGCCTGAAGCAAAGCACTTCCCTATTCCTAAATCACTTCTAAGAATATTCTTATTTTAGATATGTGCACAGCAGAAGTATCGTTTCCTGGGTGACGGGCTTACAAGAGAATATTGCTTGTTATTTCTTACCTGTAGAACTTGCCTCCAAAGTCATGTTACCAGATCTTCCTTTCGTTTGTTGTAGGTAGAGTCTCCTGCTAAGAGACAATCCCCAAGCTGTAAAATGCAGGCTTAACATTTAGAAATCTCAGTACAACTGAAAAATAGTAATCAAACACTTACTGTTGTGGTTTACTACCTCTTTCTTTTTCATTGGTTTTGGCTTCACTTCACCCCTTTACTACTTTCTTAGTTTTTAAAAATAATTATCTTCTGCAGATGGTATCTGCAGCAGAAGCAGATTAATGTATTGTGCATTTACAGCTAACATCTTGTGTAAATTATGTTTTTATGGAAATCTCACAGGGAAATTTTTGGGACAGCAGTTTGTTTTGGGTTCTATTTATCAAGCTATCAGGTGTTCATTCACTTCTCATATTTATTATTACTTTGAGGGAGAGGAATGCTTGGTAGCAATAGTTATAGCCTGTGTGCGCTGCATCTGTTCTTCAGTAGCTTGATGCAGTAAGTACTGCAGTTACATGTGCAGAATCAGAAAATACAAGGTAAGTGAACTTTGCTCCAAGAGGACTTCCTCTTAAATATGCAGTCAGACAAAAAAAAGCTGGATATAATTGATAAGATTGTTTGAGGCTACTGTTTGGAAACACACCTCTGTGTATTTCTAAGTAGTCTTGAGAGATCTTTTAGTCTTTTATTTTTAGTCAAGGAGAAATTCTTCACCTGAGAGAAGAGGCAGAATGTTTAATTGTAAACTTTTGGTAGATACTTATCAAAATCCGTCGTTAGTAATTACTGAATAATGCTTTAAGTGAAACTGATTTACGTGCTCAGAGTATCATTTAAATGATGCTTTCAAATGCATCTGTGGTGCAGATGTTTAAATTTCACTTTTGAGGTGCTACCTTGAAAAGTCTTGTATTTATGTTTTGAGATTTTTCTAATTGCATTAAATGATACCCTGTTTGTGGTACTTATGCAGATGAAGAGAGAAATGATGTATTGCAGTTTACAAATGAGCCATTTGATCAATAGTAAACAATCCTGTTATATTTTATTTTTTTAATAATTTTTGTAATTTATTTATTTTTTTAAGTTTGCCAAGCTTAAGGCCACTGTTGGATGTATATTACCTGCCACTCACCAATATGCGGATAGCCAGAACGTTCTGCTTCACTAACAACGGACAAGCACTCTACCTTGTCTCACCAACTGAAATACAGAGGCTAACCTACAGTCAAGAAACATGTGAGAATCTTCAGGTAATGAATTAAAAAAGTATTTCTCTTTTCTAAGATATACTTGGAGATTCTTCTTTCTGGATTTATGATGCTTATAGTAAAGAAGCTTGTCATAAAGCTGAGCACTTCATCTTTTGTATCTCGATTTATTTGGGGGGGGAAGGTTCTCACTATAGAGTCTTAATTCAGGATGCATCACTTCTCAACTCTGAAATTTTGTTGGTTTATCTATCCTCTTGTATTTGAAACAGTTGCTCGCTTGATTTCCTTTTTGATGGATAAGAAATTTCCTTGTTTAACATGTGCAGTTAACTCGCTTGTTCAACTGGTGCTGGTGGAGGTGCATGCTGACATAAGTGGGGAATGCTAGCTCAGGATGCTTGAAAGAAGCTATTATGTTTCATGTCTGTTAATAGCTTGGAAAGATTCTCAGTCATGCTTCAGCTTGGAGGTTGTGTAGAGTACTGAAATAGCAGAGATGCCCACTGTAAGCTCTACTTTGGTACCACGCATGGATATGAGTATTTGTAGACAGTTTCAACAGAACAAAATCAGAAGTGTTGCTCAAGTTGTTGAGGGGCAAATACAGTTTTGTTTGAACCCATTTCTTTGCTACTGACTTCCATGAGCTATAAGCTTACAACTATCAGAACAGATGGTTTGTACAGATTTCTTAATGTATCTTTATTTTAAGTCACCTTGCAAAGACAGATGTCTGTTAAAGCATATTCATTTTGAAATTCAAATCCCTAAAGTGAAAGAATGTTCTATTAATTTGTGTGTGAAATAACATATGCCTTGTCTCTTCTTCACTGCAAAGGAAATGCTGGGTGAGCTCTTCACTCCTGTAGAAACACCAGAAGCACCAAACAGGGGGTTCTTTAAAGGCCTGTTTGGAGGTGGGGCCCAGTCACTTGACAGAGAAGAGCTCTGTAAGTTTTTAGCAGTCATTATTTTTCTGCTATTTTTACCCAAGGAAGCCAGTGATCCTTGAGAAATGTTACCTATGTTCATAGAACATGACACTTGCAAAGAGGAAAGTAAAAAAGGGTAGGACAAATACTTTTTCATAGCTTTTATGTGTTGTACACTTTACCAAGACGACCAGAAAAGCTTGGTACTGTTTTCTCAAAGACTCCTTTACCTCATTTATTCAGGAGTAGATTATAAAACAAGAAATGGGACAACTGATCTTGTTTTTATTCATCTTTATGAAGTGTATAGTACTGACCGTGATTTTCTTAAGCTGTTGAACTGAAAAGAGCTGATTCTGGAGAACACTGGAGTTTTAATTTTCTCACTGTCTAGAACATTCTACTTCAGTTCATTTGCTGGATTCCTTTTCCTCATTCAACTTGTGCAGAGACACAAAAAGAATGAGGGCAAGGATAGAATTGTATGATAGTTCAATCCAGTCCTCTCTTCACAGGACAATAAAATTCAGATTTGGCAAAGCTTTTATTACTTGATCATTTTCTCATATTTATTTTTTTATAACAGCTTTATTGTTTTACTGTGGTGGCATGTAGCATTTTAATATGTTTAAGGAAAATAACTTCCACTTATTTGAATATTTCCTAGATGAAACACCATATTACACCAGTTTATTTGTAAGAAAAATATGAAACATAGCTGTTAAGACAGACGAGGCTCCCTAGCAATCCCTTCTTTTTTATTGGTTCTTTTTATCTATCCGATAAAAATTAACTTCATCTTTACTACTTGCGCCTGTACATTTTGAACAAATATCAAATATTTAGAGGTCACTTTCTGCATTAAAAATTCTATTTGTATTTATATAGGTGTAATACTTTGAAAGGTTGGTCAAGTATTATATTACAGAAATTTGTGCGCACAGATTATGTTTAATAAGTATGACTGGGACAGGGAAAACCTAGCTTTTCATGGCAACAGAAGAGCACTCTTTAACCTTAGGTGCTATCTCTTTACATCATTTCAAGCTTTCACAATCAAGTTTGGCTCAGATATTTAGAAGGAAAATAGTATTGAATGGGAGAAAAAAAGCCTAATAAATTGTAGCCTGAAAGTCAGTTCAATCACAATTCAAAAGATATCTGAAAATGTCTTTAAAATAGTCATATTTAATATGAGAGTCACAGCAGAATCTGTAATACGTTAAATTATTTCTCCTTTTAATTCTTGGGAATTCACAGAAAGGTGTTTATAGTGTTAGTTGAAATCTAAGTTGTTCTTCCTAGAAATGTAAAATCAAATCAGGAAATCTTGAAATATCACACCAAAACTTAAGTTAATCTTCCTAGAGGTGAAAAACACCTATGTAAACCGTAATTTAATTGTTAAAAAGAAGTTAAAGATTATGTGGTTTGACTTCACCATCCAAAAATGTTTTAGTCTTCACTCAGATCTGTGGAGTATGCAATTCAGCATGAGCTTGGACTGTCCATTAAGTGTCTAGACTGAACTAGGTGGCTGGTGTCCCATTATGAGCAAAGGAGATGTACTCAGTGTGGTCACTGGTGTCTAGAGAGCTGTTCAGCTGACCATTTGTGGGTGTTTAATTTAGGACAAGCTGGTGTGTTCTTACAACTGTACTTACTTTTCATTATTTACATTGCGCTTTTTTTAACAAGGTTTTTATAATTTGGGAGCATAGACACCTAATATTCCGGTGTCTGCATCTCAAACTGAACTTCCATCAAAGGAAACTTCTGCTGGTGGAGTCACACTGGCTGGCTATACCAGCAAAGCACTTCTGGAACTGACCATAGCTTGTATTTTTTAATTTTTTTTTGTTTTGTCTGCTGAACTCCCAACACCTTCCCTGTGAAGTAGCTATATTGTTAAAAACCACTTCACCATCACAATTCTGTTGATAACTGTGATGCTAGCAGTGTTGAGAGAGTTCTTAATTTCACACTTGAGCTGTGAAAAATTTTTATAATTTTATAACCTGCCTGGAAACTTGGAAATATGTTTGAAAATCTCAAATTTATGAAATTGAGTAGAAGTAACATCGAGTAACATTAAGTAGTGAGTCTTGCTCACAATCATGCCTATGATTAAGGTGTTCAGTGTCCATGCAAGGGAGTGACACCTCTTTATAAACTAGTTACATTGGTATTTATGTAAAGATGATAGAAAACCTTACTGTTCCATTTTTTTTGCCTTGCAAATGCCTCCAGTTGGAGAATCAGCATCTGGGAAGGCATCAAGGAGTCTTGCCCAGCATATTCCAGGGCCTGGGGGTATTGAAGGTGTCAAAGGAGCAGCATCTGGTGTAGTTGGTGAACTAGCACGAGCCCGGTTGGCACTAGATGAAAGAGGACAAAAACTAGGAGAGCTGGAAGAAAAAACTGCAGCTATGCTTTATAGTGCTGATTCTTTCTCTAAACATGCTCATGAGGTGAGTCTATTACATGTTAAACTGAGCATTAAACTGATTTCCTGTCAAAAAAATCTAAGTTTTGCAAGTAACTGACTTTGGCAAAGGCACTTTAGAGCTATCTAAAGGGAATGCAATATCATTAGTAAAGGATACTTATCTATCAGTCATTGCTCCTAATAATTAAGTATTAATGTAAACAGCTTTGGCCTGTGGCACCCTGGTCTAGAGCATACAGTCTGCCTCAGTTCCTGTTACTTAAAGCACCTGTCACTGAATTAGCCAAGAGTAATGCTCTGTATGAGATTCCTGTGGTTCTTAAGATCCAGTTTTTGTATGCAAACCCCATGAGTCAAGAGTTAATTTTTTTCCCTCGGTAACTGCATAGGATGGCCATTCTCTTTCACGTTCATGCAGATCTCTTTCCACCCCCTAAGCTCCTGTGCGACCTTCCCATTCTCCCAAAAATGTCTTTTTCTGTCTGAGGCCAGATCATCAGCAGTGATGCTACCATTAGAAAATTCATCTTGCTAAACCGTCACCGTTCAGCAATGTTGTTAAGGTTTTGAGAAGCCTTACTGAAGTCCTCCTTTCTCATGCTGCTTTGTAAGCATGTAATTCATTTGTATCATTGTACTTTTGGATACGTTATAGAAACATTAATTAGAAATTGTTTTTTGTATTTTTTAGATGATGTTGAAGTACAAAGACAAGAAGTGGTACCAATTCTGATGACGCTCATCGATTACATCTGTTTAATTTTGTCCTGATGAAAAAATCTTGGTTTTTCGTTAATTTTGGCAGGACCATTTAAATATAAAGGAGTATTCACCGTTGGATACTGTTGTTTCCTAGCACAAATCACACACTGTTTTACCTCAGTTGTGGCTTTAACTGAGGAGCTTTATATTTAGAAGAAACACACACGAAGAAAACCAAACTTGAGTGTTTCTTAGCTGTTGGTTAGCTGAGAGTTGGAACAGAGAAGGTAACTAGAACATGTGAAAAACGGTAAAGGGAAAACGTAGTGTGAGATGGGCAGGGGCAATGCAGGGTCAATCCTGTGTTAATACTTCATATGCCAAAAGTTTTTGTGCTATTGTAATTGCTGCCAGTGTTATACCCTCCTGTGAGGAGAGGCAATAAATCAGGGGTCCAAGAGCTGGAATAAAGTTGTTTTGTCTTGCTGGACAGTAGTTGACTTAAACTTAGCCTCTCTAGGACTCACTATATTTACCATTATTGATGAAGAAGACTGGAAGTTTGCTGTCACTTCTTTCATTGGAAAAGCTGGAAGTTTGGAATATTTCTTCTTGAAAATTGTATACATAGTTGACCTGTGCATAGTCTTTTCTTGGACCCCTGATCTAGTATTCTTGTATTCACATCATATTCTGTGAAGTGCAAAACAAGAGAATACACAATTTTTGCATTAAAATTCAAGTGAATAATACGACTGGAATGTGTCATACTGGGAGTTTTCATTTGTGTTATGGCTGTGCAGTGTGAAATGTGGTAACATCTTCATTGTGCTAAGAATACTTCAACTTCAGTTCAGTTAAATATTATTTTTTGCCGAAAATAGTTACTAGTTCAGTTCATACAACATTTAGACTTGGCTGTGGGTTCCATTCATGCTGTGAATTTTTATAAATGTTTAACAGAATGTATCTTTACAGCCATTAATAAAAATAGCTGAGATTAGTTTTGCTCAAAACTTAAGTTCTAGATGCCCCTTTACTATGAAATCAGATAATCTTGGACTCAGGTTTTCAAACAGTTTTACACTTCATGGAGGTGCTGATGCATGAATAATGGCAAGCATCTAATATTTAATATTTGTCAGTATATTGTTCAGCAAATCTTGAAATCCTGCTAGTAGAGCTATCTTACAAGTACTTATCTCACCCCACCCACCTGAACTGAAGGCAGTTGGCCTAAAGTTTGGATCTAGTCTCTAAAGACGGGGTTTCAATGTGGGCAGTGGTAAGCATTCACTAAAATTTCAGGAGCTGGTGAAATAACGTTCAGTTTGGGTGAGGTCGATAATATAGCTAACTTGTCAATGGCTGCTGCACTAAGCAGTGCAGTGGGAATGACCAGAGTTCTTTTTTTAAAATAGAGGATTCCTTAAAATAAAAGTTTGCATTTCAAAAATTCATTTAGACTTTTTTTTTCCTCAAAGCCAAAATAGTTACTGACTGGTTTTATTTTTATCAAAGGGAGTACTTAGAAGCTGATAAGTCTACACTGTCTGAAACTAACCATTTTGGTTTTCTTCTCCAAACATTACATTGTGTGGGGTTTTTTAACACACGTTCTGAATGTTGCCAAAGAAAAACCTCAGTTCTGTTTGTATTGTAAAATGATGTTGTAAGTACATAGATAAGGCAACCTTACAAAACACTTAAAGGATGCAAAATATTGAAGTAGCTGATGGTTCTTTATTCATTTTTCAAATGAATGGCAAATATGTTTGGGCTTTGTAGCACATACTGATAAATTTTCTGGTTTTATATATAGTAACATTTAATTAGACAAGTGAATTCTGTTGCCAGTATGAGGGCATGCCGTATTATGCCTACTGCTCAAAGAACTTAACAAATGAGAACGTGACAGTTTGAACAGGTAGCATTATGATTTCTTGATGACTCTGTCCCATATTTACTGAGGCCGTGTTAACTCCAGTTACTTAACTCAGCTTGTCACTCAATTTGCCTCTGCATGTTAATTTCTTTTTTTTAGTGTTTAATTAATGTGTATTTAAACTAATACCACACTTTGTTAAAAATCCAGTTAGAAAAAAACCTAGATAAACTACTATCCATACCATTTCAAAAAATAAAACACCCTAGCTGACACTTGTCCCTTCCTTATCTCACATTTATAAACTGAGATGACTGGTTGTGATTTGACCTGGTGAAGATGAACTATATTGCAGAGCAACAGAATCCTGGAAAATTAGTCTGGTCAGGCTCTTGGGGAGAGGATTGCAAAAGTACTCTTCAGCAAATCATGGTATCAGTTCAATGTAAGACGACCTTGGCTTGAAAGGAGAGCATACTTAACTTTCTCATCAAGAAACATTTGACAACCACCAGCAAGCAAAAAAATATGAGACAATGAGAGACCATCTGCCAGTACAAGAAGAGTAGTGGCTTATTTGGTGTTACAGAATTTATCACAGTTGTATCTTTTTTTTTTTTCTGTTGTATATGTTTAAAGCATGCTTCTAGATTTGAAAACTAATGAAACGATTGCCGTGAAATAAATACACAAATGGTTCTTGGTCAATAAAAGGGGCTATGTACAATTTCAGTGTAAAACCTTCCTTTTTCCTTCTCTGTGGAAGGAAGTTGGTTGTACACACATCATTGCATCTTACTCTGCTATTGGTGATGCACCTTTTGTACAGCAAAGTATATTGAAATCCATGGGGGGAAGCACCCCTGGGTTTTTTGCTAGCATTTTAGTTGTGTGAAACTTTTTTAGAGTGTCTGGAAAACTATAAAATACAATTGAGCTATTACTTTTTAATTTTTTTTGATGGAAGTGTAAGAAACTGCTGCTACCTATCTGTTTATACGTAGTGTGTCTCATTAGGAACTGTAAAACTGAAGAAGCTTTTCTTCACCTTAGTCCTGCCAAATTGTGACTTTTGAGTGCTGATATGTGTAAATATGCGTGTAATCCAAATAAGTCTGAAAGTGTAACACCACAGGCATTTCCAGTGATTCGTTCTTCAGCAGTCAGTCAGTTATAAAATATAGTAATGCATAGTTGTGTTCCTTGTCTGTCTTTATGCAAAGATTTTTGCCTGAGGTGATATTTGCATGGCAGGTGATGTTGGTAAGCTACATCCAAAGGAGGATTTTTGGAAACAAGTTCATCTCTTTTTTTTTCTTTTTTTCCTTTTCTGTATTCTGTTTTTTCTTTTAATTAATGGCACTGATCTTACCTGAACTTCTAAACTTGAATTTTTCCTGCACTTTAATTCAATCATGGTATTTTATTCCTTTTTTTTTTCTGCATTTGTGCAGTTCAGGTTCATTATTTGTATATAAACACACATGTTCAATAAAGTCTTTAGAATGGATTACTTTCAGGCACATTTGCTAATTATGTGACTATCATTTAGAATGTGTGTTTTCTTAGCAAAATATGTATATACAATATAGAATCTAATGAAAGGCACATATCCTGTGTCAGCATTCAGTTTATAAATTATTGCAACACTTTCAGATTTGTTACTAGATAATACAATGAAATCTGTTATATTTATACATACTGTTTAAGAATATACTTTTAGTTTTAAATAATTTTTATATGTACACTTCTACCTTTAATTTTAAAAATACTTATGTTCAATTTTTAAGTCAAAGTACTTAAAGTTTGTATATTATCCATAGAAGAAGTTGTTTTAAGCTTATGAATACATTCATATCTCATATCGAGATGATACAATTACTAAGCAATGAAAACAAATAGCCCATTTTGCTTTGCAGAAAATAATCATACTTATTTTTACCTTCCATTTTGAACATTCTTAAACAATTCCCAAAGTATCGAGAGGGAAGGTAGTGCATTCGGAAAACTAACCTAATGTAAAAGTTTACTCAGTATCGCAGTCTGTGGCTGACTGGTTTTCTATGATTTTATATTTTTTTTTTTAGGTATACACATGAAAGACTCTTTTCAGCTCTATTCCTCAGACTTATAAAATTCCCTAAAATTGAAGTGAGGTCTGACCGATAAGTATTTTCTTCGAGTAACGCATTACTCTTGATTATGCATCGGCTTTTTACGTGTAAATCAGGGTGGAGTGGCTTTTTTGGCATACTGAACTTGTGTTGGAGAACTTGCAGCCTGCGGCTGAGTGCCCTCTTGTTTCTCATCACGGTTGACGTACCCGAGTGGGCATTGCTGGCAGCTGAAGCTGGTGCAGGGGGAAGGAGTGCGGTGCCTTGCCTCCCGCCGAGTCGCGCAGTAACTTGTCAGTTGAACCTTTTCTCATTCTAGCCAATTTCCTGTATAATTTATGCAGATCTTTTTGGGTGGATGTCGACAGCTTTGCTACTACCACAAAATCTTTAAATACTTTGTAGACAGAAATTAATGGTGTTTGAGGGAGGAAGTAAGTAAAAGGGGAAAAAAGATGTGTAGGGTAGGCAAATCAGCTAAACCGATTTTATTTCAGTTTTCATTCAAAAGCTAAGTTAAGCTGGGCCAATTTCTTCTTCTTATGCATGTTATAAAGATGTGTTGTATATCATCTACTTTATTACTGTTTAAGCCAGATGAGTGCACTGTGTTTCTTCTATACTTTATAAAGTTTAAGCTTAAAGATGTGGGCATTCATTTTTAAAAAGAAAAAAAAAAAAAAGAGGAAAAAGAGAAAAGAGGCAGAAACAGAACAATCAAATGAAAGTTGTCAATCAGTATTCCTTTTAGTTTTCCATGTAAAGCGCCTAGAAACGTGGAAGTCATACAGCTGTAGGTTACTTTGACACTTGTATTTCTTTATGTAGTACCTAAGTTACATATTACCAGGCAAATAATAACTAGAAGTTAAACTGTTTCAGTTGAAAACATGTAAGGAGTTGTATGTGGATTACCACTACCATTCAGGAATAGGTGATGCAAAGGGTGAGGGGTGGGAACATGTTTTAAATATTCCCTTTTAAAACAGAATTGTAAATAAGCAGTACTGTGTTATTTTAGACCTGAGCTCTGCTATCTGTAGTGGTTAGAACTAGGAAAACATGCTGCTTTCTAGTTATGCTACTGTTTCATTGTACCAGCACCATGGGGCGAAAAAATAAAAAAAATCAGTAAATTTTCCTAACATTGCCCACTTGTGGGTAAGCATGCTTGATGTGTAGCAGTTCTCGTTTATGTATATCTTAGTGTGTACATGTGTGTTTTCTTTTTTCTTTTTGTTCATTGCAACTTATTCTTCAGTTAAGTCTTGCTGAGCCCCACTAGCTCTTCTGAGGGTGATTACTGGAATATGCATTTTAGATAGGGTTGCAAATTCATCTGTCTACAAATATAGTTTCATATGAACTGCAAACTGTACTGTTACAAACACAACTGTTAGATTGCATAGAGTTATTTTACTTACATGTACTTGAACTGAACTATGTCATCATAAAAGTTAAAAAATTAAGTATGGAATATTTTTGTAAATAAAAATACCTGTGCAGCTGGTATTTTAAATTTAAAATGTATTATACATTAATGTTTAAAAAAAAAATGTTCATATATGTGTATATGAATGTGTCATTATGCTGAAGGGCTCTTGATTGGGCAAAATAAACTATTCAAATCTCTCCTGAAATGAGTGGAGCTTACTCCTTTTCTTCCTAACAGATTCTTTTTCTGCTAGCTGGAGCAGGCAGTGACTCCTTGCCAAAACAGGCTGTTTCATTTTATTTAAGTTTGTGAGATGTGCTTTATAACAAGCAGGACGGTGTGTGCTTGAGGCAGTAGCAGCCAGGCTGACAGGGAATAGCCCCGAAGGAGCACAAAAGGTGAAATGGTTCGTCTGTGGTAATGTTCCCAAGCAGGTCTAAAAACATTCTGAAACACACACCTCAATGATGATGATGTGAAGTCCTGTTATCCTTTTAAGTTATCGGGAGAGTTATGATCACTCATTTTACAGACTTGATAAAGCAAAGTGTTTTCTGCAGCTGCATATGACAGTGTTCATTAATTTAAGATTCTGGGTTGTATGGGGAGAAGAGATTAAGCTGATTTTTTTTTTTCTTTGCTATACTTATGGCACAGTAAATGTAGTACTTTCTTTGGTTGAGGCTCAGCTTTGCTACAGACAGATTTCTAGCTTGCAGTCTGTTAAATTCTGTCATCTGCTGTGGTGGGGAAAAAAACAACCCACCTTTGTAAACATGCTCTGAACGATGCAGAAATACTGAATCCAAAGAGGGACTGGGGCAGTAATTCTGCAAAGTGAAATTGCTGCACCTCTGTGAAATGTTTGGAATCTCATGTTGTCAAACAGTAAACTATTTCGGTGCTGGTTGTTTTAGTATGTGGCTGATGTGGTGAGGATACGGTTTCTTCTGTGGGAAAAATCTGCTGGTTCCAGACCGCTCCTGCCCTTCCTGGGTTTTGGTTGGGTGGTTTTTTCCCCCTCTGATATCTGACAGTTACATATGCTGAACTTTAAGCTCTGCAGCACATGGAGTTATAAATCAAGTGATGCATTGGAATAAATTGTTTTACCTTGAACTTAATTGGACTGAAGTTATGTGGAGCTGTAGCTCTGCCTCCAGCTGCTCGCTAGCTCTGCTAATCTCTGCCATCACCAGTGACACAGCAAGAATGGCTCCCTCCTTACGGGGGACTGCGGGGCTCAAGGGACTGGCAGGAGGGAGGGGATTGTCAGACGGGCTGCAAAGTGAAGCACTTTGATTTAGTGAAAGCAAGGCTTTGATGAGACCTACATAAAACTTGGTCCCTTTGTACATTGTGTGTTACAACAGTTCCAATGCCAACGAACTGTAAATTAAATGCACCCAAAACCTACAAATGTGTGGTGGCATGACCATGAGTATTAAACTGTGCCACCCTCCAAAAGTTTTCCATATCTGAATTCTTTATTGAGAATGGTCCCTGGCCAATTCTGCCTGGGAGGAGGCTGGGAAGCCCGGTAAGGATATGGCAGTGGGCAACCAAGGCCCAGTACAGAGGGACTGTAAACTGGGAAGTGCCGAGGACTGAGTACAGATGCAGGCACCAGGCTTGTGTCCCAGCTTTTGGAGACAGGCCTTTTCATCTAGGCTGGGTTATGGAACCAACTCCTCCTGGATGCCCACTGGCCTGTGGGTGCTCAGTGGCATCCTAGCCCTGATCTCCCCTGCTCCCTTCTCCCACCCTGGTGTGCCTGGGCTACTCGCTTGCCGTGTGTCGGTCAAGCAAGAGGCACTGGCTTTCTTCTCTTCCTTAGGAGAAAAGGTAGCAGCCTTGCTGGAGGCATCCTAGTCTGGCCTTGGGGAATAGGGTGTTTTCCACCACAGTCCTGCACTGAGACAAGCCCACAAGAGCAGAATGTCAGCAAATGCCAGTTTCTCACCTTCTAGTTTGCTGCTGATTTTTCTCAATGTGTAATTAATTCTCCCTTAGTAAGGGCTTGGGGGCTTGCATATGTAACTCGTTATAGCATCAGAGTTCTGCCCAGTTGCTGCAGCAAATGATTTTCTATGTTTTTTTCAGCCACAGGAGACAGCCTGGGCTGAGGCCTGTGCACAGGCTGCTCAGAAGGGAGGCAGCTGTGCCCCATGGCTGGCTGAGACCTGGGCAGTGATTCTTTAGCCTCAAACACTCATTTAGAGCTGTTTGACTCCAAAACTACTCAGAAGGGGTGATGGAGGACCGAAGCAAAGCCACAGTCAAGAGGAAAATGTGAAGACTGATGTTATGTTTTGGAGCAGATAACAATATTTCTGCATCTTGCTGTAGTCAGGGTGTGAGCAGGGCTTCAGAGAGTGTTATCGTTCGAAGGGGTTTGCAATCAAAATGTCAGACCATGCTTATGTTTTTATAAGTTTACCAACTTCTCTCTATAATTAAGCAGACATAATGATAAATTTTATATAGCTGCAATTTCTGTGGCGCAGTCTGGTACTCCTGGGAAGAATAATGTGGAATGCAGTCTCCTGTGTGGGAGTAAACAGAAAACAATTTCAAGCTGATATCCCCTAATTCTCTTGTGCACGGGCAAGTCTCTTAGCACTACCTCAGTGAGTAGCTTTTATTTGTCAGTGTTACCTACTGACTATGGTGCTTTTTCTTCCAGAATCTTGAAGCACAGTGGGCTGGGTCCTTATGAGGCTTCTCTTTATTTCAGTTACGGTCTTTAGACTGGGTACGGATGTGCCTGTCGTTCAAGATGTGTATCACAACCTAATACTAATTTCTATGATGAAGGACTGTTTCTTTAAGATCTGTGTCCTATGAAAGGGTTAGATAAAATTCATTTAAAAAAGGACAAATCAAGGTAATTGTGTTAAGTTTTCTCTTTAATATGCTCTTTAATATTAGGTTAGGTCGGTTATGAAAGGGTTAGATAAAATTCATTTAAAAAAGGACAAATCAAGGTAATTGTGTTAAGTTTTCTCTTTAATATGCTCAAACTCAGAGTCAGTTCTAGCTGTGAGCTTAGGAGGGCCCTGCTTCCCATTTTGTCTTTAAGCACGGCAGTTTCAGGTTGGGTTTTAGAGTTTGCAGTGTCTCTTGAAAGAAATTTGTAAAGTATCTGGGAAGATACAAATCAATTCTTTTATTCTACTGTTTCAGTTAAACTGGAACAGAAAACTTTCTAATTTTTTACACATTTTTGAACATAATTTGCTGCCAGAGCAGGATCCATGGAAGCAGCATTGACCTCTAGAGCTTTCCTTTCATTGTAAAAAGGCCAGTAGTTGGTTTAACTCTCAATGTCTTAATATGCAACTGCTTGTTCTTAGGTTTCTTCTGGAAGTGGCTGCTTTCTCTCCAGTAGTCCTGTCATGCTGCGTGCACCAATTTCGGCAAGTAGCTTATGGACTGTAGGCACCAATGGCAACTTTCTCTTCCTGTAGGTAAAGGGGAGCTGAAAAATACCTAAACGTTCATGACTAGGAGGCTCTGATACCAGTATCGCAACTACTTGAATGTGTTTAGTAGATGATGCCCTTAAAGGACAACCAAAAAATCTCCCCCTGTGCACTCTGCACAGTGCAAAGCCCTGGGACTCCTACCCTGTCAGAGCCGGGGAGTGCTGCAGCCAAGGCCTTTTGCTATCCCGTCATATTTCAATACTGGGAGTGTGAACATCTGTCAGCCTGAAGTGGATGCATAGTTTACTGAGGTCTTTAATGCAGAGCTTCAAGCAAGGAATAGATATGGTCTTCCAAAATATAAAATGACAGGGATTGGCCATGTACCGCATCCTGGAAAGGCAATTTCAAGCCTGAAAACCCTGCTCCTTGTGATTTAACCTGGAGAAAAAGCAAAGCTGATGTGAATAATGGCTGTTTGCCATGGTCCTCCATTGGACTGATGGCAAGTGATAACCTAAAATTTCTCCTGTAGCTGTTAAAAGGAATTTCTTTACATTTGCATTATAAACTATAATGTTGTGGTTTGTTCTCTGTCAGTGTGAGCTCTGTGTGTTGCTGTATCACTGAGGGGGCTCCCCGTGGTCTACTACCTTATTATTACAGGCAGTGTAAAAATGTTGGAAAAAATGTTTATCTGAGCCTGGCCCTGTAGACTTCAGCCTGGCAGAAGAATGACTGTTGTGGTCAGAGAGGCAAGGGGGCAGAAACAAGGAGACAAGGTTTGGCTGGGCTGGTCAGCACAACGCTGGTTCTCTTCTTGCCATCTTTTTGCAGCTATTGTGGCAAAGAAAAGCTTTTGAGAATGCACGTAAAATGAGAAAAAGTTGCTATTTGGGCATTTACAGGTAGCTGCTCCCTGACATAAACACCACCATGGGAAAAGTGAATCTAACCAGGATTGATGGTGTTTAGCGTAGTTCACCGATCATGAGAGATCTGGCATCCCACTAGAGGAGCAATGGTAACTCTGGAGGGGACAGGGTGCTGAGAAGGCAATAAACATGGAGACAAACTGCTTGCATTTGCTGCTGTCGAGAAGGGAGAAGCAAAGGGAAGGCAGCACGGGGAGGCAACGAGCACAACGCGGCAGGCTTCCAAATGATCTCTGCAGCTGTGTTGTGCGAGATGGCGTTTGTCAGAACCAGAGGAAAGGATCTAAATGAGCGCTGATGTGAAGCTTTGTCATGTGGACATAGGCGACAGGCTTTATTTTAGAACTGATATGTAAAAAAGGGCTGGTGAGGCAGCAGGCAGCCCCCGTCATCAGGGCCTGAGGGGACACCTGCGTGGCCAAACAGAGCACCCATGTCATCTCAGCGTGGTGGGTTGACCCTGGCTGAACACTGCGTCCCCACCAAAGCCGCTCTATCACTGAACTCCTCAACCAGACAGCGGAGAGAAAATCTAACAAAAAGCTTGTGGGTCAAGACAAGGATAGGGAGATCACTCAGCAATTACTGTCACGGGCAAAACAGACTCAACTTGGGGAAAATTAATTTATTACCATTCAAATCAGAAAAAAACATCTTACCCCCACCCCTCCCTTCTTCTTGGGCTTAACTTAATGCCTAATTTCTCTACCTCCTCCCCTTGAGCAGTGCAGAGGGACAGGGAATGGGGGCTGTGGTCAGTTCATCGCACATTGTCTGTGCTGCTCCTTCCTCCTCCCTCTGACCCTGCTGCAGTGTGGGGTCCATCCCACGGGAGACAGTTCTCCATGAACTTCTCCAGCATGAGTCCTCCCCAGGGGCTGCAGTTCTTTACATACTGCTCCAGCGTGGGTCCCTCCCATGGGTGCAGCCCTTCAGCAGCAGACTGCTCCAGCGTGGGTCCCCGTGGGGTCACAAGCCCAGCCAGCAACCCTGCCCCAGCCTGGGCTTGTCTCTCCATAGCACCACAGGCCCTGCCAGGAGCCGGCTCCAGCGCGGGCTGCCCACAGGGTCACAGCCTCCTGCGGGCATCCCCCTGCTCCGGCGTGGGGTCCTCCATGGGCTGCAGGTGGGGATCTGCTCCACCATTAACCTCCGTGGGCTACAGGTGGGTATCTGTTCCTCCACAGGCTGAGGGGCACAGCCTGCCTCACCATGGTCTTCACCACAGGCTGCAGCGGAATCTCTGCTCTGGTGCCTGAAGCACCTCCTGCTCCTCCTTCACTGACCTGGGTGCCTGCAGGGCTGTTGCTCTCATGTTTTCTCACTCCTCTTTTCCACTACAGGGGTGTTTTTCTGTGCAGATTTTTTTTTTTACTCCCTTCTTAAATATTTTGTTACAGAGGCACTACCACTGTTGCTGATGGGCTCAGCCTTGGCCAGCAGTGGATCCATTTTGGAGCCAGCTGGCATTGGCTCTGTTGGATGCTGAGGAAGCTTCTGGCACCTTCTCACAAAAGACACCCCTTGTAGTCCCCCGCTACCAAAACCTCGCCATACAAACCCACTACACTCAGGTGTCACTTCACATACAGTCACCACCAGACCTGGGCCACGTGTTTCCAGACGGTCACACCTGGAGCAGTACTGTGGCTTGTGGCAGCCCAGGAGTGAAGGACCTCAGATTTGTCTGTCAGCCAGGGCGAGGAGACCACTGACCCCAGGGCTCTTCTGCTGGCAGCAAGGAGACTGAGAACGAGAGTCTGACATTGCTGATTCCTCCCCAGCATCCAGACCAGGATCTCTGTCCTCCTCAAAGTGCTACGAGTGGGCTTTTGCTCTTCACAGTTGGTAGGAGGTGTCTCAGGACCCCATGTGTGGGCCTGCTGCCTGCTCTAATGCTGACACCAGGGCTATGACCCCTGAGGTTTTCCAAGGTGGGTCTGGTATAAACATAAAAAGACAATTTTTTGGGGGGGTTCTGTAGCCGGGAAGGTGAAAATTAATCAATCTTCAATTTTATAGATCTTTTTCTTTCAGAGGAAAAAAAATCCCCAAACCAAATAAACCCAGCTGCTCTGGGCCAAATTAACTGGCAATGCTGCTTAATGTAACTGAAGGCACAACGGGTGCAGCTTCCATCAGTGCACTGATGTGTGGCCCCATCTGTCCATAGGGCATTACAGATGCAAGCACCCTCTCGTGCGAAGAAATTATCAGTTGCTGAGTGCCCTTCGGACAGTTTCTGGCTTCATGGTTGCTGTTCTGCAGGTCTGCTTTACCTTGGGCTCTTCCTCCCTGAGGGCATTGCATGTGACACAGGAGCAGATTTTTTTCATTTATTCCCAGAGCTTCTAGTGAAGTGTCACATCTTGGCTGAAGTCTCATGAGACAGGGCTGCGTGGGCATGCCAAATTCCTGAGCTTCACTGCCGGGTCACTGTGAGTGGTATCTGCAGCAAACTCACAGGCTCAGCAATGAACGTGCCCTGTAAGTAATAAGCCCCATGGCTCTTGGGCACCAGATGGATGTTCTTGGGAGGAGTACTAGTAATACTGCAAATTAATAAGTAAAGAGCCATCCCCTTCTCATTGTTACCCATCCCACTCTGGAGTGAAATAAAAACCCCTCCTGCTTCATAGTTTTAATTAAAAGCTGTGCTGGTACATCATTAGGGCATTTAGGGACGACTGAAACTGCAGGCTCCTCTTCCCCTCCACTGGCAGATTTATTGTGTAGGCAACTGGGAGTTGTAAGTCTTCCCAACAGTGTCATCCTTTAGTCCTTCGCACACCTGAGTAATACACTAACTAGTATATGCTGTAGTAAAACTTCCCATAAAAAGTTCCCATATAACTAAAATATGGGTCTCTAGAAACTTTTGCTTTGACAGGGTCACTTAAAAGATTCACACACTCAGGTGGTGCTTGTGTTGGTTTTGTTTTTTTTTGCGGGGGGGAAGTTCTTTTGTTTAAAAAAACTCCTCCTACCTGTGTGTAAGCTATAGGAAAAGCTTTTGCAAAACCTGTTCTCCAGTTTTTAGTGGAGGGTTTTCCTTGCTCACTGTGCCAGGCAAAGAAATGTCACTGGGCCACAGGAGCAGAGGCAGGGCAGACATACCTGGGGGAAGAGGAAAGCTCCGCCAAGACTTTGTCTCTCCACGAACACCCGTCGGGTGTGAGAAGAGCATGGTGCGTACGCCGGGAGGAGGAGGGATGGGAGGCTGCAGTGTGGGATGGGACAGTCTTGCATGGCTGGCGCTGGCCAGCCCTGGCTCCATGCCCCGCTCCCTGGTACAGGAGGACATCTCGGTGGGGCAGGGGCAGGCACGGCTGCAAGGCGCTGGGGTGCGCAGGAAGGGAATAGCTGGAGGGACCTGGGCTTGGCAGTGGTGGCATTTTGAGCACAGGAGAGGGCCAAGCAGGGCCCCGGCTGGCCCTGCGGAAGCCCAGGCAGTGTGCAGCTGTGTTTTGGACAGGTGAGGGACTGGGAGAAGAAAAGGAGCCTTTGGATTGCCAACACAGTGGTGGGCAGCTGGCAACTTCAGAGGTGGAGGAGGTGGCCAAGGACAGCAGGAGGAGAAAGGTCTGTGTGAGGGGAGTCGCTGCTCTGACTGCACAGCAGAACCAGGTTTTGCTTTGCCGTGACCCAGTGTCCTATTTTACAAATGTTAAGCATCACTGGAGACCTGCGAGAAGCAGTTTGGCTCCCAAGGACAGGAGCAGCAGCACCAGGATGTGGGTCACCTAAAACCTGACCAAATCAAACACCTGGGGATGCTGCACCCTGTATAATCCTACTCACCTCTAACTTGTGTTTGCTAGGATATTCTTGCTTCTCAGAGGATGCTTTACACGAGTCTGTGGTTACTGCCCATTGTGGGGGGCTGAGTGTCAGAGCAAGGGGAAAAATTTGCCTCAAAATAGATAATGAAGGCAACAGTGTGGATCTTACCTAGGTCTGACTGTAATGAAGTGAGCCTTGGGTCATTTAGCAATTATTATGGTTGATCAATAATAAGCACTTCATGAATTAATGTACCCCACTCCTGTGCAAGGTGAAGGTTTTACAGATAGTGACCTTTGCCATGCTGCGACAACTCTGAAACAACTGTCCCAGTCTTTTCTAGCGCTGAAAAAATCAGCTTTTGTCAAAAGCACAATGAGACATTAGGCTTCTGGTCTGGGTTCAGATACAACAACCCTGTGGTTTCTCAGGAGTTTTTAAAAATAAAACCAAAATGCCTTTACTTAGCATAGGCTGCTATTATAAAATGACATTGTGCGTAGATTACAGATTTTGCTGGAGTTGAACAGTCGATCTTTTCCATATGAGCGCATGCTTTTGGCTGGGAAAACTATTATCTGAATATAATGGCTTGCTTTTCAAGCCAAAAACTAAGTATGGAAGGCACATCCAACTGAAATGAGAAATGCTGTGTTATATCAGTTTTTGTAAAACTGCTCTTATTTCTGATGGAGGTTTTGCTGAAGACAGTGGTTTTGCAGCAGAGATGCAATCTTTCTTAAATAGACTATAAATAATAGCTAAAAACTGAATTGGAAGCAGAATAAATAGAGACAATTAATTCAACTGAAAAAGGCTAATTTTCATTCTGATTACCCATGCTAGCACACAATCATCACTTAATGCCATTACAAGACTGTAGGATGAGGAACAAATAAAATTCAATTGATAAAATAAATGGTACAATATGCCTGCTGTTGGTTTCAATCTGTCAGTAATTATTCTCTGCTGTGTTACACAAGAATGTTCCCTTCCAGTTTGAACACAGTTTCAAAACTGATTAGAAATTTATGTAGACATATATGTAGACAACGTGGGTGATGCTCGGTCCTCAGTTCTTCAGTGTTGTGTGTGTCTTTCTGCCTCCCCTTTCCAAGCACATACTTGGAAACTCTTTTTGGGTGGTGAGTACACTCATGCCCTGCCTCTATAATCTAAAGTATTTTACTGAGGTTATTCCTTAAACCTTAAAATTCCTTAAATTCCTTAAAAACCAAGACAAATCTTGCTGCTTCCCCTCATCCAACTAATTTCCCAAGCTAGCCCACAGTCAATTAACTTTTTGTCATCCTACTGTGCTGGACACACTTCATTCCTACCACCAGATGCCAACCAAAGTTTCTTGTAAGTGGCAGCTGTCATCCAAAAACAGATCCGGAGGAAAGTCCATGCTGCTCTCTGTTGGGAGGACTCAGAGGTACGTGCAGCATTTGATACCTGTGTTGTTTTCAGACTGCAATACATATTTCCCCTGGTAACCTACTGCAAGAAAGCCTTTTGAACAAAATTCCTCAATTTCATCGGTGCGGTCTTCATTTTCTGTTTAAAAGCTTCGCCATCTAAAAGCTTTATTTCACTGTAACACTGACCTTCCCCACCCTCACTCATTATGCCCAGAGCGGACCAAAAACTGCTCACACCTCAGCATTTCTGCCATGGGGTGAGGGGGTGTGATAGTACAAGTACGTCTGCTTTTCTTGTTGTAGCTGCTGATGGCCAGAGAATGAATCAGAATTTGGAGGGGATTGCTTTTAGCATGATGTGGAATTTGAGTGAAATTGTAAATTGAAGTTTAAGTGCAAAAACAATTTGCTTGGTATAGGCAACTAGACTACATGAGCACATAAAACTTGTTATCCCTGAAAAAATAGGCTAGAGACCCAGTCTGAAACCCTTAGTACATTTGGATCAAACAGTATCAAGAAATCAATTCAAGAAATCATATAAACAAGAGCACCTTAACAAATACAATTTAAAATACTAATTTCTAACTGGTGCAGCAATGTACTACTAAAAAAAATCTGTTAGCTGGCTGAAAACTTTTCCAAGCCGTATCTCTCAGCTTATCTCTCATCTTTATAGACTCTGGGAAGGCATGTTAGTCTCTAAACGATGAATATGATTTGATTTGTTTACTCAAAGAGCTTCCTGAAATCACAACACAGCACTACTGTATGTTATTAAAAGATAAAAAATGTATTACTGTCGGGTGAAGGGTCAATGTCAAATCCTTGTTATATCTGGCAAATTCAGATTTAAAGCTGAAGCAGTCTTGAAGATGCTCAATTGAAAGCATCATATTCAGCAAAAATATCTCATGATACCACGTTGTTTCCTATGTCTGGGTCCATCTAGTGTTGTCAGGAGAGAAATATCACCCTAACATGCAGCTGCCCATCAATTTACCTCTCTGGATACTTGGCAATAAATTACAAGTTGTACTACAAAAAAGAAATGTAGAGAAAGACCATCTTTACAGTGCGTGGGACCAGGCAGGGGGAGAGGAGAGCCGGGCTGCTCTAAAAGGGCTTGCAGGAGCCTTTGTCTTTCTGGCTGTGAGACGTGGCTCTGCACTGAAAGGAGACTTTTAAAATGTCATTGGTACGTACTGTATCTCAAGGGGAAGAGGCAATAAAAGTAATTTCTGTCAAACAACTAAGCAGATGTGACTGGATATTGTAAGGAGCTATTCAGCTGGAAATCAGAAGTCATTTTTACATAACTGTTTCCAGAAGAAACACTCTAAGTTTTTACTGAGGGGCTCAATCAAGGCTTGTGTACTTGTCTCTTCATTCAGTTTTACACAGATACCATCTTCATAAGGGTTACTGTAACATATTTTGAGGAAACTAATTATAACCTGTGTAATTATTCTTGCCCTGGGAAATTATTAAAAAATATAAAAAGTCGGCTTGAAGTACTCATAGTCACAGCACTGTGATTAAGGTGAAATAGCACAACGGCAATTTTTTATTCAAAAACTAAACCAAAATGTCTATTGAATTGGTGGGGGGAAGCAGAGCAGTGTGTTAGGACCACAAGGCAATCTGTTCTTTCAGCTAAATTGTAGAAATCCATCATGTTGCAATGAGGTTCTCAGAGCCAATTTAGGTAACTTTGTTTGATATACATCTCAAAACAGTAATGGTAACAATAAACCACAGAGAAAACAATTTACCCTGTTTCTGACAATTATTCTTTCAATATTGCAGTGACCCCATTAACCAGCCATGTGCATTAGCAAAATCCAGCATTTCAGCTAAGAATAAGGGGAAGAATAACAATGTTTAAATGGGTTCATTCTAAATCTAATAGCCAGTTGAAAAACCTATAAAGTTTTTATTAAGCGTATAGATTCACCTAAATAGACAATGTTTTTACTTATTTTTCCACTACAGAAAAAGACAAGATCCTTAAATCCATGGCCTTTTCCACAAAGGGCTTGAATTTCTGTTACAAATTTTAGCTACTGGAAACTGCTTTTGTATTGATATTTTTCTGTCAGCAGAGGATCAAATATTTAAAATGCCTAATTTATTATTGCTTGCATGCAAACAGTTTCTCTCTTTCAGAATGAACAAGTGCAAATAATTACTTATACATTCCTGACAAAAGAGACACATGAATTTTTCCTCCCACGTAGCGAGGCCATCGACCCATCAGGTATGTCTCTTGCAATAGTTCTAAAGAAAAAAGGAAAAAAAAAAGTCTTTCAATGCCTTGATATGATCGTGTGTAACATCGGTGGCTTATGATAAACCCTATTCTCAAATGGTTTTGCTGAGACAGTTCTGCTGACTTTCCGTATGAGCAATACCCATTGACATATTTCTGCCACAAGCAGCTACTGAGGGCGTTAACAAATCACACTTTTTCCCCTGGGACAGCCAAAGCCCGGTGGAGTCTGTGTTATGCCTCATCCTTGCTTCGGTCTACTCAGGCATTTTACTTGGGTTGCAGCTCCCATTTGCTAACACAGTATCCCTGGAACAGATCATTCTCAGAGTGTGCCTATGCAACCCCAACCTCATTTCCATAGTTTTGTGCATTATGGCAGAGCTGCTTGGCTGGTAGAAGACATACACAGTATAGATTCATTGATGCCGGCCACAAAGTAGCAACTTGTTAGTTTCAATTCTCTTGGTACATAAAATAATAAAAAAAAAAAAAAGTTTTAGATGTTTCTTTTCAAGTGCAGATGTGATAGAGGGTGAATATTTCAAATTCTTCAAATTCTGTGACAAAACATTACAAATAAAATGAGAACACTGTGCCAGTCAATCTAAGTGTGGTCTATGTAACATTTAGCCATAGGTAAATCATTCTGGAGTTGCCTGTTAGCAACCCCTATGTACACCAGTAAAACAACAGTCACTGCTAATGAAAACACAAGGCAGCACCAGCTCAGGGTCTGGCTGGGCTTACACTGTAGCCCCATGTCATAAAGCTGTTAGGATCAGATCCTCAAAGATATTTGGCTGCTTGATGCTCTTTGAAATTAGTGGAAATCAGGTTATGCTTACCTGTAAAGCTTTATTTCTTTCCCAAAGTAAACTGAGCATTGGTTTTGGGTGCCTATCCACATGCTTGGGTACCTACATATCACTAAGACTCCTGCCTGTGGAGCTAGGATTTCACGACAGGTAAATGGTATGGCAGTAAACACCTGAACAATATCCCTGACACACCAACAACCAGAAGCAGTCCTCCCATGCTAGAGATGTCCTGTTTTATTTGATTGCTTGTGGTCATTCATAATCCCATGGCAGTTTTTATAAAAGACCTCAAACCGCAATTTAATTGCAAGCTTAAACCGCAGCGCCAACACAACTGCTATTTGAAATGGTAGATGCAGTCCCACTGGGATCCAGGCAGCGATGGAGCCAGCTTTGTGGGATGACATGGGATAGTTTGGTCAGGCTGAGGTGCAGGGGGAAGGAGAGCAGGACAGGAGGGCTGGATCCCACACAGGTGGGTATGGCAAGGCCACTGCCACCTTGGCCCTGCTCCTCCTCCACCAGCCAAAGACAACACAGCCCACGTCACATGCGACTGGTTTTCCTCCCTTCTGAGGGTATAACTTGTGGTACAATTGCTGCTATTATAAGCAAAGAAAAAAAAAAATTGAAAACTGCAATAAATTAATCAAAGGCCATTGCTGAAAAGCAAAAACAGAATCAGGAACTTTTTTTCAGAGACAGATTCCAGCAATACCACTGTGTACCATCCATTTCTTTTCTTTCTTTGTATGTGAGGCATTACATTAAGTCTTCACGTCAAGCAAAGTAATTGTTTGTGACCCTGGGAAAACGACCGTACAGAAATTTTGTTTTGATTTGTGCTTTCTCTGCATTTCAGAGTAAGACCTCTATGGCATGGTAGCATAAATGCTGTACTCTGTGCTGGAGCGTACACCCCTGGTAGGACCAACCCTGGAAGATACATTTTTCCTCAGGGTAAGTAGAGTTCGTCAACCCATGGTGGTGTGTAGGCTCTCATACAGCTGCTTTGCACTTAGTATTTATAAGCAACAACCTCAGAGTTGATTGTGTTGGTTCTATGAGGAGAAGGGTTTTTTTCACAGAATCACAGCACAGTCAGGGTTGGAAGGGGCCTCTGGAGATCATTTAGTCCAACCCCCTGCTAAAGCAGGTTCTCCTACAGCAGGTTGCATAGGATCACGTCCAGGCAGGTTTTGTCACCCGAGAAGGAGACTCCACAGCCTCTCTGGGCAGCCTGTGCCAGTGATCTCTCGCCCTCAAAGTAAAGAACTTTTCACTCAGATTCAGGAGGAATGTTTCACTGAAAAAAGCCTGGCCCATCGTCTTGACACCTGTCCTTCAGAGATCTGTACGCATTGATAAGATCCCTCTCAGCCTTCTCTTCTCCAGGCTGAACAGGCCCAGCTCTCTCAGCCTTTCCTCACCAGGGAGATGCTCCAGCCCCCTCACCGCCTCTGGACCCTCTGCTGGACCCTCTCCAGTAGCTCCCTGTCTCTCTTGAACTGGGCAGCCCAGCAGGGGACACAGCACTCCAGATGGGGCCTCACCGGGGCAGAGCAGAGGGGGAGGATCACCTCCCTCGGCCTGCTGGCCATGCTCCTCCTCACGCCCCCCAGGATCCCACTGGCCTTGGCCACCAGGGCACAGTGCTGGCTCGTGGGCAACTTGCTGTCCACCAGGGCTCCCAGGTCCTTCTGCACAGAGCTGCCTTCCAGCAGGTCAGCCCCAGCCTGTACTGGTGCAGGGGGCTGTTCCTCCCCAGCTGCAGGACCCCACACTCGCCCTTGTTGAACTGCATTAGGCTCCTCTCTGCCCAGCTCTCCAGCCTGCCCAGGTCTCGCTGAAGGGCCGCGCAGCCTCTGCTGTATCAGCCGCTCCTGCCGGTTTTGTCTCACCAGCAGCCTTGCGGATGATACAAAACTTCCTTTGAGTTGTCTTCAAAGTATCATTACGATCATACTATCTCCTAACAGTTTCCGTCTGACAAGTTACTTCAGATTTCTGCAAAACAGAGACAGGCAGTCTGAATCCAATTCACTTCACTCACAACCCTTCTTGTCACATCACTCACATCAGCAAAGTGTCTTTTGTGTCAGGCTAAAGGATTTGCAGTCCTTCTTACCGATCTGTGTTGCCATGACCTGGCTGCCATGCCCAAGCTTGTGTACTATTTATTTTCCTTACAATTACTCATTCAGCTATTAGGTGTGTACACCTGTAGTTTGGACCTTCACAAATAGAATTAACAGTAACTAATATTTAACAAAGTTTGCACCAAATTAAAAGCTAAGGAAGGAAAAAAATATGTTGATAGAGAAGCTGTGCCTGCTGTTCATTTTCCATTAAACTCCCCCCAAGATCTGTTAATCTAGGATAAGAGCTTGGAGGTTTCCTTGTTGCCATTTCCTTTTTCTCTGCTTTTAAACATTTCTAGGAAATTTAGTAAAGGCTGGCATAATGGCAGGTGGAAAGTTAATCCACTTCAGGCCCCAGAGATCCGTGGGCAAATGGGTCAGCATGACATTCTGAAGGAAATCCTTTGAGGGAAAACAAATGTTTGGCTTAAAACATTTTTTTTTCCTTTCAAATCTAGAACAAAAATACAGACAGCTATGATGGACAGTTGAACTCTAGATGTTAAATTATGCTGATCATTTATTTTTTATGCATATAAGATTTATATATTTTTATGCTAAACCAAAACATAGCAAACAGGTCAGAACAGATTGCATTCCTCTTCTGGATAATGAAAATTTAAACCATTGAAGACAAACTTTCTTCACTTTGTAGGCATGTTGTAGGAGAAATTCTGGTTACAAGGCAGACCTTTGCTCCTTGTCCCTGTTCCACACACCAGGATTTCTGCCCGTGCCTATCCCCACCACTGCCGCCCCAGCCTGCCCCAGTGCCCTGGGCTGGCTGGCTGGGGATTGCAGGCCCCCACCAGAGCAGTGGTTTGTCCTCATCATAATCACCCTGCTGGTTCTTCTGCCCTGCAGCTCATCTCACCAGCTACGCCTGCAGCACCTCAACATTTCAGTCATGCCCTCATCTCTCCTGCCTTCATGCCAGGAGGACCCTAGGAGGTCCAGGTATGGTCCTATTATCCTTGCTTTGCTGTTTATCTCCAAATCTCCAGTGTCTGTATACTTGCTAGGCTCCGCCCTTTCCTCTAGGGCAGTCTGCTCCCTCTCTAGTTTCCTACCCTGTCAGTCTTTTATAGTTTCTGCCAACCTGACTTCCTTCAGATCCTGCCATATTCAGGTTTTGTCTCCAGTTCCATAGTCTGGTGTTGGCTTCCCAGCCCCAGCTAACCCTCCTTCAACCCAAAAGGGTTGAACTAATAATTTTCTGCCTGAAAATAAAAAAAACCTTGATAAGCATTTGCTGAATTGAATAGACAAGGTTTAGCAAATTATTTTACATTCACTGATTCCCTCAGCATTCCTCACAATTGAACACCAAAAGGAGTGACTGAGGCTCACTCTGGAGACCAGGATCCCTCCTTTCACCAGAAAGCCTGCTGCCAGGTGTAAAATGCTCTGTCCCCTCCTCCACCCCACAGCTTTGCACAGCCCTAGTAATGGGCCTAAGCTGGCCCCCATGGGAAAATCTGCTTTTTGTCCACTTTAATAATTGCTCCATACAGCCATGTCCTTTCAGTCATCAAGCCGTAAAATTGCTTTTGTTATTTATGTTATAAAAGCACCTTGAGTGCAGCCTCAGCAGAGCTTTCTGTGCTAGGTAGTCGGCTTTTTTCTCCTTTTTGCCTTTGTCTTGCAATTTATTGATTGAGGTCCTTATACAGATGATTAACGTCCGAGCACCTCCCAGAACTACTGTGTGGAAAAGTTGCATTTACCTCTTTCTGCAGACATGAGGTCAAAGGAGTGGCTTGTGTATTTACCTCTGAATACAGCAAATGTCTTGGTCATCTCAGTACCATTTTGTAGTGAGCCACAAACCTCATACCCCTGAACCAACTGACAAGGAAGCAAAAAGAAACACGGGCACTCCCTCAGTGCCACTGCTGCAGAGGTGAGCACTCGTTGTTCTGATCCGATTACAAATCCCAATTCCATAACCTGTTGGACTATATAAATACAAATTACAATTTGTTCATGAAACAAGATGAATCAAACCTTTACTTTGATTTGTTGTTACATACAGAATTGCTAAAGACAGCAGGGCTGGGGTGATACCATTTTGACAAACTGTACTGCCTAGCACGTGTCCTTTGGTCAGCAATGCTTTGCTGGAGGCAAACAATTTACATTCATATTTCAAGCTTTCTGTTTAAAATGGCATTTATCACACAGAAGTCTGAATTCAGTAGGAAAACTGCTGCTGCTTTTCCAGATGTCAGTCAGAAGAGTATCGCTCTCCTTTCTACCGAACACTCCCATGAGACTCTTTCGAAGCCTGCAGACTATCTGAAGAATTTTGCTGGACAAGTAATGCAGTAATGACATTTCTTTCCACACCACGTACTTAGCAAATACCATAAAGTGATACCTTAATTAGGATTAGGCATTTTAGAGTTTCTATCACAAATGATAAGTCTTTTCAGAAAGAAAAGAATATAAAACATTTACTTTCTGCTACTGAATTTCACCCTCCTGAGGGCAGGATATCCACACAAATGAATTTTTTCCATTTGTTGCTTAAGAGTCTTCTGACAATTCAGGCACCTCCAATTTCTTCCACCAAGGCTGAAAGATGCTTGGAGATTAGGACTTTTAAAAACTTCAGTGAGGTTTGCAATTTGAATTGAAAGCCCAATTCTTTAGGTGTTTAGAACACCAAAATGTGTGACTGCAAGTGTACTTACTGGATTGTACTACATGGTTAGCATCTATTACTGTCTTCTAGATTTGTTTTCACATGACACACAGAACTTCTTAGCTACCTGTAAGCCTACGTACTTAAGCTTCCTTGAAGGTTTCAGACTTTTCCTTGGTCTAGGTCATGGGTTCTGGTCATCCTGTGAATATTGTCTTCTAGGCAGTAGGGTTGGGTTCAGTAAACCATCTGAATACTACCTGCTCTTCCAAAAGACCAACAAAGCTTGGTGCAGGGAATTTTAGAATCCTTGGATCAAAGGAAAGACCTGAGCTAGAAGAAAGTCAGTGCTGGGCTGTTAAGAGTGAATAGGAAAACTGCTGGTGATGACAAAGGCACAAAGTCAGGCCCACCTGACGTTAAGGTAGATGATTTGAGGTGTAAAGTCTTCAAGGAGCCACTGAGCTGAGAAAGGCAAGGGGGGAGGGGGGAAAAAAAAAAGCACTGGAAACTGTATTATATGTTGGGTATAATGACTATTTGTTTTGATATTTTGCCTCCATTTTTGTCTAACCACTAAACTGGCCTGAAGCCATGTCTCACATGGCCTTCAATTTTTTAGGATTTAGGAGATGGTGTGTTCTTGTGAAAGCCCTTCCTGGCGCAAAAGTTTCTCTCCTAAACCTCAGTGCTTTCTCTCTCATAAGCATTTACAGGATTTTTTGTATGCTTTTTGAAGTTTGATGACCTTGTGCCATTCCCAGTCTTCAAAGTAATATGAATTGATGGACAACGAAAAGGCCATACTGTGGGGCTGTGATTTAATTTCAGAGATCTGGTATTACGGCAGCAAGTTAAACACAAACAGCAACAATTAAGTCTCCCTCTCCTCACCTCCCTCCTCATAAAGCATCAGCTGTGACTTCAGAAACAACACCCAGCACCAGACACTAATTCAAGTCTGAGGATTTTCATTTCAACTAATTACATGAGCAGTGTTCCAGAGCACTGTCTCCATTTCTGAGCTTCATCTATTTAATTTCTTCATTCTCAGCACTTATCCATGTGAATAGCAGATGACACGCAAACCTAGCAGTAGTCCTGTTGCTCCAGTTGTTTCTATTTAATCAGTCATGAAAAACAGTCTTGCAGTAAAGTTTTCCACACTTCTCATCTTCTCAGCTTGAACTAACTCTCCATCATTTCCCCTCTAGCATCAACAAAGATTCTACAGAGAAAAAAAAAAAACACAACCAAACCAAAAAAACAGGAAAACAAAAAACTGCATTAACCTACCTCAGAAAACAGAGTGGTTCATGGAGAAGGGCACACCACCAGTGGCATGACTTTCCTCTGCTCCAAGAGCAATACTTGTCTTGTCGGTCTCCAGAGACTTCATTGGCGCTGGCACTGGAGGAAAAGAAAACTTATAAAAAGTTCTACAAAAACACACCTGGAAATTCAGTAGTTATTTCTTACTTTATTCTTTCCTGTGCAAATAATTATGTTTGCCAGCGCACATTGCAACAGAAATGTTCTGACAGACTGCAGGTGATGAGGTGGAAGTTCACAGAAGCCAATGACTTTGTTAAGTTGTGGTCACTGTTATGAAAGCTGCTTTTCCATGGCTTTAGGCACCCTGGCCCTTCTTTCTCTTGCTGCTTTTCTAAATACGGACTTGCATTTCAATCTGTGTTGGGTGGGGTTTTTTTGTTTGGTTGGTTGGGTTTTTTTAATTAGCAGCACACATTGAAAAGGATGTCACTGCTGATGATACTCTAATTCTCTGGACTGGGATCTTTGAAAAAGCTTGGGTGCCCAGCCTCTTAAAACTGAACTTTGGTCTTAAAGGGTTTCCATCCACTGCTAGGACTCACCTAAACAGAGCCCCTAGCTGCAATTTCCACTCTCCTGTTGGCAGTAGAGTCCTGTCATCAAGTCACAGTACTTAAAAGACTAAAAAAATCAGCATTTTGCTTGCATATATAACAAATAGCCCTAAAAAAAGAAAGTAAGATACAGCTCTGCTTTGTCACTATCCAGAGAATACAAGAGCTCTTAAGACTGAAAACAAATCCTTTTTCCTTCTGACCATGTAAGCTTCCCAGCCACTAAGAATAAATGCTTTATAAAGACTGCAGTAAATCCAAGTTAAAATTTAGTGTACTTATAACTAGTGATGGATTCCACAAAATAATTTAAATCACATAAATTTGTACTTTTGAAAAAAGTTTGTTATTGTGTTACTTCATGTATCAGTAGCACCAAGGGGCTCTGTAACATTCACAAAACTCTAGAGACAAGGTATCTTTCATGTAGCTCAAAGGTTCATTCATTGTAGCCACTCGAGAGCCTTCACTGATCTGCTGTTCTTCATTGTACTGAATCTGAGCTTCTAAGCCTGTTTTCCAAATCTCCTGTGATTTAGCTCTGACCAAGCTATTTCTGGCTTAGCATGTTGTGCAGGGTGGGGGGTGGCTGACTGCTATGACAGCTTTTTAAATGCAAATATGCAAATGACCTTCAGTTTGTCCTCCTCCAAGTGCCTCTAAGCGTAGCATGAATTTCCCCCAATATTTAGGCTGCTAATACCACCCTTTTCTCCAAACCTCTAATTAGCATTTGCTTCTGTGTTGGTGCCTGTTGGAATTAATTGATATTTTTTAGATGCTGAAGGGCAGGAACATATGGTGCCACCTTGTGTGCTGTGCGGATCTGTATAAAACCCTGCTTCTGTAACCGCTGAGTCAGTTCCTTTTTTTTCCTCCACGATGGCAGTAGCTCCAAGACTGACAAGTAGTGAAGGTGAAAACATTTAACCCAGTGTCAGAGCACTGTGCCTACAGCTGCATTAGGGAATACTATGGGCCAACAGAAAGATATGTGTAGAGAGAAACACTCAGTGTTAAAGACTTGGCTTTCAGACTGCGCCTATCAGGAGGGTTGCTTTGGACTAGGTCAGTTCTTGCCCCCTGGGCGGAACCCCAATATGCAGATGAAGCATATTGCATGTGTTGCTGGAGCATGTATTTTTTGGTTTCAAACAGAAGGAAACCAGCTCCTGTGCTCCAAGGCTGCTCTGTGATGCCTACCCTGCATTTGCTGATCTCTATGAAGTTTATTCAAAGTGGTAAGCATGAAAAGTTGGGAGATAATAAATGTAAGCATACCCTATACATGCCAGACTTCTCCCCTGTAGCAGCAATGCCCCATGTGTGATCTAATACCCAGTTCTTTTTCCTACAGATGTCCAAACTGTGAATTGTTAACTCATGCTCTGGATTTAAAGTGGGTTTGAACTAACCAGCTCCTTTGGCAAGAAAACATGGGTGTGATGAGAGGGTTGCTAATGCCAAGCTCCATGCCTGTAGATGCAGTGCAGATGTAAACAAAACTGTTTGGCTTTCTAAGACTGACGTAATCTTCCAGAAATAACCCAGCAACCTCTGTGGCCTCTTTCACTCATAAGCCACATACAAGTGACACACACAGGCATTGTGAATAGCAGATGACATGCAAACCTAGCAGTAGTCCCGTTGCCTCAGTTGTTTCTATTTAATGTCATGAAAAACAGTCTTGCAGTAAAGTTTTCCACACTTCTCATCTTCTCAGCTTGAACTAACTCTCCATCATTTCCCCTCTAGCATCAACAAAGATTCTACAGAGGAAAAAAAAGCACCCAGCAAAACAAAAAACTGTGTTAACCTACGTCAGAAAACAAAGAGTGGTTCATGGAGAAGGGCACACCACCAGTGGCATGACTTTCCTCTGCTCCAAGAGCGATACTTGTCTTGTCAGTCCCCAGAGACTTCATTGGCGCTGGCACTGGAGGAAAAGAAAACCTATAAAAAGTTGCCTGTGGT
This sequence comes from Falco peregrinus, assembly GCF_023634155.1. Classification (NCBI taxonomy): domain Eukaryota; kingdom Metazoa; phylum Chordata; class Aves; order Falconiformes; family Falconidae; genus Falco; species Falco peregrinus. Next base: position 47,637,601 of record NC_073727.1, on the reverse strand, counting down.
GGGCGGTGAAGCAGCCAGTCATTTCTGTACCAACGGCCAAAGGACACAGGGGTTCGGTGACTTCAGTGCTCTAGTTTGCAGTTGTTGTGACTTGGACTTTGCTCCAAGCAGCAATACAAAGCATCAGCTGAACGACTGCTTGATGCTGGCTTTCACTCTAAGAGTAAAGGATGCCAGTCCAAACACAAAAGGACAGCCTACCTGAAGTCCTTGAAGAAAACCACAGCCAGAGCACACCAGAACATGTTGCCCTTGTTTTGGCATGGAGACCTTTGGTATGGAGCCTTTGTCAGCAGGTCTGGTCATACATGACTCGCTGGGGTTGGGGCCTGGGATCCATGCAAACTTGTTTGAGGCTGCGATTCCAAACTCCCCTGCGAGTTTCTCAGTGACTGGAGCAGCTCCCGGGGACCGCAAGCAAGCCCTGCCCAGCAGCCTCGGCCATAAGTTCCTGGGGCCTCTCCCAAAGAGCATGCCTCCCCGCTGCACAGGAGTCCATCCCTGGGGAATATTTTGGCCTTGTTTCTGTGTTTTGAAGAGAAAGAAGAGGGTACAGCGGTTGTGTGTAGGAGGCAAACATTATCTGACACTGTATGTGAGCAGCGAGGTGTGAGAAGACAGGCCACAGGGCTCGGAGGCAGGGAGAGGCTTCCAGAACAAGTATTCCTGCCCCATGACAGATACACATAAGGTCTGAGCTGCTCAAGCTGTCGGTCCCCACACCTGACAGGGGCCAGGCACCACTTCTGCATGCAGCAACCCATCGGATCAGAGAGCTGCGCTCCCCGCTGCGCACGGGTCCCTCCCTGGGCAGCTCTGCCCTCTTCAGCACCCTGGCCCTGCCACACACCACCAGGCAGGGATGCTGCACATCATTATGCGAATGTTATTTCTTAGAAAGCAAAGGCTGGATTCTGCATCCACTGACACACTGCTGCTGTGGGATTAAGGCATCTACGTTTGTATCGCAATTACTCCGGGTGCCTTTATTTTTATATCACCTTTATTCAGGGACTAGTGGTCGTAGCATAAACATGCAATGTATTACCGGCTTCCTAAACATGCAATGTATTACCGACTTCCTGATGCCATTGTTAACCTTCTTCAGAATAAAAAAAAAAAATAAAAATAAAAAAATTGAAAATACACTGAAAAGCCCTAAAAGAAAAGAGAAAAAAAACAAGAGCCCCACCAAACCAAAACCTGAAACTAACCCCCCATTGCAAGAAAAGGTGGTGCCTGCAAACCAGAGATGCTGAAAAACTAAATGGGCCATGGCTTTTAGCACTGATTTGGTACATCTTGCTCCCAGGTCTTCAGCAGATGACAGTACCAAGGAACTAGTGCAGATCTGGGAATGCAATCTAGACTTTGTTATTCCTAAACCATTCAGCTTAATCCCTTCTTAGAGAGGACAAATGCATTGAATAAGAGTTTATCGTTTTAAAGCTATGCTGTAGACCCACCTACTGAGATTTTTGGTTTGGTTTTTTTTAAGTTTATGGGCTTCACTACCTACTGGTAGAAAGTTGCATACACATTTTTATCAGCCAAGGAAAACCATAAATTGGCTGCATTTACTGACAGAGGAAGGTGCTGCTAAGGCAAATGTTCTATTTCCTACTGAGAGGCTGTGAATCATAGCACACACAGTAATATGCACAGAGCTCTTATTCTAATGTAAAAATACTGGGGTGAATTTGTTGCCTGGAAGAAATGAAATGCAGTGAGGTAGATACCTTAATCTGTTGCTTGCTAACATAATGTGTTTTGGATAGCTTTTCATTATATTACCCTAAACAGCTGGACATTTGAGTTGATGAGAATTTATCATTTTTTCATGATTAATATAGGTTTTCCTGAGGTAAAGGTATTTCTAGCACAGCAAAGGGTTATTTTATTTTCCTTATTTTACTCTCATTCATCTTCACATCTCTCCTACTGACTTTTTATTTCAGCACCTTTTGCTTTTCATGGGTCTTTAGTTCCATTAAACATCCAGCGATAATTAGACTCTATTGTCTAAACTGTACCAAACACTTCACTCAAAATCAGAGAGCATTTAATTACTTAGCCCACAGGTTACACCCCATCTTGCAACATTAACACAAATGAATAGTTGAAATGCTTGTTACAGCTTCACGAAAATGTAAAAAAAGCTTCTTTAATGGCAATCAAGATTTCCATTTCACTATTGATGAAGACAAGCATGACAAGTCCTTGCTACTCAGATGACTGCTGAGCTGTTTGTCATGGGGGGAAGGCAGGGGAGCAGAAATGCTCATTTCTGTCCTTTCCCAAGCACAGCTGCGCAGGCAAAGCCCGGTGCCTGTGCTGAGCACCTGTGGGGTCAGAGCCAAAAGAGGGGTGAAGCAGCAGGGTGGCCTGCCACGGACAGGATCAAATTCCCAGATTTTCACTCCTGCATCTTTTTTTTGATCTCTGAGTGCTTATTCTGGCATTCAAATGGGAAGCAAGGAAGTCCAGAACCAGCTGCTAATCTAGTAATATCTGTTTCGTTTCTAATTAATACAGTAAGAGAATGCTAAAGTTCAGTTTATCTGTGTTTATTAAATATTCTGATGTCTCTGGATGTACTACTACCATGCTACCAAGCTCTTCTGATTACCTGATATTTTACTCATGTTCAGGGAGGGAAGAGGTGCAAGACAGGTTTGGGGTATTCACTGTTAATGTACTTGTCCATATCTTCTAACCATTCACAGGCAGAAGAGGAGATATTAAGCCCCAAAAAACATCAAACTAAACTAACTAAATGTCTTAGGTCACGTCCTTCTTTTCTAACCTGGACAGGGTGACAATGACTTCGACAGAACTAGCCACATGCAGGTGAGGTAGGAGAAATTCAGCTACCATGTGCCATCCAACAGGCAGTATTTCTTTCAGGAGCACAGTAGACATAAGGGTGAACTGGATGCCCACTGGATGCTAGACAAAGCATCCAGTGCAAAGTTTACTAAAACTCCAAATCCCAAAGCAAGTCATTTTGTGAAAATCTCACCCTTCTTCCTAAAAGAAAAAAAAAAAAAAAGGAAAAAAAAAAAGTAACTCCCACGCACTCAGTCTCAGCTGTCACCCCCCAAAAAAACAGCTGTCACGAAAATGAAATTAATGTCATCAAGCATCAGACCTAGTTCATGATTTCTGAATATTCTGAATTGAAAACATGTTGGTTGCTACAGAAGTAAAGAATATTAGGCAGTTCACTTAAGAAGTTAAATCTCTTAAGAAATTACTCTTCAATGTGTCAAAACCATGAATAATAATTATTTGTGGTCTCTAACAAAGCTGAATACAGTGGTGTGAAAGTTATTTGAAAAAAATGGAAAAGGCTAAACAGAACCAAAACCTGAAAGTGCTTTAAATCTGTATGCTTTCTGGAATACTTGGAGGAAAAGGTCTGCTTAAGTGAGTGAACAAATTCTTCTCAAAGCAGTTCAGACCAGTGACCAGCAGTAATGTTTTCCAGGTACGCTTTACTCCTCCTTCCTCTTCTTCTCAGTAATAATCCTCTAGCACCATTTCAAAAGAAAATTCTGTCAGGTTCAGAGTCTGCCTCTACTTTGCAAGACATTTAAGTGTCTGTTAAAGTAAAACTCCCCAAAGGAGCCTCTTCTTGCAGATGGATCTATGTAAGTCATCTTTTCAAAGAAAACCTGTGCTGAAATATGCAGAACTGCTCAAGCTGTGCTTGGGATAATTTGTTGACGACATTGGGTTAGGCAGCTCAGTCTGCAAGAGCAAGTTGTGCAAGTTAACAAGGAAAATAAAATCAAACTCCCAGATTTCCCCTTTAAAAACTGGAAAAATATTTTTTACAGAGAAAATTATCTGAAGAAAAACAAAATCCAATTTATAACACTTAATTCATTTTGGTGATCTTCAGAATGCCAAACTTTTCAGTCACTTGCTGTGGTTCACTAGCATAGCTGGCTATTAATAGTGGCAGACGTATTTTTGGTGTTCCCATTGTAAAGTACATTGTAAAGTACAAAACCAGTATTACCGTTACCAGTTTCTAAGTATTTTTATAATTTTTACAGTGTGCTGCTGTCTCTCTCTTCCTTGTTCATCCTACAGGTAAAAAACTAAGGAAATAAGGAAGATTTTCCATTCTCCCTCATGAAATTAAAATTTCCAAAATTGAGTTGAACTGTGCACTGCCAAAACTATGGTAAATATTCCTGTTTAGTGTGTTACTTTTTTTTTTTTTTTTTTTTTTTTTTTTGTAATAAGACCTTGCTACAGCCACTTTTTAACAAATTGCATTAAGTACAAGTAGACAGGTGCCTCATATACTGCTGCCATCTCTGTGGGAAGGTTTCCAATAAATGTGCAATTCCATGAGTTTGAGGTGTCTGCCATTCCTTAAGAGGAAGGTAAGTAAATAAAGCAGCAAGTCCTTGTTTATGTTTTACTATATAAAACTAACAAACAAACAAACAAAGCCATGTCTAACAAGCAGTTGTGGTATTTTAATGGAGAAATCTGTCTTTAAAGAGTTCTCAGAATTAGCACTTTAGAAACCATGTGTTTGACTGATAACTGCTGCAATGTTTTAGGGGTGTCACATCTCAGGGGAATCGCAGAGAATGTTGGAGCATAAGTCAGATCAGCCAATATTAACAAAGTAGCACTAAATATCTGTAGTTTGCAATGGAAAATGACACAGTTTTCTATTTGGACTTCAGACAGAGATAAAATGAATATAATATGGTATTCCATCATTACTCTTCAGAGCTCTGAAACCCCTAACATCCTTGACCTTGCACCAGCTAGTGTTCAAATTTAGTTTATTCTAGAAGTTCAGTGAAGCCTTCTAGCATAGCAAAGGTTTATGCACATGCTTTGTACAAAGCACCTTCAAAATGTCATTAAAAATTATTCATTAAATATTACATTCATGTGTGTTAAGGTTGAATTAGTAGGCAGACCACAGAGACATGTATATTTTACTTCTACAGTTTTCTTTCATCTTATTAATAGGACCTTCCGTTGTATTCCTTAAAAAACCCACAAAAATCTTTAGCATTTCTCTTGCTTTTACTTATCTTCAACAACGTGCCATTTCCAATGATCCCTCCTACAATTACAGTAGACATGCGGTGCATAGCTCGGCATAGCAGTGGGTAAGGGAGAAAACTTCTGTGAAATAGAGACTTTAGAGTTCAAAACCTCTGATTGAAAGAATCCATAGCGGACTATCTTTTTCTGAAAGTGAAAGAGTTCATTTGCATGAGATGGAATTTTGATAAACGCTTGTAACACAAAACCCGTGAGCCTTGCACTGGAGTTAGAGTATTCTGCACAGGCTGGAGCTGACGAAGATTTGTTTGGTTTGATTTTTGCTGCCGTAAGAAAGGTGAGATTTTACTCACCCCCTAAAAAGACAAGGGAATGTCTTATACACCTGCTAATGGAAAGGTAAGCTGCAGATTGCCTCATAAATTTACAGACTGGCATCACTAGAAAGAGTTGGCTTTTTACATTATCTGAAAAGAGAAAAATAATTCATTACAGCATATCTCTGCAGAATAATTCTGACACTTCACCTGATCAGTCTGAACCAATGCTGATTTTAGGAGCCTAAGACTGGTCCGTGATAAGGATGCATTAATCTTCCAGCTGGGTTTCCAACTGGACTTGAAAAAACAAGAATTGCACTATTATTTGACTAATCAAAATTAAGCTAATTCATCAGAATTTTATTAACGTTAGATTTAGATCAAACCTTGGATCTCAATTCCAAATAAAAGTCTTGAACTTAATAAGGACATGATTTTATCTGTCTCCAAGCATTAGCAAGACCAAAACCCAGAGACTGCAGTTAGATGAGAAGGTTGGCGTGCTTCATGGCACACTTCTGAGTCCTGCTCTCTCAACCATCTTAATCAAGGTTTTGGTTAACATGAGCAATAGCTGTCTTCCAGGCTGTGTGACTGCTGTCCTTACCATATGAGTTAATGCAAAGATAACTACCTGGACCCCCAAATTCCACTCTGGTAAGAGGTTGTGATGCAGCTGAAAAATTCACCTGGACACCTGGGAGCTCAGAAATGCCCTCTGTCCACCAAGCTAAGATACAGCTTTTCTCAGATGCTCAAAAGGCAGAGCTATAGATTTAACAGTGTCATCTCCTGCACTTGGCAACCTGAAATGGCAACAAGAATCAGGATTCTGATGAACACCAAAGTGTCATCTATGAGGCCGTTTCTGGACTAGGTTTGACCCATGCTTAGATTAGAGTTGGTGTCACAGCTTGGATCACTCACACGTGCAGCCCCTTTTCACTTACACAACAGTCCACTCCTACGTTGCATACTCAGCTGGAGTGGGTGAGACATGAAAGTCTACAGAAGCCTGGAAGGGAAGAAAATATTTCTTCTTCCCCCCTACCAACATTTCCAGGGTTAACAATAATCAGCAATCTGCACATATGGTATTCTTGAAATTTGAGAGCTATTTGCTTTATAACTCGTCTTTCTCCTCTCCTCTCCCTCTGGTGGGAGGGGAGATCTGTCTGCCATTCCACAGCCAAGGTCTGTGCCCCTCAGCAGTCTCCCCAGATTCACTTCAAATGTAAGCTGATAATTAAAGATGGATGAGGGTTCGCCCAAATGGAAGTGTTTGTAAGTGAATGGAAACAGCATGAGATACAGAGAATTGAAGACCCAGTGATACAAAGATGAAAAACTTTTGCCGAGCTACTGGTTGTTGAAAAAGGAATTTAAACATGATACATTAAAATTTTAAATGGGATGTGTTCCCTGCAGATAAACCCCATCATCTCGATTTTGTACCTACGAAAAAACTGCCGGTTCTTTTAGCTGGCATGACTCTCTAACAAGAAAAAAATGTCCCAGAAGGACAGAAAACACATATTACTTATTCCTTTTCCTTCCTTCATTTCTAATTATACTGTTATATTGACTTTAGCAGAAATATGTGTGGTGTAAATGAATTCATATGATTGTGAGAACTTCTGTTTGTTAATTCCCTGGTCTTATTATATTCTGCCAGTCTTGTGCTTAACCATCTAAACGGTTAAAACCCCACAGATGCACCAGCTGTGACCACCTGTGTCAGGAAGATACTGAGTATCAGCTGCAGAAAGACTGGAATCAACACTGACTTAATGACGAGTTGGTGCAGCGCTGTGGTGCGGCAGCCAGTGAAGGCAAGGTGGGCGTGATAGTTGGGCTCCTGTGACGCGTGATTGACTCCTGACATGCCAAGTAATGTCAGAACAAGTCCCAGCCGGAAGAAAAGACCACACAAAAGGCAGGAGCTGGGATGCAGCTCTGTCTTTTGGGACACCTAGTTGAATGACTGACAAAAATCTATTATGGAGAAAGGGGAGAGCATGACTAAAAGGTCTCACAGTGTTCATTCTGACAGGATGATTAATTTCTCATTACTCATCCAGAATGGGGCTGTCTTGGGGGAATTCAGGGAAATATTTGATTCTTTCAAACATTGATTATTTGGAGAAAAGCTTTTGCATAAATCCAAACACTTTACCCTGCCTTTGTTTTGAAATGGCACAGCGGGAGCTTTCTGATTTCTTGACGGAAGTTCTTCAGGGTCTCAACACTATCAGGATTCTCTATTTCAAAGCCAGGAGCCAAACCCTTTGCTGCTTCAGAGGTTCTAACTTACTTGGGCCATACTGTGCCCTTTCAGGCCAGCTGGTTCCTTCTCCTCCTCCCCCACTAGGATTATTGGTCCGGCTGATGTGTTGGGCTCAGGTCCATAAGAGGAAATAACGTGACTGCTAACCTGCAGTGCTGCTTGGCTCCAGGAATTTTTACCTGATAGCCACCTGGATTATACTCTTGACTTCTTCCTGCAAGGAAGCACTTTATATTCGATGACCCTCCAGAAATAGATTAAGTATTTGCTGCTTTACTTTTGCTGGTTTCTACCTTGCATGGCTCCTGCTTTTACAGCTTGGGTCTCAAGCGCCATTCAAGAAGCTCTGTGTGTTTATACCGTCTACAGCAGCTGAGCTCAAGAGAGAAAGGGAAAGCTAGGACAGTGCCTTTGCCCTTCACAAAAACCATACGCAGCAATGGCCATGCTGAATCAGACAAGAAGTCCCTCTAGCTCAATATCCCGTCTAGGTAGCAGGTGCCTAAGCAAAAAATAAGTATATGAACAGGGCAAACATTACAAGGAAATTTTCCAACTTAACTGTTTTTGTTGGAGGTGCAGGGGGAAAGAATCAGATCTGGATGTGGCAAGAGAAGGGGAAAATAACTGAAAGTGAAAAGCATTAACAAAAAAGGTCATTCATCAGAGAAGTCGTGAAGGAAAAGGGGAGGAACTGTGGAAACAGGAGATGAGGAAAGACAGTCCATGAGGCAGAAAGAGCTGCAGGAAATTGGTTGGGGTAATAGACATGGAGGAAGGATGGATGAATGGAGCAGTCAGAGGCCATGAAACAAGGGAACCAAGCATATGCCAGCAGGTAATAAGAACAGCCACTCTCTACTGTCAGCTATGTACATAAGAGAAAGGTGTTTAAGAGCAGAGTTTAAATGCTTATTATTAAGAGAGTCTGGGTTTTGAGTAATTTTGAAAACTTCGTGATTTTCTATCTGTCTTCCCCTAAATACCTTATAAATCTGGGCCTTTGCCTATATGTTGCTGAAGTAAGGCAGAGTAAAAATAAACAAGGGAGAAACTAGGACCTGGTTGTTATAAGGCAGCTTTTCTGATATCTCTGTAAAATGAGAGGGTGACACTGCTCCCGGAGTGCACAGAAGCCTCAGCTGTTCTGAACTGAATGGCAGGGTTTATTTTCCCTAATTTCCCCTGGGGTCAGGATACTACCTTGCAGTTCTAGGACATTGAAGGACCCTTTTGGAATGGAGAAGATGATTTCTGAAGGGTTGAAGGATTCTCCCCTTCCCTGACATATACGTTCTGTCCCACAGTAATTACAGCTGGTAATTACAGCTACTACCACAATTTTTTAGGACAAGCTGCACAGGCTGGTTAGATTTGATCCATTAGAAATGATGGATCCATTTTTGCCCATTTTATTAAATCCCCTTTTTTCCCCCCTCCACAAAATGCTTTGGTGTCCTGGAAACCTGATGCCCGATGTTTGCAGATTTTCACGATGTATTTGTTTAAGACATATGACCATGCTGACTGAAAGAGAGCTCAATTTTATTAGGCAGTAGCTGTATGCTCTAAATTTAATTTCTTACTGGAAAAAACCCAAAACAACAACTTGAAAGCTGCATAAAGATTGTTGTTTCATAGCTTGTGCGTGTGTCTGATGAAGCAGCATTTCTTAATGAAGAGGAGTATGTCAAAGATCATGGCAATAAGGAAACAGAAGCTCACAGTAAATGTTCAAGTGAGCAAAGCTTTCAGCTTTTTGTTCATTATGATTCCAAGATGGTATAATGTGGAAGTGCTAGATTATAAATTGTGAGGATGTAAATATTCATTAGTTTTCTACCCACTGTGCTGATATTCAGTTGGTATTTCTGGTGACTTCAACAACTTAAGTAGTAGTAAGAACACTATTAGTAATCATTTGAGATTTCTTCTTATATTTACCTGCAATAAATACTTCATTTAAACAGCATTCAGTGTGAAGCTAGATGTTTTGAGTACAGGTAAAATTCGGCTGCGTGCCCATCATATCAGCACTATCTTCTGTCTCAAAGGCAACAGTAATCAAAGTTGGTCAGTGTTTTAAGTTTGTAAAAGTAAACCCACCCTGAATTATTGTAGAGAATTGTTTCTTTATGAAAATAGGTGTCTGTCAGCAGCTGGTAAAATAGCAGTTACAATATATTTCTAGGGATAAAGTATATTTTTATTTTGTTTTAGGATAACGTTTTCTTTCAGGATAGAGTCTTTGCCACAAAAGGCCAAGAAGGTAGTATTTGTGCAAGCCTGTTTTACTTTCTTATTGACAGTGACATTAAAAAAAAATGTTGGAAATTGATTGGTTAATAGGGACTTGGCTACTCCATGGAAGAAACTTAGCTTTTATACTTTCTCCTTCTGTTACTGAGGAAAAAAAAGGCTAAATTTTTAGACTGAATCCTGTTTACAGAACTTGGTCTGAGGAAAACAATAACCTTGATCTGGATTTTTATTCTAGTTTCTATCCAATTTCCTTCTCTATTTCATTTAGAAAGTGATCTTCTAGTTATCACAGACTTGATCTTAAATTAATGCCTGTAAATTTTTATGGGAAAAGAGAACTACAGTAAATAAAATAGCTGCTCTGTTTCCAATACAGTCTCAAATCCAAAATAATTTTATCTTCATGACAGAGAAAAAGGGATGCTTCATCAGCTAGATCCTTTTACATTCCCAGTTAGATAGTCTCAGTGAGCACTAAATGGTTACAAACATAGTGAGTAAATATAGCGCAGGGGATCATGGTTTTGTGTATTTTAAAGTTTCCATTAAAATTAAAACATTTCTTTGTTTACATAAAGTACCGATAGATTTGTTTTTGTAAACAATTACATTTTTACACTTAAATTTCAGATAAATTCCTTACTGCAGTCTTCTGATTAGTCTCTTTTTTCTTTTCTGTGATAGAGCTTTTGCTTAAATAACCCTTCATACCTCACAAACAGCACCTTTTCAGACTTCTGTCTTCTGACAAAATATGAGGAGAGGCTAGAAGAACTTGGTTTTCTTAGCCTGGAGATGAGAAGGCTAAGGGAACCAGACTGCAGTCTTCTGCTATTTGTGGGGAAAGTTACAGAGAAGACAGAGCCAAACCCTCCTTAGAAGTTCTCAGCAAAAGGACATGAGACAAAGGTAACAATTGCTTTGACTAGACAAAAGGAAGAAATTCTTCAAGGTGAGAGGGGGTCAGTGCTGGAAGAGACCACCCAGAGAGGCTAGGGAACCTCCACCCCTGCAGATTTTCAGAAGTCAGCAAGGCAAACCCATATGCAACCTGATCTGAGTTTGCAAGTAGCCCTGCTCTGAGTGGGGTATGGGACTGGGTGACCCCCACAGGTCCTTTCCAAACTGAATTTCCCTAATCTTCCATGAAAAAGTACTTAAAATAATGGTAATCTGATTTGTTAATGAGGAAAAGTCAGTCTCCAGAATACTTAACAGCCAGTACTATTCATTAGTTAGCACAGCTCATGGGAGTTGACATATCTTCCAGTTTTTGAAGTTCTAAGCTTACACATAAGCTTATTTCTCTGCAGAGTTTACATGAACAAATCTTCCTTCAGATGCTGAGTTTTGTTGCTATATATTCTTTAGGATTAACATCTTAGATAAGACATGGGATAAATTCAAACCTTTTCTCACCATCATCATTATTTTCCTCTGGATTCTCTGCCAATGTACTCCATGTTCAGTCAAATAATTGCAGCACTTTTCACAGAAGCATAAATAACTCTATTTACCTGAACTAATAGTCTTGTTCTGCAAATATTTGCCATTGTATATGAGCAGTTCCATTCATTCTAGTGAATTATTCACCTTGTGCCCTAGTGGAAACCCTAGAAAAGTATTTGAGAATCTGCTTCTGTTCGTTTAGAAAAGTACAGAAGTATTAGCTTGCACTCATTCACTGCGCATTATTCACTGCAACACAATCATGTGGTCTTCCCTCCCTCTGTGCGTGAACCTGAGCTTCCTTCCCTAGCTGAACCACTTCACAAATGTCTTACTAGAATTGTATCCATTTCAGTCTTCCTCTTATTCATCCACTATGTGGTTACTCTTCTAAGTATTAGTGTTCTTGTCTAGCTTTGTTTCAACCATCAAACACACCAGTGTGTAGTTCAAAACACTAAAAAGGATTTAGGTATTCAGAGCAAAGGCCCACACCGCTTCCTTAATGGGTCAAAAATCAACTCTTGATAAAGACAGAAAAAAATAAACAGCTCTAACGATCCTTTAATATATTTTGTACCTAGGTGTAAGTTAGCATTCAGCTACATTTTTATTTATCTCATACCAAGCGAAATTATTATATACAACATCTCCTGGTATAGAAAATGAGTTACCATAGCTCTGCAAAACCTATCATATATTATTGTCAGATAATGTAATCCAATAGATAATAACATGTTTTAATAGAATACCCTTCAGAACAGAAGTTCAAGGATTAAACTTTTTCATTCCTTGGTACAGTGCATAAATGTAGGGTGCCCTCTGTTTAACAGATACCTAAATCAATGATTTTTTAAAAATATCCTTTACATTTGCTAAACAAATTTTTCATTGCTATGCTGTATCCTTTTTAGCAATATCAGGCACATTTATGTGGTAATACATGAACAATATAGTCTGACACAATGAAACATGCCAGGAATCTCTGCGTTTCCTCACAGTGGGCCTGCAAAGCTTACAGAGAAGAAAAAAAATCCTCAGTAAAAATAGTAATTTTTTCTGCCATGCATCTCATGTGTACTTGGTTCTTCTGACTACAGGTTAGAGAGAACTTCTATCCATTTTGCTGAAAGCTACCCTTAAGTGCAAAAATCTGGTCCTTACCCTCCATTACCAACCTGCTTATATGTAAAAACTCTACCAGCAACTTCACAGCAAAATTTCTGTACTTGCTTTCCATATGTATGTACATATACTGTGGCTGCAAGATAGCAATCCTGTATCGTTGGTGCATGTCCTAATACATCTTCCTACCTTTATTATCTGCTGAATTTATAAAAGAAAGTCAAGACTGAGTTTGGAAATGTTAGAGACAATCCAGTCATATGGAACACTTCAGAAATTAAGCCCATTGTGTCAAATTTTCAACAGGCCACACAAATAAATTCCAACCAAACTGTGGATTGATTAACTTAAGCTCCATAAGCTTTGAAAGAAGTGGTCTTTATTTGAGTGGCAAAATATGGAAAGCAGGGAGAAGTGCCCTTTTCCCACCTGCTAATAACAGGTAAGGAAATATTATTTATTATGTTCTGCATCTCTCTCCTAGGACGACGAAGTTCAGGTTTCCTCTGGGATGCTCATCCTTCCTTACACAGTCCATTGGCAAGGCCAGAGACAACGGACCATTCCATAGCCTATGCACAGTCTTGAGTAATCCAAGACAAAAGGATGATTATTTGCATGATGAGAGCAGGATATTATACTAAATGAAGGAAGCTAGGATGTGTGGAACTAACGTCTTTAAGGTTTTAACTCATCATAGTTCATTTTTCTGATTTTCCTGGAACTCAAAGGCAGACTTACCTGTACTACTTTATCTCACCCATACTAGTTGTCCACTTGTCCTTTCATTTACAAATTGCTCGTACTCTCGCTGTTTCTTTAGGCACAACCTATTGCTGGCATATGTCAGGGAACCCTATGCATTCAGGGAAAGCTTCTTCCATCTTCCAACACATGAACACCTTAATTAGTACATGTATATAGCACAAGCATATAAATAGTGTACCGAGAGAAAAGCTAAAATTAAGGTGAAATAAAGTACCTATATTCCACCACTGAAATTAAACTGCAAATACTGTAAGAAACGCTGTTTAGAGTGATATCACCCTACCGATTTAATAGTTCTATAGATACAATATGCATGATGTGAGGGGCCTTAAAATCAGCAAGCATGCTCTTAGGTTTCAGCTGGATTGAAATCACAGTTCAATGTCTCAGAAATTAACATTTTTTGCATTTAATAATTTTTTAATAATAAGTTTGCATTTAATAAAAGGCATGTAAAGGAGGTTTTCAAACTGAATTTGCTGTTATCATTCAAAACATCTTTCCATTTCCTGCTCCGCCACTCTGTGATCTTTCTCCTTTTTCACTCTCAAATTAGCTTCCCAACATATTTACTAACTCTCTCAGTTTGGTGTCATCTGGGAACTTGCTGAGGATGCACTCCACCTTGCTACTGAGAGCATCAATGAAGACATAGTACAGCACTGGCCCCAGTACCAGCCCCTCCTAACCACCCACAAAAACTTCTTGTAAGTCTTCACAAAGACTTGCCCCAGTTTTCCCAGGAACTGAGGTGAGCTGGACTGGTCTTTTGTTCCCTGGACTTCCTATTGTCTTTTTTAAAAGGTAGACATAACATTTCCTTTTCAATTGTAGCTCATTTCTGTATTTCAAGGTCATGTAAAACTTTGCTGTATTTGCTGCCAGTTGAACTCATTTTGTGAAAGCAAAGTCAATGCCAAACAACCGGAGAGTTTTGCAATGCTGTAATCTGCTGCCAAGCTCCACGCTCCCATGGGGACATACCTCTTCCCCTCCTGGCATCACATCAGAAGCTAAGAATCCTACCCTTTACAGGTGGGAGACCCGCAGTTTACCAAGCACCTCTGAGCATAAAATTTGCAATACCTTAAAAGCCTTCCAAGACCCTTCCAAAATACACACAGAAAAATGATACAGTTCTGCATGTACTGTCAATAAGCCTGATGAATATGGGCTGTACCAGTCAGTTTTTCCTATCTCTCACACCATCAATTCCAGTTCCAGTTCACAGAACCTCCTTGCTAATTTCTCTGATGTTGTCAGTCTTTCACCAGGTCTGTGAAGAGAATATAATTGCTGCTTCAATCTCTGTCTCTGGCCTAAGAAGAGGGTTTGAAATATGATGTGGCCTGGAAGGAAAATAAGGTACAGAAAAAGAAGGATGGAAGGAGATTTCAAGAGAAATAAAAGGCTGCTCCTCCCTTTCTCCCCTTTGGGCTTTATACCCAGAGGCTGCATTTTAACCACTTGTATTTAACCTTTTCACAACACCTTGCATTATGGTGCTCTTTGTGAGAATGCTGCCATGCTACACAATCCTGTGGTGAACTACCATGACACCCCGAGGACAAAAGTGGGCCTATCTGCTAAAAAATGTCCTTCAGAAAACTGTTACAAGTAAACCCCGCCGAATTACAGAAGCGAGTGTGCCCCCCCTCCGGCAGCCCTGGGCTGCGGGGATGGAAGGTTGGTCCCCACCTCCCCCCATCCCCTGCCCCTGCCACTGCCCCTGCCCCTGCTGCTGCCGCTGCCCCTGTCCCTGCCGCTGCCCCCGTACCTGCCGCTGCCCCTGTCCCTGCCCCTTCTGACGGGACCGACGGGCAGGGCCAGCCCGAAATGCTCTCACTCTCTCAGTACCCCCGCGCACCGGGCTGAAGAGTCTGCGGGGGGACGGGGATTTTCGTTAAGCGAACAGGTTTGCACTGGATTTAAATGACAATGACTGCCGGGCCCACGCCTCACCCCGCTGGGGGTGGGTGAGGGGAGCGGGGAGCCCCCGCCGCCCGCCGGGCCGGGTGGGGCTGCGCGGCCGGGCCGGGCCGGGCGGCGCTTCCCGCGGCGGCCTGGCGGGGGCGCTGCAAGCCCGGCGTTGCTGGCGAGCGCGGCGGGCAGCGTGCGGCGCCTCGGCCGGCCCCGGGCAGCCGGCGGGGGCGGGTGGGAGAGCGGGGCCAGCGCCTCCCGCCTTCCCTCACCGCTGCCCGCAGACGCGGAGGGACGCTCGCCCCCGCCGACAGCCCCGCTGTCCCCCCGCCGAAGGGTCGCCCTTCGGCCGCGAAGGGGCTCGGTGCCCCCGCGGGGAGCCGTCGGTGCGGCCGTCCCAAGGGCGCTTGGGGGCAGCTGCCCGGGCCGTGCGCGGCGCGTCGCCCTTGCCGGGGGAGCGGGGACGGGCGCGCCCGCCGGGTAGCTCGCACGGTGGAGGCGGACCCCGCCGCTGCCCGGCCGGGCTGCCGTGCCCCCGACACCCGCACGCCGCCTCCCCGCGCCCCCGGCGGGTCGGCAGGGGGGCGGCCGGCGGCGGAGGCCGCGGGCGGCCGGCAGGGAAAGTTGGAAAGGCCTTGGGGGGAGCCGGGGCAGGGGGCTGGCAGCGGGGTGACGGGCGCGGAGGAGGAGCGGGGAGCAGCCGCACCGGAGCGCCGGGAGGAGCCGGAGGAGATCTGCTGGCGGCGCGTCAGGCGCCTCAGGGGTAGGGGAGGAAGGAGGACCCGGGAGGGGAGCACCGCGCCGGGGTACGGCGGGCAGGGAGGGGACGACGCGGCCGCCGGTCGGGGCGGAGGGGGGAGCGCAGCGACCTGTCGCAGACCGCCGCCGCCGCCACCGCCGGAGGATGCAGGGAGCGCCGGCTGCCGCACGGCCCCGCCGCTGCCTCCCGCGGGCGGTTGCGGGCAGCGGCGGGAGGGCCCGCAGCGGAGAGCGGGGAAAGTTGTGCGCGGCGGGGGCAGGGCTGCGGGCCCCGGGGGGGCAGGGGGGCACCGCCAGCAGCAGCACCGGGAAAGTGGGGTTGGAAAGCCGCGAAAGCCGCTTCTGGGCTCGCTGCCGGCGAAGCGCATTTAACCATCATCCCGGGGGTGAAGGGGAACTGGGAAAGTAACTCGGAAAAGTGAGTGGGTTTCTAATTTTTTTTTCTCCATCCTTTCTTTTTCCTCTTAATCCGAAAGGACCCGTTTAAAAGGAAAGCAAAAGCCGCCGTGTGCGCCCGCTGCCGGGAGAGAGACGGGGGAGGAGGGCACCGCGCACGGGCACCCTGCCTGTGCTGGGCGAGGGTGCGGGGTCCTGCGCTCGGTTCTCCCCCAACATGACCGTGTACCAAAGCAGCTACACATAGTAAACAGATTCATCATGCGACAAAGCGCAGGAAGGTGAGACACAAGAAGAAACAGAAACTAACACTGAAAGGAAGAGGGGGGAAGAAGACAGCGACTGCGAATTACTTCCAGATAAAGTGGGTGGATGTTGTGCAGCAGCGACTTGGGATTTTAGGGGATGCACCCTTATATTTTGCTTCTCTCTAGTCCGAGCCTCCCTTCTCCGGTGACAGAAAGCGGCCGTACTTGGTGGTAGGCAAACAGGAGGCAGAATAAACAGGAGGGGTTCTTTCAGCAGCGCTGGCGATGCCCTCCTGATCTGCTGTAAGGATATTTTTTTTTTCCCTCTTGGTGGATGTTGATTCTTGACCTCGATTTTGAGACCTTTTAGTTGCATCGTGGTTGTTGTGGGTTTATTTCTTTTGGCGAGGAGTGGAAAGGGGGAGGCTGGCTTCGGTGCTGAAAGTTGCAGTCATTATTTTGGAGCCAGCATGTGCACCAACATAGTCTACGAGTGGCTGAAGACCCTGCAGCTCCCCCAGTACGCGGAGTCCTTCGTCGACAATGGCTACGACGACCTGGAGGTCTGCAAGCAGATCGGGGACCCCGACCTGGATGCCATCGGCGTCGCCGTGCCCCACCACCGGCGCCGGATCCACGAAGCCGTGCGGCGGCTGAAGGAGGCGGACGAGACGGCGGCGGGGCTGTACTTCACCCTGGAGCCGCAGCCGCCGCCGCCGCCGCCCCCGCGGCCGGCGCCCCCCACGGCCGGGCGCTGCCCCCGGCGGGCGGTGGGGCAGGATGAGGCCCGGCGGGGGGCGGCCCCCCGGCACCGCCCCGGCGGGCGGCGGGGGGCAGCCGGCGGCGGGGGGCTGGCCGCCTACCCCCGGCTGAAGCTGAAGATCATGATCCGGGACAAGCTCATCCGCGACGGCATCAACCTGAGCAAACCCCCCTACTCCAACCAGGTGAGAGGGTCCCCGCCGGCCGCTGCCCCCCCGGCGGGGCCGTGGCTGCCGGGCGCGGGGGGGCAGGGGGGTGGGCGAGCCCTCCTCCAGGCAGCGGCGGGGGGCGCCGGCCAGCGGGGCCCGGTCCCCTCTGCCGGGCACTGCTGCGCGTCTCCAGCTGCGCCGGTGGCGTTTTCGGAGGGACACGCGGTGGGCACTTGGCCCCCGCCAGGTGCGGGGCGAGCGGGGCCGGCACAGGTCGGGGCCGGCGGCGCTCGTTGCCCTGATGCGGGCTCACAGGGTGGTGCAGCATCGCGCTGCCTCTTGGGTTTGCCTCGATGTGTTTTTTCATTAACCGGTTCTTTTAGTCCAGGGGTGGTTTGGGGCGTGAAGACTGAAACTGACAGCACGGTCTGAATGGTTTGGCTGCTTGTTTGTTTTTCTTTTTCTGTGAAACTTTTCCATTGTGTTGGAGAGTGATGGCTTCCCTCATCTGTTGTTAAAGGTCATGGTTTAGTGTCAGTTTCTGTTGGTGAAATGGCTCATGAAGCAAGTGGTAATCTGGCTGGAGGAACAACTCCTTCTGTTGCCTGGATTTATTTACTGGAGGATGGTGGTGACTGGTGAATGTCAAAACGATTCATCAGCTGCTCCGGCACAGGTCGGACTATCTCCAGTATACGTAGGCTGCTGAAAGGCCAGGAAAGTGCAGGTCTCGGAAGAGTACATTCCAGTTTGATGAAACCCCAATATTTACCTAATTCTTACCTTTTGAAAAGGTTAAAATGTAAGATTAATGTGGTCTAGAAGATAGGAAATGTTGTGTCTAAACTTTTCTGTGGGTTTCCTGCTGAAAACGCCATACATAGAGTAAATAAAGCAATAGAATTAAATGAATAGTGGCATGGAGGAGAAAATGCTTTGTGAAAGAAAATAGGGTATTATGGTGCATGGTTGCTTCAGAGTTC
Organism: Falco peregrinus; assembly: GCF_023634155.1. Classification (NCBI taxonomy): domain Eukaryota; kingdom Metazoa; phylum Chordata; class Aves; order Falconiformes; family Falconidae; genus Falco; species Falco peregrinus. The sequence continues at coordinate 47,619,127 of NC_073727.1, read as the reverse complement.
AGAATTAAGTGCTTCAAAGTTGTTTGATGACCCAAGTTGCCTATATTTTCTTTAATTATATGAGGTCTGATTTTTCGGAAAGACTGAGCAGTTGCAGTTGACCTTCAACTTGTGGGTACTTGAAGGAAGGTGACGGGGAAGTCTGGTGTTCTGGGTTTACAGAAATATGAGGAATTAAAATTGAGAATTAATTATCTGCTGTAGGGGATCTAGGTGTGAGGATAATGAGTAAAATTCAGCTTAGAGAACAATGCGGAGGTGTAGATAATAAGGCTGAGAGGACAGTAAGTTTCAGGACTCAAATTTTTTAACAGCTCAGTGATCGAGGGCCACTAGGCACTTTCAAGTACAGCACAGTTGAATGGTGTGAGATATTTGTTCTCGTTTCCTGAAACATCTGGCTAATGACATTGTCAGAGGCAGTGTATCAAATCTGATAGGATAGTAGTCTAATCTAACCAAACATCCATGAACATCTAGTCTAAGTACAGCATCTTTCCTCCCCCACCCCCACCCCCACCCCCCACCCCCGCTTTTGAAGTGCTACATCACTTCAAGACTGGCACCCTTCTGAAATTACTATTACATGTCTTATATAAAATAACTGCTATGGAAATTCTGGCTTATCAGTGTAGCTGCAGTGCATTGCCCACCTCCACAGATACATTTCACTTCTTCCTTTTGAGTTTGTGTATGTTCATAGTCACTGGTTCTGTCTTACCAAGCAAATCCTCTTATCTTCTCGTTTCTATACCTCTTCCATAGGAATTGTAAAATTTCTAAGATGCTAGCACATAACATCAAGGAAATTGAAATCTTTAGTGTTGATTTCTTCGTTAGCTCACTTTATTTGAATTTGATCAGTCTGATAATAGTGTGGATTAACTGTCAGGGCAAGCTCATCTTGCACAGAAAGTGTCACTCAGCTTTAATTGACTTAAATCTAAATGCAGTATTTTGAAATAGAAAGAGGAACCAAGCTTACTTACCTAGTTTTATTTCAGCCTGTGGTGTCAGTGTATTTATTTTGGATGATAAATGCATATAACATCATTTTTTTACAGTAATAGAGAAACTTTCTCCATCTCCTCACTGTGAATCACTTCACATCATAGCATGTTGTAAGAAACCATAAAGCTGGCAAAATTGGAGTGTGTTGCTCAACATGTGTTATTCTGAATGGCACCCACCGTAGCAATCCATCTCCAAAACAGCTTAAAGGGAATAGCAAAAGATCATGTCACTGTACATTATTCACTGGATGTTGTTTAAAGCAAGAAAAACAACATACTGTATTCTTTCATTTGGAAAAGAGCCAAAACTGTGTCTCTTAAAAAAAAAAAAAAAAACAAACAGAAAAATGTGGATATAATTTAAGCAACCTGTATTATACTTTTTGTATGGAACATGCAGTGTACAGACTTATGCATATCAAAAAAAATGGGATGTATTCTTTGCTGTGCACAGGATTAAAGAAGCAGTTGAGGTCTGTGTCAAGTTTTCTAATACATTTATCACGTGTCCACCTACAGACAGTCAGTGGATATCCTGAAGTAGGGCACTAGACACTGACCTATTTGATGTCCGTTGGCATTTCTGGTGCTGCTGAGCTGCTAACTAGCCTCCTACTTCCCTTCATGGCTTATGTGGGGAATGCCATCATCTTTTCCTCTTACTGTCTATGAATGGAAAGTAGTATCTATGAATGGAGGAGCATACTTGTGCATGTATGTATGAATACTCATATGTATCTGGATTTTACTTGTTTCCTGAAAAATACTTCATGTGTTCAGTTATGTGGTTCTCAGACAGTTTAGGAGTTCTACTTGAAAATATCCCTGAGAACTGGAAATGCTGCTCCTCTGTCTTGTTTATAGCCTTTTGCTAGCTGCCTGAGCCCTAGACTTGTCAAAAGACCAGAAATGAGTATTGGATGTGGCTGTGGAGATGCTAAAAGCATCCTTTTGCTGTCCTTCCAATGTTGTTGCTGTGTTTTCAGTTGAAGGGTGAAATATCAGAGTGGGGAGGATAGAAATGTACTGGCATGGTAGATTTTAGTTTAACTTTGATTACAGTCAGCAGAAATTACTAACTACTTAGCAGAGCTTAATATAAATCTCTTAAAGATGTGCAAACTTTGAATTGGAGCCATGTGTGGGGGTGACTTCAGTCATGGAGAATTATCACAAGCCATCTTGATTATTTCCATGGAGAATTAGAACAAGGCCTCACCTCCTGAAATTGCATCTTGTATATTTTTCAGGTATAACTCAAGGAATGTAACTGTAACTGAGAAGAACTCTACAGAAGTCAGATTTTGTTCCATGTTAGTAATGCTTCTTAATACTCACAGCCCTCTGTTTTAGTTGCACACATGCAGTTGCTGGCTGATAGCCTTATAAGTCTCATATATCTAAGGAACATCTTGTGGAGGTGATGGGATTGAACACCCTTCAAACAAGAACCCATGGTACCTTTCTGAGTCAAGTGTAACATCTGTGTATTCTCAAAACATCTAGCTGCTTTAAAAAATTATCCTTGATGATGGTAATTCTGTCCTTAATTAGGAACTTAATTATGTGCAGTGTAGGAATAGTATTAGTATTATTTTGCCATGTAGAAGTTCTGGGGAATGAAGTTATGGCAAAGCAAAATCAAAATGAGCAGCCTCCCCGGGTTCCAGTGGGCATGAACGAAGGAGAATGCAGCACTGACCTGAACCAGCTGAATCACAGGAAACTAAGCCTTTACCTCCATACAAAGACACTTCTTGCCTTGGTGGGCTTGTTGCAAAACAGGTTGTGTCCATGCTGCGTTTGAGCAGGAGTATTGTCACTAAATGTCGCTGTGGTAGAGAAAGCAGAGGAACACCGGTTTTGTCAATATAAAGACGAGTACCTTGTTGTGCAACATGCCAAGATAAATTAGGTATTCTATTTATCTCAAATATAGATTAAGTGACATTTAATAGTTTACTGGAATTTCATTACTATTTCTAATTGAAATAAATGGCCTGACCTGTTTCTTGAGGAACTTTGTTCAGTTTTTCATCTGCAGAGAACTGCAAATACATTAAAAATCACAAAAACCATACATGCATTGAAAGCTCCCATACCAATTAAGATGATTTTCTTAGCCTCAGTAAAGTTTTACTCATGTAGATTTCAATTTTTATTAGAGAGACTAAAACTGTAGTGTGACATATGTGTATGTACGTGACCTCATTGTCTTTCACTGTGCTGTTCATGATTATCAGCATGCTTGGAAAACAAACACTAAAAACTCAGCTGCATTTGAGGTCATAATCTCAAGAGTTCAAGCAGATGTAGAAAAGTAAGAAGTTAGATCCAAGTGAGTATCTGCTTAAACACCCAACCACATTTTTTTAAGTTCTGTGCTGATGATATAGCACAGATTTGTGGTTCTGATTAAATCTTTGTTTAATCCTTGCCACTACAAAATGAGGAATATTTCACATAAGTTAAATGTTAAGAGGTAAAGATGCCAGCAATACTGCTTTGAAATACACTGCTTCAAGCTGAGTCTCGGGCTGGGTAATGTAATGTAGTCAGCACTTTACATATCTACAGAGGTGAATTCAGTGAATTAAAAATATTGTGCTTTGAATAAATGGCAACACTCACCTATGCTAGAATTAAACATGAACCTTTTTCTAAAGACCTGGCTGCTTTGGAATAACTGCAACTCTGATTAGCAGAGCGTTCTCAAATATGCCTTGGGGAAAGCTGCCTATTGACAAAAGTTCTAGTGCATTAAGCAGTAACAATATTTTCATGGCAATAAATTAGCAAAGCTACAAGCAATGTTCAGGAGGTGAAAAGGTATCTTATATAAGAAAGCACTGAATTTGCCTTTGACTTCCTAAGTCTGTTTTCTTCTAAAGGAAATACAGCACCTTGTATATTGGGCATTTATTTCAAAGTCCTGGTTTATTAAACTCGCAGAAATACAAATTGGAAAAGATCTTCTTCCAGTCAGACCATTAAGGCAAAATATTGCAGAATATGAATAATACAGTACCGTGCTGTATTTGCATTTGAATTGTTCCTGAATATTTTAAAGTGTATTCAATCTCTTCTGGAAGTGTTGAATGTAAATCTTCCTGGGTTTCATTATCTCTCAGTTTTGAGGGGCAGAAGATCCCACAGGGCATATTAAAGGTGGCATCCTGAGAGAGGACAGTATCAACTCCACAGCCTTCTCCCCACTTTCTGTGGTCATATTCAGTGTACCTTCTCAGCTCTGGCCGTGGTGGGGGCTGGCAGAGGGGAAGAGGAACGTGTGGCTCCCAGCTCTGAGTGTGGGGCTGAGCAGCCTGCCACTGCGAGTGGCAGCAGCTGCCCTGGAAGGGTGATCCTTCCTTCGTCCTTCACATGGCTCTAAGTTTGAAGGTAAAGCTAAACTTACAGGTCCCTGGCAAAAGAGAAATGCTTGGCTTTTTGAGGTTCCCCAAAGGCTTTTTCTTCCCCCAAAAGACATGATTCAGCCAGAACTCAGTGGTACAAAGTTGAACTGAATTTTCTCATATCATGTGAGGTTTTGTGTGTACTGCACCTCAACAGGGACACCAGCAGTGCTGTGACAAAAGTCTAACTACCAATTTCACTCCTGCACACTTATAAACCTGTCCTGTTATAAGACATTTGGTGTTCATAACTCTTTCTGAGGAGAAAACACATTTTATGAAAAATATTTCTGTTGATACCCCCACCCCCAGAGCTTCTGTCTCTGACATATGTAGGATGATGAAGCCTGTACACACAACCACGTGTGAGGAATACCAAAGAAACCAAGATAATTTCTCACCAACAGAGTAATCTTGCAAACAGTATTTCTAGTTTTTTTCATGACCAATATCACTGTCTCACATATACCATAATATATAGGTCAGCTGCGTCCCTGATTTCAGATGTGAAATTGAAGAATTTGCCTAAAGTAATGAAAAACTTCAGACAGATGAAGGTTGGGACCCACTACTGTGGCATCTTTGTCCATTGCCTTATGATTAAGAGTAAACTTCTTTATGTGTAACAGAAAAGTGATCAAGGAATAACCAGTAACTTGGCTATATGGCAATTAGTTATGCCTGTTAATTTTGCCTGTTAGTTGTACTCTGTGTGCATATGTCATTATGAAGAGTCCCTATTCACTAAGGTATGTATAGATCCATATGTATAATCTGAAACATACTGACAGCTCTTACGGAATTTTTGAAAAGTGCAGCAGAGGGGTTTGAAGTGACAGGAATATTGTTATTGCAGATTAGGAATGAATTTATTGTATCACTTACAGGAGCTCACTTACTGGTCTGAGACTCTTCCAAAGCAGGAGAGGATGGAATGAGTTAAGACTACATTGGTAGGTTCAACTTTTAAATTACTTGCTTTGTCAGTTTCAATGAGCCCCTTTGCTTGGTGTTTGACAAAGCTATCTGGTTCAATCTCTTTGTCTAGGCTAATATGACATCTCATATTGATGTGCTTATCTTGACAAATGCGGTGGCATGTACATGCTGCAGGAATTGTCGTTTATTAAAAGAGCACGGCGGCACTATGTTTAGCACTGCTGCGTTATTTTGGGAGCGGCTGTGCAGCAGGAAGGGGAGATTCGGGTGAACCTTCCCTGACACTGGCAGTCTGCAAGCTGAGCTGGCCCAAAACCGTCTCCAGTGACTCATCCAGCCTCTTCAGTTTGTTACTTGCAGATAGTAAAAAACTTTTATTATGATTTTGCAAAACAAAAGACTAGTGGTGTGTCACATGAAACACAAGTAGAAGGGCTGTAAAATAGTATCTCATCCTGGTTCTCACAGACTCAGCAGGATGTGAATGACAGCGATGCATGCCTCTCACGGGAGCCTTGCTTCTCCAGTTGGTCCTATTCCCAGTGTAGTCAGTGGGGGTTTTGCCAGTGATTTCATTTGATGCTGAGTTTGGTGTGAAGTGTTCAAATTTAAATCAGCTAACAAGCACACCCTTACCGACTGTGATTGTGGGAGGTGAGAACAGGATGATGTGAACAATAAATACAACAGTAGGATGCAAAAAAAAATAATAAAAAAAAAAAGCAAAACTTTTCAGAGCTGTAAATATCTCTGTTAGCAGCTTGAACACCAGCAAGGCAGACTTCTGAACACAGATCTCATGAGTTTGCGCGAGAGTAAATGTTTGGTAGTCTCTGAAATCTGCACTAGTGTGCACTTAGCTGGAGTCAAGTACACATAGTTGTTTATAGCTGCCCCCTCGGTAACTTACAATGAGGGAGAAATGGCCATAACAGGTAGAAGATTAAACCTAAAACCAGGTACAAGTGTACAACTTCCGCAAGTTATTTTTTCCCAAGAAGAATTGCACTGGTTTTGAGGATACACACCCTGAAGCAGGGATGTGGTGTTATCACTGAATATGACATCAGTCAGAACTTTATGGGGGAATTAAGTCCAGTTGTGATGTCTGTACCTCAGAAACCACACAGTAAATTTGGTGTGGTTAAGGAAAGACTTAAAAAGCTGGAAAAAATCCTGCCTTTCAGTCAGGGACTAAGAAAAGCTTACACTGTGTTTTTCCCAGAGTTAGTTAAGTAGCCACTTGGCCATGCTCTCATATGCACAGAAGGAAATATTTTTATTAGCAGAAAAAGGCATTGAGAACTTCATGGCTGAGAGCTGGAGCTAGGCTATTCATGCTGTGAAGAAGGCCAAAAGCCAGTGTAAACCAAAACCTCAGTAAGTCAATATTCATAGAGAAAAAAAAAAAACCACTCGAAAACCGAAATGAGTGGGTGCCAGTTCTTCATCAGTGCCCTTGGTTTGTGGACCGGTGCTTGCTGGGATCAACTCTTCTGCCCTGGCAAACTTCTGTCCCTTGGCTCCACATCTCCTCACCCTGCTGTCCGAGAGCCTTCTGTGTACCCTAGAGCTACCCATTCCCTGACTTCTCCTAAATCATTTCCCTTAAGTCTGCCTCAAGACACACTATCTTCTTCCCTAAAAGCAACCTCTTTCCTACCCAAGAATGTACATCTTTTGCCTTAGGTCTCCCTAACCTTTTTCTCCCCCATCTACATGCACTCAGCAAAACTGAGGAGTGTTAACCATGATCTCTTTGGGTGGACAGACAGGACTGATGCAGTGATACCTTTTTGTACAGCTTGAGACAATGCTGCATCTTTCTCACTTGATCCCATCCCACTACACCCCATCCCATTCCAAGCCCTGTATGTGTTTCACTCCATATCTCTCTCCTGCTGCCCCTGAGTCTCAGGCTTTGATTTGGATCCTGCTCTTTCCTCGCCCATGCTCTGATGAGAAGAGGAGCTTTCTCTCCCACTCAGAAGAGTGGGGCCATCACTTCTCTCTCCTTTGCTCTCAGTGCCCCCAGCTGCCTTGCCGTTGATCAGCACAGGTGGCTGAGCCCAGGCTGTTCTCATAAAAGTAAAGATCTAAACTTCGATCTTATGAAATTCAATCTTAAAAATGCCGCAGGCTGCAGTTATCCAAAATCCCTCTGGCCCCGGTATTGTGGCAGAAGGAAGGGATTGCTCTAGGAAGAGGAGGATGTATTACAGGTTTCAAACATTTGTACGGGACTGTATTTATGGGACTGTATTTGTCTTTTTGAAGCAAGACAGAATGTACTGTTAAAAAAATAAGTTGTAACCTCATCAAAATTCTGAGTTCAATACAAAAATGTTGAAAGCTTTTTTTTTTTTTTGGCACAATTTTTTAGTGCTAATCATGTGATCATGATAATTGCTTCTAATTTCAGCATTTCTGAAATCTTGTCCAGTTGTTTAGTGGCTGCCAAAATGTTTTTCTTCAAATTTTGTTTAAACTTGTTCTACTAGTAGTTTTTTATGTTCTACTGTGTTGAAAATTTTTTTACAAATGCATCTCTGACCATTTGTACATCTTGTAGTTAAGGTTTTGCCCTAAATATCCAGCTATTAGTTTAGCAGATGTTTTTCTATAGCTAGGAAATGAGAAGTACTTGAATAAAGAATCATAAAGAATTGAATTTGCCCTTGAGAAGGTCTGTCACAAATCTTCACGTGCTAGTTCCTATACTAAAATTTTTACCTTAAAGATAAGAATGAGTGACTATTTTCAGCCTCTGAATCTATATTCTCTCTCATATCAGACCAAACATCACAAGGAGGTCTCATTTTAAAACACTACTCTGAAGAAGCTCAAGGGTTAATAAGTGGAACTGTGGAAATTACTAACCAAAAAGGTTTACTCATTTTAAAGTGTTAACATCCAAAAAAGGAGAAAAAGGAAAAAATAAGGAAATGTGACTGAAATTATACCAAGAGATCTGGAAAAAGAGCGATTTTGATTTCACCTGCTTTGTTATTTTCATGTGAAGAAAATTTGTTGGACTTTCCTGTGATAACTTCTAAATAAGGTGTTGCTAAGAGCGGATTTTCACATATACTTGATATTTACACAGTGGTAAAAATAATGCTCTGTAGCTTGTGGAGTAGGATGGAGCAAGAGGAAGTTTGACAAGAATATCACTAGCTGGTTTCTGTCCAGCTCTAAAAATTACATACAGTAAGGTCGTATTTCATGCAGGCAGTGACTAGAAGTAATGAAATGTGTGTGTCCTTGCCAATAATGTCAAAACCAAACCAAAAAAACCCAGTTGCCCATTTTGTATCACTTTTAAGAAGTAACATTAGTATCCCTAGCAAAGGTTACGGCAAAATTATTCTAAACATTTGACTTTATTGCCCAGATTTGTGGTCTAAAAACTCAGTGTTTGAAGAAATATTGAAAAATTCTCCTTTCATTAGTAGTTTGGGTCCTGATGCAATAATTCCCCAGGAAAATGATTTTATTCCTTTTGATAGAAAGGCATGCACATGCTGCAAAGTGAAAGGAACTAACTTAATTGCTCTCAGGTAGCAATGGAAATCAGCTGAGCCAGGCTTGCTTCTGCATACTTCCAGGCTAGTGGCTTCAGTGCTCATTTACTTCTGGAAGTATGAGTAAAACTGTGCAGGATTGAACCAGTTTGGGATATTTTTCCAATGATTCTTAGATAACCTGCAATATCATTTGTCATAGGTAAGTGTTATGCAAATTAATGAAAGCAGAAATTGCTGTAATTAGAAGTAGTCTGAATCTCTTGTTGAAGTTGGCTTGTACTGATACTGTAGCAAGTATGTGACAGTGTGGGCGGTGTGTATTTTACAAAATACTACATCACTTACAAAAGCGGGTGCTTTTTGTATAAGCCATCAGTAGCAAGTATTAATTCATCTATATAGGAAGTTGTAAAGGCCTGAGGTGTTTCCCTAAGGAATTATTTCACCTTAGAGCTGGAAACTTACTTAAAAGAGAATTTCTATTCTAATCCTACGTATGTTAAAAAGAACTGCTTATGCAACCACTGGATTCATTAAATCAATTCCTATGGTGTCTAACAGGAAATAAGCTGCTGCAGTATATCCTTCCTCTGTGTGTGATGATTTTGGAAGGAGCACAGATTTGTCCAGAAGAACTAATTGTTTTCATAGTACTTGTCTTATAGATCTTTCAGTGGCTGAAATTGATGTAATAGTTAATAGTATTGATCTAGATTTGGAAAATAAGGCAGAAATTCCTTCATGCTGAACACACTTCTTCCTGTAGGTGTAAGGAAATTAACATCTTTTTAATAAGAAATAGCTTCATACTTTCAATAAATATGAATGAAATTCAAGGCAAAGGTAGTAAAGGAATTTCAAGAGCTGATTTTCCTTTTCTTCTTCTTGCCTCCTTTGTCGTATTTACAGTGGAAATATGTTTTTCTCTAATTTGAAATTTCTGTACAACTGGACAAAACCAATGTCTTCCTTAGCACATTCTAACTTAATAATCTTCCTTTTTTTGTTGTTTCCCCTGATAGTTTGTGCAGTATGAATATACACTTCATGTACTTGATGGTTTTCAGTTCATAAGTGTCTAATTTAAAATTTTCAAGGTGTGCTATTTTTAACTGAAGTGGTGGCATTTTTCTTCCTTTAAATTAAACATGGTGTTTGAACTCTGTTATGATCTTTTAGAGGTGGTGTCTTCAGAATGACTTTCAGAATGATTCAGGTGTTTTCAGTAACATCTCACTGCTTTAGCCAGTCCCTCTAAGAACTTATCTTGGCTCTTTAGTAGTACAAGCTTGCTTTATTTTTTTTCCTGCTGCCTTTTTTTCTTTTTTTCCCTCCTTACTATTTGCTGATACATTGTTTTACTTATCTGGCTGCTTCTGACAAAAGATAAAAACCCTCCATTCTAAATGTTACTGCTTTTTGATTGCTTCTTTATTTTAGTGGAGGTTTGTCTTACAAAATGTTGCATTTACAAAAAAAGCCAAACCACCGAACTTTTCTGCAGACTCTTTCAGATAGTTACCTGAATAGTTATTATCTACTAGTGATTATGTATATCACACAGACAAAGATTAATATGTTAACAGAGCAGTGTTTATGAGTTTATATTGCATGGTTTTAGGGGCATGTATGAATATTTAGGTTTTAGTTTCGGGGATTTGGTAATGTTTCTTAACAGACTGCAGCACTGAATTTTTGTCTTTCTGTACTTCCCTGCAGTCTGTTTGCTAGCTGCTTGAAAGCAAGATGTCTGTGCAGAATATGTAACTGAAACTTGTATGTTGGTAGGTAAATAGCACTTTGATACAAGAGGAAACTTCTGCAGTTCAAGCGGTGTTACCAGTTGCCTTTTCTATAGTCGGATTTTCAAAAGTAAAAGCGTGTTTGTGATAAACTCTGTCAGGTGCATAGGGTCTGGACCTGTTACCTCCTGTCATGAAAGTCGGTGGAAATTTTGCTGTTGATTTGGTTGGGAACAGACTGAGGGTTTTGCCGAGGATCTACAATTCTGTTTTCAAAGTACTAAATCAAAATATGTAACCATTGTGGTTTCTGGTTGAAACATTGCCTTGATCTAAATGGCTCTTTAAATATATTTTTATTAGCTTCTATTTTCATGAACTGGTAATAGTCTTTTTCTTGGAATGGGCTGTTGAGATTGTGGGGATTGTGGGTGTCTCCCCAGTTAATGTTGCCATCCAAATACTGCTAAATTGATCTGTACCTCATTTCTAAGTTTTTTTCTTTTCTTTTCTTTCTTTCTTCCCCCCACCCCCATGCCTTCTGTTTCCAGTTTGGAGACTTTTGAAATAAGTCCTAGACTGTCAAACAGCGTGGTGAAATTCTGGATGGTTTTCTTATTTTCAGCTAGAATTAAGGGGAGCAGAAAATGTAATCACTAATAACGACATGCTTTTTGGTATAAGAGAAATATTTAGAAGGCAAGAAATGGAAAAAAGTAGATAATTGTTCTGTTATTATTTACTGATGCTGTATAGCCCTTTCAAAAGGATTTTTAGCCTATTTAAGAAGAGTAATCCTATACATTAATTATTGGTGCCTTACTGGGCTTAAACTGCCTGGGAGGAGCTAAACTTGGAAAGGAGGTATGAGCTGTAGTAAAGAAATCTCAAGAGCAGCCAGGTTGAGAAAAAAGTTTTTAAACTGCAGGTTTACATAGTGGTATTCTGGAGCTGTGTGCTCCAAGGAGGAGGTAACTTTGACTTTGGTGAAATGGTGGGATTTGTTTGGAGATGGGTAGATTGGTTTACTTACTTGTTCAGTCAATCCTAAAGGTAGAAATTTGGCAGATGTTGTAACTAATTTCCTGTTATTTATTTAAAGTGATGTGTTCAGAGGAGTTGCTGTCTATCTGTCCATACGCTCACTCACTTTTTCTTCAGAATCTCTGGCTTCTGCTCCCTTTCCTGATAAACACATATTTTTAGACCTGGTAGATCATTGCTTGTGCCCATGTAGACCATTTTGTCAGCTTGGGGGGGGAAAAAAGCCTAAAAGGGTATGTAAATAACACTCTTAAGGGTGTTTTTTTTCTACTGTATAAAGAATACTTAAACCTTGGGTTTCCAAATACTGTCAGTGTCTTTTAAATACAAGAAAAAGTTGGAAAAGAAAAGCACCTTTTTTTTTTTTTTATTAGGTTTATGTTTAAATCGTAGCTCTGGGTGTTGTTGAGACAGCTTGCAGCTGAAGAATATGTTTAGAGAAAAACTCCTGCAGTTTTATGCAACTTCTTTTCCACTGTACAAATAGGTGGTAATGCTGCATGCAACAGAGGCAACTGTGTATCTCTAAAGATCAGAAGCAACAGTGAAATTGGTGCAGGGGTTTTCCATGTGTTCCCTTTCAATATATCTAAGGTTTGACTAAATTGATATTGCCAAAGTTGTAAAAATAATTCTGTATATGTGGTATCAGTTCCACACCGGCAGTGAAAATGTCCTTCTGCTGTTTGGCTAATTGGTAATACCAACCCTTAGTAATTTTTGTGATTGAAATGCTTGTCCAATACCTCTGAATAGAGGTGACATAGTGACAAGCGTTTTCCTCAGGTGTGAGGTGGGTTTTGAAGCTACTGATTGACAAGCAGTTGTCTAACTTTGCAGAAGTTGCACTACTGGTGATCTTATCTTGGCTATTAACCTTTTTACAATGCTAAACTCTCTTTGCCATTAGAATTTTTTTCCTAGTGTCTTACTTAAGTCTTCCAATCAACAGCTTTATCTTGTTACTTCTTGCCATGTCTGCCAGGGGCATGGAGAGTAGAGGGTTTTTTTCCATTTCCTCTCTTCAGCTTTAGCTACCTAAATGTCTATGCTAAAATAGAGAGGATGGTTCATTAATTCTCCTTTTGTGTTACACTTTCTGGATGAATTCCCATTCTTTGACGTTGGTCCCTTCTGTACTCTTTCCCTTGTTGGTCTGAAGGGGTCTGGGCATAATATTCCAGCGGGGGCCTTGCTGGTGTTGGGCAGAACTTAAGTTACTCTCTTTGCTGTTGATAATTTGATTCATTTACTCCCATATGGCTGTTGCCTATTTTTTTACATTATGATATTGCTGACTCATGCCTTGGATCCACAGGAGGCCCCGGGACCTTTAGGTAGCAGAGCGAGCCATTTGTTTCCCATTATTGCTGTGCGTAATGATTCATAGTCAGGTGTGCTTTCTTGCTGTTGTCCCTGATGAATAACATCTCTCTATTTATCAGACTCTACCTCCAGTTTAAGGCCATTTTAAAGTCTAAGCCTGGCCTCCTGTGTACTAATGCTCCAACCAGTTGAATGTGACCTGCTGATATAAAAAAAAAATATTTTCTGTTTTACTACCCAAATCAGTACTAAAAATAATGATTATTGATGTACTGAGGACAGCCCCCTGCAAGCCTTCTTTTGATACCTCTTCAAATTATGGCATAGATTGTTTGTAAATGTGGTTTTCCTCATGTTTTGTACTCCTGTGTTATTTTCATTTAGGCAGTGCTTCCCTAGTTTGCTGATATAAATGTAGTATGAAACAGTATCAAAAGATGTAATGAAGTCAAGAAGTCTGGCATCTACTTATTTCCATTTTTTTTCCCAGGATGTATGTTTGTCTAGCATACAAAGAGATTAGGTTGATTTGACGTAATTAATTTGTGACAAGACAGTGTTGACTGTTAAGTATCTTGTCACTTCTTGATTCATGAAACAAAAGCATTTTTTTGTGCGAGGATCAATAAGGCTTTCCCTATGCAGCATCATACTCTTGTTCCAACAAATACAGGTTTGTTTCATCCTCCTGTTACCTTCCCTTACCCAAAAAGTAACTACTCTCGGTCATGTACACCACCAGTTTTGGGAGAGGGTACCATGCTTTCTTGGTACACAGCAGACCCCATCTCCCTGTGTGCACTCTCCTGTTTCCCCTCCCCTGCCCCATGCTACCAGTCTAGTAGTGATCATAAACCTCACATAGAAGGTCAACTCCTTTTAGAGCTGTTTGCCCCTGCATAAACAAGGTTTTGTCAGGCACAGACACCTGTGGGTCCTCTGTGTTTCAGCTCCTGCTAGTTTTCTGTTGGATAGGGGGAACTGAGGATAACGCTGTGTGCACTATAGCACTTTGTGCTTGAGGAGAGTTCATCCATAGGCACTACAGGAATGTGTACGTGCAAAAGCGGCGTCTGCAAAGGAAGGGCTTGAGACACTTGCATAAATCATCTCCTGGGAAGTGCTGTGTGTGTTTTGGTCACTGCCAAGGATCTGGCCTGATGTGTATCGAATGCTGTGTGGCATCCATTCTGTTGTTCTGGATGTAGATGAAGAAAATTGTAACATGTCTGGGTCACACATGAATCATGATTTTCTCAGCCCTCAGAAATATCTTTATTTTATGTTAGTCTGACTCAAAAGTATAAACTGTAGGAAACACTTTTCCTACTGGGCATGTCACATAAAACCAAATGTGTGTGTGTTCTGTGTCTCCCTGCATACATACTGACCTGATTCAGGGTCACTAGGGGTAGGACTAATGTGGCTTTTAATTGCAGGCCTTTAGGATTTTGCTATATAATTGCAAGGATATCCCCCTCCCTCCCTTTCTCCCTCTGGATAACTGGGTGCATTGGTTCTTCTCAAGGAGTCTCTGCTATTCTACATTTTTCCTCTTCCATCAAGACCTCAGAAAGTTTCATAGACTTTTTGTAGGTTTGGCAATGGGCAGACATGTATCCTGCAGTTTGTTTATGGGTATTTTTTTGTTTTGTTTTTGGTTTGTTTTTTTTTTTTAGAGAGGGTAGTCAAACAGTAGATTAGTTTGCCCTAGTTTATGCAACATCCCAGGGCCAGGCCTGGCAGTAGCCTGCTGTGCAATATGGGCAATTGAATGACTGACACAGGAACAGATTTACAGGGCATACTGCAACTTTCCTTCCTTCTGTGCAGAGAAAAGGTGCCCTCTCCTTTCTCTCTCCATTGTGCATTTTGCTGTTCTTTTGCCAGGAATTCATCACTCATGCTTTTACTCTCCAGGATCTCCATCCCTTTTTAAATGCACCTAACCTGTCAGTTGTGTGGGAGAGTCACAGCGGGATTATTGTAAATCTCTTCTTCTGTCAACAGTGGTTCAGTAATGAAATCTCTGATGCCATTATCTCTGAAGAAGGGCTCTTCCTCTATTAATTGCACTGCATGACAGCCATACATTGTGAGGATCTTCTTGCTGTGGTGTTGCAAAAGGCAGAAGCAAGAGTGGTTGACTATTACTAGTGGTACCTTAAGCATTTGGCCTACTGAGAAGAAATCCTTTCCTGACTCTAAAATAAGTACTCGGTCATATGCACAGCATCTTGAAAGATAGCACAGTAATGTAACTGGGGAGAGATGTGCTGCTGAAAGGAATCAGGTTTGTGGGAAAGCTCTGGAGAGTTTAATTGCACAGGCAAGAGAAAACCAGAGCCAAGTGACTCTTGTTTCCTCAAGCCTTAGCGATAGAAGTGGTAGATGAGGAAAAGCAGCATCTGCATCCCCATGTCTGCTTCTCCCTAGTGCTGTATATCTTATTCCCTACTTGTATAAACAGCGGATCTTCTGGAAAACGCAGTGGGAACCCATTTAGTATCTTTAAGTGTTGTTGGCACTGTTGTTCTAATGGACTGAGTATGTTTTGGTGCACAAATACTGATCTTAATGTGAAGGGGGCAAGCTGCAGCATATGGGAGAATTTTACTTAATTACTGAATCACACATTCATCTACATATACTTGGGTGATTTTAGCATTTTCAACAATTTATTTTTAAAATAGCTGAAATTGTTACATATGCTGAAAGTGGGCAACATCAGCGTCACTGTTCCTGAAAACAAACAGCTCAATATATTACTTTTAGGGGAGGTATTTTGCATGGCTGCTCCTAGCCTGAAGCTTTGGGAAGATCAGGAAATAATTTAGGGGAAGTTATAAATCAGCAGAAAGTGACTTTTGGATTAAAGAATGCTTCTTGAACCATGACTGTGGCTCATAATATGATGTTGTAATCTGGTCATGTAGAAATTTCCATGTTAAAGTTGGGTGTAGGGGGGAACAAAGTGTACTTTTTACCTTGTTCTGTTCAAATTCTGTCCCTGGAGTTTCTGCAGGATGGATCTGGAAATTGTCTTTTACTAATTATTTTTTTTCTTTGGTGTCTTTAATTTAGGAAAACCCCACCAGGATGAAAAACAATTGTTACCTACACTAAAATAAACTTTGTTGACCAGCAGATGCAAACAATTATATCAGCATGTAGGTGTGGAAGAATCTTTTTGATTTGGGAAACTGGTTTATTTCCATCATTCATCCTAATAGAAGCACTTCAAGATCCTCAAAACTTTGGGTGTTTGTTTTTGTTTGTTTTGTTTTTTTTAATTTATTCTCTCTTCAAATAGGAACTATCTTCTAATTTCCAACCCACATTTATTAGTGATTTTTTTATTCCTTAAAAAAAAAATAAATTAATGGTTTAGTTTAAGTAGGTTGTGTGTAAAAAGAACAGCAGCACAATGGCTGTCCACCAGTGCATTGTCTCCAATAGAGGTGTATCTCTTTGCATGTAGAGATAAATTGCAACAGTAGTTCCCATTCAAGGAATACCCCAGATTCACCAGCATGACAAGAGTAGTCATCTCTCTTCAATGGTTTTGTTCTGATAGTAAAACAAGGAAAACTCTTCCAGTCTCTCCTTGTAAATTGGGCTGTCCAAATCCATTAACATTTTGCTACCCCTTTTCTGCACCCATCTAAGTGTTTATTATGCCTTTTTTTGAATGAGGGTTTGTTCCAGATGAATTTTTACTCTACTTTTCTGTGAGATGTCTAGCTAGCATACACTTTAATATATCTAGAAACGTTAAAGCCTGTTATGAGGTATTTAATTTTTCTGATTTCCTTTCCACCCCTCCTAGAAAACATATTTCTAGAAGCTAATTCTTTTTTATTACCAAAGAAATACAGTAAATCGCCCAAGTAGTGTGTGGGCAGGGTTTTTTTTTAAATAAATTCATATACAGTCTTTTAGTACTCTGTGGAGTGTTCTTGGGCACTGCTGTAGGTGGGTGGTAAGTCATACCAGTTATCATAAGCTGCGTCTTGAGTTCTTAATTACAGGCCCAAACTGCAGGTATACTACTGCTGGTGTTTTCGGTTTTTGCTTCTAGCACATAGAGCAGTTGGGTTTTTTTTAACTGGTGATTTTGATAGCCACATGTATTGCACAAACAAGCAGGAGTGCCAAATCTGATCCTTGACATTTGTAATTTTTTTTTTTTTTTTTTTACATTTCCCTACCAGTACCACTCTCTTAGATAAAGTAAATGTTTTTAAAGTCAATTCTTCAGGGCTGCAATTCTTGGCAACAAAATAATTTTGAACACTAGTAAGGAAATTTATGGATTTCAATTATAGCTTGTAGTGTATCATAATTCTAGTTTTATACCCTGTGCAGTTCAGTGTTTTGGATTTTTAATGGGTATAGAGCAGTAATCATAAAAGTAATTCAAAATGCACCCAGTAATTACAGAGATTTGCTGTTGCTTTTGCATTAAAAATGATGATGATTTACAATCAACAGAATTGCAGTCTGTGGTTTTACTTCAGATACTCCTGCTATTACACTGCTTATTAGTTATGGTCAGTGATTTAGAGCTTAAGAGCTACACGTTAGAAAGCTGTAAAATTAGTTACTCTTTAATAGATTATAACAGCAAATTTAAAATAGAAGTTAGATTAATTATAATCTTGTACATTAAAGAATACATATGTAGCCCTTTGTATCTTCTTTTGTTGCTGGAAATTAATTACAAGTAAAATTAAGTAGTTGGACTCCATCAGCCAAAGTCACATATATATTTTTTTTTCTCTTTGTTTCTATTATGGTCCAAGAATTTAAAGGTTAGCTGCCAGACTGATTTCTGTCTAGCAAGTACTGTAAATAAGTCCTTTTCTTCAACCCTCCCCATACTCCAGGTGCATATCTAGGTATATGTGAGTTATTAAAAAGGTAGCTAACATAATGAAATTGTGAGCGATTAAAATCATATAAAAAGAAGGGAGACATATTTTAGCTGGATATTATTTTTAAATACCTTGGAACAAGGTAAGAATATGAAGGGGTTTTGCTCACACTTCTCCTTTCTGTCCATTTTCTTCCCTTTATGAATATTTCTTCTTCTTTTCTGGTACAGTCATGCATCAAAACTCAATAATAGATTACTGCCTGTAAGAAGTAGTATTTCTGAATTGGGCTTTGCAGTTGAGAGCTGTGAGTTAAAGCTGTTCCAACAAAAGTGTGT
This sequence comes from Falco peregrinus, assembly GCF_023634155.1. NCBI lineage: Eukaryota > Metazoa > Chordata > Aves > Falconiformes > Falconidae > Falco > Falco peregrinus. The sequence goes on along the minus strand of NC_073727.1, from coordinate 47,600,908 downwards.
TTCTTTAAACGTTCTCAAGCATTAGCATAAACAGCACTTTTCCCTTCTTATTAAACCTGGATTTTTAAATAAGATAGCGATCAGGTACATTAGCAGTCAAGTCACGATGTAAAATGTACTGGCATAGTTACTGATTATATAGCTGTTAGACATACTGGCTGAAAAACTCAAAACTAAAGTAGTTTCTGAACGGTTGGATGACAGTGGTTTGTTTCTACAAGCTCTCATGGAAAGAGTGCCCCTGTTATTTTTGACCGATAGTGTTACTAGAATAAACTTCCAGTACTTAAGCTAGTGTTTTATGTGGAATCCATAGTTGACCAAGGTTTCAGTCACTGTCTTGCAGTAACAGTTGCATTTATCTTACTGTTTGCAAAATATCCTAAAGTGCTGACCTTCAGAAATTCTCCTTGTCAAAACTCTGTGTGTGAAAAAGGGTTTTGAAATACAGCAGAGACCACCTTGGTACTAGTTGCTTCAGGGTTTGCACACTCTGGCAGATTCTTTCCAGCTTAGTACCTTATTTTGGTGGTTATGGTGGTGTGAGACTGGGTGCGTCAGAAAACAGGAATATCAGGATTTTATTTTTATTTTAGTATGTTTGAGGGCTTAAGCATTTGTAAGTGCAAGCAGGAGAGATGAAACCCAAACCCTCACCTGAAAAGAGGCGTGGGTTTTTTTCTTCACCATGGTCTATTCAGGTCTAGAGATTGTTGGATATTTTTTTAATTAATATTAACAGTCTGAATTGTTTAATTTGGATTCTTCCAGGTTAAGTGAACTTTTGGTTTCTGATGAAACTTGGTGCAGGCTTCCAGCAGAATCTTTCTGGTCTGTAAAGCCTCATCTGTTCATTTCTCCTTCTCATCCTCTTCCTCAAACTGGAGAGCCTGAGAATCCCTAGCTGGTATCTGGCCCCAGTTTCTGCACCCGATTTCTGATACATTTCTGAAGCCCAGGTGGGTTTCTGTTGTGTAGCCAACACTACAGCATTTGAAGCCCAGGAATTGATGATCAGGGTGAGGAGGCGTTTGCCCAGGAGCCATATATTCCGCAAGCCCTCACAGCTGCGCAGTGAGATTGCATTCTTGCATGACTGAAGGTGCCTTTTGCCAAAACAGGTTTTAATTACTGTACTTTCACTGCCTTAGCTGAAATAGTCTGTATCAGAATTAGGCCCTCATTTTCCAAACAGTTTAAACTGGTTGTGCTTTTATTTAAAAAAAAAAAAAGCAGCAACTTTTTCAGGCAGTTAATTCTAAATTTGTGCTGCCTTCCTCTTGTATGAGCATACACACATAAAAGCTCCTGTTTGTATGAGAAAGATTACTCTTGACTTGGATTAGTCCTGTGGTATGGGCAAGTTCATGATCGTGCAAGGAGAGGTGGCATAAGGAGCGTTAGGATGTGGAGTAGGGGTAGGCAGGACAATATGAGGGGTGGGAGGAATTAAGGAATGCTTCTCCAGAGTCAGTTTGCCTCTGCCTCCTTCAAATATGTGACCCTCTGCTCTGTGCACTGTAGATTCATGTTTTGTGAGCAGAATGATTTCAGCCAGGTATTAACTGGAAGGGGTAGTGAGTGATGGGTGAGTAGCCAACAGCACTGACAGAGTCCTTTGCTCAAACTAGCTCTTGTGCTGTTCGTCAAGAAAGTTCAAGCCTGCTTGTTTCCAAATAGTTCTGGATTTGCAGAAATAAAACTTTTGGGCAGAGTTTATTTTTTGTCGATTTGTATAGTGGATTGTGCTAGATGGGTTAATATTTGCTGCTAATAATTCCGTGGTTTCTCTGTTTAGGGTCTGTTTTCCATGTAATACAGGAAGGGCAGAAAAACTAAGACTTTAAGTTCCCAGTAAGTCTGTAAAGCATGAACATCTGCTGGAGTCATGAACTGTGTATTGACAGTGTATCATAATAGGGCAAAAGCAGCTGATCATCCTTCTCTTAATTACTTTGTCAAATGTCACTACAGTTCCATGTAGGGAAAAGAGGTATTTCCTTAATGACAAGGAAATCAGATAAACAGCAAGCAAAAAAAAAAAAAAAAAAAAAAAAAAAAAGGATAGACTGCCAGAATGCTGCTGTTCTTAGTTTTATTTAATCATAGCTGTCATTTGTCATGTTGAGTTCTTTCTTGTGAAGATCTCAGTTCAATTTTTCTACCAAAATATATGGTCTCAAATTCTAGTTTTAAAGGCTGTTGGCCTTTCATCCTTCTAGTAATTACCCAAAGTGAATGTAGGTCAGAGGTTCAGCTTGGGTGTTCCTTCTACCACTTTCACTTTCTCTAGTCTACGCTCATTCACCCTAATATTGATATTATTTTTTTAATGTCATCTTAATGAGTGCTTTTATGGAGCAAGATGAGGAAGAGGTATATTTTGCAGATGTGAATGGCTTACCAAAATGTAAAATGGACAGATTTCAAATGAATCTATTACTTTAAGCTAAGCCTAGCAGCAGACGTTACGTTTGAAGCCTTTGGACCTTCAAGGGACAGTAGTAATCCATAGCTAATCTTTATGTGAGCAAATCAAAGACATGTTAATACATTTTTAACACTCAAGTACTTACAATACTCTGCTCCAAAAGGGATTGAATATGTAAACCCAAAATGTATTATATCATGCTAATTCCGTATTGATTGTTTAGCTTGCAAAGCTTGAATAAAGTATTTGTGGTCTTTAAGGCAAAAATAGACTCATGACTCTGTTAAGATCATGACCTCTGCCTGCGCCAAGGCAAAATTGGGCTTTTTCAGGTTAAAACTAGCTGGGTGATAGCAGTAATATCACAGCTTAGACTTCAGTGTTGGCTGTGAAATTCTGTTGGGAATTTTCTGGACAGCAAGGCACATAGAGTAGGTAAATGTGCAAGTTACACTTTTGCTGTGTTGGATTTGAGCTTAGTCTTTTTGATTTGTTCGGTACTGTTGAGTCCCCTGAGCATTTCTCTCCGTGGGAGTATAAACCAGCAAGTTTCCTGTGCAAAGCAACCCACTACAGCTGTTGAACACGTAATATTAAAGTGACTGTTTGCCTACAGTCATGCTGAATTATGTTAGCCTTTTAAGATGAAATATTCTGAAACCAGCTGCATTTACATGCATTAGCTGAAGTTACCTAATTAGTTTAATTAATTAGCATAATTAGCTAAAGCTTCATTGTTCTGCAGAGTTAGACTGCTGGGTAAGCCTTTGGGCTCAGAAAGGGCATTTGAAGTACCCGAGCTAAACTAGTGTAGGCAGGATAAACTGACTATTAATAAATCTTAGAAGTAATAAAAGATGATACAGGAGATCTTTACATCTGCTAGGACGTAGAGTCTTCTCATATGAAGGCTTTCGTGAACTTTATTTGAACAGTTTTTCTTGTGGCAAATATAAACATGAGTCTAAACTATGTTACAGTAACTGCATATGAGATTGGAGTGTAACTTCTTGGAACAGTTTAATATAAGTTGTCAACAGAAGGTCCAGTCACTTGTATCAATTTTTTTACATTATAAATTCCATATAGGTTGCCTGGGAGCTTCGTTAGGTGCCTGAAAACAGGTCAGCACTCAGGAGCACCGGCAGTGGAAGCTGTCATGTTCACCACCGTTTCTGGGCAGACTCAGTTTGCCGATGGAAGAGCAGCGTCTTCTCTCTGATGTCTGAGAGCAGCACATCTGAGGCAGAGGGAGTGCTTTGGTACCCCGCTCTCCACACTTGCAGCCTGAGATGGTGCTGAGCTCCGTGCCCTTTCACAGCAAGTACATGAGCAAAATGTAGGTGGTGGGCTGCCATGACCACATATGAGTACATGCTAACCTTCCCAGGCTGTCCAAGGAACTTGTGCTTTTTTCTAGGTTGGATTCCTTCTGGAAAGGTGTAGGTGTATTCCATCTATGTGCCTGTATGGCTGACAGTGTGTGGAGTTGGGTTTTTTTTTTTTGCTTGACTGCTCACCAGACTTGAGGGGCTGGATTTGTCCCTGATGTAATGTACAAAACCTCTGTGAAGTCTGCAGAGTTGAATCTTGTATTTCCATTTGTCTTTTCAAACTAAAACAGTAGTAGCAGGATGAACAGTATTCAGTAAAACGAATGCTGATTTTTATTTTAGAAACTGTAAATTTTAAGGCATGATGTTTGGTAAATAATACTATCACAAGATAGATTTATGGGGAGTTTATGAAAATTGAAACACTGCATTGTTTGCTTTTGGGCTAATTCTTTAATTATTCTTATAATCACAGAACTGCATCAAAGCCATTCCTACTGTTTCTTATTGAATCAGAGTTTTCATTTCTTTGTCCTAGAATGACTTCTGTAAAAGATATTATTAGTCCCTTTAGATTTGTTTATGTAATGATCTGCCGAAGTGTGAGAAAGAAGATGGCTCACACTGCGCTTTCTCCCTCTCGCTGGTTTCTCTCCAAAAACATTGCAAATGATCTGTCTGTGCATTGCGTGAGCTTCTGTTGCATGTTTCTCAGTAAGCCTGTAGTATCAAAGCATGCAATGCAGTACACCAGCAACCAAAATATTGAGGCTCATATGGCAAAGGTGTGAAGGGGAGGTAAGGCATCGTGTTATACTTCTGTTTGCTTACAAGTTCTAAAAAAAATATTAAAATAGAGAAATTGAGCTACAAAGAGTACATGTGTGAAATGGCAGCAGCTGGCATGGACTTACATGATTTTAAGTGTGAAATTTAAATTGTCTTATCATCATAATAAGTGTCTATGTTATTCATGCCTGCTGTATTGGTTCCTACAACCGTAGTGCTGTCACTCGTCTGTGAAGTAATATGTAGTAGACACTTCATTTCAGTGATTGGCCTAAAAATAATTTTAAAAGGTGCAATTTTAGAGGCTCTGTTGGAACCAGACACTTGTGACTGATGAGTCCTAGGATACATTCAGTATTGAAGCTTAGCGTGAATGCTTATTATTCATTCAAAATCTTGCCTCTTGTAAATAAATGGAAATGTTAGTTTGTGTTGTGTGAGTGTTTCCTTCACCAGCACCACTTGTTTTAGAAAACCTTGTAGATAAATGATGAGCATATACTAGGGGCCATATGGATGGAGAAATAGTGTTGAAAGCCAGAGTAATTTATTACAATCAGCTTGTTTTTGGAACAGGTAAGGTAAATCATTAGTTGCCAAGGACATCTCATGAGTGTGCAGAGAGGCAATACATTAACTGAGGAAAAAGCAGACCACAACTTTATTATTCTCTTGTTCAATATAAATGAGGAAGAGGAGAGTGGTACAAACAGGATGCTGTGTCTCGCAAGGACTAGGAAAGACACTGTGTTGGGTTTTTTTGTTGTGGCGAGTGTATATTGCTGTGAGCAGCTGAGTTTTTGTCCTGCTAGCTGTCACTGATACACAAATGAGCTCTTTGGAGTTTGCATCCCCTGTTTGTTCTTTAGACAGTTTTCTGCATGTGAATATAATCCTAAAACTTCAGAAACCTGTGGCTTCCCTTGTACAAATTTTAAAACACCTGTTGGTATACTTAAATGGGCAGTAAAGCTGGTTGAATTTTTTTCTGACTATATTTTAGTGAATAAGTTGGGGTTTTTTTAAGTATGTGGGATTTGATGCTACAGCATTTTTTTGATGTTTTGTTTTTTTCAAAAAACCCAACATTCGTTATAGTTTTTTTAAAAAAAGGTTTTAAATGGTCAATTTCAAATAAAGGACTTCTCTTTTAAACAGAAGTCTGTACATCAAATAAATGCATTGTGTTTGGGGGTCTGTTTTGTCTTGGTTTTACATCATATGGAAATGATGAGAATCTTTCTGGAAAATACAAGTGATAGTTTTTTTTCCTTTGAAATAATAGTAATAAAAAATTAGTTGTGCTGATGCAAGACTTGCAAGGTAAGAATGTGGGAGACAGAAGTAAGGGATATGATGGGATGGAGGCCACCCAGGAGAGTCATTACAAGTTTACTGTTTCTCTTTTGGAAAGTGAGAAGGAAATGTTGCGAAGTAAAGGGAATACAAAGAAGACTTGAGGTGGAAGTGTAGGTTAGTATAGCTTTAGTATAGCTGTCCTGTGCCAAAGTACCAAACCTAGTGTGTGTCTGATGATGGTTGCTTTTTGTGAGAGTTTGTTTCATATTATGGGAATTAAATAAAGCTGTGGCCTGCCATATAAGCTGCTACTGTTATCCTTGCTGCATGTCTGAACAGTGATAGTTAGATGCTGTCAAATAAGAAAGTGACTATTTGACTTGCTTTAGATAACTGGAATTTTCTAAAGGGCATCAACATGCTCTGTGTGCTTGTTTCTACCCTTAAGTTTTGCATATTGATATTCCAAAATAAACTTGCGTCTTGGCATTACATGACTAGTGGTATCTCTGACAGCCTAAACCCCTTTTGATCATGATTTGTTGCAATTGATTGCTTACAGATCTTCTTCCAAGCTGAGATGAACGACAGCAGCTTTTTTGCCCATTGTCTTTCTTCCTTTATACACCCTAAACTAGGTGCCTGCTGCGGCTAGCGTGTACAATTCATCACATAAAGTTTGCATAGAATGTTCTTGTTATGTTCGTACAACTCTAAAATGAAATCAGACTTTTCTGTATGCAATCTCATATGATGAGATTTCCATCCTAATCCTATTACTCTAGTTATAGCAACATTTCAAGTTATACTGCTAACTGTAGTTTTCTTTATTCTGTCAGGCTGACTTCTGTAGGTGATGTGCAGAGAATCTCTGCATGTTGCTGCTCCTCAGTTATTTCAGGGATGGGATTGTTCCTTTTTATATATGCTGGGTTTGATACTTTGTTGCAGATGTTTATTGTTGTTGTTGTTGACATGCTATGAAGGAGTGCAGCCCAACCTAATAGTGCCTCTCTCAAGATTTCAGCTTGTGCAGACAAGATGAGAACCTTTCCTTTTCCTTGTTGAGGAGGCTGTTTGGCTGAGGGTCTCAGGCCCTTGTCTTTCCGACCTTTGCCCTTCCTATGTAGGATGGCATACTTGGGAAGGGGGCTGACTGTTGTATCCTCTTGGCCCTCTAAGAAATCTATGTGAAGACACAGATAAGCAGAGAAGTTGGTCTAAGGGTACTGGTACATAAACAGCTATGCCAATCAATTTAGCCTTTGTCTTTGGAGAGGGGGATTATTATTTTTTTCTTTTAACACTGTTTTTATCGTATTCTGTCTGTTCTGTCTCCTCTCCAGTTATTTAATAAGGCACCCAGATGACTGAGTTAATAAATAACTTGCATCTTCTTCCTGCTCTGCATACTAATCCGGTTCTTTGCGGCCGCTGTGTCCAGTAGGCAGTTGTGATGGGCTCCGGGTTTTATTCCGAGCTACCTGGATATCCTCTGAGCTGCTCAGCCGGTGCTTTCCTGCTGCCGTGGAAGGGAGGAAATGTAATCTCTGATTGGTGTCGAGGACATGCAGTGTCCTGCTGAGGACTCTGTCATTAGTCTCCCTCTGTGTCTTGAAATCAGAAGATTCCTTCCCTAGTGGTAAAATATCAGTGATTGGAATGCATATACAGAAGCAAAAAGAGGTAACATGTGAAACAAGTCATCTCCTGATGATGAAATCAAGACATATGATATGTCACAGTTGGCAGAAGGGCTTTACTGAGGATAAATGGATGCAGTTAAATTCTATACTAAAAATAAAATCTTCTCAACAGCAGACTCAGTTGAACTCCTCATCGCCATATATGTGAAAAAGCAAGACATTTGAGAATGAAAATTGTGTCTCGGGTCTTAAAACTGACACTAGGAATGTTTACTGAAGTGGACATTGTTTTTTAAATTATTGTTCTTTACTTTCAAGTGTTCCAGGTTTTATTAGAGAATTAAAAGACACTGTGGTGTTCCAACTTTAATCAGCTGAAGGGACAGTGGTTGAAGTCCTGGAGCTGCAGTCAGGAAAATAGATATGTAATTGCAATTGAATGGGATGTTTAATATCTATTTGTTTGTGTAATGTGGATTTATATGCATTTTCTTTTGCACGACGTCAATCCCAGGACTTTCAGTGTTAATGAGTGCACAGAATTTATGCTATCGTCTGCACATCATGTGTTGGTTTTCCAGCTAGAAGCAGCAGATCTCAAAAGATAAGAATTTCTTGAAGGTTATAGAAGGAGAAATTGGAGGTTGAAGTATGGAAACTTTCTGTGGAGAAATGGATATATTCTGACCTTGAGCTAAGGGATCAATGTGAGAGGGAGTCAAGTGCTGTTTAAAATATAAACAAACAACAGCAAACCCCCCAGCATTACTCTAGTTAGCATTATTGCAGGTGAGTGTTTTATTGCAGTAAATCTTAGTTCTCTTATCCTTTATGATTTAAATGTACCAAGTTCAGTCAGTAGCGAGTGGTTTGGGAAACTACTGGTAAAGGACTGACCTCCAAGCTAATAAAGTTTTGCTGAATTTATTATTCCATACCTGGATATCTCACCCAGGCTCCCGTTTAGCCTACAGGATCTATGACCTGAGGTAACAGACTGAAAAATCTCTGGTTTGGTACTGAGTGTTGTGACAGTTGTTGAGAATTGTCTTTGTACCAGTTTAGTACTTGCGGCCACGCTGCTTTACAAACATGTTGAGGGGACTGTTGCTTGGACTTACCATCTGAATAGACAAGATGAACTATGAAAAATGGGGGGAAAACGGTGAAGGGTAGAGCTGATGAATATAAGCTCTATAAATAATCTGCAACTAGATTTTCCAGGTTGATAACTTGCCTTCAGAGCTGTGCCTTGGAAAAGGGAAATGGGGACATCTTTCCTAGCTACTCCTGTCCTTGGTTCAGCAGCCCTGAGATTTTCTTCTGGGAATTGTTTTTGGCTGATTCTTGATGTATGAGGCTTAAGGGTTTGTTATGGGATATAGTCTTTGGTGACCTGATGCTGCCGTTGTGCCAAGTGACATAACTTTTTATCTTGCTGGGAGCATACAGAAATGATGTGAGAATTTTCCTGTTTCTGCCTTCAGGCAGGTAGCAGCGATGGCTGGATGAACTGGCTGGCAGCCTCCCAGCTCCTGTCTGCCTCTCCTTTTCACCCTGCAAACAAGTTGGTTTGCTTCATATTTCCAACTCTTTCAATGACAAAGCTATTTTTCTCACTTAGCAAATGTAAAGTTTAGAGCATTACACACAATATTTTCAGTGATAGAGTAACCTGAGCATAAACAGAATAATCGACAAAAATGCTTGTGTTTTGTTTATGTTTTCAAGTAAAGAAAGAGTAATATCCCCTCAGAGATGAAAAGATAGTACTGTAAAACATAACTACAACCTACTCTGCTCTGTGCTACCGTTGGTTTTTGTTTCTGATAAACAGTGTTGTTTGCTTGTTTATTTTAAATATTGTTGCTCAGTATGAATGGTTTCAAGTTAGTGTTTAATCTTCCAGCAGTTTGGGTTTCATGGGGGCTGAGAAAGGGTCAGTTCATAGTTAGTAAGTTTCTTGGTTTTCCAGCCAGAGCAGTCATATTGATGAAGTAGAAAAATATATACAAATCTAAATGACTACTTAGTCTAGGTGAATTGAGAGATTTTCTTTTCTTTTTCCAGAAAACTGTAAGTGATTTTTGAAATCTTTTTCCAACAAAATGCTTTTCTTAGAAAGTGGGAACAATTATATTAGTAGGTCTTTGGATTTTTTTCATCTGTATTATCTCTGCAGTGATACTCAAGGCTGTGGGAATACTTCTTAATATTTCATGTGATACTATTTTGTTCCTTTAATCTGTAGATTCTGTAATCTCTTGACCTAAATGTCTACTTACTGAACTGAAAAATAAAAGTACTAGATTACGTAGAGGTCTTCATCAGTAGATCTCAAGCGTTGTACAGTGGAAAGAAGTACCATTTGACAGGTGATGAAATTTATGAATAGTAGCAAAATAAATCACCTGCGTGTGCTCATTACATCAGTTGAAGATCTGGGAATAAGGCAAAATTTTCCTGTGCCACTTTCTTGTTTTCTTTCCAATAAAAAATACCACCTTGTGCAGCCAGTTTTTTACTGAAATTTCATTATTTTTTTCCTGACAAGAATACCTGGCAGTTATTGAAAATAGTAACAGGTAGCATATATGTCTATCTATAGTGCTATTTATAGTGCTTACCTGCTCATGGCTCTTTGCAAATATTAATTATTCTAATTATATGCAAGGTTATATTATATTATAAGTTTTATATATAATTAATATTCCTAACCATGTACAATGTTAATACAATTTTTAAATGCATTCAAAGCTGTCTTTTCTCACATGACAGCATCAACCTCTATGGTTCAAAAGAATGAAGAAAATAACCCCCTTTGTTTTGTTGTATAAAGTGAGATTTATCTTTTCTTTAAAGTTTGGGGGGGTTCTGTTGGTTTGTTGTTGTTTTTTTTTAAGATTGAGTAGACGTCTCAGTATTGCCTTTTTGCAAATGCTGTAAGACTTTATCTGTGGCCACCAGCTCAGATCAAAGGAAGTCATTCTAAAGTGGGATTAAAATTTTATTTCCATCTTTAACATAAATGTCCCATATGCACAAACTGGATTTATTTCAGCTGAAATGGAGTATTTCATTGGTATATACCTCCCTGATCTGCCACTGGATTATATTTGCTTTTCCTGTGGGCAGTGGTCAAATGCTGTGGTGATGTTGGGGAACTGCAGGAGGAGCTTCACAAAACTGAGTGGACAAAAAGGCACCAGATGGTTTTAGTGTAGAAAAGCACAGTAGTAATGCATTGAGGGGATGAATAAGCCAAACCAGACCTACATGTTTCTGAATTTGGAAATGCCAGTTAGAAATCAGGAACATCACAATTTGCTGTTCACCAAATCTTGTGACATGGAAACTACAGTGGACTCAAAGCTTGTAGGATATGGGTTTAAAATGAATAAAGAAAGTGTTCCTAACAGCAAGTGAGGAACTTCTAAACTTGCCCATCCTCACAACAGGGAGGGAGACCAACTGCAGAAGGTGGCTGTTCCCATGCCTGCTCCCTCAATACCCCTTTCCCATTGCTTCTGGGGAAAGAATATGGGGCTAAACGGACCAGTGGTCTGAACCACTGGGACATTTTTCTTTTCTGCAACAAGTGATTTGTTGGGTTTATGCAAAAATCTTCCCACTGAGCTGATGACTTTCACTTCTGCACACAGTTATGGAATGTAGATCATCTAGTTCTCCAAATTCAAGTATAAGCCTCTACCTCAATTAGTCTAAGAGCTCAGTCATCTCCTGTTAATGTCTCCCACCCTCATGTTCTGTATTCTGTGCTATTGCAAACTGAGCCAAAGTAGGTTTTGGTGCATATCTTGAGTTTAAACACCACACTCCCAAAACTTTTAGTAACTAATGAAAATAATCAAATTTCCATCCCTTCCAGCAGGCGCTAAGCCTTGCTGTTATTAATTCCCCTTTTTTCATGAATTTGTGTGGTAGATTCAGTCACTGAGATAACTGTGTATTTGTGGCTTCTTCAATAAAACGTAGTTCTTATCTCATCAGATTTGTGTTGATGATGAATTTGATACAGCAAAATTTCGATGATATTCCATGTGAATGTTCAACCTGATGCATGCTGTGCACAGCCCAGCAGTAGGAGTATGTTTATTTTTGAAAGTTAAGCATAAGTGTAAGCCTTTGCAGGATCATGTTTCTGGGTTCCTCTTCTATCAGTTACTTAAACACTTAAAATAGGCTATGACTTGTTCTTCTGACTTCAAGGCAACTTACTTTGTGTACATTTATGTGGGACTTTTCTTTCTATGATTGTAACAAAATAGAATAGCATCAGAGAGAAGTTCCAAGGTACTAGAGGGCCTTTAAAAGGGTTTCCAAGAGCAAATGTCAGGGCTTTGTTGTTGTTTGTTTTATATATTTCACCTAGATGATTTAAAAAACTAAATACAAAAATGTGTGCTTGTAGACACACATTATAATTTCTTGAAAGGTTTTATATGTCATCATTTGGCTTTTGTGTCTCATTATCAACTTGACATATGGTAAAACATTCTTTTTGTGTGTGTGGTTTAAAATTTGTTTGTTGAAGAATTTCTCTAGTAAAGGATGGATAGTGGGCATTTTGGTATGGAACAACATAATGCCATTTTTGCATTTTTATTAAAACACTGATTTATTTTTTCCTTTGTATTTCTTATTTTCTTTAGTTCAGCATTTTAAGATAGAATTTTCTTTTAAACATACCATAAGCAGTAGTTTGGAAAGATGCATGAGTGCAGTGCTCTCTGTAATCCATCTAGCATTTTGTGGTTGAACTACAAAATTTGGTAGCATACCAAATCAATTAATAACAGCCTCGTAGTTAACATACTGGCACCAGAAGGCAATTATTTGAAGTGTGACTTTTCTTTTAATCCCTAAAAACTGTAGGTTCCATTAAACCAGCCAACAATAATAGTACAATGGAAAAAATCATAATAAAAATATGCTTTTAATATATCTGAGTATACTTTGAAAAAAAAATGATGTGATCTTTAGGCAAAGTTTATGTTCTTGATGGAGGAGAAGATTAAAAAAATCTGAGAATGCTTCAGAACATGTTGGATTGCTTTTTAACAGTAAAATAAGAGGAAGGTGTTCCACGAGATCATCTAAATATCTTCATATCACCAACCAAGGCATTTCTCCCAGTTTCACCTGTGTCTCTGTACTCTTGGAAACCTTTTTCAAAGTATACGCTCATGCTGACTTCTCTGGAATAGCAGTTTGAGGCACAGACTTACGTGTCATTTAAACTATGTGTAAGTCTCATAGTAAGATTTTTGTGGTGCCTGGGAAGTTGTGTGATCTCCAGCAGCGAGGTGAGCTTGACCATTCAGTGGAAGCTCACAGGGAGTGCCAGGGGTCCTTTCCCCAGCCCCCTTCCGCTTCCAGGCCTGGCTCTGCCTGACTCCGCACTCGTATCTCCCCCAGAAGGGCTGGGGGAGACAAACTGTGACACACATTTCTGAAGGGCTGACTTTCAGCCAGATGGGCAGTAAATCATAAATTCTGCTGGCGTTCAGTTTTGCAGGGGCTGTCGTTCCAATGAAGGCAGTTAAAACTGTCAACACCTTACAGTGCTTGAAGATAATGAATGTAATATAAACCTGAGAAGCCCGTGAACGGTGCTGGCTTCCCACGTAGCAGATGAAATCCACTGGGTCTGCATTTCAAGAAAGCCTCTTAATCCTATTCAGGCATTCATAATACAGTGCTTATGTAAAAAATTCTGCTTGTTCAAAGCAGCATGTTAACAAAAATAAGTTAAAGTATTTAAGCATCCTAGATTTAACGTGTTCCAAAGCCACTCCAGGATTTTGACAACTAGTTATTAATTACAGTGCCATGGATAAATATGCCATGATAATGTAGCACATAATTTTATGTAACTTATATACACATTACCCAGCACATGCTCAGTGTTCCCTTGGTGGATTTCAGTAGTAAAATACGGTATAGTGGATTTCTGTGTTCTTCACTAGCTTATCTGCTTTTAGTTGTGTTCAACATAGAAGCAAATTTAATTATCAGTTAGCAATTTTTGTGATAGTTGTTTATTTTTCTAGAAGAAAAGTCTTTGTATCCAAGTCATTTTCCTTTTTTGGGAGAAGAAGGTAGAAGGAATGAGCCCTTAGTAAGGGTCTTTCAGAAGAACAAAAAGCGGCAAACCTAATGATGTAGGAGGCCTGGCTTTCAAAATCCTTTCAAATTAAATAGAATACAAAGTATTGTAGCGTAAAGTAATCCCCAAGGAAAGTAATTAAACAAAGAAATGATCATGAAATGTGTGAAGTAATTGCTGAGAATAATGCATACAGAAATAATTTGTTTTCTGTCAGTGTGTGTGTGGCTTTAACTAGAATAGAGTATTGTTTGAAAACACAGTTGCCACTAGCCATGGAGTATTCAGTGCCATTTCCCTTTTATTTGACTATTGTAATTTAAAAGCATTTTAATTACATGACCCTATATGGTAGGAGAGATTTAGAGTCATAACATACAACTTTGATTGTAGAAATCACATGGATGCTCTAGAGTGTTCAGTAATTTTTATTAAGAACACTGTTTCATACGCATATCCACACATGCGCATGATATTTACAGAACTATAAGATGATAATTTCTGCCAAGAATCAATTTTACTGTAATAAATTACTTGGAGATGAAAATGTTTGAGGGTAACGTGTCAGAGAGGTGCATGCTTTGTTGTCCATCCTCAAGTGGCAGAGTATGTAGTGTATTAGTTAAAGTAGAAGAGCCAAGTTTGACAAAGGGATGCAAACGGAAAATCATCAGTAGCGCCTGTGAACCTGGTTGCGGAACTTGTGATGCTCTTGGTAAGTCACATCGTTGTGGGAACATGTAAAAAAGAACAAATGAAGCTGGGGAGAATTTACACCAGCTACGAAGGTACATTTTACGTACTTGAAGTTCAGAAAAGAATTTCACTTTCAACTTTCTGACATAGCAAGAGTGTCCAAATTAAATCTATGTGGGGGAAAAAGAATTCAGTTCCCCTCTCCCCAGATTGCTCTGAGAGCAGAAAAAGTGATAGTTACTGTGCCTTGAGTAGTTATACATCATACAACAACCTCATTGGTATTTTCTCATAGTCTCTCTGTGGAAGTTCATCATTGCTACTTCTATTTTTCTCTTTAATACTGTTTCTACAGAAAGAAAAGATACCTGTTTTTGTACAAACTACAAGCATTTAATTCAAAGGGAAAAAGAGACAACTTCTTACTATGAAATTGTACAGCAGAACTCTGGCTTAATTTTTTCATTCTTACCAAAGTATATGCTTAGACCTGGAGATCCCTGTGTTAAACAGTCTTAAGAAATGCTGCAGAACCTCCATGTAAAACCACAAAATCCTGGGTGCATTTCAGCTATTACTTGCATATAAAATGGATTTTTTTACAATATGTATTATTTACTCCTTTGTAATGTAGAAAGAACAGTTGGTTAGGAGGAGGGATGCATTGGCTTGTGGAAATTTCTAAGTGACTTGAAGTGAAATACACCCCTGTGGGAATGAATACAGCTAGTGAAGGATATAGATAAAGTTGCTGTGCACTAATAAAACTGATACAGTGAGCAATTAACTGGCTTTGTGGAAAAATAAATATGATTTTATGATTCTAATAAGGGTCTATAAACAACCAATGACATGAGCTTAGTTTTATAGAAGTGAGCTGTTCCACTCAAGTACTTCTCACTCATGTCTAGAGTTAAAGAAAACATTCAAATGTTTCAAGTATTAATCCCATGGAGGCTGTTTCCTGGACTAGGAGTTGGTGTAAAATGGTCATTATTAAATTTTTGCATATCCCACAAGAAAGACAGCACTCTTCTGAAGAGAAGGGAGGTTTTAACCAAGAGTTTGGGGATTGTTTTTGAGGGATGGTAGGTTGCTGATGGATTTGGGTTATTTTATTGGTTGTTTTTTTTTGACTTTGTGTGTGTTTTTTTTACTCTTCTTGTGAGCATCTCTTGGTTTAATGTCAGTAAAGCATGTGTCACA
The DNA here is from genome assembly GCF_023634155.1 of Falco peregrinus. Taxonomy (NCBI): domain Eukaryota; kingdom Metazoa; phylum Chordata; class Aves; order Falconiformes; family Falconidae; genus Falco; species Falco peregrinus. Next base: position 47,585,377 of record NC_073727.1, on the reverse strand, counting down.
CATATCACTTTCATTCAGATCTTAGGCATCTTCCCTTGTGTTGTGGTGTGTGACACCAAACTGAACAATATTAGTTAATCTCAATATTTTTCCAGCTTGGGTTTGGGCCAATACCTGCATGCCATAGTCGGTGATCAGGTCACATTATGCAATAGAGTGTATTTTACATGAGTTTGGTAAATGCATATATTTCATTCTGACTCTTGTTTCTGCAGTTCTTAAGACAAAACACTGTAGGGCCGCAGTTGATAGTGCACATTTATGTGTGCTACAGAATCAGGCAAGTAGTAATTTTTCCCACTGGAAAACACTATTGAGTCATAAAAAAAAATAGATCAACTTGTTGAAGAAAAAAAAGAAAGTTGGACTTTTCAGTTGGTTTCTGAAGTAATCTCCCCTTAATTTCTCTGGAGAATAAATATCAAAAGGCAAATTAGGTAAAGTGAATTAAACAGATTATTCCTGTCACTTACAGCTTTGGGAAGACTTCAAAATTTTATAAAAGTATTAATTTCAGATCAGGAATAAATGGGTTAAACTCTGCATTTAGATCTGGTTTCTACTTTCCAGCTAGTTCTGCCAAAAAGTCATTCCAGTGGAACATTAGGAAGGAAATAAACTTTTAAACATAATTTAAGACCGGAAAAATCATTTATGGTTGTATTTTCTATCATGACTGTTATAAAAATGACAACATTTATTATTTTAAAAATGAGATAGTCTTTCAAATCCATGCAGGATAAGATAATACATCTCTGGGACTGAATGGCAGGCATGTCACTGTTTTCTGTATTTGCTTTAATGGTTGTAAGTGTTTAACTTTCTTAGCAACTAGTTCATATACTAATGACTTAACTCAGTAAAATTCCCTGAGAATACGGAAATCTGCTCAGTCCCTGAAAAATAATTCTGGGGCTTGTTCAACAATGCAAGTGCTTACATAAGAGCGTGTGGGGTCTTCCGTTTTATTTAAATATTGTCCTAAAAGTATTCCCTTGTTGGGTTTGTTTGGTTGGGTTTTTTTGGTTTGGGATTTTTTTGAGTGACCTATAACTCTGAAGCAGTTTATTCCTTTCAGACAGCGTAAATGTTCTTATTTTTTTCTTTTCCTTCTGCCTTTTTACCTAAAGCTATTGTTGCAGTAGAACTATACTTTATGTCATTATTTCCACTGAATAACCTGTTATCTTTGAAGTATTTCCAAATCCCATGTATAAGATGCTGCTCATAAGAATAAGGATCTTGATACTTGGTCCTTCTAGAGAAACAAACACAAGTAAGAGGCACAATTATTCATTTAGTTTGAATAACTGTTTAGACTTGCTGTGACTTGCAGGAATCCATAGTTTATTGTTTTATTCTTGCAAGATCAACAAATTAGTCCAATGGTGGCAGTAATTCTCCCTCACTAGGAGAATTTCCTCACTAGGAAGGGACTTGCCTGCTTTGGGCAGCTCTCAGACCTTCTGTATATTCAGTGAACAGGGAGTTAAACACATGCAGAAATGTGATTTCCGAATTTGGACAATGGGTACATACTCTGAAAGAAAAAAATGTTTTGTAGTTATTATTGCTGTTTTCTATTGACTATTTGTTGGATTGCCATTGAAAGCAAATTATGCTTGTGACTAAGTGTGAGCAAAGCAGGTGTAGGCTGAGGGCAATGGTCTGCAGCTACGTGCCAGCTACAGCCAGCAGTGATGTAGGAGGTCTTGTGTTTATTAACAAAAAGGTATAATTTGTCAAATGTTAGAATTAATGTTTAAAATGTTGCCTGGACAAGGTGAACCACAGGCATATAGATGATTGAGGCTTGTCCTTCTAGAGTCAACTACGGATGATTGAGGCCTCAAAGTCCATTGTGAAATTTAAAAACCCCCAAATGTCTGGTTTTAAAACTAGCAGATTGCACGTGCAGGGAGGGGATCATCTAGGGCATATGAAGAGGGTAAAAACACAATTCCCAGACTTAGAACTGAAACAATTTTCCAATAATTCTACTGAGCCTATTGTAAAAAATTATTTTCCTAACTGAAAGTAAACCAAAGTATTTTCAACCAAAATGGTAATTTTCAAAAAAGAGTTAATTAAACTGTCACTTGAGCTGTAGCTGTAGTCAGTCTTATAATAACACTTAAATGTTACAGACATCCTTAATTCTTATAATTAGTAAGAAGGAAAAATAAAGACAAAATATCTTGCTTTGTGAGCACCTGCCTTGATAGTGGTTTCTTCATGGTATTTTATTTAAGGTGGTGCAAGTTTACCTACTTTGGCATGCCCCTCTATAGTTAGAATTTTGTTTCAAAAGCTACTGCGAGGTGATACATTAGCACACATTCATTTCCATAGCTCCATACTACACTTTAGCAAACCTTGTGCATCTGATTCCTTCCCTTGCAGTCTGATGCCAGAAGCCTCACTAGGCTGAAAACTAGAAAATACAAAAATGTAGAATTTAAGTTTCATTTTTTAAATTTTTAAAATGTTTTCAATAACCTGAAGAGTCTGTGCCCCTGGAAAAATGGAAAGCAAATGCATTCTGTCAGCCTTCTGAAAGGAAGTGGTAGAGATTGCAGGGAGAAGAGCTTGGAGTGTCGCATCTAAAACTGTAGAAATGAGAAGTGTGGAAGGCAATAAGCAAAATGAAAACTAAAGTATTCTTCATAGGGAGTGTGTTAAGGGAAGAAAATAGCTCTGCATTCAATAAATTTGAACATATGCTGAAGAATAGATGAATTAATTTTGCTCTCTAGTCAAATTACTGTTAATAGGTGTAGAAAATTGAAGTAACTTAGAAATAAACTGTCTCAAACATTTGTTTCAAATACCACCTCCTTTCCCATCCCCTTCCAGTGTATAAAAGAGATGAGAGGAAAAAATCCAGCTGTAGAAACAATTTGAAGCACTCTATAACAAATTGTAAAAACTGTGTGTTACTGAGGTGAGATTTTCATCATAAAGATCTGAAACTTAGCACAGGGGGCTTTGCACAAATTTTTCTTAATGTTCTTGAAATGCATGTATTAGTATATGATTGAGTTTGCATCTTTTCACCCTTCCACTCCTATCCAGAATATCCTTCCACTAGATTGGATGCCTTTATTTTAAATAACCTAGATTAATCTTGCTTGTTCCATATTAGCCATATGAAGTACATCCATTATGATCTAGATGAAATTCAGGTTTTTCAATTAAATTTATTATTTCTATTTCTAGAAAAAATAACTTCTATAAATACTGATTTCTAATCACTTTGTCATATTAGCTGATCTAAATTCGACTTACGAATTTTAAGCATAAAATGAAAAAAAACATAAAATGTGTAGGTATCTGTGGAAGTAGTAATCATCTTGATTGGTAATAGAGATTTACAAATCATGCTACTTTTATTTTTTAAAAAAATCTTACAGTGAAAAATAATGCTTGGCAGAATGCATTGGTTTATATAATCTTATGGCAGTGAGGTAATTTAAGGTCTGGCCTTGTACAAGTCAGAAAGCAGTCAAATATAATTATAATGTGTCTAATAATGTATTCTACTTGCTGTAAGAAGGTTAATTATAAAGGAGAAGCCTTGAACAAACTGTAAATGTGATTATCAATCATTTTTCAGGTTGCCTAGGGACAGTGTGTATTTCTGTAATTAAGGGTGTGTATTTAACTAGCACAAACATGGAAAAAAATGTATCAATGTCTTAACACTGTATTGGTGAAGTTGTGTTCATTTCTTTCCTGAAGAAACATGTATGGTTCTACATATATGAAGTTACTGTATCAAAATCAAATAATTGTTGCTTACGTTAATTTCAGTGGTTTTAATGGAAAAAAACCCACCTGACTTCTAAGGTAATGGAAACATTTTATTTGTGCAAAAAAAGTTTCAATGTAATGCTGTCTATAAGTATTAGGTAAAAGATGATAGTTATTAAAGAACAGTTTCAGGTGGTGTTCAGGATCCGAGTCATGGCTTTCTGGAGAAGAAAATGTTACTTTTGTTCAGATATTAGATTACTAAAAGAAAAGTTTAAATACTGTATGCTGACTGATCTTGAAAGTCTTCCCCTCCCCTGCTCAATCCTTGCATCTCTCTACCCAGGGTCTGAATGAAACAAAATGGTATTTGTAAGTCCTGGTTTGCTGTGGTCTATTTTTTTTATTAACCTAGGGCAGGTTATTCAGTTTTGAGATTAACTCAAGCACAGGGCAGGTAGACTTGCTGCAGTAGGCAAGGTGGTAGGTAAGGTGGGCTTCTATGACCCTGGGCTGCTCTTTGGGACTGTTCTGCACAGGTGTTGCAGGTGCCTCTTTGCTTTTCCATTTACACCTTTCTGTGTTTTGTACTTGCTCTGGCATAAAGTAGCTTGATCTGTTTTTGTTCTGGTGGTGTTTTGGGTTTTGGTGTTGTTTTTTTTTCTGTTATTCATGATGTGGAAAACTTTTCCTACAAATGTAGGAAAAAGAAAAACAAAAGGGAAAAAAAGTGCATGACTCTTAACTTGAAACTAGAGTTTGTCCAAAAAAAAGAAAAAAAGGAAAAAAAAAAGCTGGGACACACACACCAAAAAAAAAAAAAAAAAAAAAAAAAAAAAGGAAAGCGTAAGTATGGGATTTTACCTTCCTGAAGATCTTTGTCCTCTCACTTTGAAATTTTGCATATTGGAGGTTCAGCCATCCTGGCATCCAGTGTTAATCATGGAATAAACCAACTCTTCCAAACCAATTCCGTAGCACAACTGGTATAATTAGATCTTTTCTCAGGTTGCCGGTGTATGTTAAGAACAGTAAAACTGGATTGTCTTCTGTTACTGTGGATCATCCCTGTGTCTCACTTATCAATTTATGTGGCATGGATACTGTATGTTTTTCTCTTCCATCATTTTACTTTGCCCTCTTAGCTCCTCTGCTTATTATTGTATTGTTAATTGTATCATTTCCCTCAGTTTATCCAGAAGTCATTTCTGTATTTTCTGCCTCTGAAGATTTTATTCAGGCTCAAAAGTTTTAATACCAAGTCACATCATCTTCAATGCATGTAAGATACAACTGTTTTGCTCAGTGTTTCCACTGAGCTGTAATATTGCAAATATATTCAGAAACACTCTAGTGGGTGTCTCTAACACTGTATTCCTCTGAATAAGCTCATCTTAGATCTTTGTTTTCTGTCGTTTAAAAATAAGGGCAAATTTAATAGAAAATTGAAAACAAAGTCGTGTGGTTGAATTTAAATCCATCCAAAAAAGCAGGATGCAGCTGAACATGACAGCTGCGGTTGCCTACAATGTCATTCTGCATGACATTAAAAGCAGTGGCTGAATATTCTCCACCTAAACTGATACAAATAAGAAAGTCTTTCCTACTTCAGCTCTCCCCCTTGTGTGCACAGACGGAGAAAATCTAGTTGAACGATGACTAAGAGTCTTTGTGAACCCTGTGTTTTACTGCTTTTTGAACTGTATGTTTCACTAAAAATAGAGGCAACAACTTTGATAAAAAGGGCCTTATATAATAAAAAAGAAAGCAAATAGAACGTCGTGACAAGCTGCAGCACAAACTGAATATAGTGTGTACAGATGTATATTAAAATTGTTTAAAACAGAAATTCATTTAAAATTCTCTTGTGCGGTGTACAAATAGCCCAGGACAGAGCCACCCTTGAGATCTGTACAGCAATATTAAGTAAATTATTGCAAAAATCAAATACTTTAATAGAACTGTTAAAGGGTATATCAAGAGATAATCTCTGCCTTTGACATCCCTTTGCTATGTAACTCATTCTGAAATACAGCTATTTACACAACAGTCTATGTGGTCTCTTATTTTTCACAATATTTCAAAATGTTCTTTTTCTAGTCTAACACTTGTCAAAATTCTTTGTTGGCATTTGCCTTTGTTAAAGACTTCAGAATCTTGCTGAGTTAGTTTAAGGATTTGTTGACAATAACTGTAAGGGAAGCTTGCAATATTATTACTCTTTTATTTCATGTTGTATTACGAAGCTTTACACATTATGTTGCTTAATAGCTAAATGTGAATTTTTCTTTAAGGAGAAAAAATCAGCTTGTTTCAGTGAAGCTGATAAAGAATGTTAATTTAGAAAATGAAAAGCCGTGTTAAATGATTTAGTATGGTAATCCCATACTGATCTGACTGGGATCAACAGTTGCTTGGGACTAAAACAGCTACTTAATGTGCACACCCGTTTAATAAGGATGGATACACTGGAAATTAGGTACAGCTCATCAGGCTTTACTCTGCAAAATTTTTCTAACAGAACTTGAAAAAATAACAAAATTAATTCTCCCTTCTTGTTCCTTTCATTGTTGAAAATCAATATGCTTTATAGTAGGAAGGGAGAGCTAGGACTTGAATTTAAGTTTCATTGGGAATTTGGGGTTGGGGGGTGGGGAATGCACCTGTGTACACTTAGAAGGATGCAGTAGTGCACAGTTATATGTTTATGACCAGTTTCCTTATTCTGACTGTAACTTGTTCTTCCTGAGGCTGTTTCAAAATGTCTTGTTTTCAAAATCAGGAGAAGGGGTATAACATTGGCTAAGTTTTAAAATAGAAGCAATTTTTGTTGTTTTAAAAGGGCTGAGATTTCCCAGCAGACCATGCTGCTTGCTTTTTCTTGTTGTTTAGATTTCCTATATAGCACAGTGCTGATCAGCATGGACAAGAGTCCACCATACACCCCTTGGTTTGAACCACATATTCCTCAAAATAGTGTTATGGGAGGGCGAAGGGTTTCAGATGCTGACTAGTGAAGTAATGCGAGCAAAATGAGGTGGTGGAAAGGAACAGACCTTCTGGATCTGTGTGGACCCATATCCAAGTAGCATCTTGTGCTGTAAGGCATGCTCTGGGAAGCCTGGCATGTGGTCTGTACCAAAGCTGTTCTGCTCAGTGCCCAGCCTCAGACTGTTTCAAACTGCAGCTGCTTAGGTAGCTAGAGTATTTGGAGCATGTCCACTGGCGTGACATTCCCAAGAGAGGCTATGTTCAGGTGACACAAGTGCAGCACACATGGGGTTTTAGTGGATTGCCCTTACTTTGGGTACCTGAAAAGCTCCCTGAAGCCTGTGTGGTCCAGGCCAAACTTGGTTGTTTGGCAGGTCTAGAAAAGCAGGAGTGTAATTTGGAGAGCAGTATAAAAACATACATAGCTGCAAGAGGCATTGCTTTCATAAGCTCCACTGTGCTAAACTCATCTGAACAATGTTTTCTTAAGAGTAATTTTTAATGTGTGTATTCTTAAAAAATTTCTTTGTTTTATGAAGAAGCTGTTTCTTCATCTAACCTTCTTATGCCAGATTACGCTGTTCCTCTTTCCCCTTTACGTGCAGGTGAAGCAAGGGATTGTCAACAATAAGATAGGAGCATTTAACCTCTAGGTCACAAATTAACAGCTTCGTCCTGTGTCAGTACTGGTAGATAGGGTCACATTTGAGAACTGTATGACACAGATGTGGGATCACAGTGAGATTTTTAGGAGCCTTCATCCATGCAGTAAAAAATTCTAATCTCATTTCTCTTCACAGCCTAGGCATGATCCTTCTGCACTAGGATGGAGTGCATTTAAAAATGTGCATCACTTGTCTATGTTTTCTCTTTTGCCTGGATAAACAAACTGGATATAAAACTGCAAAACCCATGTCTTTTCTAAATACTAAATTCATTTTAGAACAAGAACAAACCCTTTACTTCCTCAGTTGTGAAACTTGCTTATGACTCTTAATTAAAATACCTCAGTAGATATGATTTCCCATCAGTGCATTATTTTGAAAATTTCATAAACAGGAATAACTCCTGAAGTGATTTATAAGTGTGTAATAAGCATACTGATTGGTTTGATTTTATTTCTAGGGAAGAAACAGCACAAAAATCTATAAACCTTTGCTGAAAAATCCTTGAATTCTTGACCTTATGTGTGCTAAAGGAAGAAAGTTGGGTTATGATGCAAGTGGTAGTTTTTGGTTACCCTTGATTATGTTTAGTTTGGCAGTATTGCAAATGTATGTCTCATAATGAGTCTATATTTTTTCCATGTTCTATTGCATAGTGTATATGTACATGTTTTCTTTGGAACCGATAGAGAAAAATAAATGTCATAGGATACAGTGGGCATACTGGTGTGTAAGTACACCTTCCTCTCCTTGTAGAACATATTACTATGTTACTTAAACTGAGAACAAGTAAGAAGTTCCACAAATGGTTGTGTGCTTTTGCTGTTTTAAGTGTAAAAAATGCAAATGTTTTTTTGTGGGTTGTGTTTTTGAGTGCTTTTTTTATGGATATTTTACAGAATAGAAAATGAAGCAGATGTTTCAACAGATGTCACAGGGGGCCTCTGGAGGGAATGGCTGTTCCATGCACCAACAGCATTAGAAAAATACTGAAGGGGATGGAATCTAGAGTTGTGTGACCTGACATCTGGGGAGCTAGAACTCAGAGGCTTGGAGATTGCAGCTATGAAGTGTGGCAGGTTCTGCTTTTATTCTTGTGTCAGGGCACAAATTTAGAAACCTTCATTGCAAACTTATTTCTCCTCCTTTGGCACCTATGAAACTGTCTGCAGGGATTGCAGTGGCCCTCTGCAAGCTCTTGTGCAAAGTGCTCCATCTCTAAGTGTCAGAAGCAGATTTCCCTGTTTTGTGAGAAAGAAACTTACCCTGGCCGCTGCGGCCAAGGTGCCCTTTGGAGGAGCTGCCAGAAGGAAATCAGGCACACCTGTCTGGAAACATGTTTTCTGGGCTGGAGGAAACTGCTGGAGTGAAGGAAGGGTGAAGAATAGAAATGAAAAGCAACTTTACAAAAAGGTAGAATGGGATACAAACTGTAGACTCTTGCTGCACAGTTAAGTGGTACCAGTTGCAGCATTTAGTGAGCTTTAAATTGAGACTAATTTAATTTCACAGCAAGGAAGAATTGTAGCGACCTCCACATCCTGTCTAGCAGTGCCTTGCTCAGGAAAACAGCTTTCCTATCACTCCCTCCCCCGCCTTTTTTTTTAATCAAAATGCCTTTCGTAGTTGTAATAACCATAACACAAAAAGAAAAAGTCGGAGTTAGCTGAGTGGCCTGTCATCCAATTTTATCTTTATTCCATAATGTGCAAAAATGTTTTTTACAAACTATGGGAATATTGGCTCCAGCATCTCTGAGTTCAGCATGGTTATTTGTAGGGTGTTCATGCCGTGAATGTGGTATGTTCCATCCTGCAGATGCAGTTTTGTGGAAAAATGTCATCTTACTAATGAATACAAATACATATTAAGAAAAAGGAAGGACCCATTTCATTTGGGAATGAAAGCTTTTGTCAGTGAGGCCTTGGAGCTTCCAAACATATCTGAATCTTCTGTCTGAATGACACAAAGCTACAGGGAAGATAAAGGGATAGGTCTGAAGAGTCAAGAAAAGCTTTTGAAATGCAAAACAAGCCTTTGTCTTTTTAATTACCCAGAGTGGACTGTTGAAAAGAGTGGGGTGATGAAGAGGGCAAAAGTAAGGAAAGCTGCTCGTTATTTCTCATGGAGCAGAACCTACCCAAATCTGTGGAGGCAGGAAACTGTAGTTTTCTAGCTCATTAAAGGCAGCCGGCTGTCAGTCAGATGCTTATGAGCCAGCTCAGCTGAGAGGGCACATGCCTTGGTTGTTTACACAGAAATCCTATGACTGCTGCATGAACGCTTTTGCAGCCGCTGTTGGCAGCACTTAACACAGTGGCACGTTGCTTTGATTTCAGACGTGCTTCCCGATTTGGACCTACTTTCCCATGTCATCACGAATCAGCTCAGAGGGTATTTCAGAACTAACATTTACATGCTGTATTTCACCTGGAATTGGCTGTGTGTATCTATTAATTTAATCTGTGAGTTACTGCTTCTAAGAATAAATTATTGCAATAATTTATACAATGGGACTCTGTAGTACTATTCCTGTGCTGTATATAGATTTCTGTCCTATAGATTCTCTGTAAATCCATCCATTCCCATGCTGCAATATGAAGAACAGCCATCATCCTACTTGAGGGGGAAATGGATTGCCGGGGCAGGAGGAAGAGGGAGCTCAAAAATTTAAGAGGATTTAAGAATTCCTGAGAAAATAGGTTTTGCCTCGGGCATTTCCAAAATGTGAGAAGCACAAAATGAAGGGGAGAGGAAAACAGAATTAAACGGAGCAGAACAAAACCTAGAAACATGGAGCTGTAAGAATGCATGAGGTGTTTTGTTGGGTTGGAGTTCTTTGTCTGGGGTTTGTTTGCACCTGTGACTTGAGTATTTTGCCTCAGGACAGTACAGAGCTGCATGAACAACCAACCCTGTGTGTGAGTGTAGAAAACACTCAAGAGCTCTAACAAGAGGAAGAGAACCTGGGACCATCCTGGGCTACCATTCCCAGGACAGTGTGGTGTCCTACAGAGAGATGACATCAAATGGATAACAGTTTGCTGAGAGGAAGGGAGAAAAATACCCTAAGGTGGCAACCCTCACCAATCCCTTGTGGTAAAGCATATTATCATGGCTTAACTTTCACAGCATCTGGCCTAATGTAGTATTTTAGTCTACATGTATTATTTGCTACCTGAATGGAAAGAAACCTTCTGCCAAATTTGTAGTTGTGAAAATATAAGTGGCTGGAATTATACTCGGAAAGATGTCTTCCATTCCATTTCGTTATGTCATTTAGTAGCTCCTGGAAAAATAAGAATAATTTTGCTGAATCAAGGGCTTTGGAGATGTTTGTTGCTATTTTCCCATGTACTGTAAATCTTGATATTTGTACTTCCAGCAGCAAGCTGATTTGCAGATGTAGAGACTGAAATTTATGGCAAGAAATAGAGGACTCCAGTGGGTTTAATACTGTCCACAGCGGAATTGAAATAAATCCAGAGCAACTGCATTTAAATGTAATAGTTGCTTCAGAACTTTTTTATTGCAATACTTTTCCTCTCAGTGTGGTTTTTTTTCCCTTTATTACTATTTATTTATCAAGAATCATGTAACTTGAGACTATTTAAATGTTGGATATGTGACCCTTACTTGAACATCTGCTTTATTCCTAAAAGCCAACCTGTTGTGGTGGCAGAGTTTTTGGTGGTGAGGTTTTTTTTGTTTAAGTAATGCACAGTGAAAATATGTGGAGATTAATCCAAAAGGAATTACATGGTGGAGATTAATCCAAAAGAAATTATATCTATATTACACTGATGTACACGTGTTCTTGATTTGATTTATAAGATCCAATATAAGATACTCCATAATAGAGCATACTCCAGAGCCATGAAAAATGTTGCTCTGTTTCAGGAAAATACTAATGCATGCTGCCCTCCCCCTTGAAACTGAGGAACGCATGCATTAAAGAACTGTAATTGTTACTTTTTACAATAGTTTTTAATATTTCCATGCATTTGTGATCTGAAGGTGGAGCAGACGTGATGTGCACATTAAATGAACCTGTGTGCAGTGGAGGTGTAGGTGTATTTGTTTATGGTGCGGTTTTGTTTATTTTCAATTGACATAGCTTGACAGAAAGTCAAGTCCCATGCAAAGACATGGGACTTTTGAGATAAGAATCCAATGCAGAGCAATGGCATTCTTTCTAAAGCTTTATTTATTGAGAACTATGAGGTCATAGTTAAATACCTAGGGTACAGTATATATAAAGAAGTGAAAATACAGAAATTTGTATTACTTTCTAGCAGAACCTGATTTGCCGCCCAGAACACAGAGAATTCATGCCATGAGGAGAAGAATGTGAATGGAGGACAAAGGATGCTATCCGTATGATGCACTGATAGTGTTTCAATTCCATTTTCCATGGTTTTTGGGAACCAGGAACTGTGTAATGTCAATGAGTACAGTTAGGTTACTTTTTTCTCTCTTTTTTTTTTTTTTTTTCCTTCTCCTTCTTTTAAAGAAAGGTTCATATATGTGGGTATGTGTAATATGTCTGTCTCTAAATGATTGTGAACAGCAATACTGCTAAATCATCACATGCTCATGCCAGAAAATCTCAGTTGTATTCTCAGGGGTAGAGTGCCGGTCCAGCAGTGGGCATAATTTAACACAGTTCTGGACAGTGGAAGGTGTTTGCTGCAGAGACCTGTTTAGATATCTGCACAAAACCCTGACTTGGTTCATCACCTTCATTCTTACCTACGAGTGACATAGTGGATTCTGCAGTAAATCTTTGCTTTATGCTGGATGGAGTGGGGAGCTGTTGTGTTTTTCCATCTGCATGAGGGACGCATACTGGAGACTGATGCCACGTTCACCTTGGGGGTACATGTCCACTTGATGGTGACTCTTAATGACTTCAACACCTTCCTGACTGGGTTTAGGGCACTGCCACCCACAGATCTTACTGAGAGCAGCAGCCATTTATTTGCTCTTCGAGGCCACCACAGCTGTATTACCACTCAAAAAAGAAATAAGGAAAGTGACTGAAAATCATGAGATCAATTCAGGTTCTTTCAGTTCTGAAATTAATTTTTGTCTGTTGTTTTTTCTTTTGTGCTTTTTAAGCTTTTTACCCAGCTAAAAAGAACACACTATTAAAGAGTGGGTTCTCATTGGATTGTCACTTAACCATATGCCTCAGGGGGAAAAAAAAGTGCTGATAGTACTTCTGACTGTTGTAGAATTGGCAACATGTTCATATGCTCTCTGTGTTCCTGACAGAGAAAGCAGGCTGACTTTGGCAGTTACATTTCAATGCTCTAAATTATTTGGTTGACATGAATAATAAAACCAGAACAAAACAAAACAAAAGGGAAAAAAAAACCCCACCCTATTTTTCCACTAGTATCTCTAAACAAAGAAGTGAGAATCACATTTCAATATACTGGTGTCACAAGACTTTTGTTATGGTCAAGCACAGATATAAAAACTCATTGTCCCAGATTGTCTACTCTTCCCACACAGTAGAATTCCAGTCCTCAGTTTTGTATTTCCAAATTGTTCGGTCTTTTAAAAATTTTATTTGGTGACCCCTGTCTTCCCTCATATAAACTTCTTTTCTTGTGTATTCTATTATCATAAAAATTAGTCTTTCTTAAAACAAATACATGCTTGTTGGATTGGATTGGTGAATTAGGCTTTATTGCACTTTCCTAGTCTCAATACAGCGTAATAATGCAAGCAATTTAAGGAGAGAGTGATGTAATAATAATTAGTTCAGCTACAAGAAGTATTCCAATACCTTCAAACGTAGCAGTAACAGTATTTTCTATATATGGTTTTTAAAAAAAGCCATTACAGAAGCATTTGCAATAGTAGCAAGGACATCTAACTTTACCTTAATCTACTGGTTGACAGATCACTTGTCATCTGCTGATGCTGACCAGTTACTAAAGCGTGAATACAGTTATGGTTCAACATAGCTAGAAGATCAAGTCTTCTCTCCTGATACTTCATTTGAGGGGAAATAAAAAAAAAATAATTGACTTAATCTGTGAAACTCTAAATAATTGCATTGTTTTATTTATTTATTTTTTGAAATGCCAGAAAATGGAGGAAAAAAAAAAAAAAGGAAAGCTAAGGGACCATGTAGGTGATACTTAAGTCACCACTAGTGCGTCACCAACCCATGCAGTTTGTTTAATTCCAGTAGTTTGGTTCAATACATTCTCCTTTAATTTACTTTCCTGTTCAGTTAAGCTTTTCCATATATATTCCAAATAATCTACTTCTAGCTGATGTTTGCAATTTAAATGTATGATTTGGTAAAGTCTTATGTTAGGGATTTTTTTGTGTGTGTATCAGGTAAACAGAGTCATTGACTGTATGTGATTCTTACATAGGCATCAGGAGAAAAGGGTGTCAAATGCAGAGGAAAAAGTAATATGAAAAGTCACAATATAAACTATGAGTAAAGGTTATTTTTAAAAATGCAGTATCGATGACTTATTTTTAACCAGTTGATCCCCCTTGGTCCATCATTCTCCAGACACTTCAGTTATTAATGTAATGTAAACAGTAAGTCCATCACTTTCTCTTGGTTCTCTTTACGCTTGTCAGACACATTTCTGTACAGTCTGTTTTGGCAGCAGCAGTGATGAAATACATTTATTGACTACAGTCACAGCAATCAAAATAGATATCTGTCTTTTCCTAACACCGTGTAATAGGAATTTGTGGGGTTTTCTCCCTGAAGTAAATCTACTTAGAGAATTTTTTCTACCATAGGTTTTAATGTTTGATTTCTGTCTAGAGTGTTTTTGTTAACTTTTGGAACACTTACAGAAGGGAGGAAGGTGGTTTTCTGTAATATAAGGTTCTGTTGAACATACTTTGCTATATTTTGGACTTGTTTCTTACAATTAGTGTATAGAATTTGGTCTTTTTCTGTTGGTAGAAACAATCATTTACTGTCTTCTATAAATGTGTTATAAAAGAAGCCTGAAGTAATGGATTTCTTTCCTTCATTCCAGTTCATGACTCATCTCACTTTCTTTGATTAATTTGTCTTCTTTCTAGGTTATCCAGTGAACTTCTTCAACTAGTTCCAGTTGTTCTGGGACCAGTGCAATAAAATTATAGCAAGTTACTAAATCAAGTAGACAATTAGTTTTATTGGGGAAGTCCTCAGTATTGTCTCTATTCTGCTACCTGTATCTTTTGTTTTGTATGAAGCAGTAATTGGATAAAACAGGTAATTCTGTTGGGAAAAGGTCTTGGTTGGTAGAGAAGTGGATGGATACCTTTGTCACAGACCATGGAGTTATTTATTTTTTTCTCCCCACCCACTGTCTTTATAACTCTAAGAAATAGTGTCACTGTATAGACAAGCATCGCAGAGTTGTACAGGGGACAGAAAGTGCTGACTTGGTCTGGCCTATAATTTTGGGAGGGGAGAGACATGGGAGGCTGGAGAGTGCAGAGACAGCACCACCTTCTTTATCACTAGTTAAACCTCTTCAATTACCTTTTTAAGAGACCCAGGCTGGTAAGAAACGAGAAAGTGGACCACATATTACATATGAATGGTGGGGATGGGTATAGTTTCTGTGTGTGACACATCAGGTATCACAGGTCATCTACTGCCCATTCTGCTCTCTAATCTCATAATTGTAACTGTATATTGACCATTTTTTCACTAAAACCACATTTTCCTACCACACCTGTATTACTACTACCATTATTTGTTTTCAAGTTGTGTAAAAACTGAAACACTTCTGTATTGGGTTTGCATGGTAAGGTTTTTGGGTTTTTTTGGTGGGGAGGGATACAGGGGTGGCGTCTGCGAGAAGCTGCCAAAAGCTTCCCCCAAGTCCGATGGAGCTCTGGCCAAGGCTCAGCCTATCAGTGACAGGAGTAGTGCCTCTGTGATAACTTCTTAAGGAAGCGGGTTAAAAACCCACCCAGTTGCAGCCAGACAGAGGATTGACAATATGCAAGAGCAACAGTTCTGCAGACACCCAGGGCAGTGGAGAAGGAGGGGCGGGGGGGGTCCAGGTGCTGGAGCAGATTCCCCTGCAGCCCGTGGTGAAGACTGTGGTGAGGCAGGCTGTGCCCTGCAGCTCATGGAGGTTCATGGTGGAGCAGATTCCCACCTGCAGCCCATGGAGGACCCCACGCTAGAGCAGGTAGGTGCCCAAAGGAAGCTGTGATCCTGTGGGAAGCCCACACTGGAGCAGGTTTGCTGGCCGGGCCTGTGACCCTGTGGGGGACCCACGCTGGGGCAGCCTGTTCCTAAAGATCTGCACCCTGTAGAAGGGACCTATGGCGGAGCAGTTCATGAAGAGCTGTAGCCCATGGGAAGGACTCATGTTGGGGAAGTTCATGGAGGATGGTCTCCCGTGAGAGGGACCCCACACTGCAGCAGGGTCAGAGTGTGAGGAGCCCCCCCCGAGAGGACAGGAGCGGCAGGGACAATGTGTGTGATCAACTGACCACAACCCCCATTCCCCGTGTCCCTGTGCCACTGGCGGGGAGGAGGTAGAAAAATCGGGAGTGAAGTTGTACCCAGAAAGAAAGGGAGGGGTGGAGAGAAGGTGTTTTTAAGTTTTGGTTTTATTTCTCATTATCCTACTGTGATTTGATTGGTAATAAATTACTTCCCCCCCACCCCAAGTCAAGTCTTTTGTCTGTGACAGTAATTGGTGAGTGATCTCTCTCTGTCTTTATCTTGATCCACAAGGCTTTTGTTGTTTTTTCTCTCCTCTGCCCCACTGAGGATGGGGGTGATAGGGCAGCTTGGTGGGCACCTGGTGTCCCGCCAGGGTCAACTCACCACAAATTCCCTCTACTCCATCTTTACCCAAGAGATATCTGAAGGTTTCTCTAAGCACTCCTCCCACTCTCTACATAGTTCTTGCTCTGCAGGTTGTGTTCTTGGTGAGATGCTATGTGTTTTGGTAGCACTGGTCTTATGGTGCCCACAACTGTGCAGCTACTTGGTAGGACTTTAGTTAATGGCAAGTATCAGCTGAACTTACTTGTTCAATATTCTGTTAAGAAAATTCTAATTTATTGTACAACTGCAGAGTTTTCAGGCGTTTCCAAGAAGGAATGTTGGGTTTGATAGTAATATCCAAGCATTACATTGCAGATAAAATAACAAAACTGACAAGGACAAGTATCCTATATATTTAAGTCAATAGTTTCACTTGAGTTATAAATTAGATTTCTTTCCTGTTGTCCCGTAGTCTATTATAATAATGTGATACGCATTCATGAAGAGATTTCTTTGTCTTCCTGGGCCAGGGGGACTTGGGCATAAAGTGATACAGTAGCATTTTAAAAACATCCTATCTCTTCCCCATTGGGATTTTACCAGCCACCTCTGTGAATTTTTCTTTAAGTAGCTTTTAGAATTTAATGTGGAATGGTTTCTTTCAGTCTTGGGCTTTGCCAATACACCTAGTTTTCCAAAAATAAACAGCATGTGAAGACTTAAGCTAAAGAATTCAGGAATGCAGGAAGAGAATATTATGGCTGTAGAAACAAGCACGCAGAACAAAGCAAACACCAAGTTGTGGCTACCTATGCAATTTTAACTTCTTGACTTTCTCCTCTCCTTCCATGTGTGTGCTATTTCATAGATAATTTTGTTTTCCAGCTGTCTGTAAACTTTTTTTATCACATGGGATGTGTGATGTGCAAAATGCTACTTTTTTCCTCACTATATACCTAGTACATTTTTTATGCTAACTAAACTGTATTTGTTGCAAAATTATTCAAGTGTCTGTGGGCTTTTAAGGTGGATGTCAGTGAAGTATCTTTGTGCTTCACTAAGTTCATTACTTTCACGATATCCCTTGATGTACTACCTTCCTTATACATTTGGGTGAATTAGACACGAAGGAGGAAAACCAGTATCAGAATTTTTAGCGTATTTAACATTGTATAGACATGCTGTCAGATTCAACTATGATGACAAGAACATTCTGCAATGAGGCTTTTAGCTTGTTATTAGACAGCACTCTAAGCTGGCTGTCATGCATTGTAGATGATTACAGTTCATACAAAATACCTCATATAATTACAGTATTTCTTTTGTAGAAATGGATATGCCCATCTTCTTGGTGAGACATGACAATTAAATAAGATTGTTCACAAACACTGCAGCCCTGTCATGGTTTTGCTTAGGCTTCTCTTTGCTGTTGTGTACCACTTGCATACCTTGATAATTTTAAATTAAGTAATACTCATAGGCTGCCTCATGGTTTATGTATCTCTTCATAGTCTTGGTGTTTGTAACTTTTTCTCCCATTCCCACATTGGTGCCACACTTCAGAATCAAGAAATAGGTAAATTATTTTTAATAGCATTTGTCTCCAGTACTATATATGCTAGAGACCAGAAATACCACCACTTTTAGAGTTGCTCTGGATGTTCCCATGGCACATATGGTTTTGTAAGTCAGTCGGTAGTTAGCTAATGTGTTCTAGAAACGTGAAGTTAATCATGCAGATGGGCATTTAGGAAGTCAGCGTTTTCTCAACTCTATGGGTTGATGATGATTTTCTTTAGGACTAATTAGTAGGGTTATTAATCCAAACAATTAAATTCTCTTCTAACGCTACAGCTGTCTAATTAATGAATCTATTAATTAATCAGGTTCTCCAGATGTCTACTTGAGATACTGTCCCTTGAGCAGCAGTATTAGTTGTTAAATTTTTGTAAACCAAGAACTGGAATTATTCATTTGGTTAGTTGTGTGTTAAACAGGAGCTGGCTTTATTAAAGCACAAGAGTTGTATCTTTTCCTTTTTTCCTCTGAGTAGAAATCTATTTTTTAATTATCATTGGTATTTTTTCTTTTCAGCCACCTGACATACTTGTGAATAGATAACGTGTGATTAAAATCTAAGGGGCTGTTATTCAAATGCCTCTTTTCCAGTGACCCAGAAAAAGCTCTTGCAAAAATGAATGTTACCATATAAACATGCAAATAGCTTAACTGCTTTCAATTTCAAAAGCCTACTTGCTTTGTGCCAGCAAGTCATGATCTTACCACAATACTGCTGCTGAACTCTTGCATTTACTGGGATGTGTTTCCTATTTTCCTTTCTACCAAATGGGAACATGCTTGCTGAGGCCAAAGTCACTGTTTTGTTCAAAGCTTCTGGGTGATAAGCCATTAATAAAGATCTGGTGAACCTGCCTGCTGCCCTGCCCCATGCTCATCTCTACATGTGCAAGGATGGGGAAAGTTATTATGCTTGCTTTCACCTAGAAATGTAAGTGTTGTGCTTCTCAACCTTTGGTACAGGGAGACTAACCTGTGTGGAAGCAGTTTGCACTGTATCATTCCCAAAGGTGCGTTCTTATCTGTGGCATGCTGTCTCACAGCACAGCTTG
The DNA here is from genome assembly GCF_023634155.1 of Falco peregrinus. NCBI lineage: Eukaryota > Metazoa > Chordata > Aves > Falconiformes > Falconidae > Falco > Falco peregrinus. The sequence continues at coordinate 47,566,565 of NC_073727.1, read as the reverse complement.
AAAACAGGCTGTCATTTGGGTCAAGGCTGGCAGAGTTATCCTGTCTGGTTTAATTTGACTGATAGTGTTTATCCCACAGGAACAGAAAGTGCTTTGACCACACACACTACACATATCTTTATATGCACAAGTCTGGAAAAAAAAAAAGTTTCTCTGCATACTGAAATATAGGATATGTTCTGCATGTTTATGCTGGTCTGTTTGGTTTGTAATTTCTTTTGAAAATGTGGGGTTTCCAAATTAAATATTAAATCTTGGTATTTAGTATTTTCTGTTTCCCAACTAAAATAGTTCTCAGTTTATTCAGTAATGAAATCTTAGTCGTCTAAAAGTAATGAAACTGGCGATCATGCTTCTCTCTGTGTTCTGTACAAGCCAAGGTATAAATTACCTCGTCAGTTCTAATTATTGTACAGCAGGCTAGAATGTAACTCCTAAGCTGCCATGGCTGCGTTTTTGCTAGTGTGTTGCCTCCTTCAGAGGCAAGGACCTATTTTATTTCTCCTCTCACTTCTTCCTCTTAACATTTCCCTTCCTTTTCATTTATCAGGAACAAAAGAAGGTTAGGAGTAGGATTTTAAGCTTCAGGAAAATTGTATTCCTTTTAATTAAAATCCTAGAATTCAATCTACACTTCTTATATTCATGTGTTGGTGTGCCTGAGACTCCAAAACTTGCCAGCCCACAGCTGGCAACGTTGCTGTATTACTGGAACATATGCGGAGTTGGCTGCTTTTCCCAATGCCATGCGTCCATGCTGAGAAAGGTGCTATAGTGGGAAAGGATTGTGTCAGAGGAGCTGAGGGCATATGTTCTCAATTGGAGTTTGTCCGTAGTGACATTTTGCTGGAGACTTGTGCTGTTTGGGAAGGTAGTTTTACTGAGGTGACAGGCTGGGTTTTGCCAGCTGGCATCGAATTTATGCAAACTATTGGCAACAAGAAACAACGACTTTGAATATAACTTTGTAGGAGCTCAGACCTGAGTGAAACTGGCTTTACTCAGGAAACATCTTGTTCAGGTTTCTTCAGCTTCTGTCCATCTAATTCAGTGTTAATGTGGATATTTTAGGGAGCTTTGAGATTACATTGGCTCAGTTTCCAGCTGAGTTCTGGGAACTGAGGACTGAGCAGGGGTGTCATTCTGTTTCTAGCTATAGACTGAGCTAGAGATAACTGTTAAGCATTCATTGTCTGAACTATGTTGTGCAGAAACCTACAGTTGCAGTATATCAATAGCTGACTGCATGTGGCTAACCAAGCAAAGGGGACTCACTGGAAAATAGAAAGAATGCTGAACAACCAAGGAAATAAATCCTAAATCTATTAAAGGAAGAAAACAGAAAACTTAGCTCTGTAAAACTCTTCTGAATTAGGAAAGGCCTCAATCTGCTTCAAGGGCAGAAGCTTTATTTAGCTCATCTTTAAGAATTTTCAGTATTCCTGTTCCTCTAAATTCTTTTGCATGACTTCAAAAGATGAATCTGACCTATCATTAATTGAAGACTTTTCAGTGGTAGCTGAACAGGTAGTATTCTGGGGTGGTGTTGTTGTTCTTGTAATTTATATAATTGGTTTCTATTCGTGTAATTGTGAAAATAATTTCTTAATTATTTTTTTAAATAAGTGTTTAAAAAAACCCAAACCACAACAAACAACACCTCCCCCCCCCCCCCCCCCCCCAGTCCTCCGTCAACAAAATCTTAACTGTGTAAGCATTTAATAGAAAAGAGTAACCACCCATAAAACAAATGATAGTGGTGTTGGCAAACTTTGTATAGTTGCATCTTAAATATTTCCTCTGACTAAAGAATCTTTGGAATCTGGCTAATCAGAAACTGGAAAACAGTTTCTGTCTCACACCCACCCACTCCCCACTTTGCTCTCCTGTTCTCTTACCCCACCTCTCGTCCCAGCCCCCAGCTCAATTCATTACCTAGTTTTAGAATTTTATAGTCACTTGCTTTTGAATTAGTCCTTGTATATCCAGTGGATTTAGGGCAACAGTGCTAAGAGTTGTTTAAGTACTAAAGTGAAATGAGCAAAACTCACTGTTTGCCTACTTCTATCTTGACTTTCCACTGCGTCACAGGGGTTTTCACTCTGTGGTTCACTGGTTATTGGTGGTCTGGGAAGTATATGCCAAGTATTTGATCCTTAGAGAGCAAGCTAATCACATGGTTTTAACTCTCCTCGTTGTTTTCAATTTTAAAATTGCATTAGAAGGAAGACAAAACCACATTGCCAATATTGCTCTCATGTAAGCAGTTTATATAGTCATTGAAAAGATATTATATGACTTGTGAATGGAAAAGGAAAGTTGTCTGTGTCTATGAAAGGAAAGATATATGTTTGAGAATATAAGGCTGTGTTAAGACATAGTCTGCAGTATAAAAGCATTTGAGAAATCCTGCTAATCAACCTCAGCATTAATGTTTCCATGGATTCAAATTCAAGGATAACCAATGCAGTCCAAAACCTGGATCTAGAAGCTATCAGAGGCAGAATTAGGATGTGCCCAAGTTCGGCTGATGTACAAGACCGTTTGGAGCATGTAATTGTATTTTGTGCCTTTGAAATTGTTTCCTAACAGTGAAATCAAAAGGTCCGTTTTTTAGACTTGGCTCTACTAACATCTTGATTTCCCCTTTTTGTGTCCTAGCTAAAGCTGTATCTGTAATATTTACTCCAACCTCTTTAGCCTACTTAGAAAAAAAAAGCACCACACAGCCATTAATGCTATATTATTCTACATCTTACATTAGCGCTAATAAAGACTGCTTTAGTAAGACAGAATATTTTCCCCATCTTATTTATATCTATTCTCTCTTCTGGATTTCCACATTAAGTGCTGAAGAAGCATGGTTTTATGATCTCCACAACTTAATGATAAACTTCCTTTTAGGATGGACAAAGCAGGTAATTTGTCGCAATGAGCTGGGCTTTTGGTTCTGGTTGAGAGCTTCCTGAAGTGCATAGGTTAAAAGCATGCCTAAAAAGTGAGATAATTTCTAGAAAAGGGAGTCTTTGCCTCTCTGCCAAACTCTTCTACGTGCTTGAGTTTCTTGCCACCCAGCTCTGTTTCATTCATTTTGACACTAGCTATTTGTAGTGTTTAGGGAGACTTTTACTTCATCAGGATGGTCTTGGATACAGTAGATTGTTACTGCACCAGTAACAAGATCCTTTTGAAAGCTGGGAGACAGTGATGAGCTAGCCAACTTTCCAAGCAGGTATAAATAAATTCCGAAGTAGGTTTCACAGAAATAGATTTGTACCTTTGGTCCCACTGCTTCAAAGAGTAGGACAGCATGGAAGCTACTCTGTTTGGCAAAGATAGATTTTTTAAAGGCAATGGAGTTTGAACCTTCTGGGTTTTGATGTAGGTGGTAAGGATCCTTGAAATATGAATGGCTTTTTGTTCTTCCAGCCTACTTAAACACAGCTCCTGGAATGGCGAGTCAGTTTTGAATGAAAGCAGGAGGGCCCCTTAGTCTCCTGCTTAGGCAGACTCTCTCAGTGTACAGTGTATGATACTTCAGCACTTTAAATAAACATGCTGTGTCAGGCATACTTGATCAAAGGTAGCCTTCCATTTCTGATTAGGGCAGGTGTGCTTAGAGCCTGCCTTTTCAGAAGTGCTGAGCATCTATAAAGCTCTGAGTCACTTGGATTTGCAAAGACTCAGCATCTTTGAAAGTCACACCACTAGCAATGACAAAATTGGAGTATCCAATTAGGTCATCTCATTATAAGTCCAGTCAAATTATAGATGCTAGTGTACTTACAGATGCAGGTAATCGTGTGAATGCTTACCTCCATTGAAATCAATAAATGTTAAATTACTTAGTGCTTTTGAAAATCCCATTAGACCCTGAGACATAACTTTAGAAATCTGATGTATGGGAATGTTATTTTGTATATATGGCATCCATTATACTAGGAGACTGTGCAAGACAGCTGAGCTTTTCAGAGAGAGTGAAAGGAATTAAATGCCCAGTCAATGGCCATTCAGTGGGTAACTGTCATAAATTGCTTTAAAGCCCTAGATTGCCCCTCTGCTTCCAGAGGCTTATGGCCCATATGTGGGAAGAGACCAGCTTGGCATATGGCAACAGTGAAGCCCAGTAGAACGTTTATAACATTCAACACTGCTGTCCTTGGCAGAGAAGTCTAAATATTGACCCACTGCCATACTTTCTAACCGCTCTTAGCCAGATTCTCTTCTCAGATAAGTTCCTGCAATACCATTAAGTTCAGTGGACAGAACCTAAGAGACATGAAAAAGGGTGATATCTGGAAAAGCAGGAATTCCTTAGAGTTGCTTTTTTTTTTTATTTTTTTAGTATCAACATATTTCACTGGATCTCATTTTTCTGGTGATCTCTGTGAAATACAAAGAAATTGTATTTTCTGTTTTGAAAAGCTTGTGTGTAAGAAAGGGTTATAATCTCTTACAGAGGGAAGAGGGAGTTAGGGATGATAATCAGAAAGCCTGAGTGGTAGAATTCCAGTTAGTGTAGGGAGGAGAAAAGTAGATGCTTAGCCAATATGAGTCAGACGAGACAATGTGAAGATATGCAATTTCACTTGTCTGACAGATGTTCAAAACCTTATTTCAAAGGAATGCCAAGAAGCCTTCAGTGGATATGAATGTATTAACAACTTTAATCTTTTTAATATTTCAAAAAATAAAATACATTAAAGCTACCACTTGGCTATCAGCTCCCCCATGAACTTCTCCAAATGTCAGCCACAGATAAAAGCAAGAAAGTTTTTTTCATCAGATATTATCAGAAAAGTAAAATTATGTCTGTTACATTTTATGGAAACAAGTGGCATATAGAAAAGGCTTGAAAACTATTCGAAATTTCCCTCAGTGGTGTCTTTGTTGCCTTGCTTTACCTTGACTAGTCTAGACAGCTTTTTAAAAATACATTTTAGGACCTTAATATGTTAAGAGTGTTTTATAATGAAAATCTTTAAATGTGGTCAGTTAATCCATTTACAAAAATAGTAAAAAGCATGGCTTTGTGAAATGCATTTCCTCAGTTAGACTTTTGAATACAAAACCTGCTAAAATTAAGGATTGAGTAACAATTTTGTATGGTCTAAATATATTTATGGTCTCATTTTGTGGTAAGAGCAGTAATCAAGCTATAATTTCTTACCTAAAAAGCTTGCAGTGAAATGCAGCTAAGTTGGTGTTTATTCCTGCAATGCTATTCGCTTTTCTTGGGTCAGGGGGGAAGTGAAGAGCGGTAGCTTTGGGGGCTTTATGGAGGGTGCTTTTTTGATGGGGAGGGACATATTTTTACTGGGACAAACCTTAAGGATGGATATTTAGCAGAGTTTTCAGCCTTCACAATTTTTAGTTTCCTTTCTGTAGATAAGGGTCTGGGTCAAAAAATACTGTATGTGCTTAGTAATAATAACATTTAACAGTGCTGCAAACTGACCCCTGTGAATGGATTGCTCTGCATGACGCCTCCCTGTTGTGTGACATTATAATCTAGTGTGTGATAAACCTCAGTAAATGCCTGTAGGTTGCTTTTTTCTTTTCCTTCTCAATATAGCATGTATTTAGAGGTACAGTAATCTGCCATTGTTTAACTTGAGACAATTTTGTACCTCACCAGAGTGACCTGTTGGGGCCAAGGCATAATATTCTTGATGGAACTGAGCACTACATTTAAGTACACATGTGTTTTAGTTTTTCTGTTACAGGAATTTTTATTTTTCTTATTTTTTTAAAGTTTCAGTCAGAATGGTTGTAGAGTTTCTGGAAATGAGATGAGGAGTAAAAATGTTTTACATTTAAAATAAGTCTAGTAGCTTTTATTATTATTAGCTTTATCTACTGAGTTCCATAATTGGGAGCATAGACTTGAAATTTAGGTGCAGGTGGCCTTTTTGTCAGGGCTATGTCTTTCATTATTCATTTGCCAAATTATAAACTTTTAAAGTCTGCTTGCATGGGCTGAATAGAGACAAAAGGGAGGTATTGAAAAAGGCTAATCTTCTCTATAGTTAATGGCAGACAAGTTCTTCCAGGGTTGATTAAAAGGATCAAAGTTAGGCTCCTGCTGAGTTGCTCTCTTCTTTCATTACTTCTGGAGAAAGTCAAGGGAGAGAAAACTCAGTTGACTGAAGCTAGCCCTGGTGAATACTCCTTTTAAGGTTTCCTGAATTCTCTGAAGTTGTGTGTGAGCATTTTGCTGCACCTTTTAGTTCTGCTAGTGCTGACCAGTCAGTGCACATATCAACCCCTCCTGAGAATACTTAACATGCTTTAGCCTGAAGCTACATCATTAAAGGAGTGGATTCTTTTTGCTGCAATTGCTGCTGCTGGCTGAAGAGCTAGCACTGAAACTGAAATCATAGCTCCTGTCTTGCTGTGCTCTTGGTGAACCCTGTGCTGGCCCTGAGGCAATGCTGCAGAAGACTCTGTCAGCCAGCTTTTTTCCTATAGTGTTGCCCGCTGCTTTTTAATTTCAGATTTCCATAATAAACCTATTTATACTCAGATGTTTGAGAGAATGATGCTTTTGTGTGTTGAATGTGCTTTGACATAATTTATCTAGAACTTGACAGGGATGTCATCCTTGATGATTAAAAAGGCATTAATGAATGATGGGTACCTGTCAAGACTGGATTATGGCCATCTCCGTTAGTTAAATGGCAATGGAATGACTACTGGAAACAAATGTGAAGCATACACTTTTGCAATGAATTATTGAGTGTTTTTGATAGGAGAAGTAAGAAATTAGAATGGCTGGACAACAATATAAACATTCCTTGATATTTTAATCAGGCGTATTATGATGTAAGATAAAAAGCTGCATATGATATGAAGCCATTTCTCTTTAAAGAAGCCTAATTCAGTTTAGAAAGGAAAAAATGAATGTGTGGGGGTTTCTTTTTTGATTAAGCCATAATGCACTATGGTTTATGCAATATGCAAATAGATTTCTTCAACATGTACGTGGGAATTTTTAATTACCATCAGATAAACTGATAATAATTCAGCTAGATACTAAGCATATGGTTGACATTACATCTATAACAATTCTCAGAGCTTCAAAATCTAAGTACACACTAATGGTGATCTAATTTCTTAGCTATTTAGTTATCTATTTTTATTTGACAAACTGAAATAGGTGGCATCTTGGGGAACCAGACCGAAATCTGATGTGTAAAGCATTTTGCAATGGTAGTAAGTCTTTACAGACACTGTTTTACTGTGAAAGTCTCTTCACAGATTTTTATCTTGCAATGTCAAAACAATTAATGAGAAAATAAGCATTTCAGGATGCTTCATCTTACTTGTCTTCAGTTTGTTAATGAGCTCATCTGGAAGTTTTTAATATGTACGTGTGAAGAAAGACGTACTGCAGTGGTGGTGCTGCTTTATGGGGCAGTACGGTTTCAGGAAAATTGTAGCTGTGAATGAATATTCTTTCACACACACCTCCCATCTAATCTCAGAAGTATGTGATGTGAGGTACAGTAAACATTTCCTGCTTACCATAAATTTGTGTTTCTTCCAGCCAGAGATAAGAAATACAACATATTAAGGTTTGGCATTTGCAGAATTTTGCCTAAACATGGAGATATTTTCAGAGTATGTTGGTCTCTAGAATTGGAAGGAAAAAAAATTTCTTTTCAACCATTTTTTTTGCTACTCCTCTTATCATGCAGTTGAAGAAAAATGCAGGAAGACCAGTTTTAATTACTTTTAATTCTGCAATACAAATTTTACTGTTTCTTTTGTGCACATGAAATAGACAGTCTTTATCCACTTTCTTGTTCATTACTGTACCAATGTACTTTCCTATTTGAAACTTCATAAATAATGGTAGCTTTAATTCCAAGACATGACGAATGAGTGCATCTGAGCTTTTTTAACACTTGATATCAAAATTGTAGAAAGCCTTTGTTTTCACATCTCATTTTCAAACATTATTTTAGTAAACTGCAACAAAGTAGTAGTTAGGAAGATCCAGCACTGACAGTAATATGTCTGGTCTTGTAGAAAACCATGTGGTCCTCTGTGCTGAGTTAGCCACATATTTTTGACAGCACTTTGGTTTTGGGTTGCAACACAGGGATTACAGGATTACACTGTCCACTAGGTTAGTAAACGATTCCTACTTGGCTGCCAGGCAAGTATGTAGTGAGGCGTACCTAAATTTTTGTTCTTTTTTTTAACCTTTTTGTTTCTAAATCAGAGTAACTTGGAAACCCACTCCTGCCTCCTCAGTTCTTTCTAGCTGTATGTGGGATTTTTCATGACAGTAGGTAATTTCACTTATAAATATCTAAGCATAGATGTCTTGTAACACATTTATGGATGTAAGGATGCCAAAATACCCTAATTAGTTTACTAGGAAGTGCGATCATCATATGTACAAACATTATCAAGCACATGATCGCTTGTTGTGACTCTAACTTCCTCCTTTTGGCGATAACATGAGATGATCTGCCTTCTTTTAAGCAGCGCAAAGGGAACTAACTGTTTCCTGCACCCTGGCCAAGCAGCAATGCTGGCAAAGGAATCTGCTTTCCTTCTCCCATGCTACACCAGGAAGAATTTCCAAGCAAAGTCACCCATCACATGGAAGGGGAAAGGGATGGGTGCACGTGTGTATGTGTGGTGGTGGGGTAGGGTGATTTCACCATTGCACCATTACACCAAGGGAAGAGTTTGGTCTGCTGGATTTTTCTGCTGAAGTAGCGCTGAAGTAGCACTGGAGCTAATGGGAAACAGTTTAAATACCTGCTCAAGCTGTAAAGTAACTGTTGGCAGAACAGCAAAGCACAGACATTTTCCTGGCTGGTTGGATTGTGCCAGGATGTGAACAGCTATGTTTTAGACATAATGTGTAGAGTAAAACCCATTCAGGTTTGCAATGCACGTTAGCTTTTTCATTGTAAGTGGTAAATTTCAGTGTGTTGGGCTTTTTTTTTTCACATGGTTTCTGTTAATATACAGTTTCTGCATTTAGAGAGGGAGAAATACCCATTTTTCCAGTTTTATGACACTGGAGTGTTTTACTTTTATGTGGAGGTTTTTTAAAACAATGAAAGTATTTTGGGATTTAAATTCTCCTTTCACTGAATTCAGTAGGAAAAACTCATGAACCTGTCAGGGAAGACTATCAGGCCAATAATGGGCAGGAAAAATGCCCATTGCTCTGAACCAAGCTGGTTCTGCTTGTGCACAAGCCCATGGTATTTTCTCACATGATGACTGTTGGGAGGCTGAATGTGTCAGCCCCACGCTGGAAGCTCTAGGCTGACTGGAACTGCTCCAAACAAATCTAAATATCACCAGATACAGCGGAGTCTGTTGCATGTTCCCATTGTTCCTGCCCCTAAGAAGCAACTCACAAGTAGGTGTAGGCAGGCATAAAAAGTCTGGTTATCTTTAGGTTAGGTTGCAATGACAGTTTTAACAAGTCTGCCACAAAATTACAATTTGAGAGAATGGTATGTCATAGCCAAACCTGTTACACCTCAGTGTGATTTAGTCCTTGCTGAGAGTTTAGCCAATGTAGCAAGTTGTAAGGCTTTATGTCAGCATTTTGCAGCTGAATCAACAGAAAACATCAGACTCACAAGAAGTGTTCTTAATACAAGTCCAAGCGTACAGTGAAAATGAAATTTCCTATAGAAACTCTCAAAATATTAACTGTGATGATTCCACTGTTATAAGCTGTTAGATACTATTTAGCTGAAGAATACTGTGGGCATGTAAGTAACTATTGAGTGGAGAGAGCTGTGAAAGAAAATAGGTTCTCTCCCCATCTGATAGGTTTAAAAGAAAAATGACACTAAATTAGAGGTTTATGTTATCATTTATTGATGGTATTTTTATGCTTCCATAACATCTTAAATTTGAAAATATCAGTGCCTCAGGAAGCTAACTCATTTCTCTGTAGGTGCTAAAATTTCCATAAATGTGTGGCGTGAAATCTGATAGACTTGTTTTTGCTGAATTGAGATGTAACTGAGGTTCTATTAACTTGTTATAATCTCTCTACTAAATTGGGTTCTGCATGTTTTCTCACTGTTAAGTTTCACTATGCACTGTACATATTGCAAATATGTAACTGCAATTGACTGGGAATAGTTGTGAAGAGGTTGTTATGGTCTCTCTTGCGTAAGTAATGCATCTTTAGAAAAAAGAATTAGGTCATTGGCACACACATTTAACAGTGATTTGACTCAAACAGAAGAACTGGAACTGTTTCTTTGCCCCCTGAGGAAGCGAGCAGTCCTCTGTGTACTGAAGTCCTTCTGACTTTTGATCTTAGGCTACATGTTATGTTTACTGTCCTTCCTTTGGAGGACAATTAGACCTTTTTTGTCAGTGTTTTAGTTTTTCTTTTGGTAAGTGAAGCACCAAGCTCTCGGATATTGCTATGGCTGTACAATAGATCAGTAATACAAGAGATAAAAAGTTCAGAAGTTCAGGCTGCTGTGTGTTGCTATTGAACTACTACTTCCTCCAGTACATCTGATTAAATAAAATCTGAAGGTTAACTATACATCCAGAACTGGTAAGTAGTTTTAACAGTTTGTATGAGAACAGCTGAGAGAAGCCTTACATTTTTAGAGGATCTCAGTGGCATGAAATTAAGAAAATTGGATGTGTTGCTGATGCAGGGCACTGGCTGGCTGGAGTGGCATTTGTCCACATGAGCTCCTCAGTGAAGGCTCAATTTTCTCAGCCTGTGCATGTGGTTATCTCTCTGCTCTGTGGGGAGCACTGCACCAGCATAGCTGTGGAAAGCCAGATCTCAATGTGCAGAGATCTCAATGTCCCTCTTCCCCACCCTGCTCTAGCTTAAGTGTGGAATGGCTGTAAAGAATATTACATTTAAAGCTCCTTTCTTTTGTCTGTGTGAGACTCTGTCAAGGCTGCTCCTTACTTACTCAGAAAGAGTTTTACACTACTTTCACATTTTAAAGAAGGCTTCGCATGTCCTCTGGTTACATCCCCCACCAGTGGGGTGTGCCTCACTGGTGAGCTGGAAATACATTGTCTGTGAGCTGCAATGCAAAACATGAGCAATTAGACTTTGCCAGACCTGTACTGGTCTGTTATTGCGCATGGTCAGTTTGTTATTGCAGCCCCTAAATTTTGGTGTGGGAATTTTATACCCATGACAATTTCCCAAGAGCCATGGCTATGAAAAGGTTAGGAGCAGTTATTCTGCACTACTCCACAGTATGAAAGAATGTACAGGAGAATTTGTTTCCAACTGTTAAAATCTCTTCATAGGTAATGCCGGTCAAAACAGGACAGCTTCATTAAATCTAGCCTATATAGATTCTAGACTGGCATTCAGCAAATACAGCAAATTGCCACTTTAATGCTTGAATATTTTGTTCCATGCTTAATACTATGTCCCTGACAGAGGAAAAACTTGTATTAAAAAACTACCCTGAACTGTGGTAGTAGGTTGCATAAGAATCTCAGCACACTTTAAAAATAAATATATGAAGTAATGCTATATGTAGCAACTGTCATATGGTTTAATCATAGTTTAATACAACCGAGTTCAGCCTGAGTCCAAGAGATAGTTATCCTATTAAAATCCAGTGTGATTACAGAGCTGTTTTCAGGAAGGAAAGGAAAAAGGGCTTGTCAGCTCTTGGCAGTGCTGAGGTGTTGGACTTTGATCAGAAACTTTGATTCCTGTGGCTTCTATTACACAGGAAAGGAACTAGTCTTGGCACATCTTCTAACAGGTTGTGAGAGATCTGTTGCTCATGCCTATTGGAAGAACTTTCTTGACTATCAGACATCTTGGTTTCATTAAATAGTTTCAGAGAAGTCATGAATTAGAACTTGAGCATTCACAAAAATGGTTTTAATAATGAGTTTCCAGGCACCATATTTATGAAGCATGGGAGAACAACACTTCCCTGCCTGAAAGGAAAAGTTTATTGAAGGTTATAAGAAGCTGTACTTAACTGGAGATTAAAACATGGTAAGGGAATGGAAGGAGGAAAGTAATTTGTAAATACTGGTATGAAAACCTGAAGCTACTGTATATGATTAATAAGCATATTAAACCATAAAATAGTTGAGATTTTATGTATTTTCTTAGGGTTTATATCTTCTCTTTAGAGTTTGTATGATTTCATTCCCCTCTTCAAGTCAATGTAGTGCTGTAAGTGGTCAGATTTTTCTGTTTACCCCTCAAAAGCCACTGGATGACTTGAAATAGGAACATGTACAATCCAAAACAGTGTTAGCAAAAGGAGAGTAAAAAGTGAAAAGATAATGACTGAATCCCCTTTGCTTCAATTTCTTTAATAAAGCTGAACGCTGCAAGCACTACAGAGCTCTACAGGTGAGGAATGGACCTATATGGAAATTCATATGCCCATTTTGGAGAGTTTCTAGGCAGGCAGGAATTTTCTAGAAGTGGAAAGGCATTGCTGCTTCCCCAGCACTGCTCCAACTTCTCCCATCTTGCCCATGTGAGATGGGAAGGGCTGTGTAGGATCTCCACATACTGACCAGCCAGCCCACTTCCATGTCTGCAGATACAACTGGCCACTTAATGCAACTTTCAAAGCTGTGGAGCTCCTGCTGGCTGATCCCAATCATATCCCAGTTGTCAGCCACCTGAGGCCTCAATACTTCTGAGAATTGTCTTAGCTCCCCTTCCAAATGTTTCTCATTATAGCAGAGTGTGAATTTAGAGTGTAATAGCTGTGTCAGATCAGCTCCACATCCAGACCCTAGCAATACGGATGCCTATGCATGGCGTTAATCAGAAACACTTTTCATATACAGAAAGCCAAACTGGTTCATCCAAGGTGATACAGACTGGGAAACACAGACTTCAGACACTGTAAGTTCATGCTTGCAGCCTTAAGCCTTAATTTATTTTTTTTTTCTTTAAATGTCACTGTTGTCCTGGTTGATAAACAGTGTGGACTGAGCACATGTCTGCAAGTATGTCCCACAGACCTGAGGTGCCCCTGAGGTTATCCCAGCCAGATGTGGTAAAACTAGCCTTTCTTATGGGGAAACTGGAACTGCAGGAGTGGCACTGAAGGATTCTCAGTGTTATTTTATTTGTATTCTCTCTACAAAATGGGCAAGTGCTAACTTAGTTTAACCTAGATCCTGGGCTCTAAGCCACGCTGCCATCTGTGCTAGCTAGTCAGGATTCAGGATATTCAGACTGAAGCTAACCTTTTGTCTCTGTGAAGGTGAAGAGTTTTCAGCGAAGATTCAGTAAAACATTAAACTACTGATAATACAAAAAGGACAGAGATATTTTATTTTTCATTAACTTTCTGGACATGAAATGGTTTGTTATTGTATCTGTAGTTGGTGGTAATAAACAAATTACAGGCTTTAAAAGAAGCTTGGGATGACTGTAAATTTCCATACAAAATAGTAACGCTAAAAAAATAAAAACCTCAGGACCTGACAGGAATAAGTGGTTTTATTTTTCTTCTTACCATTGCAAGGCAGAATTCTTCAGCTCTGGGCTTGATTTTCCCTTTGGATGATACAGCTCTTGTTTTAACTGAATAGCTAAAGCTGTGATGATGCTGCAATAGTTATTTAAGCCAAAGATGTTCTATACAATTTTTTAAAATGTTCCCTGCTTCAGGGAAAAAAAGGGAGAGTAAATTAAAAACATAAGGTTGTTTTTTGGTTGGATTTTTTTTCCCAAAATACATCCTTTCTATGTTCTGTATACCATAATTTCATGTTTAAACTTTTAACCAAAATGCAGCATGCTTAATGAAGTACAGCACGCAGATCAACAGTTTCCAGTTTTCTGCTGTTTGTGAATCCAGTTCCAGCATCACAGACTTTTTTCCAGTTGCTTCTTTGGTCTGTGAACCCTGATTTATTTGAGAATCACTGAGTTTGCAGAACCATGGCTATGGGAAACCTCAGTGATGAGGAATGAGGCCTTTGTTTGCAGGAATACCAGTTCCCAGTACTGCCTTGGCTGGTGTCCTGGTTCTGACAGTGCATATGACAGCATCAGATGACTGAAGTTGTAAAAATGGCACGGTAGGCAGATAATTTCTTCTTCACAACTGTTTTCACCCTGATTACAGATATTTAAAGACAGTTTTAAAACCATAAAACATGAGACTTCAATAGTCTTTTAAAATGTCGGTTTCACAAAATCTGAGTATCCCTGACAGCTGTGGAAGTTATGTATGGCTGTCAAAACTTCAGCTATATCCTTGATCTTATTTTGAATTTTTCTTTTTGCAAAACAATACCGATCACTTGTTTTTATTTTGGAGTTTCTCTGCCTTCAGTTTCATTGTGTGAAACATTTCTTTGTTCTTGTATTGCAAGACAGGGGTCTCTAACTTCTCTATGCCATTGCTGTTTTACTTTTATATCCTAGGTAGTGTTCTTATTCTTTCACTTGAACAAAGCAAAAAGACTTAAAATTGTCATCTCTTCAGTTTCATGCTACCAGGTTTTCCCATTTCTTGAAATCAGAATGGTAGAGGTCACGTTGGTGGATGGACCGCAACAGATCATTGCACATTTCCCTGTGCATATGGCCTCTCCCTTTTCCCCATCACATTACTCACAGCTGCATATGCCTCTGATTTGCCTCTGCCTTGTCCCCACTAGTTCTGTGATCTCCTTTCTATTTTCAGGAATCTCAAACATTTGGCCTTCTCTGGGCGTGAGGTGGACCGGCTGGGTGGATGAACCTGCACTCTGGACAAGTAACAGAGGTGGCTGGAAACCGCTGGGTCGGTCGGCTTCTGTCTCTTGCCTGTCAGGCACTCGTGGCAATTTATTCTTTCACGCCGTACTCCTTTTCATGGCACAGATGTGATACAGGGGGCTTGGATTTTAGCTGCTCTCCCGTAAGCCTGGATTGCATAACCGAATACACAGGCGTACTGTTGTATGTTTACTGTTTGCATATGCAGCTTCAGTTGAGCAGGGAGCTGTTGGAGGAAAAATTAGTAATGAAAACGAGTATCAGAAAGTAAACTGCTTCTGGACAAGTGTCTGAGAACTGTTGGTGGGGAGCGACAGGGCAGGGGCAGGTGGCAATGCAGTGCAGCGCTGAGGGAAGGGGCCTGCGAAGCAGAGTATGGCTTCTTCTGGCGAGCGACAGCGGGAGCCCAGCTAGGGTGCTGCCTGGGCTTGTCTGAGGCCTTTCCTAGGCTGCCTGCAGGCAACAGTCAGTCTTTGCATTTGTCGAAGGTTTCACATAGAAATGCCTTTTATTTTTTTCCTAGAGGCAATGCGAATGCTACTTGTGTTTTAAGATGGCTTTGCCATTGGTCACTTGTCACAGGCAGCTGGAGGCCCAGCCTGATGACCAAGCTGCGCCGGGGCCTTGGGACGCACACGAAGTGGTGGGCTCTGTGATGTGGGGGGCTTGCTGGACTCTGCCGCAGGGCCTGCAAAGGCAGCAGGTCTCCAGATCTGACTGGATCATCACTCCAAGGAAAACTTAAGTGTTCTCTGGAGGTGAGGGGCAGTGATGGAGAGGCAGAGGGAGATGAGGGAGCTGGGGCAGGCTGGCTGCCTGGGAGGCCAGCGCTGGCTCTTTCTCCCCCAGGCAGGAGTCACTGCTGAGCCGTGTGCCCATCCTTGGCATTGCTGTCAGCTGTCTCGCTCCTCAGAGATCTGGCACAGGAAAGTAGGTGGCAGGGACAGGGCTGTTTTCCTGCCCCCAGCAGTCCACTGCTGTAGGCTGTCATCTACTTCAGCTGCACACGTTAGAGGATCCTGTGCTGAGAAGTCTGAACAGAGGCAGCCTCGCACTGTGGCAACAGGTGAGTTCTGCCAAATGCCAGCATACTGGAAAACTGGATTTGAGGAGGAATGAAACTTTAGTGTATCTTGATTCTGGATGTCAGTGCAGGTCCTTTTATTTTTATATATATGAAACAGTAATTAAGTCAAAAGGAAAAGCTGCACAGAATGATGCTGGACTGTCAGTTCACAGACCAAAGGATTGTACCCCTTAGAAGAAGATGCAGAGGTATTTTATGCAGTATTTTCTATCCTGTGTTGGGATAGCTATCACTTTCTGAAGGTGTAATTTCATATGCTGTTCTGAGTGTGGCACTTCTTTAGTGAGTGGAAGAAAAACAAGTGAAAGACTTGAAGCTTGCTAGCAATGAGGGTCTTTAACATTGATCTGTTGAAGGGATGTGAAATTATTTTGCAAGGTATTTATACATCCTTTCTGTTCAGCTGGTATTTGTGACTTGTCCCATAATTTTTTGAGAGCTGTGTTATACTCCATCCACGCTTGTCATGAACCCCAGAAATCACTGGACTGAATTTTCTTGCAGGGATGCCGTGTGTGTTGCAGTTAAGTGTTTGATATAGTAAAGACTGTGGTAAAAGATCTGTTCTGATAGAATATGCATAGTTTTTCAAATGCTTTGCTCAGATTAATTTTTTATTCCCAGTGAGTCCAATAACAACTTACAACTGGAGTTTTTTCATGAAGTTGTTGGAAATAACTGTACTGCAGCAAATGATAAATATGCTATATTATTCTGAAAATTCTGCACTGTAAACCATGAACATAATTTTCTTACTTATAAGATACTTTCTGTGCTGTGCACAAATCTCTTATTATGTGTCTAGTGTTGCAGTTGTCCTTACAAGATACTTTCCATGCTGTGCACAAATCTCTTACTGTATGCCTTGTGTTGTGGTTGTCCTTATTTTCATTTAAATTTATTGCAGTGTTTTGTCTGAAGAAAATATTTTGATTGGTTAGTAAACATGCCACAGGGGGTAGGTAATTTACATGAACCGGCAATTCGGTTGAAATTGCTATACAGCAGTTGAAACTATCTATTTCATCCTTGCTGTAGTTAAACAAGGGGAAAGAGCTCCCCAAAATATGAGCAGGTGGCGGAACCCCAAACCAAAAAAACCCTGCCAGTTCTAGAAATATGGAGTAGGTGGTTTATTTGTTTCTAGTGAGGCAGTAACTTTCTGTGAAAATAGGAGGAGCATGGTATGTTAGTCTCTATGAATACCCCAGCAATGTGTTACTATTGCAATAAATTCCTGTAGTCATTGATGCTGTTCTTTTTTTGCTATAAAACTAGGTGAAACTGAAGTTCATTACTAGTAGCTTGAGACAATTAAAGTGAATTTCTCAGCCTCTAATTAGCACTAAAAATGCCTGCAAAGTAGCAACTTCATTGACAGAATGAAGCAAATGAAAGCAAATGTCAGAGCTCTGTCAGGTATGAAGAATGATGTTTTCTGCAGAGCATGAAGTTTCTTAAAAAGCTGTTGTTTGCCCTTGTTCTGGTTGCAATAAATCTGTTAAGTATTTAATAACTAAGACATGCATTCTGTAAAACCACCTAATATGTTAGGTGGTTTTAAGCTATGAATGGCCACCCAGTTCTGCTATAGGACTTAAGAAAGTTGCGCAGTCCTGGGCCTCCATTTCCCAGTCTTTTATGACTGTGTGAGGCTGCAAGTGAAAGCATTTGTGTTTGGGAACCACTGAAGCATACCTAACGCTGAATAGTTTAAATATGTAAAAGATTCTGCTCTGGGACATGATGTGACAGATTATATCCTTCATTACTCTTGGACATTGCAGAGCATCTTGCATTCTGTACATCCTTGAGAAGTGTTCACCGACAAAGTGCTTTCTGCCACCTCATTCCTTCTGTTTCCATTTTCACTTCAGTGAAGTACTGAGACCCAAGCTCCAGTGGGCCCAAAACTAGATAGAAAAAGAAATCTAGAAGCCTAAATATGTTCTCAAGAGATGTCTAACTATACACATGTCTCAAGTCAATTAGTGCTCAGATTTTCATTGTCAATATTTTCTGAGAGCTGGAAGCTCTGTTTCTGCCTAGGCGTTAAAGTGTCTGCCATATCCGCATGATTGTTTCTGTCATTTCGCTACAATGAAAAATCACAACAGGGCTGCAAAAGAGGGGGAAAAAACACCACCCCAAAACATGAGGGAGGGGCAGTCTTCCCTTGTCTATTTTAGAGAGCTCAGCAAGGATGTGAAAGATTGAAGATGATTTCTCTCTTCCTTCTGGGAATGTGGTAGCCCAGACACACTTTCCTGTGTCCTGCCTTGCAGATGACCCCCATCTGGGCTCCTCAGCTGAGACTGCTTTTTGCATATAAAAAGATGAGAGACTTACCTAAAAAAAATAAATAAACAAGACTTCATATTTTTAACGTTTATGTATCTAACTCTTGGACTACTTTCAAAGCTGTTTAAATGGGCACATTGCTGCTTGTGCTACAGGGGGAATTGGTTTGAACATGTACCATTAGGTTCCCCATTAGCATGTTATGGTTCCCATTGGCTGACTTTGGCATCTTCTTATCCAGGTTGCTGGTTTTTGAGGGTGCCTTGTGAGGCACCTCCTTTTCCTGTGAATGTGGAGCGCTGTGCACAGGTACTTGGCTCGGGACTATAAGGACAGTGCCTGGAAATTTGGTAACAAAATCTAGGCAGCAGGTAGCTCAGCCACACAGGGATAGTCTCTCTTGCTGGAGAAGGTATTTAGTGAGTTGTATTCACTGCCCAAGAGAAAATAACTGTAATCTTCCTTCATAAGTGAGGATTTGCAGCCTACCTAAACACTCCAACTTCATGATGAGTATTAGCCCAGGCCGTTTCTCCATCTGAAAACTGTGGAAAGTTTGCACCAGGACAAATGAGGCAGCATGTGCTAAGCATGTCCATGTATAACATGGTGGTCAAAGAGCCACAGATTTTACTTTTTCCATATAGGGTTCTCTAAAACATAGCAACACTCTTAAATCCTGTACATCTGAGGAATTAACAGTAAATCTTGAGACCAGCTGTAACACATCTGAAGATTAAATGTGGTGATCCAGGGACAGAATAATTCATTCAATGCTGAGCCACATTGAGATCTACAGCATCTCTTTCTGTTGTATTTCATGATGCCTGTTGATGGTTTAGTGTGTGTGATTGACTTGCTATCCACAGTATACAATGGAAGCTCATTAGCTTTTCACCCATTTTCCAAATACTTTTTGCACCAATAAAAACAATGAATTGAAAATCAAAGCATGAAATACTGTTTCTTATAGCTACATGCAGGCAGTCTCTGGTTTTTGTGTTATTCCTTGCTTAAGTTCTTCTGATTCAGTGACAATTCATTTATGTAAATACAGTTTTTAAAATGTACCTAACAGTTCATTCAAATTTCTAAAATGGTTGAGTTTGGAATGTTATCTCTTTACTGCAATTCTGTAACAGGAATACTTCATGTCATGCACACAAAGGCCAGGCTAAGCAGCAAGCTATGCCAGAATTTTCCTGGCTTCAGCCTTAATAGGAAGTGGTCAGGAATTTCCTGCTTTGAAATGTTTTTGATGGAGTTTTGAAATTGTTGTGACATTCTAATTTAACACCATTTGAATGAAATGGTTCTGCTTTACTCCCTGGTGTTTATTTCAAAAGCTATAATAATTTACAATAAAGCAAAAAAAATTGAAGCCATCAAAATAAAACATTTAGATTCATTTAGGATTACCTATGGCTTGAAGCCATGTTTAGATTTTTGACATTTTATTCATAGCTACAAAAAAATATATATTGAAATTTTGTGTGACAGCAAAACCACTTCCATCTTGGTCTAGCATTAATAATGTGTTAAGCTAGCTTTTCATATTGGAAATTATGAATGGAGGAAAAAATATGGTAAGGCTGTGTTTCTAAGACATAAAAAGAAAGCATTGCATGACATGAAAAAACTGCTAACCTTCAGCTGACAAAGCCAATGTCATAAATATATGAATATGTTTGTATATTCTCTAGCCTCAAAATATATTGAAAGCAGCAGCCACCACTCCACTTGGGCATTTTCTCATAGTGTAAGTATCTTCCTTCTTGTTCCTTTTGTGTCTCCTTGCTCATGCAGATGGGTTTGGTGTTTGTAACATTACAGCTGTTCTTGCTACCCTGAAGTGTGCAAAAGCTCAGTAGCTGATGAATATATAGCATAATAACAATCATGATGGTAATGAAGACTAATTTATTACTCTGGCCGACGCTTAATCTGATGTAGTTGTCAATGTCAGATGCCTGTGAGGTTGTTCTTCTTTTTCATATTACCAAGTTAGGAGCAAATTGAGGGTTGGCAAAAAATGGCAGGAACATTTTCACTCATAAATTATTTTCAACCTTTGTGAAATACCTGTTGCCATTTGACCTTTTACTGTTTGGGTGACTTCTGTGAAGTCGTGTTGGTACTGAACCGGAGACTTCTGTCTACGCCAGAAACTATACAGTTTTGAAATTTTGCATAGATTCTGGATGTGTGCATGATTTCATTGGAAGTTAGTATGAGCCAGTGTAACCATCAGAGTGGAAGAAAGCCTATCAGCCACCTTCTTTATATATATGCTAATACATTTTGAGGCATGTATATTTGGGAACAGCCCATCCCAAGAAATAACTTATTTCTGGGCAGTTAAACTTGAGTTACAGAAGCACAAACAATTTTTTTCCTTATCTGCATGTGGAGGGATTCAAAGCTCAGGCTGTAATTGGGCAACAGCAAATCTCATTTAAAATTGCACCTTGCCAAAAGTTGATGTAGTTATCAAAAAACCCTAATGCCACTGATGATTACATAGGCAGAAAACTTGTTGTAGGCCACAGCTGGGGATAGAGATGGAGGGGAGGGAAAGGAAGCATGCCAAGACTGCAAGAAGGAAGTCACTTTTTTGTTGAGCAAGCTTAAGATGCTCAAGGCAGTCTCCCAGGTCACTGGTGCATGGGTTATTTGCCCACCTGAGAAGCAGAAATATACCTGCTGGGGAAATGCATGATGGAAACACTGGCAATAGTACCTTGTTGTTAACTGTGGCAATTTTAAATGGCTTAGAAATACTAGCCATTTAAAAAGCAACAGCACTTCAAGCTGGTTTAGAATCAGCGTAATTTAGGTTGGACGGGACCTCTGGAGACCTAAGTCCAGCCCTCCGCTCCAAGCAGAACCAACTACAGGAGGTTGCCCAGGGCCTTATCTGACCACGAAGATAAGCATTCAACTGCTTGCCTGGGCCCTGGCCCGTTTCACTGTGAACACTGATTTCCTAATACCTCACTGGAATTTCCTTTATGGCGGACTGTTTCAATGTCACTCATCCTGTCCCTGCATGCTTCTGAGAAGCTTCCCCCTCTGCCCCTGCCAGCTGCCTTACATTGACGTGTTAACATATATCCATGCTGACTATTACGGAAAGAAAGAACAAGCATCCAGAACAAGAATTAGGAATACAAACCCAACATTTAAAGTGCAGCATTTTGCTTATGTGTCACAGTAAGTATCTGTAGAAACAGCAAATTTTTTCGATCTGATTTTTTCCTGGTTTAAAAAATGCATATATTAACAATTTTTAAAATTTAACCCACATCCAGATAGACTGTAAATGTTATTAATGACAGGAGTCCAGCGTACAGCTTTCTTCCTTTTTTCATTTTTCGGTCTAACTCTGTGTTGATGCTGGTTAATTAGATTTAAAATAATGCCATGTCTTCAGTTCAGCCATAACTTGGTCTTCAAATGCTCCTTGATACATATCACAACAGAAAGAAGTGCCCTCTCTTGCTCTTCCTCTTAGGCAGTTGTTTGCCTGCCCCGCTTCACTGCTGAGCAGCTGCTGTGATTTATAGGATAGTTTCTGTGCCAGTTACATAAAGTGTGGGGTGACAAGTTCATGATTAGTAAAGAATATGTACAGCTGATCACAGTAAAAATTGATTATGCTAAATGTGACAACACTGGTGCCAGTGTGGTGCTTTGATGAGCCAAGGACAAATGCTTGACATGTTTGTCATGTATATAATTTTGCTTTATTTTGTTGCTTAGGATGAGTTTCAACTAAAATCTAGCTGTCTGGACAGGCATCAGTCTTGAGCAGGGGTCCTCAAACTGTGGCCCACGGGCCAGATACGGCCCCCCAGGGTCCTCAATCCGGCCCCCGGTATTTACAGACACCCCCCCCACCGCCGGGGTTGGGGGGGGAAACCAAGCAGCTGCAGATGACCTCCTGCCACTTCATCCATGCACCGGCCCCCTGTTTAAAAAGTTTGAGGACCCCTGGTTGAGCATCTCCACACTGTGATTTCTCTTGCCTACGTCCAAAGAGGCTCTCTAGCCTTTTCTATGATGATAGAAGAGTATGTGCGTGGATTTTCTCTCCCTGCCTGCCTCCCTCCCTCTCTCTTAAACTGGCCAAAACTAGATAGATAAATCCTGCCCCTAAGCAGTATCTATCCCATATGTGATTCCCAACTTCATTTTCATAATAGTGTAGTTCTTTTCAAACCTTCTAGTTCTCATTTGTGAATTTCAAAATGCAGTGGAGACCAGTAGCAATAACCAGTATCTGGGTGGGAAACTGAAACATTGTGAACAGAGAGTGGAAGCAGATAACAAGAAAGCCATAATTAGAATCTGCGTTTGTGAATTCCCAATGTACTGCCCTGAGCTTTAGAACAAACTGTAATGTGAGTTCTTTAGGGATATTTTTATTATTATTATTTCTTTTTATTTATTTTTAAGAAATGCTAGACCTTAGAATTAGGTTATTATGTGATAACTTCCATTTCCTTTTTCAATTTTAATTAAACCTTCAGCTTGAAGGTACAGGACTCAAAGCTCTAAATGTGTAAAGAAAAGAAAGGTCTTTAAATACAGTCTGTAAAAGAAAGCCTATTTTTAAACATAATCTCCTGAGCTTTGAAGAGGGCCTTAGTCATGGCTCTCCCATCCCCAAAAGCCTAAGATTTCACTTCCCCACCCCCCAACTATTGCTGTATCTTTTTATGTGTCTGCATTTAGCCAACACAGTATGCTCTGTTTATGCATTGATGGTGGTACATAGTGATAAATCCATTGCAGAGTAGCAGGTCTTTGCACAGAATGCTGTGGTGGTAGTCTGATCTGTCTAGAGCTAAGATGATTCAGTATTGAAAATCTGTGTGGTCTTGGAGAGGAAGGAAACAATAGCTTGCTTTAAGTAGCTATATTTTAAGCAGACCACCTCCTTGTTTTTGGGATGGGGGGAGTAAATGAAATCATTTGATCATCATCAAAAGCCTAGCAAGTCTGGAAGGACTCCTTTTCAAAATCTTATTACATTTTTTTTCAGTTTGAAAACAAAAAGAGAATCTTGTTGGAATTCTTTATTGGGTCTGGGGTTTTTTGCGTGGTTTTTGCCTAACAATGCTCAGATACAAGGGTGGGAGTCTCTCCTGGATCAATGGCAATTTACAGTAAGGCTCTGCATCTGTTGGTGTGGAGTAATTAACAATATGGAGCAGCACAGGTGCTTACCCCTAAATTGGAGTGAATGAGACCTTTTGTGTTTTTAGAGCTAATTGCAGTTAAGTCTAGATAGCAGGGCATTGTACTGTAGGAAATACCTCTTAAACATTGCTGTTTTGTCCAATATGAAAAAATTTAGCAGTAAAGCTGATTAGGATTAATGAGTTATGTGGGTCAAAGTTATTTCTCTAGATGATTATCATAGACTGAAGGTAATATAATTTTGCTAGTGTTTTTCAGTCACTTGTAATAGGTAGATGCTGTCCTTATGCCTAATATACTATGTGATAATGTTCTTTGTAGCGTTAAATAATAATTTCCTAAACTTAGCAAATGTAAGTACAATAAGTATGAAAAATGCATCATTCTGGTAACCTGGAATGGTGTTAAAAGGATATAGAAGGGAGTTCAGAGAGGTAAATGTTTACTCCTTGTGTTCTTCTGGGGAAAAAAAATCTAGTGAGGAATACATAACTACTTCAATGTGTGTGTGATAAAATAGATGTACTCCTTTTATCACCTCAGCATATGTATATGCTTCATTTCAATAAAGTGAACTTACTGCTCATAATGCTACAAAAATCACTATTAAGCTATATTTAAGACAATATTTTAATTAAATTTAAGCCTCTAAACAATGAATTTAATTAATAGATTGTGTTCTTCAATGACTTTTAAATAAAAAGGATTTTGTTTTGCTTTCTGTTGAAGAACAGATGAGTTCGTACATAATAAGCTGTGTCAGGACTTTTCCTTTCTAAACCTTTAAAAGCTGATTTGGTCTTTACAACAGAAAATTCAATTGCAACTCCTACTTGTGTTGCCCTTCTGCCAACATACCTAGGGAATGATTAAGATGGTACTGTGTGTTACTGTAGAAGTTGAAGAAAACATAATGTATTTTCAGTACTACTCATTGTTTTGCATGTATAAGTATGCAAATGTTATATGGGTAAAAACTAAACACCAAGATTTCTAGCTGAAGCTGTTCGTAAGCATTGGTTAGCTACTTTTTTTCCTTAAATATATGGCTATATCATAGTGTATATTTGGAGTAATTTTATATACTGTCATTTATTTCCCTTCAGTAAACGTTGGCTGTCTGCCTTCATTTCTTTATGTCTGTGCGTGTGGTAAGTTTCTGGACAAATAGTGCTATACTTTGCAATCATGCTGTTGTAGCTCAAACATTATTTTAGTAGAAACTTGAAAAGGGTATATTTACTATTATTTTAGCTAAGCTGTAGCCTTTTTAAATTGGCAATATAGCATACTTTGCCATGTTAAATTTATGAAATCAATTTTAAAAAACATTTTTTCCTACTTTATTTTATTTGGAAATCCCTGAAAAATATCTGGAACCATAACTATTTCTGTTTATTACCCACTTTTATATTTATTTCTTTCATTTCTTCCCTTCATCAAGCTTTGCTTGCTTTTTTTTATGTACGATCCTTAGATTCAGTCCTTTGCTTGAAGTACGGACACTAAATGTTATGCTATCATAAGCAAAGTGATGGACAGCAGCCCTTGTTTTACACTCAGTGCATGGCTCAGATTTGTTTTTTGAGAGAGTGCAAGCAACCCTCAGAAATTGAGGCTGGCTTCATGGAGAAGAGATAGGGATGTCCTCTTACAGCTGAGTCACTTACTTGAGATGGTGGTAGGAAAACAAGACTAGAAGCTGGACTTAAAGCAGAAAGCAGCCCTCCACCTAAGGAACTGGATAATAAAGTACATATTTTCAGTTGAGTTTGTGCTGTGGTCCCCTCAATGCAATGCATCAGAGGAGCATTAGGGAACACGTTGCAGCAATACAGACTCCGTACACTTTATTCTCTTCTGGAGCCCAAGGAGGAGAGGAATACAAACTGAATCAGCCTCCCTCAGACTGTTTCTGAGGCTGCACAACTGTGTCCCATTTGCTTGTGACCTGCAATGACTGCATATTTAGAAAAAAATGCCATTTTAGGCACTTAACAGGAACTGGAGCAGTTTTATTGGCAGAACTCTCCTGCACAAGGCTGTATTTTAGTTCTAAGTAGTTAAGCTCATGTGACTGAAAGCATGTGACATACTGCTAACTGCAACAACACCCGCTCCTAGCATTTCTAGCGCTTGTCCTGAGGAAACCTGAAAACACTTCAGTAAGGCTACTGCAGTTGGCCTTCATTTTGAAGACTGGGAAATTGAGGCACAAAGTGGTACGTCTAGGTCAAGGTCAGTGAGGCACTGGCAGGTCTTGGCGCCCCAAGCATCAGCCCAACACACAGTACAGTAGTTCATTAACTTCTGTTTGGCCCGTCAGTTGTCAATGAAAGTGTGATTGATTCAAGTGCTCTTTGGGTACTTGAGAGCACTGTTGCAAATGGTCTGTTCCTATTATGTTATGAAAGATTTTTTTTTCTTTAGTGCTGTTAAATATACATCCATATTTTGGCATATTCTGTGCTTTTAATCTTTCATTTTCATATTGTACCAAATCCAACTCTGTTTCTGATCTGTTAGTTTAATTTTAGAAATTTTCTAGTTTGACAAATGTTGATGGATTTCCATAATAGTCTTTATGCTTACACATTCTTAAGCTACAATGGGTTTTCAACAAGAAGTAGATAAAAGCTTAATTTTAAAAAGTGGAGTACAAGTTTCTATGTATTGTATGGTTTTATGCTGTGGATAGCAGTGGCAAGCACAGTTGCTACAGCTCAGACAAGAGAGAAAGTGTTTGCCATTTGACCCTGCTCCTGAGCGGTCCAGGGATGTGGTGCTACACCCCTCCACAGCCCTATGAACACACATTAAATAATGGCAGTACTTGAACAAGATTTTCAGAGCTACTTCAAATGGGCATTTAGTTTTATATGGCTTTGAAGGCAGGTGACATATGATCTAGGTGGGGATGGAGTTTCTTGCAGTATGCTGCAAAAGGGGATGTGTGAGCAGTTGATGGGGAGCAGGGAAACCATGTGTTCTTCACTGATGTAAAAAAATCCCCAAACTAGTCTTATTGCTGCTCATCATGAGAACGCACTTCAAAAATCTTTAAGTATTTCCAAAATAAGTAAAAAAGACTGTTACCTCTCATCATGTATCAGTCAGCATAACTTTTGATCCAGGCCTTCATACTTCTCATCATCTTTTGCTTTGCAGCAGTGTTTGTACCTTCTCTATCCACATCTTCTTAGGAGGTATGGAGAATCATTGACTTCAAAGGCAGTGTGTATTTTAGTAGTGAGACACCGTGAAGAAAAATAAATCAAAAAGCCATTGTGTAGGCTTTTGGTATGTGGCTCATCTTTGTAGTGAAGATCAAATAGGTGGTAAATTTAAGTTTTAAAATAATTTTACATTTGAGAAACTAAAGTGTGGAGCAAAAAGCACCTGTAGAATGTTAAATTGGTGATAGAGGATCGATATGCTTGAGTGGTTTGTTTTGTGGGTTTGGGTTTGGTTTTTTTTTTTGTTGCGGGGGTGTGTGTGTGTGTGCATTCTCTGCTTTGGGGTTTTTTAATGTGCAGTTTTACAAGAATGACAAATACCTTCAGAAATCATGGGAACAAGCAAAGCCTAAGAAATTTTGTCCCAAAGGATGACCTTCCTAAGAAAATATATGCAAATGTCTGGCATAAGGTCTTATGATAAAAATGACTTCTCAGTCATAGTTATGACATTGTCCCTCCAGTCCTATAGGCTGTATACTGGGTGTAGCAAACAAGATTGGATTTTGTTTGTTTGTGGCAATACATTGCTGCTGTTACTGGTAATCCATCATGCAGCTTGCTAGAGTAGCTGTTCTGTTCTCCTGCAGCATTAACTTAGCTCTAAGTATGTGGTATGCCTCCTGCTTACCTGCAAATTCCCGGTTACAATATTGTGCTTTTAATACAAAAGTTATATTCATATTGCCAAGTAATTGGCAAACCTTTCCATGCTAGGATTGGCTGTGGCATTGCTAAAAATTAAATTGGTACTATGCCAAATTCATTCATGCCGTAACATTTTTGTTAACGTTTGATTTAAATGGCATTACACCAGATCTGAGTTTAGCCTATTGTGCTTCTGTTGCTTAGTTTTTCCAGGCACAGATACAGGAAGGAACAGGGTGGATATAGTATAGCTGGTATCTTCTTTGCCTTTCCCATGATTCATTTTCCTTGTAAATTAGTTTCATTGAAGGAAATTATATAACTTAGCAGATCCTTGGCACAGTTCTTCATACAAACAAAACACATTATGGAAAAAAAAAAGTATCTTTGTCCGTTATAGTTTGACAGCATTGTGTTCACTAACCATGTCTGACATCTGAAAACATAATGGGGCCACTCCATCTGAAGCAAGGAAGGAATAAAAAAAGCATTTCAAATAGGATGGCAGTGACCAAATAACTTTTTACAATATGATTTTTTGTTTGCATTCTTTTAGCTGTTTTATAACATTGTGGTAATCTTTACAAAGCCCAACCAAACAAAAGAACTTACACAATAGTTTTGTTTGGAGTATTGTCAGTTAAAGTACAACAGAAAGTAGATAAATAGGCAAATTTAGCCTATGCAGCAGATTTGGTCTGACCTCGTGATTGTTACCATCATATCCCAGTGAAAGAAATTTAAGAGGGTAAGCAGCTTAGTCCTGGATTCTATACTGTGGGCAAACAGTAAAGTGTGAATTGTGAATGTAAAAATGACATTTTAGAGACTATCTCTTCGTATTTTGCTTATTTGTTTTCCATTCATTATTTCCTCAACAGCTCTTGGAGCTGACAAAGAAAAAGGACAAACTTAGTCTGCATCCTGTCTCTTCTGTTGGCATGCTTTGCCTCTGTAAATGAAGCTTGCTTGTCTTAACTTCATTTCAGATTGCTGCATCGTTTGTCCTTTTCCTGTTCTGTGACACTGACTGTGCTGCTCTTTGAGTATGTTCCTTCTTTTCTATTGCATAGATACCTGTCTTTGTTTGATATTGATGATCTGTTCCCTTTTGGCAGCAGCCTGCTCTTGTACTGAATAGGTCTAACATGAAACTGCTCTTGGGGACATCATCTTCTCCCTTGAATCAGCCTATGATCTCTGTCTCCTTTGCCTACTAAAGAGATTCTCAAATGAGCACCCATTGCGGTTTCTTGCATGCAGCTTTCCATACTTGGCTGCAGCTCATCATGAGGACCTATAGAACTACTTCATTGCTCTCCTTCACGTCCCTCCTTTAAACTTTCATTGTGAGGTGTGTGGAAAACAGACTTTGTAGGTGGCTGTTGGGCTGGCCTGCACTGCTCCCACTTCTTATTGGACTTCCATCTCTCCTAATCCATCTGCCCTTCTTCCCTATGGAACATATTTTAGTAAAAGGAAGGACTACCCTTTTGTTCTTCGTTCTGTTTTCTAGAACAGTGACATCTTGATCTATGGCTAAGGCTGAAAGTAAGTCATCTTACTCATATTTGTTAACGTGTTGCATTAAGGAAAGACACAATGGAAGGATAAGGAGAAAAACACTCAAAAAGTGCCAAATTAGAGAAGGGGCTGAGGTATCAGGACCAGTCCTTTTAGAACCAGTGCCGCGTGGCATTGTTCCTTGCAATAACATTTATTTCAGGACTGTTTTTCTTAATTGTTCTTCCAATTTCAGTGTCCACACCCTGAAATAGCTATCTCCAATTTGTGAGAGAAAATTCTTTCGTGGTTTAGAGTTGGCATGCAAATCTTAAAATTAGAACAGACTGGTAGTTAAGCAGCTTTTGAAAGAAACACTGCTTTGAAGTAAAATTCTCTTCTTTCTGCAGCTCTGTTCGTTTAACATACAAGGATGGGATTGTGTGCAGAAGAGAGCAGCCATGATCTATAGCAATACAGATAAGCATTAGTGGGGTTTTCTTTGGGGTGGGAGAGGTGGGGGAAGAGCAGCAGTGAGGGAAATTTTGATTATAGATTCAATTTGTGCCCACTCTCCCACTTTGCTTATCTGGTCGACAGGAAAGTGGTGAGATCCCCCTTCTGCTGTATTTTGGGGCTGGGGGCATCCTCTGTGCTTCTTGGGTTGCACAAAGCCCTTCATTAAAAACCTTTGTGATCCTTTCTCCACTGATCGCTCAGTGAGAACTGCATGTTCTTGCTGATTGCTATTGTACTCTGAAGTAACCATATGTATTATTTCTTGTGAGATTTATAGCTCTGGTTTTGTTTTTTGTTTTTTCTTCTCCTTTTTCCCTAGTTCTGTCTATATATGAGTATACCTCATTATGGTGGTAGGCTCTTCCTTTATAGTGTCAATACCCACACTGTTTGAACCTAACATTACAATCATATAATAACTTTTACGTGTGGTATTTAAGCGTGTTGCTCTAAGTCCACTGGCAAATTTCACAACCCAGTGAAGTAGCACAAGTGTCTAGGAACTATTTTAACTATTCCAGCAAATGCCAAAAGCCAAATACACTGGTATAAAACAGAACAGGAACACAGAAATTAAGGATTTGCTGGTCTAGCATGGATTTACTCTAACGTCATAGATGCCTTTGGTTCTTTGGACTTTGCAAAATTATGCTACTGTTAAATTAAGCATACTAATAAAATACAGCACAAAGCAGAAATAAAATCTCTCAGTATTATTTTTTACATTCTTTTCTAATAAGTGCAAATAATAGTGATGGGCCTGTTTTATGAAAAAAGGAAAAGTCACATGAGAACAAGTAATGCATTTTCTTATTTTCTTAATCAAAATGTCTTTTCATAAAGCTTCATTGTACTGGCAGTGCTTTAAAAGGGAGGGGGAAAAGCCCTAACAAAATACAGATATTATTCTCTATCTTATTTATTATTTACTGTTTATGTAAATTAGGGATTAAAATCTTTCTTTGTGGTGGAAATAGAACTTAATAGTGCATATGGCATTGCAGTTTACAGGCGCTTAATTGTCAGAGGGATGATCTGTTGCTCTTTTGTGTTGAGCAATGAGGCATTTGCTTAGTAGTGGGAGAGAATCCAGTGTAGTATCAACTATGCCTTCCCCTACAGGTGGGCACCCGAGAGAGCTGCTGAGTTTGCTCTTGGACTGTGACAGGTGAAAAATGCTATTTAATGAGTTTTCTTCTCAGTCAATTAGCAGATGGACGGAGCTTTCCCATCTGTGCCTGACTCAACCAGGGTTTGTCAGTTGCCACATTTCCTTTGTGAGAGTGATGGGCAAATCATAGAATGGGGTAATGACAATGCTTTTGCTGGCTGCAGTCGGTCTCACTAACTGCTCAGATCTGTTTAATCTCAGTGTTTTTTTATTAAATAGTTCCCACTAGTTAAAAAGGGCAATGTGGAAGAAGGGTTCTGGTTAGGACAGTGCAGTGCTGTACATGGGCTATGGATGTCTTGGGGTAAAACAAAATACAAAGAATGACCAGCAACCCCCAGGCTGTACTTAACATTCTCATCTATACTTGTAATGTATCAGTAAGAAATGTATGTTTGGATTGCTTACTGTCTGCTAGAGCTGCTGTTACTGGTTGCCTTATTTTTAACAACTACTGGCTTTCTTGAAGAGGTATGTTATACCCACACCAGTAAAATATACATAAATCCTTCTAGAGTCTTTATTAATCTTTTCCCACCCTTTTCTTTTCATGTACCCTAGTAAAGAAAATTTCAGTCTGATACTAGAAAGCACAAAAAAAATCAGTGGGTTACCATTCACATGAATGTAATGCACCTTCCTCTTTGCAAATTCTCTTCCTAATTTAAACAGAATTTTCTAATTGCGCCTTTTATTCATTTCCAGACTCTATTAATCCATCTAAAGCACAGACTTTTAATTTCTTCACACATCAGTTCTACTGAAGTAATGGAAATAAGAGCACATTAACACATCACATCCTACTGCTGATACATTATATTTACTTGCAGTGATACATAGAATTTTCCAGAGGAAAGGGCAAAATGAGTAGCTATGCTTTCTCTACAGCAAATCAAAATCTCTTTGCAGGTTTTCCTGGAAAGTAAGATTCTTATAAATATATAGCATTCAGCTAAGAATCTGTATATTGGATGGCATTCAGTTGCCTGGTAGCAGTATTATTCCTGTTACCTATACACTTAGTATTTATTTTTCACTTCCCAGAAACTACTTTTGTCTTAAAATCTATTTGAGCAATTTTATTTCATATGTTTTATTGTAGGTTTATAAACTAACATAAATACAGTTTTGAGTAGGGGGAATTGCTTTGGTTTTCTTTTTCTTTTATTTTAAATCTTCAGTTCTGTGAAATATAGCTGCCTTGGGGATTCCTTTGAAAAACCTGATAATGAATGTAAGATGTGAGTGACTGGTGTGTGATTGTGTTGATGTTTTCCCTTCTCTTGAGCCCAGTTTGAAATTCAGCTCTGCACAGCAGGGATTGTCCTCAGCCACATATGACTATTTTGAGGATTGTGTGCTCGAGTAGCTTGTGCAGGCTTTGGGCAACTGGCAGCAGTTTGTCATGACTGCCTTTAGGCTAGTAAACCTTGGGGATTTTAATCCCTGCCCCTCTCTGTCAATCAAGCCTGTTTCACTTTTTGATGTAGTATTATATATTTTCAAACAAATGGTGTTCATTCTACAGTAGGTGCAAAAATACCAAAAGGCAAAATGCATAATGTAGGGGGTTTACCTATTTTCCCCTGGCTGTGCCACTGGAAATTATTTGCTCTGTGATATAATTGTTCATATTTAAATCATCAAGCTCGCCTGCCTATTTTCTCATTGTTTTATTTTGATTGAGTACTTTGATGCTGTGAATCCTGGCTGCATTTAATTCAATATAATCATGTGAAACTAAACCCTGAATGGCTTCCAAATGAATATTATTTAGTTTTCTTTGGCATTCACACAAGCAGCAGCTTTGCCAGCTGAGTAGTAAGTATAGACACGTTTTTCACTTCTGTGTGACATGGTCAGATTTTAGTGCTGTTCTCTCTTGCATTTCTGAAGTACTGAATGTGCTGTTCTGAATATTATTATTAATATTTTTCCTTTCTTTTAATCCCCGAATGTGAAAAATACAGCACTGAAAAAGCTGTTAACACCATTTTTATTTTTTTTTATATAAGATGAAAAGGGAATTTCCACACTTAATAGCCAGGTACTTTGCAAAGGTGACCAGACATACTGAGTGTCCAGGAAGAATAATTTGATGTGTATTTGTGACACATTTTAGAATATTATTCTATAAGATGGAAAAAAAAGAAACAGACATTTGTATAACTTTCTGTGTATAGCCATGCTGTTAAATTACAGAACCTCACATTATAATGTTGACAGGACTTCCAACGCTCCAAGTGAATTAGTTTTGATTTTAGGCTTCTTTTTGTCCCATGTTCCTTTTTGGGTGAGTTAGTGAATGTGGTACGCAATCTCTGTAGGTAATTCATGGTAAAATGCTGGCAGTTGATTTCAACGAGTTAGCCATAGAAAACAAGTTAGAAACAAATAGTGCTCAAATATAAGTGATTTCAGGAGGAGGCTGAGGTATCATCTTCTAGTGCCTGATGTGTTAAGGGGAATAATTGTGGCTTTCATAGGCTTTTTTTATTGTTGAAATCATACAGTTCTTTTTGTGTCTGAAAGGAGCAGGCAGCCAGGAAGTCAAAGGTTGCTCACAGTGAGCTGTTGGAGCTGTGGTGCACTGGAAGCAAACCAACACTAACCTATCCTCTGCTGGCTTCTCCAAGTGGGAAATAGGCATGGAGTCTAAACTGTGGGGTTTTTCAACTTTTTTTAATTATTATTTATTTTTTTTCCAGAGAAGGGGCAATGTAGTTCGTGTTCTTTGACACCTCAATGATTTTCACACCCATGAAGCTCATATGGTTGCACTTTGGCCCTGGGTTTTTTTCTGCCTTTTGAGTATTATTACCCTATTGTAGAAATATGAGTTTGGGTTGGGTTTTTTTTGTTGTTGTTGGGTGGTTTCTTAATGAAATGCAGGACCATCGATTGAGAGATTTTACTCCCATACAGCAGATTATATGATGAGCAACAGGTTTCATGATATAATAATAGGGCTAATGCCAGTCTGCCTGTCTCTTGCCTTCCTCCTGAGTCTGAGAATGGGTGAGTCCCTAAAGCCCTTGCTTAAAAGAGGGAAATGGTAAAATCCCTTTGTAACATACTCCACATGGGACAAAATCCAAAGACTTTGTTCAGAACACAGGGGTCGTCCTTTAATGATGATTAACGTGGGTCCTCTTGTCACCGTAGTGCATGTGCTCCCATAACAGTGTGTCATCCCTTCTACTGTTTCATTTTCTTGTAAGGTTTGAATACAGAAGAGTGCAGGCTGCGCTGCCTGTATCTGAGTGGTATGGACATCAGCCCAAACAAGGAATCAAAAGGGAATCCAAAAATGAAGTGACAGCAAGTCCTGATAAATGAACGGGGAAAAGGGAAATGGAAGAAAGGCTTAAATTTCATGAGATGTTGGAGACAGATCTTGCATCCCATTTTACTGTGACAGGAAAGAGCTATTTTAAGTACAACGTACTGGGCTTGCCCTTCTTGCATTCTGCGAGTCTGACCAGACGTTTGATTTTTAGAACCCTTGGTTCTGCTTGCAGGTTGAGGGGCATGCTTAAACCTGTTTGTTTTCTGTAGGCATATTTTTTAAGCCTTTTTCTTCCTTGTAATTTCCATGCTGTTATTACTCCGTTACCTACTCAGTCACCTAGACACTGCGCGTTCTGCGAAACTTTGACCTGGTGTTCACCAGGCTGTCAGGCTCCCATGGTACAATTACAGAATGCATAAGGGAGGTTTAAAAATTATTTGGTTCCCTAGTTTTTAACAGTTTTACATATGATTAACTGCTAACTGTCTCAAAATGCTGCTGTAAGCACTATCTTTATATTCCACCAGAGATGTGCTCTCAGGAGAACAATGAGACGTTTATGGTATTAGGGTGGGAGGGAGATTAGAAAGTGTAAAATAATTTCTTACTCATAAACTCCCAGTAAATTATATTTTCATTTCATAATAAAACACTTAGTTTCAATAAAGATATACGTCAGTGGATTGCCAGAAAATGGCACTATATTTTTAGTCCTTAATGAAGGATAACAGTGAAATAATCAGATGGGTTTGGAAATTGTTTCTCACAAATCTTTGGATCTTTGTTTGTGGGAATTCTTGGACTGAGCCCTTTCATTTATGTTCTGCTCTCATCATCTCACTTTCATTAATTCAGAACCTCAAGTTACTGAATTGTGAAGTCTGCTTTTGCTTTTTGTTCAAATTGCAGATCATTAAACAACAGTGATATGTTATACTCAGATGGCAGTGCCATTTTTCTTCTGAATTAGAAGTCACATAGCCCAAGACCCCAGTCTTCCTCTGCCACAAAGAATAGATGGTCCCATAGAAAGATAGGGTCCTGCTCAGCTCTGGCCACGTGCTTCCTTTATACTCTTGTGTTGTCTTACATGGAGGGTAATGGCCACAGTATGTGACCGTGTCACTTCTTGTAACATTTTGGGTGATGGGCTTTCTCCATAGCCTAACTGGTCTTTGGCATGCTTTTCTAAAGAGCTCCCTAGTCTGGATTAATTTTATGTTTGCAAAAATAATGAAAGACTCATGGATGCTATGGAAGTATTAGAGACTTTTATCTCTGAAATTTCACCTTTCATGTGTAAAGCTGCATAGAGGTTAGGTGATTTGGGGACGAGGATGTTAGGACAACTGACAAGTTTCTGCTGTGATTCAAATGATCGACTTTTTTCCAGTTCTCTTTCTGGGGTAAAGCAGCTCACTTTGAGCTGGATCGTCAGGCTGCAGCATCACATTTGCTCAACACACACCTTGTTGGTTTGAAATTATTCAGGCTTAACCCTGGGAATGGAGGTAGAATTACCTTTACAAATAACATCAAAGACACAAGTTTAAGAGTCTGAAGATCATGTCCTTGGGCACGGAGGTGATTCTAATTAAATCCCCACCTATGTACCATGCTTATATTATGGATCTTAGTCTTACACTCCGGTTGGAAAAACAACCTGCAACACATCTGGTAACAATTGGTTAGAGATCTTTAATAAAGCATGCTTTTGCTATAGCTCCATATAGTTGGATAATGTGTAATAGATAAACTGAAGTACAGGTGATATTCCCAGTGAATAATGATCCTCCTTCGTTTGTTATAATCCTTACTTGTTTATTCTCTCTGTTTTCAATAATTAGAATGAATTGCCATATTTACTGGTATTTGTCACTGTTTAATTTTATTTGAAAAATTATACAGTCCGTTCATATGCTTTCTAATTCTGCACTAAAGTAGAATATTAGTAAGTTTAGTTTTCTAGATGACTAGTCTTTGGCTTCAGACTTTTTCTTCCTCACTGTTTGATTTATGTTCCTGGTGTTTTCACTTGATATCCAGGATTCAGCAGTCTAAACTAATGGACTTCTGTGTGCCTTTTCTGAGAGCTCACATCAGTCCCCAGTCAGCTGATGAGCTGGGGATTCTTTCACCAGAGACTATGCTCAGCGCTTTTGGAGGTGTGTACAGTGCCTGGCTGATCTGTGGATATCTTTTTAAACTGAGAACATTTCAGATGGACAGAATAATTTGACAGAATACATACTTTCCTACGGGAATTTCAAATTTCTTTTGTATTTATGGATTTCAAAGTGTATGGCCAGACTTCAAATAGCTGATCAGCTTGCTTGATAGGAAGAACTTGCATAAAATTACAATCATGTAACTTGCTTCTTTTATTGTAATAGAAAATAAGAGCTGCAGTATGTGGATAGCATACTCAAAGCAGTAGCTGGAGGAAATGGTCACAACTGAGCACTGTTGCATTTACCAGCCTTAGAAAGATAGCACAATAATCAGGATGTGAGATGCTGTGGGCTTGCGTGAACATTGTAGCCATGTGGAGGGATACAAAC
Organism: Falco peregrinus; assembly: GCF_023634155.1. NCBI lineage: Eukaryota > Metazoa > Chordata > Aves > Falconiformes > Falconidae > Falco > Falco peregrinus. Next base: position 47,530,296 of record NC_073727.1, on the reverse strand, counting down.
CAGCCCTATCTTCCTTCCTTCTCCCAACAACCTAACAGCTTATTCTGCCTCCTTTTACTTACACTAATGCCTCAGTTTGTAATTCACAGAACTAAAAAAACCACCAAAAAAACCCCAAATGAAACCAGAAAAAAACTCAAACAACCCAATGCCACAAACACTACATTCAAGTGCAAAGAACTAGAAACTGTTTTTCTATACTATCTTTACATGCTTACATGAAAAGTATTTCTCTGTGGAATTACGTAATTGTTAAAATATATTTGTAAATAAAGAGTCATACCAATTATGAGGTCTTCTATTCAGTTTTCTTAATTTGTAATACAAATACATATTTATAAACTAGTAATACATATTTATGGATTGCTTCTAAGACAGCAAGTATTCCACAGTTTGTATAGAAAACGGTTCACAGGGCTCTACTATGTAGTTTTCAGAGCTTGTGGAAAAACAACAGTATCTGTAATCTTTTGAAGACATAAAACCTTAGCAGATTTCACTGTTAAAAAAAAAAAAAAAAAAAAAAAGATTTAGAGCATGCCTGTATAGCTACTAAAGTTTTGCTTTTGAAACATGGCAGGAATTCAATTCCCCTGAAATAGATTTGGGGTTTTTTTTCCTACCTTTTTTAATTTTTCCTCTGCCTCCCCAAAACACAAGGAACGAAGAAGGATTGAAGTGATAGTGGTAATCTGTAACCTTCCCACTCACAACATGTAGTACAATCTGTTGTGTTTGGGAGGAAACCTGTGGACCAAACGGAAACATTGCTCAGGCTATTTTGGGGTGTGAAGCTGTCCTCTGGTAGCTGGGAGAAGGAGCTGATGTGACCTACAGAGAATCCTCTAAGCAGTTTAATATGTCTAGGAGACATAAAGGTGACTTCTGCTTCTTCATTCTTCTGGACTGAGACTACTCTGCTGTACTTCTTATTTCACCCAGCACAGGTTATAGATGATTTTTGTGGTCCCAATTAAATAGAACTAAGCTGGTGAATCAGAACCAATCACTTTTCATACATGTCTTTGTGGCTGCTTTCTTAAAATAAGCATATTTTAGAAAGAGTCAGACAAAAAATTACTGGAGAACATAATATACAAGTCCTTAGGAAATTGTTACAGGAAGGAGCTGTGCCTGCTTTTTAAATGCAGAGAGCAATGGGTAGGAGTAATTTCCTAGACTCAAAACGTTCTGCCTGCATAGCATAATATTTCTGCTCACTGCAACTTTTGGGTTTCACTTCCAGAAGAAAAAAACTGGGGTTGTCTTATTCCTCAGTTGATTCATGCTTGTAGTGTAATCACCTCTGCCTCAGGGCTCAGTTCAGTGGCCAACAGCATGTCTCCAACCTACACAGGATTTAACCAAAGATTTGGATTACTATGGATACTATTTGGATATTATTACAATTGCTCAGAATACAAATCTTCTGTCAAGTGAATCTAAGTTCACGTAGTGCTTTAAAAATAGCTTTTCCTCTTGCAGGATGAGGAATATATTGCATACAACTGGAGGGAACTGGGCACTTCTGTTTGTGCTGAAACTCACACTGAGTGAATGGAGAAAGTGAAAAAGATGAAAGCCTATTTCTTCATCTTTGTTCATCTCTAAATTATGAGTCTTGTAACATCCCAGCTTCATGTTGGAACAAGTCTAGACCATACGGTAATTCCTCCTACTCCTGTTGTCCTTTTTTTTATTTCATCTTTTGCCTGCACCCTCACACACTCAGGTCAGGTGCCCTGCAATTCAGACAGTCTTTGTGACTAACAAACCTCAGTGCTGATGGGACTCTCCAGCTGCCTTGTTACTGCAGCACCAAAGGAGCTAGCCATGGGACTACAAAGCAAATTTTGGTTTATATTTTTATATATATTGATATCATGAAACCCTGTATGTCTGCTACATTTTGAAAATTCTACCTTTTAAGCTCTATTTTTGTGATTTTACTATATTCTTTTTATTATTATTTTCATTATAATTACTTCTATCAGTTTTGGGGAGGCTTTGCTACACTATTGCAAAAATGTTCACAGTGCGAAGAGAGATGCTTTAAAAGAGATCTGAAATACACAGGTGCTCAGAATCCTGTTGGTAAAATAACTTCTGTTCAGCTTTATCAGGGTCAAAACTGGTGGGTTTGCAAGATCTTTCAGCTTTAAACATTCTTAGCAATATTAGAAAGTTATGATTTTGGAGGCTGCACAAGATCTTTCAGCTCTAAACATTCTTAGCAATATTAGAAAGTTAAGATTTTGGAGGCTGCTGGTATCTTACACTGTTTCAGTAAAAGTCGTATGTGGAGATCACTTTGCTTTACTAATTGGGAGGGTAGCAGAAGATACCATTGCAGGTTTTGCCTTTGCACTGCGTAGTCCTCATTGTCTAGAAATGAGTGAGGACCTTCATGCCTAGGGGAAGAAGAAAGGAGCTTTCTAATGAAAATTCCAGAGAACCACAATCACTGTACTTTGTTCAGAGGACATAAGTGGAGATAATATTTCTTCCCAAAATTTACAGCTTGTCTTATGTGGCTGATGATTGTAGACAAAAGAAAGAAACCACACAACAAACTGAACTACATAATTTAATATCTTTGACTGCAGCAGTACCAATTTGATGGATCTGAAAATAGAATTTCCTGTTTCAGGGATTGGCATGAAGTCTGGGAACATCATGCCTGATATTAAAATTATGTCTACTAAACTGCATAAGGTAAACTAAGCTATAATTCTCAGCAGTGTTTTCAGGTATCAGCATCCAGACAGGCAGAGAGCCAAAAGCTATCTTGAACTGAGCATGTATACCTGCCAGTCAGCAAGGGAATTAAAGAGAAATATAGGTGGCAGATACTTTTGGTTTCCTGTCACTTTGAAGGGGAAAAATACTGTTAATGTTTCAAATGGATCTGTACACAAGCTTGGTAGGTAGGTGTTTAGGTTTTCTTATTTCTTACAAGTTGTAATAAGGGATTTCTGCTCTTCATCTCTTCCTTTCACTTTCTTAACTGAATCTGTTGCGTGTACCAAGAATGAAGAGTTCTACAGCACTAGAAAATGTACAATGAGTTTATGGTGCCAGTGCACTCCAGGTAACCAGTGAATATAATCCTCTGCTGAGAATGATACTCCTTGGTTGCTACTGTGTTTTCTTAAGGCTTTGTGACTGTCACAGTAGCAGTGCTGCATGGAACTAATTTCCATTTTAAATGATTCATCTTACTCTTGGTAATTGAGCAAGGTTAGCTAGTTTAGTTAGTCTCTCACCCTCCTTGCTGCGCCCCCCCCCCCCCCCCCCCCCCCCCCAATTCACTAAAGTCATGCATATTTTTGCTTAGTGTGTTCTGTTTATGTATTTGGGTGGGGATCCTGTGGCCTAATCATCTGTGGTGTACACATACACATGTGAATTCAGCTACCTTTGCAGTTCATAGAAGTGACACTTGGAGAAAATGATTCACACATTTGTCTTCTGACAGATGTCTAGAGCTGGTCAGGTGAATCACAGCCCAGAAATGCCTTTCTCTTATGGTGAGTCTAGGCAGCTAGCCAAGATGTGGATGTCTGCGTTGCAGGAGTCTGAAGCTGTGTCCTTAAAATAAAATGTCATTGCTTTCACTTCATGAACAACACAAACTATGGTATTCTAACACTATTAGCTGTTTAGATAATTGTGCGAAAAAGTTTACTTTCAGAGTCTGAACTTGGAAGAAAATAATTTAACAAGATAGTTGAGTAAGTTAACTAGGTGAGAAAGCACATTTATTTAAAATGATAGTTAACTAATTTTGTATTTCCATTATTTGTTTGATTTTTTTTGAGAAAAGTACAGCTTTTACCTCATATATATTATGTAAAATATTTTTTGCATGTTATACAGAATATGTTGTAGGCACATAGAAACTTTTGTTCAGTGACTGCAAAGGCAGATGCTCCCTCTAGTGCCTAAGACTATTTTCTTGTAATGGCAATAGCTTTTTTGGGCTTTCTGCCATGTTTTGCTCTCCATTGCTTGAGCCCCTTAGGTATTAATCTTGAAATGGGTAATATGAAATGGCCATAAAACCTTTAATATTGCATGTCTCCTGCATCTTTCCCCCTGTGTGTAGCAGAGGGAGTCAGATAGTGCATTAGGATAAAACATATGGGAAAGTTAATTTTAATATATTCTTTTAATTAATGTAAAGGTTTTTTTACAGCCCATCAGGTCAGTATATTGTTCCTTCAAATTAAACATCACCTGTGAAAACTGTGGTACTTGTGAGCTTTTCTGATCCTAAGGAGGGTTCATTGTGTGTCTGGAACATGAAGGACTCAAAAAAGTACCTGGGCACTGTTCTCAAATTCACTTCGTTGTTCCTTTTTTGGTATTTTTGTTAGCTGATGTTTTTAATATGGCTATTGAAGGTAGCAGACTAAACTTATATGACTTGTTCTAAACTGGTATATAACATCACTGTGTAGAAAGAAGAAATACCTGAGCTATCTAGACCAGCCATATGTGCTGCTTAGTAAGAGAGAGTAAGCTATGAGCATCTATGCTAGCATCTGAGAGGAGAGGAGAGGGGAGAATGGAATATATTTGTGTGCTATGTGAGATGCCTGAGGTTGCTTATCGTCTTTGCTTGTTAGGTTGTGGCTGCATTCAGCCCAGCATACAGTTCTTTCTGAAGGCAGCTTTTCAATGCTCTGTGCATTCTAAAGTTTTTAAATGTTATTTTTTAAAACATGCATTCTACAGTTTTGTGTCTATCTGTAAGTCATGCTTAAAAATAAATTATGTTGGAAATAATATAATAGGTGTAGGGAAAAATATTTTTGAATCAATGTATATTCCTAACAGTGTTCCACAACAAATTGTAAAAGCCAAGCTTATGAATAGTACTTCAGTGATGCATTACTTATACCATTATCAAGCTCTGGTAGATGTGACAGCAGAGGGTTTAAAGGGGATTTGGGGGAAGAGAATATAGGTAGGAATTTCTCAAGAAATTTCTTCCAAGCATGATGATGAGCGAATATTCTTGTGGTTTGTATTTATCCTGTCTAAAAGCTGTCATAAATGGTGAGCTTCTGTTTTGAGGGGGTTTCTGTTATTTCTGCAGGTGGTCTGTGTGTCCCTTCTCCCTCTTTTTCCTTCCCCAGTCTTTCTTCCCACATGGAAAACAAATGGAAAATCTATTGTAAAGGAGCTGTGGACATCAGCATTCAAACCCAAGAAGAAAATACACAAGTAAAATGCATGTTCTACTTAGGTACACTGGGAATATCAGTAATATTTTTCATTCTGTAGCTTGTGTTTATACAGCTGAATGGAACAAAGATGCAGTGCAATTTGAAATACCTGCCAGCAGCAGCCTCTCTTCTTTGCTGGATTCTTGAATCTTCCTTCCTCTTTCCCAGGAGGAGGGAGTAAGGAAGTGATCACCTGTTTGAACAGTCTTTCTATTCATGGTATACCAATACTCAGTGTAAGAAAAAGTAACTGAAGGTAATTAGCTATTCTTAACTACATTTTGAAGTAGTCTGAATCTAGAGCTGAGTACAAATATATATATAAATAAATAAATCCAGTAACTTGTTACAATTATAACTGATCGTCTCTTAAAAGTTACCTTCTCAGCATTGCCACTGGCAAAGCCATTTGCCTGCTGTAAAGATTCCTTTTCTCCTTGTGGTGGCATTCTATCAGCATTAGTGGGCATGACAGTAAACAGCAAAATCATGGTTTAAGAGCCAGACTCCACTACAGATAACCCCTCCATGAAAAGGATGCTTCGTAGATTGCCTCTCTTAAATTCTGACAAGATATGTTTACATCCTATTTGATGTCTCCATATGCCTTTAACCACTTGGAAGTTTAAATGCTGTGCACTTACTCTTTTGTTTCCAGCTGTGCATTGTAGATTTTGTGCAGTAAAATGTTTCATTTATCTGCTTCAAAATTACTAGGTAGGCTAAACCCTTAGTCAGCTGAGTCTACATTTTACTGGGACTTTTTGGGTGGTCAGGGACCTTTGAAGAGCACATCTTTCCTAGGAGGGGAACTCAGCCCCTAACTTTTTATTGTGTGCTACATTATTACCTTTGCTGAGATTCTCTCAAAAGAAATGCTGTTTCTTGGCAATTGCAGTATAATGTCAGTAGGGACAAATATAGTTCAACAGAGTCATATTCAGGAATTTTAAAGATCGGGTAACATGTCAACATCCTGGAATACAGTATGGAAATGATCATTCGTGAGGATACCATTTGCATGTGAGCATCACATTTCTTTTCTTTGAGGAAATGGAAAGGAATTTATCCATCATGAACATTTGCATTCCTGCTTCAAATAAAGGGTTTTTTCGTCAAGCTGCGTTGAGTCAGCAGGATGTAGCCTATCCCTACAGTTCCCTGCTTGCTGCTGCTTCCCTCTAAGACTGTAGCAATTAGCTGACAACCTGTTGGAATAGAAAATTATTACTCCCCCCTCCTGCTGGCTCTGTTTAAAGAGGAAAAAAAGGAGGATAAGGTTTTGGATGTGAAATGCTGAATTGTCTCCTTTTTTATCTGATGATCAGCCCTTGTGTATTCAAACCAAAGATATGGGTGCTATTTCAGGATAAAGTACAATTTCAATTGTAATCCATTCTTCATGTAGTCATATAGCCATTGCTTTTGCAGAACCAAGATGCTCAGGCTTATGATCTTAGGCCTGTTTCTGCCCTAGTGCTGTGATTAGCTTTGTGCTCCTTAGTTAAAATTGTTATGATCATTTAGAAATGACTAAGAACAGAAGTGCACAGCATGATGCTGCACTGATGGAGTTCTTATTATAATTTCTGTCTAAGCGTCAACTGCTATGGGATGTAAACTTTAACAAGACTTTTAGATGTATAGCTTTGGTTTTATTAGTAAAGGGTAAAGTCTGCCCTGTGACTCTGAAAAAATGCATTGGCTTTTGGTTTCTATATGATATAGTGGTTTTTCAGGTAAGGACAGGAAAGTTTAATCTAGCTGAATATATATTTTAAAAATTACTATTTCAGTAGGTTGCAGCTTTTATTTTTGCTTTCTAAGTCCTGGGGATGTCTGAGCAGTGGGGCACTGACCTGACCTGTAATTCTGTCATGAATTCAAGTCCCATCATAGCTATTCTGATTTATATCACTGCTGAAGTTCAACCAAGACCTTGACCACTTATATGTCATGTAGTGTTTTTTTCATGTACTTTTCTTTTGTGCAGAAAAGATGACTGCTGACTTCCTTTACATTGTAGAATTCTTTGTTTTCTGCTAGTCTTGTTGTTCAGAGTTAGTCTTTCCCTGAATGCATTTATACGCTGGGTGAAAGCTGATTTTTCTATCATGGAGCTTGAGAGCAGAGCTTAGTTTGATTTCATTTCATTTTAATAGTGACCTATTTAAACAGTTTGCAGTTCACCTTTTTATAGTTATGAATTCATACCTTGAGTCTTGTATCTTTGAAATTCTTCTGGATTTTCTCAGGATAGACCTAGTGGAAATTGCTGTCTTTGACAAAAGAGCTTTAAGATGCTAAAGCTACTGCCTGTGTCAGACCTGTATTTTCTGCAAAATGAGGCAGCCATAATAATGAAACAAAACCCCATCAACCTTTAATATTACCCTACATTCCTAACTTAAAACTATAAAATAAAGCCATTGCTATTTCTCTCGGTTTTCTGTTGTAACAGTTTATCATATCAATAATCTCGTTTACACCATTCATCTGACATGTGCTACCAGAGGTTATCTTTCAAGTGTAAATCAAGCTTTTGGAAGTATTCCAGAATATATCACAGTGTGATATATGTCATTGTATAAACATGTTGGCCAAGCTTACCTCAGTATAACTCTAGTGAATTGGAAGTATGAATCACTGTGTTCATATATTTCCAGTAGCTATTCTTGCTTTTCACACTTCTGTGATAGTTGACCTGCTTATCCTGTATTCTTTTCTCTGATTTGTATGCTCTTTCTCATTTTCCATCTGAGTGTTACAGTGCTGTATGCGTTTCCTGACAGCCAATTAATTGGCTAGCTCTTCACGAAGCCAAGAATAGAGGTAGCAGTTCTACATGGACCCCTCATGTCCATTGATGTGTACAGCAGACATCCTAAGAATGGGGACACATTTCCCTGGTCTTGTGGCTGCATGCTGTTCACATCAATTTCCCATTAAAAGGTAATTTAAAGGTATAGCCCCAGGCGGACTCAGGAGAGAGTTATAAAAAGAGTTTAATTAACAGTTCAGAGTAATATAATCTAAGGTTGAATAGTCTGTAACCAGCTCATTTTTTTGTTCACACTTGTCATTTCCTTTACTTGCAGATTAGAGGAGATTTCCTTGTTTGGTAAAGAATGCAGTGAAATAAGTCTTCGAAGAAGCTTTGTTGTACATGTCTTGGAGCTAGATCACTGCATTATCGTGAGCTTTAAACCTGCCACTGCTTATCTGCCCTCTGCATTAGCTCACCTCTTCTGGTCAACACGTTCTAAGGGAGGAGATTCAAGTCACCTCACAGCTGGGCCCACCATGCTTTTTGCAAGCTTTACTGCCATTCAAAAATGTATTTAGCCCAACTTGTTCCAAAGTACTCTAAAGAAATAGCTATTTTCATGTGGGGAAAAAAAAAAAGATAATGGGGCTGGAAGAGATACAGGAGGCTTTGTATTCAAAAGCCAGTACTGTTGTCTCTCTTTCTTCCCCTTGTTGGTTCTTTTAAAAAACTTTCTTTCTGAGGATTTTGTTTCTCTTTTTCTTCCCCCTTCCCCCCTCCCCCTTCATGTTTTTTGTTGTGCAGGTTTCTGCACACATCCAGCCAGGCTGAATATAGCAGGATGTGTTACTTTCATGACTCCTAATGGCCTTCAAATCAGAATGATTTTCTGTCACACTGGCCTGACCTTTTCCTGGAAAAATATATTACCTAAAAGAAGAAAAAAAAGGACATGTAAGGGGATCTGAAGTACTCTCTTCCTTGAGGGCTAAAGATATACAGTACTTGTTGTCATTTAACCATCCACCCACCTAATTCATTCTAAAATGCCAGCTACAAGTGGAACAATTTGTGGAGATGACATATCTTGTGTGCTTGGTACATTAGGACTACAGGCCTGACAGTTTTATTCTCCCACAGAAATCTGTCTTGCTTTCTTATGTCTGCCCCCTTTTCTCTACCAGTGCAAAATATGTAGATTTTTTAAAAACTTTTCGTTTTTACATAGATCACCTCTGAGGAATAGAGTGGAAGCAGTGACTGAACTCTTGTTTTGCCCCATGGCCTAGTATGTTAAATCATTCCACAATTAAATATGGCTATGCTGGGACATTTTCTGCACAATTTAAATAAGCCTGACTTGTCAAGTATTGAGTTTGTTTTGATTGCAGAGAAAATGAGATGAGGCATAGTTTGATCTTTATTCTTTTGTGTGCCAAGTTTTTAAGAACATTATGACAGTTTAGGAAAAAAAAAAGAAGCAAAACAGCAATCTTTTCATATGATTGACAGAAAGACCCCTTGAGAAGTGCTTTAAGTGACTACCTCAGTGAAAATTGTTGTGGAGCTAAATCAGCCTTTGCAGTATCTAATTAACACTGCCACAACATACAGATAGTTTGTTAATTACTGTTCTGCTTTTCCCTCCAGTTGCTGTCAGGCACAAAAGTTAACATGCACCTCCATAGTATACATCAAATCTGTTAATTTTCATCATGCTCTCACAATGGAAAGCTGTAGAGGTGATCAAAATAAATTTTTACTATAGTCATTCTGAAGACTTTGCAAGCTTATGAGGCAAATGTTAATTTACATGTGTGTATTTCAAACATGATGGGTTTATAACTGTGGAATGATTTGGAGTAGAGGATTTGGACTTGTAGAGATGAGACTAAAAGCAACATTTTTCAGACAAGCCTGAAAAATTCCCATGGTGCTGACAACAGGGATTTTCCAAAGTGAGCATAACCCAAGCAGGCTTGATGTTCATTGCCAGGAAACTCTGACTTCAGGGGTCTCTAGCATTCCTGAGTTCCAGGGAGTGGGTGAAGGAAATTAAAAGTAATTTTAAAATAGATCTGTGTCTCTCAGCTGTAGTCTACACATGTCACATGAAGATAGTCACTGTGTTACTTTTTTTTATTTTCCCTTTTTTTCTCCCTCTTCCCCCTGCTCCCAACTACTCCCCCCTGCCCTGGCCCTGCTGGTTGCAATGCCAGGCTTCTGATCTGTATCTGTCCTATACAGCAGACCCTGTATATCCAAAGGCATAACTCAGGGGTCCTCAAACTTTGTAACCAGGGGGCCGGCGCGCGGATGAAGTGGCAGGAGGTCATGTGCGGCTGCTTGGTTCCCCCCTCAACCCCCGGCAGGGGGGTTCCGTAAATACTGGGGGCCGGATTGAGGACCCTGGGGGGCCATATCCATCCCGCGGGCCATAGTTCGGAGGACCCCTGCCTGACATAACTTTTCCATACAGAGACAAGAGCACTACAGAAAAAAATGGACTTTACTGTCCTACGTGCATCCCCAGCACTTCATTGCAGGATTGAGCACTGCTGCAGAAGAGGTCTAGTGCTTGACTTGTACCACTGATGAAGGATGCCAGAGGTGACGTGAGCAAGAGCAGACACATCAATAGCTCTGTTCTGTTTGCTCACAGGTAGTTGCTGACCTATACAAACAGTATGTATGCTAATCACTAAGGAAGTCTGGATAGTATATGCAGCTGTCAACTCTGAGAGGAATGAGGAGAAAGTGGTCCAAGTTTCTCCTGTGATGTAGGCTTGAGGACTTGATAGTCCAGACAAAGATGAAGAGACTGGAAGCTTCTCGCTGGGTTGCATGGTGGAAATCACTGTCTAGCTGTAACTCGCATAGGCCTGAAACTACTCATTTCCAAGAATGACAGTGAGATACATCTGTGTCAAACTGTCACTCCATCTTGTATTAGGATCTCCATCTTGTATTACAGCACAAACACAGCTAGCCTTGCCCAAAACAGTGTACTACAGACAGTTTATCTGCTGAGAGGGATGCTTGACAGCTTGTCCCTGAGAGCCATTTCAAGGTGAATGCTAGACATCAGTTTGGCTTGTCTCTCAAAAGTTGGCCCAGCTAGCAGGGAGAGTGAATTTTCTGTGGAAGCATCCCTGTGTATAACTAATAACATCTGACACTTCACAGACTTCCTACATGGCAGAGAGAGACAGTGCGTTCAAAGGTTTGTTGACGGACCATGTGCAAAGATGACTGGAGAACAAGAAAACAGGAGACACTCTGCTTTGCCCCAGAAAGTCGGAAATTTTCAGACTCGGGAAACAGTAAGATTAGACAACAGTGGGTGGCAAGCCCAGTACTTTTATTATTATTATCTTTTATATTAGAATTTCCAAACCATTTATAATGGCTGTGATTTAAACAATTCCCCTCTTTAGCTAGAATTGGTAAAACTAGGAATAAGAGGAGCCTGCAGTCAGGGTAAGGACTGAGCAAGAGCAAGTTCAAAGTGGCACCTAAATACTCACAGGAGGTATATGTCAGACCTGAAGAGAGTTGAATCTGTTAAGAGCTATTGGGTCTGGAGATGCTGTAGCTGTTCAGCAGTGGACTGGGCCAAAATGTTGCATTGAAAGTCTTTTGATGGACATCCTTAACTGACACAAATGCAGCACATTGCAGTTTTTAAATCTCATTGCAGTGCTCTTTCATTTCAACGGCTGTTCTGTCCGTACTTTGTAGTAGCTTCCAAAGTTTTAATTATTCTTGCCTATAGTTAAAATTATGCTTGTGTGTGTAAATGCAAGTATGTTGTATCAAATGTCAGAGATAATTGCTGGCTTCCTCCAGAGACTTGATAGATTCATTACCTCTACATATGGTAGGAAGAAAACTGTCAGATTTTATTTAAGCTTTGAAGAGCCTTTAAAAAGGGTTAGAAATCATCACAGAAAGAGCATCAGTTTGCTGAACAAGGTCCCACACGTTGCTACATTAGTGCACTATATTTAAGTTGATACATCTTTCCTACTTGTCTTACAAAAAATAGTCTGGAAACAAAAAATTAAAGGACTTGTGGCTCTCTCTGATGCTCATAGATCTTCCAAAATGAAAGTGCTTTATGTTTGACATTGTCATTTTGAATGGCTGTAGGAGGTCTGTCAAATATACTGAGGTATTTTCCAAGCAAAATCTGTGATGCATCTGATGCTATCACTTACTAAGACTATAGCCAGTTCAGCAAACATTACGAACAGCATGTTCACTTTGACATCTTCTCATTTTATTTATTTTATTGTATTTTTCCAGTGTGATTGCACTTAATGGCCTCACTGTGTTTGAAATTGTATTGCATGAATACAGATGAGACAAGTTCCTGTCTCAGAAAAGTAACGGAAGTTCTTGCAAGCACCTAACAGGAATTTAAGTTGATTTTATTGCTGGGTGTATAGTCCTATTCTCCTTTTTTTTTTGTTTCACGGTCTCATCCCACTCACTTGTGCCAGTTCTGGTATCCATCAAGCCTGTATTTCACTGCATTAAGCTAGTGAAACACTGGTCCAGGCAGCCAGTAGTAGCTGATTTGTTTAGCCTGCCATAGAGCCTCAACCTGGAGGTGCAGTTACATGCTACAGCTGAGCTCATCAAGAGGTGTAGAGAGAACTCCTCCCTTGCTGCTCGTCTGCTGCTAACTACATGGTTTTACCCATCTACTTTGCCACAAAACTTTGGCTTTCACCAACTTTTCTTTTGTTTAACTTGCTAATTCAGCAGAAAGTTCTTCAGTTCCTTTTCTTAGGCTTCTTTTCTGATAAATAACTCTACCCAGTTCAAAAGTGAACCGGCACTTGGTAAGGTGCAAAGGGGGATGAGGGGCAGATGAAGTGGTGGGATCAAGGGGGGAAATGGCAGAAGAGTTGGCCACACTGAGAGCTCCTTCTGCAGCAGCAGCATACTTCACATCAGCTTGGGTCATAAGACGTCACTTCTCCCCAGCATCGGAACTGGTGGAAGAGGTGAAGCCGAGGCCAGGAAACAGGTGCAGAAGAGCCAGTTGCAGCAAAGAGCTGGGAATTAGCTCAGGAACCCTGCACCCTCTAGACTGTGCTGTCATTGTGCTTTTTTATGATCTTTGTGAACTTGTGGCAGGCTTTTGAAAATTACAGCTGCTGCAGAAAAAAAAAAAAGTGCAATGGATTTTATTGGATGTTTTCCCATTTGAATCTCTCTGCCTTCCCTGAAATATTTACATGAACCTAACAGATACTGATAAGATTATTTTTTCTATGCACTAACAAAGATTACAGGCTAATTTCAGTGTGTGAATGAAATATTTAAATAATAAAAGGAGAGGAGTGTGTAGTGAGTAGTAAGAACAACAAGTATTTTCATTAACGCAGAGGAAATGTGAAGGCTGTAGGGCAGTGTGGTGGCCTAAGGAAGTTTCCCAGTGGCACTTGCTGGAATTCTCAAAAGCTTGAATCCTGCCTTTGTGCTGAGCTGTCATGGGTGTTTAAATCTGTCATGAGCAAGCAGGGAATTGATCAAAGTATAGCATGCATTTGACATGATGGCAGCTACAGTAAAAGGGATTAAAACTGTTACAGATGTTGACATATTGCAGTTAGCTCAAGTAGAAATCTATCTTGTCTTAATTAACACGCAGAAAGCTGGAATACATGTAAAGAGGAGAATTCTTCAGAGCAGATATGGGATCTTTCAGCTAGTTAGTGAGTTTGCTCTCATCTCAAATTCAGAATGATGTCTCTTTAGACGGGAGAGTTGGATGATGAAGCACAATTGTCTCTCTTTTTTCCCAGCATTTAAGGTTAAGAAACCTGGTTATCTAAAAAAAGCCCATTTGTAAAAAAGTTGCTATGCTTAATACCTGTAGCAAACTGTTGGAAAACTGTGTAAATCAAAATTGCTGAAGAAACATCAAGGAGATTCACAGCTTTTCCAGTTTTGAAGTATTATCTTCCAGTCAGCCAAGCACCACACAAGTGTACTGCTGTCATGTATGGATTACTCAGATATGAATTTTTTATTAAAGTAGATGAGAAAGCACATAAAGTACCTATATTACTATGCAGAATAATCTTATAAAGCAGTGAAGGCAGGTGTGAAATTTTCTTCCATGTTTGACATACCTGAGAAACAGAGGGCGGCTCTGCAGAGAGGCATGTAGGAAAGCAGTTCATGGTGTGATGTAATGTCTGTAGAGAGTCATAAAACCCTTCTGTAGGGTTTTATTTAAAAGTAAAAGAACATTTGTTTGTTGTTGTGTAAACCTCCTTTGAGGAGAATTTATATTGCTTTTTTTGTCCTCAATTCTATCAGTGAAAAAAATTCTGTGCATTCCGCACATTTGTCTGTTTTTCTATGCTGCAATTTTCTCTGATACTCTAGGGAAGAGAGTTTTTGAGGCCAATAATACAGAAATTTTGCAGATGTCATCCAGAAAGTGAAATTTATCTCGCTATTGTCTGAGCTGTAGAAATTAGCTTGTGAGGTTAACAGTAAAATAAAAAATGAGGTTTTGTGCAATCTTTATTGTTTGTGATTTATTTCTGATAATAGCCTCTGTCATAGAACTAATCACTTTACAAATGTTCAAGGAGGACATTGTTTGCTCTAGGGAACTCACAGCATAAGGGAACAGGGGAACAGACAGGCAATTTAAAGCTCTGAAGGTGATGACAAGAAGCTTAAATTTGATGTGATAGAAGTGGAAGGCTTCAAAGAGGGAATGACTTGACATGACCAAATTGACAGGTGAAGAAGATGGCTGTTGCAGTTGTTTTGCATGGAATGAGGGGGAGTCTTTGGCAAGTCAAGGAACAGGATTTACTAGTGCTGAAAGTGGGATATAAGGAGGGTCTGAGTAAGATATTTGTCTACAGGAAACCCAAGCAGGATCTTGGAGATGTTAGGAATGAAGCAGCAGTAGAATTGGAGTGTGACTCAGATGCATGGTAGGGGAAAGAACAAAGTGAAAATTAACTCTGAGATTTTAAGTATAAGCGATAGTGAAATCAGTTGAATTGTCATCTTTCATAAAGAAGTACAAAAGTGAAAACAAAATTTTTATAAGGGAACATGGGGGTACCCTTGCAGCAGTTTCATGTAATATCCATGTACTTTGTTACTGTACATCAAAAAATAAAATTGGAAGTACAGCATCTTTCACTTCAGTTTTCCATGCTATAGGTAGGACAAAGACACGAGGCAAGTCTTCCACTGTCTGGAACTGCACTGTGTGCACCAACAGTGCAAAACAGAACTGTGTACAGTTTGGAAAACACAGGAGGAGTTCAGAGAAAGAGAATGTAATTCACCATGAACCAGATTGAAAACTTCCCAGAGCAAAGGCACGTGAATTTTATTGATGGGAAAAAGTTCATTTCAAGTCTCAGAAGTCATAGGATACAGATAATCTGTGTTCAAGTGAAATCTAGGTTCTCTGGCTGAAGAAGGGGCTATAGAAAACTCAAAGTCAAGCAAAACTATTTTAGTACCTCATATCAAGTTCTGAAGTATTTCAGCTGTCTTTCACGTGCAGCCAGAAGCATCCTTGTCTGAGGAGCACAGGCCTAACCAAACACAGGGAGCTGGCGCAAATAACAGAAGCATTGTAATTTTAAAAGTTATTTCTTCTTACTTCAAGTTGATTTATTTTTTTTTATGGGATTTTTTGTCTGGGTGTTGGGAATCAAGGCTTAAGGAGATTTTTTTTGAAGCGTCCTAATAGACTACTGGGATTCAAAGCCACAACTCTCTTTTATCAGGAGAGTTTTCTAACCAAATGACTTCAGAAGGGTTGTCTTTGGGTGGGCATCTAATTATGAGGCTATATCTAAAATAGTAGAGAAAATGCCCATTTCATCAGTCTGTATCTTACCTCTTAGCTTCTTTGAAGTTTGAGGGACTATTTCTTCTTGGCTAATATCAAAGGAATATTTGAAAATTGTGAAGTGTTTGTTTTCTCTAGATTTCTCCATGTACCTTTTTCCTACTTGGTTAACTTGCAGGATATGAAATCTGTGATAAAAATTATTGTTGCAGGTTATAATTCTGCATTTTATTAAATAAAAAGTAAGTAAGAAAAAGAGAGTCCTACAAAACTCAAATTAGCAGTTAGATAGTGCTTAAAGATACTCTACAATTGTCACCAATGTGAAAATATATAGAAAGCCAGGCACAGATGATTTTCACCAGTCTCACTGCGTAACAAAATATGATCTGCCAGCCTGTCTTTTTTGTGATTCTTTTCTTAGCCTTGAGCTTTATGAAACACATTTATTTTAATTTTATTTTATATTACCATCCAAATAACATGGTGGCTGAATGTCAGACTAGAGAGAAATATGCTCTCCTCTACCATGTGCTTTCACACAGGCTTTTAATTTCCCCTGTTATTGCAGAATATCTCTTGTCTGAGCTCTCATAGTGAAGTGTGCTGCAATTTTCTCTGGCTGTCTTGGGTGTTTATGGATTGCTGCTTTAAGAAGTAGGAAAGTTCACTTCACAAACATAACCCTTAAGGTAGGGTAATGGAAGAGTCAAGATGGCCCCTTTGCTACTGTAATGGCACAAGCAGCATTACATTTCATGTTGCACTTGCTTGTGGTGACCAGAAAGTGCTAGTTTTTTACAGGAATTAGTAGCTAGTGGGACAGAACTAACAGAAAACTTATTTTAAGACAGAATATCTAATACGTAAAGGCAGAGGGAAGAAAGAGAGACAATGTATCATCATTGTTGTGATAGAAATCACAGGCTTCCTGGGAGTCATTGGCCATTACTGCAAATAAAATTAGTGGGCAGGAGCTGTATTGACTTATGGCTGGCCTGGACACAAACATGTTTGGTTGCATTTTATTTTGGTAAGATTCAGAGACTTTGCCAGCATCCATCAACTACATTTTAAGGGGAAATGAAGCCTAAAGCATTTACACAGATACACTATGTTTTTATTGCAAGAACATTTTCATTGCAAGAACAATATAGCTTTTCAGGTGCTTCCTTGTGATGGTGACTTCTCTACTTTCAGGCTTGCACAGTGAATTTCTAAGTATTATTAACTTTCTTGGGTTTTTTCTTATCTTTAAGGGTAGCTACCTAAGCGATAATCCAGCTTTCCATTTAAAAAGTCATGTTACTCCATGACGATGTCTTTGTGAGTTTTATATTCCCTTTTCACAGAAGTATCTTTGAGAGGAAAACATGGGAAGGGAAAACTCACGAGGAAATGACTGTATGTTTACAACAAAATAAGTATCTGTATGTCATACTAAGTCATAATCTGTGTACTTCTATATTATTTGCATTTTTCTACAACATAAATGTAATATGCAGAGGGTTTAACCTTTGAAAAGAAAATGTTTAAAATGCAGACAGACTGAAACAGTGGTATGTAATGTAGGGGCTTTTCTATGATAGCAAAGATCAGTTATTATGATTGAAGAGAAAAACCCTTGGTATTTTGACTTCTCTGTCTACAAGAGCTACTACTGTTAAATGTGTCAGTGTATGGGTGACCAGCTGCAGATGTTCGTGACATATGAGTAAGGCAATCTTATTTTCTGTTTTCTTTTTTTACTTATTATCCATCTCCTTCAGTGGCTATACACATACAGACACATATAAAATGTCAGTGGATAATAGGATGACTAAATGCTGCATGTATAGAAATTGTAAAAAAAAAAAACAAAACCACAACCAAAAAAAAGCCAACAAAACCACCCCAAAATCCACAAAGGATAGAAAAGAGGAAGTAATATATTAGAAAAGACTCTAGAGATGTGGTAAACAGAAACCCAAATTATAGAATGAGAAGTTATTCCATACAAGATGTTTTGTCTCTCCAGACTTGCATCTTTATTCTCCATATTAAATTCTAAAATCTCCAATTATTTTTGTATTTTGGTAAATGCTTGACAGCTCCTTCTCTCTGTCCAAACTAGTAGTGTTTGGATGGACTTAAGTAAGAGGCTGCGGCAGAGAGAAATCCTGAAAGAGGAAGGAATTTTACTTGTAATTATTCCATTCCATCTTTTTATGTAGTAGTAGTCCACAAATCTACCAAAAAAACCCAAAAGAGGAATAGCAGATGTACGACCTGGAAAAAAGTATACTTGCATGTAATAAACTGCAATAGAGTAGTTACTGGTAACTTTTTAAGGCCATTGCTTTTAAAATTTTAGCAAAAACACTATGTATAAAGACAGACGTTCAAGCAAAATTGTATACCACATTTTTTTCTAACATGTATGCTTTTTTTCAGATAGATTATATATTCTTGGAAGAGGAATTCAGCCATATGTTTGAGGAGATACTGTTTAGAAGGCTCTGTCCCAAATTTAAATTTACTAAGATACATGACTATGTGCTACAATACAAATATTACAACTGTCTTCTGAGTATTGGGAATGGTTGCAAAAAAATAGGCATTTGTGGGCTTCTAGAGGTGAAAAGAAAGCTGGTTAGATTTTTCATGCTTTCATTTCACACCAGATAAATGTTAACAAAATCTTTGTTAGTTAAAAAAAGAAACCCCCAAATTCTTTATTCGGGGCACAAAGGCAGGCATACGGATATGTTGGTAAAGCATATGGAGGCCCTTACATAAAGACAAAACAAAAGCAAAATAAAGTTACTGGCCGGACCCCCAAGGTGCAGCACATAAGTGTTTGGTGGAATGTTGCCAATTCTCTTTTCTTCTGAAGAATAAAAGTTCCTTTATACCCTGAACAAGTAAAAACAATGCAGACAGTATACATCTGGTAGCAGCAGAGTGTTGCATGCTACTTTAATCTCTGGTTTTATATTGGTTATTTTCACTCAGTGCTCAGAAAGTAGTAACCTTGAAAAGTTTATGGCAATTACTGTATTACTCTAGTTGGTTTATTCCATGCTAGCACAATGCACTTTTTTCTTGGGTTGTGTATCCACAGTGTACAAAGATTGCCACTGTAGGAACCTCCTTTCTGTTAACAAATTTCTTTACCCTGAAATGGTGGTTTCCTACTGCAGTAACTTACTTACATTTGCAAATAAAACTTCGCTGGCTGAGCCCAGAAACATAGTTGAATGCATTTACTGTGTCTCTAAATGTTATGCAATTTTTTGTCATTTTTACTTCCTTAGTAATAGTTCATGTCTCCCATTTTCATATATGGCAGCCATTTAGACATACCAGCTGTGCAAAGGTAAACATGTACTTAAAAATAAAGTATTTCTCTTTTGCTGAACATAGTATCTATTAATAGCTTGCTCTGAAAGTATTTGAATCGGTGTCTGGGATCTGCTGCAATTGACACACACTGTCATTACTAAATTAAAAACGCCAAAACTGTTAGGGCATATCCACAGACTCATACTACATTTTCACACTCTTTTCATGTCCTCCAAAACAGAGGCAGCATGGCTGAGGGCAGACTGCCTGTTAGGAACAGTCTGTAGTGTACACTAACCCCTTAACCATGGCAAGAGATTGTTAGGGAGCACACTGGTCATCACAGCCCAGAAGCATATTCTAGTGATTTAATCATAGAGACAGGTAAGGTTTAGTACCTAGGAACATTCTTTGGTACAGTAAAATTTACTATTGTAGCTGTAACCAAGTACTACTAATAATAAGTCTTCTTGTAGGCTACTGCTGTCTCTCTATTCTGAGGTATTTTTAGAGAATATTGCTTGGAAAAAGAGGCCACACTGAGCGTTACCCCTTTTCAGAGCACACACAGAGATTACAACTTACGTATCCCTGTACACATCGTTTAAAAAGAAGAAAAGGAGAAAAAAGAAGAAAAGAAAAAAAGTCATGCTCTCTGGAGATTTTAGGCTCTGAGAACTTTCCAACATTAATGTCTAGTGCAGGGGTCCTCAAACTTTTTAAATGGGGCCGGCGCGCGGATGAAGTGGCAGGAGGTCATCTGTGGCTGCTTGGTTTCCCCCCCAACGGGGTGTGGGGGGTCTGTAAATACCGGGGGCCGGATTGAGGACCCTGGGGGGCTGTATCCAGCCTGCGGGCCATAGTTTGAGGACCCCTGGTCTAGTAGATGGCTAATGAATTGTGTTGAATTTTTTTAAAGGACTCAACTGAGTACTCAGCAGCAACCAATAAGGGTGCCTTGACAACTTCAGGTTCTTTTGACAATAATAGTCTCCATTTTTACGCTGTCTTTTTTATGATGTCCTTAAAATTATTAACTAAAAACCCCATCACAGTTACTGATGCAAATTAATACAGTTTCTTTCTTGCAAAAGGGTAGAAGCTACACCTCAGCTCCCAATGTATAGCTGAGGTTACATTCTGAAATGTGAAGAATGTATTTGGGAAAGCTGAATTGTTGTCATGTTCTTCAACACTCAGGTACTGTGTCTTAAAATATATCTTTTAATCACAGACCGCACTGAAGTAGGAGCATGCATGGGCATGAGGGGAGAGAGTGGGTATTAGGCCCCCAAGGGGAACTGCATACCAGAAGCAACATCACTTAGAGCTGTAGCTCAGACACATACAGTGGCTGTGTGGGCACTGTGACAAGACCTCCACAGTACCATTCCTACATCAAGTGCAAACTGTTTTAAATGCATAGCTTCATCTCAGTCCTGCCCAACCTAGAACATGTGAGACTTGCTTCTGTGTCCAGCTTCTCCCAAGCCAGGGCAATATCCTGTAGGTTTGAAGGATGGTACTGGCCTTCCTTTCAGTCTGTGACCCCACATACCAGAGAGAGAAGCTCATACAGCTGCCTCTTGCCTTGGAGACTGCTGCACTGTACTGCAACTGTGTGTGTGCTTCCTACTGTGGTCCCATGCTGAAAAAAGTCCTGCTAGAAGGCTTCTTGTCTTCCTTCCCCGCATTTGGAGAAGACTGGCACAGCCCATCTGCTCTGTGTGGTCAGAAGTGCTCACTGTGCACACCTCCATTGTGTGGGCCCTTATAAGAAGATGAAGTTGGTCTCTGCCTGTAATGCATCTCAAGTTTCTATAGTGTCTCCATTTTGGTTTTGGACAAGATCTATAAATTATATTGTTAAACGTAATTCATTAGGAAGGCAGTTTACCATGGCTGAGTGTGTCCAGCTGTTAGTGCAAAACAAATAGAAGGCGATGCTTGGCCCAAAGCTGTGATTGAAAAGCAATTGGCCAACACGTGCTACATGTCAGTTTGTTTTGCCGTTTGTTAGATGTAATTCCTCTGATATGGAGAATTCATCTTCCACCCCCTACCTTTCCTTTTTTTAATTGGCATTAGATTTTAAATTGAGAACAGTTTCCCAGACAGCTTTAGCATTCCTTAAATGCTGAAGACGTTTCTGCCATTTAATGTAAATGATGTGGAAAACAATCTTAAAAAACCAAGCAAGCGATGTCCTAGTTTTCAGTCATCTTAATAATTTTCTGTGATTAGATTCAAAATTCATAAATGATCTTTACTTTTATTGCCTAGCAGTTGCACCAAACAGGGTTGCATTTTTTTTCCTCTAAGTCTTCTTGAACGTCAGACTGATAGAAACAAATGCAGAGTATCTTTGCTCAGAAGGACGTACTAAAAAAACTTTGAAAAGAAATGTTGAGAACAGAGACGTAATCTGGAGAGTGAAATTCTACTGCAGATAGAGCAATTTCTTCTTTTTCTTCCTCACCCCTTGATTTCATCACATTGATAAGGGTCTATGTTATATTCCTGTGTTAGAAAATTAAAATATTTTGAGGAGCTTATACAGAGTGTCCCTGCAAGAAACAGATCACCTTTTTAGACATGTCTGTTCAATCCCATAGAGCAGGGTTTGAGATGGAGGTCACAATGAGTAGGAGAAGATCAGGAGAACTGGTAGTTCTGCTTCTACACAAATTTAGCAGCCACTTTACAGAGGTTCTGGGGAAACCGAGGGGAGACCTTGGTGAAACAGAGTCTGGGGAGTCTCAGAGGAGGCCTTGGTCTGGAGAGACCAAGAGGCTGATGCACTGCAACACGGTTAAGGAAGAAAGATAACTTTCATGCTAGCTTTATTACTATGAAGTATTTCTGCTAAAAAATGTTTCTGTCCCGTGGCAGTTTAAATATGCCACATTATTAAAAGGCACGTAAGAGGGGAACAGAAAAGATGGAAATTACAAGGCTGTCTATGCGTGAAGGCAATTTTCCAGAAGACTTGTATTGCTAATATGTTCAAATCTTTCTAATATGATGCTGTATTTGATGTTTTTTTAAACGGCCAATTCAAATTATTATGATATTGTGAAGAAAAAAATGAAGAGTGTTTCAGTGCCTGATGTTATCCCAAGCACTGGGTACCAGCAGTGTTTCCCCTGCAGTTATATAAGTAATTTCTTTTAAGGCTTTGACCCTCAGGTAGGTTTCACCATAGGTTTAGTGAACAAAACCTTCCTATTTCTGTACATCAGTACAAAAGTACATCAGTTTGAAGGTATATACTGCCAGAGTATAGGGCTCCTTCTATTGAATGCTCAGACAGCAGCTCTGGCTGAATCCTAACCGAGCTCCATGTTTTGAACCCTCCCTCATTGTGCCTTAATAAAAGTAGATTGCATTGTTTGGCTCAGCGGTTTATGGTGGTCATGAAGGCTCTCCACCTATTAGTCCTCCATGGTAGTAGGTACTTTCGCAATTTGGCTGTGCTAGGCCCCCAAACTGTTGCTGGTTCCTCAAAGATATTCTAGATATGTAAGCATCTTCTTCAGAATTTAATGATTCTCTGTTGTGCTTGCTGTGGGAGATGAATTTTACTATTTAGACAATAGATGATGGATTCCAGCTACAGTGAGGCATTTCCTGACAGTTTGATGAATCAGCCAGAATTTATCACTTGTACATACACAGTTTATTAGAATATTTGGTTCTACAAACACTCCTCAGACTATTTCCCAGTCTTCTGAGTGTGACCTACAGGTATCAGCTGGGTGAGTTTGTGTAGGGGAGGCCTAATACTGATATAAAACGTAACAGTAGGTTAAAGGAAAAGAAATTGGAAGTCAGCAAAAGGTAGCTATTTCTGTGGTTGAAGTACAAGAACAGCTGGAACAGCTGACATCTCACACTGAGTAGTGTCGCAGTCTGCCAACATTGCATGTTCTACAGAAAGATTTTGAAAGGCTCTGACTAATTCTCTACACATGCAGGGTATTCACTATCAGTTTTACTGAAGTGGAACATCTTGGTTACAATTTTTTGTCCTCTTTCACTAACCTCTATTAGTTTTTTTGCAATTTTTAATATTGACACCAATAATAATTACATCTAACTTAAGGGATGAATAGACCTACAGATGTACTGAGATAATGGGAAAGTGCTATTTTAGGTATTTTTAAATTTAGTCATATGTGCTTCTTTTTTCTTCCTTCTTCAAATCAAAAAGGTGATAATTTCTATTGCTGAATTGCTTTGGTTGTATTAAATAATTTTAAAGAATAGTTTAAGAATAACTTGAGATCTTGAAACTTTCATTCATAATTTGAATTATGGTAATAGTAATGGAAGTGCAGCTTTGGGATAATACGCTTGCCTTCAGAATCAAAGGCTCGATTTTAATCAGAATTAAAATAAGAACACTTCCTGAAAGGGGGCTGTGATACATCTTCATTGGTGTATATGTCGAGAGCCTGCTGATATCAGTAGTTCATGGACTGCAAATGGTCCCATGAGTTCTGGTAACTTGAGGTGCTCATCTCCCAGAGTGGTATCCTTAATTTCCGTTGTTGAGGTTGTAAGTGTGTGCAGAGAAGTGAGGGACTCAATATTCAGTGAGCAAGTTCCTCCTCCCTTCAAGGAAGTTGATCTTTCTATCAGCAAGAAATTTCTAATTTCTCATTTTGTTAACCAAGATAGTCCTTTATTTTTGCCTTTCAGGAACACTCAGACATGTATACCTTATTTGTACAGTATTGCTTTTCGGAATGGAAGTTGCATTTAGCACCTCTGGTTTCCTACCTACAGTAGGAAGAGATATGTATGTGTTTAGCAAAATACACAATGTCATTCAAGACTATTAATCCCAGGCTATTAAAATAATTCTTGACAGTCAGAATTCCGGATGATTTAACTTTCAGAAGCACCAAAATGCCAGGAGGGAAAACAGATGTAAAAAGAAAAAAACACACCAAAACCCAACTTAAGCATGAGAGTCATCTTGTAGAACTAAGACAAACTAAAACTTAAAACTTAATCACAATAAATGCCTTTAAAAAGCTGAAGACTAGAGCTGTCTGCCTTCCTTCAGCCTTCACATAGGTGCTGTCCAGGTATTATGGAGGATATCCTTATGATGGAAAATTCATCATGTCCTCTGGCCATGTAGTGCTCCCATTTACAAAGCTGCAGCAACATGAGGAAGATTCACTAACTTTAACAAATTGAAGGGAGCTTGGGAGGAAGATTAGCAATAAAATTAATTAAGGTATTTATAGCTCCTTCTTACCACTAACATAGTTGTATGCACATTTTATGCGTCTGACCTTGGAGCTTCATAAGAGGATGTTTACTTTAGGAACGTGTGATAAACTGCTTATTTGTAAATTTTGATAAGTACTAGCTTTTGCAAAAAAAATGATAGGGCATCATTTAAAATGAAAGTAATTCACTTTAAATAGAAAAATGTCATTATCAAAAAGATGAGATTTACACTTGGTTGTTAATTTGCTGTAGATTTTTGAAGAAACTATAACAATCTGAAATGTGGAAATTTATAACCTTCTGCTATAAAACAGCTGCACTTTTCATAACTAGTAAAATTATGCATATTTTATATTTGTCAGATTAACTACTGGGTTTGTTTTTTGTCAGAGTTGCTGTTACAAAGTCAGACAGAAGTATAAAGTTCATGTTTTTTGAGCTCACTCTGTTATTGCTACTGTTATTATTCTTTCAGATTTTTGCCCCTTTTCCACTCCCTTATCTCACTGTAATGATTTCCACTCCATCTCCAAAGGTCTTTCTTTAAACTAGCTTAAGTCTGTTGTCAAAATTGGTGTGAGTACACCATTAAGAAGGTGGATAGAGTGATGTTCCTGGGCCTTTGCAGTGGAACAAAGTTATGAAAGAGTAAACATTTGATATTGAAGAGTAAGTGTTTTAATTCCTATGTTTTTAACATTTATCTGAATCCTTACCTTTCAGTGCTTGTGCTGTCTACCCATTTTTTTTGTCTTCTGTGTATTAAGTCTGAGAGTGAGATTGCTTATCTAATTGTTTATTGTCCTGTAAGCAGTGGTGTTTTCCAAACATGAGAACAACACTATTGTGATTCATGATAGGACACTGATTTCAGAGAGCACTCTTCCATATAGCTCTTTCAAGGAACCAAAATTTGTCCTTTAGTTATACGCTTAGCTGAGTGAAAGGCATCTTACTAGGCTACATGGACTCCCCATAACCTCAGCCTCCCTGGTCCTCTAGCTGGACAAATGTGCTAAGTGTCTGCACAGCGTATTATCTCTACATCTTGTCCAGGAGCTTTGTGTGTTATATCATCCACTGAAAAGGAAGCAGCTGATGCTGAGTAATAAACACCTCGTTCGCACTTTGCAAAGGAGAGGTGGGAGTTCTCTGTTTTCTTTCCTTCTCTCTCTGCAGCTGCTCCCTTTTTTCTCTGTTTCAGACTGTGAAGATAAATCTCCTCAAGTGCTAATATTAGAATACTTGACCAGCAGTTTCAGGTTGCTTCCATTTGTCTCTATTGATGTAGATGAAATAAATTTTCAATTATGAGTTATTTCAATTACACAGCCTTTTCTGCCTGCTTGTCTTTAGAAAGAATCTGTAACTGTCTTAGCTGTACATACTGTAATTACTGTTTTCTACAAGCTTATTATTCATTGGTTTAAAATAGAAAATCCATTACTAAGGAATGAAGAAATCTCAGTATGTCTACTGTTAATCTGAATATCTTTTCCCATCTGGTTTCCTAATAATGATAGGTTGTGAAAAAAGGATGTTTATATTTACAGCTGTAATGAACTGCATGATCACATGAAGAACTGGTAGGGGCCTGCTGGGGATAATTCAGAAAGGAGGAAGGGAGATGCAGAACATAAGTGCCAAACACTGTGTGTAATTAGAAAATCCGCAGCACATTCTTACAAACTGTGACTGCTCATCTGCACCGCATACTTGTCCTTAAAGGCCTGATCCTGTGAGATATTGACCGTGATGTTTGCAGGGTACTGTTCTCGTTGATATTAGTGGAAACTGAGGGCATATGTCTCCTTGCGTGAACATATGCTCCAAGGGGTGACATCAGTTACCTCCTGCGATGTGAGTGCCAGCTTTGATCCATCACAATGTAGTTTCCCAGATGTGTCCCGGGTCAGATCTCTGTGCTCAGCCAGTATTGTTCACCTAGAGGGTGAGTGTTCTATATTGCTTCTGTAACCCTTCCCAGGAGCCTGTTTGAGCCAGCACAGCTCAATTACTGGCAGTGACAGCCCTCAGGGTTTTCTGGGTGGGTGGGTCTCTGTGTGTGAGTGGTGATGGGGCATTTACTTTTTAAAAAGAAAACTAGTCAGAGGGAAAAAATACAAAGCTTAATTCTCCTTCTAGACAAATTGCAAGCGATGGACTGTTTTATTCAACTCTGTTAAAAGTGCACAGAATGTATTTACACCACCTTATTGACTATCATGACAAAAAATACACAGGAGAAATTTTTCTGGAGGCAGAGACAGCACCAGAATGTCTTGTAATTATATTACCACTTTAAAAAAAAAAAACAACTTAACCTCTTCTTTTAATCAGCATATTTAGCAAAGCTGTTTGTTGAGGGGTGTCTGTTTTTGTGTCTGTCTTCCTTTCCCTTCACTTTCCACATTATAATGGAAATACAGGATGCCTGTGTACAGTCTTTCACCTCTGCCGGCATGTACTGCATGCTTCATACAGCTGTCATGGTAATGACAAGCCTGGTACATCAGGATAATTGGGTACCTGAAGAAGATTCATAAGACAATATGCTGCACAGTACTGTGTTGTGCCCTGGGGCAAGGGGAAACGGAGAGAGGGTACCAGGCAGAGTAGGGAGTCTGTTTGTGAGAATGATAATCTAGTAATGTGATTTTGTTTGCATATGAAGTGGTTTCCCTCATGTCCACCTGCCTGACAGAACTATGTTAAGGGTTTCAAAGTTGGTTTGTACTATGCAGGAAATTGGGTTCCATTTTATAGGTAATGGAATTGAAATATCCCAGCAGAATGAAGGAGGTTGGTGTCGTCACACTGTGGCTCTCCATGAGATGTAGTTTGGTGTCAAACTACACTATAATCCTGCCGTCTGACAGCTCGTTATTAAGAAACAACAAGAACTGACTTTATTACCGTAGACTACAGTTGGCTTATCTGCAAATTAGCATCTTCTGTTCCCTTGTGACAGATTCTGTCTGCTTTTCTGGCATCTGTCATGAGGTGTTAAAGGAGAGCATATTTTTAGAGTTTAATGTGATAACAATTAACCTTTGATCTCTTTTCTGATACATCTCCTTTTTCATTATTGTTGAAGTTATTTGTCTCGGAGTGAAATTGAAATGCTTGGAGACCATGTATTTATGCATACTGATACTGATAGTTGGCGTAATGCACTATTAGGTGGTTAACAGATTACTCATTAAAATTTTTATAAAGGCTTCTCTCCAGCAAAAGGAGAAGAAGCATTGGTCACAATTAAAAGCAGGAACATACTATTCAAATCTTCCATCTGAATCTCTGATTTCTTTCTGTGTCCTTGAACAAGTCATTTAATCTCTTGGTATGATGGAAATAATAGCCATGGTACCTCACCAGCATGTTGAGAAACCTAATTAATTACTGTTTATATAGCACTTGGGTACCAGCAAATGACTTGTGGCAGAAATATGAAGTACTATTAGTAATAATAGGTTGGAAAATTTAAAAACTGCCAATATCGTTTTGCCTGGAGAGGTTTTTTTTGGTATCATACAAACAGATTTTTCATCCAAAGAATAATTCATTAAAAAATGAGATCTGTAATACAATTTATGCTGCAGATAACATAGATAATGATACCAGCATAACACAATACTAGCACTTGTAAACAAGAGCTGATTTGCAGTTATGTAGAGAAAGGTCACATGCCTGAAAAGCTTTTCCAGCATCACCAATTTTGACTATTACAGAAAATGAAACATGTATCAGGGTATCCTTATCCTATTAAGAATAATGGCATTGACACAGGCCATAAAGGAGCGCTGGAAGAAGCATTCATTAACTGCTGAAATGGTGAATTAGGCTGAGCTTCCTTCTCGTACATCTTTATAAAGAACTTTTTACAAAGAACATATATTGTTTTGTAGATCTCACCCTTTGGGAGCCCAAGTTTTTGAGTACCCTTCAAGGCAATTAGTTCTCTGAGTTTTTCATTGTGCAGGAACATGTTCAAAAAGCACTCTAGAAGCCAGTGTGCTGTCTTCGTATGTTCTCTGTTTCTGGCAGACTTAGACTATGTTTTGAGTGTGTTTGGTCTTCATCTGAACAGATGCTTCCCTTCATTCCCCCTCATTCCTCTCATCAAAAAAAGGATCTGAGTTCTCTGCATCCTTATCCAAAGATGCCTTTGTATTTCATCCCTCCAAGGAGGGCTGTCTTAGGACAGTCCAGTTCCCATTGGCTTGAAGTGAAGCTTCGAAGCATGATCCTGCAGGGTGCAGACCGCTGCCACCTCACAGTGTCCTCAGTGAGAGATAACGGCTCTTCATGCCCTCAAGGGGGTTCCTGCTGCCTTGACATGTATGATTATTCTAATAATTGCATTAGAAATGGATAAGTTAAAAGGTAGCATATAGGTTGAAGTCATGAACTGTTCAGCTGCTGAGTTGCTGTGCTAGCCTTGCATTTTTATGACTTCTGATTAAACCATTTTCATTTTTTGAGCATCGAAGTGGATAACCTTATACTAGTCCACATTTTATTGGCCTAACATTGTATGTATCTCCCTCAGGTAACTCATAATGTATAGGCAAACCCTAAATACACAGAACCTTTGATCAACAGTGGACTTTCATGGCCACATTTTCCTGAGAATGGAACGTGATTTGTTTTCACTCCTCTGAGAGCTGCAAATGTAAATTGTATCTTTGGATGTTATTTTCAGTGCAGTGATGAAGCAGAAAGGGTTATTTTCTTATGATAATCTTTAAATGCCCAGTCTTTCTTATTAGCACCAAGATGATTCACGCTATACTGTGTGGTAGTATGCCTCTGTCTTCTGACTTTTGAAGACACATAATGCAGGAAAATTTCACTGCCCAACTGATAGTCTCATCTGGAAAGCTCTGAGGCTTTTTTTTGTTGTTGCTTGTTTTTTTGGTTTTTAATTCAGTGTTCCTTCTTTAAATACAGTAACTCTCAACTGTAGGTTCACTTAGAAACAAAATGTTTAGTTTTTCAATAGGAAGAGAGTGCTAGCACAAATTAAATACATTGTAAAGACATTTTTTCTTGTTGTGTTCAAGATCAAAGAAAAGGTCAAGTAAGGAAATAAATTTGTAGCAAATCAGGCACAAGCCTATTACAATATTTTGTGTGCTGTGAACTAAGCAGTAAGCTTCAGAAAGTAATCATCGTTTGTCTTCTTAGGGCTTGTAAGGTTTTTCTTTCTTGCTCCATTGCCTTTAGTTCACTTTAAAGGATCTTCCACGGGATTGTAGCCATATAACTGAAAGCTGATTTTACCTATTATTGCATAGAATAATAACTTGGGACCTTAATTAATTTTGTGAATATGCTGCAGGTTGCTGCTGACAGCAGGCAGTTAACCAAAGCCACTCACAAAAACAACTGAGGACAGTGGCCTGGATTTCTAGCAGCTCAAAAATGCTTGGCTGCAGCTCCTGATTCTGATGAAGGTCTGTGCTGATGTGGGCCTTGTACAGTCTTGTACAGTACAGTATAAATTGACTGCAATACTTAGGAGAACAAACCCCTGATCATATTATCTTATTTCCTTTAACATATTTGTTATGTTGGGTGGTAGAGAGGTAAAGGTTAGATATGCCAGGTGGGACGATCTGCCAACAATCTGTCTCTGCTGACCTGCCAAAAAAGCAGGTTGTTGCATCCAAGGATTTGACCCAGGTTATTTAAAGTAGTAAGACTGAGCCTTGTGAAGCTATTAGGGTGTGAGTGCATATACTTGAAAGGGTGGAGACCTGCGGTAGGTAGGGGAACTTTTCACATTTCAGATTTCATTTGCAGGAAACATACATGTCCCCCAAATGAATTTAAATGTGTCTTTAGTCTGAGGAATTGGGATTTTTGACCCTCACCTATTTGTACCATATTAAGAAGCCTTTTGAACCTCAGGAAAAGCAAGTTCCAGTTCAATGATACCTAAGAGGCTAGATTTTTCTTTGCTTTCCATAATTCTTGCTAATTATATATGTGTATGTGAAGAACTAAATTGTATTTGTAAGGATTACTCTCTATTTGTTCTACAATTTAGTGTTTATGAAATCACTCATTGGGTTCACTGCTGCTATTAACAGTCTTTACTCATTAAAAAAAATGGGTATAAAATACTGCTATTCACAGAGGTTTATTTATTATATGAGATTTTTTAGACCCATTAACCATATCAGCTAGTAATTTTAAAGAAGTCCACATTCCACATTCCCTAGTACTGAATGAAAAAAATGTCAACTTTTAACTCTAAGTAGTGTCTATAAACCACAGTAAAAAATACGTTTACACAACATAACCAATAAAACACAAAATACTGTTCAGTAACAGTCTGATGTTTGACATCTGAATTACAGAGTTTATGCACATACCAAATTATCTTGAAATAATAATCTGTAATTAATGTTTTAATTTTAATATCAACTAAAGAATAATGAATGGTTGGAATGAGAGAACCTGTTTTTAATAAGTGAGTACCTCTTTTAGTGCTAATTAATTCATTACTTCTTCATCTTTCACCATTCATCTCCTTGTTTTTCTTCCTTTTCTTTTGAAGACCATTGTTGCAGCACCTTTTTGCTCAGTGCCTTGAGCTTGTATGCAAAGCTGTCAGATATTCAGATTGACCTGCATTTAAAAAATTATGTCACATTTATTTGGAGGAAGCTCTTCAGTCTTCCCTTGGTTTTGTTTTATTTATGTATTAAAACAATCATAGCGATATTTGTTTTCCCACACCACAAAAAAGCATGTAACAAAGGAATTAAGGCCTTAAGGATGGCAAGGAATTACCCTTGAGCTGCAAACACCGGCCAAGAAGGTCTCTGAGGAAGTCTGTTTCTATTTTTACAGAGCCCGTAGGATCCTGAGTAGGGACTTTCCTTGTGACTTTAGGGCCCTTCTCACCTTTTGCAGTCCATTCCCTGTAGCAGGCTGTTAGCAGCACCGGTAGGTGGGAGCCTCACAAAGCCTTTCCTGCTGCTGCTACTACAAGGTTTAAGCCACTTGAGGGGCTCTTCAGCATAAACAACTCGGTTATCCATGGAAATCAGATGGTATATTTATTATGGTAAGTGTTTGTTGGCTACTTCTGCTCCTGTCCTAGGCATGCCGATGTTTCACTAGGAATGTTAGTATCACAAAGTAACGATAAAAGGTGCCTGAGGAAGAGCTCAAATAGAGCAGTGGCTCTTCTACGTGTTGCTACTCCTACCCTATTCACACAGGTTTAGTTGATCTGGTGGCTTGCCTTCTCGAGTTATTTCATTGACACCATTTGGATCAGTATCCAGAAAGTAACACAACTGTAACTGAGGTATGAAAGTAATTTAATCATCAGTGCACATATGATGCTCTGATTCAATCTGTTGTATCTGAGTGCTTTTCAGGATATGTAGGAAAAGACAGACAAGCAATTGTCCTGAGGCATTAGTTTAAATTTTGATTATATTTTTGGCATGCGTGTTATGCTGTGGAAGAATAGAAAGTTACTCCTCAGGGGAAGTAGCACATTCTTTTAAGCAAGTGGAGGCCTAATGTGACCAGATTGACAATACGGAAGACACTATTTAAAAGTGAGACACAACAAAGCACCACATTGTTTAAAAACAATATTATTGGAAATAATGATGGTAAATGTGATTTGCTAGTGGTAAATTGAAATCACTGATTAAATTACGTCTTTGGCTAATAAATTCACTGGGGGAAGAGTGCACAGTAAGTGCCAACACAGCACAACCCTAAGGCATAAATAAGAGTTATCTAATTGATGGCAAAGATAGATCAGAATAGAAGCAAGTGGCTTGCTAAAGTGCTTACATAGAATTCATTACAGCTGGTGGAAAAATCTCCTCCTCTCTGCATGCTTCACTGCACAAGGCAATCCTGGTGTCTGTCACTTTTACCCACCTGAATTTGTTACCTTAAAGTTTCTAGGGCATGTGGGTTCTTTTGAGGAGGTACAACAGGTATCTGTGAGATAACTCCATGCTTACTAGACTACATCATGGTTCAATTGACACTTGAGCTGTATCTGATTGCTTTTGTGATTTTTCTGCGTTGCTCAAGAAGCCCTGAATATTTTACCAGGAGGTGTTTTGACTTCAGTTAGTGAAGTGAGGCAGGGTCCCAAGCTGATTTCAAACTGACCTTGCTCAGTGTAGTGAATTGAATTCCTGAACCAGCTCTGATGGGAATGATAGTTGTTTCTAGTCAGTACAATTGCCTGTGCAGAGAAAAGGGGATATGCTTTTCAAAGATGCTTTCCCTGGAGTGAACATCAGAAGTCAAATTTCAGTCTGATGACTGAGCAGCCATTAAATGCCACACAAAAAACATGGTATGGAAATTATCCTTTCTTTGTAAAATACTTTGCAATATCCTTGGTCGCTGCTTTGGGCTACACGATCATTTGGTTAGCAAATGAAGGCTTTGAGACATAATTTTAATGACTTAAAATGTGAGTCTGATTCTGCAGTCTTTGAGGTTTATTTCTAGGAGAAGTCAATGGGAATTTGGATATCATAGTTCTTCAGACTCAGTTCTTCAGTTCTGTACTAATATATCTTTTAGAGCACAAACAGATAAGCATCAGTGCAGATCCTGTGCTCTCTCATCTGCTGCTATTTATGGTTGTGTTCTCATCTCAGTGTCACTGAGAAAGACACTCAGGTAACTTTGCTGCATTTAAGGAATTTGTTACTCCTCTACCTATAGCTGAACAGAACTTGTCCTGCTACCTAAAGCTGACAATTAGTAAGGATCTAGTCACTTCACAGAGATTATATTGTGCTGCTTCTTTGTGATGGGAATTTTGTGATTGATATTCACACTGTTTCTTGAGCCATTAAGCTTAAACATAAATATGCATGTTCAAGTAACAGCAGCAGACTTAAGCTTCAGTAGAAATCCTGGAAACATTTTAAGTTGTGTAGTTAAATGTAACCACGTGTCCCACATAAGACAAAGTGTAAAAGAATGTAAAAGTGTTACAAATGCAAGTAATGTTGCATTTGAAAAAAAATAAAAAAATGCAGTTCAAACCTGGCAGTGGTAAACCCTGAAAGACTTTATGGTCCTTCTATGCTAGTGCTGGCGGTCTGGTTTTTCATTGTTCTTTCAAAGTTCGGAGCTGCAATTTAGCGGGAAAACCAAGTAATCTTCTCTCTTTGAGGTAGAAGGCGTAATGGCTCAACTTCTCCTATCTCAGTAAGTGAAGAAAAGAGGCAAAAATTGCCTTTCTTGAAATGATTGTGTAGTTCTCCAGAGACGTAATGACTGAGCAATCATGATAACCTTATTGACTTCCTTTACCTGCCTTGTTGAGTGGACATGCTATTCAAATGAATGCCAGTCAGCATTGTACAATCCTTTGAAGCATGTTGCTGATTATTATTTTTTTTTTTCATCATGAAGTGCAACTTCAGGCAGTGGTGGGTTTGTAAAGAAAAACAGGGTGAGTATCAGGAAAAAATACTGTAGTGATGGGAGATTGGAGTGGGAGGAAACTGTTAAAAAAAACCATTTTGTACATAGTAAGTGGGACAGCCTATGTTTTCATCTCCAGATGAAAAATTTTCTTTGCTGTTGCAGCATATTTTTCTCTAACCTAGATCTTAGATATGCGTATCTACAGATTGTTGGCAACGATAGTCAATTTTGCATGCAAGAAACTAAAATTATATTGAAACAGCTAAAATAGGTTTGTCCTGAGTGTGGTTCCAGCAGCCTTTGCTAGCACCGTTACTCAACACCTCTGAAAAGAGTTTCTTTTGCAGGAATGGCTGATTGAAGGTGCTCAATTCTGAGGTAAAAATGGGCATGTTTTTTATACACATAGCTATTCATTCAGAGTCTAATGCTATATATACCACATGCTTGTAGATGCTGAAAGCTGTCCACAAGTGGTTATGGAAGCCTCTTTTTCCTGGTGGGTCCTGTAGTGGTAATACTCAGTGGCAGAGCAGAGTGGTGGGTCCCTGGCAGCCTCTGAATGTGGTATAACAGAAGGAAGCTCCGGAGATACACTGAGTAAGAGATAGCTATCATTTGCTGTTTAGTCTAGACGCTGAAGAAAAAGAGGTGACAGAGTGGTAGGGCATTTGTGAAGGTCTACAGAGTCAGCTCCCACTTTGGAAATGGGTTCTGTACCTTGAAGACCTCCATAATTCCTAACCCAAAGCCAGCTGCTGCTGCTGTTATGCATGGGGAGGAGCAGATTTTCCCTCGTAATGAGTATAGTTGTCTCTTTAGCACTAAAATGCATTACTTGTTATAAATGGCAGCGATGGAAAAGCTCCTGAGATTATTGTCACAGCTATGTGCTATCACATGCCTTGACATCCCCATTAAGGAATTAGAGGTACAAAGAGAATGCTGAATGAGCTGATTAAATCAAATAAACAGATTTTTAATTCTCATTAAAAAACATTAAATAGCTACTGCTTTTACCAACAGAGGGGGAAAAAAGCCTAATAAAAATCTGCCACTGCAATTCAGAAAATTTAAGGTACTGTTTGTATTAGAAATATTGGGCAAATGTAAGTGTATCTTGCTGAATGTTGCAAACCTTTTGCATTATAAGCAGCAAAAATGCCAAAGTAGATTATGTATTAATCAGTCAAAATGCAGAAAGTAAAATCTAAAACCTCATAGAGCAGCAGAGGATATTCCTCAGGGGCTATTTCTATGGAATTGCCTGACTTTTGCTACTGCACAATCCAGATATCTAGCTATTGATTTAAATCTAATTATCTGCCTTTTAGTAATGGCTTACATGTGTAAACATGAAAACAGGTTTCAGGAATGGAGTAAGGAGGTTGAGAAACAGAGGTAAAATGTTGGGGCAATCAGGAATTGAGGAAGATAAATTCAGAAATGTCTTTGATATGTTGGGGAACAATTTTTTGCTTATATGATGGGAGAATCACATAATCAGAAAGCCATTTTATTGCAGGCATAAACACATTTTGTTTAGCATTTTTGCTATTATAAATGAACATTTATTTTGCTTACTATTTGCAGCCTGGTAAGAGCAGAATTAATATGTTCATTTAGTTGCCTGTAGAATTGTAAAATGTCCTGAAGAAGGGCAGATGATTTTCAGACTGGAACAGACAGAGACAGAAGGGAGGAAACAGGAAAAAAAGAACCAGGATGAATTAGATGAATACCGTCTTGGCTTGTCTGTCTGGTTCCTTCTTTCCTTCATCAGCCTTCTTTTCATCTCCCTCTTGGCCATCTGCTTTGGTAGCAGCTCCCACAGGTGCTGAGAAGTTGAGCACATACAGCAAATAGTTTCAGTTTACTGGAGCTGGGGGTTGTTCTCATTAGAAAAATGCCAACCACTTTTTACTACCTTCTGAACCAAAATATTTCATTAAAAGTTCCATGGGAATTTAGCAAAGAAAGTCTCCCAGTTCAAGCATTGCATAAACACCTGGTGGTCTGGGGCTTTTCTATAGTCCTGCTAGCAGCTGTGGATTTAAAGTCACTGCATTTGAAAGGTTCTTTATTAAATGAAAGTAACAAAACAATGGAAAAAAAAAAAAGGAAAATAAAGCTCTTTCAAGGATCTGGAATATTACTATGAGGTATCTTTAGATTGAATAGTATGTGTTGTGCCAAACATAACTGACTGTACCTTGCAATTCTCTGTTTTGTGATTACTAAATTAGTGGTGAGAATGTTGAGGGCCCAAGCTGAATAATGGTTATTCCATGAGAACCCATTCTAGCAAAACACTTAAGGACACACAATGCTAAATACACAAAAAGAACAAGAAAAGTAGTATTCAAATAAATAAAAGTTAATGCATCTGGACTATATATACAGCAAGAATGAAGACATACTTCATGCTTTACAGAACCCTTAGATTGCTAATTTCACATATTTAGTAAGAACAATTAGTAATTTATTTGGATAATAGTTGAAAATCAGTATTTGAAGGTAAGCTTTTACAAGAAAGGTAAGTAGAGAACTGCAAAAAAAAAAAAAAAAAAAAAGGTAATATTAGTTTCCTATCCTGTCATTACTATAATAAAAAAGAACATTTTTTAAATCAGATTCCTAATGATCTTCCTTAGTGAGTTGATCCTGTTTCTTCATTTTCTCCTCATTCAGAGCATGATTCATCACAAAAAATATTTGTTCTAAAAACAGTTGACTTCAGAAGTAGTCTGAAGCAGGAGGAGATCATATTTTCAGGAGGACTTATTATCAAAGTTAGTTATTTTGAGAAGGTCCTGAGATACCTATCTGTAGCACTGAGCACCCAAAGACCTTGACAGTTCTGGTCATGACTTATGTTGGAAAATAGTACAGTTTGAAAGTGGATGCTAAATTAGATGCCCAAAACCAGAATTTATTCAGTAGGATGACTATTTTAGGTGTTTCCCACTCATTACTATGAAGTGTGTCATTATCTTTGCACGCACGCAGCTTCCTTACCTTTTCCAACCTTTCTCAAGATAGCGGCTGAACAGTTGCTTTATTTAATAAAGTCTTTGGGTTGTATGGATATCTGACCTTGTCCCTAGATATTTTGATTGTAGTCTTTTTCCACATAATTATCCCCACTGGTAGTCTTGAAATATTAGGACATGAGTAATGGAATGATACCATAGACTTTCTTAAGTGACAAATGAGTCATGTGGGTTCCATTTACAACTTGGTGATATCCTTATCAAATTATTCATTTCTGAATCATCTGGTTAACTAATTGTGTTTATTGTTCCATATGGAAGAACACTACAAGGTATTGCTCGGAAGACCCAGTGTGCCAAGAGGTGATATGTAGACTCTTAAATAAATATTAACAGAACATTTTTTCTGCCTTAACGTTTGTAAATTATCTGTTGGTTAGGTTTTTTTCCCCCCGTGTCAGTCTCACTCTAATTCTTCAGTCTATTGGGGTGGGGGGAGAGAGGATAAATTATGTCTAAATTACTACAGGGAATTAAGTTGTAACTGCAAAATAGCTATATTTTTGTGACTCTCCCTTTCCCATTGCCTCCTGAATGATTAACTTCTGTTTATTTCTAATTAGAAAAGCCACATCAGACTAAGCCACAAAGCTTGTCAAAGAGTATGCAAATAATGCAGAGTACTTGAAAACCTAGGGCACTTTGCCTTTAAATGCCCTGCGTGTTTTATTAAACTGTAATTGCACTCACTGAAATGTTGTATTGCAATTATGTCCTGGGTTATTAATTAAAAGAAAAGAAACTATAAATGGTAAAAGATAATTTTGCCTGTGAAAAGCTTTATTGAGATTTTAGAGAAGGGCATTCAAGCAAAAAGTCATTTGTGAGAAAAGCTCCCACTGAAAGAAAATTAAATGTTTTGATCATCTTCTGGGGAAATGAACCTGCATCCGTTCTCAGCAGGTTGGGAACTGTAGCTAAAATACAGTGAGCCACAGAGGAAGAATTGCAGGTGATAATGACACAAATTTAGTAATATCAACTTCTATAAGGAAGGTCTTATTTTCTCTAGTCGTATCTTTGGGAAAAAAAATGGTTGTTTTTTCAAAAAAATATGAATACTTGTTGGAGTTACCATAATATAGAAGTTGTTAATATTCTGTAAAAATAGGTACAGATGATGAAACTTCTGAGAGTATCATCTGCATTACCACTACCTCTAGTAGAAATGGAGGTTATGTGCAAATCTTTGCTATTTAGGAAATGGCACTTCAAAAGAGTAAGTTTTTATGCACCTGATAGGAGTTTACTTTCTGTATTCTATAGAATAATATGGCTTTTAAAAAAATTGAATTTAATTTATGATATATGGAGCAGATCTAAAATGGCTGTCTGCTAAAGCAGGAAAGAAAGCTTCTACAAGCCACAACTCACTCTTGTATGACTTCTCTTTAGGAGTGTGTTTATAATTGAATCCATCCTGAAAATGAGGGATTTCAGTTTGACCAGAGCTTTCTTGTATAAAAGGATCGTTTTCCTGGGTCCGTTAGTGTGAGAATGCATTTATACTTTTCAGAAATCATTGTGCTGTTGAACTGTATTGCTGAGATGGATCTTGCTGAAGCATCTGTAGGTTTTTCTTTTCTGTTAAAGCCTTCCTCCCGTGCAAACTGCATGCTTACACATTACTGCTTTGCAGCTGATGTTAGAAAATAAATCTGACAAGGTGCGGTATGTGTTTCTGTCTACGTGGATATTCTCAGACCATAAATAGACTATGTTTTTACCTCTGTATAAACGTGGGAATATTTTTTGCTTCTTCAAAAGAATGCTACAATTAGCTGTCTTTGGGACAGGGGGAGGAACATCTGTCAGATTACTTAGTAGGTTTGTCTCCAAAAAAGGTTCTTCCATGCTTCTACATAGTAGCGGTAGGTCAGGATGTGTGCGGTGCTTCTGGAAATATGATACCACAGTAGCTGTTTTTCCTCTAAGCATTGTTCAGTCAGTGCAAGTCTACATTGGAAAAATGTTCAAGTTACATGTTTTCTGCATGTGGCTTTCATTTAATTCTAGAGAGACAGAGGAAGCTGGGTCAAGAGGTACTGGCAAAGGAGGGACCAAGAACAACTGCTGAAAGTCAGCTTTAGTGTTGGTCTTGCAGGTGTAAGTAATTCTGACAGTCAAAAGGGCTGCTGGAATGAATGGAAGAGTGTACAAATAATACATAAACTGCCCCTTAGACTGCACAGAAAGACAGCTTTTTATGATAAAAAGGCTCTAGCTGCTATCTTTTTCTTTCAGCTGTTGAGAGGAGAATAATCTCAGCGGGTTGGTTATTCTGTGGAATACTAATCAGAATATGCTTTTTGTTATACTGTGTCTTTTAATTAAAAGAACAACAGGCAAAGAAAAGAAAATAAATATTCTTAGAGAAATTCTTATACATCTCAATGAATGAAGAAAAAGCAAATATTTTCTTCCTGTCAAGAAAAATCATAACCCAAAGACTCACCACATAACTAGAGGCACAAAACTCTTTAAATTCACCTTTGTCTGGCATAAACTCATTCAGGATAGTAAGAAAGTTTCACTGAATCTGGTGTCCCAGTTTGAAAGTTGTTGCAGGAGAGGGGTACTTCTTGGACACATGCCACTGTTGAACCCATTCCCCTCATAGGGAAAATGGAACAGATATTATTTTTTTTCCCACAAAACATAAACCTGAAAAAAATAACCTGTATGAACTGCCAGAAAGTAGGGTACATCCTGGAATGAATCAGGAGCTCACCACTTCATTGTAGCCAGTGATCTTTGGCAAGCTCACAGATGTTAAATAGCAAAACACCTGTATCAGTATATGACCTTATCTGCTCTTCCCTCTGTTAGAGGCTGTGTTTCACCTTCTGTTCATCCAGTTGATTGTATCAGAGATATGTCAAAGTTAGGAGCTCTTGGAAGTAGCTGGGGAGAATAGCAGAGAAGTTTGTTCCGAAGTAGAATGTTTATTTAAAAAAAATACTGTAATCATCTAATTGTTCAAAACATAAGTGATGGAAAGAATGTATTATGCCTTTCAGCAACAGCCTGTAAAGAATTCATAGCATTATGTTTGATACCATTTACTTCTAAAGGAGAAAACACTTCAAATCAAGAATTCTTAAACCTAAATACTTTCTTGGTACTGGGTATTTCGGCTGTTTCATGAAAGCACACTTAAAATAATATAAATGTAAAGTTAAAATCATGTTCAATTTTGTTATTATTTTAACAGTACAATTTGGACTTATTAGCAGCTCGTCATTAGGGTCAGGATTTGAAAAGCTCAAAAAGTTTAGTCTGTTAATTGCTGTGAACCTACATTACTATTATTCTGAGGTTTTGAATCAAGGCATATGTTTAAATAACTATTAATTGAAATACTATTAAGACAGCACTGAAGAGACTGTGCCATGAAGGTGTAATAAAAGTGAAGTGGTAGTACTCTAAAGACTCATTTTGGCACTTTTACAATACAGTTAAATCCTTATAAAACTTTAGAAATAAGTTTTTCAACTCTGTAAATAAAGGAATAATGAAGAATTGGATTTTCTACACTGTAAGGCTGCACTGACCTTAAGCACAAGGAGCTGTGGACTTGACTGGGTGAGAATGGGAATTACTGCATCTGAATTTCCAGAGCTTAATGTGCTCATTTCTGGAGAGTTTATACCCCAGATTTCTGAGGAAATTTGCAAATAAGATTGTCAGTTTGGAATTAATGATTTTGAAGGAATCTACAGTGACAGGAATAATATTGAAGCATGGAAAATTGTTTTTAGAGAGGAACGACAAAAAGGGAAGATGTGACTTAGTATGTGAAATATTAGGAAGCAGAAGAGCTGGCTAACAGGACATGACAGTGAATTGTATTGAAAAGAAAATACTGGCTTGAGGGGGGGAAAGTAGTGGAATTTCCCAAAGATTAAGAAGTTAATGGAGTTAGTTGTGTTTTCAACAAATTTTAGCAAGTTGTAGTGCTCTGCTTCTGCAGTTGACGCAAATTTAGGAGGGACTGTCAATAGAGAATGAGGATTGAGGTAGTGGGATGGGAAGAACCTGATGGACTTGAAGATTTTAATAACAAAGATTTAATGAAATTTAGTGTCAGAAAATGCAGGATTATTTCTGTAGGTCACATGTGGGCTGCTAAATAAGATGGAGAATAGGTCAGGAGGTCGGGCAGTGACTGCAGATTGCACTGCTTAATTTTTTGCATGGTCCCTAATTTTTTACATGCTCCTTGATGTGGTTTTAGGCCGTGTTAACTAGCTCTCTTTTAGGGGCTAGTTAGGAATAGTTCAGGGGATAGCGTGCTCCGAACACTGTTGCTGGCAGCCAGTTTGGACAAGACAATGCCAGTGTCAGCACCACCTAACGCTCACAGGCTTTACACGTTCAGACATCCCCATAATGCTCTCATACTGCACCGTTGTGCCGCACATTATACATAATCTCCATTTTGTGGCATAAAAATACTACAGGGATGGGCTGCAACATGGGGTTCTCATTATTTCGGGTACTTTGAACTGAAAAAACCTTACACAACAACAATAGTAGTTAAACTAATAGTAACAATGATAGTTATTGTCACCATCACCATCATAATCATCATGTCCTTGGGCCAGAGAAGTACAAAATATGCCCTATCTTAGACTCTGATGATGTGCAGTGTGTATGTGGCTTTAGGGACAGAGGAGTCCTGGGACTTGTTTTCTTTAGCCTTAAGGCTACCAGTTTCTGCACTGAGGTGCCCCCTTCAGTCACAAATTAACAAGTAAAAAAAAGACCCTCTAGGACCTCACATACCAGAGGTATTTGCACGCTGAATCCATAAATCAGCCTGTGGTATTAACCAGTGGGAAACTGCATTTTGGTAAAGATAGGAGAACATTCGTGACATTGTACAGGACAGCGGAGAGACCTCACCTGACAGTTTTGTTTAGCCATGTTCATGGAAAATGGATTTGAACTGGGACAGCTGGAGCTAGAGTAATTAAGGAAATAGAAAGCTTGCCATGCAGAGGAGACAAAAAGAGTTGGCTTGTTAAATGTAGTACAATTAAGGCTGAGGAGTGTGATTACTCCTTCAGGGGCAGGCACCAGAGAAGTGAAATAACTGTTTTAGCTGAAGCAGGGTGGTGGTAGCACAAGAGCAAATTGAATGTAACTATTTTACGTATTTGTAATTAAAGTGTTCTTTTAAGAGAGCCTGTTTGATACATAAGAATATTTAATTCTGTATTTTCCCTCTCACCTTTTTATTTATTCTTACAGCAGTTGTGGGGATTCTGGTTTCTGAAGTTTATCCAGGTATGAAAATAATATTAGGTTAGCCAAAGTTTACCAGATAAAAGTATTTTCCAGCTTTCAGTAGTGAAATAATAGTCAACACCACAATTAATTTGGCAGTCATAATTTTGGGTGCTGCTACCTTTTGCAGCTCTTAAAGATACTAT
Organism: Falco peregrinus; assembly: GCF_023634155.1. Lineage (NCBI taxonomy): Eukaryota > Metazoa > Chordata > Aves > Falconiformes > Falconidae > Falco > Falco peregrinus. The sequence goes on along the minus strand of NC_073727.1, from coordinate 47,487,940 downwards.
TTGGGAAAGGGGGGAGAATTTAGAGAGCTTGTGACCAGTTATGTTTTCCTTTTCCTGTACAATGATCTGATAATAACTGGACAAATACTAGAGGGAGAAGGTCAGTAATAGAGTAAAAATGTATTGTTCCTGGGGTTGGGGGGGAAGTTGCTATTACTTAAAAACATACTTTTTTAATGAGAGAAACTTAAGGTTTTTCAGGGTAGCACCTGGGGCCTGGGGCTTTACGTCCAATTTTACCAGTGGAGGAAGAGTTGATTCGTTAGGGACCATGTCTGGACATCTAACTACCTGAGCAGTTTGTAGCATATGCTGCTCTAATGTCAGTTGTTGACAGCCTAGTCTTGTTGAATTTTCTCTTTCTGCTATATTAAAAATACCCATTCCAAGTGGGGCGGGGAGAGGGCAGCCAGGCTAATTTAGATGTATCATGCAATTACCTTTATATATTGGCATTCTCAAACATTATGTATGTCTAATAACTTTTCCTCTGAATAAAGAGACCCAATATATGCAAATGTATGAGGAGGCCTCCACTGTTTGGCTGCTTTTGTGCCTGGGGGCACGTTATGAAGTGTTGGTGATTACAGGTGCTTTTGTTTCGAACAGCATTTCCCCTAAAATAGCAAAAATCACCAGTAAGAGGAAAACAAAGCCTTGCCAATACCAGCAGCATTAAATGAACTCAAGGGTGCTCAAGGGTCCTTCTAGTAAAGATAGCCAGTAGGGAGATGGTCTCCTCTTGGCATATTAAATGTGTTTTATTGGGTTTTTTTTGTAAGAGAGGGGAATTACACCTCTCAGAAACCCAGTGGGAGTGACACTGCAGCATAATGGTGCCAACTTTTATGCCTCTGCTTGAAGCACCTCATCACACTAGTGAGAGATTCAGGGAATGGGCGCTTTGAACCATTGCTTGCGTACAGTCCTCACTGTGCCAAGAGGTTGGAGGAAACCTAATATATGTTGCAAAGAATTGTAAATAAACTGAAAGGCTCCCTTAGGAAAAATGTTATGGTATTGTTACAAACACAGGGGGTTAGGTTTTCTCCCACCCTCCCTGATTGCTAAGGACGTTCTGGCTGAGGCTGGCTCTTGGAAGGCACTTTGTTCGGAATGGTGCCTTGAGTTGCCCCGTCAGCTGCTGCAGTTCTGTGCGGAAGCCCTCATGCCCTGCCTCCTGCGTTTGACTACTGTACTTTGGTGTTGGGTACTGTGATAGCTGTTGCTTCCCCAACTAACTATAGCTGCAGGTCTGGAAGGATGAATGAAAAAAAAATCCTTAAAGAAAGATGAATTGTCACATAAAATTAAAATGTTAATACTTAGACCATGGTGAATATATTATTAATAAACTTATTACAGTTTGACATCACAAAATACAGGAAAATCAAACTCATATCTTCCTAGCCTTTTGATGAACTAATTTGAAATATTTTTCGCTCTGCTACGTATTGGTACACATTGTTAGGACAATTGCATGACATCTTAGCTGGTATCCAGTCTTTAATAGACTCTCCTAGGCCTTTTGTGCTGAGTAGAGCCCTGATCTGAAGAGGCAGTTTTTGTCAGTGACAAAATCTGCCTAGACTGCCAAGGATGCTACTTGCATTCTCTTCCTCCATGGCTGCTCTGCATTAGAGGAAGAGAGTTATTTAGAATGCCTTAAATATAACCCTGAATGACTAATGAATGCAATGTCTAACTTCTAGAAATGCAAACCTCGATGTGGTATCAGGCTGTAATCTCACATCCAGGCAGGGAGAAGAATGTGCAACTAGGTCTCAACATTTTAGCAATACCTTTTCTAAGGTAAAACATTCCATCTGATTCACAGGCAGCAGCTCACAGCTCAGGTTGTTTGTGCTCTGAGTGCTACATTATCTGTACAAATGTAGACAGATAATGAATAATTTTTATGCAAGCATGCATTTAAATGAGAAAAATGCATCTGACTCATTACTAGCTGTTGAAGGAAACTAGGCTTAATCATAGCCATTCTAAAGAGAGTGTGTTTGGAAGAAATATTTTGGAAGAACATGTTTTTTTCTATTAGCTGTATCTTGTTGGAGCAGTGGTGTTTTGTTGGGATACTGCTGCAAGTGGAAAATAGGAATTAAACAATAATGTTCCTCTTGACATACAACAAAATCTTATAGTCTTGCTTAAAACAGTCTTGAGTGATTTTTAGATTTTTATTTTTAATTAAGATTTACCAATCTTGGTAAGAAAAAGAGTTGATGTGAAAGTATAACTCAAATTTATTAATGGATTTCACAGTCAGAAATGATGCAGACTTGCACACTGGGAGGTGAATGACTATGTAATGCAAAATCTAAATAGCAGAGAGCAAAAGAAATAGACATGCCCAGCAACATTTCAGTGTGCCAGGCTCTGTGAACTAAAATGTACAGTAGCTCCAAAATCAATAAGAAAATCTATTCTGGGGAAATAAAGGATGAAAAAAATGTGGAAAATATGTTGGTTCCCCAATAGACTCTTTAAAAAGCCATTTTCAATTTCTGGTGATGCATCAAAAGAAAGATAACATCATTTTCTATAGTGGTACTCTTCTAAGGCAGAGCACATGAAGAATGTCTGTGATCAAACAGATGAAACATCAGATGCAATTAACTTGCATCTAACTTCTTAATTTTGCATAACAGTAAATGCCATTAGCAAATCTGATCTTTCCTTTATGATAGAGTATATCAGCTCCTTTGTCTTGTATCAGTGTCTGTATGGAGACCAATTAATTTCAGTCTAGTTTTTACCAAGGTTCTCACAGAATCAGTTCTTATTATAATGTATATGACTTGCCAGAGAAAAATAATGTCACATGGTTTTCAGTAGCAGTGTAACTCAATAGACTATAGTAAATAATTCCAATCCCAGTTGTCAAAGACTGATCTTTCAACAGTGTAAAAGGCAGTGAGCTGAAGAGCAGACATGTAGAGGCCTTGCAGTATAAGTTATATGCAATACATGAAATAGATTAATTTGGAGAGATGTGTATTTTGCCAGTAACTAAGTAGCTATCAGGTGTTTCAATGATTTTCAGGGTCCTAAAAGGTTGTTTGGCATACTGTTTCATTAAATGTAAGTTCTACAGAAGTTCTACAAGCAGTTTTATACTGTATACCATTTGAAAACAAACCAAGAAAAATCCTATAAAGTAATTAATATTAAATAAAGACAAATAGTTCTAAAGCATGAAATTCCTTGTATGAGCTATAGGCAAATACAGTATTTAAGAAGGCTTTTCAGTATTAGGTTAGTGAAGCAGTTGTGGAGCGCACACAGCCTATTTGCTTTGTAATTGACATTTCCTGGGCATCTGAGCAGTCATATGACCCTAAAGAAGAGAATTAGTGATTGCAATCATATCTAGTTAATCAAGCCTTCTGCAGTGAGCCATATTTGAAAATTTTCCACGTACACAGGATGTTTCAATTGACTTCCAAATTTTTCTCACACATTTTCACAACCGTCCAATGTTGCATATTTGCTAATATTCCCTAATTTCATTAAACAGACTATGCGAAGTGGATAGTTGGTAGGGGAGGAGCATGTCTGACGCTTCTGCGAGCAGAAGTTCAGCTGCTGTAGCTGCTTTATAAGACCTCCTGTTCTGTTTGTTGCTCTGAAATTGAGAAAGCTCTGAGGTGCAAAACCAACATCACTTTTGAGGGAGGAACAATGCCTGATCCCCTAGAGAAATTCACAGACTGTTTTTTCATCAGTTGATTTTTCATTTAATGACAATCATGACAATGCGTTAGATGCCCCCAAATAATAATTTCATAAATAAAAATGTTCATTTTTACAGGCAGCATTCTTTATGAGACTTTTTTTTCAGATATTTTGGCTCCAGCCTACAAAACCAGCTTCTTCTATACCTACACTGTCACTCATGTTCATGTAGCAAATGAGTATTTTCTGCGGGTTCTGCCATAAAGAAGTGGTCTTACGAAATTATTTTAGACAAGAAAAAAAAGAATCAACCAAAAAAACTAACCCTGAATTATTGAAACTATGACAGAGGTCTTTCCCCTGATTGGTTCCAAGCGGTAATATAATGAGGTACTTTCCGTACACATTTAATGTATGCCACCTCTCTTTCCCATTTAAATTGTATCACTGGGGGAAGCTGGGTTTTATCTGGTTTTGCTGGGTGAGCTACAGCTAAAGGCAGCAGCACAGGGCAAGACTGTTTTATCTGCAGTAAAACACTAGCTTTGAGGCAAATTTTCTGTGCCTGGTCCTATAAATTAACAGGGAATTGAGCTTGGGGTTTGAAATCTTGAATTCCTGCATCCAAACAGCAGTTCTCTTTATTGATTCTCACTGTCCATCTTTGTACAGAGATGGCGAGGAGTGTAATGTCTGATTAGATGATCATAATGTCCTTTTCTGGCCTTAAAAATCTGTGGATAAAGCACTTCAACCTCTCTGTTCCCTGGTTTCTCCATTTGTAAATTGACATAATTTTTACACACATAGGTCATGGGATATGCGAGAATTATTTAGTGTTTGTGAGAGCTGTGAAAATAGAAAGGCATATGTATTTTTAATAGAAATACTCAAATACTGTTAGAGACACTCTTCAAACATTTACCAAAGTGTCATCTGGCTGTCAGAGTTAATCTAATATGATTAACAATTATATTATTGTGATATGCAATGCAGACATTTCAATACACATTTGCAAGGGATTGCTTCTGATTAATTTGTATGGTAATCCACAGTCATTTATTTTACTTTGTGCCTGTTTATATGAGGTAGTTATAATCTATGTTAAGGTGTTTGTGAGGTGGATAGGCAGTTGGATTCATGCTCATTAAGCCTCAAAGCCTCTCACTGTCTCCCCTGCTAGCAGTGTTCAACGTGCTGTGGTTTTGTGATTTGGAAGTACAGCACTGAGGGAACTGAGCTGAAACCACCAGTCTAATTTCACTTTGGTCTTTTTTCACTTGACTGATCAGAATGATTTTCAGTCACTCCAGTCAGGGCTGGAATCCCAGAGGTGAAAAGTCAGCGAGTAATCCATTTAGCCACCAGGTCCTCCAGGTGGAGCTTAGCAAACTATAACAATTATTGTATTCTCTTCTCTCTTATCATAGCATGGCCATTGCAAATGTTGTGCTGGAGCTTCCATTTAAAACCATGCTTTGCAGGAGGTGTAGAATTTGCTGTAAAAATCCCCTACGTGAAGAATCTGGACACAAAAGCTCGCAATGCAAGAGCCATTTTTGACACCAATTTAAAGATGAGCTTCAGTGACTTTTAATGAAAAATTGACTTTTTCATCCAGAATATTCTTCCCCCAAATCCATGCACAGAAGAAACCTTCTGTGAGGGAAAAAGGGGTATTTGGTGGGATATGTGCCACCATTTCTCCCCAGCTGCTGCATAAGTTGCAGGGGGACCCTTGCTTCAGTATTGTAAGAAACGTGGAACAGCAAAGGAATACCTACGGACTGACTCATTAGTTAAACAGGGCAAAATGTATTTATTTATCTGTCTATCTATTTATTTATTTATCTATTTATTTGGCCAGTGACACCTCATTTTGTTATATCTAACATACTTTATAACAATAGAATTTGCTTTTCATGCTCTATGGTTTGGTTAAACCCTTGCATTTTCAGGTTGGAGAATACAGATCTGAGAACTCACTTGTGTAAACAGGCAGTTTCAGTTTGATTGCCGGTACTTCGACATCTGGGAAACAGTTCTCACAAAATTCTTTGGTTTAGCACAGAACAGTGGAACCAGGATGACTTTTTTTTTAATAATTAAATGCATTTCTTGAATCTCTGTTTTAGAAAAAAACTCGTATTTTTAATCAATTAAAATTAAATTAATATCCATCCCTTTTAAAATCATCTCTGCAAATCGTGTGTGTGTATATATATATGACACATATATATATTTTGTCATATATGGATTTTTAACTGACAAAGAAAGTAAACTGTCCTGAAAACATGAATTGGTGAAAAACAGATGGAAGATGGTCACTGTTGTTATTTTAAAGCCAACTGTTTTATAGCCAGTCTTATGTTTTGTGAGGCCCTACTGTTAAGGGCTACAGATACTTGAAACTGAGGGAACTCATGAAGAGTTATAAACAGAGGAGTTACATCTGAACAGTATTCCACTTACAGTCATTTCTCCTGTTTGGACCTGTTTTTTTGTCTCATATCCTTATATTCCTCTCGCTTCCAAGAAGAAAACATTTGAAAATTAATGGTCTTTCTATTCCCACGCAGAGAACAGGATTATACCCTTAACTCATAAGTGTTGTTAACCATGCAGATACCTTCCCAGACATTATTCTTCCAGTTTATCTCAAGTACTGCCATTTCTTAGGATTCGATGGCTCCATGGAATCACATAAAAGATTTTGGTAGATGCACAATTTGTGCTTTAGCTCTCTCTTTGAAAATTCAGCCTCAAAATAACGACTTGGGGAGAGAAAAACAAACAGAAAAAAAACCACCCTTCTCTTTTCTGTTGCTGGCCTTTCATAGCCGCTGTGCAATCCTTAAAAATTTATCCTGAATTTCTAGTAAATAATGTAACATTTAGCAGTATCAGCAGGCCTTCTCTTAAATCCTTTGTACTTGGATCTACTTTTGTACAAGGAAACAAGATGGTATGCATAAATTTTATGCACTCAGGATATCCCAAGTGTTTTCTCTTTAAGAACTGGAAAATAGGGAAAATTATCAAATAGGAGGAAATATTTTGAATGTATCTTTCATATCATAGAACACAATGGGAAAGCTGACAAAGCATTCCTGAATTGAAGATCCATTTTTTATTTCAAATCTTTAAAAGTCTCTTGGCTGTTAGAAGTGAGATGGATTCAATTATTTTAAAAGTGACAAACTGTAATCAATATTCAATTATTGGTGTGTTAATTAGTAGATGATGCCTTGTCTCTATTATAATTAGCTCAGGCAATTTGCGGCTGAACCTCTTTTATGTTTTGACTGCTCAGTCTTCAGTTAAGAGTAAGTATCAGTACAGAAGCACAGGCAGTGTACCAGAACCTTCTCAGAGCCTGTGTTTGGCCAATTGACGTTCTAAAGAAACATGAAATTTCTGTGAAGAAATGTTTGTATGGGGTTATGCTGCATAAAACACTTTAAAGAGCTTTTATTCGTTAATTAAGCAAAGGCAAAACTACAGGAGTTGTTACAATATGTGCCTGTGCTTGTTTGTGAAGGGCAAGTGCATTGCTTTGGAGTCAGCTGCAAAAAGTTCCTTGACTTCAGTGCAAACTCACTTGGGTTATTAGTCTGCATTGCACTTGGGATGGTCTTTGTGTGAAGCTAGCTACATATTAAATTAATGTCTGAACTCCGCTTTAAACTATTATGCATTGTACATACACTCGCATATATTGAAGGCACATTTCAATTTAGGGATCAGAGTGGGGAAAACAAGAGCTGGAATTATTTCTCACGGTCATAAAAGCCTAGAAATTTAAATCCTATCAAAAGGCTGAGTTGTTGCTTACCAAAGTAATTTTTAAAAATACCACTAAATTTAGGATACTGTTAATCTGTTGCCTGCTTCTGAAAGTTCAATTATTAAGGGTAATAGAACATTAATGCAAAACAAAATGGTCTGGGTCAAGGATTATTAGTGGAGAGACGCAGATTTGAGTGCAGGCTTATTTTCATCTGTGAGATGCCAGTAAGTACCGGATGACTGCATCAATGTGCTTTTGGTGAATATACCTGTTCCTACAGAATTTAGACTCCTAAAAAATTAAAGATAACAATGTATACTTTCTAAAGGTATTAGGTATTTGATTTTAGTGGGCAGCTAGATAGTTCTAGATGATTAGTGGTACTCTTGGAGTATTAATTGTGATACCTAAGGAAAACAGTATACAGCGCTAGTATTTAGCATCATGCCAATCCTGACCATTTCATTTAAAACACCCAGCAATTCTGCCAAAAATGTTTTCAGTACCATCACTTTCTAACCCCAGTATAACACTAGCAGCTTTTCTCTACAGTAGTTCCATTGCCTTTATGTATATATTTTTTTCCCCAGGACTCTTGTGCTGGGCTACTAAACACACATTGCACTACAGCTTTGTATTTTTTGAAGTATGAAATATGAATTAGAACATGTGAAGTTGAGCCTTACTCATTTTTGCTTAGTTTATGATACTGCTTTTCTCCCTTTGTATACAAAATGAATGTTGCACGTTCAAAGGGACTACGTGGGGAGGAGTACGAATGGGTGCTTTTGCTCTTTGGAAACAGCCGATATGTAATCCACAGTAGCTTCCAGCATGCTTTCAGGTACAGCCTTTTGCCTGACCACTCTGTCTTACCACCTCCTTGCAGAGCTTAAGTCCTTAGTATTGTTCCCACCTTCCTATGCTTTTCTCAGTGTGATTTAGCTGGGCAACACTTAATTAAACTCCATTTCCTTTCTTTACACTTCAGGTATTATTACACAGCTCCCTTCAAGAGGTAGTTTGTAGGCTGTTTATCAAAGCTGTGCATTTAATAATATTAAAGTCATGCTATTGCGCTGTCACTGTAATAAGATATATTGACATTTCTTGTGAACAGGATTTTCTCTGCATAAGCGTTGCAGCACAAGCAAGCTCTCAGGCTGCAACAAGGCTTCACTGTCAGTCAGATTTTACTGTCTGTGCTGTTTCTCCTTCCTCCACAGACCACATTACTCCTCCTCCATCCAACCCCCTCTCCCACAATCCTCAGGGCTATTTAACCACTTAGTGGAACGAGCTACAGCTGCACATCATCCATGTCAATCAACCCACTGCCTCTGAGGCAAGGCCACAGCTGCATGTTATCCATGCCAATCAACCCACTGCCTTCATTCCTCTACAAATAAGTGTGTTGTTCCTCTGCTGAATATTGTAGGTTTTTAAAATAATGAAACCCCCACAACATCTATGATATTTAGTCACGTTATTCCATTACCCTTACCTCCTTCATAGTTAGATATTGCTATTTAAAAAACAGAAGTTCAGCACCATAGTACTCTGAGTGCAACAGGAAAACCATCCCATGTTTTATCCAACAGTGTTACCTGCACCGCTCAACTAACATTTTGGATACAAGGCATGCAGGAATGACAGCAGTGGCCTTTCAACCTGTTGGAAATACAGGTAGTCTCTGCTGTGTTTCCAGAGCAGCACTGATGTAGTTCTAGAACTGGTCAAAACCACAGATTTTTGTTTCCTGTGGAAATTGTGTGTGATTTGTTAAATAACTGGGTTTTTTTTTTAGGAGAGAAGGTTCTGAACAAAAACCATCATTATTGTACATAAAGCAGATGCCTTCTTTGATATAATGGAACATTACTTGGTGATTTTTTTCCTATATAGTTTCACAATAACATGTAGTATGATTACAAAGTTTGTTCTTTCCTTAACTATTGTGTATATCTCTGCTTTTTGTGTAATTTACTCTCCTCTCCATAATTCTTTGCCCTGCATTCAAGAGGTCTGCTGAGATTGCATATCAAAAATATCCAAAATGAAAATACTAAAGAATGAGCATGAATAGAAGTACAGAAAAGACTAATAGTAAACAAAATTACTGAGTCTAAATCCTGCTCCTTTTTTTTTTAGTTTTTCTTTACTTTAAATTTCAGGGTAGTAAGAGGATGTGAGAAGAAGCATCTTCTAGACATTATACAATGAACGGTGATTTAGGTTGTTTTAAATTTAAAGGTCAGAATATGCAGTATAGCCGTGCATTAATGCTAACTTCTATGGCAGCGTTATAGCAGCCCTGTGGTATTTTTGAATGAAAAATTATTCTTGAATATTCGGTCCAAATTTTTTATATCTTTTTATTTTAGATTTGTAGATTTTGTTCCACTTTTATGGTTTTGGGCTATTTGTAAATATTTTTTTATTATTATTATTTAATTTTTTTTGAGAAAGTATGAATTAATTCTTTTCTTAGCATTAAAAACCAGTAACTGATGTTTCTGGTCCTCTCTTTATATGGGCAACCCAATTCTTGTATTGCTTCTTTTTTGAATGAATGCCTACAAAGTGTCTATATTTGGTTCATGTGTACTGAGACTAGACTTATTTTGAGTACTACTATAAATACTGTGGCCATGGATGCTACTGTTGTTGAAAATTCCTGGCATAAGATTACCCTTGCTTATTTAAAAACTTGCTTTCTGTTTGTTGACAAAGTACTTCCTCAGAGCAAATGCAGTTATGTGCTGGCTGCAGAATCCTTGATAAGATAGTCCTAGCTAGGCATTTTTGACAGAAGGTACAAAAACCGGTCTGTCCTCTGCACTATCCCGTAATCTCATCTGCTACCTCAGTGACTTAGGCGCTGGTATACTCCAGAGGACTCTCTCATTGGCACTCCTCTGTTCCCTTCCCTCTTCCCAACGTGAGAAGACAAATCTAAATCTGGAGATGGTCTTGGTTGCTGAAGATTGTGGAATAGCTACACACCCCACAGAAAAAGTGCAGCATACCTTCAGCCACTGATTAGCTTTGTTCAGTGACTTCAGTCTCATGGTCAGAGAAGCTGAGGGCATATTTCAACATCCTCCAGGTCAGCTGCCCCAACACTAGAAAAAGAATCAAAATGGTGACCAGCTTTATCTATGTTGGTTGCACTCTTCTCGGATCAGTAGCAAACAATGAAATAAGTGTTCTCACTTTCAAAGAGAATTCATCTTTTAGTTTTGAGGAAAAATACAGATATTATTTTCACTTCACTTGAAGTACAATGACACTATACTTCTTGCATTTCTTCCTGAGTCTTGGATTCTGTACAATCACAATATTCAACACCTTGAGCTGATGGAGTAGCACGACCTGTGCCAGACTTTGGAGTTTCACTGTCATAAACAATGTGTCATATGGGCATACTAAGATGTTCTTCAGTACTGGATGTGATTTAGGATTTCATTTGCATTGGGCTGAGTACACACAGAAGAAAGCCTAGGATTCTCATATAGGACATTTGCTGCCTATTACCTAAGCAACGAAAGAGGAGCTGGAGGTATTAGATCAGCTCAGGAGAGGAAGTTATGCAAGGACAGCATAATTAAAAGTAGTTTTGCAGAGAAGACTACAAAATACTTTTAAGAACATCCTAAAATGCTCCCTTGAATTAACCGTCTTAAATCAGTCTTAGTATATAGTAACCAGAAGCTTTGAGCTGAGAAAAGAAATCAATTATGAGACTACCATAATATTTGTGGTGAAATATGCATTCAGAAGAGAGAAGAGCTTCAAAGAGAATTAGTCACCACCTTTCAGTTGTGTTATTTTTAGTTGACTTGTAACTGTGTTTGTTCCTCAACTGTCTGTCTGTTCTCACACAAATGTTCACATAGACTGGGAAAGTACATCACAGGAAAGAAATGGCTGTTGACCACAACAAAAGACCAACCAGTCAAGCTTAGTGAGAAACCAAATGCTGGCCACGTGCTCTGTCTCTTCCATGACACAGTTTACTAACGTGAAAGACAGTTGTGTTTTGTGATTGGACTTTGTTTTTCCTATTCTTTGAGCTTCTATAAATTGGGTCTTTTGAAGGAAAAAAAGTAACTACATTTATCTGTATACCCATCTTCCCCTACTGACTGGCCTTTTCAAGAGGCTACTTTAGTTATTGTGGCAGACCCCTAGTCCCCTGGCTTTTAGGCCTGCCTGCCATGTTCTTCAGCACACAAACACCCTTGTGGCTTCATCAACTCTGGAGACAGTTGAAAAATTAAGCTAGAGGCTCTGAACCAACTGTTTCTGAGAAGCCAGGAAAAACTTCAATGTTTCTGTTGTCAAGGGCTGTTGTTCTTGGTCCTAGGCTCATTACTCCAAGACCTGTGCCCATACGCATGAATGTTTTCTTTGTCTCATAGGTTTGTGATGCCTTTGGTGTTTTCTCCTCTCCAGCACCTCAGACAGAGACACCTGTGATTTCCACAGGTTTGGGGTTGGCACCGGTCATCTCTTGTCAGGCCACATAGCTCAGCACTGATCATCTCATCACTAAAGCTGCTCAGGATATTGGCCAAGCTTAAGAGTTAGTTCAGTGTTGAAAACTGCAGTGCTAAACTTCATGAAAGATATGATATTCAGGTAGCTGCCAGTTCCAATTCCACTTAAAACAGCATGAGGTAAAATTGGCACTCTGCAGATCCAGCCCCTCAGTGAATGATTTTGTCTGTTTCATCTGTCTCTTTGAAAAGAAGCCACAGTGCTCTCTCTAGTCATTTCTCCATCACAGATCTCACAGAAGGAGGCAATACATTGAGCCATTTTCAGAAGATGAAAAATGGGATATTTTCATTACAGCAACAGATCATCCTTTCTCACTGTTCTGCGTTCTTCAGGAGCCCTACAGGCCTTGGATGGCCAAGACTCACTGGATTGTGAATTTCTTTCAAAGAAAGTTTTTTTAAATGATCCCATTGTTCCTCTTAGAGGAATTGGAGTACATGGTTGCGTTTCATACCTCTATTTTTTCAGTGTCAGTCACAAAAGGCAAGTACTTCAGGAAGGCCTCTTTTAATAATGGTGCCACTCCAAATTTATGAGACACTTCTCATCAGGTGCTTTCCATACTTAGTCCGCTTCCTAAGATATGGTTTAAGAACTTATCAAAGGACAAGTTGCAAAGATAAGTAATTATGGATAACTTGGGAGAGGTGGCACAACTTTTTAATAGCATACACACAACAGCATTAGAAAAAGTCATCTGTTGAGCATGCTGTAATCACACTGAAGTCATTGGGCACAATCTCACTTTCCCCAGAAAAAGGACTAGAAAGTAATGCTAGGTCACAGCTAAAGAAGAAATTTTGAATGATAGAATTTAAGGAATGGCCCATTCAGTTGGGACATAAGAGGGGTGCTATGATTCAGGTGACCCTGTGGCAAGCAACAGTCTGTCTGCGCTCCTATCCCAACACCATGTTTCCACTTCTCTACTTCGTGTAGGATCAAGTGATTTTATCACTAGAAGGTGAGTTGGTATATCTTGTTGATCCATCAGAAGACTTTCCTTCTGTTTTTCTGTATTGGCAGAGTTAGTTTTCCACATGATGAGCCAACTGAACTAACTCACCATGTAGTTTCATAATTCACTAAATCTGACACAAGGCAGAGAAACAAGAATCCTTGACACAAGAATGTAGAGAAACTGAATAGTTTTGGCTATAAAATCTATTCAGAGGCTAATATCTGAAAGTGACGTAGCCAGTCCTCAAGGTCTCAGACTTTAAATCTGACTTGCTCCTGGGGGACCTTTAAAAGAGTTGAATTTGTAAAATAATGTTAATAATACTGTATGCAAACAACATGAAACATAAATGAAAAAAATAACCTATCTATTAAGTTTACTATGTTATATAATAAACATTTTACAATTTGTACCTATGAATGTGATTGTTGATGCTCACCTGGACGCATCTCTTTTCTTACTGGTTTCTTGGATACCCACCTTTTCTTTTTTTTTTTCCCCCATGCTTGTTTTCTCCTAGTCACGCACGTACAGACTGTAACACACATCAGCTCTGTTTTGAAGCAGAATCTTAAACTTACATTTTTCTGCACATGCCCATTAATGTTTACCTGAACTAAATTATGATAGGAAATAATCCTGATGCTTTTCTGATGCAACTGTGTATTATATAATCACTTGTGGTGGTGCTAGTTACCCAAAAATGAGAATAGAAATTCATTACAAGGAAAGACTCATTACATTTTTAGACCTCACTTTAGAAGCTGAAGGCTTATCTTTGAATGGTTGCTGAAAATAAAATCAAATAAAGCAATTTGCTATAAATATTCCTATGCCTGTCCTTTGAATAAAATAAAACAAAGTAAAACCCAACCCCAAGTTTCCTTCTGCTTGGCTCATCATGTCTTTTAAGGCTATGGTGCCTTGTAGCCATGTACTGTGTTATAGCATTTGAAAGGTTTTTTTTCACATGTACGTGAAAGATTTAGCAGCAGGAACATATGTTCTTCTTCAATTTCCTCTCATCTCCTTTATTATATATAAGATGGTTATTTGCCATAGATAAGTATGCATTTCTAGAAATACTGGAAATAATTCATGTTCTGAAAAGCCTTTAAAGAAATCCAAATCTGTCCTTCATTTTAATGTTTTCTCTTTGTATAGTAGAAACTGCAATATGGAAACTATTAAATGACAGTTGTAAACTCCTTACAGTAAGCATAGCAAATTTTAACTCTGTCAGACCACTAGGTGAACTCTGGGAACATTGTGTTTTCTCTGACCTGGCCTCGAGGAACTTTGCTCATGCTCTGAATTGGGAGTGAGAATTTTGTGCTGCATGTGTAAGCAGCATCTTACTCAAATTATTCTGAAAATATCTTCCATTGTGTCTCTAGAAAATTATTCTTATCAGCCACATGAGAACAGTATAGCAGGACATTGCCCTCACAAGTTGTCCTTTTCCAAATTATATCAGTGATGGCTAGTGCAGTAAAAGCAGTAACAAAAGTGAAAGCTCTTTTTCTTCCTTTAGTTTGGAAATCTGACAAGGACAGGGTGTTTTCTTGCCCATTAGTGCCATGTCATGTTTCACAACTGGGAGACACCCTCATATTCAAATAAATTCTTTCTAAGTGTACACCGGGGGTGTCCCCTTTTTGCTTGTTTTCTGTATCCCAAAATTCTTTCTCTGTGGCTCACTCAGTATTGCTTGCTGAGTAATACACATGCTACTTTATTTGCTCCCTCTTGTGTCCTACTGAATTGTCTGTAGCTTTAATTATCTGTGCCCCCATGGGATATCACAGAATGTGCTCCAGCATAGCGTGGTGAGGGAAGGGTTCATTCAGCCTTTCTCTTCTTCTTGACTCTGCTAGGAGCTCTGTACTTTTCTTGAGAGATTCCTGTGGTGCCTTTCTTCTTTGGTAATGTAGCCACTATGGGAGTCATATAAGGAAGAGAGTTAAATTCTAACACATGGTAAGGGCGGGTATAAGTACAAGCAAGGAATTCAGGGATTATTTTGAAGTTTGCTAAAGATGTTTGGTTTAGACCTGAGTGAACCAAAAAGTAGGAAAAATACATGATAATGTGAAAGTGGGATCATATTTCCAGACTGTTAGGAAGAAATGCTAATGAAAGAAAGAAAGGACTTGGACCATGCGCGTGCTGGATAGAAGAAAAGGAATGTTCAGGAAAGACAGAGGGAGATAGAAATAGCTTTAGTGATAGGCACAGCAATTGCAACATAGGGAAATAATAGTCGTTGGGAGCAATAAAGGATTGCATGTTTCGAATAAGGTAGGCATGAAAAGGAGAAAATGGAATGTGCAGGAAATAAAACAATTTGTTCCACATTTATGTAAAAATAGTTTAGTAAACAGATCGACTATAAAGGTTCTTAAGAAAAAAGATTGTGGCAAGTTGAATTGGACTGCGTGGACACATGAAGACAATAAGAGCAGTAGCAGTATTTGTAGGTGTGAAATAGCTGATCTGCGTTGTCTGGTTTTAATTTCCATTCAAAACAAATTCTTCTACCTGCCCAGTGGTCAAGTTTCTCCTTGATAAAGTTGCATGTAATATCAAGCCAAATGTGGAATCAGTGTAGGGATCTTATCCAAAGCTTCATTATGAATGCTTTGGTAGAAGATCCTTTCAGAGCTTGCGCTATTGACCAGAAAAAGTTAAGGCAAAGGAAGGGCATAACATGCAAGAGGAACAGGGTAATAGCAGGTACAATATGTCCCTGTGTGCATGCACTGCACGTCATGCTGTACTGTCCTTCCTAGGAGGAAGTGAATGCGGGTATGTAATTTACTCCACGCTTGGTTCTTTCCATGTGCTCATGGATTGGATTGTGTTGGCAGCCAAGTGTCTAGTTGTACTAAGAAGCTATCTTTTGGCCAGGCTTTTAATTAAACCAAGGATATTAATTAAGATCTGTACATCATAAATGCATAAAGTGTTAGGATTTAAAATCAAATTACTGTTATGAAATGTTCCCAATGACTACTAAAACAAAGCACAGCAAGGCATTAGAAACACTTTACTACCATGTAAAAGGTCAGTGCACTGTAGTAGCCTAACACAGCATTTTCTTTTGCTGCTTTGATAGCTCCTCCATGCCTGCTGCCTTCAGACATACAAATCAAAATATTGTAAATCGTCTTACTATGCCAGGATTAGGCAGCCACAGCTATGCCATCAGCTTCAAGATTACCCTGTGCTATGCGTAGGTAGCCATTGCATAGATGGTGAACAGCAAGCTCACTGTTTTAATAGCTGAGTGCTCAGACATCGGAAACGTCATGATTTCTTTTTTTTCTAGATTTTGAAGGAAATTGTCAGAATTAGGCAAGGGGCCAGGCTTTTTTGGTCACAACACAAGATGCTTATGAACAAGTTACTGTATTAATAAATATGTAAAACCTGGTGTTGTGGCAAAACATCCTGTTCATGCTGCTGCCAGATACTGCTACTAAAGAGATGGAAAACTGTTATACCGTAATATACTTTTGGCCTTAACACTTAAAGGGAACATTTATAAATTTAATTAAATGACATTTTCAGTTCCTTTGAAGTTAATGGCAAAAATCCCTTCAGTTTTTCATAGTTTTCACTGTCATATTTCTCAAATCTACCTTCTGTATTTATGCTTATGTGTTGAAAATAATTCAGTGCATGCGGTACCTTTTTAACTATAAAATGTACAAATATTTCAATATCTCCCCTTTAAATCTCAAATCCATTTCCAGTTATTCACAGTGACTTTTCTCTTGGCCGATTGTCAGCATGAGGAAAACCTGTGGCAATTATTTCCTGGGGAGTCTGCCGTGGGCTATAGGATTCTGAGAATGTGGTTCCTGTCTATTCAATTTTCACTTAAAAGCAGAAGGCTTAGGCTTTAACTGGGGAACAGTGCTTTTCTATTTGTACAATAAAATTAAAGATACAGCACTGAAGGTAAATGTAGGTTATATTTAAATTTAGATTAGTTATCTGTGCAAATTATAGGATACTTGAGTACTTTGTTAGGCTTTCCTAGAAAGTGAAGGATTCAGAATTTGGTAATTTCTAGTTATTTTATGAAACTTCATATTTTGATAGTACTTCCTTCTGTCTGACACTTTGTGTAGCTGCTTCATTCCTTAGTTTGTAGGTACCTATCAGGCCTGAAGTTTCATTCCTGTTAAGTCCTTGGATTTGGAATAGGTACATATCTTCCATTGTATTTTTAGTATTGGATTGAGCAAGAAAAGAAGGTGTTGGGATGGAAGTCCATTCTCAAATAAATTCTTACAAGCGAAAGTAAAATAGGGCATATGTTAACATATATTCATATTTTTTAAAGATTGGTCTGTCAGAAACTTTTCATTAATCTGGATCCTCTGTATAATATGCCATACTCATATGTCCACTGTCAACCCAAAGGTTTTGCTTGAGAGAAACCGTTAAAGATGTCTATTAGCAGTGGCTTGTAGCACATTTGTTCTGTAAAATCTTAAGATACAGGCAGGAGCTCTTAGTTCGTTTATGACTTTGCAACTGTTCAAGGTAGCAGGTCTTTCAGAATCTGCTTCTAGTGAAGCTTTTCCATAAAACGTAACTTGAATGATAAAAGCAATAATTACAGTACTTAAAAATGACAGTCTGCATTTTTAGTGAAAACATGCAAAATTATGGTTCAGAGTTTATTATTTTATAATAGCCTCTAATTACATTATTGTTTGCAAAAACAGGGTAGTGTTTATACTTGCAGCAATCTGTGAACTAAAATTTTCCTACATAATAGCCTTGTTGGAGACAAAATAGACCCAGCAAAGCGTCTAGCCTGGGGTAACTCCAGCACAGCACTTTTGAGTAAGAGTAAAGAGGAAGGAGGGTGTGTTCAGCTGCAGGCTGAGGCATGACAAGGTTTGTTTGGAATTCAGAGCTCTCCTTTCAGTGATACTTGGTGTGTACTTAAGGTAGGAGCACGTTCATCCAGGTCAATTTGAGAATTACTGTAATTTTCTTCTACTACGCTGCTCCATGCCTGGTAAATTGCTTTACAGTACAAAAATAATGTAACACAATTCCTTTGTCACTTCCAGGAAGACTTTTGATCCCTGAAAGACATGAATGACTGGCACTCAATAAATCCTACAATATTGCTAACAGGATAGAATGCTAAGAAATAGTAACTTGTCTCTCCTCACAGCATCAGCTGAACTCTTTCATGTTGTTAAATCTGACTAACACAATAATGCTACCAAGAGCATGTCTGAGAAGTGCTTACATGTTTGGAGGATAATATTCTTGTATAAGAACCTATAGACTAAAAGTCCTCACTCTTTTGCAACCCCTTCTCTGTTGTTTCTTTCAGGTCTGTTAAAATTCAGCTGCATATTCACACATAAGGTCTCTGCTGTCCTGTGTATTGTAGGAGAGGAGCTGTTTGGCAGGAACTAGATCTAAGTGGCATTTTTTGATAAACCATAAAATCCTGTACATACAAAAAATAGCAGGTAGTAGCATGAATAGAAGTGATACAAGGTTTCTTGGATGGCAAGTCTAGAGAGGTTTTAATCACCAGTATAATATACATGTCCAAGTATGGTACGATGAAGTGACTGTGTCAGTGTCCTTGAATCTTCCATAGTTCCTCTTGTTTCTGTGCAACTATAAAGGATAGCTGCAATATAACCAGAGACAGTAGAATATGAATAAATGATGACCCTGCCTTCACTCTGTATAGATACAATACTTGTGATTATATGCATTACTGAAATATTGTCATCTTTGAATCACAGTAAAATACAAAACAAGGAACAGCTGCTGAGTATCTGAAGAACTTTTCTTTGCTCCCCTCTGTGGGCTGGTCAAATGCCCAAAGAGACATTGTTGTTAGCAGAGAATATTTGACAAAATACTTCACAAGAGTGGGTTTCTGTTCAACGTGTCTTTCTCTCAAGTTTATGTTCACTATGGGAAATCATCTTGACCTTTATTAACCCAAATATTTGGACTACAATTTTCTGTGAGGTGCAATAAATTTGAATATGAACCTATGGATACTAATATTGGATGAAATATCAGCATATTGTAACTGCTGCTGAATAATTTCTGGAGGATTTACTGGTTTACAGATTAATGAAATGATGGAATCAAACTGCTAGCTTCTCTCATAAGAAGTCTGATTATCCATCTGTACTGTGACTGGGGTTCATCACTGCCTGGAAGAACTTCACATAGCTTCTTCAAGAACAGTTGGGCATACCTACAGAAACTGTAGGACCAAATTGTTTTCTAAACACTGAGGTGCTTTTAAGCATGTAAAACATATGGTACTACAGAAGAAAATTTCCTGTCTTCTGATGTGGGCCTCAGCTTTAAGAAAGGATCCTGTAGAAGCAAAGATAATTTTTTTATCAGCTTGCTTTAAGAATGGAGAATTAGTTTACCATTTATTTTTGCAACGGCATCCAAATTTGTCTATATTTGATTATAGTTTTACCTAAGGAAGGACCAGAAGTTCAGAATTTCATAGATATTAGGAAAGTTCTGTTAAGTTACGTGTACGTCTGTCTTCTACCGCACCATCGATCTCCACAGGCAATTTTCCAGTGGTTTATCTAATTTGCTTTTAAGTACCCAAAATAAATTGTGCTTTTGCCATTTGCAATGGGAAGATGATATTCAATGAGTCTCAACAACCACATACAAAATTTATTTCAATTATATATGATGTCACCAGAACTTTATCAACCAGAGAAAATTCAAGCAGAAAAAATATTTTTATTTATATTTGTTCAGACAACTTCTGGCATCGTGGTGGTGTGTTCTTTTTCATAGTATAAATTTTATACCTCAATGCACAGCAGCTGCCTATACTGCCATGTTCTACAGGAGACTTCAAAGGAGACAGATTTATATAATACAGTCATAATTTACAGTCATTAATATGAAGATGTTTTATCCATTACATAAACAAAAATACCCTGCTGAATTTATATCTTTTAGTTATTAAAAAGTGTTTACTATCCTAAATTAGTTATTGGAAATAAAGAATTCAGCAACGGAAATTAATCACTGTCACATTCTTGTGCATGTCTTATGGATGCTAGGCTGTGTAGAACATTTGTTTGGAAAAGGCAAAAATATTATTATTATACCCTTAATAGAAACAGACAATCAAACACATCTTAATTTGAAAAGGTTTTTGCAGTCGTAAATCATAATGGCACTGTGCTCTAATGGAGGAAAACATCTTCATAACTATATGACCTTGGTGCAGAGGGCCACATTCTGGGAAGGATATGTTCTCATCAGACATATTCCCCCCCACCCCCCCACCCCATTTCAAAGACAGATGACATTTTTGCCAAAATACAAAGTTAAAGATGTGCATTGTAGCTTCTGATAAAATCATGCTGTATCTATCCTTACATTTTGTGGCAATTAAGTACATATTTCACCAGTGTGTTATGGCTTTCTCTCTCTCTGTTAATAGATACCTTATGGTCATTTGCAATGTCACTGAACCCAGCAGAAATTAAAGGTCAATATGTATTTAACATAGATATAAAGACCAGTAAGACCAATGTGCTGATAACTCTGATTGTTAGGGTCATGAGTACTTGGGCTGAACAGAATGAAGTTAAAAAAAAACAAAACAAACCAAAAAACAAACAACCCCCAGACAAACTCCAGAAGAAAAAATGTAAAATATGGAACTTAGGCTGCACAAACCTCAGTTGGGGATGTAAGGTAGCTTAGCTGCCATTTTGGCAATCTGCCCATATCATCAAGAGAGGTTTTCTTTTTACATAGGTACATACATTAAAGATAGTAATTGCACTTTCATTCCCATTGAAGGGGAGAAGATAGTAGATATTGAGTAAATTAGAGGCTGAAATGGTGACAATATTTCTCTTCAGCCTAAGGAGAGATTAGTATGGATTTAAACTAATAAAGAACGGGACAGCAAATTAAGATAGATTAATTGTAGTTATGTATATAGCTTAATGTATTCTTTATTTACAAAATTACTGTCATCTCACCTATTACGTCAATGGGGGGCAACTACCATAGTTAAAAAAGATAAGGGAGATATTTTGCGAATTAATATAGTTGAGATAACTTGATACAATTTATATAATCAAAATGACTGCTGAGATCTGTTTATGTTCCTCTGCACTGAGAATGGCAGTCCAATGCCCATAAGTGCACATATGTTTAGCAAAAGATGATCTCCATGCCAAAGAGCAAGATAATGAATATAAAGAGCATATGGTGTAAAGACAAGAGAGAGAGTAGTTAAAGTGATATGGACTGTGGAATTGAACATGTACCTGCTGAGCCCAGCTCTGATACCTGAACCACATCTAGAGTCATTAAACAGCCTGAGCTGGTTCTATTTTGAGATATGGTGGTGAATGTGAGTGTGTGTGTGTGAAGTAATATTTGATCTATATCTTCTGAAAAAAGAAATAAAAATAAAATCATGGAATTAGTTTAAGTTGGAAGGGGCATGTATGCAATGAGCAGGGACATCTTCAGCTAGATCAGGTTGCTCAGAGCCCCATCCACCTGACCTTGAATGTTTCCAGGGATGGGACATCTTCCATCTCTCTGGGCAACCTGTTCCAATATTTCACCACCCTCATTATAAAAAATGTCTTCTGTATATCTAGTCTGAATCTACCCTCCTTTAGTTTAAAGCCATTACTCCTTGTCCTATCCCAGTGAAGGGCATAGCAAAAGATTAGTGATGTTGTTTCCTAGTAAATGTTTGTCATCTATCAGTGTGTGAACTTGTACTGTGTCTGGCTTACATCATTACTGTGCACGTCTACTGACCCCTCTCTGTTTGTGCAATGGGATGCACTTCCTGCAGGTTTTCTCAAACAAAGATTTTTGGAGTAACACTTTGGAGTAATTTTTGAGTGTAACAGGTTTTCTGCTGTAAAATGAACTGGCCCCATAATAAACAGCTCAGCAGTATCACGTAATTTTTTTCAGGTCACCTTTAAAGACAGACACAGTGTTCCTACTGTGCTACATGCCCCCACAAACTGCTTCCTTAGCAGGAGCTCTGTTGTTTTATTGATAGCACAACTAACTACAGATAAATACTCTGATTTGGTAAGTCCCTTGTTACGTCCCTGATACAAGGCATTTCCTACTGTGTTTCCTAACTATCAGATGATCAAAAAACTGAACTGTGAAAATAAAAGTAACCATGAATCTTCCTTTCAGAATCCAGTTTTTTAAATAAAAATCTTACAATAAATTAGTAGATGAATGAAATAGATCTCATTAATGTACATTATAGCAGTGAGAGAGAGTAGATTTTACACTAATTAAGGAAATTATAAGTTGGAGAGAGTTCAGCTTTGCTAATGAGCTATATGGTATGGACAGTTAGTCATTGGGATTATGGAGTCTTATGTGATTCAGAAGACACCTACAACTGTAGATCCATAAAGTAGAAGAATAATGATTGTGTATGAGGTGGTGCATTATCCCTTTTATCTGTACACAGGTTCGTGCTGTGATCTTGGAGCACTTTTCTATTTGCTCTCGCTGAAGAAGGCGCTCACAAGGTTTCAGCACCCACTCTGAAAGAATTTGGAAAAGTTACAGGCTTGTTTGTATATGTATCAGCTTATACATCAAAGCTTCACAACTTTGCTTTAGTGAATCTCCATTTTGGGATGTAGTTCAGTCACATACCTTCTCACGAAATGTCACCGCCTCAAGCATACTGAATGTGTCTGGTATCCCATAGGCATCTCATGTGGCCCAGTCAGAGGGATTTTAAGATTGTGGTCATAAATAAATGGCTTCCCAGATTGCACCTCCAGGAACTGTTCAGCTGTACCAGTGTTTACTCAATAGGGCTAAGAATTAGCAGGTCAGAAATACCTTAAAGGCGTTCAGGGGGCATTGACCCAGTCTTGGTAACAGTGATGTTACACATTACAAAGGCTAGTTAAGTCTCTGGAATAGCTGCTTTATTATAAGAAAAGAAAAGTGGGTAGTGTTTTGGGCTGTGGATTTGTAAAATACAGGTCTTGTTCTTCATAGGTTTTTTTCGTGGAGGTGTTAGCTAATAAAAGCGGCAGTTGCTACAATGCAAGTGTTGCCTTTCCTAGTATTACTTCTGGAAGAATCTCAGTTTGAGTATGTTTGCAGAAAACTAGAGGATCATTCAGTCACTGAACATATTGACTCCACAAAGCAGTCTAGCACAACTGAAAAGAAACCTTCTCTGCTTCTCATCAGTCTGACCATAAAACCTGCATATTTAGCATACCAGGATTCTGTTTGAGAAACAGATATGCACAAATCTTGAAATACAGAACAAAAACTCAACAGTCAGTGTAATTGCATTTACTGTGTTTTCCATATGCTGAAAATGAAGATGGAGCGGTCTGAGGAAGGCAGGGGTAGAAAATTAAGTAATGTAAACCAAGAGGCTACTGAAACTTGTTGAAATGCAGTAACAGTGTAAGAGCACCTATGCAGTATCCCCTGGGTAGTGCATTTCTGGACTTAGGACAAGGACTGGAGAACTTGCTGTAGATTTTTCTTCAGTTGGAGAAAATATTTTCTTGTTTTTTGTTAATGAGGTTCTTTGGTGAAGCATGGGAGGTTGGAACTGTCACTTTGATTACTTTATGATGGTAACAGGCTCAACATAAAAGGGTTGTGAAATGCTAGGGTTTTTAATGTCTTACTTTATAAATGAACTTAAAAAAGAGGGCAGTCTATTCCAGAAATGCTGGACCACACTATCATCAGTTGGACACTGTCCTTGTAATTGTATTAGCTTTTCACTAAAAACAGGAGCATTGATGGTTTAGGATCCAAAACCATAAAGTATCAAAATAAAAATGGATTTTGTGCTGTCAGAAAACTTACAAGAAAATTTCCAGCTGCGTGGTATTCAAATCTGGAATTGTCCTGCGCCCCTGAGGAAGAGGGCAGAGAAGGCAGCTTTCATTATGCACTGATCTAAAAGCCTTTTCCCCCAGATTCCAGAAGTTTATTTTATGATGAAGCAAGTTTATTATGTTTTGATTATAGATAAGAAGCATATGGATAGCATACGATAGCTAGGACCTACATCTAGTCTATTTTCTGCTAAGCAGAAAACTATCAAACGTATATGCATTTCAGAGCATCTAAGGTTATTGCATCCTGGAGTTCAACACATGCTGCAAACAGGCAACATGCAGCGAATACGTGAACATTCTCTCTTCCTCAAACATATACATTCCAATTTTCAAGAGTTTTGGCTCTAACTATAAGGATGTCTTTGATTTACATATAATACACAAATGTTAGAGAAGCAGTGTATAGGCTGCCTGGAAGTGACTTGTCATTTTACAAATGCAATGGAGATTGTTAATTGTTTGCACAAGATGTTATTTACAATAATGACTTCTGAACCAGGTAATGATCTTTTACATTTCATGTAATGGTTTTGGATATTATATCATGCTCCAATGCATTTAGACTTATTACCAAGTCCTTACAACAAGAGTAAAGTTTTCATAATTTATAGAAGTTATTATGCTGTGTAGTGTTGGAGCTGACCAAATAAATAATTGAAAATGGCATTTTTTGCTCAGGTTCCCTGCCACTAGCACATTTCTCCACTCTGACTATTAGAAAACTGTGTCCCAAGCTATTCTTCAGACAATATAGAACATGGTTACAAGGGTCTTAATTTCCATCAGTCTGAATGCAATATGTGCTTAATTCTATCATGTAAGCTTTGTGTACTGGTAGTACTGTACTGATAACTTCTGATGTAGAGAATGGAGTTTTATTTTTTGCTTTTCAGATGCTTGATTATTTCTCTTCATCAATTTTTTTTTACAGTTGTGTATGTTGTACAAATTGTCACAGCTTTAGTTCTGCAACCTCTTTCTCCTTAGGGCTTTTGCCTCAGGGCAAACCATAACTGTCAAGTGTCCTTGTTTAAATTAGCTTGTTTAGAGTGTGTAGCAGGAAAAGACTAGACTGAGTAATGAAATCTATACCCTGACTATTTAAAAAAAAAAACTTTTTTCTTTTTGGAAGATCAGAACCTGTGTATTAATTTTGGGCTAGTTGTAGAAAGCTCTGAAGCACCAATTCTAGACTTGTGAGTAGTCCTACTTGTGAACTAGTCCAAGAAGTGCTCCAGAGAGCAGCTTGGCTTCTGAATGAGCAAATTAGGGCTATGAAATTTAAGCTTGTATTTAATTCTCAGCTTCTTACATTTAAAATCTTAAGTGCATGTCACATGGCAATCATCTGCAAAAGCTTAAGAACAACCTGCCAGTTGCCTGCTTCTGCTGGACAGCTGTGTCTACAGACCATGTGAAAGCTCCTCTACTAGTGTAAAATGGTTTTATTTTATGTCATGGGAGTGTGGCTTGGGCTAAGCTGCTGGTTTTCATGCTATGTGGCTGAAGAATGCAGGTCAATGCAGTAACCTCCAGCACCAAGGCAGTAACATGTAATAAGCTCTGTAACAGCAGCATCTTCGACTACTGTGGGTGCTTGCTAGGCAAAATATACATCTGACCCTTAAAATCTATATTCGTTTAATGAAGACAAGGATTCATGATAGTCTTTGCCTGAGTTACAGTACATAGTTTAATAACTGGATCTTTGAGTGTGAGATTGATTTTTCATTTCTTTTTTTTTTTTAAAGAGTTAATTTTTGAAGTTACATTGTCTTTTTCTTTGGTCATGCTATTATGTTAGTGTATATGCATACTTTCAGAAATCTAGCTGCTTTAGAATGAGGATTTTAAGCCCTCTGACAAGTGTTTTCCTTGACAGCTGATGTGTAGTTTTTCATATGCAAGAGTGATGTGTTGATTATAAGGGTTTATTTAGAAGTATAGTAGAAGATGAAGAAGGTGAAGAAGACATTGGGAGGACTTTTTAAAACAGAAAACCAATCTTGAGAGCTCTTTCTGACCACACGTGAATATATGGAGTTACTGGCTTCTGTCGTACACTTAAGGCTGATACAGAGTTCTTCTTTGTTACTGGTTCTTCTAGATAGTATCTTGAGATTTTCTAAAAAAAAAAAAAAAAAAAAAAAAAAGACATAGCAAAAAGGAAGAGGATAGTGTATGCCACCTGTCTGCAAGGTTCTCAATAAACCATCCACAATCTTGTGTTTGGGTAGCAAAATGTATCAAAAAAGGGTAAGGAAGTACATTTTGAATCTTAGGTCAAGAAAAAATTCTGAACAAAAACTTTAAGCAATATGAAAAAGTAATACTGTTGTAACCAGAATGTGTCAGGCTGCTAAACTGTCATTTTATTTCAAGGGCTTAGCTCTGCATTGCAGTCTTCCCTTTGCAGTGCCATCTTCATTGTCTGTTGGGGTGGGTTACATCAACAATTTTGTCACGGATGCTTGACAGCTAGTGGAGTGACAGGCTCCAAGTGGTCAATGTGCAATAAAAGCCCTTGGACTGAGCGACATTCCCTATAATGATTATAGTTTCTCATTTATTAATCAGTCTTGACAGAAAATAAAGGGGAATATGTATGTGTGGGTGTTTGAAGGAAGGGAATATGGAGAAGGCAAAGCCCTGAAATTCTCTAGTGAGAAGTAATCATAGTTAGCCACATCCTCATAGGCAGGCTTAGCTGCATAGCCAATGAAACTTGTTAGAAAGGGATCAGTGCCATGCAGGGAGTATTCTCTTTTCATGGCTCTTTGACAGTCTGATAACTCTATATTTTGTTCAGACGGAGGTGTCAAGTTCAGAAACATGATTACTGAGTCTCAGTTCTTTGCCTTCTTGCCATGTTTAGCAGGAGGTTTAGCACATATGCAAAGAAACAGATTTCATAGGGGCAGTGTCTGTGGGCAAGGAGCCATTCCTTAGCTTTAAGGTCAAGTGGCACAACAGAGTTTATACCCATATAGTTAACTTTTTTCCTCCAAAAAATGTCTTGGCCTCATACACACAGCCTTTTCAGAACAGTCCCAGGGCTCTGCTACAACCGGGCTGTTACCCAGTCACACCAGTGCTAGCTGGTGTGGGCCAAAAGCACCAGACAAGGTATTAATTACAGCTTTGACACTAAGTGATCACAGAGCAGTGCTGGAGCCTATTCCGAGCCCTATTATCCATACATGTTGGGGGAATGTATCAATAGCTGAAGTGACAAAAGTAGGGTCTGTACTGGCTGGATTTACAAAGATGACTGATCCCCTTCGTTTCTGGGATGCCAGAAATGATAGTGCATTTGAGAGCTCTAGGACCACAAGACATCAGCAGTCACTAGGCAGACTCAGTGAGCTTTAGATCACGTGGGAGGCAACAGGCATGGCTATGTGTTAGAGGCATGTCCATTTGAGAGAGGACTTGGGTCATTTCCCTGTTTTGCAATAGCTTGCTTAAAAGCCTATGCAAGTACGCAAGCAATGGAGAAGTCTTGATGAGGAAAATAAGGGAGGTATACTGCAGCTGCCACAGTGTCACTTCTTATTCATGTTCACATAATGAAAGGAGCAGGTTTACTCTTGGTTATGTAATGCTCTAAAATTGTACTGACTGACGGTTCTTTCACTCAGTCTAATCTGCAGTTGCAAATGACTGGAATGTGAAATGGAACAAGCCTACAAGGGCATACAATTACTGTAAGGGATTTTAAGTTGATATACAAAATTCACCCTCTCAGTAGTCTTTAAGATGTAAAATGTAAGAAATATATATGTATGTTTGTATATAGGGTACCTTTGAATTTCTAACGAGTGCTTGATTGTGGGGATTCTAAGCTGATAGCATTTTTCACCTTTAATTCCTTATTTCTGGCATGGAATACTCTATCATAAAAATAGACTGTTCTTTTCAAGTATGTTCACAGTAACTGTAGGGAAATGCATTTCATGGTTTGACATTAGGGTTTCAGACTTCACAAAGCAACTGTATTGTTTTTTATGCATCCTTTCAGCATCTAAGTAACTTTATTCAGTGGTAATGACCAGTAAAAGGTATAGCACTCTCCTGAGATGTGAAAATATTGGTTGTAAGTCATAGTTTTGTAGTGGTTCACTACAGGAACTAGGAATATCAAACTATATGTATTATTTTTATTTAAGTGCCTGGAAGTATCCAGCATCTTTCAAGTAAATCACAAGTAACCTGATGTAGCAGCAATGACTTTTGTTTAGGTGAATGGTTCAAGGCTTGATCTAGTGAAAATCTTTCTCCCCCTTGAAAATCTCTAAGCAATTGTTCAAGCTCTGAGGCTGACTTTGGGGGTGGAGGGTAGAAAAACCTAAGCAGAGAGTGCAGAGAAGAGAGAAACTGCCCTTTTCAGGATTGGCATGGACTTAGTTTTAACAAAGTGCCGAGACCACATGTGGACATAGACCATGAAGCTGGTTACCCTGAGCAGCTGCCTGCACATCCTTACTTTGGTTCTGCTCCTTGCTTCCTGGACTATGTAGAGGGATTTTACACAAACCAGCCAGCAAATATGCTCACATTAATCAGTGCTCTTCCTCCAGTTTTTCTAGTCTTTCAAGTTGGATCAGAATTACTGTTATGTCTTAATTATTTTTTTCCCCCAAGAACTTTAGTACCTTTGCCAAAATTATATGCTGATTCAAGGGAAGGAGGGGAAACAGGAATGCAGATGTGTGAGGAGCACAGGAGTACTTCTTTGGGTGGCAGAAAAGAAGGTCATGTCATAGGTCATGAAGCTACACCAAGTACCTGTCTTCCTCTTGTCAGAGTTGAGGACAAGACTTGGTTGAGGTATAGCTTAAGAGCAGAGCAAGGTAAGTGCTTCTGCAATTTATCTGGCTACAAAACTATACAAATTGAGTTTGCTTACTACAGAGCAAACCACCTTGTTCTGTAGCCTGTATTCCACTGTTAGAGCAATGCTTCAATGTTAATGTGGAAGTAATACATTTTTGGTCCATGTCTACAAATGTAATCAGTTCTTCTTTTGATCTGGGTATTAGCTGATTTAGCCTTCAACCCTTCTATGCTTCAGATCTTGAACTCTGCAACACATACTCATTTTTTTGCTCATGTTTCACAGGAGTCTTAAGTAAGAAATATGTTTTAGACTA
Source organism: Falco peregrinus (assembly GCF_023634155.1). NCBI lineage: Eukaryota > Metazoa > Chordata > Aves > Falconiformes > Falconidae > Falco > Falco peregrinus. Next base: position 47,458,831 of record NC_073727.1, on the reverse strand, counting down.
TAAAAATTCAAATAATGCAGTGTGAAAATGGCCCCATTATTGTTTTCCAGAAAGGATAATAGATAGTGGTTGAATGAGGGATGTGGAATATAAAAGGCACTGATGAAACGTCAAAAAGGTAGAATATATAGAAGGTAGGAGGACAATTGTGGAAGTTTGGGAGGCTCTGCGTGTAGGAGACTGTTAACTTTCTGGGTTTACTTATATATAATATATATAAATATATATATATATATATAAATATTTCACAGAATTTAAAAGTAATGATATCTTCTAAGATTGAAGAGATAATAGAAAACCTGAAGGCAGATCGTAGCTTGGTCCTTCCATGAATATACTGAAGCCTTTGCTCCAGTAGGAGTAGGCTAGCTGACCCAGTTTAACAAAGCATATATCCCCCCTGATGCTTACAACTGCAGGTTCTATTGGCAGAACATTAGAAATTGTAATCGAGGCTGAACGTGCCAAATTTCAGAGCCTAAAGACTTCAGAAAGGCCCAGCACATTGGGAAGGTCTTTCAAAGGCTTTAGCAAAGGGTTGCAACAAACAAAACTGTAGCTGTTCTCAAAAATAGTTGTGCTACAAAGCAGGAAGTTATTATTTCTGTTATGGCAGTAAAACTTCTCCAGATTACCTCAGAGGGGTACTTCTGTCATCTGGAAAGGTTAATAGTTCACTGGAGTCTCTGTTTATCTCATTGGTCATTAATTTCCAGGAAGTGCCTGGTGCATCCAATAAAGACTCCTCAGATAATTAAATAAATAATGTAAACCAAGAAAACCTTAAACTTAAACCATAACAAACTATTATTAAAAAATATAGTTGTGCACAATAAGTAGATTCAACAGTATTAATACAATCAGCATCTAATAACACTCTTCACTGAATTGCTTTGATTTCTCAGATGCAGTTGCCAATAAATAAATAAATTTCTGGATAACTTTCTCCTGTATTAAAGTTGCGGCTTAGCCTGCTGAATCACTTCTTACATTGAAGTCATAGACATTTTAAAAAATGAATATTGCTAGTTTTTAATGGGAATAGGTTTTGCATGTGTTCTGCTGATAAATGTCCTTCAAGAATTGGAATTAGATAAACTAATTTTAATGAAGACCTTCTGTTTGGACATTGAATCGTTATGCTGGCATTTACTTACTGGGATACTTTTTAAGGTATCTAAGGCCATGTTTACACAGCAGAAATAAACACTTAAGTTGATTGCCAAAGGTTTCAAACTGTAGAAATTTTATTTAATTACATTTCTGTAAATCAGGCCGCTTCCATTTTTATACAACTTGGCCATCCAAATCTGAAAACACTCGCCAAAATTCTACATCATGCCAATAATGGTTTGGTGCTTTTTGGGAAAAAATGCAAAACAAAATAATTCAGGTTTAATACTTTGGGGTTTTTTTCTCAGTACATCCCTTGTGCTCTCTATGGGTACATCTGTACAGATAAGGTCCAGGACATGATCTTGGCTGAGGGCAACCACGCCACTGCTAGGAACAGCCCCAGGTGCTGTTTGGCCTCTCCAGTTAGCTCTGCCCCAGAGACAGCAGGGGTGGAGGGTCCTGAGCAATGTGAACATGTAGTAGTTTCTGGCCATCCTGTATTCAGCATCACAGAGGGTACCTGTGTGTCCACTTCATCTGGTGCCTGTTCTAAGGCAGGATCCAGAATGGAGGCTATCCTCTTCTGGAATATTCAGAGGGGCCTCACTCACTGGGTGCCTCAGAAGACCCCAAAGAGGTGATGGCCAGGGGAGGCCTTCACAGAGTGGGGCTGCAGCAGCCACATGCTGCTGGTGGAGACTGGGCTACAGGTCTGTCACCTTCTGCCTTTCTACCGATTGCCTTTGCCTTAGGATCCCATCCACAAGCTCCAGGTCCACGTTTACTCCCTTCTCAACGTTTGGGCCGAGCTGTTCACTAGCAGCTTCCTTATTTATCCTCATTTTTATAAGCTGTAATTGGTTGAGCATCATTTTAAGAGACTCTTGCCTGCTTCTGCCCTGCCAGCAGTGGCTTTTCTCCCAGCCCTGAGGAACGGCACTGGGGGTGAGCCTGTCCAGCCAAGGTGCTGAGCGCCTGCTTTTTACGAGGCCAGAGGCTTATGGAGAAGCAGCCAGACTAGTACAGGAGAGTCTCACTTCTCACTGTCTTCTCTTCCCGTTGGAAGTTTTTGCCTGTCAGTTGTAATCTGTGGTTAATGCCCCATCAGCTGCTGTTTCTAAACTTTTGATGCGGCTGCTGTCTACAGACATGGAAATCTCTGCTTGGAGAATCAGAAGGGAAAGAGCAATTATATTTTTTACACTTCATATTTACTGCTGGCCTTTTTTTCTGGTTGTTACTTAAATAGTTGGCTCTCTGAGTTTTGAACTTACCCTGGAAAAGCTTGAGGGTGAGCTTTTTGATCTTTGCAAGGTTCAGGGAGGTGTAGAAGGGACCCCAGAGACTGGTTGCAAGTGCTTTTGAGCTGAGCTCCAAGCTGTTTCCTTTATTCTGCTGGGAGCCAGGACTGATTCTTATGAGTTGTGATGGTGGTTAGAGATATATTTTCCAGTAATTTCAGGTTTCAACATAGTTTAGGGGGTTTTCTCCTTTATTATTTTTTCTAGAAAAATTAAGTAGGTTTAAAAAAAATAATGGATAAATTATTCCAATCCAGATGTGTAGGGGGAGGACTGTGACCCTTCCTCCCCTCCCCTGCAACCCTCCATATTCAACTGTTTCAAGAGAGCTGCCCTGGGTTTTCTTTTACACCTAGTTTTAGCAACCACTCTGCTGTGAGATTGGTCTGTCATAATTTTGAAGGAGTAATGCCTATCCCATTGAGCAGTTTTGGGTTTATATAACTATGTGGAACACAAATCACAACATTTGTGAGCAAGAACGGTACAAAGACTATTTTGAAGTGCTTTTTCAGATATAGCATGACTGTAGGCAAAAGGAACAAGGTAGCCTGTGAAAGTGTACCTTATGTTCATATTTGTTAGGTATGTGACCACATTTTTCTGTTCTCATAATACACAGAAATGTGTTTATGCTTAGACTTGCAGTTTGGAGCAAAGACTACCATAATAGGAATGATATGTCGAGACTTAACTACTCTGTAGATTGTAGTACCATATAGCAGTGATCTGTCTCCCCTGTGATGGTTCTAATTTTTTATTCAGCTGTGGCGTTCCATACCATGCTGTTTATCTTGTACTTTCATTCACTCATGGGTCTGATAGTTGTGAAATTGGCAGATGGTTTGTGATGCTTTGCTAGGAGTGGTTGTATCAATCCCAGTGATTAAAAGGCTTGCTGATTTGCTTACCCCAAAGGATTAATGGCAGGCAGTGAGGGCTTTGTTTGAAAAATCCATGCCCCATAATTCGACAAGGGGACAGAAAAGTAGACTGGAAGTAATCCAGTATTAGAGCTGCTTTGTGGAGAAGCTTTTTAAAAATCTTACTGAATCAGCAACTGGACATTTCCTGATGAGATCTGAACTATCAAGGAAAATGCAGCTTCATGCTGTTTTCTCAGTCATTCCATGAGAATAAGGTTCAAATTTTTAAGCAGGTCAGCAGCGGAACTGAATGACATGTAAAACTTTGAAGTGCCCTGGATATTTTGCTTCTGTCTAAAATCAGTAAGGCAAAGTACAAAAAAACCCACGCAACCCAACTTGATCCATTCTCTCCTAACTATGTAATTTAAGCATTCATAAATTGCTGGGTTTCCAGTGGTATAGTCAAATACTCAGGCAGACCAGACTATGAGCACTTTAACCTGCTGCTTAGGCTTGTGTAAGTTAATGTGATGGTTTCCTAGGGAATGGTAGTTGCAAAGTATAGTCTACTGTAATAGTAGGCTATTAAATTTAATGTTAAATGTGAAGTACACAACACATAACCTAGTGGAGAGCAAACTTCTCTGGGAGTCCAGGGTGCTGGTCCCTGTTCTCAGAACCATTTTTGAGGTGTATGCAGTGATCCTTGAATGGGAACAGAGCTACTTTATCAGCCTTTCCCACACTCATTCTCTCTTCAGCCCTTCACCTCTTCCATTCTCTGTTTCCCAGCTCTGAGAGGAGGCAGCATCCTCTCAGTCCTGCCTCTTTTTGGATGAGAAAGGCACTCACAAGCAGTCGGGTTCAAATACTGTCAAGCTGGGAATGCCTCGTCCTGCCTCTGTCAGCAACTGTGCTACCTACTGGATGCCCCACAGAGGTAGGCATGGCTTCATCTGCCCAGTGTGAACTTCCCATTTCAGTCGGTGCAGGCTGCCTAAGCCATTTGCAAGTGATTTGTTCTAAACACATCTACTGACTTTATCCTTTTGGGAGTTTAGGTGGAGGTAGGTACACTAGAGCTTAGATGACAGATAGATGTCTCTCCACAGACTAAGGTGCTCCTCCATATGCAAAGATACCCATTTTGTGGCTAAGAAATTGAAATGGAGTTGTTTCTTGACTGTGCATTTCTGAAAATTAAGAATGGGCATAAGAGTAAACAGTCCAAGCTTGCCTGTTTTGGGACCCTAATAGACTGTAGGCAATTGTTCTATAGTATCATACAGTCACGGTGCTGCCACCACTCCTGCATGCCAGCTGGTTCTGCATATTGGTATCCTTTCTTAAGAAGAAAAGGCATCCCTTGTATTATTTTTCTTCATTACATTATCCTGATTTTGATACTTTGTGCGAGCTTCAGATGTTATTAAATATACATTGAATCAGCTCCACTTGCTTTTGGCTTCCAGTCCTTCCTTGTGATACCTTTGCATTTTTAATTGTGCTCACAGAGTCAGAAACTTCAGCCTGGTCAACATGGTGGCTGTTGCTGGAAAAGTGAGAATCACCTTGTAATGAACTAATTCTCAGTCTCCTTGAAATCTCCCTCTGAGATTTCTGTCCTGTAGTATGGTCAAGAGCTGGTCTTTTATCTCAGCTAATCCTCTCAGAGTTGCAAACAGCTTTGCAGTCTTAGGTCAGCCACAAACCTTCCTGAAGTTTTAATTTATCTTCTGTCTTCGAACTTAAAGCATACACGTTTTAAAACAAACGTGTCTGTCTTACTTGAGGTATGACTGCAGCTATATGCAATGCACTTGCACAGTTAGCTCCTTTTGCATGATTGCCAACCAAAACACACGAAGAACACAAGAATCTGCTGCTATCAGGCTATCCTCTGCATATTTATTTTTCTTTTCACCAGCACCCATTCCTTAAAACACACAATGTGGTTTAGATCTCTTGCAGTTGCCTTCCATATATCCGGATGTTTCTACCTTTTCTGCTCAGAATATTTTCTGTAATTTAATTTTCTTCTAGCACTAGATGCTGTTCAGAAAGTTTTGAACCACAGTTTTGAATCTGCTTCTTCGCGAGATCTTTCTGGGTCTTCCAAAGAATGAGCAGGATTATGTAAAGCCCCATTTTTCTATTACATAATGTTTGTAACTATATCAACCAGGTTACTCATCTGGGGTGTTGTCTACAGAATCTGAGACCCAGCTGGAAAACCTGTCATGTAGACCTAAGATAAAATTGTCAAATGTGCCCAAATAACCTAAGATCCTACCTGTAAAAGAGAAAAAAATACTTAGGATTCTAAATTTCACTGAAAGCACTCCTTCTACATTCTTTTGCATTCTTTGCTCTGCTAGATTTAAATCCAGGGATTTAAAATATGCATATTTTCCATATTGTCTCAGCATACTCTGGAGACGCTCTATGTAAGCTGTTTTTAATTAGATTGGTGTTAAAGAGAGACTGTCTTTATCATAGTTGAGCAGGAGATGTATTGAATACTTTTAATGGCAGTCTCTCACTGCTCTAATTGTATGTGTAAGTATGTATTATCTTTTTCCAAGTTATAAAAAGACAACAAAAATTACCTTCAAGCAATAGAGGCATGACACTGATGTGATGCTGATCTCACAGGTAGCAGATGAGAATAAACTTCTGACCCCAGAAACACCTCAGGAACGAATGAACTTAAGCTGCTTATTTACCTAAAACTTAGGATAGCTTCACCAATCAAATAATTTTCCTTTCAGTTAATTCCTCCATATGTAGACAGAGCACTTCTTAGTAGTCATTTGCTTTAGATAAAATTTTTCCAGAGCTTTTGTTTTGACTGGAAGGGATTAACACAATGAGGAAGAAAAGTCCTGTATATGAGTAGTTTTTGTTGCCACGAGGAAGAGTGAGCAGTTAAAAACATGTAAGGGTAGCAGGTTGTTTTCTGTTCATATGCTTTATGTATGGAAAAGGTTCTCAAGCAATCCAATTTTAGCTTCAACTCCACAAGTACCTAGTATATTCCAGTGGTTTTTAACCTACGTAAGTCATTTGTCCAGCCCAAACAGCTTAGGTTATATCTATTTTCCTGTGTCCGGGCATAGCTGATTAAGTGAAGCACAAGTGAACTTCTAGGTGTCCATGATTAAGCACATGTGCATATCCCAGTGCTATAGAGTGGTTGTGGAGAGAAGAATCAGAGTATGTTGAACTGTGTTTTGGAAGAGACAGTATTTCTGTACAGATCTGTCATGTGCAATTATATCATTTTATAAATACAGTGTTTGCTGCAATGAACAGAAATGCAGTGCAAATGTGTTTTTCCATCATAGATAGTACCTTTGCTATCTAAAGCCAGTTTCCACAGCTAGCTTCATCCTTCTCCGTGACTGGCTTCTGTCAGTGCTTTTTTCTTAACAGTGTGCCACACAAAAACACATCTCACACTAAAAAAAAACAGTACTAGGTCTTTCCAGTGGGGAAATTTATACAGTTCTATTGTACCTCAGGTTAAGGAACAGTTAATTTTGTAACTTTGGAGTTCAATACATATTTTTTTTCAGTCTATTGATTATTTTTTTTTTCATAGTTAAAAAAGTATTATCACATTCAGCTTGTGAAGTCCACTGTTTCCTTCTGGAATATAAAATTGGTTTGAAGAAGAGTAAGCTTATTCTGCTTTGCAAATCCTCATGTGAACATAGGATACAAGCATTAATAACATAATTTTCAAACTTTTTCTAAAAGGAAAAATGTTTTTCTTTTCCTTTCTGATTTGATTGCTAGGTGTTCACCTAATGAAGACCTGTAGAATCTACAGATTCAACTCTAATAGAGCCTGCCCCTGATTTTAAACACAGGTTGTAGTCTTTAACCATGGGAAAAATATCCCTTTCAAAAGTCCGATCTTCCTAGTAATCGTTAGAATTATTTTAAGACTATGTATAGTCTGTAAGTATCAGATCCCATTCCTTGGACCATAGAATGATACCTTATTTAATTGTGCTAATTCTATTGTTTAAGGTATGAAAGATGTAACACTTTTCTGTGCTGAATAAATATTCTCCCTATTATAAAAATGAATGTGTTCCCTAGTGTGTAAAAACTGTATTCATAGGACACTGACTGGCACAGGTGATCAAGTTAGATGACAGAAAAATGGAACTAATGTCTTGTGAGGACCTTGAAAGAAGCAACAGGTAAAGAGGCTGGTTCTTACCCACACTGTTTTCACCAGGATTAGCGTTAAGATTTTTTGTCTTCTCTAATAAAGTACTGGTCCTGCACGGTGTAAGCCTTATTGAAAATAAACCTTATTCAAAATCAGATTGCAGGTAAAGAAGAAAGTAGCAACCATTATGCAGTAAACTCAAAGAAAGTAATTACAGGGAATAATTAAAACATTGTGGTTTCATTCAACAATAACGTAAAGCCTTCTGAATAGACTTTTGTATCTTTAAAATGTTTCAAGTAAAACAACGAAAAATGTGTGTGCACATATGCATGTGTATGTGAAGCTGACAATTTTACAGAAGTTTATACTCAACTCTGAGGCTTGAAATATAGTAATATAGTAAATAAGATAATAGTATTGATGTACTTTGTTTTCCACTGTTTCAGTGTAAGTACTGCTCAGTGCAAGTTTAAATGTACCTGATAAGAAGGAACCTGTAAGCTAAAGTGAAATTATCTGCCCAGTATACATTTTTTTTCAAAAAGTAAAAAAACACATGAATATTGAAAAAAACATACTAAAAATAAATAAAAAATGTAGTAGTTAGAAATACCAGAAGGAAAAAAATATCCTAGGTATGTTATTAGTAAAAATTACTCCACTGTATCCCTCAAAAGATTTCAGTGAAGAAAAGATCCTAGTGAGGACTGTAAAGAGGCAAAATAACAGTTCACAGCCTAAAGATTAAAAACAGATGGGGGCCAGAAAAAGAAAAAATCCATATGAAGAAATTAATTTGGGCAAAAAAAGTCCTGCCTTTTTTAAACTGTATGTCTACTTAATCTGTTTCCTGGCTGTAAATAAGTGTCAGATATGTTTTTATTTGTTGTGGGGTTTACATTTATTTTACTTACATAAAGAGTGACTAGGTCTTGCCACCTGCTTTGTTTGAGGGTCATTTGAACATGGCTCAGAACAGGTCAGCATACCCTAGCACACAGATGTGTTTTTCCATTTGCACAGTTTTGCTTTCCCAGATGAAGGTTTATCTGTGTCTTGCCAGGTTGCTAGTGTTTTTGTCAATACTGTCTTTGGACCATGATCTGTCTGGTACCTCTTTTTGGATCTGTGTAACGTAATGATTAAAGAGAGAGGAATTGTTTCTCAGAATTGACCTAATTTGCTCTGCTTGTTTAATGACATGACAGCTTAATGTGATGTCCATAATGAAGGTAGTCTGTGATGACTTCACGTGGGATTGAACTAGCCTTAGGCTGCAAAAGAAGGCTAGCCAGATAATTTTATATTTTTTTAAACACCTTCAAAAATCTTGTGAGCTATCTTCAGCACCCTTTTACAGTGATGTACTTTCTGTTTAACCTGACTAGATAACACTAAAAAAAAACCCCAAACCACAAAAAAACCCAGAGTTAATTCTCCCAAATTGGATATTCAGAAATTTGGAATCAGCACTAAATTTGGAACCAAGGTATTTTGAATGTATTTCAAGAGATTGTTTTTCAGTAATTGATAAAAATAAAAGGCTAGAATACCTGACCACTTACCAGTCAGAGACTGGGGATGTAGATTTTTGAGATATTTTCCAAATATGGACTGACAGTATAAGAAAACAAAAAGTAAGAAGATTCTCACTTTTTTTTTTCCCTTGCAGATTAGATTCTGATTACAGATTGGATTAACTCTGCTTTGGGAAAAGCTAGCTGTAAATTTTTGCTACTGTATGGAATCGTACATTTATATGAAACAAGAGATTTGTACTGCAGATGAAGACCAGAGAACTGGTGCAGCATAGGAATTACAGGTGCATCAACTTCAGCTGAAGACAGTACGAATTTTTATGTCTTAGCCATGTTAATGACAAGGATGTATTCTTGTCCTGTTTCTAGAATTATAGTGTCTCTCTTCCTTGCAGGTATGGATATACCATTTGCAAAAGCAAGGAAGCAAAAAATAGTCCTGTGGGTTTTGGTTCTTCTTTTCTACTGGTAGTTGTGTGACATTTGCAAGCTCAGCAAGTCATATATTTTCAAAAGAATAGTTTGGTACCCTATTTAAATAATTGTTAAGAGCAGTGATGGCTTTAGTCTGATTTGGAGTGGGTGATCATGAGACTGAAAGGTGAACAAAATTACCATATGACAGATGAGTTTCAAACAAACAAACCAACCTATTAAACAAAGTTGCTGGCACAGGTGGTAACTGATTTCTCCCAAATATCCACAGAGAAAGTGACTTATGTCATCACAACATGATACAAAATAGGCTGCCCTGTGTGGTTCCTTTGTGAAGGAGGTAGGTGAACATCTTTGTAATACTGTTGAAAAGCTTATATCTCCTCACCTGAATTGATGGCTGTCATAAGGTTTTCTAAAAAATACTACATAAATCTTACTCTTTGGTGATTTCTGAGATTGAATTCAGTTGAGCTGAAGCCTTTATTGCATTGAATCACAATGTAAGTCAAGGACCAATGGACATGAATAAGAATTAAAGAGATGCAAGAAAATAGCCCTAATAAAAAAAGTGCAGCACTTGATGCCACAGTTAGATTGAGTCCTGAATTGTCATTGATGGGTTTCTCAATCTTGTCAGTAATGATGGTCTCCCATGGTGCCAGCAAACTGCGAGCAATTTTCTGCAGTAGCTGCTGTGACCAGATTGTATTAAGATGAAATGTTGTCATGAGACAAATACACAAAACATTCTACTTGCTTGTGTCTGATGCAAGGAAGAAAACCATCTTTCTCTGCTTGGTGAAGCGTAGAAAACCATCCTCAAATCAAGGCTGGAAGAAAATGTGTTGGTGCTTCAGTCATGTGCCATTTATTGTGTCTTTATTAAAGCCAACTTTTGTAACTGGAATAAAATGAGATTGTGTGTGTACAGACTATTTTCAATGTATTAAATATCATTTGGTCATTTATGTGGCTATATTGTGTACAGTAATGTCTTCTTCATTTATTACATAGTAGAACAAATGTTCTTTGCATGAAGAGTAACCTAACTTAGTATGAACATTTGTAGATAGCACTGCATTATGCTAATGCATGTTTATAAGTTATATTTATAATTAAATTATAAATTATATATAAATATATTATATAAAAATATATATGATATAAATAAATATATAGATATAATTTAATTATAATTATAATATAATAATATTTTAAATTTTGTGTTTCTTAGAAGTAACCCAGACTAGTGGTGGTTGAATATAGTAGTATATTTCAGTTGGAAAGGACTGACAATGGTCATCTAGTCCAACTGGTTGACCACTTCAGTTGCTGGTGAGACAGGAGAACAAAATTGTTTAGATGGGTTTATCGAGGAGCACTGACACAGATGACAGGTATCTACATCAGAGATACTTGTTTCTGTTAAATCCATTGCAGTCTCTAATTTGAGACCTTTAAGATGACAAAAGTTCACAACTAAACAGCTCTTTATGGAAATATAGCTATTTTCAGTTATAATTAAATATGGACCTATTTACGCCAAAGTCTGTAAACAACAGGGTGTCATCATATCCAATTAAATTTAAGCAAGAATTCTTGGGAAGGATGCAGTTTAAGGTTTCTGTTCTTGTGGTTGCTTTTGCTGGTAGTGAAAGAGACATACTAGCACTTACTGCATACAAACCAGTTTCTGGACATAATCAGAACATTTGGATAAATGAGAGGGCTAGCACTTTGCATTTTAAGTGGATTAAGTACATAAGCAGTCAGGTGCAGTTGAGAGAAAGAGCAACAGCTCTAAATCCTTTAGACACATTAGCTGAAAATGACTTGGTTTGGTTTGATTTGTGTTTAAAAGGTGTTTATTCATCATTGTTGTGTAACTAGCAGCAGCCTACAATTCACCACATAAACCACTGTGGTACCTGCAGATTGGAAAGTGGAAAAGTGACACCAGCTTTTAAAAAGGCTTTCTGGGAAGTCAGGGTTAATATAAACCTGTAATCTATACAGATGTTAGTCTGTAACGGACAAATATAATTTTCAGGGAAATGAACAAAAACTGTAGTAAAAATAGAATTAATAGACGCATCAATAAATATGATGAACATTCATGATGGCTTTTTAAATGGAGTGCTTGACTTACAAAGCCATTGGAATTCTTCAAGTTGTCAGCAAGTATATGGATAAAGGAGATTGTCAGAATTTGCAGGTGGCTTCAACAAGACTTCTTTCCAAAATTTTTAAGGAATTTAAGTGACTAAAGGGTTGCTACTTCTACAGTTCCTAGCATAGACAGGTAGGGGATCAAAAGACAGAAACAAAGGAATAGAAATAACCAGAATGAATATAGATGTGACCAAGTCTGCTGATGATATTAAAATTAACTCTGCATAGTTAAAGACAAGGTTCATCATTTACAAACCACAAGATGAACTTATAAGGATCAGTGACTGAGCAGTGAAATGGCTGATGAAACATAACATAAATAGGTACAAGGTGATGCACATATTAAAAAGGCCAAACTTCACACAGAAAATAAAGGCATTGAGCTCACCATTAATAGGAGAACCAAGAGTGCCCTGGACAGGCTGATCACATCTTATATAAGTAAGAGGGAGCTGAACTGAAGCTGGCTGAAGGCAGGTTTGGAACAGTAAAAGGGGGCAGTTTTTCATCAGTTGTGGAACTCCTTCACACAGAACAAAACTTTGCTGCAGCCCAAGGTCTTATGTGTTAAAGCCAAGGAGCTAAAATGGCCCTGAAAGTTATTGCAAGGATATTTCTTTCTGTGTATTTCCAAAGTATGGCTTATATTGGTACTAGCAGATGGTAACAAACAACTTCTTTGGCTGTCAGACAAAGCTGCTGAAGTGTGCTACTGCCACCACTTTTCACAAGCAGCCATATAGTAATACAAATCCATGATGTGTTGTTTCACTGGTACTCTTTTCAGTCTTGTAAAGATACAAAGGACAAATACTACAGGTACGTGCTGTCTTGGGTGAGAAACAAAGCTAAAACATTGAGGTTGAAGCTCTTGTAGACGGTGGGCACACCTGAACAAACAGGGTGCTTTGGAAGTGATGAAAGAGAGAAATTGCATTTCAGAACTCCTGGACCTAAAAGCTGAGACAGGATAAAGTGAAATGGAGGAGTTCAAAATATGAGAAATATACCAACAAAAATGACTGAGGTTGATGGATACCTGTGGGCAAAGTGCAAGAATAGCTCCCTACTAGAGAATCCCAGAAGCTGAGTTATCAAGAGTAATGCTGTCTCAAGTTCTGATTCATAGGCTCAAGTGAGACTTGAGTAACTTTTCAGACCTCTGCCAAAATGAGTACTTCCAAATATGTTTTAGGTGTATTTGAATAAGTAGATTGGAAAGATTTTTTCCAAAAAGTTTGGGTTTTTCCTTCTGATTGTTGCAAGATGTGGCAGCTTTACAAGTGCACACCCAGAAGAGGAAAAGAAACATAGTGCCTTTTCTTCCTCTTAGTTTGTCAAGTAATTTCCTGTTAATTCCATGGAAATAACTGATCTTTTTATATCAGTGTCACAGCACATGTCTACCCTCTGGGACGGCTTAAAACAATAATAACTGCTTGTTGTGTAATGTTGCTTATCATCGTCTTTTAAGATTGTTTTGAGTCCTTCAGTAATTTAAGTTGCAGCTGAGACAGGCAGTAAATATATACTCCAGTAATCAATTTGAGATGAATATTTGGAGAGAGCCATACATACGTAAGTGTTGTTAATATATCCTTTAGCCTGCAGGTGTACAGCATATGCAAACAATATAATGTAGCAGGTGGGAATACTAGAGACCTCTGGAAGTTGATGAAACTCATGGCTGTTCATCCTGAGAAAACCTGTGTTTTCAACTCATTAATTATTTGTTTATTTAGGATGCTTAGATTGGTTAATGTTGGCTCTGCCCTTTGTCATGGATGCAGGTAGTCTTTGTATCTCTGGTTGCCAACACTCATTTATTTCTTTCCACTTACTGAGTCTTTGGTTTAGTTTCTGATCTTTCTTGAGGCCCACTCAAATTCCTTATCCATATCTTGGGCATCTCTCCTGAGTAGATAGTCAGCCTTTTGAAGTGGAAAAATCCCATTCGATACCGATTCCTTGAATTTTCTTCCTTAAACTACCCGTATTTTCAATACCACCTTCTATCAATGACTCTTTCTCTTTTTTTTTAACCATTTAACTCTGAAGCTCCTTTTTTTAAAAAACAAACAAACAAACAAACAAACAACTTCTACCAAGTATCTATTTCATTTCTCCTCAAGCTAAACATTGTTTTTCTATTGCCTGAAGCCTCCTGATAGTCTGCCTCCAAATCATCCTTCACACTGTCCCTAGATTCTTTCCACTTCAAAATATCCCCCCCCATCTGCCTTCTAAGAGGTGCACCCTTTCATTATGCTCTCCTTCTTGCAAGCTCCTACATCTTTCTTCTTTCCACATCTCATGGCTACCCAATACGCCTCCTTTCGCCTGTCAGATGTATGCTGCTGTATTTTCCCTGATCAAGATGTCTTCTGTTGTAAAAATAACCTGCTTGCTTTGCTTTCATATATTGCATCTGTAACCTCCTGCCTCGCCTCACCAGGTCTTCTTTTCTAACCCTTGTATTCTTCTCCACGGTTGAGAGGGCACTTAAATTTTCTCCTCCTTTAAGAGACCATCTAACTGTTAAGAATCCCTGTGGTACCTTTTTTTTTTTTACATCTTATTCTCTTTTTTTGCTTCCCCTCTCAGTCACCCAGAATGTAAGCTATAGAAAATGAAGTTTTTCACAGCAGTGCTATGTAAGTGAGAACAGTATTTCTTCATTCTCATTTGTGGCTTGCGTATTCTGTATTGCTGGCATAAAAGGACTCTCCTGATCTCTCCAGAAAGCATAGGTGCCTGCTCAGAGTCTCACTGTGAGCAGAACTGCAATTCTGAGAAGTCAGGGCTCTATGTGCCGCAGTAAATGCCCAGCCACAGCTCATGGCCCAGAAGGTTAATTTTGATCATTTCTTACAGTGAGAGGAGTTCTTCGGATGTTGGCTAACCTCATTTATAACTTAGAGTAAAATAATCTTTATGAGCATTAATAAATAAAGCTTTTACAACAAATTGTCACAGATACGTTTTGGTAGTGTTTCCAACAGTGCACAAGTAGAATGCTGAGCCTGTAGGACCAAGTAGACATAAAAATGATTGTTCAAGAGACTAAACTTCCCTGCCAGGTGCTCCAAAGATATTAGGTGCCTAACATCTAAAATATCAGGTGTCAAAACGCTTAAAATCCTGCTTCTTGAGCAGATGATCTCTGAGCTGAGGTGGGAGGAAAGGTTATTGTATACAGGAGTCTGAGATGAATGTGTATCGTGCTGGTTTCTTTCAGTTCCCCTAACTTTCACCAAGCTTTCTGTGTGCAAAAGGAGAAACAGATTAAAGTGGTAGACAAACTTTAAAATGGATGCTACCTCAGAATTTAGTGCAGTTATAAAAAGTCACAGTCCATTCCCCACCAACCCATCTGCACTTAGTTTCTTTCATTAAAATATAGCGGTTTGTAATTTTTCATAGGACTGTAAACAACAGCAGCCTCGTTTACAGTCTGTTGACCTAATAGATTTTAAATACTAGAATCTTTTTTTCTGAAAATATAAATAAATGGCTAATCAGAAAGGATTTTTTTCTTCTGGTGATAATGGTTCTGACTGAAAACAACTCTTCTAATGGGTAAATCTTTATAAGTCTTTAAACTTCTATGGCATTTGTAGCTGGGTGAATCTAAAAGTACTAACAGAGGGACAAATAAAGGGATAAATTGCTATCACAGTTCTAATTACCAAGTATCTTCTATATTTTGTCCTCTATATATGATTTAGGAATAGGTGTGTAAGTATTCTGTTTCTGAGGGGGAATTCCCTTGTCTTTCATGGTCATAATAGTTCACATGATCTGCAGTCACATGGGGGGTGGCGGTGACTTGACTTATCATGTACATGATGGTGCTGAAAGGTTACTGTTATATTTCCAGGGAATTTGTAAGGCAAATGCTGAACGTCTTACATTAATTATAGAAATGCCTAAACATGTTTTTCCCTTCCATCTTCTATAATCTTCCATAGTCCTAATCTGTTTCCTCCCACCTCAGAAATAAAATTTGAAAACATGGCCTGTAAAACATTGGTAATTTTTAACTAGTTTTTCCCTTGTAAGATTTTTACCTGAACTTGGTCCATTAGCTGAATGGAGTCAGGCAACATCCGTTTCTCCAGAGCAGCTAATATTGAATTCACTAATCTTGAAAAGCAAGCATGGACAGGTCCTGCAGACACACAGTGGCACTCTCCCAAGCTCCCCTCACTGCTGCTTCCAGATTGAGATGCCATTCACTGGGCACAGACAGGAACAGCTGGACACACTGTGTGATACCTGCACAACACATACCCACAGTTAAAATGTCATGACAGAACTGGCTGGCTCCAGCTGTCCCTCTCTTCTTTTGAGGTCTAGCACTTACCATTGCAACCTGACCCAGGGGGTTTCCAGCAGAGGAATTCAGTCTGTGTTCTCCTTTTTCATGCAGGAAAGAAGAGAATACATATGAGGGGATGCACCCCAACATTTTTGGGGTGACTCCTAGCTGCAGAACTGTTGTGTAGGTGGTGGCACCTTTCATGCATGTGATGGGATAGAGGCACTAGGGGAGGACAAGGAAAAAACAAAAAGCTATTCATCGGATAGTCCTGCAATCATTTTCTTGACATATGATATATATGGATCTGTTCTGAATATTTTACACAGAGATATCTTAACTGAATTATTTTTAAGAGTTGTCTCTGAAATTTCTTCACTTTCTGAAAACAATTTTTGGATTATGGATGACAAAACACATGTGAAATGCTCTCATGTCAATTTACTGCTATGGTGAAGTCCTTTTTTCTGCTTGATACTCTTTGCTCATGCCCAAGGATTTCATTAGTACTTCTTGTCATAACATCATCCTCAGAGTTCTCGTTCTTCCTGAGTCTTTTTCAGCTTCACCATTTGCCAGGTTCAAACCTCCTGTTCTGTTAGGGTGGCCAATATTCTTGGTTCCTAGTGTGCTTACCTTCCCAGTAACTGCTTTCTATGCACTACTTCCTTCTCCATATCAGAGTTTACAAGCAGTCTTTGTGTAATTTGAAAAATCAGCCATGTTTTTGCCATGTTTTTCTTGTGTTTGCTCCTGGATTTTTATTTTTTTTTAATGTTTAATGCGATTGTCTCTAATACTCAACACTGCAAAATAGCACTTTTGGTATTTGAGAATGATTCAGTATTAGGTAATTTTAGATCACTTAGTATTCTGAATGTACACTTTACTGGTATTGTTCAGTGTTGTGCTATTTTCTAAATACTAGTTAATGTGGTTCTAACTGAACCAATGCAAAATTCTAAGAATATCTGGACTTTGTAATTACCAATGTATAACCTCCTAAAATGCTAGAAGTATGTATGACTGCCAAGACCTTCATTTGGTAACCCCAAATATAGTGTTTAGTTGTATTCCCATCATCTAGAAAGCAAATCTTTGACAATCCTTTCTTTTGTCATGCAGAGCATTCATACTTCTTTCTTGGCCTTTGCCGCATACTGAAATGTTAACATGCTTCCGTATTTCTTAAGTTTCCTGAATATTATGAGGTTTATATAAAAACTGGTAATAGTAGCTGAAATATCTCTCCAGCCATCTCCATAGAGCTTTGGGAGGTCATTATAAAACAGACACTGATTTAGCAATCCTTATCCCTAGTCCATGTTAGGTATTTATCTGCTTATGTTACTCGCACAATGAAAAAATCTTTCATCATTCCCATGTGATGAGTGCATTCTGCTTTTTGCAAATATAAGTATTACTTGAATACTTGAGCCTCATTGGCATGTTATGAAGTTTTATCATTTCCATCTATAACTGAAGTTTTTACTACTGCTAAGTCTTCTCTTGTTACTATATTTTAAAGTCTTTTTCATAATGGCTGTATACCTGCCAGCTGTGATTTGATTTCAGTTGATCTTAGATCTCATCACCATGTTTCTAATAACATCCATCTCACTTCTAATGATAACTAAATAATTTCCCCCTTATTTTATCTTTCTCCAAGCCAAAATCTCTCGTGTGGATTTGACAGTAGCTGCAGCCCTTGGGGAAGTGTTGGTAGGGAGAAATATCAACCAGCTGAATCCTGTGATTTGTTACAGTTAGTCCCTGTGTAGTTGTCCTTGAATAAAGATCTTTGCTTATTTTTAGGTTTACCAAAGCAGTGACATATTTAATATTTTGTTGTTTGGATAGAATTTTCTAATTAATATTAAATGACATCCTAAAAATATGAGAGAAGCAGCTCCAATAAATCATACCAAAGTGATGGATTTTTTTCAATATCAAAACCAGATGTAAAATAAAATTTAGCAAAGCAACATTATTTATCAGTTTAGCCAAAGAAATCAGGCATTGCTTTTGCAGATAGTTAAGGTCTGATATAGAAATTGCATGTATCTTTTGAAACAAGCTTTTATTACCTTAAAGGTCAGTGTAGATCAATTGCTTCCATGTGCAAATCCTTTTCTAAGTATGCCTGTATCAGTAGGCCAGGCATCATGTTGCGAATCAAAAATCATGTTGCTTTTTGCTCCCTCTGGAAGTCAGTTGTTGATATTTTCTGTAGAGCTGTTTGCTCTGTAGTTACTGTGCTGGGGCAAGTCTGAAGACATATTACTGTGGAGCCTGTGGTTTTTTGAACATAAATGGAACCCCCCCTCCAGCCTGCTGTGACGAATTTCCTGCACAGTCATGTCCTTGAATCATAAGCAATCAGTGAAGCATGGTTGCAGGAGACGATCCTGGGAAAGAAAGCTGGAGGATAACTACCTTTTAGAGGGACAAATGTAAGGAATAAAACCATAGCTGTAATCCCACAGTCAGCTCCAGGTTAATTCTTGAAATTACGTGCATTGAACCTGCCACAGGATCTTGGTCTTGAAAAGGCACAGGTCTGTAGCAGCAATTTTAATCTTAAATGATACAAGAATTGTCCTATGAAATTAGAGATTCTTCCATTCTTTAATGGACATAGAATAAAAACTTACCCTCAGTTATTTTAAAAGGTGGTGAATGCCTTCAAAGAGAGAAGTTTATTATTCATGCTAAAAAGCTAAACCTCTTAGATACCTAAATATAGATTTAGGATTCTATCTTTAGGCACTCCTGTAAAGAAAATTCTGAGTGCTCTTCAGGGCAAAAAGCTCTATTCGCTCATCTGTCTTGGATAAACATGACTAACAAAAACTAATAAAACAGATAAGGAAAGTAGAGTTAGTATCCTAATAAAAATGCAATTGCATACATTTCTGTTAAGCTTCTCGAAAGGCATTTTTTTGTGAGCCCAAGAGCTGATTGAATGTTTTCCTGTTCATATTTTCTTAAAATTCCTGTGGACTCCAAGCAAGAAATTTATCTCAGCACCCATTCCCAACAAATTTCCATTTTGATACATATTCTTTATGGACTTCCATTGGGAAAAGGAGGATTGAAAGTCAGTATCTGATATATTGAAAATAATGTAACTGATAAGCAAAAATAATCTCAAAAAGATAGACTCATTAGAAAACAAAATACTAACTATTGAAGTGCAAGATGACCACATTTTTTTTTAGAACAGTTTATTTGGGATAGAAGATTGTTGTGGAAAGTAACTTCAAAAGTGCAGTCTAACCTGAAATGTTGATACAATCTTTCTGTAACCTAAGTAGAAGTCTCTCAAATGCTCCTTTATTTTTATGTGTTCCTCCAAAAATATTTGCCCAGTAAGTCATAAAAATCTTTTAAAGTGACATTGTAGTTTGTTAATGTCCTAAATATTATCAATTATTAAAGCATCTCTTTTATCATCTTTAAAGTAGTTATCCATCTGAATAATTGATAGCATAATTGCTTGTGCTTATTTCCATTACCCAAGGGCTTGTCTATTTGCTGTTTTAACATGGCTATCTGGAAGAAGACTACTGATAATATGCAAAACACTTTTTAGTGCTTACTCAAGAGGATAAAAGGATATTATACTGATTTTTGGTGAAGAATTCCTACCTATTTTTACAAAATCTGTGCTATAATAGTGTTGCAGGGGGGAAACGTCACTATGGTTCACCTTGGGATATTGTAATATACAGTAGGCAGTCAGTACATTTTTGTATTCCTCTCATTTTCTCTCAGCCAAGTGGTTGCTGAGCTCTATCCCATATGCAGTAGCTTTGTTTAACAGCACCCATAATCTCCTAGCACTCTTTGTTTCCCACATCTCGGATCAGACAGCAGCATGCAAAGCAGCTTAAAACCAGCAGAATGGTTGTCAAGGGATCAGAGTGGCAAAATGGTAAGGCTGTGAGGAGGGGGAGAAGGATGAAGAGGAATGTGGACTGATCTCATGGTCATGTGTGACACGTGGCAGCCATGCTTTGGTCCTTGGGTCCTTCAGACTTGGCAGATTTTTGGCTAATAGTGTGAGAAATTTATAAATTGTGAATAGGATTTGTGTGGGCATTGTGTAAATCATGTTGGTTGTGCAGAAGGATTGGCTGTTGAGTACCCAGGCAGCGAGCTGCGCCCTGATTGCTGGGCCTCCAGTCCATATTGCAAAATGGAACTTTCTGTTAGGACAATCCTACTATTACATTAGACACCTGCATGAGGTGAGATGTGTTTTTTTCACTTGCTACTGCAAACAGAAAGAAGAGCAGCCTGTTGTTCTGCTCCACTAACAGTCATAGGCATAAAAACCATAAATGGTTCATGATTCACTCTTTAGCGTACAGGTTCTTTGACCTGGGAGGGTGTGGTGTGTAAAGGGAAGGAGCTCTTTGCCCTGTCATAAAAAACGAAAGTTGTCTCAGCATGGCTGTAAAAAATTATTAAGAATATGATGAAGGAAGACATAATCTCTGTGGAAAGAGTGGTTTAATTGAGATACTTCAGTAGTGGAGTAGTTGTACCAATAGCTTAAGAGTTTTCTCAGCATCTGTATTGGATTTCACAAAATGGATATAATATTATAGACTCCAGTTCTGTGATTAGTTTCATGCTACATTTTTATAAAGAGCAGAAGACCATGAGCTCTGGAGAAATTCTAGGTGGTTATTGCTTTGTAAAGCACCAGGGAACCAATTGCAAGTTTTTTGTAAATGGAGTTGCTTGCCTATTTGTACATGTTGACAAAAAGGACCTACCGCCATTTCTCAGTGCCATTGTAAGAACTGACGTTTGCTCCCAAGACTTTGCTTTAAGCATTTTTTTGTCATGCCACACATGTAATAGTGTGTGTGTTGGCTGCCTCCCTACACTACTGTGTGACAGCAGACCAAGTACTCCTTCCGTTCTTTGCCATAGCAGTGGAAAATAAACATCTGTCTAGCTGTCTCTTCAGAAAATATAAAATGTAACTTCTGAGAGAGTGTCTACATACCAGAGCATTACTTTGTCAAAGAAATAATGCTCTATCTAAGAAAAAAAACCCAAGAAACTTTAAAATCACAGTGTACAGCATTAACATCTGTTTTAAAGTGTGTTAAGAGCCAACAACTCAATGTCAATTTGGTCTGACTTTACGGTATTACTTGCTTGATTATGGCTCTCGCTGGGGGAGCTGAGCATTTCAATATCATCCAAAGCCCCTGAGAACGATTCAAACCAGCTGGTATTCTCTATATTACATAATTATGAAGCACACAGTGCCGTTTGGCATACTGAAGAGGCACTGGGGCCCACTTCTCAAAATATTTACAGCCTTTTATTCTTCTCTAAACAATCATTTGCATAGTAGAAGTGATATACAGCATACCAACATGTGGGTTTACTTTATTTTCACTTTCTCAAACTTACCTGGAAGTGGCTGTGTTTAGCAGTGAGTAGGCAGAAGGGAGATGGAGCTGGCAGGGATAAAGGCTGTAGTGTTTCCAGGAAAAGCTTTATTTTGACTCGGTCAGTGAAAGACGAGGAATCTTTCAAATAAAACCTGAAAGATGTATAAAAGTTCTTTTGCCTGCAAGTTACAAAGGGATAGGTGAACGGTTAATGGTAATTTTCTCTTTTCTCCCTACCACAACAACAAAATATATACAGTTCTTGTACACACACAACTCTTTAACTACAAATCTCTATCTGGTCTTAGCACCCACAACTTACCAATTATGCTCTGTATGGGAGGCATTGCACAATGTAGCTAAAGTCCTTCAAAGCCCCAAATTCTTCTCAAGTTTCTCTTATTAAATTCATATTTGTCAAAAGGAATCACATACAGCAATGTGAAATGATAGATTGATTAATTTTTAAAGGCTTTCATGCTGCGTAGTACAGGTTCTCTCTCTTTTATTTTGTTTTTAATTAAAAGATCATTTAAAGTACTCTAGTTATGTTGTGGGTAGGGCTAAACTCCAAATCCTTTGTCTTTTTATTTGCAGAGCTTCAAATCTGATTTGAACTAAACTTTTACAGCTTATAATATTGTTTTGGGGAGGAAAAAATTAGTAGCTGAAAGCAAGCATAGGCAAATTATCAGATACACTATAGGGAGCCTGGTATTTACATACTGTCCAGGATCTGAATGGTTGGTACTAACAGATATGATTAGTTGTAAATCTCTGCACCCCTGCGGGGGGTGTTATCATTCAATTTCCACACAGCAAGGGTTACTGAAACTAATTTTTGGTGCCTGTTTGTTTTCCACTTTCAAGATGTTTTAATACATTGCATGATTTAGACTGTAAGTGAAGGTTTTGTAGCTACAGAATCAAAATGAAAAATATAATGGCAGCCTGAATGGACCATTATAAGCAGTTTGCTGAGCACAGTGACATGGTATGGCAGGTGCCACTGTGTAGTTAAATGTGCAGACTGCAAACCTTACTGAATTCTGAACTATTTTTTGCTGTTTGGTCCACTGCAGAATTTGACTGAGTGCCAGTGGGTTTCACAGCCGACTTCCTAAACCTGTCCAAGAGATAGGGCAAAGAAAGGATGCTCCTGTCACATAGAATAAGGAGACAAACACCTTCACCATGCAATGTCATGTTAGATAGCCAGGCATTAGCAGACCATTGGATCTCCCATTGCACTATTTCTTAATTTAGGCATACCACCAGAGTACCTGCCACAGGAGATGCTAGAACAAATGATCTTAAACCTGCTGGACAGCTGGAGAGGAACATTTCTATTGCTTTAGTTTCTCCAAGAAAATATCTGACTGCATTTTAATGTATTCTGTTTCTGTAAGAGCTGCACAAATGCTTAAATAGGAAACCATACCACTGACTGTTGCTTTAGAATTCTTGTCCTCTGGTTCGCATTCTTTATTATTCTGCTAGTTTCGCCTTACAAGCTTTCCTGAGCAGGGACAGCATCCTGAAGGAAAAAAAATGGTGAATTGAAGGAAAAAGGGATTAATTTATGACACAAGTGATCAATGAACCAACAAAGTATGTATGTATACATATATATATATATATATATATGGACTCTGCTGGACCACATACTTACAAACAAGGAAGAATTGATTGGGAATTTAAAGAGCAGCAGCAGTCTTGGCTACAGTGATCATGAAATGGAGTTCAGGATCATACAAGGAGGTCACGAGGCAAAAGCAGGATCACAGTGCTGGGCTTCAGGAGAACAGGCCTTCACCTGTTGGTAGACCTGCTTGGAAGGATCCCATGGGATATGCCTCTGGAGAAAAGAGTGGTCCAGAACAGCTGGTTGATTTTCAAGGATCTTCTCTTCCAAGCAACCTGATGGTCCAGCCTGATGTACAGGAGGTCAGGCAATGTTAGCAGGGGGCCTGAGTGGATGAACAAGGAAGCCCTGACAGGGCCCAAACATAAGAAAGATAGCAGGCAAGAAGTGGAAGCAGGGCTAGGTGACTCAGAAGGGATATAGAGACACTGTCCAAGTGCACAGGGATGAGTTTAGGAAAGCCAAAGCCATGAACAAAAGGCCACATACGAAATAGGTGCCGATATAGACTAAAGGTTAGCTCTTGGGTCTCGCAGACTGAGAATTTTTCAGAAGAGGGATCTGTGCATCCTGGAATCTGTTATCCTAATAACAGCCACAAAGCATAGAAAGAAATCCAGATTATTGTGTTGTTACTGTGTCTTTTCTGTGTGTCATTTTTAGACTTTTCTGAATGTTCTTCTCTCCTAACGGTAACACAGATTTAGCCACTCATTCAAGTGAAGTGCAAGCTTTTATCAGGCCTCCAGTCTCCCAAACAAAATATTTTTTTGGTCTTTTAAGGACCCTTCTTACTTCTCTAGGTACTCAGTATAGTGGCAAAACCTAGTTATATTTTGCATGACTGTGTGGATGTGTTTTAGATGAGACAGGAGTCTGCAATGCAGGGCAGAAATACTTCTGCACTTCTGATATTTTATCCAGAAAGAGCAGAAACCCTCCTGCACAGTAGTTCACTAAACTCCCAGTGATACCGTTCCCCCTTCTAACCCAGGCAAACAGTGTTTCCAGTCTGTAATATATCACTGAGAAACACCTTGGAAAGATGGACAATTATGTTTATGTGCTCTCACTACTGGAAGAGAACAGTCAAGATAATGACATATCTGGTGAAGTTTATGTTCTTTCAGCACCACTTGTTTTAACACTATGCTAACTTTTTCGAAAGTCATGCACTGGAGCATCCTATTAGCATATATATTTTTTAACATAAAAATCCCAGTCGAGTTTGTATTTTGAGGTTGAATTTGAAAGTCTGTGGAGGCAGAAGCTTGGAGATTTCAGCTTCATACTCCTTTCCATATACTCCCTGCTCATTCTGTCTGTGAAATCAAAGGAGAGGAAGAAGGGGCAACAGAGTCATTGACATAATCAAATCTGGTAAAAAAGATGATGGATTTAATGGAACTCCTCTGGACCCTCAAAGTAAAATCCATAAATCAGCTGTGAATAAATCAGCAAAAGTTTACCTACCTGGATTTCAGATTTCTTGCCATAGGATGTGACCTATTAAGGAAACTTGAATCAGTGTAAGAATACTTCACAATAAAAGTCTAATTTCTACCAATAAGATGGATCCCTCAAAGAAGGCTGCACACAGATCTCTAACCAGGCAAGGGGTCCTTCCACACCGTGGCTGGAAGGATGTTGTGGATGGAACACCCACCTTCCTAAATGGGCTCTGGTCTGCACACCAGACAGAAACGGGCTTTGCCTTTCACCCTGACACTTCAAGCACATGTGCATGTAGATGAAAAAAGGATGTTTGACAAGAGTTGAATTTAAAAGAGATTTTTTCCCCTTGCTTGTAGGATTTGCTCAACAGTTAATGCAGCTTTCAAATAGACAGTCTTTCTTTTTGTCACATCTCCAAAATATTATTCCTTTGCATTCTGACATCTTTTAGCACCTCTCTTATTTCTCCAGCTACTTTAATACAGCAGTGACACCTGGTTCTATCCTATGTGATAATGTTGTTTATGGAAACTGGAAAAAGCAGTTGTTTATGGAAACCGGAAAAAGCAGTTGTATCTGAAAGCCTAGCTGCCTTAATATAGATAGGCCTTGCTAGTAGTTAGTCAAGCCTGCCTGAAAATTCCATTAATTACATGTGAGTACTTTTCTCTCCACAAACCTAAGATATTTTACAGTCTATTCTGTGTTCTGATGTGCTTCTGAAACAGAACCTTCAGTGAAAAGTAGCCATAGTCCTCTAATGATAAAGGCAGAAAGGACAGTGAATTGCATGTGGAACAGACAACATACCTCTCCAAACCTATGCAAAATAGTGTCACTGCTTTGTTCTTTGCTAAGTTTAAATCCATTTTTTAGCAAGCAGATTCAATAGTCTGTGTGGTGCTACTACGCAATTTAATGATATTTCATTATTACATTCAATACTATTATTAATAAAGTTCAACAAAAAGAAGAGTGTTGTGGAAAAGCGATAATACCCCTTATCACAGCTCAAATAAGGAAGTAACCATTATTCTATTGAATATGTGTCGTATCCTGATATGATTAACTTTAATTCATGTTGAAAAGACTTTCACCTGTACAAGAGAATAGGCTTTTCAAACATGGTTCCATTTCTTTTACTGGTTTTAGTAATTACATTTATCTGGTACTGATTTTTCTCCTCTTCAAAAACGTACATAGTAATTTTTGTGTGTATATATATTAACTTGAATTGCCTGATTTCTTAATGCTGTAAAGCTGCACTTTGAAAGTCCTTACCTCTTGCAACAGGAAAAGAACCTCTGTTGTGCACAACTAGTGTCAAGATATTTAAGGTAGATAATGCAGTTTGTGTTCTTCTGAACAGTATTTGTGCAATTTTTAAAACATTGATCTCTATGCTGTTGTTATAAATCATAATTGAACCCTTATTTGCTGAAATGTTCTCAGAAACATCACTTTAAAATGTGCCTTGAACCATTCAGCTGAAAATGATACCTTTTTAAAATGCATGGCAGCTAGCATTTTGCTACTTGAAAAAAGAAAAAAATCCCAAAGCTTAATGAAGCAAATGCATCAATTAGGTAATTAGCTTAAAAAGCAAAAGGGAATTTCATGTCACTTTTACTTACTAAACCTTAGGATGTCTTACTAATTTACACATTAGATTTTTCTCAGGAAGAGGTCAATAGATTGTGTGCTCGTAACTTCATTTACGTAGGTGGTAAAAATAGCAGACATAGAAAAGGAAATGTGTAAAACTTGAAAAATGGTGCCCACTATGGAGGAGTAGTTTGCTCTGAAATAGGTCTCAGCATATGAAATTCTTATGTTGATTAATAAAATCCTGCTTTGATTTCTTTAATACAGTTACAGGAAGAACTTAAATAAGAATAGTGCACAAAGAGAATATTGTCTGGAATGCTATGTTGCAGAACTGGTAATTATTCTTACAGCAGAACATTTTAGTTTCCCTCTGTTAGAAGCTGATTACTCCCTCTGTTAGGGTGGCAGAGTTTCCAGCCTTTCTTTCTCTGCCTCTGTGGGCTCCAACCATGATTTCCCTGTTACGAGTTATCTTTGCTTGCTTGTACGGCTACGGCTCCTCATTGTACTGTGTTGTATTGTACTGCAAATGCAGGATGAGGCAGGTGAAAAGAAAGGATTCTTGCAACTCTGTCCTGATTTGTAAGATGATGTGACCTCCTTTAAAAAAGCCAATAATCCATATCCATTTCTAAAAAGTGCCTAATACCTCCCCCCTCCTGTGAATTATGTCTGCTGTTTTCTGAGAGGCGAGGGTGGTTCTTTTTTATACACACGACATTTTCCAGGCACAGTGTTCTAAGCAACTTGTGCAAGAGTACGTTGGAAATGAAACAGAGAACTTTTCTTAGTTTTATCTGTTTGATAGCACTAATATGTAACTGATTAAGGCCCAAAGAAAGGGGCATCAGTATAATAGTTTTTAAAACAATGAAATTACAGCGAGATGTTGCCTATCTTTATAACCTGTTCTTGCAGACTTGATATAATCCTTATGGATTATCCTTAAATCTAAAATTCCCTTGCATAAGGATTTTATAATCAAGTACCGCATCAGTGCTGATACAGTTCTTCATGCTCTCATAAAAACTTCTTTCAGATTACACTTTGATCATTTCTAGACTTCTATTATTGCTTTCTCACACAGATTAATAACCAAGGAAAACAGCTAATGAAAGAGATTCTACCTAGCTAAAATCCAGACCATCCTGTCTTTGCATGCAACATACACTCTTGCAGACTGACAAATGACTTTTCTTTGAAGCCCTCTACGTCTTACCTATTTTTCTAAGAAAGGGATTTTCAGAGGCTTGCCTAATTCTTCAGGTTTCTATGAAAATCCAAGATTAATTCTTGATTCATTTGGCTATTGACTGCACAGCTCGTTTTCCATTATACTACTAGCCTTTGTCTTCAAATAAATTGTGTTTAACTGCATTTTATGTGTATCTTTCTTAGAAGTACTTGTAAAAGCTTTTAAAACTCCATTTATAACTATTCTATATAACCATTCTATAAAGCTCAACTCTAACTCAGAATTGTAAATTCCTCTGACTGACCCAAAACCCCAAGTAACACCTACAGAAGAAAAGCTTACCACCAGGCTGTTCTGTGAATTAGCTTTCTGTAAGTAAGCTGCCAGCCTGGCTATGTTTGGGATGTATCTGTGTGGCTGCTACAAGTCAGTTAAGAGCTTCTCTTCCTCAGCAGAGGAGCAATAGAAATGCAAGAATTTACTTGCCTGTGTCAAATTTCTGTGTGAATTCCTGTAACCTAGTTGCAACCAAAAAACAATTTTTGACAATAGATCCTTATAAAATAGACCAACATGCTTCAAAAGCCAATTTGTACTTCTGTATTTCATAAGGCTGTGTGCATGAATCAAGGTCACTCAGATGTGATCGAGCTGTTTCAGTTCTCCATTTTCCCTTTGCTTTCTCCTCTTTTACCTCCATCATTTTATACCTCATGGTTCCACTACAGTCCAGAAAGCTGTAACACGGTCTGTGAGCCTGCACGGCTGCCATTTGGGCCTCCCTTCTGCTTAGGGACCATCTCGTCTCCACACCTGCTTTTACTGCCATTACCTGTGCTGCCAGTCTGCATAGGCCAGCAGGTACAAAAGTAACTGGAATATGGTTGAAGCGGTTCAATTAAGCTTTCTTTCTCTTTCTTTCTTTTCTCTGTCCTTTCTTTTCTTTCATTCTCTCTTTCCTTTTTTCTTTCTTCCTCCCTCCCTTCCTCCTTTCTTCCCCTCTCCTCTCCTTTCTTTCCAGTTTCTCTTTTTTTTCGTGCCAGATAGTCTTAGACTGCAGTCTTACTAAGCTTAGCAATGGTTTTTATCTAAGCAACGTTGCTGAGCATGTCTAATTTCTCGCCCCATTGGCCTGCCAGCTCCAGTGGACTAGCTAAATGGTTGTGAACCTGTCAGCACTCAAGGACAAGAGGGCAATATTTTGTTGCACAGCTATAAAACCTCTTTAACAAAGCCCTAAGAATTGCAGAATATTATCGTGCTAGGATGCATATCTTCTGAACCATTCACAATATTGATACTAAAAAGTAAGAATCATGATACTACAAAATAGGTAACACTATCAAACTATTTAGGTTATGTTCCAAGAATCTGGGGCTCTTTCTCTTTCTTCATGAATGCTCTGTCTTCTAGATGGTCTCAGTTTTGTTGCGGACACCAGGACATTTCTCTGGGAGATTTTGCCTTATGTTATCATCTCTTTTGCTGCAGCTTGTGAGGACTGTCTCTCTCCTTCTTCATTGACCTCCCCAGCTTCCCTCCAGGTTCCTCCAGCAGCCCTTGACCCCACACATGGATGGCATTTTGCTGGTAGCAGTCCCTTTTTCTAGCGTGCACAAGCCATGCTTGCAGTGCAGTCCCCATGTGTGGGCCAGGCTTGGGTGAGTTTGGCTCATCAAAATGTGGTGGCTTAACGAAGGGCCAGACCAGGTGTGGGACACAGAATGAGACATGGTAACATTAACATGTAGTACCTTTGACAATACTAACAGGTTTCAGTTTATTGCTGTTCCAAAAAGAGGCTCCAAACAATTTAGTTCATTCCTAATCCTTTGTCTGTTATGTGTGCTCCTTATCTACCCAGAAAGATGGGTTATCTTGAAAGTGGAAGTATTTCAGGGAAAAATGATATTAGAGGAGTTCGTCGAGTGAACAATCTTATTTAATATTCCTCTTAATGACCTTGACTCACAAATGAAATTTGCTGATAAAGCAGAGATGAGGTCAATCTCAATACAGAGGAGGAGTTGAATAACAAGTAGGATGAACTGGGTAATATCGAGAGCTAAAATGAATAAAAAGAAATGGATTTTAATAGTAGAGAAGACAAAGTAATGTATCAGAAATAAGTAATAATTTCTGCTATATTCTGAGCTCTCACCAGTTAGAATAAAAAAGACTTAAGTGCATTAGGCAGTCATAGGATGTTTATGAAATACTGAAGAGATTTGGCTGTGCAAAACACACAATAGTAAGGGGTGTTTGATAAGGTATTTCTAGCCCTTGCACTGAGTAGTGTCAACTATTTAAAATGTGGATGGGGTTCCTTCTGAAATGCCATGTTCGTGCCTGTCTTCCAGCAGGATGAAAATGTTACTGAAGCCACTGCAAATAAGGACTCTTAGGACTGCAGCATATCAAGGAAAGGACATGTTTGTTCAAGAACAAATAGATGTATCTCTTGCTTAGAAATTTTCTGCAAGTACTGAGACAACCATTGCACTAGCGTTCCAGTGGGCATAGGAAATCTAACCAGATTTAAGGTGACACTTGATAAAGTTATAAATAGGATTATGTGATGCAACTACTTGTCTGCTATAGCAGGGGACTTGATTTGGTGGCATGCAATTGCTTCAAGTGTATGTTTTCCCTTCGAAGGGAGCTCTTAAGTTTTCAGGCATTGAAAATAAAATTTAATAATCCACAGCAGAGAGATGCATTCTCACAACTACTTAACCTCTACAAAAGAGGCAGTGAAGGATAGACCTATGAATTGCTTTTGTCAGAAATGTTTAACCTTTTTTTTTTCCATAAGGGATGCTGGAGGATGTGTTTAAGTTTCTTTGTAATAGAAGGAGAGTTTTGCACAGTATTGACTCTTCTCTGCTGACTGGAAAAATGCTTTCTTCACAGAATCTGGGCTTCCCTGATTCGGAAATAAAAATGTTTATGTCCTGGAGTTTCATGATTTTTCATCATCCTAAAAAGAAGCTTGCCCTTCTGTGTTAGTTTCTCTGAATCGTCAGTCCTTGAACTTTGCCATAGCGCAGGTTGATTCCAGGCCATGCCTTTTTGTCCTCTTTGGGTTTTTTCTGTCTGCAACATGCATCTGGACTGTGAGAGGAAATGCACGAGCAACTTGTTGATAATGATAACATTTCTGTGTAGTGACAGAATCTTTCAGCTGAACATACTTTTCAGCTTTTTCATCATTTTTCTAGAAGGTTTCCCTTATTCTCAGCCCAGGTTTGGCTATTCTAAAACAATATTCCTAGTTTTAGTTCAGATGCCAAAGGAAAATATTCCCATTGGGTTTTGCTAAGAATTTCTAAGTATTTGTTCTCAAGGAATTCAAATTGCTTTGACAGTGACCAGATATAAAGCTGGTTACTTTCCAAGTTCTCATTAAAGATCATTTCAAAGACCTCAGAAAACAGGCATCTAATTAGTACAAGTGCCCACATCTGAACAAAAAAGGTCAGTGGTTTTATCAGATACAATGGGATTCATGAGAATGAGAATAAGAGTCCCTGGACAGTTTGCAGAAAGGTAATAATTCAGTTACTATCAGTTTTAACAGATACCAATTCAACATGCATAAGCAATTTTCTCTCAGACTCCTAGACATTCGTATCTTAGGCTTCAGGACAAGAAACTGACGGATTTAACTTCCAGACAGTAAGCATCATTGTATTTCTCAGTCGACCTTAGAAAATATACATGTTTTTTGACTTAGGCGTTCATTAAAGAGCTTGACCTTTATCGTGCTCCAGAAAGGACAAGATTTCAAAATTCAGGAATACATTACTGTTACTGTACTGTTAATTATACCCATATCCTAGTTTTCTGAAGTGTTAGGTTTCAGTGGAAAAAGTATTCTTTAATTTTCCTTCCAGTTCTGGATCTTTTTCCCAGCATGTTCTAATTTCCCAAATTTTTAAACGGAGTCTGCAAGAATAAATCTAGAGAATTCCTGCAGGAAAATATTGTACTTAATCATTTCACTTTCATTATTCCCTGAACCCTTGATAATTTTGCAGATGGAAGACTTTTTTAAAAAATAAATTTCTTTTCAAACATTTCCTATTAGCAGTTGTAGTGGGCCCGTGGAGTTTGTATGTATTGACAGCTTATGCATCTGGAATCCTTATGTGCACATTTTTCCTTTGCATACTTTGGCACTCAGGCCAAAAGCAAGATTTTCTGTCCTCTAAAAAGTTTGGTTAGAATTAAAAAAAAAAAAAGTACCTGTCTGTCTATCTTCTAGGGTTTTCACAAGTGAACTAGTTGACTGCAACTTTGGTTGACACAACCAAATTAATGCAACAGTTATCAATGAATAGAAAAATTATGGCTAGTTGGTACTACTAACCATTGTCTACTACATTCAGTCTATACCCCTAAAACATTTCTGAGTGCATGTAAGTGCTTCATAAAAGGTTACTGTTGCTCAGTTAAAGAACAGGGCTGCTTCATGGGCAAAGAGCAATGTTTCAACTGTATGTATTTGCTGCTTGGCTTCCATATTTTCAGTGTGTTTCTGGCACTTTAAGAAAGGGAAGAGAAGAAGAAAAATACAGTAAATGGCACTATTACATCCTCAAAATCCCTGTCTTCCTGCCTCTGCTCTCCCAAAATTCTCTACCAGTTGTTCTCCTTCAGCATTTGCTGTCTTCCCAGCTGAGCAGGAGTCATCTGTTGCTGGGACGGGCTTTGAGGTCTGGACATACTTGTTGCCTATCTGATTTCTGCTGATTAAAATAGACAAAATGTTATTTCTATCTCTACTTTCAGAAAATAGGAGACACTTATATGAGTCTTACTCCTCTACACAGGTGATATATAAGAACTTCACTCCCTTTTAAGGCATGGTTAAAACATTTAAATAAATGTAGAATACTAAAACATTCAATCATGCTTAAAGAGGTTCAAACCAGAGGAAATAAAATAACCCCAAAACCAGAAAACTGAATGAGGGATCACATAATCATATAAGGCTCTAACAAAAGAAAAAAAATCCATTATTTTCCCTCATTTATTTTTATTTTTTTTTCCTTCAAGATGTAAGTTTTGACCCATTGTAAAGGATCATGGAGCACTTATATGCACATCAGTGAAGGAAACACCCTTCCTTGTTCAGCATGCTTTTTAACAAGAGAATACTTGGAACAATTTGTTAATTAATTATTAAAAATATTCCAGATGTGTAGTTAACTGGGACAGGGAGGGATCAAAGAGGATGAAATGGGTCCCATGGGAAGACCTATTTAGCTGAACATGAAATATCAATCATTTTGACTTCTTAGATTTCATGGGAGTAGGGCTGGTAACTTTGATTGACCTGAACCTGAGATCTACAACACAAAACTGTAAGATGTGCAAGACTGCAGAAGCAATCTTTGGGGGAGTAGTTTAGGGAAAAAGAAAATAATGGCAGGATGGCCAGAGAGATTGTTCTCCATAATACCTTGTTCTGTCAGTAGAAGGAAGAATGGTTTATGCCACTTAAAAATACAGGTCTTATCTGGCAGTCTGCTTTTAATAAATGTTTGTTGTTTGTTAGGATTTCCACAGGGCTGCTCTAGATTAGCTGATATGAAAGTTGCTGAAGTATGAGAAATGTGCAGTTCTACTTCAGTCTTACTCTCCAGTTCTGTCAAGTAATGTCTTCTCCAGGTGAGATCTGTTCCCAGCAAGTAGTGGTGGTTGAATGCATGACAGGAAAATAATTTGTCTTAGGAAGTATAAAATCTGATGGGCAAAAAGGACTCTGACATTTTTTATACTGTGGCTCTTTCTGTATTAAGCATGTCTGGGGAATTTTAAGACCCTCTTCTAACTTTAAAAAATTTAAAGCCCCAATAGGTATTACTCACTGAGAGCATTTCAGATTATTCACTGCCATTTTAATCAATACTACTTTTCTTCTTTACATTTCCATTGCTTTATTATCCCACTCCAGCACAATTTTTGACTCAAAATACTGTCTGTAGCTATTCTACCTTCAGGTAGGTGCCTTGAACAATTGTTGCCTATGATTACCAGTTCCAGTGGAGAAATCACCTTTCTTCTCATGCATGCTGCTCCGAAAGACACTGACTCATGGTATTTCAGCCCTTGGACAAAACAGTTGCCATGGGAACCTGAATGTTTACCCCCAGGTCCTTTGCAAAACTACACCTGCCCTGTGGCAAAGGTGTTTCTATGGTAACATTATACTGGAGGCCATAGAAGTTACACAGGATGTGCTGTAAGGCTTCTTTTGCACATTATCTGACTTAGATACGTCAATATAGATTTAGCTATATTAAGGCAGGTAATAGTCAGGAGAAGTGTTTCCCTTGCTGACTAGACTCCCTAGGAGTTATTGAACATACTTCATCAGGATTGTGCTTTATTCCAGATTTTTATTCTGTGCTCTTTCGTTGTTTGTGATGGGGTGCCCTATTTTTCAGTAGTAGTCATTCTTTGAATAATATTGGCTGATGATATTATCTTCAAAGAAAATATTATATCAGTATCACTTCTGATCCTTCTTTAATAAATCAAATAAGACTTTTGATTTCTGAGAAGATGTTGATGTGTTTCAGTTTCCTAAGGTGTCGTTTTGGTGTTTGTAAGGAAGTTGCTATCTGTAGCTAATACATTGGACTGAGGGGTTGAGTATGGGGTTTTATTGTTTCTTTTGATTCACTATAGATCATTGTCATTTTTGATAATGGCTTTCACCTTAAAAAATGAGATGACGCTTCCCAAATTAAAATGGGCCATGTTTTCTCACCAAGAGTCATCCATTGATGTCGGCTTCCATTTACAGCAGAGCCTCAGCAGGCAGCAGTGTTCTTGCCTTGTAATAAATAATTTTGGGTTATCATCATTGTTTTATTACTGTGCTATCAGCCTTTATATTTATTCCTATCCATCAGTGAAGCGACTCGTATTGCTGCCAGGTATGTGGGCCTGTTTTGTTTCCCTGCCTGTTTCAAAGCGCTGCTCCTGGCTTTACACCAGCAATTGCTTTGCTTTAACTATTGGGACTAGCTACAATATGGGTTGTTATTAACGTCGATCATTCTCTGCTGGCAGTGGTACAAAAGAAGGCTTCAGCCAACACGGTGCTACTTTTAACAGGAGTCTTAATTAGATCAGTTTCCTTGGCCGGGGAAAGGTGTAGAAGAGAAAATTATATGAGCTAAAATAATTAGGACAAATAAAGGCATTTTGTGAGTGCATTTGTGACAAATTAGCTCAGACTGCAAATAGAGATTGATTTTTTTGGATGAAATGAATTGTTTTCAGAAACATAAAGATCAGACTCTTTAAGATGAGGGAAGGTCTATTTAGAACCAATGTTACCTTTCCTTCTGGCATTAACCCTAAACTGAAGATAGAGTTTGAAGTTAACACCATGGAAGCTTCTTGTGTATACAGTCTTCTTGGGTAAGGAGCAGCTGTTCTCACACAGAAGTTGGATGAAATGCAAATTCTGAAAGTGAGAAACAAACTGAGTCACACCCCATAGAATTAATACTGCCTGCCACCTTACACATACTGCCACCACGGAGGAGGGTGCCAGCATCCCTCATGCTCACTTGCTGAGAAGACTGCAGTCTTAGTCACTGCTGGTGGGCTTAGAGTCAGATCCACTTCAGATGAGTCCCATCAGTCTGCTCAAACTAAATACCCTGAGCTGTTTGCCAGCATATGATTGATGTTAATTTTTATCTTTGCCATGTAAAAGCACAAAGAGGGGAGAGGAAATTATTTCCAGCCAACCTGTTGACATTTGGAGTATTTCATTCATGACAGCATTACTTTATTCTGCTTTAAAACGTAGGTGCCGTGTAATTAGAAGCTTTACATGTGAAAAATTCATGCACACATGGCTATCTGGCATTCAATCTTTTGAAAAATAAGCAATTCAATAAAATATGGAAATAAAATATGGAAGCCGTATTTACAGAAGGGTCTCAGTGAGGCATCTGAAATTATTCAAGTACTTTTTAACAAACATTCATTGCCATGCATAAGTTAGGTGACTGCACACATCATTTGATCCTTATGTGTACCGTTTGGTGCTCAGTTTCAGAATGACTCAAAATTGGAACATTTGTTTACTTAGCTGGATTGTTTAGAAATGTGTTTTGCCAAGGCTTTAAGCAAGCCAGCTGTTTGTAGATGCTGTTTGCTAAGAATTCTTCCTAGGGGCAAATCTCCCAGATCCCAAGAGTTAAAGTATTAAGCCAGTTTACCTGAAAGGGTATGAGAAATGCTCTGTGATGCTGCCTGTTCCCCCTCCTCCATTTCTTTGGTTAATTTCCATCCATGTATCTTTACCTCTCTGAAATGAATCATTTTTGTGTTCAAAATAATCAGTTTAACCCTTTTGTAATTGAATTGTGCCCAGCCAAATGAAGTCAGTTAATTCTAGTATCTTGGCCAAATCAAATTAATTAATGCTGGCCTCCACTCCTTCCTCAGGTCTTCTCTGCTGTTACATGAAACTGCACCCTGGATAAGTAGCAGGCCTTCAGGGCACCATTTATTTCTCTTTACATAAGCCTGCTGCCCCCTCTTCTCAGCAGTTCAGAAACTATTTGATACTGCCTTTCCATGCCCAGGAAGAAGGATGAGGCACAAAGGTTAGTATAAACCTTGTTCTCATCTTGCAGACTGTGAGACTATAACTCCTTTTTCACTTCTTCCTTCTTCTCTTCATTTAATTTCTGCCTCTAGCAGCGTCTGTATTGCTCCTTTTTTTGTACCGTGATTCTCTCTTCCTACACATGCTTGTTGCTCTTGGAGTGCAGCTCAATGGTGGAAGACAGATCATTTGAAAGGAGCAGGCATTTTAGTTTTTTCATGATCTGCAGGAAAACGAAGTCTTGATGTTTTGTTTTGTGGGGTTTTTTTTCCCATGGTGTTAGAAGACAATGATGAAGTTAAATAAAGGGTGTGGTATGAAATCTGCAATTTGGCATGCAGGTAATTCTTCCTTGAGATTGCACAACTCCACCTGTGCTCCACCTGTGTCCTAGGAGCTGAGCAGTCTTACAGAAATGGAGATAGGGCCTGGTCATGAGCCACATTCCTCTCCTTTTTTTCCTTAGCCAGTAGCAGGTTTTCCCTATCCCTTGAAGTTCCAGATGAGAGCTGTAATTTCTTCCTGTCCTAGGTGGGAAATGGCACAGGGAGGCAATCCTGTACCTGAGGAAGAGGGGGAATGTAGAGAGGGTCCCATAAGTGCCCTGGGCTGCAGCCTGCACCATGGGAACCTGGCCTTTCCTGCAGGATTTAATTTGGAGAAAGGGTGTAGTTTAAGGCAGAAAAGGAGATTCATGTCACTGTCTCCTCTAAACTTGAAAATTTTTGTAATATTTCCATTTAAACCTTGTGGAATTTTGGTGAGAAAGTTCAAACAATATCACCCTGGATGTCACTGAGAGCCAGGGTAACCCAAGTAATACTCCAATAATGAACCTTCTCTTGGGCCATCAGTAGTGTAGTAGTGTTTGCTCCATAATTAAAGTAGAAGTTTCCATTAAACATTTGCTTTTGGATCCATCGGTGAAATTTGTTAAAGAATTTCCACCAGATTCAAAATGGGTTAGATTGCCTACAGGACTGAGAATTTCTCCCTTCCTTCCTTTCTCCTCCCCCCCCCCCCCCCCCCCAAAAAAAAAAAGGGGGGGGGGGACGGGACGGGACAGGAATTAGATAATATTTTCCTGAAGACAATGTTCCTCAAGAAGAGGAGGATATATATTCATTTGTATCCAAACCAGAAAGAATGAAATAAAAATTGGGATTTCAGATAGGCTGATATGGGAGAATGAACATTTTTCTTGTTAAATACTTGTTAAGTATTTAATTTATATAGTGGCAATTTATAAAAATGTGTTGTGATGAAGATTTGTAATCCAGTAATTGATAAGAGCACAGTAATTTGATAGTAGATTTTTCCATCAATGCACTTTTGTTGTGACCATCCTTTCTTTTGTTTCTATTGCTCCATTTATGTGAAATAAGAGAGTGATGACACATATATTGTTTAAGTGGGTTCAACAATTAATTACTAGTTGGGATGAACATGGATGTACCCATATGTACCTAGCAGTTCAGGAAAACTAGTCATAAGCCTTTCAATATTTTCATGATAGCATTCCTGTAACAAGTTAGGTAGAAAGTGATCCCTAAACCTGCGTGTTAATGCAGTTACTTTGAAATTACTTTAGATGGAGAGAGAAAGAAATCCAGGACTCCTGCTTCCTGGGCAAATTCTCTAGCCAGTGGGCTGACATTTGATACCACCTTTCTCCTCCCAGGGCCTTAAACCAGGTAATTAAGCACAGCTGAAAGTTTGGAGCTTTTCACATTTCTTGCAGTGATGTTATTTGGGGCAGGGCTTGGCTGGCTCACTCCACCTAGCCAGCAGTTTCAGTGTCACTCGTAGTAAGATACATAGCATTCAGTAATACAGCACTCGATTACTGTTTGGATATCCTGTGCAGCTATGTTAAATAAAACTCTAGCAGTAGGTCATGTGAACTCAGTTACGACTGGCACAAGTTTTTGAAAGAATTGTTGTGACTGATTTTGCACTCTCTTAACTAGCAGCCAAAGTAGGAAAAAACATTTATGTTCTATAGGAGCAGAATAGTTTAAAAACATATGAATTAACAGAATTTATTATTCTTCATTGTACCAGATTCTTCTATAATGAATTTTGGCAGGGGGATCTAATTAAAGTAAATAGTAGTAAATGATGACAGTAAATACATGGAAGCCTGTGAAATAAATGTCTTGAGAGACACTTTATCGAATGTTTTTCATAGCCCGTTCAAGCTGTAATACTGTGCAGAGCTATGTTTTGCATGTCGTGTAGTGATTTGTTATTTTAAGAGATTTTTCTTTTTTTGGTGGTGGTTAACTATTTTGGGGGGTACAGTCACATTAAGTCTAAACCAAAGCTTTACTTCTCATGTACTTTCTTTCCAGTAAAAAGCAATGTGGCCTGCACTACTATTGAAGTATAGCTGGCTGAGTTATCATAGCTGTCATTTTCTTTCAGAAAATACAGGTTCTGGGTTCTAAGGCTCAGTACCATAATACTGATCTCTTTATGTAAAGACATATGGGGTGGGTTCACTGTAATCTACTAAAAGCGAAGCAATTGTTTTAGAATTGCAATGCTTGGAAATGTTCTCTTGGTTTTCTGAGTTTGTCATGAGCAGAGGCTGAATAAATTAGTAAGGAATTACATTACCAAATTTTAAACCTTCAAATTGCAATTCAGTGTCTTCTGTCTTTATGTGTTGGGGTCCTACTAGAATAGCACACCTGTAGGCAGAAGGTGTCATGTGAAAAGCGACCTTATTTCAAAAGTGAGTTGAAAATTTCAGGATGGTTCATACAGAAGCAGCAGTCAAGGCATCTGATGCTCTAGTTCAATCTAGCCCTTACTAAGGGTTAGTGAGCACAGAGATGCAACTACTATTTTATCCAGATATTTTAATTCAAGGAGTTCCAATAATATTTACGAAAAACCACATTTCTTGTCTTTCACAAGCTAATTTGAATGAAATTCAGTCATAATTTCCTCCTGTAATTTTGTCTTTCAGTTAGATAATACTGTGTTGGAAAAAAAGAAGGTGATTAGGAGATTAGAATGGGAAAGGACTGTTGGGTTGTCTTCTGTGTTCTCTCAAACACATTGAGCTTATTGGACAGGAGAAAGCAATGTCACACAGCAGGGATTCAGGGATTTTATTTTTTTTTTCAGCACTATTAACTTTGATTTTGCATACATTCCCTGTGCCTCAGGGGCCTGCTGGCTTGGACAGAGGTTAGCCAGTAACTGCTAACCTTGTCTGCGTTACTGTTCATTCTCTTTCAGACACAGTTAAAAAGACAACTTTCTAAATAAAAATTGTGTCACAGTCTATTGCATAGTGTGTACTAAAGCAAGAGCAAAAAGTATCTGTGCCCTTCTGTCTCCTCCTTAAACAGTGGAATTAATTTTAAATAAATACAGATGCTTTAAAAGTGCCCTATGATTAATAACATAATTGGATATAGTGTTCTTTGATATGCAGTAGAACATTCTAGATGTTCGTTCATATATATTGGTTAAATATTGGATTTTAAATCATTAAGGAAAGATGGGAGAGAATGATGGATCTCCCTTTGACCTGGTCACCATTCCTTGGGTTTAGCCTTCTGGAGAGGATACTGGACAAGGTTCCTCTTTCCAAAGAGCCACGGAGCTTCCATTTCTGTCACTCCTGGCAGAGCAGAGCAAGTCAGCCAGTGGGAACCTTCAGCTGCAGCACAGCCAGGGAGACCTGGGGAAAGTTGGAAGCTGATGGGCACTGGGAAGCCCAGTACCTGAGCTGATGAAGAGGGGCTTTCTCGTGCCCTCTGAGTTAATGGCAGGGAGTTTAAACCTAAACACTGAGAGCTGCTGAGCTTAAGGCAAGGCAATAGTTTGTCTTCAAGCCTTTTTTTTTTTTTCTTTTTGGCACTCAGCAGTTCTGAATTTCTTTAGCTGCAGTTACCTTTTTCTAGTAATTTTTCTGTGTGTGTGGTGGTTTTTTTTTCTTTTTAAAGAAGTCTTAAGAGACTGCAAATGTCCAATTAAAGACTGTGAATATTTAGTGTCTTTAAGGATGCTTGAAAGAAAGGGGGAAGCAGTTGTATCCCAGAGCTCCAGCTGACTTGAAATTATGTCAGGTTTCCTTCAGCCACTCTGTGGTTTGCACCATTAACCTGGAATTCAAACTATCCTGACAGAAAAGGGTACTGGGGGCAAGCAGGGAGACAGTACTGATCTACTGTGTCTCTTGCGCAGGCAGTTTAGAGTTGCTTTTTAAATCACACATGCTGTAGTACGTTGTGTCACTTTGTCCAGTCTACTGTTAGGAAACCCAAATGAAAATTTCCTTCCTGTGCTCTCATTTCTTTAATGTAACTGTATTTTCATTTTTGTATCTTCTTTATAACACGTTAAATACTCTAGTCAGTCTACAGGCTGCTTTTATACCTTTTCAAACAATTTTAATAGATATTATTTTGCTGAAAGAGTTGGGTGTATTTCTTTACCTTTAAATAAGAAAAGTTTTATCCCAGTCTCCAGGTGTTAATTGGTAATACTGTGAAATCACAGCATGATTAAACCAATGTGTCAAGATAGAACTTGGCCAGCTGTAAACATTGTTCCTGTGGCATTCCTCAAAAGTCACATAGTGGTGAATGAAATCCTGTGGCCTTATGTCCACCAGCAAATAACCACTTGCCTGTCTGCTTTTCATTTAGATCAGGGGTCCTCAAACTTTTTAAACAGGGGGCCGGAGTGCAGATGAAGTGGCAGGAGGTCACCTGTGGCTGCTTGGTTCCCCCCCCCCCAACGAGGGGGGGGCAGGGGGGGTTCTGTAAATACCGGGGGCCGGATTGAGGACCCTGGGGGGCCGTATCTGGCCCGCGGGCTGCAGTTTGAGGACCCCTGATTTAGAAGGATGAGTGATCTACTGTGAGAAGTCCTCCTCTTTACCTGTTACTGGACAGAGTAGCATGAGGAATGAGGCTTATCGTCTGAGTCAGTCCCAAGATCTTTGACAGCGAGCTTTGCCTCACAAACAAACTAGTTCCAGCACTTAAAATAAATATTGTGACCGTTCTTGTATTTTCTTAATAGCAAATGGTAGAGTGTTTTTATAAGTTGCTTCATAATAATATAAACACACATCACAGTTTGTACTGTGCATTTTTCTCAGCTGTGTAGTAAGAGCAATGTGTATGGAGGGGCTTGGACAGCAGCACTAGGGGAGAAATGGGATGAAGAAAGCTCAAGGGAATCAGTATATCATATTTCTACTTGAAAATGATGTTGCAGTAGTAGTGATATTGTTCTTATGAAAGCTATTCTAAATAAATGAAATATTCCACTAGAGGAAACAGAAAGTAAATTTGGTTTGACTTCACAACATACCAATAAATACTGTATTTTCAGTGGTGTGAAAGCGAACCTTTGCTATAGCCAAAGGAACAACATATTTCTATTGTAAGAAAGAGCCTTAAAAAGCAAAACAACCCATGCAATACTTTTCCTTTAAATAAACAAAATGTCTTTAATGAGGAAATGGAGGAAAAAAGTCATTACTTTAACTCGACAATTAATCATTATGCCCTTGCCTTGGTAAACATATATTTCTCTCAGTTTAGCTGCATTACATAATAAAATATTCTGGTTTCAGCAAGTGTGTTTTCTGCTGAGTGTTGTGAAATTTAATAGAGAAGTAATGTCTTATTGATGCTTAGTTTTTGTGACCTTTTCCGTCTTGTATTAGTGACATATTGGTCCTCTGTCTGCAGTACTATTGGATTCTAATGGATAGTATAGAATGGGTCAGATAATGAAAGTCCCTGGTACATTAACTTTCAATTTCATGAATGTCTGAATACTGCCTGGAAGATGAATAACAGGCATTTCCTTCCTTTTGCATGTTAACATTTATGACCTGGTTATGATTTTTTTTTTGACTGAATTACCTCACAACAGGTCCTATACTATCATATTAAACTACGTACTTCTGCTTTTGGCAAAGATCAAATACTGTAATTTGCAGGGAGAGGCAGATAATGCCCAAATTCTGCTCAATGAAATAGTCTAATGCCCATTTGTTACTAGGAAATGCAATTTTTTTGCCAAAAGTTGTTTCTTGTTTAATAAGGTCTCACTCAGCAAGTTTAGGAAAGCGGTTAGACTTTGTTAGTGGTTGATCTGTGACTGAAAAAAAAATGGTAATTACTGTTATAAGCAGTATTTGAACCTTGTAAAGTTTTACCAGTAGGCATGATATATAGAATACAGCCAAGGATAGCGATTAACTGGTGAGTATACATAGGATACAATATTACACATATATAATGTAAATACTACACTGTATATATGAGCTAATGGGAAGCTGGAAGTAATTAAAATGGACACTGCCAGTGTTAAAAGTAAGAACAAATTGTTAATGATATGACTGATGGTACAGCAAGGTGGGAGCTCAGTCGGTCTTCCACCTCTTCATAATATATTAATATAGCAGTTAGTCTTTTTGCAAAGTGTGTAAGAACTGTTCTGAAGCTTTCTAGGAAGGACTTTTAGACAAAGTTTCAGAAGGCGTTACCTTGCAGGTCAGAACAACCTTTTCTGATGATTTCAAGAAGCCTCTGCAATGTCAAGTTGCATAGAAATGGGTATCAGAAAATTTCTGAGAACATAGGTGATAGTAATGCCTAATGTTAAATAACAGCAGTGCAGCATCTTCAGAACCTTTCTGTTGAAAGCACTGTAAACTATTTTCAGGGGAGGAGTAGAGGGTGAAGTCCATATTCTGTAGAAAAGTTCAGCTGCATTTACTCTCCTTCCATTCAACAGCATTCAGAAACTGGAAACAAAGTTATTAATGTCAGTACTTGTTTCATCCATTGAGATTGATGGATATAGATGAATACGGTGGTTAACAAGATGGGAATATAGCCAGTGCACTATGTCTAAATAGGAATTGGACTAGATTTCCTCATTAAAGTGAGTTCTGTGGTTTCTGTTCCAGATTTTAAACTGATTTGATGTTGGCACTAGTGGGGAAAAGGATGTTTTTTCTGATATCAGGAAGAAAAAAAATCCACAAACATCTTAGATTTAAGTGAGATTTTCTAGAGGGAGGTGTGAAAC
Organism: Falco peregrinus; assembly: GCF_023634155.1. NCBI lineage: Eukaryota > Metazoa > Chordata > Aves > Falconiformes > Falconidae > Falco > Falco peregrinus. The sequence goes on along the minus strand of NC_073727.1, from coordinate 47,415,843 downwards.
GATGCCAAGAGCAGGCTAGGTTACATCAGAATGTTTTACTGTTTTGTGGCTGCAACAGCTGAGTCAGTTCACAATACATCTCAGAGACAAATTGTATGTCAACAATTTTTCAATTCCCAGCATCAACTTTATTTATGATCCCAAAAGAAAAATTCAAAACATTCTGGAGCTGGATTGCATTTGCTAGCTAGGAACCCCATTCTTTCTCTGAAACCATTTTATGTTGGAGTATTTCAGAAATTAGCAGCATGTGACAGTGTGAATTTAGCAGAGGTTCTGTGGAACCAATTGCAACACTCCTGGGGTGTGTAGACAATTTATAACTAGCTGTTTGATAGACATTGTTATTTTACATTCAAAATCGGGGGGGGGGGGGGGGGGAGAAAGAAAAAAGGTAGTAATAGCTTTTTTTGCTACAACCCATGTTGATATTTTTGCTTTCGCCACAGTTGTAATTTAATAATGGAGTATGAATACCAAACACATTATATATTTTAGGAAAAAGAAAGTTTTCTTGGGCTGGCTGTATGCAGGAAGACCAAAAATTAACTGCAAAGTAAGAATTGCAAAGTAACTTCTGTATTGTACCTTTTTGATTTGAAAAGTCTAAAACCTGCCTTTTTAAAGTAAGTGTTTTTGGAGGAGGCATTCCTCAGCATGGGTGATGCTCACGGTCATTAGCAGTCCCATCTGTTGCAAGAGCAAGGACTTCTTTGTGAACAGCTGCTGATTATGCAGTGGGTGCCTCATTTAAAGAGGTTCTGTTATGCAGTAAAGCATGAGCGTATATATACATGGGGCATCTTTCACCTGGATTTAGAGGACTGCTTCATTTTTAGTAAAAAACGTAGTTGCAAAGACTGTGCCCAAAGCCTTGTTTAGCATTTAAGAGATACTACCTGACAGGCCATGAAAGCCTGTTCACATACTCGGCATATGTAAAAATAGGCTGTGTCAAACCATAGCCTTTTATAACTAGCCAGCTCACTGCTTTTGAATTCTAGTCTGGTTCCAGCATCAAACGGGAAAGCTGATGTATGGAGGGTTGGTGTCTGTGCAAGTGTAGAAAATAATTAATGTCTCAATTTGTCCTCCTTCCATCCAGGCCTAGTTGCCTTCGGAAGATCACAGCTGGGGTTGTGGGGTTGCTGCCTTCCCTTTCTGGACAGACCTTTGACTGTCACTGTAGTTGATGACATTGCCAAAAGCAGGTGTAATGGTATTTGGCCAGAGGTAAGTTCTACAAAGCACAGATGTCATCTACTTCCCTAGTTAAAAAGGATAGCCTACCATACTTAGTGTGAAGTAGAGCAAAACTGTGATACAAGGGAGAGACAGCAAATCAGGCTGCCATCTGGAATGAACTTGATTTACTTGCATTTTAAAATGAACTGGATTGCATCAATCAGTTTTGGTCTACTATTAAAATTTCATTTATTTTAATGCACATACAAAAAGGTATTGCAAGTCATCATTTCAAAGTGCAGACATAAAACATTGTACAACATGTTTTTCCCAGATTTAAGAATGAAAGAATAGAATCAAAAAGAGATAATCTGCATTTTAATTTTATTTGAAAGCATATACAATACAGCCAAAGATGATGTACGCTTTGTAGCAAAGATGAGTATACAATTCTTTAACATTAATGAAATAAGTCTGGTAAAATTAATTTAGTATGTAATCTGACATCATATTTTAAACTGAGGCATGTGACTGTGCATTACATGGCACATTCATGATTTGGATTCTGACAAATCTTATATGTCCCATTTTAAGTCTAAAGGCTCTTGTCTACCTGATCATTGCATGAATTAAACTGCAAGTTTGTGTTATACACAGATCTGAGTGACTTTTAAGATGACTGGGATTGCATTACTCTCCATCATGTCACCAACACAATGATTATCACAGTTGTCTTACAATGATGGAGTGACCTCCCTATGGGATAAATGCTGTTTAACAGCCTCACAAAAAACAGAGAGGAAGCACAAGGGGGTATTCCTGCACCAGCACATTTACACAAATCCTAAGTATGAGACCTCAGTGCTTGAGGAAGGGGGAGTTTGTAAATAACTTCCTGTAAATAAACACATTTTACTAAGAAAATCCCTCAGCTTTGGAGCTGCATCAGGGTATCTTTAAGTAAAAAGTGGCTCTGGAAGGAAGGCCCTGGGTCTGGTCCTACGAAGCAAAGCATTTCAGTTATCAGCAGCTCAATTCTTTATCAGGTGGTCCTGCTGCAGCCTTGCTAAGAAATGCTGCTCTGAAAAGGTATGGATGGCTGTTCTGCACAAACGTGTGTGCCTGACCTAGGGCAGGGGCTGGAACAGTGGCAGTGCAGATACAGCTGGAGTTTCTTAGAAAAGACTAAGAAATTCTCTAAGACAGGAGAATTGTTATTAGAAAAAGAGGGTTGGTGGTGCTTGCAGCTACAAAATGTAACTACATGATTTCAAGGTGAAAATCCAGGAGACTATTGTGCTTGAGGAAAGCAAGCTCAGGGGATGTGCTTAAGCAGGGAAAAACTGATTTCAGTTTCCAGTGATTACAGCTTAATGGATTATTGGTAATAAATTCATCAAGTTCCATTTGAAAACTAATTAGAACAGTTACCTCCCTTACTTGTACAGACTAGCAATTTCCATGGAATTCCCAGACTAAATTTATTTGTAGTTAGCTTGTGCTCAGTTTTTCCTTGGCCAATGTAACCAATTTGCTTGGATGTCTTTTGCTCTTCCCTACTGTCTGTGCACCCAAGTGTCTCTCTGGTTCCTTGTATTATTTGTATGTCCAGCCTAGCTTCTGCCTTCCTCAGCTGGCAGAATTTTCTTTGACGTAAACATATGTGCACATGCCTTACTTCACAAAAAAACCCAACCAGCCACCATTAGAATTCTTTACTTATCCCTTACAATTAAATCCTCCTCTTTCCCATTTAACCCAATTTAAGCTTTTTGAAGTCATATTGCCCAGTACTAGGAACTCAGGCTAAAAACATGTCCTGTCATGAAGCAATTTAAAATGCTGATCTTTGAACATATCCCTCCTGCTCAATTCAATCAAAGCAGAATACATTAAGGGTGGAGATGACATTTAACTTCCATTCACCAGAACTGAGAAAAGTGCAACCAGGAAACCCTATGTCAGTTATCATATTTCTCTCATTTTGTTGGAAAGTTCCCTTTAACCCATATTAACATCTTACACTAATTGAGAAGGAGGTAATAAATTACTTCATGGATCGTTCAAAGTCTGATGCAGTGACATACAAAGGTTTTCTCTGAAGAGTCATTATCCAATTATTTAATCTTTGCCAGAGCCTGAAATTCTGTATTTATTTCTAGGCTTTTTTAGAAGACTTAAGTGGAAGATGGTCATATCCTAGAGATATGGTGCCAGAAAATTAACAATGAATGTATAATCAATATTTCCAGCACCTATTGATTTATGTCAGTAATTACTCATGAACCCGTAATGCTGACTGTTGTCAAAATAGCCTGCTCTTCATGGTGTAAAATACTAGTTGTGTCAAGAGATTCCTTATTTATCTCAATGAATTAAGTATAATAGTGATAACTCTAAGCAAGTGTTTATATTACGTGGCACCTTTGACACTGAATGAAAGTAATTCATTCAGAAGGTTTCTAGGCATGAATTAGTAAAGAAAATAGTAATTCCAGGCAGAGTCAGACAGCAAAACCCTTGGGTTGAGTCAGCCTGGGCAATGCTGATGTAGAATATAGTAAGTCAGCTTTCCTGAAAACTTGCAGAGATTCTGTTCTGCTTTGACACTTGTATTTGTTTTTTCAAACAAAGAAGCAACAATCTAAGTTGTGTTCCTGGCAAACTCTTGTCACACAATAAATTGCATCTTATGGAATGTAAAATACAGCACAGAATTTCTCTAGGCTAGTAGTTCATACCTGATTCGGGGCGGGGAGACACCTGCAAATTTGTCAGTTAATTACAGCTCTCTCCCTGACGGTTTGTATTGAGCACTTCTGAAAACAGGAGCTTTAACTTGCCAACTCCATAATGCTTTTTCAAGGTGTAAGGTGTTCCCAATTTCATCAAATTCACACGGAGCTGCGGAAGACTGGAGTCATGGATTTTGAGTAACTTATGTGTATACTTGACTCCTTTCAAAAACAAACCCACAAAAACTGTGGCTGTGTATCCTGGTAATTGAGGAGTAATACTGAGAAACAGTAGTTAGTACAATCACAATTCACTTCAGTCCATCTTAGAATATATAGGTTGCCTCAGCTTTATACCTGACTGGGCTGTAATTATGTTAATTATCACAGCAGTAACTCATGTCTGGAACCACTCAACTATTTGAGTGTTCACCTGTTGCCTAAGTGTGTTCTTGTTTTGTTTGTGATAAACACCCTCCTTTCCTGGCTCCTTATTTTTTGTTAAAATGACCACAGTTTTGAAGGAAAGCAAACTATAGCACCTCCTTTTTTTTAAAACTGAATACTCAGAACACAAGCTTTGATTAATTTAGACATGATGGCAAAGGCCATATGTTAGTGCTATCAGTATTGCATTACACTAGGGCTTAAAATGCTTAATGGAAGTTGTTAAACTTTATTTTTCTACCATTATTTAATATTGGCAAAAGATTTTTGCTGATCCATACTGCTTTAAGATTAAGTATTCACATTAGAAGTTTAGTTTGCACAGTTGAAACTAAGCATAAGCGTATGAAAGGTCTTTTACCACAAAAGTTACCAAAGATATTAAAAAACTACTTTTACAACAGAAATCCTCTGGATACAAAATGCTTTTCCCTTACATGTTTCCTGATTTTTCTGAGTTAACAAATGCTAAAAAAGGTTTAGGTGTCTATTGTCTATGTTTAATGTTACATTAGACCTTAATGGTCATTGCCTAACTTGGTTAAGTAACAATAATACTGTGGCACACACTAAATCTATCAAATTAAAAGTTCAAGTGCAAAGCTATGATGAATTAGCAGACTACTTGCAGATATTTTTCTGGTTTCCATTACATCTTCTCTTTAATAACTTCATTTAAGAATAAACTATCCGAAATGAGAATACAGAATATCTACAACGAAACTGTAGGTAGATTATGAGTAGTCTTCATTGCTGGAAGTCAAAAGAAATAGTACAGAGATTAAAAATTCTTATAATGAGCAGAACAACTGAAGGCAAAATGTAAGAGCAAATTTGAAAGAAAAAGATAAACAGTGTGTGCTGAATGTTTTGCAGGCATGTTGGATACTTAACTTTAAGAGAAAGTTTAGTCTTTTTGTAAATCTTTTGCCTGTGAACACCTGAAGTTTCTAGTAAATAGTTTTACAAATTAAATGTCAATAGTATAGAACAATAGGATGAGAAAACTGGAATCCATAATGAGATCATGAAGAGGACAAAATTTTGGAATGAAGGAGCAACAAAGCAAATTTCTACTGTTCCCATGTGAAATCCTAAACCTGCTACCTTGACTTGACTGCCGCAGAGAGCAGTGCTCCTTTGTGGTGCCAGGGTCCAGGTGCCAAAGTGAGCCTCAGATTGCAAGAACACACCTGTTTGGGCAGCCTCTGGAGGTAAGAGGGGCAGAAATTTGCCCTCCACTCTGGAGTTACCTTAATTGTTCCCCATGGGACACAGCTGAAGCAATCCTCTGCTGATGCCCAGATGCCATGCTGATCTTCAGGGAGAGGTAACTAAAAATTAAGCCTAGTAGAACAGTAGTTTGTAGGCTGTTGGAAACCACGGTGAAGGATTCACCTATCATGTAACTCCATCAGGAACACTAAAGAATAACAACTGCTGGCAGCAGGGCTGCGTACCTCTTGGTTTTGCTGGTTTTATGCTTAAGTAAATAACACTTAAATGGTAAGAAGTTTATAAAGATAGCATTAATAAAAATTCTCATGTTTACCTTATCTGGAATAGACAGATATATCAGGAATTAAGTTTTCCTGCTCAAATTATAATTGTAAGTAATTTTATCTGTAATTCTTATGAAGTTAAGATACTCTTTTTGTTGTTGTTGTTGCTCTTAGATGATTTTGAACACATAATTTTGCATTCTGACATGAGAAAAGAAAATCACAGGATATACTTTCCTTTTAAGTCTCTTAGCTTCTGATTTGTACTTCAAGAATATATTTACCTGACTTGTTTCTTAGAACCTTGGATTTTAGTTGATGTAAATTTGCAATAGTTAGTATGATCAGAAATTAGAGGATGTCCTAGAAAAATTATACAAGTGTCTGACAAGAATATGTGGATAAAAGAAGCAAGCAGTGTGTTCAGAGGATAATAGTTTGATAAAATCAATTGAACCAAGGTAGAAGAGCTCCAAGTAACTCCTCCTTCTCCAAAACTGTTCAGTTATCATAACAAAACTTTCGTGGCTGGATTGTCAATCAGATAGTCAGTCCCTTGAGGCTTGCCTGATTGCAAGTGAAAGGATTTTCTTTTTTTCCCTGTTTGCTACAAAATTAGCATAGATGCAGAGTAGAAAGTAATTAACTATAATACAACCCCTAGCATCAGAGAAGAGTAATGAAAAATAATATTTGGGAGGAGTTTTGAGTTTGTGGGAGGACCAAACAAAAAAAATAGAGGGTCTTCAGCTCACTGCAACACAATGCTACGTACCCGCTTGGAGGAGTAGAGCATGATTCCTCCAAGCTGGAGAGGCAGGGCAATGTTGGGGAGTTCCCTTCTTCACCCAGCTCCAGTCACCTCCCTGGAGACCACAGGAGCCTACAGCGTTTCTGCCTGTATTGAGTTCTTGTCTGTGGGTCTCCTCAAGCAGCTTTTGTGTTTCATCATGAACGGTTTCACATCTTTCCCACACTTAACAATTGGTGGCTGAGTATAGTCTCTGACCTGCTTGGGATTTCAACAGACATAAAATTCACAGGTGAGGTCTATAGTGGATTAACAGGAGGTTTCACTTTTTCTCATCCTGGAGCACATGGATGCTTAGCCTTGCTTTACAACTTTTCAGATTTCTTCTATCCAAATCAGGTAAAGGATGAGACATTGTTTCCTAATTTTGAGTTCACTATGTTTGTGATAAAAAAAATAAATAAGAAAGCAAGAAATCTTCCCTGCTAAAACTATAGCCTGTGAAGAACAGATTTGAATGTTTCCTTGAGAATGAGGAAATACAAAGCAGTATCCTTTGACAGGTTAACTGAAGTTAGCAAGAAGAAATGTATGTGATGGAGTGACCTTCTGTCATTCAGAATTTCATTTGTGATTGATAGTGCTACTAGTCAGCCTCTTGCAGTCAAAGACTTAATTTAAAACTTTCATAGTAACTTACATTATTAATACTTCAAAAAATTAACTAGCAAAACAAAAAAGGGTGATATTTTTTTTTCCGGAGTTACATTATAAAAGCATCGAATCTTTTCTTTTTGTCAGAAATGAGTGTTAATGTTTTAGTTGCTGTGAACCTGTGGCTTCATCTGAAAGACGCAGGGCTATGGACTTAGCAAATAAGGAGGAGAGAAGATAACATTGCAGCCTAATGTTAGGATTCTTTTTTCATTCTATTTTTACGGAGTTAACCTATTCATTGCAGGAGAAAAAAAAAAAAACAAAAAACAAAAAACAAACAAACAAAAAAAAACCCAAACCCCCAAAAGTCCAAACCATCTCTAATAGCTCCAGAAAGGTTTAAGCTGTAACCACCACCATCACCCCTTCTGTGGTGCTTCAGTTTGTGACAGACACAGCTTTTAAAAACCTTTCCCTCACTGAGCATTTCTGTGGAGGCTGCTGCTAGACGAGTATTGCAGCCACAGCTGTGATCAGCAGGTTCTGCTGCCACAGCTATTATGTAAGAAAGATTGTTCTTCAAAGAGCAAAGCATCATTTTTGATGAAGAGCTTAATACCTTTTGCTCTCAGCATGACATAGAAAGTCCCCGTTGCCTATGGAAAAATTGATATGGCAAGTCTCAAAAAGAGTTTGAATTCCCAGAAGAAGTCCAGAAGAAGAAGTAAGAAAGAAATTTAATACTCACCTGTCTGCTTGTACACCGAGGTTTCCATTCAGGCTGGAGATGAGGGGTTGCTGGGAGTATGCTTATATTTTGAAGGGGTACGGTGTCCTTTACAGGCAGATTTTTCCCTGCCTCATGACTATCTAATATAGCTCTGTGTTTCTAAAGACTATGGGCTACACAACAATAGTGTTTTTCTTGATCTTGAGGCAAAGCCCTGGTGACAGCTGTTCCTTTGTATTTTCTTCTCTTATAATTCCCAGAAGCTATCATCTCAGTGTTAGCAACTACTTTGAAGTGTTTCTCCCAACTTAACTCATTTCTGAGTGTTGAATATATCTGAAATATGTATAGCTTCAAGGATTTACACTTCTGTTTTATCACCTTGGGTACAACAAGTCCAGGGGCAATCTCTTTAATAAATATAAAAGAGGTTTTAGCGCATCTGAAATCTGCTGGGTTAAGAGAACCAAAACCAGAAAATAGAGAGTAAGAAGGTTTTGTTGACAACCCAGACTGGGCTATGGAAAGATTAAATCTCGTAGGGAAGGAAAGTTGATATTAATACATAGCGGTAACAGCTGTAGTCATGATGAGTGAAGGACATAGCTAGCTGAACCGCTCATAAAAATAAGCTACTGCTAATAAGACTGAAGGATAGGCCAAACCTTACCTTCACCAGCACAGTAAAGATGTCTAGCTGTGGCCTTGTGCTCCACCAAGTGTGTCCTAGCAAATCAGTGCAATGCAGCATGCACATACTCTTTTTTTTCTGAACCGAAACTGCAAAAGTGTAACTAGCATTGCTGTTGACTTCATCAAAGGTGTTGGTTCACTTGACAGTTTGACCTTTCTCTTCTGAGGACAAGCACTTGGGAATATGCACTGGAAGTTAGCTTGACTTGATTTTTGTGTGCTTTGTGCTATTGATGCTGCCTTTTGGCTTTTGAGAGGGAAATTGCCCTCTTGCATTCTCAGCTCTTGCTGTAAAGCAGACTGCAATGAACAAATTCTGCCCTGAAAACCTAACGTATAAGAGCTCCTTGCCAGCAGTTTGCTGGCTGCTATTAAGCACAAAATTGGTGTCTTAGGGTATGATCAAGTTTTTACCTTAGCCTTATACATATTCATTATCTTACATTTTGACTAATTGCTCTAGAGCAAGAGAAAATGTTAATTTTTAATCAATAATACAGCATCCTTGAGCACATTTTACAAATTAGGAGTTCATTTAAGTCTCGGCATATGTTGTTAATGTTGGTTGTTACATGCTAATTAGTTTGGATTTTTTTAATCAAGTGTAGCACTGGAAATGCAAGCTATGGAACTGGCAATGGGCAGAAGAATTCTGAGCAGAGGTCAAGTAAGAGCTCCTGTATAGAAGAAGCAGGATGTACTTACTTGCTGTTTGAGTTTCCTCTAGATCAATTGATAAGGAAATGAACTCCTTTTCCTAATACAGATTAACCAACTGTATGTGTAATGCGCAGGAATTTCTTCTGATTAGTGATTTCGCCATTTTAAGGCACCATGATCATAAATGGATGGGGTTTTTTGAAGGTTAAGTATTTTAATGCACACAGATTTATTCATGCAGACTATCAATTACTTTGATATCCTTTGAATTAGCATTAATGTTAAGGGTCTTTGAACTGAAAGGATTTCATTAATTGCAGGCAAAAGATACGGAGTCTGTAATTCCTTTGGATGTAACTGTCATGAATCTTGAAATGTGGCAGGAAGAGTCATTAGCAGACTGCCATTCACATTGGCTCATCAGAAAGGAAGTTTGATGTGATTGCCTCAAGCAGAGTACAGAAGGTCAGCATGGGCCAATACCCTCAGCTAACAGAAATGTAGAAAGTTCACAGAGCCGCATGACAGCTAGCTCCAGTAATCCTGACTCCTCTGTCCAGATGAGTTGTTTCTCTGGGAGAAACCTATTGTCAACTGCTCAAGCCTCTTGCCATTTCAATACTTAAATGGATTTTATTTTTTATTAGATGACATTTCTATAATATTCTACATGACATTATTTTTAGGGGTAGTAGTAAGGTTCAATTAGAGATTAAGGATTAAGGCCATGACCTTCTCCCTATTTCTATGTGTTTCACTTGCAATTTTTCTCTGTGTTTAATGTTCTCCTACTATAGCTCTTGTGTAATTTCACATAGTATTAAATGCAAAAAGAAAATCTTGAATCCTTGCAGACTGAGAAGATATGTGACAGGTCACAAAGGGGCATTTCTTCATTTAGCAGAGCCTGGGCACAAAAAAGATGGATGTGCGTGAGAGAGAAAGCACCAGTCACCAATTCTCAGTTCTTTTGTGCTTTACTTTATTCTACTGGTGCAGGACCAGGAGAGGAGGCATACTTGAATGACTGGAGGCGTTTACCCTTCTTCCTCTGCACCACTAACACGGACAGGCACAATTCTGAGAACAAATGAGGAGGTGCAGGCTGGCAGAGCCACCAGAGACAATGAAACATGATAGGTATCCAGAGGGTCTTTTGTCCAATGTAAGAAACTACAAATTATGTTAGTAGGAAGGAGAATATTCCTCTAAACTTTTGGTATTAATCTTACCCAGCTGTTTCAACTCCTTCACTAGATTTCCATTACAAAAGTTTAAATCCTAACCAATTCTGTAGTGGACAATAATATTGAAATTTTATTTTGTATTTTTATTCATATAGCATTATTTTATATGTGATATATGTTATATATCTCATATATTATTATATATATAATATATATTTCATATTCATATAACAGAAAAAATCTGTTGAAATTATAGATATGATTTCATGACTCTTGGTTAACTCTCAGTAGTCATTACAAGGGGTATCAGCCTCAGTTTTTCCTGCTTCTTAATCCTTCTACCAGCCCATTTTCCCATGTTAACCTTAAAGTGAGTATTCCCCAAAATGAGATGTATAAACATCAGATTGACTCAAGTGGCCCAGCTTTCTGACCGACACAGATTATGCATGACATAATGCCTACAGAGAAGTAAAGGGACGAGATCAAATTTTCTGAACCACAGTTATTTCTGTTGCTTCTGCAGAGCAGATAAATTTTCTTCACAAAACACTTACGGGTCTCAGCCTCAACAAGGAAGTTATTTGAGATTGGGATTGACTAAACAAACCACTTGATTCATAAACCTTTCAAATTACTAAATTGACAGATCTGGATGGACAGGAGAAAGCATGGAAGGCCTGAATCTGACTGATCGGTAACAAGAAATGGTCTCTTAAAAAGATTACAGTGCAGAACAAGGGATTTGGAGTGGTTTTTTTATGCTTAGGGAGGGAGAGGTTTTCTGTGGTGTTTTTTACTGTGATCATTACTTATCTGTGATGCAACTGCCTTTTACGAAGTGTGTGAGATGCACTCAGTTCTGGTTGCATGAAAGTTCACGCTTAGCCTCTAGGGCTGTGAAAAGGTTCGGTTGATAGTTAAAATAAAAGGTAGGTCACTTACTGCTAGTCATATTTTAAATTTGGTGATACTTCTGGGGATCTACTTTCCATGCCATTACAAGCAAAGGCACTTTTCCTTTTAATTGGCATTTCAGGTTGTAGATGTATTGTTTCTCATGGTCAAGTTTTGAGCTTTTATGTCTCCTGTCACAGTGACAAAGTGTTAATGATTTCACTCAACCAGCCAGTCAGTCAAATTAAAATCTCACACCATCTATATTGTTCATCTGTCTTGTCCTACTATCTTTCAGTAATACTTCTGATTTCTAATGGTCAATAACCCTTAAACCTTTACCAGTGCTTAAGCCCAAAGGGTTATTTGGGGATTTTCTTCTTTATTGTTAAGTACATTCTGTGCCCCACCACAGTCTCTGCTTTACTTCAGTCAAATTCATATGTTTGGGTGTCACGTATACTTTCGTATTCAACCCTGCCATGCAAGTTCCAGCCCTACCAGTCACCTCTGAATCAACAGCACTCAGAAATGTTAGAGCCTGGGAAAACCATGAAGTCAAAAGTATTTGTATTTAAAGTAACAGCTTCCAAGATCTTCCATGTACCTCCTGTTTTAGTCTCCCCTGGCACGTGAGGCAAATTATTTTGACTCAGCTATAAATACATAGAGTTTTCTTGGTAGTAAATATCATGGTTTAAAAAAGCGGTAATTGGTGGCACTGCTGCCAAACAATAGAGCTCCATTATTTCTCAGTCTTTGCATTCAGACTCAAAGATGTGCAGTAACTGGAAATACTACTAATCTGTATGAGTTATTTACCACTTACGAGATGCTTTTTCTGGCAAAATACAATCCTTTAAAAAAAAAAAAAATTAAATGTTGTAACAGGTTATGGTGACCTGGCCAGTGGTGATACAGCTATTTTTATATGACTTCACTGCAGTCCACTAGGGAAGATGCAATAGCCCCATTTTGTTGGACCCAGAGATGTTGATATCATCATGAGGGAAGAAAGCAGGTTGAATGATGAGTTGGAGGGTTTATATATAACTACATCTGTGTGTACATATATAGATAGATAGATACATAAAGAGTAGACAAACCTGATAAGATCAGTGAGTGGTTTAATTTGGTCTGATTTTCTAGTTATCCCAGAAATCCATTGAGCAACCTTTTTCAGTTGTAGATTAAATCTAAACATAAATCCAAAGCAAATTGCATATCCATTTATTCTGCACAAGGGAAGAAAATGCATAAATAAGCTTAGAATTAGCTTAGAATTTTTTTAATGTTCACTTTATTACACATTCCCCCTGATAGTTATTTAATTTTAAATGGTTTGGGTTTTGAGTCATGGATTTGAGTGCATACCTCTTCAAAGAGATTATCAGTGCTGCTGCATTCCAAAATAAACTGTGATATAAATAAAGTGAAGTAAAAATGTTTCAGTAACATAATTTAAATGTACTCTAATGTTGTAGTTCACAAATCTCAGATAATTTTAGACACCATTCCTTTATTTTCTAGGTATTTTATTCACTTCTTCATATTTAAAAGTATAATAAACAAGTAGAATATAAACTATATATGTAAAGATATATATAGAGAGAGGGTTTTATGTGCTTTTAATAAAAATGTAATAAAATGTTGCATATACTAGATACATGTTTTTACCTACTGTTAGCTGAATCAAAAAACTGCATGTCAAATCCCTAAAAAATTCCCAATAGTCATACCAGCTCACCTACTAATATGAGGACTGCTTTGATCCAGATCTGTATCGTTTGGTCTGAAATAGGGTTAGGAGGAAACAGCTTTGGTGTTAGTATAAATTTTTATGAAAACACGTCCAACTGAGATGATGCTGTAGATGGAAATATTTCCATACAGCAACTGTAATAGGGTACCTGAGTAATGTTTGCTTTATTTTTTTTTTTTTATTCAGCCTTTGAAGAATAAAAATCAGTCTAGAGTTTCTTTAAAATACTTACTGAAAACAAAAATGAGACACATGCACCGACATGCAGAGAAACAGAGGCACTAAACATACTTGGACATTAAACTTTTTTCTAGCACAAATTCTTAATCGAGATATTATATTGACTTGTCCTATAGGGTGGCCCTCCACCTTTGCCTCATATTTCTTCAAGTACCCTAATTATGACTTAGAGAGCTCAGCATTCCTAGGAAAAGCCTTATTGGTGAAGAAAGAAATTAGCATGGAAGCACTCAAAATATTTAGAAACGTCACTGCCTGACATTACTTTTACAGTAAAAATCCCAGCAATATTGATTGTTTTTCAGATGTTCCAACATTTTCAAAAGCCATAAAATGATCTCTCTGAGGCTATCAAAGGCTCTTTTAAGATTATGTAAGCATTTTGTAAAGAGAGTCCTTGAGGATTCCCTGCCATTTTTGATCCAAATGTGTAGCTTTCATATTGATTGAATTGAAATTTTCATGAGAAGTAGTCTCCTTGTAGCATCTTTCTCTTGTATACCTCTGGGTAAAGCTGTGCTCCCCACGTCTCAATTAAATCAGCATTGACCTTGAACTCCCAGTAGAAAACACAAGAGTTTGTCTTGTCACTTTTTTCCCCTGCTGATTATAATACGTTGTTGTGCTCTTCAAAATTGTAGGAGCAAACCTTCAAAAATATATGCAAAACACACCATGGAATTATTTCAAATGCAATCTCTATATTAAAGTTAACAAATTCCACAATTTAATGTGCTCCTTCTGAAAAGAGTTAAAATAGTACAAAAGTCCATCAAAATTAATTTTTCAGCCCTCATGTGCAGAATTTACTACCTCAAATCTCCCTAAAATTCTGTTTAGGAAGATGCTGTGCCACATGCCAAGCTGAACTTGGTAGCAGGGGTTATTGGGGTAGGGCAGAAGCAATATAGATAGAGCAGGGTATATGATAAGTGGGTTTTAACTGCCAATTGCAGAAGCTGGTGTGCATTTTATCACTGGGCTCAGCCAAACTGAACGGCACACAGGCCAGCCACTGAGTCTTACAACAGCTGGTTGGTACAGAGGACAAACCATAGAGGAGATACACAGAGGCTGGGACCCTGAAAAGACTGAACTCTGCAAAACTGATTTTTTTTTTCCCTTCAACTCAGCAGAAGCGCTTGTGCACATATGTAGCTTATACAAAACACAGAATATGGACCTACAGTGAAGCTGATGCTTCCCAAATTCTAAAGATGGAGGGATATTTTTATAGAAGCATAGGCATCTCTGTAGGGAATGGGTAATGCAAAGACAGTCATAATTGATTTGGAGGCATTGTATTTTCCATGTTATTCTCTACATTTTATTGAGCATTAACTGAAAGAGAAATTGCAGCGTATTTTGCACTTTGATTATTCTTTTAAAAATAGACTTCTCCAGTAGTTTTAACAGCTTGTAATATTTTCTTCATATGTCTAGAATATGGTACAGGTTTTGTATTTTTCTTCTCTTCCATTTTTCATACAGGAATTTTGAAAACCCTTTATTATGTAATGGAAGTTATGCCATGCTGTATTCCAAGATCACAACAAACTAAACCCTGAGGGCTGTTCTGTTAGGTTTGCTAATATTTATGCATTTTAACTATTGCCTGATTTTCAGAGGCATCTGTTCTATTACCCAAAGGGCTTTTTCCTCCTAAGAAGCAATTTTGCAAGGTTAGGTAATTCAGAGGCTTGTTAAACCACTGGTCAGGGAGGACAGTAGTTTTTGAAATTTCACTCTGTTTTGGATTTTTTTTCTGTTTCACTATTGGATTTGGATGTGTACTAAAATCATATTTATTGTGGATTTGGGGAATTTGCCTTCCCTCCTATGGGTTCTTCAGTAAAACATATACTTTCATGTGCTTTCCCCAAAACTATAGAAGTCAGCTCCAAATTCATTTGTTCCTTTCTATTTATGAACCAAGTAAGATGTTCTGACTGGCCATTTTTCACCTTTCTTGCAGGCATTTGGTGTATATAAGAATGCAGGGTTTGGTTTTTTCTCAGTATTGTCTGTTGTAATTATGTATATTATAGTGGAGTTTATGGGATCAAAGACACAGAGACCTAATCAATTTTCTTCCCTATGTACTCTAAGCACTTATTTGTCTCCAGTCAGACTGCAATATGTATGTTGACTGCAATTTCTTCTGCAGATGCTAAAGGGAGACAAGAAGAGTTGACATTTATTTTTCATTTTACTAAAAAGTTTGAGAGAGAACTGCAGTCCGGTAAAAGCCAGGTGAAAAGAAACCAGAAATAAGGTGTAATTGGGTTTAGAGTCTGAAAGACTGGGACCCAGAAGCTGTGCAGTCATAGCCTAGTCTGCTGTGCTTAGCAGAAATAGGTCATGTATTCAGGGGAAGAAATATAAAAGTGGCAGGCATTTTTGCCAGTTTGGATCAGTTTGTTCAAGTGTCGTTAGCCGGTACAAAAAGGCGTAGGATACAGGATATATGTAGCGTAAAGTATAAAGTAATTATTGTCTAACTAGCACACAGAAGATAGGTGGGATTTAATGAGCTATTCGGCTAAGCATCAGTCCGTAAGCATTAGCATTAGCTCTTAGGCTAAGCATGCAGCACATCCGGCCAGCATGAGCCCAGCAGGGAAGGGTCAGCCTCTGCAGCCCCCAGCACTGGCTCCGCAGCGCTGCTGAGCTGCCGTCTGCCACCAGCTCTGTCATCGCTGCTGTCACTGGCAGCTCAGACCTGTGACCCGATGATTCCCAACTCACTTGACCAGCATCCGTGGCTTTTCCCTCTTGGGTGCACCTTTCCCTCTTGAACGTTGGCTTACCTTTCCCTGTTGAGCCCTTGAGCTACTAACGAGCCCCATCTCAACAACTGTACCCTATGTCTAATTTTTCTTTTCTTGTCTTCCTCACATTATTCTTTCTCCCGACTGAGTAATTTTCTCAGAAACTGGAGGTATAGTTACACAGTTGGGCTGGATCAGAGCTGGGTCTCCAGTCCTGGGAACAGACGGCCAGTGCCCTAGGAGACAAAGAAGGAGCTTATAAAGAATCACGGCCTGGTTTTCCTGTATCTATTTTATTTACCGTTAATGTTTAGCTTTATCAATTTTTGTCAACCAGCCAATTTGGAACAATTTTTTTTTGGTAAAAGCATAGCATTGCATCCTGCTTTCCTCCTTTCATCAATATAGGCAGTTGTTCTATATTGTCCCAATGTTTCATCTTTCTACACTGACCTGTATTTCTATATTGACCTATTTCATCCTTCACTATGTTTTTTGAACCATTGGCATTGTTTTCTTTTCACAACCACTTTCAGGTGCATAGCATATGCTGTAGGTTTATAATACAAATTCTATAACCAAGTAATGTATGTTGTGTGCATTACAGGGGAAAATAAGTCATATTTCCATGAGAAAATGTGCTTCCATTTTACAGCATAACTACTTTATCTTGCTGTATTCATAGAAGCAGTCCTTATAAACTGCTATTTATGTAAATGCTGAAAAAAACCAGACGTCCAGTGAATTATTTTTTCCAGTGTAATTTACATTTGGTCCAAATTCCTTTCCTGAATGCAGATTAAATATCTTACTATGTTTTGAATATCAAGGCAGAGTACTGTCTGTTTCAATGGTATTTGTATCCTTATGCAAATTGCTACTCAAGTTATATAAATTTAGTTTGAGGTTATTATATGGATAATTTGTTACTTAGTAAAGTAGTTTGTCAGGTTATGAGACATTAATCCTCCAATAGGTCTTTAATTAGGAGAGATGAACTAAATAATTCATAGCAAGACTTGGCCTGAAAACATTTATACTATTCGATTATACCATTTTACATGCAATGACAAATTGTTTTGATGTAGTCTGGAAATAGTGGGACTTAATTAATTACTTCCAAGGTTTTAGACATCTGTGATAGGTCCTTTAAATGCATTAGATTGGAAATTCATACAAAGGCTAAAAATAGAGTTCAAGTCCTTGGGGTTAAAAAACTGAACTGAAAAGAGAACATTCTGCTTGCAGAAAAGATCAGGAAGCAGCTAAAATAGGAGAGGAACGGCAGCTAACTAGCACGTTCAATACCCCAAATATTATTTTTGCAAAACTGAGCTGGAAATCATTAAATATTGAAAATGACATGGTTTAAAATATGAATAAAAGAAATGTGCTAATTGTTTGAGCGTCTTTTACTCTTCTGACCAGTATAGATGGAAGAGGTGGCTAAGAAAGGAGGCCTGAATAGTTTAAACAGACTACAAATAAATGAAAAAAGGGTGCAATTTTTTCCTACTCTGAAATCACCTTGCAGATGATATCAGCTAAGTGAGAATAATTTACTAGACTGGAGGGAGAGATTCTTTTTTCGTAAAATCAAGAGAAATAAGCTGGATGTTGTAGTAACCCAAGGTTTATTATATGTCATTAAGTGGGATCTTCAGATGACGAAGCAGTGAATCGTGCTGCTATTGCACTTACAGCTAGTGGGAAGAGCAAATAGCAAAGGCTTATATTCATATAAGCATATAAATCTGAGAAAAAAATCCTTTTGGTAAGACTGTTTACCAACTTAGGTTGTGGAGGTTGGTATTTTTTACAAATTCCATACCTCCTTGAACACTTGAGCTTGGAACTCTGAAAGACTGAAATTCATAACCCCAAATCTGGAATTAATCCCTGAAAATGGTCCTTTTCAGTATGGACAGATACCTGATTTTTTCCTTTACACAGTCAAGTTGCTGACCTTTACATGTAGCCTCACAGTTGGAACACTCATCCAGTGCTCTCAAGTTCTGACTTCAGTTTCCTCTATGGCCTGAGAAGACTCAAATGCACATTGCTACCTTGCAAGAGGACATCTGGATTTGGTAAAAGGAACTGCGGCATTGTGCTGAATGCAGCTGTGGGAGACCAGAAAATGAGCAATCAAAAGGGAGAGTGATGGAAAAGTCATTTGCAGATTATGTGATGGGAAATGGCAGTTTGAGCACCATACAGACTGAGAAGGGTGTCTTATCTACGACTGCTTTCTGACTTTTTGCTGTACATAACTACTATGTACCTACCAGCAGACCTTGAGGTTATTATGCCTGTTTAATTTATTGGTACGGATATGGCTTGTAGGGAGAGCTGGAGGTCTGTGAAACATCCTCCGTGGATCCAGGCCACTATCTTACACTTAAACTGCATGCTAGGTGCCTCAGCGCTTGTGCTGTTGTAGACCTTTGTCATTTGAGTTTCAGGTTATCTGTCCGTTTGTGAAAGTTCTGAACTGAAAGCCTCCTCTGATCAAAGCACTGCTATTAGGAACAGTGGCGCTGAGGACGGCAACAGGTATGAAAACAACATGAGGTGGCTGAATGGAAATAAGAAGGGAAATAGCAGTAGCCACTACTGCTAGAGTCCACATAACCTAGCCTCATTCGTAATACATTTCACTACTAATTCTTTCTAGCCATCAAGTCTCAGAATATTTGCCACCTTTGGGATGATTTTAGACATCTGCAGAAAATTTCAAACAGGTCCATATTTAATGAAGAAAGAGTCTGAAGTCCACCTCAGAAGCAAAATACACCAATGGATAATAAAAAGGTACTTATAATAGAGATGCAAGAGGCAGGAGAAAAGGGATGTGTAGGGTCTCAGCAAAGCAATGTAGTTATATAAATGGTAAATAGCTGAAGAGTAAACTTACTGATTATGGTTGTCAAATGCAGATACGTGGGTTAGTTGAAGCTAGATTTTATGGGTTACGTGTGAGCAAAGAAATTGCATTTCACAGCCACAAAGCAGTTGCTTTATTTCATAACCATCCAAAATCAGATGAATTTTTTTTGTTCCATTTTTCAGTCAGAAACACGTTTTTGCAGAACCCACTTTTTAGCAAGTCAGGGCACTTAGCAGGAGCTGCTGCAAACTCTTTCAATTCATTTATCAAAGCATTTGCAGCGCCCATTATAAAACAACAATAGATGTTAACAAAAGGGATTTAATCTGTATTCTATAAATAAAAAGCTAGAGAACATCAAAGCTACTTGCAAACCCTTGTGTTTCTTTTAAGTTTCTTTCAATTTCCCGTCTTTGCATCCATGTGATGAAAGTTTATGTAACGAGCCCAGCTAAAATATTCAACGTTATAGAAAAAGCCATAAGAGCCTACATAAAGAGAAGTGAGAAAAGTGCAGCTGAGTGAGAAAGATGTCAGAAAACAGCTTAGGTAGCTGTCATATGCTGCTGAGGCAGAGCCCTGCAGACAGGCTTTAACTGGCTGCTGCCCCTCCTCAGCATGAGGGGTCAGTGCCCAGAGCAGCTCCAACAGCACCGCTGGACGGAATCACAGAACACACTTTCTCGCTCCAGCATCCACAGCCCCAGCGCCTGCCTGAAGCTGAGCCTGGGTTTTGAATTGGCTGATGCTGTCAGCATGGTTCCTCCCAGTCCACCCAAACAAAACATGAGCTGTTGGCCTTGCAGGGGCTGCTCTGCTTTCTGTGTGAAGCTTTGAGACCCTGCTGCAGTACATCCTGCTGTTCTGAGTTTGCTCTAAAGGAACTGATTGATGGAAGTGATGGTTGCTCCAGTGACTCTGGCAGCAGGAGCAGCACCAGTGGCTGTGGTTTTAAAGCATGCATGCCAAGATGGCACCAAAATAGCCTTTGCCCAAAGTCTTAAAATCAAAATAAGCAAGAAAAAAAAGTATGGAAAAATGAGGTAAGACAAATTGTAAGGTCAGTGGAGGAGTCTGAATATGGAGTCTAGCAGAGCAGCATCCTCTGCCAAGATGATCCATTACACGTGAAGGATGCAGGGCAGAGGCAGCAGTGCCAGTAAAAGTCAGCATGATCTATCTCACCAGAGCCTGGCTGCTGAGAGCCAACATCAGGCAGATACAGATACAGTCCAAGTTTCCCTCCCTACATTATAGTCCATTAAACCTGAAATAGGTGTCCTTCCAGGGCTGGATTGCCTTTGTCATTTTCTGAAGAGCTTTTCACTTTAAAGCTCATTGTGTGTTAGTCCAGTGTTAATGCATCTCAGTTTGCTGCATAGATTTTGCAGGGGCAGAACGGGTGGTTGGTTTGCCTGGTGGGAGAAACTACTAAGACTTGGTAAAGTGGCAAAATCCTGTGCTGAAGCCACTTGAAGAGGTTAATCTCTGCTTATATCATAAGTGAATCCAGCCTGTGAATTTGTTTGAAAGTAAGTTAAGCTGACTTGTAAGATTTATGTTTTTTCAGAACAGTTCTTACAAGTCGCTGAAAGAGGTACCATTCAGTTGGTTTACTTCATGTTTGGAAAGAAAACCAAACACCACTCAAACCAAAAAGCAAGAGCCATCTTCAAAACATTAGTCTGCATTGTCGTATATGTCTTAGTCATTCTCACCATGAATGTTACTAAAATGAGGATACTGATCATTTCTCAAGCTACTTAAATAATATTTTGCATTTCTCTGATTTTTCAAATCATTACTCAGAGGCATTCAACCATCCTAAGTATATGCTGCTGTCATGAGATGGATCTTAAAACAAGGAGATACTGTGTAACTCAAGCAGGGTTTGCATATTTGACTGTTTGCAAAAACAGCTATTAAATGTTGGGAGTTGCAGGAAATGTAAAATGTGGCAATGAGAGGGAAAAAAAGGAGAGAGGCTGTGACATGCAGGAGCAGTCACACTGTCCTGAAGTGTGCATGCTGTGCCACCTCTCAGCGGTGGCATTTCAGGTGTGGGGGAGCGTTTGTGCAGTTTATGCCTTTGTTGGTGTTTGGCAATGGTAAAATCTTTCTTTCCAATAGCAAGGCATGTGAAATGCAGGGCTTTTCTCCTGAGGAGCTGATCCCTCGAGAGCATGAGGGGTGCTCCTGCCTGGCAGGGAGGAGGGCTCGGGTCCCAGCTGAGCTGGCCATGTTTATGGCTGCACCTTCTCCCCAGCGAAGAGGCAGCGCAGAGAGATGCTGCGAATGCCCCTGCACATCCAGCTCTCCTTCAGCCACCCCAGGGGCACCTGCCTTTTCCTTCCTACATGTCGCCCATCTCTAGCATCCTCATGAACAGCTGGTGCTGTAGCCCACCTCTGCCTCTGGGGTCCATGTGCAGAGGTGAGGGCGAGGGGCTGGAGTGGGGCCCCTGTGTTTTTGGGCTGGGGAGAGGCCACAGTTGTGTCCTCGGGGAGCTGGTTGAGTAGAAGGGACTGAAGATGTGCTTGTGGCCTGAGGGGGTGGGGGGTTGGGAACACCCGGGTTGGCCTGCGGCTGGGAGGTGGGTGGCCTGGCCTGGCCTGGCCTGGGATGGACACGCAGCCCTGTCGTGGGTGGTCAGCGGGACCTTGCTAGCCAAGCAGGCTGTGCTTCCCGTGATGACCAGAAGGGTGGCCCCAAAAAGTTGAGGTGGGCACGGGACATGTGCTCTGGGCCCTGCCACGCTGCTCTTGTGGCACGACTGCCATGCAGGGTGCATCTTTTGCTCCTGCACCGTAGCTTGCTGGGGTGTTAGGGAATCGCTGCAAATGTATGGCTCAAAGTTTGTTACATTGTATAGACATGTACAAACAGCTCTTGGGCATCGGCATTTGTTGAAGCTCATTTGTGGAGGATGGGGGTTGGGAGGGGTGGCACACAAGGGGGAGCAGGCAGCTGGGCAGGCAGCAGGCTCTCCTCTCTGGGAGAGCAGCGGCCGCCCTGCCTGCACCGCTGCCCCCGCCTGGCATCTGCAGCCTCCTAGGGGTCCCCGTGCTGCTTTCGAGGCCTGTGTGTTGGGAAACTCAACAGTGAGATGAACATCCTGTGTTCAGAGGTGAGCGTGTATTAATATTTCAAAAGCTGTATCTTCCATTTAAAACTCTTCTGTATCTATGAATCAGAAAAGTCTGAAAACCCCTGAACTAGCAAACAGGCAGACATTGCTATTATCTGAATAGTGCTGTTTTCACTTCATCCTGGTCGTGATGTGGAGAGCAGGTTGAAAGGTTGTCTCTTATACTTCCTTGCTATAACACTGCATTAACTTTTGGATATAAATAAATCAAGTGCTCGTGTGGAAATACGGTATCTATGATGGCTGGTAGTTAGGGAAATAATTCACTCTGTTCCAGAAACTCTTGACTCTGCCTTCATTTACTGCTGGCTGTCAAAGTCAAGAGATAACCTGTAAAATACCTGCATAATAAAGGGATCTGGAAACCTAATGGTCATAATCAGAAGATACATTCAGGATACCCTATGTTCACATCATTAGGTAGCATATTGTAGCTCCTTGGCTCTGGATAGGTGCTGAATTTGCTTACCAATATTCAGTGTCGTAAAGGGTTCATTAGAGTAGAAAACAGCTAATTTTTAAACAGCTTTCTGGTGCACTCACGGAAATGTTGCAAAACTGAAGTAAAGCTTCTGAAGCCTGCCTTCACTGAGCCCCTGAAGGTGATGTATCTTGACAGCTCCTGCCAGACTTCTGCACAGCCAGATCATCTGGTGGATTAAACGTGGTCTGTAATTAGGCACAGTTACATGCCTGGCCTCAGCTACATGATGGCAGTCATCCAGTAGCAACTTTAACCTTTATGAAGCTTCCTGAACTTTGTTTAAAAAATTCAGCTGTAAAAACCAAACAGCTAATGCCCTCTCTGCGCTCTACCCAACTGCCAGTATCTTAGACCACCTTCTGTGTACTAAGAGTTCTTCAGTGCCTTTCAGTGTGCTTAAATTGCATCTCTCTGAGATGGTGTCATCCATACAGACCTTCATGAGATTTTCCAGGAGAAGTAAGGAGTATTAGAAAAATGTACAGTAAAGACTTAATGAGAAGTGTTTTGTACAATCCATGTCATCTGCCCACCCAGAAAGCCACTTACCTCCCCTTTGTTTGATATGACCTTATCCCAGGTATTCTGACACTATAATTCTTCAGCCACTAATGTTTCTTTCCACAGTATTTTTTTATAACTTTGCATGGGGATCTTTTCTTCTTTGGCCTCTACCATTAAATACACTGGGAGGTGCTGGTAGAGGAAGCTTCATGAAAACATTAGTTGGAAATGAGGGGAGAGGGAGATGAACTTTTCTTCAGTCTACGGAACAACCTTCTTTGACTGGCTTGTAAGTAATTAAATTTTATTCAAAATACAATTAAAAAAATAAGTTTGAAATATCTATGAACAAGAATATATGAAACATTCAGCAGCCTCTGGTTTTAAATACATTGTGTAACTCTCTTCAGGCGTCCGTTGTTTGGGCTTCCTCCATATAAATAGCGTGTGCATGGGCCTAGTTTTGTTGCAGAAAACTCTTCCTACCCCGTGGTAAACTGTGTGAAATGTAGATTGAATTTGTCCCCTGATAACATTAATATTGAGTGAAATTGCTAATTTTGTAACTTCTAATACTTCTTCAATTGTATATTATATTGTAATATTCGAGTAATCAATCCCTCTAAAATAACTTTGAATCATGGAATCATTTGGGTTGGAAAAGACCTTTAAGATCATAAAGTCCAACCATTAACCTAGCCCTGCCAAGTCCACCACTAAACCATGTCCCTAAGCACCATGTCTACATGTCTTTTAAATGCCTCCAGTGATGGTGACTCAACCACTTTCCTGGGCAGCCTGTTCCAGTGCTTGACAACCCTTTTGGCAAAGAAATTTTTCCTAATATCCAATCTAAACCTCCCTTGGCACAACTTGAGGCCATTTCCTCTTGTCCCATCACTTGTTACTTGGGACAAGAGACCAACACCCATCTCGCTACAACCTCCTGTCAGTAGTTGTAGAGAGCAGTAAGTTCTCCACTTGTTATCATTTAGGCTACAAGATTGCGTATGTAGATCTTTCTTATACTGATGTATTTCTTTTTATGCCTCTATGATAATAAGTCAGTGGTATTGGAGAAATAGCAGGTGTTTGTGTGGTCAGAGCCAAAAAGCAGAGGTCCAGTACGGCCTGGGATCTCTCCCTAGAGCAGAGGCTTTTGCACAGAAGTCTCAAAGAGAAACAGCCATGAAATCTGTGTGGGAGAAAGAAAGGAGCATGAGAAAGGAGTTGGGTTTGCAAAACACAGTCTTCAGCAAGTGACTTGGAAAACTGGCTGTGGTATCTGCTGGAACCAGCTGTCAAAACTTAAAGAGTATGCTGGATTTGGCATGGTACCTTTTCTCTTTTAATGGTTCTTTTTTATGTATTGCAGACTTCTCTGGGTGAAAGCAAATAATTGCATTATATACTACACTGTGCTATTTTAAGTAGGTGTAAAAGGTGGTAAATGTCTGGGAAGGGGAAGAGAACTGGTGAGATGCATTACATAATATATCACTTTCAGGTTTTGCAGATAGTAAATACATATGTAAAATGAAAATGTTTCCTTAGGTTTCACAAGTTGTCAGTCAAAGCTCTGCCATATCCTCTGCAACAGGAGGCAGGAAAGACCACGCTGAATTGCTTCCTTGAATATAACCTATGAAAAAATCCTTGAAATGTAACCTCTTATTCCACAAATGGTCCTTTGCTTATTACATCTTGGTAATAAAAGAAAAACATGTTCAGAAGCTGATTAGATAATTCTTATTACCAAAATGCTGTTTTCAATCAAAAATGACCTTTTCTTACATTTATTGGGAAGCTAGCTTTACAACACATTAAACTGAAGCTTTTGTGCTGATGCTGAAAAGCTTGCTGTTCCACAAAGATGATCTTAGTTTGTTTGCTCTCTACAACCCTTATTACAGACAGCTGGCTGGCTGCTTAATAAGAATTTTGGGAGGAGGGGTCTCATATTTGAGTTCAGTCTTCCTGGTCTTTCAGTCTCTGCTGCATGTTATTAAGTCAGCTGTACAAAGCCTTCACTCTGCTTAAATTCTGGGCATAAAAAGGATGAATAAGAGGGGTTTTAGGTAAAAGATTGTCCCCTGAAGATTATTCAGCAGCCTTATTGCATGTTGTCTTTAGATGTTGAATAAGATGATTTTGTTAGAAAAAAGTTGTTTTAGAGAATGTAAAGTTGCTATTTTCTCATCTGATTCTTATCTCCATTCTAGATCTATTACTAATTGTTTTTTAGTAATGGCATTTTTACATTAAATAAACATCTGACTTTTCTGAGCCTTTCTCATCTTGCAAACAACATGGGGAGTACAAACAAGGTTCTAACTATGCTGGCATTTAAAAGAGGGAGGAAGAAATTATAGTTTTGTGCTGTTTAAGAAGTGCTTTCACCTGCTGTCTTTTATGTTTCTTATTTTCTGCTCAGTGGTATGTTTTTCAGAGCAGAATTTTTATGCATGTCCAACATTGCTTTTTTGTGAGTTTTTTTTTTTTTTGTGTGTTAATGATTATGGCAAGAAGTTATTATCTTAGAATATTGGCTTTTGCTACAAACCATTTCATATTTCCTATTTTCCTGCAGCATTTGAAAGTATTTAAACAATCTGTGTTTTCTGTAGATCAGTTTCTCCTTTTTGTGTGAAAGTGGAAATAGCACTCCAGTCAAAGATTTTTAGGTTGTTTGGGTTTTTTTCAAGCTGTAGTTGTTCAATAATCAGTCATTGCAAGACTCCCTTCTGGACACACCAAGTGTTTTGTATGTTGCAGTCACATGAAGTGAATTATGTTCCTCTACCTGTTGCTAAGCAAAGTGTTCACTGTATTTTACCCATATACTCTTCTGTATTATGTAACTTAACAGCAATGCTAAACAGGACAGAGCTTCCTCATTGTTTTACACTAAAAGTAGCATATATCTTCCTTAACTTAAAACATTCCCAACATAGGCACCCACATGTGAACCTGTGGTGTAGACCCCCACTTTGTAGCTGGTGAAGAGATAAAGATCTTTCTAGGATGTGGTCAAGATCATCATAAGGTTAGTGACAAATACAACAGAAGTGTCCGTCTCTCTTTGCCGACAATAAAAGTCATCTAGAAGTTGTCATTCTCTAGACATGTAAAGTTAAGCAATGTTTCTATCAACCATTCCCTCAACTGTGGAAAGTAGACACACATACAAATTTGAGAGCATTGCTTACTGGGGGTCAGTAACACCTCCATGTGTTCAAGTTAATTGCTGTGTGGTTTTTAAGTTCTTTTAGAAGAAAAATTGTGGGGTTTGAGAAAACTAGGATTTGCTTTTAGATGGGTGATAATTTTTAAACAGTAGCTGTGCCTTGTGGCTTGCTACCTAGGGATGTCAGAAATAGGAGAGAGAGAGAGAGGGATTTGTTGGCAGAGGGCAGGTGAAGATAGCCAGAGGTGCACAGTGAAAACAATTTATCAAGTGGCTTTACTGCGCAAAAAAAATGCAATTTATTCTGTAGGTAGTTACCACATTACGTTTTTTTGCTGTGATTCATCATAAGCTGTGCCTCTGTCAAGCCACTGTGGGGACACAAAGTATACATTGACTTGTTCTTGTGCCTGTGTAGGAGACTGGCAGCAGCTTAGAATTTTCCAGCTTGCTTCTCATGAGGCATTGTGGAGGATCTTACTGGTATTAACACCTTACCTAAGATTTTATGGAATACCTCGGTCTGCAGTTTCAAGGAATTACAATAGATTTGGAGGCAGCTTGTCTTTTATGCCCTAATTGCTTGATGGCCTGACAGAAGGATGCAACCTTTCCTGCTAGGGTCAATGATATACAAGCTTGGAATTATAAAAGATAAGCTTCTGTGTTTGTTTAATGTGATAAAGTATCAAATGAACTGCATTTGGGTTTTTTTAAAAGCCTGTTTACATTTGGTTGTGGGCAGATAAAAATCTCCTAGAAGACAGAGAAAAACTTTTATTACAAAGAATTCTGATATGTATATATTGGACAAACAGGCATAGTGCCTCCACAGGTGAATGTTTTAAATCATTCAAGGGGTAAATGGAGCACAAACTGATCTCTACTTTTCTACTATATAAAGTTATCCATACATATATAATATGAAAGGAAACTGGAAGTCAGGCTGTATGTCTCAATGTTTTTACATAAGGAAATTGTTTTCAGTGGAGTATAATTAGCCACAGTACGCCAAAATTAAGAGAGAACCTTTTGTCTGAGAGGCTGATATGCTTTGTGGCATTGGTGATAGAGCTTTTTTACAGGAAAATTTACCAGATTACCTCTGCAATAAAGCATTGGATTTAACTGATGTTATCATTAGATACTACTGTCCCAAAGACTTAATTTAGGGAAGTTTTGACAAGAGACATGATGGAAGTTCAAAGCATTTATTTACTTAAGTGTGTTTTACTTCTAAAAACCGTGAATGTTGTGCAAGCTCTATAGTAAGAACTATTGCATTTTTTAGTTATGTCTTAAAAAAGAAAAACAGGAATGAAAATTTTCATCAAAGTAATTCCAGTGTACAAAAGGGAGCTATTAGTGTGTGCAGTCATGTTATAAACTACATGAGAGCTACCAGGACCAGTACTTATTAGTGGTGTTTGTAACCTCTTAGGGCATCATTTGAAGATTCTAGGGTGGCTCTCAACTTGAACATCACAACGTGGATATAGACATTGTATATAGTGTCAGTGAATTGTGTGGAGGAAGAGCAGTCTGTTACTAGTGTAATTTAATTCTGAGGAAAATAACAGAATACTCAGAAGATAGCTGTTTTCCTCCTTCAAATGCAAAGACCATTTTGAGCCTAATAATAATATAGAGAATAAAAGTAGAAAAATATTTCAGGTAGCGCTTATTTATATATCTGATTCTGTGAATGGGTGGGATAATTTGGTTATTTAGGTGTATTTCTGACTCTATGCAGATAAAATTCAATAAGGCAGAAAATGGAAACTCCACACTACATGGAGGCTTTCTTTTTAGTCACAGTTAACTGATTGGAAGAAGTGGAAATTAAAAGCAAGCCTGGAATTTAATGACCCACTGATAAGGTGCCTCAAGGTGGCATCTTAGACATCAAGACAAAGGTGAGAGAAAAATTCAGTTGGTTTAGGAAATCATATGCAAGGATGCTGGTACCAGACAAAGAAGGAATGATTTTCAAACTGTGTGAACTTCATAAAGAGTTTCTCACAGACTACATTTTTTATTATATAGATATATAAAAATATATCTGTAGTGTATATAGTAATGTATATTTTACATATATTTTTTAAAAAAAGCGCAGTCATTTTCAGGTGGTATGTTAATCTGCAAACCTTCTTTTGATCCCTCAGTAGATCTTAAACAAAAGGTTGTTAATACTACATTCCTGGCTCTTTTAAGGTTTGCAAGAAGTTGTAATCTTCACAGTTGTATTCTATGGGCATTACAAGCCATGTGAGGAAGCACATCTTTCTTACATGGTTGTGGCAGTAAAAGTACTAAAGTCATAGTTAAATACTTCCAGTATCTCTAGTGTGAAAATGCTCTTTAAAATTCAGTCCTGATCTACTGACACTATTTTTTTTAATTTATACATTTTATGATTATGTAAGTGCTTCTCCAGAGAGGGGCTTTAAAGTGAACAATTATTTGGGGCTTTCAGTCGCCTTTTTGATAGACTTCTTTTTTCTCAATTGTCTTTATAACATAATTTCCCTTAAGTAATTATATAACTGAGCAGACTAACCTTCATTTAGTCTCTGCTGATCTTTCTCAAGCTAGAAACAGTCATAGATGGATAGTGAAATTTCTGTATGTCAGTAAAAGTCTCAGCTGAAGTCCTAACAAAGGACTCTAAAATCTGCACTAAAACCCAGACTCTCAAAATCCTTTTCTGGGTCTTATTTCTTAGTAATGAAGCTAGCAAACTGCTAATGAGAGAACAGATTTTTAAAGGTGATGATCATGGCACTTTCACATTTTCCCTCACCTCTTCAATTCAGTACTTCTTAGACTGTAGAGGTAGAAACAAAGTTGAAGGCTGCAGGATTCAAAGTGGGGTTTTTTTGTTTGTTGGTTTGTTTCAAGTTTGTTTTGTAGCTAACACTGAAATAATGCATTCATATTTAAAGAGTTGCCAGATGAGATTATGAGAGTTACAGAATTCAGCTGAAAAAATTATAGAGATATTTTCATTATCATTTCAGGTATACAGTTGTAACTGGCATAAATTAAAAAAAAGAAAAGTGCCTTATATTTAAGAGTTTCTACAATATTACTTTTTTCTATAGGCATTTTTATGATTCCTTGTGGCAAAAGTTTGAAGATTGAGTAGCAGCACTTAATATCAACAAAACATATTATTTCTTTATATTGGATTTGTTCCTACTTTAGTTATGTCTTTGATTTGTACTGTTGGTTACAAACACCTGCTACTTTCCTGTCAAAAGGAAAGGAGACCACTGTGTCGATTCACATAACCTCCATATGAAGCAGCTAAATTTTCAGTGAATCTGAGGTTCTTATCGCACTGTTTGGGTTTATTCATTTTGTTAAAGGGGGGTGTATGTGTGTGTGTAGAGGTGAGTATTTTTGCCAAAAGACATGATGAAGTGCCAGCTCTTTACTGTGCTTAAAGTGAGTGTTGCAGATTTCAAAACACAATGGTTACCGTCTCTGGTATCACCTATGAAAACAAGATCTGCTAGGAACATAATGGATAAATCTTAGACCCACAGCTTTAGAAAGAACATACTTCCTTCCTACCTTTGCAGTTGCAAGTGGCCAGGAGAGCTCTTGTGTTCTCCCTGTGGCTCCATGATGGCCACAGTCCTTATGTTTTGTGGTTAGTGGGAAACATAAATTATCTTTCATGATGATAATACTGCTAATTAGCACACTGTAGTCTGCAGTGTGTAATAATATTGCTGCTTTCTGTAGGACAGTTTTGAGAGGGTTCAAGAGGGATTTATATGCCTTCCTCACTCCCCTGCTGCTTGGTCAGTTTGGTTTTCCTCCTGAAGTCAGCCGTGTTCATGGGGAACTTGCACCCATGGTGAAAGTTACAGTATCAGGTAGTGCTGACACCCCCCAGCCCTGCTCCGTAACAGTTCCTCCCCTCAGCAGCTGTCCTCCCAGAGTCTGTACTCATCTTGGTTTTCCTGCTCTGCTCTAGTCCATGTTGGGAAGAGGAGTAAAACTGGGTGGAAGAAAAATACCTGACTAAGCCCCTTCCATGTATTGTTAGAGCAGGGAGCACATGTAGATAGTACCAGTTTATAGGTAGAGGGAGAAAGGATATAAAAAAAAGCTGAGTTGCATGAAGCCACAGCACTAGGTTTTGGGGTAGTATCAGCCTAATTTCTTGGTTTCTTTTTTTTTTTTTTTTTTGAGGTTTGGTGTTTGCTTTTTTTTCCTTTAATGATGTCATTTACCAATTGTACATTACTAGCAGGAACCCAGCAGTAATATTGCTTGTCACTGAGTTCTGTGAACCTTTACCTGTTACTTATGTATTCTAAAAAAAATATTTTTTTTAAATTAGCTTTTTCCCCTCTATGCTTCTGTATCTAATTTTCACTTAATTTAGAAGGGAGGTTTAACAGACAAGAGTCACTTGCTTATAATGTATGTAACCCATAAGATAATAATTTCCATGTCCCAGAGGGCTGGGAGAGGTGTTTGGTGGTTTTTTTCCTATGTATTTCTAATACTTTCTTAAAAGCCCTGCTTCAGCCAAGTATCAAATGTGCCATAGGTTTTCTGAGGTGAGAAGTGTAGAGGAGATGTTCTGCAATTAAAGAAAATACTTGTGGAGATGCTTTTCCTCACTTCACACACATCACCTGAGAGATGTCATATTTCCAGAGTTCTCTCTTTGCGCTTTTTCTCTGATGTGCAGGCACGAGGCCCGGCTGAAGGACTGATGATTGCACTTTGCTTGCTGTTGTATTCAGTAGAACTTTTGAAGGAAATAGAATCAAATCCCTGTGAGTTTTCAGGGAAATATCATTTTGATGTTGAAATGTAGAAATCTTCTCTGACCTAAATTTTTGGAAGTGACTAATGCTTTGGGGAATTGCATTTTCTAATGCCTGAGCTGAGGTTATGTAAGGAGACCTTTTGTGGAGAATGAGTGCTAACAGTTGGGGAATTGATGAATCTTAAGTGATCCAAACTGGTTATCTGAATATTCATGCCTTGAAAATGTATGGAATACAGTTCCTTTGCTCTAATTGAATAACATAAATACATTTTTTTCAGTATTGCAAAATCTACTCAATTATTAACTGGTGCACAAAGATGTGTTAACATGAATCAAAGCAAATCTGATTGAATTACCCCTCATATCTTTCCCTCTCTGATTCATTTTATGAAAGTTACATTAAATGTTATGGAAAAGAAACACTACGATATGGAGAAAAATGTAAATCCACAGAGGTCAGGAAAATAAAAACTAGGGTCCCTGTGATCTCTGTCACTTTTCCTATCTTGTATAGATATGCAGTATTTTATTACTGAGGTCTGCAGTGCTAAACTGTATGGCATAAGGGAGCTGCTGCTGGAAAAAATCTTTCCATCTTTTGATTTTTTGTGCAATATTTGGGGTTTTTTTCAGTGGGGGTTCTTCAAGTTTTATTTGTTTGTTTGGTTTTTTGGTTAATGTAACTTATTTTCATTAAATTCCATCTGACCTTGGGAAGAAAATGTGAGTACATTTACTCCATTTGGAAAAGAGATAGAAAGAGATAGATGTAAGGTTTTCTGTATTAACTGATGGAATAAAATTTGCAAGCTTGCCCCCACACTGAGTGGCTTTGGATGGTGGTCCAGCAGATGCAAAGCAGCTTTCCTAATTGTGCTTGTTGTAGCCAGTTTTTCATGCTGAGGTTTAGAACTTCAAAGAAGTATATGCCAAGAGAAACTGTGTTCTCTTACACAGATAAAACAGTAGGGAATTGAACTTTTTAAAAGATGGTCTGGTGTCTTCATAACATTCCTGCATTCATTTGCATATGCTGTATAAAGTGTATAGATCTGTGCTTAGGAAATCATATATAAATTTTGAAATGCAAATATTTATTTGTCCTCTAAATTGACAATCTGTGTGTACCTTCAAAGCAGGAGGAAATCTTCATCGATGTAATCTAAAAAAATGTATGTCCCCTATAGAAAAGAGATTTACCCAGGGGAACAAGGTATTCTTCAGTTACATCTTTTTACCTGTTTCTGAGAATAGGCTGGAGTTTAGAGAAAAAAATGGAAATATAAACCATCATAATTAAGGCTTGCTGATTTAGAGAGCTAGAAATGTGCCCTTGGTCTCAGACCTTTAACTTTCAGTAGGTTTCATATTTGATGGTTTTAGAAGTGCTGCTATACTATAACTGAAGTTACTTTGTTGTAGATGAGGACTAACAATGTTTTTAAGTGCATCGTAGAAGAAATTGTTTTACTGCTGAATTATAGGCAACTTCTAAAAACAGGATGTTGACTACATTGGATGAAATTAAAGTCAGCTTTACTTGATTAAAATCTACATCCAGGAGTGTGTATTTTAAGGATCATCCTTTGATACTTAGCATTTTCATGTCCCTTAAAAACTAGCTTAAGCAGTTAGGATAAGATTTCTAAATGTGTGTTATGCTTAAAGATTCAGTGAAGGCCTGGCAGGATTTTGTAGTCACATGCATTTGAATGTTATGGATTTGTGGAGTAGCTCCTGTAACTCAGTGTGGAGTGAAAAGTCTATGTAAAGAGGAAGCTACCTAAAAGTTTGAGAGTGCTGTGAGCTTAGGCACTCTGGAAGTGATGAGAACTTGAAGCTTTTAAGCCATTTCTGTAACTTAGAAAAATTTCCTCATTGTCTCATACATTGAAATTTTTTTTTATACCTTTATGTAATATTTAATGGCAGATGATAGCAGAGAGGAAAATCTGAATAAAAAGAGCGGTACAAATACCATATGAACGGGACTCTTCCTGCCAGGGAAAAGAGAAGACATGCCACAGTAGGATGGTATTATTGCAAATTTAGATTAGTTTAAGAAGCTTTTAAATCTGAAAGGCGAGTGCAGAATTCAGGTGCAAAATAGGTAGGTAGCCACAAAAGCAGCTGTTAAGATTTACCCCATAAGGTAATTTCTTGCTTTTGAATGCTGCATTCAGTACAACAGCTGGATACATCCTCACTGCAAAATGTTATCTTATCACATTATTTTTTCCTAAGTACATTTGTGAAGCTAGAGAATAATTTTCTTCTTGAATCTTTTGGTTCTTCCCCATGCAGAATTCCACAGCAATGCTTTTGAAGACAACATTTCTCTCTAAACATGCTTGGGGAGTGAGGAAAGGGAGTTATTGTTATTAATTTATTCAACACATCAGCCTCACTGATCTCATAGGATTTAGTAGTCTTCTGCATTAGTAGTTCACTTTTATGACCGCTGAAGTAATTATTTAATGTTCCTTAAGTTGGCATGAGAAAGTTTCTTGTTATTCATGTGGATACTCTTGAGTAGCCAGGCAACTAATTTGGGGGATTAAAGCCAGCAACATCAGTGTAAATTGCATATGTTCCTTTAGTTCTTCCATGCTATTGTGTGAAAACAGGTCTTCACGCTTTGAAAGCCTCTCTTTTGGCTGCTGAGTACTAAGAGTTATAGGCAAGTTTGAACCAAAAATACATAAGAGTGGAAACTCACACATCTGCTAGTAGGAGATTCTGATGGCCTGACTGAATCTCTGCTCAGGGCTATCAGGGGATGTATCCTGCAGGATGTAATTCATTTCACTGTGTTCAAAGAAACTACACAGGTGCTAGTGGAAATATTCTGAAGTAATGTTCGTTAAGTTACCTGCAATAATAAGATACTGGTAATTTGTTGCAAATATTACAGTAAAGCACCTATGAAAGTCCTCGGTAAGAACACCTTTGCAGTTAAGTCCTTGTTTTGAAGTGATATTGAAATGTTCATAACTTCTGTGAAACCCTTTTATGTCCATAGAACTAACAGAAAAGAATAAAATATGAGGGAAGCTAGACAGTTGCATCAATAATGAATTTGTGGAGGAAAATACCAAAACACAATTGAGTTGATAATAAAATTCTTTCCTTGTGCCATGCAATTCTTTAGATCTTGAGCTTATCACTTATATATAAACTGATAGTAAAATCACATTATTCCTAATTAGCAAAATACCACCAGATGGGTTTTGGTTTATGAGATAATGAGTAAAGGTTGACTACATTTTCAATAATGAAATGTCACACCATACAATAGATTTATTGTAGAATAACCGTAATACTTTGCACACACTTCATCTGAAAATAGTTCAGAATCTTCTTCCTCATTTATTCATAAAGGCCTGTGGTTTATATAGCTGTATTAAGGACTATACATGTGTGCAGCTATGGATAGTTTAAAATTTCCTTTTGAAAATTGTGTGGTTATACTTGAGATTGTAGTTTCCTCCTGTACAATGTGAGCCATGGGAAGGACAGTCTAAGCTGCAGCAGCTTCCTTTATTACATCAGTCACTGATCCCATGAAAGGGCTGTGTCATGCTGCATTGTGTATGTGTATTATTTCTCAAAGAGAATTACTATTGAGAATAATTAATTATAATTAGCAGCAAAGCAGGAACAAGGTCAAAATACTGACATCAATACCACCTATTTATGGTTCAGTCAGAGAAAAATCCATTTTTTAGTATGTGTACTTTTCTAGTCTGGATCCAACAGCAAAAGACATTAAAATGCAACTCTTACAGCTGAATTTATGGACTTTTTTTCACCTGAAAGAAAAAAATCCCTATTTAAGCACTAAAGTTAGGCTGTATTTCTTTTGTCATCCCTTAGGAATTCTAGCTAGGATGTATTCATCCTATTCAGGGATGTAGGTTGTTGGGGTCTTTTTTAGTTCCTTGTAAGTATAATCCTGTCAGTGCTGGTGACATGTATCAGCACCACAGAATGAAACACAGAAATGAAAATAAAATTTGAGGCCATCACATGTTTGCTAAAAGCACTGAAAGAGATGTCCTTAGCAATAAACAAGAAAATAATAGGTTAGGCCATGACAGGATTTTGTGCATGTCATCCACATGCACTGATGCTATAAACCTGTACAAATGGAAATAATAAAGGGAATGATTTTACCCTTAGGCTTGACTCCAATAACTGATAAAAAGTAAGAGGAGGGGAAAATCTGATAACCTGTGCACTGAGGACTAAGGAACTGGAGGAAAGTTTATGATTAATTTGACCCTAGATAGATTAGGAAATCAAGCTGAATGCAAGACCGTTACAACACAATGCTGTATGTTGGTTATCCTTTAGATATGAACCAACTGATTGAAGGCATATTTGAAAGTAAAAACTATATGGTTTGTGTATAATAGGTCAAAGCCCTCTGAAAATATTAAATCAACTTAGTAGTAGTTTAGTTGCTATGTTTCTATTCGGACAAAAGGTTTGACAAATATAAGTAAACTAACAAAATTATTTCTATTCCTGAAAAGGTAAAGAAAACAGATATTAATCTTTGCCCCTTCCATCTTTACATTTCCTTTTTTTATTTTTATTTTTTTTGTGAACAAAGAGAAATCACTCCTGACATAAAAGAATTACTCCTGACATTAAAAACAATGTTTTAGGCATCATTTACATGCTTTACATCAGATGTTGTAACTACAAGTTTTGATAACTTGGAAGCATAGGTTTTTGAATGCAAACATATCAATGTGCTGGCTACGAAAGCACAGGAGGAAGTACTGCTGGGACATACAACAGACTTGAATCAAACCAGAGAACACAATGAATTCCTCTTTAAGTAACTGTAAATCATATGAGGAAAGGGAAATATTTTTGAAAGGCCTCAATTTCCAACAGGCATGCTAGAAATTGCATACCAGCAACATTTTCTACAATTGATAGAAAAGTTAAACTCTATAATTCTTTTAACCTAGTGAAGTTCTGTAAAATACAATTTAGAAGTGACAGTATTTTAGAAATGAGGTGGAAAATGTACATGTAAAAAGGAAGAAAACCAAACCAAAACAAAACACCAAAAAAACCCAAAACAACAATCAACCTCCAAGAAAGCCTTGAGAAACATCTACAGGGGGATAGCATTTCAGTGCCAGTGAACCCAAACAATTCAAGATCCAATTTAGAGCTTGCAGAAGGGGTCTAATTACTGTGGACCTAAAGAGTGCTTTTCAGTGTACACAGATGCCACATTACAGTTTTGACAATTAGATTTTTCATAAGAAATACTGATCTTTAAAGCTAATAGAGGTGACAAGTGGCTCCCTATTTTTTTCCTCTTTTCTAGCATCTCTTTCATGTAGTTTATTTTAATGATGATATTTTTACTTTGTTTTTCCCTCGTGGAAGATCTGACATGAAATTTCTGAAATACATGCCAATTCTGCTCCTATTACATCAATATCAAAGTGAAACAATATAGCACATATTTTTGTGTATTTTATATACATTGTGAATATATATCATGAAATATTTAACAAATAAGTAGCAAATTAGGAAGTTTATCCAGTTTCCTTTCTCTGAAGGAATACCAAGAGCTAAAGAATTGACTCTGCTCAGATCCAGCCAAGCTATCAAAAAACGGGGTAAGGCTGGAGGAATTGATGTGCTTATCACCCTTGCATATCTTCTGTCCTTGTATATTCATTTGACTATGTTACCAGAAAACTTAGGAACCAAGGACAAGATTTTAGACAGGAAAATGTGGAAGTGACTGTAGGAATAACTAATTACCAGTGCTCTTGATGGAAGAACAGACATGAACTGAAATGCCATTGTTTGAAGTGCTTGCGACCTCTTTATAAATTACTTCAGTGATTTTTTTCATTACTATAGAAGAGTAATTGTTTATTACTGCTGCCCTCTCTTCCAAAGTGCTGCATCATTCTAGAGTGCTGTGCTGAATGGATACTTCCCCAGCATCCTAAACGTTGTGTTTTAATGAGCAGATATGTAAAGCAATGCTACTATTTTTTCCTGATAATTCCTTGTGCATTAATGTTTCTGAGGTGTTTTCTAGAAGGTGATTAAAACAGATTGTTCAAAAGCCACAAATCTGACCCACCAGGGCAAGACAGACTAACAAAATTTAGATGAAAAGCATGAATCCAGCTTTATGGATGCTTTATTTTGCCTTAGCAGCCAATATGCCCTTGACTAGATAGGGCCTAACCATCTAGTACAAATTCTTATACTTGCAGCCTCAGTGGGTTTTGTGGAAGATACTGACTTCTACTTTATGAGTCAGCAGTGTTTATCAATTTTAGTATTATGCCTTAGGAATATTGCCACTTACACTTTAATATGATTTGGCTTGTCTATTCAAATCTTGATTTTTTGCAATTTTAAACTCTCATGATGTTATAATTTATAGGGCTCCATGGTAATTCATAAAACTATGCCTATTGGTTCTCAGATAAAATATTTACAAAGATACAGGGTTTTGTTCTTGCAATGAACTATTTATTTGGCAGGTTTTATTTACCATATTTAAAGGTGTAACATTGCAAAAATTCTTAATGCAAGCTTGGAAGTTCATATTTTAATCACAGTGGGCATCTCAATTGGAAAATGCTCCTGTGGAATCCATTCGGTAAAGATTTAATTCTTGTTGCTGATGTGTCCTACAAAATTCTTTGTATAATCCATCTTAGAATCACACCTTTTCTAAGACTACTCATGTGGGAAATAATAATTTCCCAATATGTGCACAGCCCCAAAATCGTGACTTCTTGATACAGCCTTTGGTGTAGAATTTTACAGGATTTTTTTTATTTAATTTATTAGAGATTTTGGGGGATTTGCAGTGTTGTTCTGAGCTTTGTATGGGCTTTAGCAACTTACTTGTCTTCTCTTTGCTTTGAGGTTCCTTGGCCAAAGACAATAAACCTTATTCCTGCTCACCACACTCCATGTGGATACCTTAAATTAGTCATCAAATGACTGGCATATTAGAAGCCTGAACTGAGTTCTTGGCATAAATTGCTTTGTAAGTAGTGTGACATTAGGTGCTAACAGCATCTTCCTGTACAGGAAAGAATGTTTATTTCATTGCCTTGCCTTTTCAAAAATAGAAATAGGTTGTGTTATCTCTATTTTAAAGACCACTTAGAACTTTAGTGCCAGAGCAGTTTTTCATTTTTTATGTAAAAGAACAATATATTTGATTAAAATAAACAATATCACTAATTATGTATCATCTTTCATCTGAAAGTTGTACAAACATGTTTTAAAAAGTCTTTGTGAGGTATCAAGTAAAGAAAAATTCTTTACATGCATCAACTATTAGTAAAAGTTGTTTTTAAACATTTGCTGTTTATTATGATATAAAGGTGGGAGTATTCTAGCAGGAATAGTGTTGCCTGTGCACTGCGGATACCTAAATACTGTTTTTTGGTTGGCGCTGGGACTTTTGATGCTTGGAGATTCTTCAACGTGAAATATGGTTGCAACACCACACAGTTCCTCTTGTGTTTCCTTAAGCAAATCTTACTGTCATGAACAAGGAAATTGCAGAGCAAACCCAACTATTTCCTTTATAGAAGTTTTTTACTCACCAATAGGACAATGCAAACCAAAATCATTCTGAATGAACACTGAATCCCAAAAGCATGATGATAATTGAGTATACTGCTGAATAGTAGCTTTCAACATGTTTGACCGTGGACTATGGAGAGTGGTGGGGGTGTGGTAAGGGTTTAGGTTTTTTTTTTCTTTTTCTCTTACCCAGTGTTTTATCTGCCCCGTTTTTTGTTCTCTATTTTCTTGTCTGTGGTTCTTACTGTTTGTATATCTGCAAGTTACTCGATACACTTTTTTCTTACCTCTCCTGCCACCAAGATACCCATACCATTTCCAAAGCTGTACTCCAGGCACATAGATGACAACTGGTGGGTTAAAATCTTTATCAGCTGTAAAAAAATAGTTTAGGGAAGAGGTTTACTGTGAAGTATTAACCAGCAAACATGGACTTAAAACATCTGCTTTTGAAAAGCAGTATTTCCAAAACATGATGTTACTGTACTGACTGATATGAGAATTCATATGCCTCAGTTGTTGGGTATTACAGTCTGCATACATATACTGAAATATATGGAAATAATGGAAAACTGAAGGAGCTCCGAGGATTTAATTTAGAGTCTGTGCTACATAAAACTGTATTCTTGTTTTATTTTAGTTTGCTCTAAACTGAAATTTATGAGGAAAAACAAACAAACAAAAAATTATCCTATATATTGCTTTCCTTTATTCCAAATTTATGGTTTTAACAGTCTTTAGTGAGAAGCTGTTTATCTCAGCTCTGTGCACTTTGACGTACAGGACTCATGTGGCTTTATTTGTGTAATCTGGAATGCTTTTGAAAGAAACACCAATGGCAATTGTGAATATTCAGAAATGTAGTGTGATTCTCTGTAAAAGTGGGACATTTTCTTTACTTTATGGTCTCTTGATATTTCAATATTTGTGTGAATATGAAGGAAGGAAGCATTTAGGTATAATCTGTAGAAATTTAGTAATTTTAGAAAAAAATCAAAGAGAGGAAATATTTTTTTTGAGGGGGTGTATATATGCATGCATATACTAATTTATTAAATACTGAGCTTCAATATATATAATACTCTTACATTTACAGAAGATAACTTCAGTGGAGGTTCCTGACAATAAAACTTGAAAAGTTGTGTAGACATCTGCTCTTTGTCATTCCACAAGCTGCATTTTGGTTTCAACTAACAGTGTTTGGAGCATATTAATATTACACAGAAGTTAGACAAAAGAAGGGAGCTGCAATGCCACTAAGGGATTCTGTAACTTATAGTTTCTTATAGGTGTTTTCCATTTACATGCATATTTATTGTTCTGAAAGTAGAGCTGAGGCACTTAATAAGCTGGTCCATAGTTTTAAATTGAGCAGGTAACATAGGTGACGGGCTTGAGCTGCAGGGAAAGGAAATTTGTGATAGCTTCTTAGAGATGGGTTTGGGGTCTTTTGTTTGTTTGGGTTTCCACAATACACAGCAACTTGATGATCTTATGTTTTCTTGGTGTCAGTCAGCTCTTCCTCCTTTTTTTCATGACCTTCATTCCAGTCCTATTGCAAGAAACCATTTGAGTGTTCTTTGCGATATTTACAGTGAAGCTAACTATTGCCCTCCTTAGATACACATTAAGCATTGGTTCCATAAATTGGTCTGTTCCCTCTGGGCAGAGCTGTCACATCTGACCCTATGCAGAGCTGAGCAGGCGTGTGTATTAATACAGTGCTGTGTGGTCACTGCTGCTGTGGCTATATGCTGTTTAAAAGATAAGACCACAGTCTGATGGCGCGTGTGCAAATAGCTCTCTGCACTGAAACAAAATATTCTACTAATCCAGCCTTCCAGCTCTTTCCCGATCCTAACTACTGTGCCATGCGGTTTCTGTCCTAGAGGTTGAACTTTCTTCATTACGTATCTCCTTATGTTCTCAAATTTTCTGTCCTTATTTATATGCAAGAACACTTACTATATGCAAGGAGCACTTCCATTCCTTCTTTCCTAATGCTCTGCATTTGTTTCTCCTTCCAAACCCAACATATCCTGGGAATATATCATATTTCTGAGAGATGCAGGCTTCTCATCCACCTCCTTCTCTGTTTGTACAACAACCTGTATCACTTCAAGACACCCTGCTGACCGCAGGGTAGCTCTGTTTTCCCTTAAAAGACCCCCATGACTGAGTTTCAACTCAGGGTAGCGTTGTGGTTTAACACCAGCCAACAGCCCACCCCACACAGCTGCTCCCTCACTCCCCACCACCACAATGGGGGAGAGAATAAGAAGAAAACGTCTGGCTTGAGGTAAAGACAGATCAACAATATGCACAATATTAGAAGAACTAATATGCACAAGCATATTTTATAAAATGGTGTACTATTTGATTAAAATTATACAGACACCCCACCCCCTCAAATTTACAACGTGTTTTCTAAAATAATAATCAGCAGACATTGTTCTGGGGAACATTATCACATTATATACAGTATATGTTTTAGAAATAGTTCATTCTCGGTCACTGGGCCTCTGTCCATTTTTTCAGTGCCATGCTAGATATAGATATAGCTCTCAAAATATGGTGAAATTGTATTTTGTGCAGCCTTTCTTTTCAGATTTTTCTGTTTTCGCTTTTAGTTGGCTTGGGTTTTTTTGAGAACACAGTGTCCTTGCCAGTGAGATGGTATATGCAATAACTACATTATTTTAAATCTCTCTAACTTTACAAGGCATGAGAGACTGAGCTGACATTACCTCCAGTAGCTGATTACATTTCCTGCTGGTGGATTACTGTTAAGAGTGAGGGAAGAAACTCTTGGTGGGACACATAGAATCTGCCAATCAATTCTGCTAAAATTAATGTAGAATTTACAGCAGAAAATCCAGACCATCAGTGATGTGTTCAGTAACTTGTGCCAAGGCCTTTTTATCAATAATACTTATCTTTGGAAGGGGCATAGTTAATTTCTTCAGTAGTCCATGAATTATTACAGAACTTACAAATCTGCTATAAAATCAATACAACTAATTGTAAATTAATAGATTTCTAAGTGTGAAGGAACATGTAATAATATAGGTAAGTCCTTGAATGAGCACGCCAGTTCTGGTGTCAGGGGTGGGAGCTTCCCACTGTTTTATGTGACATCTTCAAGTGTAAACACATTCCTTTTCCTTTCCCCAACTGATTTAGCCTGCTAGTGTAGCAAGTAACATTTCCATTAGCCTCCTACCGTTAAATTGTGGAGTAACTATAATCACAAAAACATCCACCATGCAAGCAAACTAATAGAGCAGCAACTGTGGTCATAGCTTATCTCCATCTTACAGACATTTTTTGTGAGTTCACCACAGTTGGTGCAGAAACAAATCCCTTTAAACTGCATCTAACAAAGGAGAATAAAAATGGATGGTTACAATACAGACTAAGAGTTTATAGATATTCTTGAGTATGCTCGCTAGAAAGAAAAACATTGTTTGCATTGTTTTCCTTATATGCAGAACTTAGAAACAAGGCAGTGTTTATGCATTGATGCCTAGACTGCTCAGGATTGAAGTGACAGAAGAGGCATTAGTCTGAATTCAGGATACTTCAGATTTTATTTGAAGTAATATATACGTAGATGCTGACAGTTTTAGCTATGTTCCAGGCAGTAGAATAGAAACAATTTTAAGGTAAGAAAAACTTTCCTGTTTATTGCTTACATTGTTTTGGTTCTGGACTAAACCAGACTGTGTTTGCATATGTGCAGTAGCCACATGTTTCTGTCATTTAGCTTTCATTTTAACTAGAATTAAATAAAAAATACTTTTCATACAGCATACTAAGGCTTTGTTTATCTAAAATCCCAGTCTGGTAAATCATGTAGACTTGAAGCTGAAGTGACTCTGAGCAAGGTTAACTTTTTCTGGTCTGGGATTTCAAGGTGTCCTTATCTTCCTCTGAGACTGAAGTCTGAGAACTTGGCAGAAAGCCATTTGTGCCAAACGCTTATCTTGCAGTACAGCTTCTTTCTTTTGGATACAGCTATACCTGTTAGTATTAATGAATTTGATAGTAGTACCTTTAGTACCTATGTGCTATGGGTTTGGTTTGTGGGTTTTTTAAAGCAATAGAATCATGAATAGGGTGATGATACAAGGTCTCATACAGAGTAGTCTGTACGTTAAATAATATGCGGTAATGGGACATTTTACGTAGGAGTAATACACACAATGTGTCACAGTTTGGAGGGAGAACAGAGTCATAATAAGCTATGAACTACTAGAATAAGTAACAAACCACTAGAATTAGAATGTGTAGAAAGTAGATGCTTTTCTGGTTTTGCTTTTGTTAATTTTCTGATTTCAATTTTAAGTGAAATATGGGCTTTTTCTAACAGCACATTAGGTAACCTATCTATAAGGATGACATGGAGGGGGGGAAAAACAGCTCGCTGTGTAGTGCTGCCCAGGAGGAGCAGCAGGCGCATTGTAGAGATAATTCCTCACTGTATCAGATACCGCCTGATCATTCTGACAGCCACCCAAGTTAAACACTTTGGTAGCACTTTCCAGGATTCCTGCTTACAGTTCAGTAACTCTTCATGCTTATATATGTTCATTAAAAGTCAACCCTTGTTCTGTGCTTCTAACTATCCTGTAGCAGTAAGATAGTAATAGAAGCAAGAGATACTTTAGAAACAGTGTCTCACCTGTGCTTGTTGTTCCCAATCCTGGGTTGTCAAATGTATTGTGAATATGAACGTTCCTGTCCAAATATGAGCATTTGTTTAAGGCCCATTTTGAGTCCTTGCCTGCAGAGTGTGCGTTAGGGTGAAAGGGCACAGAAAAGCAACATTTTAGCTATGAGTAATATGAAAACATTGATTGAAGGGCTGAAGGGAAATATATTTCTCAGAAGGTCTTAGCTTAGAGATGATAGGAGTTTCAGAAAAAAATGAGTTAAAAAAGCTTTACATAGATTGACATACATTTTCCCCTGGTTGAGGAGGATGAGGTTAGAGATCACTTAGGCAAATTTGATACCCACAAATCCATAGGCTCCAATGGGATGCATCGCAGAGTGCTGAGGGAGCTGGTAGATGTTATTGTGAAGCCACTCTCCATCATCTTTGAAAGGTCATGGAGGACAGGAGAGGTGCCCGAGGACTGCACAAAAGCCAATGTCACTCCAGTCTTCACAAAGGGCAAGAAGAAGGACCCAGGAAAATACAGCCTCACCTCCAGCCCTGGGAAGGTGATGGAACAGCTCATTCTGAAAGTCATCTCGAAGCATATGGAGGAAAAGAAGGTTATCAGGAGTAATCAACATGGATTCACCAAGGGGAAATCGTGCCTGACCAACCTAAAAGCCTACTATGATGCAGCGACTGGCTGGGTAGGTGAGGAGAGAGCGGAGGATGTTGTGTGCCTTGACCTCAGCAAGGCTTTTGGCACTGTCTGCCATAACATCCTCAGAGGGAAGCCCAGGCAGTGTGGGTTGGATGAGTGGACAGCGAGGTGGGTTGAGAACTGGCCGAACGGCAGAGCTCAGGGGGCTGTGACCAGCGGCGCAGTC
This sequence comes from Falco peregrinus, assembly GCF_023634155.1. Classification (NCBI taxonomy): domain Eukaryota; kingdom Metazoa; phylum Chordata; class Aves; order Falconiformes; family Falconidae; genus Falco; species Falco peregrinus. The sequence goes on along the minus strand of NC_073727.1, from coordinate 47,371,463 downwards.
AGGCTGGAGGCCTGTGGCCAGCGGTGTGCCCCAGGGGTCAGTGCTGGGTCCAGTCCTGTCCAGCTTATCCACCAGTGCCCTGGGTGCAGGGACAGAGCGCACCCTCCGCAAGGCTGCTGGTGGGACAGACCTGGCAGGAGCGGCTGATACAGCAGAGGCTGCGCGGCCCTTCAGCGAGACCTGGGCAGGCTGGAGAGCTGGGCAGAGAGGAGCCTAATGCAGTTCAACAAGGGCGAGTGCGGGGTCCTGCAGCTGGGGAGGAACAGCCCCCTGCACCAGTACAGGCTGGGGCTGACCTGCTGGAAGGCAGCTCTGTGCAGAAGGACCTGGGAGCCCTGGTGGACAGCAAGTTGCCCACGAGCCAGCACTGTGCCCTGGTGGCCAAGGCCAGTGGGATCCTGGGGGGCGTGAGGAGGAGCATGTCCAGCAGGCCGAGGGAGGTGATCCTCCCCCTCTGCTCTGCCCTGGTGCGGCCCCATCTGGAGTGCTGTGTCCCCTGCTGGGCTGCCCAGTTCAAGAGAGACAGGGAGCTACTGGAGAGGGTCCAGCAGAGGGTCCAGAGGCGGTGAGGGGGCTGGAGCATCTCCCTGGTGAGGAAAGGCTGAGAGAGCTGGGCCTGTTCAGCCTGGAGAAGAGAAGGCTGAGAGGGATCTTATCAATGTGTACAGATCTCTGAAGGACAGGTGTCAAGACGATGGGCCAGACGTTTTTTTGTGGTGCCTAGCAACAGGACAAGGGGCCACGGGCACAAACTGCAACAACACATGAAGTTCCGTCTGAATATGAGGAAAAACTTCTTTACTTTGAGGGCAAGAGATCATTGGCACAGGCTGCCCAGAGAGGCTGTGGAGTCTCCTTCTTGGGAGACATTCCAAACCCACCTGAACATGATCCTGTGCAACCTGCTGTAGGTGAACCTGTTTTAGAAGGGGGATTGTTGTAGATGCTCTCCAGAGGTCCCTTCTTTGAACACCAACCATTCTGTGAATCTGTGACACAGGAGTTTTTTTGTTGTATCATTCCCATGGTGGTGTATTCTGCCCCCCTGCTGCTATCCTCCCCTCTCTCCCCTGTGAATAAAGGACAGGGGTAACAGGTGAAATCTGCTGAATGCTGGGTATGTGTCGAAAACTTCTGTGTTGTGCCAGCTTCAATCTGTACTCTCATGCCCAGCCAGGATGTCCCAGTGGAGGAGCGGTACCTTAGTCTGCTAAGGGTCTGGCAAGGGTGGGCATAGTCCCACTGAACCAGGGGATGGCACATCACCCGTTTTTTTTCTGTAGGTTTATGATGAAAGAGGCTCTGCCGCTATGCTGCATGACACAACCTTGTGCTTAACTAGATGGCATCTCTGTCCCCAAATAGTAGGAGTATTCTTGCTGTGTTAAAAAAGCCCCAAAGGATGCACTTTAAATATATGTTGGAAGGGCACAACTGCATGCAAACTATTTAAAATCTTCTGAGGATTAGAGTTTTATTGTATTGTCAACTATACTTGTTGGAAATCCTTTGTTTCTTCTTTAAAATATATGTAGGAAATCCTTTGTTTCTCCTTTACAGGCTTTCAGGGTTCCTTATTTAAATGCACATCATCATGTTTTAAATGATTCAAATGCTTCTTATGATGGCAACTTTAGAAAAGGAGCAGTGCAGTTCAAAGGTGGTACCAACTGTGAATGAGAGGCTTTGTTCCTTTCCTTTTTCTCTCCCTGTAACCACTCTTTAAGTGTCCTTATGCATTAAGCATTTCATGTGGTTGAACAGTGGTGTATTCTCAAACTACCCCTTCTTTGATAATACCTGCTAGTAATTAGAAAGCTTTTGTATATCTGTATACGCATTTATAGCAGAGACAGTATGTTCTATTTTTAAAAATCTCATGTTCTAGTAACTTTCAGACACTACCTCATTTCAGGTCTCACTACATTCATATTTATTTTCACATTTTTTCCTTACAAAGCTAAGGAATTATGGAGGACTTCCAATCTAACACTACTCCATTTATTAAGAATTATTTTGTGTGTACTGGATTAAATACTATGTTAATTGTATAGTTCTTGGTTTTATAACAACTTGCCTTCGAGTAAGGGCATGGGAGTCAGTCCACCCATTCAGAAGGGGGGAGGGGGGGCTGCCTCAGGTGTGCCTTGACTGAGTGACCCTTTGGCTCTTGCTCCAGGCAGAAGAATTGTCCCAACACAGCCCCAGGAGGAAGTGGGGAGGTGAGCTGGGAGGCTGGCCCCCCTGGTCAGGGAGTTGCCCAGACCAGCCATTTCATCCATCCCTATCAGATGGAGTTTGTTTCTCTGCCTCAGTTCTCCCCATCTCCCTAAACTGAATATCCTGTTCCCAGTATTCTGAATTTCCACATCATTTTTAATAATAGGCATATTCATGATGATGTTTATTGATTAAATGAATGTGCTGGTTATAGTACACGTACAAACTACTGTAGTTTCTTATCCTTTGCATAACATGTCTTACCTTTTATTTTTTTGTGGGAGGAGGGGGAAGAAGGGTGAGTCAAAACTGAATGAGATAAAACTTCTTTCCCTCCCCTAAATGTCAGATCTGTAACAGAGATTTCCTGATATATTATTTTCATCTTCTTTTTTTTTTTTTTTTTATTTTAGGTAAGTGGAAGCTTTCTTTTCATGCCTTGGGGATTCCTTTAATTGGTGTGGTAAGTGTCCCCCATCACATGAATATAGGAATCAGCTGTATGTAAGTTAACACCATTTTTGCTTTACAAGTGGCAGGGATGGTTTCTAGAAGGCTGCATAGATCTATACATATGCTGCTTCTCCTACACAAGTGGGGGTTTGAATACAAAAGATGATCTGTCTTCTGCAGATCTGCTCGGTTGTATAGCTTGCAGGTATCTTCACTTATTTTTATTCATGAAAGTGGTTTAGCATTGGCTTGTTATGTTGTGCTTAGTCTTACAATGCGGAAGCTTGTTGGCTCAAGTGGTTTACCTGTGTTTTTATTCTGGCTACTTGTCCTCCAAATTTAATGTGTTCAGTTACAGTAATAAATGTTATTTTCCTCACCTCCTTTGGCAGTATTTCACACTGCTTTGCAGTAGCATAGTTCTGATTTAGTGTCTCAGACTTACTGCTGTATGTATGTTTTGATTGCAAATTACTTTATAAATTGCATGTGTGTATGAAAGGGGGAAAAAAATTGAACAGCTAGCCATGACTACTTTCAGAGTAAAAATGAATGTTCAAATTTGCTTTTGTGCGCTAACTGTTCCTGATATATCATAGCTGGGTCAAAGGGAATGATGGACTATTTCTTAGGAACTTGTTTTTTACATGGTAAGGGAGGAATTTTCTATTTGGGGCATGCAAATTCCACGGGTTTTTTTTGCCTAAACAGATGTATGATGAATGAGGCAGTGTATTGTAGGAGAGAGAAACCTCCTTTTGTGTTTTTGGCATTGTCCTGGGAATAGCAATACATATGTAATCCTCCTGTTGAAAAGACTGTGATCTCGCATTCTAGCATCATCTATTCAGTCATGGCTTTGAAAAGAAACTATATGACGCTGCTTGATTTTTTTGTTTCTTTTGGAGAGGTTTACGAGGTTTGTGACTGTAAATCTTTATCTTATGTGGTTTTCATTTATATATTGGATTAAAGAATACATTACTTATGGTGGTAGTATTTTCAGCGTGTCCAGCACACTTAGCTTTTGTCAACAGTGTTATTTATATTGATGGTATTTTTGCATGCAGGTAAAAAAAGTTATGCTAGTATAGAATAGATGTTCATTAAAATGGATTTTTTTCATTACTTTCCTAAGACAGATGCAGTTTGTACTCTATAATAGAAAAGGACAGTTCACTTTTGAACCAAATTAGGTTGATTTGTTTGTATTATGATATCTTTTGTTGCTTTATCAAAAAGAAAACAACGGTGATACTTAATTTTTAAGTAATCAGTTATTAAATATGGAAGTGATGGAGCGGTAACATATCCTGCTTCAGAGTAATCATACAAAGGCTTGGCAAAGTCTTTCTACACTGGTTGTGGCTATTTTGTGTAGAAAAAGATCACTGTACAGTTGTACTTGTAAAATTCAAGTTTTACTCAAGGTATTTGTGAATTAGTTGGAGGAATACCTAGTTGCAATATTTTTGGGGTTTTTTTGCTTAAAGGAAGCATTTACTCAATACTGTACCTATATCAAACTTGTATATTTATATTTTTTAAGGCTGTAGATTATTGCAATTGCAGAACTAATACTGGGGTGAAGGAGAAGCTGGTACAGCAGACAAAATCGCAGCATGTGTGATTATGTACATACATAAATATATGAGCTTTTTATTTAAAGATGTCCAATGATTCAAGTTTTCCAATGCTTAAAGTAACTTTCAAAAAAAAGAAGCAAACAAACAGAAAAAAACCCACCAAACATTTCAATAACACGTAAGTCTTAAGTAGGTTGCATTCAAATATTTTTTTTTAATAGGATTCAGTGACCTGATAAAGAATGCTTACTTGTTATTTCAAAAATCCTGAATTTAGAATTGGAATGTACTTATTTGCTTCAAATGTCCTTTCCCCTTACCTCCCTTTTTAACTGAATGCTTGCTAAAACATTTGAATTATTTTTCTATTTTTTTTTATGTCTTACAAAAAAACTTCCTAATTTTGTTGTCCAAAGAGACAGATAGAAAAATTCAAAATAAGTTAAAAAAATTGAATAAATTCAACCACCCCATACCAACACAAATAATATTTTATTGCCTGGTGATGTAGAGTAGTAGAAAACTGACAACTCTGAGAATTAGAGAGTGTCCAAATGGAAGGACATTTCATGCCGAAGTTGAATAAACAAACTCATGGGAATTGTCATCCCTGTTGTTGGCTGTGTGGTTAGAAAGACCACAAAGTGTCCTGCCAGTGATACCCATCATAATGGGGGAAGTCATGCATATGTGTAATGTTATATAGAAACTGCTGATGAGTTGCCAGTGGTCTATGCGTGAAAAAAACTGTGTTTGAGAACATAGTTATGTCAGTGTCATGTCTACTTATATATTATTTTTCAGCTTTAAAATTTTCTCTCTTTGTTGGGTAGAAACACTGAAAAATAAATTCCTGACAGACAAATAATTTTTTTATTGAAATGTACTAAAGACAGCAGACTTTACTTTAGATGCTACATAAGGGTCCATGCCCCATGCTGTTTCCAACCCTGTTACAGTTCTCTTTTCTATTAAAGGAGGGCTAGAAGGATCAGAAAATAGAAAAATGGGAAGGTGAAGGTCAGTTTTTTGTGCTTGCATAGGCTTTTTCATACTTGTGCTTTGAACCCTTTTAAGAATGACAGAGACACACAAATCCAGATGTTTTTTGAAGAGCTACCTCAAAGGAGGTTGGTCAGAACAAATCACACCAGTGTCAGGGCAAACCTATGCTGTGGCTTTTCATGACCACATACAGTCCAACAGCTTGACAGCTGCACCCCATTTCAAGTGTTAATGCTATCCCGCTATGCCTCTCTTTTCTTTTGCATTTGATTTGAGGGTGCTGGTTCTTGATACCTGAAGTTGTTCGCTGTAAAAACTGCAGTTAACAATTTGTCATAGTGGGCTTTTTTTAACCGCCGGTGATCCTCATTTGTACTCAGCATCATTATATATGAAGCTTTTGGGTTTTTTAGTAGTGATAGATATTCTTACTTTGCATTATACTACAGCAATCTTCCAAATGTTAAGAAATTAATTTGGGATTAATGCAGATATTCAAAATTTTCCAATACATTTTGCAGCTCAGGTTGCTTTCAAATTTCTGTAGAGAAACCTTAATAAAACAAAATAGCATTGTAGAAACTGGGAAAAGAAAGGCTTGAGTTCTTTTATACACAGCAAACATTTTTATCACTCTGGCTTTGCAGGCTGTCTTGGTCATCATTATTTTAGGTTGTAAATGTTTCTAGTGTCACTGTTCTGTATGCAATCACCTGTTACATTCTTACTGATCAAGTTGAGTTTTATTGTCAGAAATCAAGTTACTTTTTTTAAAAACCTTTAACTTACAGCTTCTATTACCATGTTGCTTGTTCTCTTGCATTAATAGCATAGTCAAAGGCTGCAGAAGACATTAAAACATGAAAAGAAACAGCTGTGCCTTTTGCTGCTGCTCAAAAGAGACACCAAATGTAAAATTATGCTATCAAAAACTTGTAAACACTAAAAATCTTATGTTTCAAAATAGCTATTCAAAATAACAGTACAAGTAAATAATGTTGGATTTGGTATTCATAACAATTACTTTAGACCTGTGAAGTTTGCTAGGTATGTTTGGAAGGGGAAAGCGTTTCCAAAGAGCTCAGCAGGTTACTTCAGCTGAACATGATTTTGAGGCAAGCCTGGAGTGTATGCATTCCTAGGGGGATGAAGGCTATCATAAAATTTCTCTGTCTGATTAATGGGATAACTTTCCTTTTAGGACTGGGGAGTGTTGGGGTGTTTTTGTGGTGGTGCATTGTTTGGGCTTTTGGGGTTTTTTTTTCACTTTGCTACATTTCTCAGACTATTTTAAAAAAATATTTTTGCTAGACTGTATTACCAAAATTGATTTTAAAATGTGCCTTTTTAAGCTTTTATTTTAAAAGATAAATCATTGCATTTCAAGATGCTTCATGAACAAGGACAAAGCAAATAAGATCTGTCTTCTGATAGTACAAGGTACAAAAAAAACCCAACACAAAAAACAGCCAACACCAACACCCTGCCTTGTCTTGGGACTTGCTGTGAAATTTGCAGTGACAGATTGCTTCTAATGAACTTACTTCCACTGCATTAATCTGTTAAGTAACATTTAACTTTTCTTTTCATGATTATACTATTGAGATTTTCCTAAGCAGCCTTATTTCTACAGCAGGCTGATCAGTTTGTGTCAAATGTCAACCTCCACTGAGAAAGATCCATTAGCTTTCATTGAACCAAACCACTAAAACAATAATCGAAAAGTTTTGAAACTGTATAATGTGAATATATGTATGTATACATGTGTGTAACACATAGGTAATAAAACAGGTTTATAATACCAATCTAGATAATTACACTTTCCAATTTGTTGTTTTGATGATCAGAAACACATTCCTTTTTGGATTTTGTACACTGATAGTTTTGTGTTACATTGTGATCTCTTGTAGTCCATGACCTTACCTTTACCTTACCAGCACGTTTTTGGTGGGATTAGTCAGAACCATGCTCTATAAAGCAAAAAGCACATTATTTGTATTAACTCAGAAGTCCAGTCTCGAGGGATTGTGGTCAAAGATTATCAATTTTTAGTCTATTAAATTTAATTTGAAAGGCTTAATAATGAGCTTGTAGCTGCAGGGGTGGTTTTGTTTTTTTTTTTTGTCTTTGGTTTCTTAATTTTGAAAGCGAGGGGTGAATTCGTGTGAAAATAGTCAGTATGGTCCCAGAAGATGCACACGATCCTCCACAGCACGATCTGTTTCTTTATGCAAGAGTGAGTGGAACCGCTATGGGCAGCAATAATAGTGAGCTTCTGTGTGATACGGTTTCAGATACTTGGATCACTCAGTGTCGCTTATACAAACCCAGTGTGCAGCAAGTTAGAGGTGACACACTGTCTTGTTAAACTGGAGGTCTCAGATTTGACTAAGTTCCTGTTGAGAGCATTTACCTTGATATTTACCTGCCCTTATTTATGGTAGTCAAAGCAGGCCATTGAAATTAAGCATCTGCTAGTTTACGTGTTAACGGGGCGTCTGCTAGCCTTAACCATTTTCTGAAGCCTTGAAAGTATCCTGGTATTTCTGTGCTTTTTCCATCAGCTAGTGAGGACAAACTGAAAGTCAATTTATCTGGTGTCATGTATCAAAACTGGATGTTAAAAAAGAATCATAGCATCGTTTATGGACCAGAATAATTCTAGGGTATTTAATTGCTGTGAGCATGCAAAACTTAACCATCATATTGTGGATTGCCACATAAGTATTGATCTGTGCATTTTACGACCACTAAATTTCTTTTGAAACAAAGTGGAATTTATGAACTGCAACTGAAATCCATATTTGTTTTGGAAAAAAGATTTAAGAAATGTTTTAATGAAACATTTGTTATTTTGTGGTTATTATTTGAATGAGTGCTTTCCTAATTATATGAAATGCTTGTTTTCCTCAGGGTTTGCCTGACAGGAAACAGCAAAATGCTATGTTACAGCTTGTTAGTAATGGCTTCTTTTATATATATATATATATATATATATATATATATTTCTCAGCTGTGAGGATTTGTCTCTCATTCTTCTGCATTCGGAACTTTAATTTTCCTTTATGGAAGAGGGGTGGAAGAGAAACTTATAAATATTATAACACCGGAATGGAGTCACAGCAGAGGTGTTGACACAAAATTGTTTTAACATTTATTTACATAAGTAATTAAGAACTGAAGAGACAACCTTAAAATAAAATCATGGGGGAAAGTCTTATGCATGGCAAAATCTGTTCTTTCATTACTGCATACTTTTAGCACTCATTTACATTGTTATTTCCCGAAGTCCCTGCAACTGTTAAATTATGCAAATCAACTTACCATAATATTCAGTGCTGAAATGTTTTATTTAATAGCAGTCATTAATTTATTTCTCTAATCGAATCCACTAGGAAATAATTTTAAATGTATCATTTTGTTTCAAATAAGTCCCAGTTCACCAGAACAAGAAAAGCTGTTGGGCCTTACAATCGTGGTTTTTTTCAACCCGTACATGACAATTCAGCAGTGATGCTCCTCTCTTTCCCTCCCATTTACCCAGTAATTTTGCATAATGGGAGAATCAAACAACATATTTAAACATGACATAACCAGGTATTTTATAATGCAATTAATAACTAGTGTTGTTAATGCATCTGCTCGAAGTGGAGCATTGTAAGAAAAAGAAGAGTTGAACCAGACCTGAGCGAACTAGGGTAGCACCTCTGAGAGATGGTGAAGACAATGATAATGAGATTAAAAAAGAAAAAAGAAATCCTTGTATAGCTCCGGGTCTCTGATTCACGTGATCTTTAGAATAGAATACAAGGACGTCTTGAATGCTGCAACGAGGTAAATTCAAGCAGTTTCTGGATCTCCACGGGGGAACTGATTTTTTTTTTTTCCCCAAGCCTTAGTAGAAGGGAAGCAGGAAATTTTCCTGTTGATTCATCCTTCTGCCATGTGTATTTCAAATGTACCTCAAAATTCCCCTCCCCTACATAGCACATGATTTAGTTTACTGTGATCACAAGAAGGAGCATGATATGGAGTTAGATCTGCCCTAGGCTTTGGGAGAGCTAAACATAATCTAAAGGTTCTGAGATGTGGAATTACTACTCCAGTAACATACAGAGTTTCTTTTTGTCAGAAGAAGCTATTGTATTTGAAATCCTGAATTTTAGGTATAAAATACAAAGCTTTACATGTATATATTTAAAAGCAAAACCTGGATTTTCTTTCTGCTAAACTCTAAACCTTCACACCCCCTGCCCCCATCCCAATACTCTTGTGCAGCTGTGGCAGGAAATTAAATTCAGTGCAGGACTGGAGATTGCAATCATCTCTCCTCCTGTATCTGACACATTTTAACTTGTTCCATTGCAGGGAAGTTCTGGCAACTTGTTTCAAATATTTTTGCAGGGACAAATAAGGTTAACTTTGCACCATTTAAAAGCTACAGGGAGCAGAATATCCTGTTGTCTTTGAGAACGTGCAAATGAGATTCTTGTCTAATTGAAAAATAGGACATTTCTGGGTTAATTGCTGGAAATGACCAATTATCCAAACACCTCCAATAAAAGAAACGCCACCCCGCCTCTGCTTTCTTTCTTCAAAGAAATTATCATCTTTAATCTGTAGCACGTTTACAAGAAGACTACATGATTCTTATTACATTATTATTATTACTCAGCTTTGTGAATAACTGGTAAGATTGTTTCCCAGCTGCCTTATTTGCCTTTTGAAATTACATGAAGTAACAGTTCTTATGACAGTGGATTGCCTCAAACCTGTCGGTGTCCATCTTGGTGACAAGTTACAGGTCCTTAAGCACACAAAGTGGTGTGAAAAAGTAGGTAGGTGGCCATCACCTCATATTTTCCCATCTTCCCTCTAAACAATTTAATCCAGCCCTAAACAGGATAATTCCTTCAACATCCATTATTCCTTCTTATCTTTGCTTCTAAAATTGTTGCTGTAGGAGGCAGAGGAATTAAAGGAGTGGGGAACCTGACCATTTTTATATGGGTTGAAGGACAAAACAAGGTTGCTCTGGTCTCATCATCCTTTCTCTCCTCTACCCCAGCCCCTCTTCTGCAGTTAGGCATCTGGAAATGAGGAAGAACATTCCTGGATTTAATCTTTAGAGCAATCTATAAGTGTTTATAGGTTTCTTTATATATTTCCATGTTTTTCATGAAACCCTGACATAAAATTAATAGCATGATGGAGTGTATGTGTGTTTTTGCCTAGTTAATGATGCTTACCTCAGATCACTGAATATATGTAAAAATCAGGACTTAAAAGATATTAGGAGAATAAGTAGGTCTTTTGGAGAATTCTTATATTTATTTGATTTGAAAAGTAGGAAGTTCTTAATACTGTATAAATGCTTATCTTCATGCTTGGGAGAGGTTTTTTTAATTATCTTCTGAATCAATAATTAATTCAAAACAAGAATGGCACACAGAAAAGGTCTTAACTTTAGCCAAAATAATGTAAGCTGCCTTAGACTAGTGTCGCGATATATAGATATTATATTGTGACAGAATTAAATGTTCTGTTTATTTTAACTAAAACAAAACAATAAGCAAAAGCAGTGAGCAAAATCAGTGGTCATCGCCTCTTCTTCCCTTCCTCTTACTTTGTTCTTGGCAGATTTCCCATCTGTGATTATATATTCCTGCATTCCCAAGACATAAAGCACTCTGCTGAATCTCAATGACAAGGAAAAGTCTCAGCAGGTTTATTCTAGCAATCTGACCTTTCCTCTGTCAACTTGTTTACTTACAAACAGTTCCGCATCTTTGATTCAACCTGCAGTTTACTGAAAAGCAAGAAGCAAAACTTCTGAGTCTGCCTCTACTTCTTTGGTCTGTAATTTGTTTCAAAATAATAGTTTAGAGGATTAGAGAGAGGTTGTTGGGGTTTTTTATTTCTTAGGAGCCCAGGATCTCAGGCTTGGAATTTTGTAGGCACTTTTTACTATCTTGAAATGCTGTTTGCCTCACTGCAGTGCTGGATGTTAATCAGATCAAATGGAGGCAACCAGCTGCTAACACTTCAGTTCCTGTTGCTTCTACATAGAGGTAAAACACAGTAGGTAAAATGCCAGCTCATCAGTCCTAGGCTTTTTTTCAGTAGAATTTCTTGAGGGTGACCTAGAAATACTTGTACAAGCTCACCAGTGTGAGAGAAGCCACTTGTGAGGGAGGAGCAGCTGTGGGCTTGAGGAATGAGGGAAGCTTCTGTCAAACCTCTCAGTGACTCACCTGTCAGCCTGAGCCTTGCTTTCAGGAATAATAGTTTTCATCTAGATCTAGGTCCCTCATCCCCTACCATGTTTTTGTCTGTCCCCACTGACTAGGCTTGTCTTAGCTAAACCGAATCTACCAAATCTACCTAACCCTAGCACTTTCTGTGAGCATACATGATTTTCCATTGGTTTTGCTGGTTGTGAAAAATTGTAGGTATTGGGGTTTTTTAATCATAACAACATGGTAGAGACTGAACTGGTATGTACAAGGTTTCTTTTTAAATTTAACAGAACTTCCTTAGCCGAAGGCGCTCCAAAGCTCAGCTAGCACGTCTGCTTTTATTAGGATGTCTATTCTTGTTACGTATCACAGTGTGTATTATAAAACCATCCTGACTCTTCTTTCCCTCCTTCTCCTTTCAGGATTTGGTTGTACTGATGAGTTGTTTGGAGGTTTTTTTAAGCTAATAAGACACTGACTTAGAAGGTGTTCAGACAAAGAAATGTTTGCATAAGCTAACTACCACTTTGGTTGTCATTTGTAGATGTCCCTAGGCTTCTCCTCCCCCACATTTCTCCCTAAAGAGCCTCTCTCTGTTCATGGCTTGAGAGGATGCTGGAAGACATTCCCGTTGCCTGGCAAGTGCTCGTAGTTATGGGGATGCCCAGGGTGGCAAGGTGGGCTTCTCTACCAGCAGTCAGTGAAGACAGCTGGTAGTAAGGATTTTTTTTCAGTTCGGAAATTACTTCCCCGATCGTTTGCTGTACCTGTTAACAATTAGCATTAACTACAAATAATGTGTTGGTTACTCATTAAAGTCCAGATTTTGAAGTTATTTATATGACCAAGTTCTGTGGGTTTCAGTATTGAAAACTTGAATAACTTTATGAAAGATAAAAGTGACTTCTCAAACTTCACAAACATCTACACTCAGTTCATTTCCCTGAGAGCACTCAGTTTCATTTCCCTGACAGCCATCTGCTACACTGCTGCAAATCTTACATGTAGAAAGTGGATGAGGGACCTTAAAGTGTATTTGCATATTGGTTGCTTGTAAGTTAGATTCTATTAAGAAGATGGTGGCTAAGAGACTACTTTTTGGGGTTGTTTTTTTGGTGGTTTAGTTGTGGGGTTTTTTTTCCCAAGCATATGGCATGTACCTGAAGGTGTGCAAACAAAAATTATTCCTTGCCTTTCTTTACTGTGCGTTTTTACTGGGAACTTTTAGTGTTTTGTGTCCTGCTTTGTTGATCTTCATCATCAGAGATGTTTATCTACTTCTTCTGAGTTTGTTTACCAAGATATGATTAATTTGTGTGGAATAAATAATAAATTATTTAAATGTCCCTGCCTATCTGCAAAGATTGTTGTGTAAACTGTACAAAGGATCAATGTTAGTGATGTTTAGTGCCCTTTAATGACACCAGTTTCACCACAAACTTTGAAGCCATTAGTACCTGTTAATAGTCTCCAGAGCTATCCACCTGAAATTCTGAAGTGGTTCAATACTTTTACATTTCACCAAGCACATAATTATATTGCTGTTATTCAAAGAAATCTATGTAAGTATACTCTGTACTTCTTTCTCATGATACAAATAAAACTGCAAATTTATAAGAGGGGTTTTTTGAGTAGGCTGAAATCTTGTGTGACTTGAGAAGACAATGTGAAAAGAATGCTGACTAAAAAGAAATAAGATATCTAACTAACCTTAGTCTGAGTGAGTTAGTAATAGTGCTGGTACAGCCTACACTCTCAGGCAGAAATTTCATCTGTGAGGTATCTGTTTGTCTTAATCATATGGCTTAGAATAAAGCTTTCTTAAAACTGTAGTGCCCCTTCTGATTTCAGTGAAGATTCAGTCCTAAAAAAACTTCTTGTGAATGCATGTTCTGGATGAGGCTGAAGCCTGAGGATTGAACTACTTTTTGCCTGCCACATGAGTGTACTCAGAAAGATATGGGAAAACTAGTCTGTTTGTGGAATTCAAATGTACAAGATAGCCCTTTTTACTGACAAATTTGTTTTCAAGTTTTAAGTACTAATAAATAATAGATCTGTATTTTTAATAGAGTGAAATTATGTAGAGTTAGGAAAGTGATTTGAAACTAAGTACATCTTCGAAGGTTAAAGAGTAATCCATCCTTAAAGTAATCTGAAGACCATTAGTCTTCATGTGGTGCCCAGCAACAAGACAAGGGGTCACGGGCACAAACTGCAACACATGAAGTTCCATCTGAATATGAGGAAAAACTTCTTTACTTTGAGGGGAAGAGATCACTGGCACAGGCTGCCCAGAGAGGCTGTGGAGTCTCCTTCTTGGGAGACATTCCAAACCCACCTGAGCATGATCCTGTTCCATACCTTACTGTTTCATACCTGATCCTGTTCCAGACCATAGATTACAACCTATGTTGTAAAAGTAAAATGTGTGTCCTCTCTAAATAGGTAGAGAATTTGATTTGAGAAGAAATCAAAGTCCTAATTCTAGCCTTAACAGCCTGCGTAAGATTTCTGACCATGGAAGACAGCAGAGCCCTTTCCACACTGAAAGTGGACAAATGCCTGATATTGGTAAAAAGTAATGCAATAAATGGAAAAGGATAGAAAGCCCTTAGTGGTAGCGCTTTGAATATTAATATTCTGCTTCACAGGAGTTCTGAAACTGCTTGGCAGGTTCATAAACTGCTCCTGAGGGAAATGCTCTGACCAACAGAAAGGCAGCAACAGCTAGAGAGAATACGTATCTGTTTACATATTGAGTTGTGCAGGGATTTTGTAAAAGCTGTGTATCATTTCAGCCTGCCTTCTACCTATCTAGTCAAGGAAGAAAGATGCCTCCTTGCTGAAATACTTAACACAAAAAATAGGAAGAATAACAAACCCAACAACTTCCCAGTAATTTTTTTTTTTTTTTTTTTCTCCAAAAAAAAGGCCAAACATAGAGACAGCACAGCATTTCACAGAATGTTCAGGGTTGGAAGTGACCTCAGGAGAACATCTACAACAATCCCCCTTCTAAAACAGGTTCACCTACAGCAGGTTGCACAGGATCATGTTCAGGTGGGTTTGGAATGTCTCCCAAGAAGGAGACTCCACAGCCTCTCTGGGCAGCCTGTGCCAATGATCTCTTGCCCTCAAAGTAAAGAAGTTTTTCCTCATATTCAGACAGAACTTCATGTGTTGCAGTTTGTGCCCGTGGCCCCTTGTCCTGTTGCTAGGCACCACAAAAAAACATCTGGCCCATCGTCTTGACACCTGTCCTTCAGAGATCTGTACGCATTGATAAGATCCCTCTCAGCCTTCTCTTCTCCAGGCTGAACAGGCCCAGCTCTCTCAGCCTTTCCTCACCAGGGAGATGCTCCAGCCCCCTCACCGCCTCTGGACCCTCTGCTGGACCCTCTCCAGCAGCTCCCTGTCTCTCTTGAACTGGGCAGCCCAGCAGGGGACACAGCACTCCAGATGGGGCCTCACCGGGGCAGAGCAGAGGGGGAGGATCACCTCCCTCGGCCTGCTGGACATGCTCCTCCTCACACCCCCCAGGATCCCACTGGCCTTGGCCACCAGGGCACAGTGCTGGCTCGTGGGCAACTTGCTGTCCACCAGGGCTCCCAGGTCCTTCTGCACAGAGCTGCCTTCCAGCAGGTCAGCCCCAGCCTGTACTGGTGCAGGGGGCTGTTCCTCCCCAGCTGCAGGACCCCGCACTCGCCCTTGTTGAACTGCATTAGGCTCCTCTCTGCCCAGCTCTCCAGCCTGCCCAGGTCTCGCTGAAGGGCCGCGCAGCCTCTGCTGTATCAGCCGCTCCTGCCAGGTCTGTCCCACCAGCAGCCTTGCGGAGGGTGCGCTCTGTCCCTGCACCCAGGGCACTGGTGGATAAGCTGGACAGGACTGGACCCAGCACTGACCCCTGGGGCACACCGCTGGCCACAGGCCTCCAGCCTGACTGCGCCGCTGGTCACAGCCCCCTGAGCTCTGCCGTTCGGCCAGTTCTCAACCCACCTCGCTGTCCACTCATCCAACCCACACTGCCTGGGCTTCCCTCTGAGGATGTTATGGCAGACAGTGCCAAAAGCCTTGCTGAGGTCAAGGCACACAACATCCTCCGCTCTCTCCTCACCTACCCAGCCAGTCGCTGCATCATAGTAGGCTTTTAGGTTGGTCAGGCACGATTTCCCCTTGGTGAATCCATGTTGATTACTCCTGATAACCTTCTTTTCCTCCACATGTTTTGAGGTGACATCCAGGATGAGCTGTTCCATCACCTTTTTTTCCAGGGCTGGAGGTGAGGCTAACCAGCCTGTATTTTCCTGGGTCCTTCTTCTTGCCCTTTGTGAAGACTGGAGTGACATTGGCTTTTGTGCAGTCCTCAGGCACCTCTCCTGTCCTCCATGACCTTTCAAAGATGATGGAGAGTAGCTTAGCAATAGCATCTGCCAGCTTCCTCAGCACTCCCCTATATTGGCAATAAGGTACATATTACACAATATGCTCAAAACCATAGGCTTTTTTCTGAGTCAGAGTCGTTGGCCTTTAGTCAACTGCATCATTGCTGCTAGTAGATGCCACCAGAAGACTGATAACAAAACTCACCTCCATTAAATGTATTTGCTCAGCAGGTGTCTGTCATTGGAAATGAAGTTAAATTCATGCTTCACTCTGAAATCTAGCAATATGATCTTTGGTATGCTTTAGTCCTGCAAATTGAAGTGATAGCTGACTTAATCTTCTCTGTCAGACATTTATTTACATTTCGCACATGGAGATGTTTTGCATGTTTAGAAAGCCACTGGAATCTGTTGCAATAAAAAATATTTTTTAGAATAAGGTTCATCTGTCATAAACAGGAATTATATTTCATTGTAATGTGATGAATGCGTATTTGTATAAGAAATGAGATATCTTGATGATCTTGCACATACATCTTTGCAGTTACTGGTGTGCTTTTTTCTAAGAAGCAAGTTCTTTGGCAAAAATAAGATGCTGATGTGCAATGTTTACTTTAGAATGCCACGGGTACTTGATGTTCTAGTAATCCCTAAAACAACCTGAGAATCTCTTACATAGTGCAGAATTGCCCCTGGAAACTTCAGTAATTCCTAAAAAACACATGGATGAGATCTTAGGGTGGGCTAGTGGCCACAGTAGCAGGATTCCAATTTCCACATACTTTGTCACTTTGTTGGACTCTCTATGTTGATGAAGTGGAATGCCTTTGGCATTACTTTGCCTTCTATGTGACCATTGTGGCAGCTCCAGTATTAAATGTCTGCTAATATATATGCCCCATGGGGACGTTCATTCAACTGTGCAGCTTGAGCTTTCCCATCAGCTATTCATCATCTCTGAAGTAAAGTAGTAGGTCACATAGCAGTGGGACAGGTTGTTCTCACCATTGCTCCCTTTGTGGTAAGGAAAGTTGAAATGAGAAGAGCTTGAAACAGCAAAGTTTGTGTTGCCAAACAGGAATGAAGTGGAAATATCTGATTGTTTTCCACTTTAAAGTCTAGTTGAAGTTTGTTTATTAGGTAACACTCAATTATCTTGCTCAGAAGAAAAAAAAAAAAAAGAAAAAAAAGTGGGCAAGCTGTAGAGGAATGAAGGCAGTGGGTTGATTGGCATGGATAACATGCAGCTGTGGCCTTGCCTCAGAGGCAGTGGGTTGATTGACATGGATGCTGTGCAGCTGTAGCTCGTTCCACTAAGTGGTTAAATAGCCCTGAGGATTGTGGGAGAGGAGGTTGGGTGGATGAGGAGCAGTGTGGTCTGGCCTCTGGAGGAAGGAGGAACAGCACAGACAGTAGAATCTGACCTATGTTAAAAGCCTCGTTGCAGCCTGCTGGTTTGTTTGTGATGCAACGGCAAGCTGTTCTCAGATCTTTTTGTTTTGTATTAACTTGGGCTGGACTCTTAAAATACGATGTTTTCTTTTGTATTTGTAAAAGTATGGTTATGTTAAATGAAGCTTAATATATTACTTTGTTAAAAACAATAATGCAGTGAATGTCTCTGAAGTGCAAGCCCTCTCTCTGATTAACCTACTTGCCTTCATATTTAGAATAATCATATCACGTAATTTTTAATAAAGTGAAACTATACGGAATGATGTAAGATGCTTTAATAGAATAATCTGTTTTGGAACTGATATGTCAAATTATAACATGATATGGAAATATAGAAAATTGTAAATATGTAAAAATAATTTGTTGTTTGAGAGCAGCAACATGTTTCAGTGCTCTCATGTATTGTTTGATCATGGGGAAAGAAAGGAATATTTGTGGAAGATCAAACAAGAACATGTACCGGATAGATTATTACAGTTCACAAAGTCTGAGCCTTTTCCTCTAAAATTCATCTGACACCTATAGCTTCATCTGGGGGTGGTGGTGACTTTCAGCATAACAGAATTTTTTTCTGTATAACGTTCAGGATGGTCAGATCTATTACTTAAAAAAAATACACCAAAAATCTGTAAGTAATAGGTTCTAATGTATTTGGTAAACTTATCTTAAGGGTTACTTCACATTTTACTTCAATACCATTTGGAATACTAAATTTGAACAGTGTTACAGTCAATCCCACCTGTGGCCAGATAACTGTCTAGTCTGCGTACAGCGGATCAATGGCATGATATTTGCACACACTTGAGAAGAATTTCTGTAAGTGTGTGTGTATATAAATGCTTGGTAGCTTAATACTTACCAGGTGCAATTTAACACAAAAAAACCCACCCCAAAAATAACAAAATCCCCTGTGGTTTGTCTCAGTTGCTGTGCATGCCAAGTAGAATAGAAATTCCCTTGCTTAACCATCAGTGAATAATATGATAATCTTTCAGCATTCCAGTATGTCTTCTCATGAAGGAAATATGTTTGAGTTAAATAAAAACAAATAACAGTAAAGTCAAGGATGTATTTCTGTTCCAGTTGGCATTTTAAGTAGCAGACTCCTGATTTGTGGCATTCAGCTCAAGTAAGGGGTAATTCCTTTTGGAAGAGCAGAGGAAATACTCTCCCCCCACCCACCTCCTGCAAAAGCACCAGTAGAGCTGCCTTTCAGTGACCTGCCACTTGTCCTGGCTTTTGTATATAACTCCCTCAAAGCATGGGCATCACGGCAGATCCTCAGTTCCTCCAGTTCCCTGGTCTGTCTCAAGCCCTGCAAACACTTGCATGCCTATCCAGAGGGAAGCCTTGTGCCAAGTACTTGATGTGAATGTAGCATGTGGCTTCTTCAGTTCATGCTACCTAGTCTTCCTCTGAACTGCTGGTAACACTGCTTTTGCAGCTGAAAAATAGGGATGTAGAGTTTGCTGCTACCTGCTTGCTTGTTTTTCCCCTGCTGTGTTCTTCAGTTATCAGGCATTGTATTCTGTTGTTAAAATGAGTTGTCTCTCAGCCATATTACCACTGTGTTTATTTTTACTAGCTTCTTGTAATTTGACTACAATTCATATTATTGTTATTGACGTAGCAACCTGTTTCCTTATAAAAGGAATAAAATGGCAGACAGCAACTCTGCCTTTTTCAAATGGCTTGCAACTGACCCAAGTGCAAGACTAGAACTTCTAGCAAGCTGAACCCTCAGTATCTGCATTTCAAACCATCTGCATTTTGAACCATTTTTACTTTCTTTCTGGTTTGCGTTGCACAGGTCTGTTCCTTCGAAATTACTGTTATCCTGTGTTTAAAATACCTGATCAGATGCCTTCAGAGTCATGGCTGGCTCTGCTACAGACACAGTCTGTGTACTTCCCAGAGGGCAGGAACCATGGGTGGTTCTTCCAAAGCTTTTAAAATTGTGGGGGAGGCTGCTGAAGGTCTGGGGAAAAGCGTAGTAGAATTGGATTCATAAGTCTGAGGAAGTAACATAGTCTAGTACCTGTTCTATAGTAATTATGTCTTGTTAAATTGCATGCTACAGGGAACTTCCAGTCCCATATCAGTTTAGGCCACTGCATATAGCTGCTTTTTTCTTTTTAAACTTGTCACATGTCTTAAACTGCACATAATATATGATATGGAGATTGTATCAGTCGTATTTCTAAACACAAGATTTCTGGTTTCCTTTCCCTACTTTGATGTCAGGGTTTTGACAACTGCCCTTTACTTGTGTGCCTACCTGCTGCAGCTGGGGGCCCAGCTTATATGCCATATTTAGTTTTTAAAGCTATATTATTTTTCCTTTGATTTTTTTCCTTTTTTTTCTTTTTTTTCATTACTCTCAAAGGATTTTGTTTTCATGGTATTTTTCTTTTATTCTCTCTTTCGTACTAATAGAAATGAGCCCATCCAGGTTCAGTACTTGGGAGTTTCGGGTTGGGGTTTTTTTTTTGTTTCTGTAGTTTTCCAGCTTCCCTGTTGTTTACAAGGTTTGCATAGACATGCTACACTCTACAGACATTACACTCTAGTCTGGCATTACATTGTGTAATCATTTGTAATCAAAATTGCTTCAGACGATTTAGCAAGCAACACTGAATGCAACTGCTAAGTATAGGAAGTATGGAAGTAGAGCCTGATTTAGAGCCTACTCTGAGATCTTAAAGCATAAAACTAATGGTGCTAAAATGGTAATGTGGAGACAACTATATGTTATCTGAGGCTGGCACGATAGAAGCCTAAATTACGTTATTACTGTACTGTAGCCTTCACATGTAACAAATACCGCTATGCATAAGCAGAGCACGGAGAGAAATAAAATCAGCCCTGTCTGTCAAACGTGAATTCACAGATCCATCTGAAGAGGGTGTTCTGTGTATTTGTACAGTTCTGTGCCCGATGGATTCCTTGTTTTGAAAAAAGTGCAGTTCTGCTAAGGATTTTAAGATCAAAAGGGTTCTTCTGCTTCAAATTAAAATTGAGTCAGAGGACTTAATTTCCTTATTTTTATCCAACTTTTTTCCGTAGCAATAAAATACAAATATTAGATAAGTCTTTAAAAGTATAATAAAACATTACTGTGAATAATACACTGTTGAGAGGATGCAGGTGTAATTTATTTCCTCTTACTCATTATTTTGGAAAAAGATTGTGTTAAAATTTTAATGGAAATACATTTTTGAACCTTAGTCTGAAGGACCTGTATGCAGATAATAGGATATAAAAAGAGAAGTTCCGATTCCAGTTTTAAAACAAACATTTATTTTTAAGATATAGAGAAGTTACTTGTTTTCTATAAATCCTAGTGTTACTATACATTAAAAAATGTAATGAGGAAATCATGTTTGGACATGTCTTATGAAAAGCCAGGACATTGATGGTGTAAAACAACTGCATCCAAGCTATGTTTTCATAGCTGTCCTTGGGGAAAATGAGATGGCTTATCCTAGCAAATGGTTAATTTCCAAAGTGTTCAGGAAAAGTGAAGGAAAATACTGATTAGAAGGAAAAGGAAAGGAGCCTACACCTTGAGGGAGGAAATCTGAATTGGAACTGTGAAGCTAAGAAAATTCCACTCCTGGTGTCTACTTGTGTGGTACTGGTATTTCAATTTCATGGTCTGCTATCCAAAAAAACCCTTGTTCATAGTTTTCAACTCAAGTGGTGAGAGTGTGGTACATATGGCCAGGGTGTCTGAATGGGTTCACAGACAAACAATTGGGTTTAATGGAGAAGGTGAAGTACTTGAGATAGATGAGCTTGTTGGCTTTTACCTGGAAAGGTAAAAAACAAAAACAAAACAACATTTACCCTGGAAAAAGAAAATTCTTGTTGAAGGAAAAGAAAACAGGGATAGAGGTGATTGTGTTTCGTGGTGCAGAATGGTGAAGAGAAATATCCTTGCAGTCTGTGGCTGAAGAAGTTAGATATGATTTTTACTTCTGAAGGTGGCTATAAGCCTTTTTCATTAGCTTCCTCTAACACCATCTCTGTATTTAATTTATAGAATTTGAAATTTAACACTGACTTTAGTGGTGCTGGCATTGATTTGCAACAATTTCAGACAAATGCAGCTTAAATGGGTTTCTAACATAAGCTAACATGTTGTTCTATTGATGTGTTAATTAAGCTCTTAATTAGATGGTGGTAGACTATGACAATATTATGTGATGTGGCAGGATCCCCAAACTGTTCCTGAAAAGTTGTGTGTTGAAAAAGAAAATGTGGGATATTGAAGGTGAGATGTTAATTTCTACTAAGATGGTAGTAATGCAGTTTTTAAAATCAAACATATTTTGTTTTGCCCAGAAAAGATATGGCTTCAAATCTATTCTTTTACAGTGCCTAACATTTTGATTTAGTAATCTAATTCTGAAATGTTTTCTTTTAATTTGTATTTTTGCTTATATTTATTTATTGGCCTTTTCATTCCCTTGCAGTAAGTTGTTTGCAATTTAAGGGATTTTAATTTAATTTTTCAAAGTCTTTAGAAACCGGAGGTTGGCATTGCTACTTATAGAAATGTCCAGGTACCAAATTCAGCACCCTCCTGATGAACAGCATGGAAGACACAAATCTTCCCCAGGAGCATTTCATTTGCCTGTGAAGACAGTGTCTTTTCAATTGAAAGGAATTTATTATTATGAAAAATCAAAAGGCGTTCAGTCTTTTGGTGATAAATTGTCAGACAAGACTTCTTCTGAAGACAAAGGCATTGATAAAATATTTATACTGAAACTTGTAGCAGGCAAAGGGATTGTGAGGTTCTAGTTGTGAGGTTCCCAAGACAATTAACTTTTGGTATTTTTTTTAGCTTGAGTGATCTGAAGGTGAAGAATAAGGATCACATGGAATTCATTAGTGAGTTAAGCCAGAGTCAGAAGCCACTGATGCTGTTGTTTCACTTACAGTGACGAACACAGAAGTTGCAGTGACAAGTTGCTTTTTTTTTTTTTTTTTTTTTTTTTTACAGCTGAGTGATGTAACCTGTGCCTGGGCTGTAGTACAGTAGTGACTGGTCAATAAAATGAGGGTGAGGTGGCAGCAGAGAATTTTGTTTTAAATACTCTGATTGTTACCCTAGTCCTTAACTATACTTGGATCTTTGACTATTTTTTTTAATACATTTAAAATCTTTCAAATGTTCTTTATGTCTGCACAGTGGAATGATTTTCCATTGCTATGGAAAGACAGCTGCCCCCTGAAGCTATTTACAGCCACTGCAGCCCAAATAGCTGCTCTGGACACTTCTACAACTGATACATCCCTACAGGTGGGAGACATTGGCTGTCCCAGGAGAAGAAAGAAAAGAAAAAAAAGCTGTTGTAAAGAAGATAATAGTGTATCTGTATAGTATTTTTTGATTCTTGATTTTTAGATTACCTGCTAATGCTGTGAACTATAATTATTTACCTCACCCCCAGTTTACAACTGGACGACACTACTATGTAAGCCTAGAGTTGTAACAGTGGATAATTTCAAGCTTCAAAGCTCCCAGCATAGATGTGTCCAGAAGTCCATTCTGCACTCTGAACTGTGGTTTTCAATTACTGCGCACAAAGGCCATGATTTCCAACCCTATTGTTCTGCTTTCCGCTAGCTTTTCTAACCTCTGATTTATTATACCAGAGTGAGATAAGAGTCAGTAAGTTAAAATGTGTCTATTTTGATGGGGGATGGGATGGGAGGAAAGGCTACAAATCCTTTTAGTAAAACTGAATGCTCTCTTGGTGGCTGCTTCGTTGGGGTTTATTAGCTCACCTGCCTTCAAATGGGTCCTGTAGGTGCTTTGACAAATGGATTGAGAGATTGCCTAGTAAGCTCCTCTGCTTCCTGCAAGTACTTCTGTGCCCTATGTAGATGATTTGTAACTTCCTATGCCAATATGTCTCTGTAAATTACACCAGAGACCCCTTTGCCTTCCAAAGCCACAGCATGACTTGGAAGGGGAAAGGAGTGAAAGCTGAAGAATGATGCTGACAGAAAAAGTATTAATAGAGTTTCAATACCTTAATTTTCTAAATGCATATTGAGCAAAGAGATGTCTTTTTCCCTCACTAGTTCTTGCCACTCAAGGCGGTATGTGCTGCTTGCACCTGGAGTTGTAAGACCAGTTCTCTCTTCTGCCAGCTACTGGGGTTCTAATTTGAATCTCCTCCTCATAAATTGCATCTCTTGTGGCTTCTCCCTGCATTACCTTTGTTCCTCAATTGATACTTCAGACTTTTGAGTTTGGCTTGTCCCAACATCACCCCTGCCTTGAAAGAGAAGTTTAGACTTTACATAAGGACTTGAATTATTCACAGCTGTTGACAAGATAACATATTTGGTATTTCCTGATATTTAGAGAATATTTTTCTCTAACGAGATGAAAGTTGTGGGTGTTTCTGATGCATGAATAAAGTGGGGAGATAATGCTTAAAAACAACAACAAACAAATCCAAACCATTACACATGTAATAATTTCATCTCACCCTGGATATACTGAGGTAGGCAAGTGTGATATTTTTACAGAGAGAAGAATGGAGGAACGTAGCATAAAGTTAAGTGTCATTTCCAAGGCTCAGTCTCAGGATCTGGGTATTCCACAGTCCTATGGTTCAATCCCCTCCCTGTTTTTAAATAACTTTTTAGTTTTCTGCAAGATCCTGCAGGTTGAAATTCAGGGCAGCACCCACAGGTGAAGGACATTTTGGTGGTATATAGGCTAAAGTGACTTCTGAGTATTTTTTTTGCATGCTTTAAGTCAAATGCAAAATATCTGGCTCCATACTGGGATAACTGGGTAGTTACAGTAACATCTGACTGATTTTTTTGTGGTAACAACTTACTAGGGACCTGATGGGCCACATTTTGGGGGCTGAAAAACTGTTGTATAGAACAGGTGTTTGATTTTAATCAATTCTGGAAATGTTTCCTTCTCTATGTAAAATATTCCCATGCATATATATTTGTATGTATGTATTAAGGCAAGGAATAGTACTGTGATAACTCACTATGTGAACTTCTTTGTAGATATCTTTATCTTGTAATTTCTTCTGAGGGTTTTACTGTCAAAGCTGGTCTCAACATTTTAAGACTGACCATTAAATTATATCCAAAATGAATAGCATTTGAATGTCGAAGATACTGACAGATGTTTTTTAGAAGACGGAAGTTTTTTAGAAAGTAGGATTGTCAAGTTTTAAACATCTCTGGCAAATTCTTTTGGTACTTTGTGTTCTGATTTCACGTAACATATTCCCTGCTTTTTTATAGCATTGCTTCATTCTGAAGTCAGTGAGGAGAGATTATTTCTGAGAGAAAAGATGCCTAAGAAAGTTCAGTAAAATCTTGGCTTGTTTTGTAATTGAGCAGGTTTTGGTGTCTTTTTTTCTTATTTAAGCAAATGCATGGAGTGGTGGTGGGAGAAGCTTTCTGTTTCTGCTTCCTTCCTAGAAGGCTAGCCTGTTCTCTGGCTGGCCCTCAGTAATTTCTGCTTCGATTTTGGATCTGTATTTTTCTATCGGCAATTAATTTCAGAAAAATTAGAGGGTTTGAGCAATTTTTTACCTGCAGTTGTTGTTCTATGTTGGTACAGGAGGATAATTTTTGATCCCACTTGGAAAGTATAGGTCGCTCTTAATGAGCTTTATTTTCTTCTGTGTCCTCCGGCTAGGGAAAGTTTTCTGGTAGGTCTGACATTTCTCCTACTTGTTTCATACCATAAGTCTTAGGCTATGTCTACAATGTGCTAGCATACTAAGGTTCCTTATTTTAAAAAACGTTGGTGTTACCTCTTAAAATTACTGATGGAGGGAAATTAAGAAAGATTGGTAAGTTTTTAGTAATGCTGTTTTATTTGCTGGGAAAGTTACAGAGCTTCACACGATGTAAGTTATAAGTGCAATCCCAGGTGACCTGTAGGTTAACAGTGGCCTTTGATTGACCATGGAAGCACAAAGTCTTAATAACTGACTCCATACTGAGACAACTTGTAGCCCGCTGCATTTACTAGTAACTGAGGACCATTATAGTCTCATGGATGTTTGAAGACTTGCTCTTTCAGGCTAAACTTGTGTTGACAGATACCTTTATCTCTATAGATTCTTTTATTGACAGTGGCACAGCTCAGCCAGGATTGATGTAAATTATCTTCATATTAAGATCATAAATAAGGTCATACTTCATTTTTTGGCCAAACCAAATATTTCATTATTATTTTGTTTGTTTGTTTTATTTTGTTTCAAATCAGAAATACATGATAACTGATACAGGTATGAGTTCCAGAAATATATTTCAAAAAATAGAGATCTATATCTCTATTGATCAGCATTCATTAATGAAGACAGAAGGGCCTTTCAGTTTGGAATTTCAAATTATTTTCAAATTCCTGATCATATTTTTTTATTTAATTTGCTGAGTGTCAGGAAAATCTGTAATATATTTTAATTTTAAAGGGAAGTTTCAAATGCTGGTGTAGGCCAAATACAGAACCTAGCACTAATAAAAAACCTCTTACTTCATTCTTTATACACGTATGCATACATACTTCCAGTGTTGTGGGTTTTTTTCCTCTTATGCCGTGTGCTAAGGAATGGACCAAGTTCTGTGTTCTGATGATGTTTGCTACACAGTGGGATACCTGGGCTCTGGGGCTTCCTTAGATTACCTTTCTCCCAACCCTGCCTGCCCCTTCTTTTGTGTGAAGTTGAACTAATAAGATTGTCTGTCTTTGCACAAGAGAAGAAAAGGGTTTTGCTATTTCAATTTGTCAGTTTTTTCTACAAGCTTGAGAGGTGACCAAAATTAACAGTAATGATGTCTTTTTCTGAAGCATTTGTTAAGGGACAAGAAAATAAAAATATTGAGTCGTAATTCTAAAAAGACATATGGTGGAGCACTGCTTATCTTTCTTGATAATCCTTCAGCACTCTAACAGTGAAAATATGGAAGCACAAAAACAGTCATCTCGCCATGTAAATCAGCATATAATTTTATGAAGAAATTTCTAGATTCTTTGGACAGTCTAAGCTTTTGTTACAAATACTAACTAAAACCATTTCCCATTAAAAGAAACTATTTTCCAGAGTGTACTTTATATCCATTTTATTTATTTTTTTATTATCTTTTTGTTATTTAACTCTTTGCTGTAGGCAGTCTCTCCCTATGCAGAAGAGGACTGTGAAATCCTTCAGGTTACTGAAGGCATTTACGAGTAACAGAATAAAATGCTTTTGTGTTTATTTAAAAAAAACCAGCCAACCACCACTGCCCCACCCCTACCCCCCAAAAAAATCAAACCAAAACAAACTCATGCTGACATTTGTCTTAACAAATCTGTACACACAAAGTGTAGTAACTTAGAACTAAAACAATGCTTTAAACATATTTTCATTTTCATTCTGTACTTTCAGTGTCTAGTTTTGTACTCTGTGTGTATTTCAATGAGCCGGGCAGTTTTATAGTTAGGTGGGGATTGATAAGGTGGTAAATTTGTGTTTGAGATAGTTTAGCACTAGATCAAAAAAATCTCAACCGTGTAAATGGTGAACAGTATATTACAGTTCCAATTTGTTTAAAAGCTCTGAAAGAATAGCTTCGTCCAAGGAAAATTCAGATTGTATTGGGTGCTTTCTGCTTCCTTACACTATTTGGTATTCAGGCAAACTTTATGCTGGAGTGGTGTCTCTGTCTTGCTACAGCACAAACACCTGCACGCACTGATTAAATGGAAAGATGCACAAGCATACTTTCAGGCTTGATACATTTCAAGCTGGTGCTATGTGATGTGGCATTAATGAGTACAGCGTCATGGTATGAGAAGCCCATGTAAATAAACTGGACACCAACACAGAAAACTTTTGTTGGAACCCTTTAATGTAAAGCAGAGCAAAGCCACCTTGGTCTGTAGAAGTGAAAATGACAGTATAGATGACAGCACCACAGTATGAGCAGACTATTGAAGAGCACTGAAAGCTGTGTTTGTACTGGATGTTTTCTGGATTCTGCCTCAGTGTTTACAGATAGATCACAGCTGGAGTATTTGCAGAACTTCACATCATTGGGGCATGCTCAACACTGGCTTATATTATAAATCAGTTTTTCCTTTTTTCTCAGAAGGAATTGGAATACAGGTCAAAAAGAACATCTGATTGACAATACCCAAGTCAAGATAGCAGGACAATTTAAAACAGGAAGAAAAGGGTGAAGGTAATAGCAGGACTTAAGCAATCACAAAAGCAGGGTAACCTTTGTAGTTGAGCCTGACCTCTTTGCCTTTCAACTCCCCATGTCATGCTTGTGTTTTAGGAACATTTTAACTGAAAAAAAAAGAAGAAAAAAAGAGACATTAATCTAAGAATACTAAAATAGCTCAGCGAAATGGGGTATGGTATTGCAATCTGAATCCTATTTAAACATTGTTTTAAAATGCTAGTTTTCCGGGGTTTAATCTCTCTCTCTTTTTTTTTTTTTTTTTTTTTCCTAACTGAGCACAGATACACCCGTAAAAAGTGACACTTGGCATGCAGTGATTTGAAAATCGCTGTCTGCCCCTTGATGCCTTCATCTGACAATATCTATATGTTGCCAGGTTGCCATGGTGACTAAGTACAGTTGTAATTGCAACCCTGGAAAGGTAATTCTTTCACTCAAAGTGTGGCATACATTTAGCCTGTCTGAAGTTTCAACAAACCATCTTTTAATGACAAGTATTTTGAAAGGCCTGAATGAGGTAGTTTCTTTGGTGTCATTTTTTTTTTATTATTATCTCATGTAGCTTAACTAGATAGATACATTGGCTTTTATTCAGTGGAGCCTGTATTTTTTAACCTTTTTATGCCTTATTTAAGTTTCAAATATACGGTATCAAATGTGAATCTGAAATTAACATATGAGAGCAAAATACCACATAAAGTGTTCATTTACTTGTATTGGCAGTTCTGAAAGCAGAAAATCTTGATACATTCTTCATACTGTTCTTAATCGAATGAGTTTTGTTGCATGGCTGATTGTAATTTCTTAAATTAACAAATAAAAGCGCATACCCCTCAAAACCAAAAAACAACTGCAAGTGTTAATACTCAGCAGACCACATAGGCTTTATAGTATCACAAAGACAATCGTAAGAATCGGCAAAACTGCAGTAATTCTAAGAAATTTCCACCTGATTTGTATTCTGGGGCAGAGGGCAGAACTGGGGATTATGTGTGCATAGTTGAGCCTTGTTATTCATATACAATCCTGGATACTGAGAATTGGCAATATGTAGCTGCATTTTACCCTGTTGACAGCCTGACCTGTCTTTTCCGTCTGTGATGATGTACGATCTCTCACCATCCATTTCCATTACACAGGGAAAGTAGTATGGTGGTTGACTGCACCACTTAGTAGTAGTGGAAAAAGCCACTTTCCTTGGATGTCATTTAGGGCCAGAGTATTGGGCTTTATACTCTCTGAGGGGTATAAACTAGTTCTGGAAAGTAAGAATGAATGCAGTTCTAAGCTTTCCACATTAATTTCCTCAAACTACTGCCGTACTGCTCCATGAGGACATGGTAGGAGCATTTCTTAGGTTGCCAAGTTCTTTCTCACGAAATGATAATACTGTCACTTGGGATTTCTGGGATAAATTAGGCAACTTCAGTCTTCAAATCTGTTAGAGCTTCAGTGAAAACTGAACATAAATACTGTGGGTTTAACTTCATATGGGATAAATGCCTGCATTTAGCTGCTCCTTTGTCTTGGCTATCCACCACACTAAAATCACTATCCATCAGACACATGCAGAGATGTTTGTGATTTTTTTTTTTCTTCCCTGAAAAACAAGAGCAGGGTGGGGCTCTGTTCTGAAAATCAAGCTGGTTTTGCTACAACAGCTTTGACTTTTCAGCATACGCTTCAACTGCTGGTCAAAGAATACTTTAAATGGATCAAGGCCATTCACACTCCAGATGTATTTTATTTTTATAATAGGTCTCCTTGCAAGTCTAGGCATCCATGATCATTTCAGGACAGGTCCTCTAAAACAATTGTGGCATTATACCATCTGATTAATTTTTTTTATTATTTAATCCTTTGTGCTTCAAATTACTCAAAGCATTTTTCTTTGGCTTTTTTTCCATTGTCTCCTAATGAACCATAGAACAAAACCATTGTATCATTCATCAAACTACAGCTTGTGTATTTTGAAACAAGTCACAGATGTTTCTCTCAAGATGTCCTAAAGCTCAATATTCTAACATATAACACAATGATATAAATAGCAGAGAATGAATCAAAAAAATGATTGATTTGAAATAATTCTTTTATCTCTGAGGCCTGTGCTTTGCGTAGATGTGGTGTATAGTTTGAGCATTTTGTGTGATCTGGTAAACAGCGTTCTAATTGTTTTGGCAGATCACCAGTTCAGGTGTAGACACACCTTCTACACAGGGTAGAAAACAGCCATTCTGTGATTGAAAGAAATTGAGCAACAAGCACATAACAATACCAACTAGTAAGGCAAGTGGAGTAGGGAAAGGACCACAGCAGTGCCTCACCATCTCTCTACATATCTTACTCTGAATATCAATATAGGGAGATATTCTAGTGTCTCTGGATAAACATAATAGGGTGTGCTGGCATAATTCAGCTCAGGATTTCCTCCTTCATATATATGAAATATATTAAGTGTTTTACTTTAAAATTTAATGTTCTGCAATGGAAATGTAGGCAGTAAACTCTCATTTACTTCTTTCTCTAAACTTTGTGTTCAGGACCTTACATCCTGGTTTTTGGTTTATACTGTAATTGTTACTTTTCATTTTCTTAAAGCCATTGACATCTACAAGTTGAATGAGTATTCTTGCAAGAAAACAGGCTGTATGTGTTTTGAAAGCTAGCTATGACTGTGATTTTGATTTCTTATCCCAGTTGCTGCTGTTCCCTGGCAGAGGCACTGTATTGTGCTATCAAAGGTCAGGAGTTCTCACAATCCTGTAGCAGCTCCACACTATTAGTTTGTTGATTTTGGTCTTCACCTGCTGGACTATTGCGCTCTGAATTTTTTCTTGGCGTATCAAGAGGTAGGATTCTGTCTTCACTTGCCATTCCCCACCACCCGCCCCGCTGCGTGTTTGCCGAGTAAAAGTTCTTGCTCTCCCTTCATAAGAAGCGTGCTTTCAGGCTGACCTGGACGACACTTACATGCTCTAGTACTCTGCCCCCTGAATGCTCTGTATTTACATTTTATCTGTTCAGAGTGGCATGGTAGGGTATAACTTATAGATATGCTTATGGTGCATAGGATTTGAATGAAACTTTTTCTTAACTTGCCCAAGAAATCAAGAATAGGCAGCCCTTTACTGTATTTTCTCAGTTGCCTCAAGATCCTTCAGAACCCTTTCCCTGTTTTAAACCCCCTGCTTTCACCCTTTGTCTGACCGTGTACTTGGGCAGGACTCCACCTGCTAAGAAAGCAGGCTTTTTATTTTCTGTATTGTACCAATGCTCTTTAGGGGCTCTGTTCCTTAATTGTGTGCTGGTGACTTCTTCGTTGACCACTTCAGCACCCCTTTGCACAGAGTTTTTGTCAAAACTGGTTGCCCATCTAGGCAGCTTGCTCAGCCTGCCCGTTCTTGGGTCAGGGCAGCCAAGTTAGAGTTAACCACTTCGTCTGATCCTGCTTCCCACAGAGGCATGTCACAGTCCCTTTTCCCACAGGCACACACTCCTCCTTAAAGCAATTACATGTCAACATTATAATGGTGCCAAGAATTCATAAATTATATATAGACTGCCTGTATCATCCTATTTCTCCTTTGTCAAGGAAACCTCATTAGGATAGAGGTGAGCTAGTCCCCTGGGTGCCTTTCTGATGTTCTGGCATCTCAGCCACAACACACCTGCTTATAATCCTTATTAATTGAGACTTCCAGCATTCATTCAGCGTATGGCCCCCTATCATGAAATTGTTTTAGGTCAGTTTTAATCTACACTGTGTAAATCTCCTTTCTCATTACATGTGGGAAAGCCATACAGAAAAAAGCGTTCATAGCTCCCAGTTATCCTTAAGTTCACTCATCCATGAAATCTGGTTTTCACACATGAATATTAAAGAAAAGAATTTACATGAGGTAGATGTGAATTAACCTGTAATGCTTTTGCAAACCTCTATGTGTGATCAGTAAGACAAATAGGTGATTGTGATAAGCCTGCAGGAAAAAGACACTTAAGCACAATTTCACCATTGCATAGAGCCATCCTGGAGAAGTTTGGAGTCCAGAGCATGTTTGTCTGTTCATCAAGTAGGACTTGTAGTTAAAAGAGAGTAAAGACTACTCTTCATATATGCTGAATGGGCAACAAAAAATAAGTTGTTTCTCACATGGAAATGTTGATATAGAGAGAGTGCCTTGCATACTCTGTAACAATTCTGGTGTTGAATGCGCATACTGTGATTAATACAGTCCTTGCAGCCTTTGGTTGTAAATGTGGGAACATGGGCTAATCAGTAAGAATCAAACTTTCAAAATGTACAGTCCTTACCCATAAATCTAAGAACACATTTTGGCAATGAAAAACATGTTTGAAGGGAAAACAGTATTTAAAACAGAGGGTCACACGACATTTACTTGAAATCATAATTCAATAAAGAAATTGATGCTAATTAATGTTTAAATCTCTCATCTTGTCAGCTCTGTGTGGTGCCTTGTTTGAAGTGAAATGCTTTTTGACACAGCCTTCCTAATGCAAAATTTGTTTTCCTTAGTTCTTTGATGTTGTTGTTAAAGAAAAAGATACAAAAAAAAGCTTGTCTTTAGCAATAGTAGCAAAGGAGGGGAACTGATTTTATTTTCATATCAAATTCTCTGGGGTTTTGCATATAAAGTATCAACATCCCTGACCTATCTTCATCAAGAATAGAGAAAAAATTATTTATTTTTTGTACTGTAGTAGCACCTAGGGGTTCCTTTCAAAGTCAGCTTTATCGTATTTGACATTACACATGTTGATGAGCATTTGTCCTCCAAAAATACCAAATTGGCCAGGAAAAGACTACAAGTAAAATTGGTGTTGTGGTAAGCTGAAAGGAGGTACCCAAAGTCATTCATAGATCCATTGCAGACCTGGGAAAAATGCAAGATTACAGAAGGTAAGACCCAGTGCAGCACAATCATCCCTACCAGTGTGCTAGCACCAGTACAGTGCCATTTGCAGGGGTCTGGGCTACCAGACCTCATAAACTCTTCTGGGCTGCTTACGTGCTGCCCTGTCTGGATAGCTTGGTGGAAATCAATGGGGCAGTGGCAGCTTCAGCCTGAGGTGAGCTGAAGGAGGAGAAAATTGTGAGAAGTAAAGGCTTCCTACAAGAACATTGATACTACACCAATTTGCACTACTTCTGTACTGTATACTCTTAATGCAGTGTAGTATAAAAACACATGGGCCTTGCTTTAAATGCTGTGATAGTACAGTGAGTTGTAATCTGCTGTTTATCTTGCACCTGGCAGATGCATGAACCAAAGTATTCCGGGTGTAAGTGAAACAGAAATAATAAAATATGTGCTATGAAATAATCCTGTGAGGGTGTATTTGTTGGGGAATGGATGTGTGCATGTAGACACAATATAAGTCATAAATAAACCAAGATTACATAGTATCACACACAAAAGCAGTGTTAAAGTAGCCTTATTAAGGTCATAAAATTTAGCTTTCAGGAGCTAGGAGATGTTTGAAGGTTTTCTTCATGGTCCCCATTTAATCTTCTTGTGCACATACATTGTAATCACATTGCATACGCTATGTTTGTTTGCCTCCAAATTCTTAATTGGTTCAGAAAGGATTGTTCCTTTTTTCTTCCCCTCTCCTATTTGTTCTTTGTGTTCTTTCTTTACCTGCTTTACTGCATGTTATTCAAACCCGTTCAAATAGGAGAATTTATATCCTTGTGAGTTTTCTAAGGTGTTTATGATTACACAGTCAAAACATTTAAATATGAAGAAACCTATCAACAATACTATTCTGAAATGGCATTGGTATCATTATCCTCATTTAAAGATTAATTTTTCCAGAGCTGCACTGAAAGCATCAAAATGCTGTTTGAAGACTAGCAGGAAGTCTAGAACTGAGGCAAACAGATGACCATCACAAATACCAATTGGATTTATTTGCCTAATCTGAGATGTCCAGGATCATGCTTCTCAGGGTATTGTTTCATTCAAAATATAACTCTGCCTGGATCCACAGCTAAGAAGTCTGGACCTGTGTCACTTGTACAAATAAGAACCAGACTCTTCAGCTGAGAACCCACACAAGGTAAAATGCAAATGTTTAACCATCTATGAAAGTTAAGGTTCTGTTTTGTCCAGTATTCTAACTTCTCACTCAGTGAATATGTAATGTGGAATTAAATTCACCATGGCAATATCCTTCAGACATGACTTTCTGAATTTATATTTTTTTTCTCTGCAGTATCTCTCCAGCTTTTCAGGGGGCGGGGGGAACCCCAAGCCTGAAACACCACAGCAATTTTGTGGGTGTTAGTAATCTTTATGCATCCCCAAGGGGAGGTACATGATATCCAATGCCATTTCACATATACAGTGAAAAAGAATAGTATCTGGTCATTTTAAAGACATATTATTCAGATAGCAGCCAATGTGACACATCTTGTTTATTATGTACTTTATTCACTGTCAGGAATGGAAACTGTAGGACTACCCACAAACGATGACTGAGTAAACAGAACACCCAACAGTAATGGAGAGTTATTTTTCTTTACGTCAGAATGGAAGATACTGAAGGACTGGTGATGGTGGCTCTTGGTTTTGGGTTGGAGGGGTTTTTTTGTGGCGTGGCATGGGGGTTTTTTTTTGCTTCTTGCAGCACAGTACAGAAGACCATCTGAGTCTTACAACCAGAGGTCTTTTTTTAATAGTGTATTTTCCGATTTAAATTGTCTATATGAGCATATTGTCTTCCATTTCCTCTGTTTTAAGAAGTCAAATTTTGGTAGTGCATAGTGGAAGTTTTAAAGCGTTTTCTCTGAAACTAAATATAATAAAAACACCAAATGAAAAGAAGTTATGTAAACTCTGGGTGTATCTTTTCTTTAAATACAATATTTTTTTTCAAGTCACCCTGATGATTCTTGAGTAGGTACAAAAAATCATATTTTTTTTTTTTATGATCTGAAAAATAGAAATCAACAGTTAGATAGATTATTCTCTGTACATAGCACAGAATTAGCTAGAATGTGGCATACATCTGAAGAGTACTTCAAATACTGCTTACATTGGTTTGCTTCATTTCCGGTGTCTTTAAATTATAAAGTGCGTGAAACTTCACATTTCTAGATTAATTGATTTATTCTGTCTATGTTATTAATGTTGAATTGCAGTTGTAATGCAGTTGTAATGTTTGTTTATATTAATGGTGCATCTTCAGTCAATAAACAGCTTCCAGCAAATATTTGAAAACTGCAATCAAATCTGTTGGTATTTTCTATGGATTAATTTCTATTGTATGGCATCTGACTTCTGCTCAGAAATTTCCTCTCAAAATAATGATCATTTTATTGTGAACTTTGTGTGGAATATATTCTAATATGAAACCTTATAAATATTGGCTTCCTTATCATACTAAATATTTTCCTTTATCAGCACTACTGTTTGTGAACTTGACAACTTAGAAGTTATCAGTCCTCCCTCGCATTCTAAGGCAGCCCTAAATGTAGTATGATAGTGCTGGAGAGCAGTGAGTGTGGAGAAACCATCTCACGGAGCTGTTGGAAAATTAGTGTTATTCATATAAAAATAAATTCTAATGTATATTGCTACTCCCAGACATTTTTCTTCTTGGATTAAGTTATGTTCCATCTGGGGGTGTGTTCCTTCTTTGCTTGCTGCCTGCTGTAAAAATGTTAAAGCATTCAGACTGTTTTAATAATCCTTTTAAGTACTCCTACTACAGTTTGTTAGATCATCTGTAGTGGAGCATTATTAGTCAAATGAGCCATTTCCCATGTTCTAGCAGTAAGTGTAATATTTAGAGGTATAAATTTGTGTAGGTGTTACACTGTTATTTCAGTATATGAGTCGCCTGGAGAGACCGTAAGTCTCACTTCCATAGGAAGAAATACTTTTTCGATCCCCAGGGCACACCTCTGCCAGCAGTGCACTTTGCGGGATTGTGCTCTTGGGTTGTTGGCTGTTTTTTCTTCTCATGTCTTGTGTTTGTGTCTTTCAGTCTATGACTTCTACTTAGGTCAAGGGCAAGCTTTGTCAAGGTAGTGCATTTCTGTAACTAGAGCTAAAGCCTGCCTGTTAAAGTCTAAAGGAGCTCATTTTATTGTATTGAGTATGGTATGTCAAAACATTTGTACAGTCAATAGTCACAGATTCTTTAGTATAGAGAGGTAATTTTTAAAAATACATGAATAACTGAATCTGTAGAACTTACATCATGCCTCAGTATTTCTGAACTTTAGCTTACTGGGGGAAATTTTTGCATTCTGAAACTCAGAACACTTGCTCCTATCATTTTGTACTTTGCTACTGAATTATATGAAGGAAAAAGAAAACTAAATGCATCTGAAGCAAGTTTACAGTTACTAGTTTCTGAGTTACAGAATTAAGAAACAACCACAAGATAATGCTTTAATGCTTCATCATTTTTTGGGGTGTTGACCATTTAACAGTCATCAGTTTGAACCCTCCAGCCCAAGATAGCAAAGAATTGTATTCCTGTCGAGCTATTCAATAATGAACTGGAGGACTGGCCAACTGACTTCAGTCCCCACATTTCACTGGTAGCCTTAATACGCTAAATCTTGAATTAAGTCTTTAACAGCTGGAGAGGTATTTTTCTGAATTGGAATATGGTACCGTTTCTAATGTGTTTCATACTGACCTTGTCTCCTTTGGACAGAATGGTATGGTGCGAAGTCATGAGAGGTTGGAATACAGATACTAATCTCAGTAAAATAACCTTTTTTTCCCTTTGAAAATTATTGTTTTGTCTTTCTCCCACTTTATGGCCAATGCTGATTACGTTTGTAGTTAGTAAGCCTGTTACCTAGAAAATCAGGAATGAGTCCCATTGCTCTTCAACTTGAAAACTGAATAAATTAATTGAAATGTTGTATCTGAGCATTCAGTTGGTAGAAAAAAAGTATTGATGCAGGGTTTAAATTTTACACATTCTGAAACTTTATTAAAAAAATAGATGTTTGTTTTCTTCTGGGGCTGGGTTTTTAATGTTTTGGGGTCTTTTTGGCCAGTCTTTAGGGTAGTAATTTGGAGTTCAATCTGCCAGGTAAACAAGCAGAGGGGCTTAAAGGAAACTTGCCTTTTGGTGTCTCAGGAGACTTCAAGATAATTCTCCTCTTCAACCCTGACAAAGAAAAGGAACTAAAAACATGCAGGGAATGGAGGTCCTGGCAGCCCAGAGAAGGTGAAAATCTGCACCTCTTTCTTTTGTCAAGGAAACACTCCTCTGTGGGCTGGAGGGAAGGAAACTTGAGCGGAGTAAGCGCATGTGGCAGGAGGCAAGCAAGTGTAGGCTTCTGCAATTTTATATCCACTGATAGAGGGCTTTAGTTTGGAAGAGTACATCTGAAGCTGCCTTCACCTGTGCAGTTAGCAGTCACAAATCAGAAGAGGGAGCAGCACAGATATATATTCTTTGGGTAGACTGAACGACAGAAATCCAAAGGCCCTTAAGCTTCAGTCAAAATTCTGGGAAGGCAGAACAGAGTTTGGATGTCGCGCCTCTGAAGGCAGTTGGGGCATGTCATGAATAACTTTGCATCGAAAGATTATTGAGAAAGCACAGTCATCGGGCCCAAAGACTTTAAATCCTGATTAGATTCAGGCTTCATGCACTGGGCTCAAAATAAATGTATGTATTCGGTGCTAGAAATTAAAATGAAAGTCATCATTTGTTGAAGAATCTGTTTAATTATATTCCTAGTTTACTTGTTTTTAAAAAACAAAGTTATTCAGCATAATCTTCACTGCTGTGTCCAAAATAAAACCTGGTTTAGTTAATTGGCTGCTGAAAGTGAGCAGGCTTTTAGGCAGTTTCAGCATGACCCTTTCAGTGATAAGATAGGGAGCAGAGTGTATACTCTACGCAGAGCTATCAATGTGCATATTGCTGCTGACAAGAGTTGCTGTGCTTTCCATTATAATATTTGTTTTACTTCTGTCTATATTCCAGACAAGCATCAAATATTTGTATGTGTTTTCACGTACAGCTCTGTCAGCATATTTTGTCAGTACACAGGCTCCTCTTATTTCTCTGCAATAGCTGCTAAACATCAATCGGCATAATGTGTTTTTGTGATGAGGGTGAGATGACAGTGATTTGTCTGAAGCCACCAAATCAGTTTTCAGCTTTGGCCAGAAGTGGATTTTTAAGCTAGTTCACGGTGATAAACTTGCGGAGTAAGTTGTACAGAAGAGTTGTAGGTGGTATTAAAGCAATAACTTGGTAATACAGTTCTTGTTATTGGACTGCATATCAAGTTGCAATAGAAACTATGAGAGAAATCTTTCATTAAAGAGAGTTAAAAGGCTGAGAATTTCTGATCAAATTTAGTTGCATGATTTTAAATACTTCAGAATAACTTCACAATAACTTATTTAAGAAAAGATGGGTCCTTTGTGAAAAATGTTATTAGTGGAGTCCTTGAAGCAAGTGCTGGAAAATGGCTTTTCCATTACTTCAGAGGCAGCATTAAAGTACCATGAAATTCAGAGCTTCTGGGTTTATCACAGACATTTTTATATCAGTATTTAAGTATTTCTCTTATAGACATTATCTCTAACAGCCAGCATTTTAAGAGAACTGATATACTTGGAGATGGATCACCAAATGATGGATAAACAACAAGTTATAAAGATTTTTCTAAGTGTTGTAGATGCTTATATATCATTAACTGATATTACAAAACATATTTGGGTTTAATTAAAATTCCAGTATATAGAGAACTTGCTTTTGTAAAAGGAAGTTGTAAATTTAGCTGACCTGAAGCCAGCTCTTGGATCTTTTTATTATTTTTCCTAGTTAGGTGGGCCTTTATGAGTTAAATGAAATTATTCATTTGCTTCTTATATAAATTAATGAACTTCCAGACATCATTCCAATTGTTGTATTTGGTCACAATAGGAAATTTTCTTTCCTGTTGCAGTGTCACCTGCAGTCTGCAGAAGAAAAGATTTGCATTTTATTCCTCCCTGGAGACAGATTATAAGAAAGAAGAATTAGTGGGTAAAGCAGAGCAAGTCTGAAATAAAGCATTTGTGCTGACTGCCCACCGTACCATCAGTCTCCTTTTGCCAGAAAATTCATTGAAGCAATATTTTTTCAGACCTGCAGATTATTTAAGGTAGCTGTGGGCGATGACTCCA
Organism: Falco peregrinus; assembly: GCF_023634155.1. Lineage (NCBI taxonomy): Eukaryota > Metazoa > Chordata > Aves > Falconiformes > Falconidae > Falco > Falco peregrinus. The sequence continues at coordinate 47,332,704 of NC_073727.1, read as the reverse complement.
AGAACACAGCTGCTAGCACCTGGATTATAAATAGGAGTAACTGCAGAGGAAGAGCAGATACATACCTGTCTCCAAGACAAAATATTTTAGTGAAGGAGCACTTTCAGAAAAAAACCAGACTAGTACAATGGGAACGGTTTCAAAGGAATATGTTTGAATGGCACTACCAGGGCAGGGCAAGAGGGGTTGCAAAATAAGAGCAAATACTTTGCTACATATCCAGAGCTATGGCTTATAGGAATCCAGAATGAGAGAGGAGCTGGGCATCGCAAGAGATTAGAGGGTCATTGTCACATCTATTGTTATGGCACTTTTTCTTTCTTAAATAGGGCTAAAGAAACGTGGTATTACAAGCCTCTTCCTTTTCTGAGATATTTGAGTGCCTGCCTACTACAGAGGCAGGTGTATTGTTCTGTTCTTCAATTACCGGCCAGAGGACTGCTCTTTGAATATTACTGGTCAGTGTTAGTGTTACAGAAAAACATAGTATGTTGTAGCCACAATGTTCTGTTGTCTTCTCTCAACGTGATAAAGGGCATGGCACAGTGAAGGCTTGACAGCACTTGGCTGCTAAATCTGTCAGGAGCTTGAGGCGATTTATAGGAGTGTTTAGTGAAGGCAAAGAGGGGTAAATGAGTGCATTAAGAGGACGTTACATAAAGTTTGTTCTCTTGGAAAAGTTGTAAAGCTGGGGTTTGATCACTTAAAGTTTTTACATTCTGTTTCACCTTTCATAAGTTACTTTCAGAAGTGAGAACTGGTGATGTCCAGACCAAAGCTAACTTCATATAATTGTCCTCTGACTATGTTACAAGTGTTGTGAAATAGTGTAATAACATCCTCTCCCAAAATATGGTCTGATGTTATTGCATTTTATAAAACAATTGTTCCTTTTTCCCTAAAGCATATGTATTGAAGGTGAAATAGGAAAATTGCTTCTGACAGAATAATTTTAGGTAAACTAGCAGGGAAGTGAGGTTGCTTCTAATGCTCTCCATTATTAAAGCCTGCTTCCTGTAGCTTATAGTTTTACCAGACTTAAATTTCTGGTTCGGAGTTCTCTGTGCTTGATCTCTGTCTTAGGACATTTTTTTCATCACATTGAGAATGAAACTTCAGACTGCAGGTATAAACTGTTTGCACTGAACAAGGTTTACAGGTATTACATACACCTGTAATTATAAACCTGGATCATTGGAAATAAATGTAGTTTGAATTGGTGACCTTACTGTTAAATTTTCATGAGCTCTTGCACACTTAACAAGGTGAAGCATTTCAATAAAATTAATGTGGCAGACTTGCGTTTAGATAATGTAAGAACTGAGAATTCACAAGTTACTAAACATTACATAATAAATAATGTTCTTTCCAGAAATTTAAAGTTAGTTCTTAGCACGATGAGGTCATAAGCTTGAAAGAAATTAGTCTGTTCGGTCACCAACAAGGTAGGGGAACCACCCAGAGGAAGAGCGATGGCCTCTATTTCATAACTTTCTTTCATTAGATCACATCATTATAGTTAGGAGACAAAGTTATCTAGATTTAATAAGTTTTCATTTGTTATGAGATCATATGAAATACCACTTGAAATACATTTCCAATTGACTTAAATATCCTTTGATAGATTAAAAACTGAGAGGCAATAACCCAAAACTTCCAAATGATCCATGGCAGTGCACTGACTGTAGGATCTATTGAGGGTGTCACTGGTCATCAGTAGCCCTGATTATGCTGCGTGAAGAATTTCAGCAGTAATTTCTTAGGGAAAATGTCACATATTTATAAAACACATTGATTACAGTAAATTGGAAGAGAAAATAAGAAATGGAACACAAAGTGACTATTCATACAGACTGGCAATAACAAATTTAGTTTTGTTATATGGTGTAAGTAAAAAAAACAGGTGCCGTTTTAGTTTTAAAAGAAACCTTGTCATGGTGGGGATATCTTTTTGTAGTAAGGTTATAGTTTAGCACTATCGGATTCTGGTGAAACAGCATCAAAGCTGGACAGCTTGGTATTAGAAAGATGCACCTAAACAATTCTGATTCTGTGAAAGAGAAAATCACGAGTTGAAACTACAATAGTAAATCATTGATTAAGATTGATTTCTGGCTTGCAGAATAAAGAGGTTCAGAGTGCCTCAAGTCTACAGCATTCATATTAATCCCCTCTAGAGTGACTTGATGGTGCTCCCACCACGTACACATTGACCTGCCCTAGTCTATGTGGGGCACCCCTGTCACTCCCAGACATACTTAGATAAGCATTGGGTGTGGGACAGAAGGGAAGAAGTTAAGCTGGTAACCTAGAGAGAGTCACAGCCCACCAGAGGGGTGGTTTATGGCATGATGTCAAGAGCATGACAGACAGCAGTAGTCAACTTCTCCACCAGGAGAGCTGGTCCTGGCAGAAGGTAACATTAAGTGGTGCTGCCTTGACCATACCTGCCTCTTGGAAGGAGAAGCTGAAGCAAGTCCCCACAACCTCACCTCAGTTGTATCTGGGTGATCGTTTTCTCTTTCTTCAAAGAAAGAGACACAGATAGTCAACAAGACATGACACATCATCAAACTGGAAATCTGTGTTATTTGGTGGCATACGTGTATCCTCACAATTGTTTGTGTTGGCTGGAATGACTTTGAGTCTGATTGTTCTTTATATTATATCTAGATTAATATATATGCTAAATTAAAGTAGAAAATTATGATAGCTTGTGCTGGGCTAGTTCCAAAAAACTTATGACCTGATGGGTTATGGGCCTTTTTCTCTCTCTCCTTTTTGTTTTCTCTTTTTATTTTTTAATATAGCCAAAGTCTCCCACACCATTGAGACTGTTAGCATATGCTAAATGCCTTGAAGAAACCAAAAGTTACTGTATTGGTAAAAAATTCTATCACTCTGATAATTATTGTTATTCCCAAGCTAATGCAGTTGATGACTGTTAACCTGAGAATTATTAGTTATGGACTCAATGTTGTGTGTCATCTGTAACATTGAAATTGTAACTTTAAATGGCAGAAAGCATTAATGTCTAACACTGGGTATTAAGAAAAAGGTTTGCATTAGAAATACTATAATTGACAGAATCAAGATACTAATGAGATTTCACATCTAGTTCTATTAATTTCAAACATCTAGTGTTTGTTTTAGAATCTAAAATAGAGATCTAAATCTAGATATTTCCAAGCAGGAGTATCAGTGCATATTGTCAAATTTTAGCAAAGTAAAACTTAAAGATGTTTTTACAAAACCAATAAAGTGGGGGTTTGGCTGGTCATGGGGGTTTCTCTTTTCATTTTTGGTTTTTTTTTAGCCTCCACTGTATTTCTCACTTTTATTTTAAGAGTAGAGCTGTTGCTGAAATTAGAAGCTATTATGGGATAAACAAATTCTCTGGATTTTCTATGGGTTTAGGATTGAATAAAAGTGGACAAAAAAGATCTGTTGTTCAGTCAGAATTGCTACTTGAAAAATATTTCAAGAGTACGAATATACCTGACCATTTGTTTAAAAAAATATATGAACAGGTACTTAAAACTAAAATACAAAATATATTGGTCATTAAAGTTTAGGATGTTAGTTATGGAAAACAATCCACAAGTTGATGCCAATTTATATGAGGTTATTACTGTATATTGAGGCAGAATTTCCCAGGTGAAAGCTACTCTTATGCTGCATTTTCTGTGCTGTCTTCCCTTAAGATGCTTCTTAGTCTACATGCAGTTCCCAGTGAGTCCCTTGCTGCCATGTGAAAAATGTATTATGCAAGTTGCCTGTGAATATGTTCACGTCAGTCATTTTGTATGAAAACAGAAATTCCATCTGAGCAATGACCTGCAGAGAAAGGGGCAAAGGAATGAGCAGTAGGATCTATGCCAACAGTATGTCTTATACCTTGAGGAGAATGACTTTCTAAGATTAATTCATTTTAAGCAAGAGGAATCACCTTGTTTTATGGCCAAGTAGTAATCTCAAGGTCTGTACATTAAGTTTTGTCATTATGAAAGGAGGATTCTGAAGTCACATAAAAAAACACGACCTGTTAAAACAATCCAATGCACAAAGTCTATTTGCAAAGATTGTGTTATAAATCATGATTTATTGTGTGATTGTGATCAGCATGTAGTAGAAAAAATTAATCTTTTTCAGTGGCATATTCTTTTTATGGCCTTCTTTTTATACAGTTAAATTGCTTTACTGCTTTGTTCTTTTTCTGAGTTTAAATAGCATTCACATCTTTGCTTGTGTATTTTCACAGTATCTGTTTTACAGCACTGAAACCTTTAAAAGAAAAAGGAAAGCTTTTTTCTTTCTTTTGTTCTTTATAGAATTTTACATTTGCATTTATGCATTAACGTTTCAAGCACAAGACTAGGCACCTAATAGTGAAGTACCACCTTGCTTATTTTTTGACCCAGATTGTGGCTGATGCCTATTGCAAGAGGAAGAATCATATAAAGCACTCCTAACTCTTCTGCAACACTGGCCTGGGCTGTAAGCTGTAGCCCAATGTCAAGCAAACCAGTGCTGCTAAGCATGGGTGAGAAATTATGTAGACACCCTTCCTCACTGCTCCTTTTCTGCTAGCCAGTGTGCCTGAGCTGACACGGAGGTGGAAATGATCTGGACCACTATAAAGCTGTCACTGCCTATGTCCCTTGCCTTTGAGTTACTACCCGATACATCTGCAGCTATGTGTTTCTCTCTTGGGTTTTGTGTCAGAGGTAGAATTTAGTCCTTTATAAGCATAGAATATGGGTGTTTGCAGTCTTTGTGAAAACTGCATTTTCACTGACTCTCAAATGATTTAAAAGTATGGTTCTGATCTAAAACATGATGACATTACAGACTTGTAACTTCCCTTTACATGACATGAGCTCAATTTACACCCCAAGTTTTTATGTTCTTCTGTGCTTGAAGTACTTGAAAATATTTTTCTCTGCCAGCAACTGCTGATAGCTTACAGACCCTCTGTATTTAAATACCCCATGTATTTAAGAGTGTTGCCAGTTACCAAACTTCAACAGTGTAAGAACAACAGATGGAGAGCATAATAATTTTACTATCTCAATAGAAAGCCAAAAAGCATCAAACTGTCTGACACATGGGCCCAAGAGCACATAAATGATACAATTTTTTTTTGCTAGAGAAATTGGAATCTGAGATCTCATTTGACCCACAAAATGTTAAAGGTACAGTTGGACATCTACAGTTTTTAATATAAAAATGCATTTGCAGTAACTTATCTGCATTCAGATGATCATTGAATGATCTTATAACCATAATAATTTAAAAATAAGTGGTTATTATACTTCACTTTAAGTGTCTCTGATATAGGGTTCTCTATTATTGAACTAAGACTGTTAGAAACCTTCCACTTGTTTTATGTGCCGAATCTTGAACTCTTCTACTGGAGACTATCAAACCAAATGTCATTTGGATTTTGCATACCATGATTAACAATGTTCAGGCCTGTGAAACTTTGAAGTAGGCTTTCCTAAACATATTAGTGCATGATTTTTGTTTCTTTTTATTCCAACGACATGACCCCTGAATGAAATCAGGCAAGGCTTGCCTTAGAACTACGCTCTGTTGCTTTGGGACCAAACCAACAAGGGATGTGTAAATTATGCAGAGAGCAAATCCCAACTGTGTGCCGTTTACTTGCACAACAAGCTCAACTTTAATTAAGCCCGGGCCTAAGATCCTTTGCCAAGTTGCTTTCAATACTGATTTTACAGTTCATAGAGCAACATCCTCACCTATATGAAAGCCTTTTTAACCCTTCAAAAACTTGCCTTTGGTAGAGTGTGTGTTATAGTGGGCCCTCATAATTCAGTGGCTGACAGAAATGCTCTGTAATAATAATTTTAGCAGATTGCAGACTTGAATTTAAAAATGCAGATTCTTAGATTTCTTCGGTGCAACAGGCGTAAAGATTGACACGACCTAGCACTATAGTGTTGGTATTAAATCTATGAGATTATCACCTGCTAACATCAAACTGACAGGATTACAAAGAGGTGACCTAAAGGGCACACCCAGGATTTGGAAGTGAGATAAGTTCTCATAACTCAAGAACACTGAACCTCCCATGTGAACTGTGAAGGTATTTCCCAGTGAGTGGAATCCGTTCTAGGAATGCTTATTACTGTGTGAATTCTTTCCTCCGAGAGGAAATAAAATATTAATCCATTTGGCTTATATTCCACAGAGCTATATATTTCAGTTCTATTACAGCTGCCAGCTAGTAACTGTGACTGTCTCACTTCGAAGGGAGTGTGGCTGCTGTAATTTTTATTCTAGTGTGTTAAACAAGATTTCTAAAAATTACAGGGTTTAATTTCCAGCACTAAAATTCACTGTTGCACCTAACATTAAAGTCCATCTAAAAATCTCATTTTAACAAACAAGAAATTGAAAAAAAATTGATTGCCTTACAAAATTAATTATTAGGTGTGTATGGTTAAACTTGTCATGTGGTGTGGGATTAGTCCTAGGTATTGAAAGAGACCAGTTTCACCAGATTAAAATAAATTATCAAGAAAATCAAGGAGAAAGAAGTGTTAAAGAAGAAAAATAAGACTGGGTGATTTTCTGTGGGGCTCTTTATTATTATTGTTGTGCTTTTCAAAACTACTGTACTAGCCCTGATAAAGGACTTTGTTCCTCAAAGCATGTGCAAAAGCAAATCTTAGAAGAAAAAAGGTTGTATAAAAACTAGTAGTTAGGTGGGAGGTGTGACAGAGGGGAATGTGTTTTGGTTTGTGCTTTTTTGTGTCTTTTTTTTTTTTTTTTTGGGGGGGGGGGGGGGCGCAGCGTTAAGTTTTTTGAAAATTAGACACCTCTGTAATGTGCAAGAGCTCTTCCTGACAGTCTCTAATGCGCTTCAACAGGCTCTCTTCACTTAGTTCATTTCTAATTTCTGTTAGTCCTCTGGCAAGGATGGGAATTTGGGCTTCTAAGATTAAAGTGAAATGTTGGTGCTGACAGTCTGTTCTAAAGATGCTACTGTATGTCAAATACAGCCAAATATGGTCTGTCATTGGATTTCAAATCCTTTTATTTATTTATCAGCAATTTCAGAAATAGTTTAAGCTCCATTATACCTCAGGCCTTTTGAATGAGGCTGGCTGGGACTTGATGGTGAAGGTTAAAATTGCAAATTGCTCGAAGTCCTGGTCACTGAGCTGGAAGCCATTATCGGGTTCTACTATTTCTAGCACACTGATCATATACAGATCTAATGCATGCCACGATATATTTTTACATGAAATTCCCCCTTAGTGCAATCTCTGGAATTGTAAGTAATAATTGAATAGTAAAATATAACCCTTGTGTGTAAATACTAATGCCTGGTTCAGATGATATCTTCAAGATTATCTTATGTGCCAGCATTGTTTATTCTCTGAGTTTTCTAATTCCTGTAAGACCTTCAATGGGTTGTTTAATGTGTATGTTTCTGTTGGTATTTTTAAAACTCCGCATGGTACTGAACAGTAATAAATATTTTTCTGGCGGCTTTTAATTTTCAGCTCATGGTCTTACAGTAATTCAGTGGATGTTAGTTCCCCAGTAGACACCCTCAGTTTTACTGAACTTTTCTCTATGTAAGTTTTTTTTCTTCTTAAGCTTGCTATTGGTGATCATATAAATGTTAGGCCTGAAAATATTTTAGTTTCAATATTTAGTTATCAGATATAGAGACAGTCTCTACATGTATTTTTGTTTCCTTCAGAAGGTCTGCACACATGTCTATATCTTCTCGTATTTCTGGATTTTCCAGGCCTTTCAGTAGCTTTTTTTGTATCATTGTTTCTAGTCATTATGTGATTATCACAAAACCTTCTGTAGTCTTACTGTGTCTTACTCATTAGCTTAAGCTTAGTCAAAAAAAAAAAATGTCATGTTTTCCAGCCTTGTATAACTCTTGCTCCCCCCACCCAAACTGCGGGCAGTATTCTTCAATATACTCACTGTAACTTACAGCCTAACTCATCTTGACTTACTGCATAGTGATTTCATAGCTCTCAGTCCTGTGACGTTTTATAAAATTACCGAGTTTTCATTCTTTCTGAGCCCACTTCCTCGTTTCTGGAACTCGAAGCTTTGCACAGATATTTTTTCAGTGAAGTCTACAGATGAGTCCTAGCTCTTTTCAATTTCTCAGTGCTCTGGTTTTCTTGATGTTGTTGTCAGCAGTCCTCCTATTTGGTCTTTTTTGGGGGACCATCTTCTCTTCTTCTGATATCCCTTCTTTTTGAGGTAGTCAGTCCTTGTAAGGTAGTGTTCGAGTAAGGACTTCTAGTAGTTCGTAGAAGTTTTGATAGAGATCAAACCTTCTGTCTAGAAACGTCATATGTTGGAGACCCTGCAGCTGCCTGACTGTGGGTAAGAGATAATTCCCATAGCTTCACATGTCCAGATCACCAGAAGGGCAATCTAGTTAAAAGGAACAGAAAAGTTCAAAACTAGTTAAAAACAAAAGTGTAGGGTAATAGTAGCAAATATAAATAATCCAAATATGCATTATGGAAAAGCTACCAACCTTTTTAAAAGAAGCTTTATCCAGCACATGCCAAAGACTTCCCAGCATTGCTAGCACTTAAAACCATGGCTTACAGCTCTTTAAAACACCCAAGTGCATGTTTGGTGGTATGTAGTCTACAATAATATCACCCCTCGAAAAGAATAAAATTTAGGCACGGAATGTATGTAATGTTAACCTAGCTGTTACTTAACTAGTGAATCTTCCTGTAGAAATCTTATGGAGAGCAAACAGGTCTACCCTTCAGGGCTCTGCTTCTAGGACACTGAATTTCAAAGCAAAACTTCAGAGGTATTTGCTGAGCAAAAGTCAGCAGTGGCCTTGTTAATCACACTCTACTTGAACGATGAAGCAAGAATGAAATAAAAAAAGCTTAAAAAAAGCAGAGGATTATTAAAATGTTGGAGGGTGGACAAGTATAACATCAGAAAAGAGGCTGAGAGAGGTGGGGGTTACAGCATGAAGAAAAGAAAGATAACCAGGGATATTATTGTAATTTTCAGTTAAAATGGGGGAGGAGCGTTTCAGAGAAAGAAACTGGGTTCCTCTTGGGAGGCGCACAGGGAAAGGACAAGTGGGAGCAGACACGTGGTTGGAATATAGGGGGAAAAGAATCTTCCCTGTGAGGGTACAGCACTGGAACAGAAGCCCTGGGAGGCTGTCATCTCTCCACCCTTACAAGTTTTCAAAGCTTGCCTGGACAAGGCCCTTTGGAACTCGACCTAGCTTTGAAATTGCATCTAAACTTGAAAGGCATCCCTGCTTTTGGCAGATGATTGGACCAGGTCACCTTTAGAAGTTGCTTCCAGCCCAAGTTATTTGGTGGTTCGGTATTAAATCTTCTATATACCATTTAGTTTGAAATCATGTGATTAAAGGTTCAAAATGAATATGATATGCGCATAATAGGTTTAAAATTCCTAACCATTCTTGCATCCAAAGTAGTAACATGTCTCTTTTTCCCACATCCCGTGTCCCTCCCAAGCCCTGGACTAGGGAAGGCTGAGACTGGAAGTGAGTTTGGGGCTGGATTGTGTTCCTTTCTTACTGCAGGTAAGAATAAACATGTTGGTCTCAGGGCAAAGTATTCACAACATTTCATTTATTTCTGTAAGTTTTAATTTACTTTATGTGCAGTAACTATATTGCCCTCAAAGGGAAGCTATGTTTTAGCTATTTGTAACTTCACTATCAAACAAAACACTAGGACTAGTGGGCTTATCTTAAAAGAAAAAAGGAAAAGAAAAAAAAAATCCTGGGTCGTTTGTGAGCAAAGGGAGGGAATACCAGAGATCAACAGAAGAGTGCAACTGAAATGGGCCCGTCTCTGATGTGTTGCTTAGGGAGAAAAGGAGGGAGTGAGTTTTCCAGCTTCTGACTACATCCTCTCTCTTTTCCTACACATCTTAAATATTTTTTTCATTTAAAATTCAACCAGTAAGATGCTCATTTTAAGCTGTCAAACATTTATTTGAAAACTAGAATAAAATTGTCAGGTTTATGAATTTTTTTTCTCCATTTATTTATCCAATTATAGAAGGTAAAAGGTGGGGGGAAAGAGGGGAGAGAATGCCCTACCAATTGTAATGACTGGCAGAAAGGTCCTTAACGTTTTTAAGTAAGCATTTTCATGCTTTGCTATTGCAGTCTATAAAAGGACAGTGAATTGATTCAGGACTGTTTGTTGAAATGCAAGTCCTTGGATGAGCTGGAATAGACCTTGGACAGATGAAATGCTGGTGTAGTTCTTGGTCCCTTTGCTGAGCTTTTTTGACAGGGAATAGACAGAGAGTTATCCAATACTCAGGTAACGTTGGCCATTTCGTACCTGATGCTCATATGTGGAATGGACTTGAATATGCCCTGAAGAGACTATCAGACATCTTTAGTGCATTGGATTAAACCCAACTTAGGTCTCACAGGTATTACCAGCAAAAGGAGAGGCAGGGGGAGAGGGAATAAAACCTGAAACCTTCATAGGATTCTGCTTATAGGAGCAAAAGATGCCTCCAAGAAACGGAGTTACACTCAAGAAAGAATACTGAATTTGTGCTGGGGGTGGTGGTGTATAATTAATTGGCGTTATGTAGCAGGAATTTCTATTTGGTTTGTTTTTGTTTGGTTTCATTTTTCATTCATGCATCACCCCTAACCTTTAGGGTAAAAGGTATTTCACATTAGCATAAATATCAAGCAGATGCCATTTCTGCTACGTAAAGAACTTTCAGCTAATCATTTTTCTATGCATTTAAATAGGAATATTAGAATGAGGGTAATTACTTCAGTTTTCCATGAGTGATCCATCAAGACATTGAATTTCACTGTATATTTTTGCACAGATTAGTAAGTGTAGAATTACATTAGAAATCAGTGTTAGAATATCTGAAATGTTTTGACAAGTTTGATATTTTTTAGTTTTTTTAAAAAATAGGGTTTTATTTTTAAATTGCATCCCCTTCTTATGAAAATGTTATTTTGTCAGGAAAAGGTACATCAGATTGGATGATTAGGGAAAATTTTGGTTTTAAGATATGACCAGTTATATTATGGAATAGCCTAGGAGAAGTGAAAAAGTGTTAGAGAAGTTGCTTTAACATTAAAGATTCCAAATTGTTATTGTTGTTGTTATTTTATTTCACATTAAAGATATCACTCTTGGCCTTGGGGAAGGACAGTACAGCATTGTTGAAGCAAATGTAATTGTAACAAACAAGCATGACTTCAACAGAAGTGTCTCTGGGCTTTCAGTTAACAGCTATTATCAAATAAAAAGAGTTTTTATTTGCTTTTCCCATTTTTGGCCGCTGTACCTAGATAATTTTTATTTTTCCAAGTCTTTACAAGAGTATTCCACATTCAAAACATCACAGGGAAAAACTTGTAATTTTATATACCAAGAGGCTAAGCAGCTGTCTCAAAAAACTGTCTTGCTGAGCTGGGCTTGTAAGGAACTGCCAAGAATTACACACCATTGGGTACTATCCGCCTTGCCTAAGTGTACCCTTCATCCCCTGTCTGGGTATAGAAGCAATGTGGAGGTGTTTGTGTCCCTCTGCTTGACTGTATGCTTGAAAGCTGATCATTGGCTAAGCAAGTGATGGGACTTGGAAAGAAATTTGCTTTTTTGAGTAAAACATACTGTGTTGCCAGAATGAAGTATCAGAGGAACTGCTTATTGCATGATTGCAGATCTGATATTAACAGGATGCTTTGTCAATGGTTGGAAAAATCCTAAGTAGGCATCGACTTCTCTTGGCAATATCAAGATTTATTGGCACAAGAGATATTGACTTCAACAAATCCATGACATTATTATATCTCAAAGATTAATAAATCTTGTTACCAGCCAAAACCATAAGTCAATATAATTATGCTTGATGATGCATGTTTTCCCTAAAGGTCTCAGCTTCATTTTATACTTCCAAGAAATATCAAAGTAGCGAGAAAAAACAACTAAGGGAGAAGTCAGTATAAATAGCCACGTTCACATTATCATAGGTCTCTTAGTCTCTAAGCCTTCATGAAGGGCTTTTGCCTGTTTTTGTGCTATTTCATATACTTTTTGAAATGGGTTGTTCTGTCTTGAAAAGTTGGACTCCTTTTCAGCAATAGGATTTAACTTTTATTATTGAAGAATAACCAGATGACACATATGTGTGTCCACAGGAACTTCTGAATTCTCAGATAATCTTGTTTCCAAATTATATTGTAAAGTATGTAGGCCTAATGGGCTGCATATGATTGTGCTTTGTTGAAGTGACCATGTTTTACACTGCCTGAAGGAAAACAGTGCTCCAGTGTACAATTTAGGTAAAAAAGTCAAAACCAAGCTCCTTAATAACCTGCTTATTTTGAGCCTGTTTATTGGTTTTTTTGGAAAGAGTAATTTTTATTTTAATAAGACCTTCTGCCATGGCTGTACCTAGGGTTTATTTTCATCAGTTTTTTGTCATGGATTGTGTTCGTCAAAGCAGAAGGAAGGTGGGGGAGGCCCAGGAAGGCTGCTTGGTTTCCCTTTGCCTGTGGCGGGAGGGAGCCCCGCTCACCATCCCTCCTGGGGACGGTATGGGACCCAGCTGAGATCTGGCACACAGATGCTCCCTGTACAGGGCACAGACAGCAGAACTACTCAAGATTTAAAATTTCTGCAGTGAATAGTTTGACATAGAAATAGCTTTGGGACTATGTGGTTGTACAGTGCTTTCTGGTTCTGTCTGAAGCATACTGTATGTAAGAAGCAGGGAACAGTCATGAAAACTCCTTTGCACTGAATTAGTTTTGATTTCTTTCTGGATTTATAACTGATTTTATAAATCTGAAGAAGCTTCTGTCTGAAAATATATAAACACTTTTAAAAAGAATTTCCTAAACTGTTGCATGATTTCAGATATTTCTTTTAAAAGAGCCTCTTGCTAAGCTTTTTGATTTCCTCTCTCGACTATGGCATGTTCTTTACCAGGTGACAGTTATCAGCATTAATAGCTTTTCTTTACAATTTACAAAGTAAGAAGTTATCTTATTGTGGAAGTTTTGTGTTGATCTGTTGTCTTGGAAAAATATTTAATATCAAATGAGTAATCTAGTAAATTTCTGAAGAAATTAGGAAGGTTCACAAAATGTAGCCATACATTAAATTACATTTTTGTATTTTTTCAAAGAGGATATAAAAAAAAAATCAGTGAAGACCTACAATCACACAGCAGTGGAGGGAATAGCTCTGCACAGGAGCTGAATTAACTTTTGTAATAAACCAGTTACTGAAAATGCACTTTAACAAAATGGACATGCTGATGGGGTTGAGGAAGAAGGTAAATTTTAAGTTTGTCCATTCTTTTCAACAGCTTTAATTTCAAATTTTTTACTAATTTGAGGTGAGAGGGCTTTAATAAAACATCAGAAGGTCACCTTTTTTCTGAGAAGTCTAAGCCGTTTATCAAAGGAGGAGGACAGCATTAAGAATTAGGTGCTTTGTCACATCTGATATAGTTGGGGTTGCAAAACAGTTTCCGTATAATGTGAGGGGATGTAAAGTATTAATGGCTCCATAAAATCAGGCAGCAAAATCCCTTCCCATAATCTCCCTTTTGCTCCCACAAATTAGTTGGAAGATTGCTTTACTTCAGAGAAAATAAGAATTGTCGAGCACTTTTCAAAAGCACAGATTAGGTCAGGGAGATTTATCATGTTACAGGATCATATCAATTGGTATTTTAATTTTTTTCCCCCACACATGATGTGGTTTATATATTATTCAAAAGTTGAGATAGTTGGTCTTACATGATTTGAAGCAATTTATAGAGATGAGGGTTGCAGAAAAAACACAAAACACCAATAACCCAACAAAAAGCTAGTAGTAAAAAAGAAAAGCTGCATACAAAGGCTTACAGTATTACAAGAGCTTTTTAAACCCTGTCTGTCCTGTGCTACTCAGGATGTTTCAAGCTGGCATGCCTCCTAGAACTGAGGTCTTCTATTAACAGACAGTGCTGGCATTGCAGGAAGAAAACAGTTGCCATTTCATCTGTAGATCAAACAACATGTTTTTTCAAGTTAAATTTGTATGTGATCTCCAAACCAATTTTTTGTTTGATATACTCTTTTTTTTTAAGTATTCCAGATATTGTGTTTCATATTTTAAAGGCAGTTTCATAAATGTAGTTTCCCCCTTAATGTGGTGCATTCATCACAGCACAGAGCATAGCGCAGGCAATTGTATCAAAAACAAGAGGTAACAGAACCTGTGGTAAATGAGTGTATAGTAAAGTCTGACTTTATCACTTTCTGTTTTGATAATCTTTCTCTCTTCCCCTTCTGACTAGATGCACACTCATCTTTCTTTTTTGCTGGTGATTCTCTGTACCCCCTACAGTCCTTTGGTAGAGATCACATCTACAAGTTTGCAGGCTAATTTGGAGGGAAACCATGGCAGTATCGCAGTATCACATTGTCATTGAGTGGACCACTGTGTTTTGGGGAAGCGCAAACACATAGATTAACTGTTGTCTTCTCAGAAGTTCCTAGGAGTGCAAAGGAACATAAAACTGCATTGGAGGAGAGTGAGGAGAGCTGTGGCAGAAAAGGAGGAAAGCACTGTGATAAGGACAGATACAGTCAAAAAAGTTACTCATTTTTTTGTGAAGGTAGTAGGGATTAAAAAATACCAAAACTGTACATCAAGAGGTTTCCATGAAAATTAATGACAAATGTTTCTCTGTCTGGAATGATAATAGGGAATTGTTTCCTTTGAGACTGCTTTGGCTTCCCTGCACTGCTATGGAGTCTGTTGTGTATCTCTGATGTAATGAAGACAGAACTGTGACTTACTGAGGTACACATGACACATTTTTACAAAGCAGGTAGATCAACCCTCTGTCCCAGTACAACTTTAATGAAAAATCTTGCAACTGCTGAAATCTGTAGCTAGGCTGTATGTCTACAAGGAAATAATTTTTCATATTTCTAGTAGTTGTTTATAGCAAGCTTCACTGAGTCATCTTAATTTTCCATTTCAAGTTGGTTATAATAAGGATGGTGTGGGATGTCTGAGACACTGTTATAATATTACATTATCTTAATTTTACTGACATATATTGCCCTTTCTGAGGTGAAACACGAGATTTTTGAGTAGGTTATACAAAGATAAAAGCAAACTTGGCCATTCTTTAAAGTGTTTAGAGTAGCATGGCTGGAGCCAGTTTATACTGCAAATACCAAACCACATGCTCTGATTTCCTGATGAATTAGTGACTTGTCGTCTTGCTTATGCTGTATGGACAGAGCTGAAATACAAAATTCTGTAAAATTTCCCTAATGTACTGATCAAATAACTTTGTTTATGAGCAATATAAGATAATGGTTTGTTGTACTGTGTTCATAACTGAGCTATAAACCTTTGCTGTTTGCTCTGATAGGGGTTCAATTTGTAATCTGTGATTCAAGCCATTGCTCGTTCTTTTTGTATTCTTCCCTCTTGGCTGGCTGAGTCCCAACACAGTTTGTTCTTTAAGCAAGCACTGAAAGCAATAACCATTAACCTTTTTAAAGTGGCTTTTTAGCATGTCGTGAGTTTAGATGTCTTGCTTCTTTTTACCATTAACCTTTCTGATGGGACAGTGTGCTGTGTTTTGCTTACTTCAGCATGTCATGCACATTTTCACCCCTTGCCCATTTGCAGGCACTGTATATCATGACAAGAAGGATGGGGGAATGTGGTGAGCAAGGAACAAAGGCAGTTCATGCCATACCTTTTCCCTAGGCACATGAGAAGCTAGCATGACCCTAGTTAAGAAAAATAGCCCATTAAAAAGCATCCTTGTTCAGGCACAGAAGCAGCTCCTCTAACACTATTACTGGTGCTTGCTACAAGGCCTTAATTGTCAACCATGATAAGGCATTGCAACCAAAGCCCACAAAACAAAAGCTGTTCATCTAAGGCCAACATCAGTGAAAGGTTCTGTTATTCTTGCTTTACTGAGCATGAAATGGAATTGAAAGGCAATATTAAATGGGTTATTAAGCTTAAGACATGGTGCCTTGTGATCTTCTCTTGCAATTGCCCTTACTACATGCATATATAATGTGTGGAATATTCTCTACAGGGCTAGTCATTTGTATGGCCTTTAAGTTTCAAGAAACGTTAGCATTGCAATTATTCAGTCATCATTTTATGATAAACTAAAAATATGGTTCCTTTGGAAACAAAATGCCTGGTTATTTTCATCCTCTCTTTATGCAGGCAGGTATCTACCACAAAGAATGATTCAGAAATTGAAAAAATATACTTATTTCTAGCACAATTTCCCTCCCTCTCAAAAATGTTTAACATGAGAAAGAGGAGTTTGAGTTTTTTTCTCTTCAATATAAACACCAGTCTCTCAAGTTTTGGGTTTATGTTACATGGAATTATGACTTCCCTCATGTCCCATTGAAATGGTTCTAGGACAATTGATGTATGTTTCCTGAAAATAAACCAAGCATTTAAAAATTAATGCCATCATCTAGTAGCGTTTTGATCGGAACCTTTTCTCAGATGAGCACTGAACAGTTGCTTCTGTGGGCTTTAGCTGGCTTGAGGGCACGCCCAAGGGAATTGCATGAAAGCACGCTTCTAGTGCTGGATTCAGTGTTTTTTCAGCTTGCCTAGAAACCAGAAAGGGCTGGAACATTAAACAAAAGGAATTAATCTAAAGCATTTACCAGTTAAACCCAAGAGCTGGTAAAGGTGCCTGGTGACACAACATTTTCACTGTTTGCTCAAAAACTACAACCAAACTGGACTAGGAAGCTCCCTTGTAACCCACCATCATTTGCCTGGCAACAAAAGTACTTTCTAGATACTAACCATCTCCATTACTAGTTGAAAGACTTATCCAGACTGGTTAATTATCATTAGACAGGACCATTCAGTATCACTTCACTAACATGAAGTATAAATTGGAGGAACTGACACGGTGCCTAACTGGCAATCAGGCAGAAGATAGAGTGTCAGTTAATTTTGTTAACTGAAGCTTAGCTGATATCCAATTTGTTTTTAACCACATACCCGAGTGCTTGCTAAAGAACTGCAACATTTAGAAGGGGGGGGGGGGGGGGGGGCAATATTCCTTGTGAAATGAAAGAAATGTTAGAAGATAATTCTCAAAAGATGTTGCTAGGAATGTAAGGAATGTAATCACTTCCACGAGGATTTGGCTGTCTTATTTTGGCAGTTTGTGTTGAAAACAGCAACTGGATTTAGGAGTGGCTAAGAATCGTGGTATAAATGGGTAATCTGTATTAGAATTTTTAGTTCCTTTTGCTGCAAGGTATGAATCTATTTCTAAAACAGTAGTAAAGAAACTCACCTTTTTCTTTAATGAATCTGAAAATATCTTTAGTTACTGTCTCTTTAATAATGCACCTAACTCTGGATTATCTGTAATTATCTGCAAAAGAAAAAGAAGTGGTGATACAGTTAAAACACTCATGGACCTAGAGCAAGCAAAAAATTGAATGTAGTTAAAGATGCTGTTGGGGAGGATTTTTATTTAATCTAATTACTTGGTTTGGTTTATGTCTCCTGACAGACAACTACCACAGATTCATTTTAATACTTTACAAAATCATCTTCCAAATTGCTAGAAGTACGAAGAACACTTAAGGGCAATTTTCACCTGAAAATAATTTTATTTATCAGAAGAAAAGTAAGGCTCAAATTAAAAGCTTCATCAGATCAGGTCTGAGTTTCTTGGAACAATGCAGTTGCTGTAGCGTTACTCTAAGCATGCTCTGAAATTAGGGTTCCATCTTATTCAAAACTAAAACTATTTTGTTGCAGATATTCAAGGTCCTGACAATTTTTTTTATGTTTTATGCCTGGGATTTTGGCTTATCCTAATGGTCTTTCACAAGAACTATAGATTGACTTATGATTGTGGGGCCACCTCAGCCTGTATCTAAATCCTGGATGTGCTATTCATAAATAACTTTTTGGTCATACTATTTTATGGCTATATATGGGATAAACAAGGATTTATGCCAATGATTTTATGTGTTTTCTTCTTCCAATTTACAGTAATGAAATTCTATGTTCTGTTTTCTTCATGCCAGGCATTTAATCCCCCTGCCATTAAATCTTCCATTGTTCTTCAGCGCAACACCTAGAAGCCAGGGAAATGAACAAAAGTGCTTTTTATTTCAAAGAGTAACACTATGGATCCTATTCTCGGTGTTAAGGAAATAAGTAAATTCAATCTTCCTGCATGATTCAATCAATGTCCTTCTGAAAGGGAAAACCTGTACTTCTGTTACCTTCAGACAATAGATGTAGTATTTCTACTGTCATATAGAGGCAATGGATTTAGAGGGATTTTCTACCCATAAACAAACTAGACCCACCCAGACTGTTTGCTCTGAAGTTCATGCTTCAGATATACATACTGCAATTAATGCTTCAAGGACTGGTTTTAGCATTGCAGTTTGTGCTGCTTCTTAAGTGGGGTTGGCTGTTCTTACTACTTTTGCTCTCTTTCACAGTGATTCAAGGACCTGCCATGTAGATTTGCACCAGTTGTGCAGTGCTCTATGCAACTGGTGATACTTGGTGTGTTGTATCTTCCATTGACTGTGTTGACACAGTAAAGAGCAGGTTCTGAGCACTCTCCATAGTGATGCCAGTAGTCTCTGTGTCTAAGCTGCATGTCATTCACATTTAGCTTGCTGAGGTCCAGTGAAAAAGTGGCATTTCAATACACAAACATGTTGGAGCCCTTTGTGATTTTGTACAATAATCTTTTGCAGTCTAATTAAGACATGAGATCTGAGCGATTCATTCTAAATCTGTCAGAAGAACAAAGTTTCTGGTTTGTGGGAAAACAGTTTTGACCTAAAATTTGCCTTAGGTCAAATTGGGCTAGGATGCTTCAAATCCACTCTTCAGCTTCTCCATAAAACATCAGTTTACAATAGCAGGTGCAGGAAGCTCCAGCATCTTTCTCCCCATCCAGCCCAGAGGAGCCTATAAGGAAGCCAGGCACACTTTTGTTCAATAGCCTTGTGTTCAAGAAATTCAAAATATAAAAAAACCCAACTAAACAAACAAAAAAAAACCTCAAAAACCTCCCCCCCCCCCCCCTCAGTAAATAGACTATAAGGCCTGAATTTTTAGCAGTTTATTGTTAAAAGAGAAGTTGTTCTACCCTGAAAAATCTTCAGGCCAGCTCTGCTTGAGGTGACTTGCACCTCTGTGATGCTGGCAAGGGCAGGGCCACAAAGAGGTAGAAGTACTGTTGTCTTCATATGCAGAAAATTTATGGTGACAGCTAAGAACTGAACATAAACTTGTATTTTATTTTTACCTCTTAAATCTTATAATTTATTCATCTGGTTTCCCTTTTATATTTTACAAAGCATATCTGTCAATCACAGCAATTAAAAGATGAATAATTTGTACTAGTCTAACTGCATATGGCTTTGAAAACCTCAGTCTGCTGTTTGAAAAACTCCACTGGGGACAGAAGTAAAAGTACAAGTTTATCTTAGTTTTAAGGTCTAGGACAGTATTCCAAAGAATATCATAGAATGGTTGGAAGGGACCTCTGGAGAACTACACCAGCTGCCCTGCTAAAGCAGGTTCTCCTACAGCAGGTTGCACAGGATCATGTTCAGGTGGGTTTGGAATGTCTCCCAAGAAGGAGACTCCACAGCCTCTCTGGGCAGCCTGTGCCAATGATCTCTTGCCCTCAAAGTAAAGAAGTTTTTCCTCATATTCAGACGGAACTTCATGTGTTGCAGTTTGTGCCCGTGGCCCCTTGTCCTGTTGCTAGGCACCACAAAAAAACGTCTGGCCCATCGTCTTGACACCTGTCCTTCAGAGATCTGTACGCATTGATAAGATCCCTCTCAGCCTTCTCTTCTCCAGGCTGAACAGGCCCAGCTCTCTCAGCCTTTCCTCACCAGGGAGATGCTCCAGCCCCCTCACCGCCTCTGGACCCTCTGCTGGACCCTCTCCAGTAGCTCCCTGTCTCTCTTGAACTGGGCAGCCCAGCAGGGGACACAGCACTCCAGATGGGGCCTCACCGGGGCAGAGCAGAGGGGGAGGATCACCTCCCTCGGCCTGCTGGACATGCTCCTCCTCACACCCCCCAGGATCCCACTGGCCTTGGCCACCAGGGCACAGTGCTGGCTCGTGGGCAACTTGCTGTCCACCAGGGCTCCCAGGTCCTTCTGCACAGAGCTGCCTTCCAGCAGGTCAGCCCCAGCCTGTACTGGTGCAGGGGGCTGTTCCTCCCCAGCTGCAGGACCCCGCACTCGCCCTTGTTGAACTGCATTAGGCTCCTCTCTGCCCAGCTCTCCAGCCTGCCCAGGTCTCGCTGAAGGGCCGCGCAGCCTCTGCTGTATCAGCCGCTCCTGCCAGGTCTGTCCCACCAGCAGCCTTGCGGAGGGTGCGCTCTGTCCCTGCACCCAGGGCACTGGTGGATAAGCTGGACAGGACTGGACCCAGCACTGACCCCTGGGGCACACCGCTGGCCACAGGCCTCCAGCCTGACTGCGCCGCTGGTCACAGCCCCCTGAGCTCTGCCGTTCGGCCAGTTCTCAACCCACCTCGCTGTCCACTCATCCAACCCACACTGCCTGGGCTTCCCTCTGAGGATGTTATGGCAGACAGTGCCAAAAGCCTTGCTGAGGTCAAGGCACACAACATCCTCCGCTCTCTCCTCACCTACCCAGCCAGTCGCTGCATCATAGTAGGCTTTTAGGTTGGTCAGGCACGATTTCCCCTTGGTGAATCCATGTTGATTACTCCTGATAACCTTTCCCTCCATGTGCTTCGAGATGACTTTCAGAATGAGCTGTTCCATCACCTTTCCAGGGCTGGAGGTAAGGCTGACCGGCCTGTATTTTCCTGGGTCCTTCTTCTTGCCTTTTGTGAAGACTGGAGTGACATTGGCTTTTGTGCAGTCCTCGGGCACCTCTCCTGTCCTCCATGACCTTTCAAAGATGATGGAGAGGAGCTTAGCTGTAACATCTGCCAGCTCCCTCAGCACTCTGCAGTGCATCCCATTGGAGCCTATGGATTTGTGGGTATCAAGTTTGCCTAAGTGGTCTATAACCTGATCCTCCTTGACCAAGGGAAAGTCTTGCCTTCTTCAGACTTCTCTTGCCTCCAGGGTCTGGGATTCCTGAGGTGAGGGCTGGACCTGGCAGTGAAAACTGAAGCAAAGGCAGCATTCCATAAGTCTGCCTGCTCTGTGTCCTTCGTTATCAAGGCACTCACCTCATTCAGCAGCAGGCCTGCATTTTCCCTAGTCATTTTTTTCTTGCTTGAAGAAGCCCTTCTTGATGTCCTTGCCAGATTTAATTCCAAACAGACCTCAGACTCCCTCGTTGCATCCCTGCATGTTCTGACCACATTCCCATATTCCTCCCAAGTGGCCTGCCTCTTTTTCCACATCTCGTGGAAACTTCCTTCTGCTTGAGTTTTGCCAGAAGCTCCTTGCTCATCCATGCAGGCCTCTTGCCCATTGTTCGATTTCTTACTCACAGGGATGCACACATATTGATCTGGGAGAAGTGGTGTTTGAATGTTAGCCAGCTATCTTGGACCCTGCTACCTTCCAGAGCCCTAACCCATGGGATTTCTCCAAGTGGGTCCTTGAAGAGACCAAAGTTAGCTCTCCTGAAGTCCAGGGTTGCAGTCCTACTTATGGCCCTGCTTCCTATACGCGTGATTCTGAACTCCACCATCTCTGGCCACAGCAGACAAGGCTGCCCCAAACTTTCACGGCCCCAGTCAGTCCTTTGTTTGTTGCTATGAGGTCCAGCAGCACACCGCACCTCGTTGGCTCCTCCACCATCTTCGTCTAAAAGTTATCATCTGTGCTCTGCCAGAACCTCCTGGACTGTGTGTGCCTGGCTATGTTGTCTTTCCAGCAGATGTGAGGGTGGTTGAAGTCCCCCAGGAGAACCAGGGCCTATGGTTGTGAGGCCACCTTCAGTTGTCTGTAGAAGGCCTCACTGACTTCCTCTTCCTGATCAGGTGGCCTGTAGCAAACACCCACAGCAGTGTCCCCCATGCTGGCCTGCCCCTTAATTGTTACTCATAAGCTCTCTGCTTGTTTTGCATCCACCCCTAGGCAGAGCTCAATACATTCCAGTTGCTCTCTCACATGAAGAGCAACTCCACCACCTTGCCTTGTTGGCCTGTCTTTCCTAGAGTCATCATCCATGACAGCATTCCAGTCATGTGAGCTATCCTGCCATATTTCTGTAACTGTGATGAGATTGTGGCCCTGCAACTGCACACGGATCTCTGATTCTTCCTGTTTATTCCCCATGCTTCAAGTGTTGCTGTACAGGCATTTCAGAGAGGCAACTGAGCATGCAGGGGTCCCAGGAGGGGTGCAAGAGCATCCACCATAGTTATGCACACTGTTGAGGTGGTTGGCCTTCTGGTTCTCATCTTTGGAGGCAGCTAAGGAACATTTGTCACTGCTCTGGTTATCTGGCTTTTTCCCTGCATAGATGCGATGATGTGAGCATTGCCACTTTGGACCCTGCCCCCCCCAAGTCCTTCACTTTCATCACCTCACCAAGTTGGCCAGCCTGCTGCCAAGGATTCCCTTGCCTCTTCTAGACAGGTGGATTCCACTCCTCCCTAACAGGTTGTAGTCATCAAAGAATGTCCTGTTTTCAGTGAAGCCAAAACCCTCATGACAGCACCAGCCATGAAGCCAGAAATTGATTTGTATTATACATCTATTTCTGGCTGCACCCTTTTCTCGAACTGGTAAAATGGAAGAAAATATAACTTGAGCACCAATATTTTTCACTTGCACTCCCTGGGCTTTATAGTCTTGTCAGGTTCTGGCTTGTGGTGTCATTTATGCCCGTGTGAAAGAGTAGCAGTGGATAACAAGTAGTCTGTACAGTTGACAAGTTGTGGCACTCTCTTGGCAGCATCTGAGACCTTATCTCGCACAGGGTTGGGAGACTCACATATGACTCTTTGTCAGGCCAGAAGATGGGTGTCTCAGTGTTCTTTGAGAGAGGGTCACCCACTACAACCAGCCAGAGTTTCTTTTTATGCTGTCCACTGTGTGCTGCTGGTACAGTTTCTCCTGTCAGACCTCGCTTATGGGTGTTTATATTTGCTAAACTTTCATATCTGTTTTTGGTTGCAATGCTGGAGGGTAGAGACTGAAGCAGAGTTCTGCTTTTGTGAGTCACCATGATCCAAGGTGCCTCCTTCTCTGCAGTCTGCTACAACAGCATGGTGCCAAAACCAGCTATCTACCTCCACTTTGGCTGCTCTGATACTGTGCAGCCTTTTAACCGTTTCCTGCAACGTGTCCACTTTGGTAACACATCATCGACCTGTGCACACCTTATGCAGGTGTTTACCTTTTATCTAGGAGAAGGATCTGGGCACTCATTTAAGTTTACCACCTGTACTGAAGTCTCCTTCCTTACCAGTTCCATCTGGGTGGAAGCATCAAATGTCTCAGGTGCTTTCTCTGTAGAAACACTGGTTTTAACTCTGAGGCGAGTGGCCATCATTATGGCAGAGACCTACAGCATTTCCGTGGGCTGTTAGCCTACTAACAGGGTGCAGGGCTCTCCTGTGTGAGCTGCCATACCACACCATGGCTGCAGCGCTCCCGAGGGCCATTTAAAACTGCCACGGTCACCCATGGCAACGGCCAGGCTACATCAGCCTCACTCGCAAGGGCTGCCGGCTCCCGGCAGGTCTCTCTGCTCTTCCTTGGGGTTCCCTGGCTCAGGGAGCACCCTGTCCACCTCAGTCTAGTGCTCAGCCACAGGACTTACCGTTGCCACCACTGCATGCCTCACCAACTGAGAGAAAGTATGGAAGAGAATATAAATCAGAGTATGGCTGTCAATCCATCCTACCCCTCACTGTGTTCCCTTGGTAGAATGGTGGCTTCTGTAACCCGTTAACATATTCGGAGGCAGTTTAAGATCAGCAGCTTTTAAAAGATCGAAGGGGGGGCTATTTTTCTTTTTTTTTCCTTTTTTTCTTTTTTAATCTTTTTTCTCTCTCTCTTTTTTCTTTTCTTTTTTTTTTTTTTTTTCTCTTTTTTTAAAGGCACTTCTAAACTGCACTGGTGTCTGCTCTTACATGCAACGGATTCTTTTTAACTCCAAGGCAAGGCCTGGGGCTGTAATCCACGTCTCCAGGTGACCTGCAGTTAAGGCTTGACAGAATAATTACATCTTGCTGTGGATGGGCATAAGCATTCTTTGTCTTTTTTAAGATTTTGCCCGGTAACCTACCTGACCTGAGCCGACTACCCTTCACAATGGGGGAGGCGAGCGTAAAGTAGAATTAGCTATGCATGTCCTGCTGTCAGCCTGAGATCTCCATCATTGACTTCTGTCAGCCTCCTTGGCAGGAAAACAACCTATTCTGCCTGTGCTTTGCTTTATGAAATCAATGCGTGCTCATTAAAATAAGGAACAAGAAACAAAACAAAACCCTCCATCGTATATTAATTTACATTAAATTGCCTCAGAAACCAAATCCCACATGTTTATTAAGATGTGTGTCCCTGTTGCTGTGACCACCTAGCATTGCCTTGAACTGGAAAGAACAGACAAGGAGTGATTGAGTGTGGATTTTTCCTTTTTATGTATTATACTTGAGTTTAGTCTGGTTCTGGCTCCTAAATAGAATAATCAATGCCATTATCTCTTCCTCCCTTATCTAAATCACATCAGGAGATCAATAGCTACAACAAAGACGGCCAGTGCTTTCTTTCCACTGGGACTCATTACTTTGCTGCCCAAGATGGGGGTATAGATATTCTCAGGAAGGTTATCTGGTGTTCCCTGGTAGTTAACAACAACTGTCAGTTATTAATGGTGCTCTGCAGCCTCACCTTTACAGCGCTGTGACTGATAACAGGACATGTTTATAACAAAATGAATCTCTGCCGCCTTTTTTCCTCACCCTCCCAATTCTTGTTTGTTCTTTAGTTTCCTTTCTCCCCTCCTGTCTGCTATTGCAATCTGAGGCAGCATGTCTGAGAATATCAAATGTTGGGGGCCTTCTCATTGAGATTCCTCACAAATGCAGGTTTGCTTTTGTACAGGCTAACATCTGCTGCAGTATTACAAAGACTAATTAAAATAAATTTAGATCCTAAATTAGTCTTTTCTATAACATTTATTACACAAGACACTGGGTGATAAAGTACATAATATGGTTAAGCTGAAGCAAAAGTCCTATTTGGTTGGGTTTGCTGGCGAGTCAGGAGCAATCTTTCCAAAGAAGTTTGCATTTGCAATATAGTATTTTTCAATAGACTAATAACGAAGTCTGCCACAATGTTCTCATGTTTATTTATACATATCAACTAAATGTAAAAAATGATGCTTAAAAAAAGAAGAAAAATACACTTCTCCTGTCAGTTTGGGCTACACTCAGTTTTTCTTGTCAAAAACAGACAGCCAGTTTGCAAATCCTAGGTGAGTAGTATGACAGACAATTCACACATCAAGTCATCAAATCCTCAAAGGGGTAGTTTAGCCACTAATTTAATGGCTTCACTTTCTGAAGTGGTAGAGCCTCAGTTTAAGCGCAGATCCCATCCTACTTTGTAATCCTGCCTTGGTGGGCTGGGCGTGGAGCTTGGGTAACCCCAGATTTCTGTGGAGTGATGAGCAAAGATAAACAAGGCAGCTCTACCTGAAGTACATTTTGTATGTATGAAAAGTGTTCACAGCAGTTAGAAATACATGGTTGACCAGGATTGTATTTATTCCTTATAACATGCTTCAGAGAATCAGTACAGGGTGCCCAAAGCACGACATCATCACTTTTCTAGCCTGCAAGGCTGTAAATGGATGGAAGTGGGGGGACAGCAGTTGTGAAGCTGTCCCCCTCTAGACACACTAAGCTAAGGAACCAAAACACAACGCAGTTGTGCTCCATCTTTTTTCTAAGACAACATCCAGGATTTACTTATCGATCTTATGGGCCTAATGTTATGCCAAGTGAAAATAACGGGAGTTTAGTGGTTGGATTCGGGTAGGGACAAGAGTCACTTTTCTCTGCAGAAAAACTAACGTTTTTCTGATGTATGGAGGAGAAAAGAATGTGTGATGTTTCAGGCCTTCAGACTACCAGTGAACACCACCATGATGTGAAATGTGTAGCTGTAAAAAAGCTCATCTTAATAAGGAACTGAATTACTCATATCTCCAGTCATTTGTTCTGCTTAAGATAGGTTATTATGGTAGGGGGTTTTGTGGCTCTATGTTAATAATTTCTATTGGACTTCTTGTTGACTATTTTATCTGCAATCACTCCTCATTTTCGCTAAAATAGACTAAGAAAGAAGAGAAAACACTTGTACTTTTGTTTTGCTTATCTCTTAATGTACCTAAGAAAATATTGGGAAATGTGGAGTGTGGGACTATTGCTTTCCTTTGCCTGCACAACATTTCACGTGCAAGACCTCCTGGCCTGGACAATTCCTGCTTTTTTTTTTTTTTTATGCCTTTTAGGTGCTTCTTTTGGTCATCTTTTTCTTTAAAGATTTTGGGGCCCTTTTGAACTAGTAACTTGGCATCTGTCCTGCTACTCACAGGCTTTGTGCACCTTCCAGTGGATGGGAAACAAGCTAGTTGGAAAGAACCTGCATTTCTTTCTGTATGATTGAAAGAGCATCCTTACGTATGTTGTTTGCTTTGATAGTTTTTATTCAGGACTAAAATATACCTTAAAGATATATTTACCCATAGCTTTCCCTTGGCCACTCCATTTTTCTTACATGAAACAGCAAAGTAGTGCAGGAGTTAATAAAAGACAGGTCCATAAAAAGGGCATAATATGTTACAGACAACTCAGCACCAATATTTATGTTTTCTTTTACTTGGTCAGTCCCCAGATTATAATATAGAGATTGCGTATTTCCAAGGACACCACAGGGAAATGCAGGGAAATCAAAATGGGCTATGGTAGGGCATAATCAAAACAAACAAAAAGTCTCAAAAAATATCCTTGAAAGCAACCAAGCTTCAGAGTAAGATAATCACATCAAAACAGTTAAAAGGAACGCAATGAATGAGAAAGGTAAGCAGTAGAAGTGATTGAGGCTGTCTTAAATTAGAAAAACACAAAGGAAATTGAGTTGTCTTTCTGGAGTTCTTGAGAAATGTGTGTAAAGTTCCTTTTTCTCTGATAGTTTCTTTGTGTGGCATAAATAAAATGACTTGTATGTAGTTTGCTGCTTAAAATCAGTCTAGGAGAAAACATGAACTGGTAGTTAAATTCTGGAATGGCTGATACCAACTTCTTTCATCTTTGTTACCTGGATGACATTGTGTCTTCATCTCACATGATGATGAAAGAATGAGCCTTTGTTAGAGTACGCTGTACTTTTCTTCATCTGGCAATGTTTTTGAGCTTTTCTCTGCTTGCTTGGGGGCTTGCTATATGCTAGTAGCCATGCACCACTGTCTCTGCATTATATTGCCGTCATCACTGTTCAAGACCAAGAAGAGATTAAAACATTTTAGTTACGTTTTTATGTTACTTAAAAACATATTACTTATGTTTTTAAATCAAAGTGTGATCATTAACTAACATGAACACATACCCTCGCTGTGTAGAGCTGGTAAACTACATTGATGCACACCTTCACCTTTTGCCATGCTGAAAAGTGAGTGGTGCTGGAATTCAGGTTCAGTCTCACAGGAACTCCTAAAATAGTGAAAGTTTAGTCATACAGTTCACAACCTAGTGTTTGGCTACTGTTCAGCAAAAAGACAAGAAGGGAGGAGCAAGGCAGCAAGATAGACACACCATGCGGGAACGCTGATGCTGATGAGATGTTTCGCTAAGATGATTAATGCCCATTTACAAAATTGGGCTATTTAGAAAATTGAGCATGTAACTTAAAGACCGCCTGGGTTAAAAGAAGCTGTCCCTGCCCGCTGACACTGCTTTTATCGCGCACTGTTCCCTCTGTACCATTGTGCCATAATTATGGCTGAGCCTTGTGCAATGGCCTGTCTCAGGTGGCATTTGTCCAGGCCCTGCTCACTGCAATTGCTCCTGTTTCTCCCGGTGTGTTGTGCCAGGCTGCAGGAGCAAGGGGACAAGGGAGCACTTAATGGAAGGCGAGAGGTTTCCATTTGCGACTGTTATTCCACTCTGATTCTGGGGTAAGAGCCGTTATAAGGGTGTTTCAGAGCACAACAGGTAAAAACTGCCATAACTAGGAGTAATGGGATAAGATTGAGCAAAAGCAAATGGAGGTCATTTCCTGACAGTGAGATCTATTAGACTGTGGAATAGATAAGTCTCCCAAGGGAAGTGGTAGAAGTCCAAGCACTTGGCTCATTTAAAACTACAGTGGACAAAGAGCTCCAGAGTGTATAATAGGGAATAATCTACCAGTGGCCACAGAATGAAAGACTGACATAATATGTCCCTTCTATCTCTAATTTCTGGAATACAGAGAGATTGAAGCTTTCCAGCTTGTAGTTTCCTGCTAAACATTTTTTTAGAAAGTCCTGTTTCTAGAGGAAGAGTAGTAGCTGCAGATGTCTCTTAAAGGAACTACTGCTTGTTTTATAATGCTGTTCCCAACCCTTTCTGTAGATATCTCCTCTGAGTGTGACAAGTTTCAGTCATTTGCAGTTGAGCGAAGTCCAGCTCTGGGGAGAGCTTCCCTTTCAGAAATACCATTTTCCATTCACCCTCGTTGTTCATCACACCCCATATCCAAATATGCATAGTGTTATTAATATTAGTTTTAGGCTTTTTAGGATGCTTTGTACTTTGTTTAACTATTTAAGTAACCCAAAACATACAAATAAGGTTTCGTCTCAGTGGTAGTCATCTCCTTCACCTTACAGCCATATGTTGGCATGGTGGAGTGGGCCTTGCAGGAAGAGAAGTCCACGGTCCTACAGTTTAACTCAGGAAAGGCACCTTGTATATGAGGGAGAGTAAGAATCTGAAGCACAAAGAAAGTATCTATGAGAGGCATGGCAAAGTCTAGAATTACTAGAAGAGATGGGGAATGATGTGGTACCAGAGGAGGACAGTAAAGGTAGGAGCAGCAGAGTTCTTAGGCGTGCTTGAGCATAAATGTGATGCAGAGGGATAATGGTGTGAGCGATTCAGTGCCATAGAGAAGTAGACTTGAGATGCCAAGGTTTTGATAACTTGAAGGCAAAATTAAAGGTGTTGAACAGGAGTCACTGGGGAGGGCAGAGAAACATGTTAAATACTTCTGGGTTTGGAAATTCTACTGCCTCCAGGAGACAATATTGAGCTTACAATGCATTGAGTAAAAGCTGCATCTAACCTGTCACTTTGTCCTTCTTTCACTGTTGCATGCATAATGTAACCTTAGATTAAACCATGGATCACAGAATTCATGAGCAGGTTGTGCAATGTATCTGCAGCTCACTCCTCTCAAGCTATACCCCTTAGTGGGTATTGGCAGAACAATACTACTAGCATAAGAATTGGATTGATCTAATTTTGCAATGTTGTTTGTGCTAGAAAAGTGGAGAATAGTTATTGAAATGGATTATGTTCAAGAAGCCCTAAGGGTGGGCTAATATACTAAGAAATCTTTAGCACCCTGTAATGATTTGCTGTCTTCAAGAGGTTGGGTTTTTTTCTGTGACTTTTTGTTCTTTGAATGTTGCAAGATGAATTTTTAACAAATCTGATCTGAAAATTGTATTGTTCGCTCCATATTTTTTATTTCCTTTCCCTGTTTTCTTTGCAACGTTGATATGTATCATGTTTGCCATTTATGTCTAAGCCTACGTGCTTTGCTATCTCAAGATTCTTTAGTTAAAAGCCTTAGCCAAGAACTGAAACACACTCATTAACCCACTCTGATCTATATCAAATTAAGTCTTTTTTTATGTTGGGCTGTGTAAATGCATGGATTTTTGCTTTGTGCCTGGATAGTGATGTGACTTTTTTTTTAACTAGCTACAATGGCTAATTCCAAAATTTTGACGTCTCACTAAGATGTTCGTTTGATCAGCACCTCCATATTTCCAATTCATTGATGTGGGTGGTCAAGATATTAAAGATAATGTGCTGTGATCCAACTTGACGTGTCAAAAGAAGTGAAAAAATTGTTTATTGATCTTTTTTGAATTCAAAACCTCTGTTTTGCTTGATGTGTCACATCCAGTTAATAACAGCAGTTTAAGACAATTTTATGTGTTTTCTGTTGCCTACACTAAGCAGACAGATCTTCTGTTTCTTGCTATTCTGTTTTGTTGTTGTTGGGGTGGTTTTTTTTTTCAGAGAAAATCCATAAACTTTCTTTCTCAGAATTGATTTGCATAGGATAATAATAAAGCTTAAGTATCAACATCGTACCAGAATAGCTGTTACTTTGTGTTTTATATTTATAATGCTGTTCTATATTTAAAATAATAAATGAGCAAAATTCAAGTGACTATACCAGTGTTTATCCTCTAAATGAACACCTTTATTGTATCATTTAGGTGAAAGATAGGTATATTAAAGAGCATGTGTTATGGTAGGATACAGAGTGTCTATGCATATTATATACACTCCAGTAGAAAGCTATGCTGAAACATGTAAATGGATGAAAACAGCTTATATAACTAGTCTATCAATATATATTTTTCCATATTATTTGTTGTGAAGCTTTTCCCAAGCGGGAAAATTAAGAGCGTGTGAGTGGAATACTGATTCTACTGGAAATAATGGCATCTGATCTACAGAGATGGCTAGTAGATTCAAATTCTTGTCAGCTCCTGCCTTCTAGGCAGCAATCTTTCAATGCAGGATTTACTATAAAGATCAGAAAAACAGCTGGCAACTAGCAACTTGTTATATAAAAGACCTTTAAATGTCTTGTACTATCTAGCTGTGATGTAGACTGATTTATTTAAAACTGTAGCTATTGAATATACAAACTTATTCAAGACCCAGACCTCAATTTAGCTGGTAAAATCCAGTTATGGCTTTAATTGTTTTAAAGTTTCTGTGGGGATGTGAGCCTGTGAAGAGCTAGAAGAGGGGTGGGGGGCAGGGGAAGACTGAGTTCTAGAATTTCAGTTTCCTAACTGTGTCAAGAATGTTTCACTGGATGCATTTGCACTGTCATTAGTGAGCAGAAAGCCACACGGCAAGTATTAAAGAAGGGTAACATACAGCAAACTGCAGAAAAATATAGTTGAAAGGAAAAAAAAATGGGGGCTGAAGGATATGTTGGACATTTGGAATAACTGAGATAATGATTTTCCCTGTCACTCAATTAGTGCACCAATGCAAGTGTACAGTCCATACAGACCCACGTACACTCTACATTGCTGGTGGAACTGATGCATCTGCACCACAGTCACTACTGTGGGAATTGGATTGGGATGGTTTTGAAGGTGAATTTTCAAGGTACCTTCTTTACAAAGCAGAAAGCTTGAGAAAATGTAGTTGCCATCAGCAGGGGGTTTTATTTCTATTTCTTTTGTAGGGTGCAAAGTTGTTCTTCAGTCACCTGTACTTACCCCCTCTTTTTTTTTTTTTTTTCCTCCCCTCCTCCACAATTCCTGGATCTCTCTCCGTATTACCAAGTATCTAATTCAGCTTTCATATCTGTTTTAGCTATCTATCTCTCTGTTATAGCTACTATAGCTATATTTCAACAAGCTATCCTGCTAAAATATCCTGCCTGAAAACTCAGACCGACAGCTTGGAGAGTGAGTTTGGATGGATAGATAGATAAACGGTTATCCAGAATAGCTCTTAGAGCTGTCTATTTTAGCAAACTATTTAAGCTGTCAGCCTCTGTGTATTTATAGCCTATTTATCACACTAGCATCTGAACACCTATCAATTTAGCATTAGAAATCCAGTCCAAGTCTCAATCCAATTGTGGAGACTCACTGGCTGTTCCCTCCTTGCCTTAGATGAGTAGAATATAAGATGTGATATCCAGCCATGCTTGCCTTTTTCCTTCCTAGTCTGTTATCTGAAAGCTTGATCTAGGGTTTTCTGAAGCCAAAAGAGTCAGAAGAGGCTTTTTTTTTTGATGATTCCTTATAAAAAGTGGTTTTCTCAGAGCTGTTTCTCTGTTTCAGAGAAGTTTGCCTTTTTCTGAAAAGGAATTTCCATTTAGAAGTCTTGCAAATTTTCAAACTAAAATTTTACTTTCCATTTTGGCCAAACTTTTCCCCCTTTTTTAGTGTTTTACCCTTTTCCATGTCTTTTATCCATGAAGTTGTTTTTGTTCTTCACATTACTAGTTGGGCAATGATTTCCTTCCCCCCCCAGTTAAAACAATGGATAACACTTTGTTGATATATCACCAAGTGGTAGGGATATTCACTTGGTAGTCAGAAATGCTAAGCTTTGAAAGTGAAGTAGTTCTCCAGCATGCTGAGTTGAGTTATCCAGAGAGAGGGAAAAGGAAATGTTAAACAAAAGTGAAAGTTACACATCTAATAGCTTGGCACCTTTTTTTTTTTTTTTAAAGAAAAAGAAACTAATAATTTGCAGTGATATGTTCCCAAGCATGAGAAGGACATCATAAGCATGTGGTGGACTGCTCTTGAGGTTTCTGCTGATCACAAATCTGCATCCCATTTGTATCAAAGTGGGCATCTGCATCTTGTCTTTAGAAGTGGCCAGCATTATTGACAGTAAAATGAAAAAGGTTTTCATTACTCCCTAGGTTAAAAGGCAGAACAGAGTCAGGATATGACAAAATGTGGTATGATAGCACAACCTGTGATACTGATTGTTAATGCAGTCATACATCATTAGAAGAGCTCAGTCCATTTGTACTCATGGCAAGTTCATCACAAAGGCACTTCTGCGGCACTGGAAGGTTCTCATGGTACTCCAGCTGCCCTGAGGAAGCACCAATAAAAGAAACCAGGTCAGCATGATCACGAGTTACCCATGTGGATACAGATATAAGTTCACATCTCCATTACTGCTCAGGTCAGACAATTTTCTCGTCATGCCTCTTAAGAATGAGCAAAGAAGAAGACCAGGTGTGTGCAGCCAGAGGCATGCTTGCTTTTGTTCAAGAAAGAGTGATTGTTTTTCCTCAGGGGAGAGAAAGCTTTCTCATAGGGTGGTCTCAAGGAGCAGAGGTTTTCGGGTTTTTTGTCCTTGCTCAGCCCTAGCTCCAGGGCATTTGAGACTGCAGTCGGTCTTAAATATATGAAACCCCATCCCTTGGCCAAAGGGAAGTGGAATTTGTGGCTGAGTTCAGAGTTTGCAGTTTCTTGGCCTTTGTTGCCAAATCACACATGCCCCAATTTTTCTGTGTCAACGTTTATGTCCTGTTTCCACTAGGGAGGTCAAAAAGGAAAAAGTTTGGATTATACTGTTTCCCTTTCACTGAGTATGAGGTTCTGGTGCAGACAGGTGATTAATTCATCGTGGAACAATATTAATGTATTTGGTTCTTCAGTTAAATGAGAGAGGTCATAGGGCAATGTACTCGATGTTTTTGTAGACTTACTCAGCAGGCTGCTTTCTGATGCAGCAAGGAACATGCATATTTTTCTCTTTTTTTTGTTAATTTGATTAAGTTTTTCATATTAAATTAAAATGAGATGTGTTTGAAATACTAAAGCACATGGGTTTTCAGGAAAACAAAAAAAAACCCAAAATACTTAACTGGTTGGAGAAATGCAGGTTATAATTGGGAAGACACAGCAGAATTGTCTGGATATCTGTTCTCCTGAAAGAGCTGAGGGAGAGAGCAACCAGAAAAGGAGGCTGCTGCAGGATTGATCTTTGTATTGGGTCTGGTTGGGATGGCGTTAATTTTCTTCAGAGCAGCCTGTAAAGTGCTGTGCTTTAGATTTGTGGCCAAAACAGTGTGGCTACCACACCAAGATTTTCGCTATCGCTGGACATGGTTTGCACCATTTTAAGGCCTTCTCTGTTTCTCACTCTGCTGCCCCAGCCAGTAGGCTGGGGGTGGGCAAGGGGCTGGGAGGGGAGACAGCCGGGACAGCTGACCTGAACTGAGCAAAGAGATACTGCAGCCCATATAACATCAGGTATCAGTCTGCTGCTGGGAGGTAATGAGTGACTGATTTGTATCACTTGGTTATTTATTTCTTTTTCTTTATGTGCTAGACTGTCTTTATCTTGACCGGCAAGAGTGAGAGCAAGTTTTTCTTGCTTTAGCCCTTCTGAATCTCTCCCCCATCCCACTGTGGGAGAGTGAGCGAGTCAGCAGACTGGATGGGCGCTTAGCTGCCAGACAGCATCAGCCCATTACTGTCTGTGATGACCCAACTTGGGAAAAAACGAAAAAAGCCAAGTCTTTCCTGTTGGAGATAAGAGCTTGGTATCAGCTCCCCCCTGCTATGCACCTATATTTACTACTAGCATACTTTTTGTATTCATGTTGTTTGTAATAAAAACATAACAGGGAGAAAAGGACATGCATATAAATATAAATCTCTAGAGGTGTTAGTGACAAGTTGCTCTCAAAGGAAACAGCTGACCGATGTATAGGAAAGATGAAAGGGTGTGATCATGATCAGACAACAAGGTTAGCAGTATCAGCCAGGTCTCCCAGAATAGATGGAAGAGTTGCAATTTCATGTCTTCAGCTACAACCTGGTCTTGTTTGCTGGTTTCAAATATAAAATAGCAATAAAGCATCCATCTACTTGACATCCTTTTATGTTCTCTTTCAATCATGTGCTGCAAAATGTTTCTTTTCAGGTTTACTCTGGTTTGGCAGCCTTGTTATTGCCTATCACTTTAAGGAGTTCAAAGGCTGAGGATTGATTTAATTTTCTTTTAGCTTGCAAGCTTTTTTATGTGGAATCTTTCTCACTTGGTTTGCATTTCATCTAGGATAATGCTGGCTATCAGTGCTTCAATAATAATTGAACTGAAGCAAGCTGTTCAGCCTAAGGTCTCAAGCTGGGAATGCTATGTATGTCATGTGAGTATTTCAAAAGAATGTAACATTCCAAAATCAAGTTGCAAGTACACACAAAGGTAGGGGAAATCTGTGCAGCTCTGGCTATGCAGCTACACTGCTGTCTTCAGTAGCTCTTCACTGTACCTGAGCTAGTCCTTCATGTTCTTTAACAATTTTCATCAATGGTACATAGTAAAGCATTACAGCACTGAGAGGTGGAAAATGGCATATTGGTCATTTTGAAACATGGATGAGCCTCGTGGAATTGTTACTCCCACACCTTCATATGCTTAGCTTCTGTTGAATGGGCCTTTAATAGCTACCCTACTTGAAATTGCACTTTTATTTAGATACCATTAGTGCTGCTAAAACATAGAAGCTGGTTGTAGCTTTTGTAAATTGTGACGCTGCACCTTAAGTTTACAGTAACACTATACCATTATTGCTCCACCATCTGTAATCTCTGCTGATAAAAATGTGAAATTGTGGCTCAGCTGGCAGGAAAAGCAAGCTTATTTTACAGTATTGGTCTGTAAATGGATTGGTGAATATGCAATTTGTAGATCACTTCTATTGAATGCCACTGACATTCTACTTGAAATTGGCAGATGTTGGCAGTTGGAGATAAGTGGTTTGGGGTTGCAGTTTGATGCAACCCCAAGTGAGGACTGAATGATGGTCCTTCTGTCTGTAACAGGCTTGGGCTGTGACATGGGGGCAGGGTTTTAGCTGGAGGTAGAGGAACAGAAAATTGTTCACTTCGTGAACAGACATCTACAAAACTACAGAATTTTTTATCTCTTTTTCATTAGATTGCTGTTTGAATCATTCTAATCCTTTTTATAGTCTCCTGTATAAACCATTTTTTCTTCAAGTTGATGGAAAAATTACACTGATGGTCCAAATAGTAATTACATTTTGTAAGTCACAATCTGATTACTTGAATACATGGGTTAATTAAAACTTCACAGAATGTTTTTGAAAAGCTTTAACCTTCTCCTACCCTACACTAATCCAGACATGGCAGTGAGACTTCACCAACATATAAGAACTTTTATGTGTTTTACTAGCTATTCATGTGCAGGTACTGTGCTGCTAGTTAGACAATGTGATTTCTCTGCGCTCTGGAGATGAGAGACAAGGAAAGATGTATTAAATATTAAGGAAAGGTCTTTCTGTAAGAAATTAATCCATTTGCATAAAAGATGCTATAAGATGCAAAAGTGTGAGTTAATCACAGAGGTTAAACTATGAAAGAAAAAGTTACGCTTAGAGAGAGACATTCCTGTTGTAGCTATCTGTGAATTTATGGTACTGCTGATGGATACCTTTTAAACTTCAGAATTAATGAGCACCCTGAGGACAATGAATAATATTTGGTTAAAAAGGAATAGAAGAGTGAAGGGACAGTATTGAATATAGGGGGTTTTACTCTGCAGGGGTAGGGCAAGCTAAGATCCTTTTGCTGATAAATATATAATAATGTAGTTGGAAAAAAATGCTTCAGCCAAATAAGAAATTGCACAAACCAGTTACAGTATAGCTCCTGCAGCTCAGAAGAGACAGCTAAATAGCATAACTCAAAACAAAAAAAACCCAGCTTTTTCTTTACCTTTGAAACTTCAAGGGGAAATGCCAAGCTTTCAATTGTCAGATCATATCCAAACTGTTACAGACTTCTTTTTTTAGAAGAGAAGAAAGGAATTGGGCTGTCTTGGGACTGTATTTTACCACGTACATAAAATTAGGAGAGGAATGTGTACGTTTGAAACATCCCTTCCTGTGTAGGTGTCTGCAGAATCCTATAGCATGTACATTTGCAGTCTTCTGAACTGTTGAGATGTTGCAATTCAGTGTGAAGGACTTGCTTAGTATTTTCTTTCTTAGATTTAAAGCACTTCTCCTTAGTTCTGAGCACCCTAAATCAGAGGTGAAGTCTGCTACTTTCAGCACTGCTCAGGCTGATCCACATGGTCTTGATGGGTTGATTGAGAGTCAGACAAGCCACTGACCAGCACCTCTGGGTTTTGAGAGTCCTGCTACAAAGTGAGGTAAGTCACACATACAGCAAACCTCAAGAGGTATTCAGCCTTTTCAAAGGCTGCAAGCAGTTGCACAGGCATCTCCTGGTGGTGGATGGTCAGTGTGGATTCAGTTTCCCTCTTGTGGGTACACACTTTATTACCACTCTTGTGCAGATCTTTGGGTTGCACCTGGTCTCTCAGCTGACTGTGCCAAGCCAATGGCCATAAATTTGTCAGCAGCCCGGCAGTAAGTGTTTTTTTATGTTGTGAATCTGGCACCAGCATTATGGAGGGAAGGGAGCAGTGTATTTTAGAGTTGTCTTAGCCTCATAATACTGTGGGTTTTGTCCTCACCAGAGGCCTTCATCTTTGCTGTGTTTGTAAAATATTTGGGCAATTGTCTGCAACTTCCAAGTTACATGGCATTTAATTTTGAAATGTACTGCAGTTTTTGCTTGCCTCTAGAAAAACTTTTCCTTTAACCTTTAAAAATCAGTTCAGCCATTTCTTGAAAAGCTCTGTATGGCTGACAAACTCCTTTTAATCCCAGTTATCCCTCCATTCCTCTGTCTTGTCAGCCCTTGTCATAAAGAGTCCTCTTTCATATGAGTATTTTGTCATTATCGGGGCAGAGTGAGTGCCTTGCTGTTTAATATAAAGCCCTGAGACTTCCCTGAGTGATGAGCTTAGACAAGTAATTTCACCTGTCGTCGTACCTTTTCAGTCTCGGGCTGATCAAGTTTTTCTTTACAAAAACAAACTAGGTGAGCAAACTGAGGAATGTGTCACTGCAGTAAGTAGGACAGAATCTTCCCTCCCCTTGCAGAGGTTGAGTTCAAATGGTAAAGAGGAGGAACATAAGCAGTCCTCCTCCGTTTGGGGGATGTTATCTGGGGAAACGTCAGTTCTGCATCTCAATCACAGCAGATACTGGTTGAACATAATCTCCCAAGGCAACAGTGAGGCTAATATGATCTGCAAGCTGTGGACACTTAGCAACTTTAGATTTGGAACTTGGTATGACCGTTGCTGGAGTACTGTGTCTAGTTCTGATGTCCCAGGTACAAGAAGGAAACTGGAAAGTTGGGAAGGTCTAAGGTGAGTGCCTTGCAGAGGCTGAGTAAAGGGTCTTAACTGGTTCAGTTGGTCAAAGAAATGGTTGAGAAAGAACTAAATTATTAGTTTATAGTATTTGCGCAGAGAACAGAAGCATGATGTTAGAGGGCTTTGCAATCCAGCTGACAAATATATCTAACTGGAAACTAGGCAAAAATGAGAGAAATATATAGCCTGCTTTAAATAGTGATAAGCACTGGCAAAATGTACCACAAATCCATCCAAAAGGATGGATTCTCTAAACCACATCAGTGGTTGAACATCACTCAGTATTTTCTAATTCAAACAGGCATGAGTTCCATGAATATCAGAGGTTCCTTCTAACCTCACAAGAAAGTCTTTTAAAAATCATCTGTAATACACCCTCCACCTTACCTTTCTCTTTAATTCTGTTACATACATTCTTTATACTATGGAATAATGCCGTTTGCTGTCCAGACTCTCCAGCAGTTTCTTTTTCTGCTAGGTACAGAGTCTGTACTGTGCATTGGGGACAGTGATGTGAAGATCCTGACTGGGTTTGGTCTGAGTGCAGAAATAGCAATATACAATGGGAGAACAATTATTTGATTTTCCTGAGCTTTCAACCTGCTGTCTTAGAGGACAAAGCAGAACAGAGGAACGTGAGAGCATTTCTAATCTCTGGCTTGTCACAGCTTCTACTTGATAAACAGGTCTATGCTACTGGTAGGTTTAAAGTGTTAGCATTAGACTGCCCTAGTAGTAATGTAAAGGTAGGTATAGCCTTATGTTAAGCTTACTACCTTAATTAAGTGTGGGGATTTTTAGTAATCATTCCTGAATCCCATTCCTTTACTCTACATTTCACTTATACTCCTTGTGTGGATCTCTTGAAAATGAGCCTTAGTTCTGCAGTCTCCTGAGTCTTCACCAGGGCTGAGGATGGCAGCAATGCTGTGTGATTTTTTTTTTTCTTTTTTCTTAAATAAAGGTGTTCAGTGCCTGCAGTACTTCATGCTCAGAATTGAGAAAATGGCAGTGTGCTCCCAGCAAGCATCAGAATATTTAATCCCCAGGGCTAGGAGATGCAGTATTTATATCTGTACTTATTTCTCAGGTGGTTTTAATGTCTTGGGTTCCTTTTACAAAATAGGGATGCTTGCATTGGATTTTTTTTTTTTTTTATGAGGAGGAGAATACAGACAAAACAATAATAACTTTCATTTTCATTAGCTACATCTCTGCCTGTCCTGACATTTTCTGATTAATACTTCCTAGAATTTCAGCAGCAGCAGCAACAGCAAAAAATACTGGCTGTCCTTGCGGTATCTTAGAAGGTTGGGAAACAGGGAAGGAGAAAAAAGAATATTCCAAGAGTATATTGACTGTGGCAGAATTTGGATCTGCTTCTGACTGATTAATATAACCAAAAATACACTTGAGAAAAAATTAGTAGGCAATTATTTATATTCTCCCTTCAGCATATACTATTTGTATATCCTGTCTCCCAGGTTTTAGAAATACTTTTATACGTAGCTAGTTTGTGTGTTCTTCCCACGGAACATGAAACTTCTGAGAATGAGACTCACTGCATTTTTAAA
The DNA here is from genome assembly GCF_023634155.1 of Falco peregrinus. NCBI lineage: Eukaryota > Metazoa > Chordata > Aves > Falconiformes > Falconidae > Falco > Falco peregrinus. Next base: position 47,293,037 of record NC_073727.1, on the reverse strand, counting down.
GCTTCCTCTGCTCTGTGTGTAAATGGTATAGACCAGCTACAACAGGTGCCGTTTGTTTTAAACACCCTGTTGTATAGAACCATTTTATGGAGAGCTGGCTGACAAGTGTCTTCAACTGATGGCAGCAGCCGGGAGGGCAGCTACAACTACAAGTTTCTCAGCAGTGCTGAGTCTGAGTCCTCAAGATAAGTATCAGCAATTCTTGCAAAAAATTTAGTGGATGGACAAGCCTTCACCATTTTAAAAAAAGTATTTCCAAATTTGATCCGCACATTTATCTATCTGTATCAGTGTTTCTGTCTCCAGCAGTGGAGAGTATTAGATCTCAGAGAAAAGTGCTAAAACTCCCACAGTGGACAATTATGGAATAAGCTGCTCTAAGGGAAAGTTCCTTCCTAACCCCAGGATGCCTTGAAGTATTTCTGTTCTGTTTAATGTAATTGTAGATCCTCATATTAGTCCTGTAAATGCCAAATCCCTTTTTTAATCCTTCTGAAATATTAGTTCTTTTAAAAGTCAGTTCTGCACAGTGGCTGTTCAAAAGAAGCAGAAATTAATCTTAAAAAAAAAAAAAAAAAGAGATTCCTTCTGTATTAAAAGCAGGACAAGATCTAACTGATAATTTATAAACATACTTCTTTTCATGACTAGCCTGATACATTCTAGTTGAAAGAAAGATTATTCACCCTGGTTGTGGACAACTGAGTAAATGATGTTGCTGCTAGAATATTCTTGAGAGTTGTTTTTAATATTGTTATTTTTTATTTACCTGTTGCAGTTATTCCTGTAATTCTTCGTAAAACACTCATTCCATAATCCTTTGAAACATACCTCAGATGGTCTTCAGAGCATCCTACACCTTTTTTTTTCATTCAGGTTCATGATCTAAGTTTTAAACATCTAATTCACTACTAATCTTTGTAAGAAATAGGTTCATAAATTCAGGCATTAAAGATAAATATTAGGTAAATTATAAGGCTAATGTGTTCCCAACTAAGTCATTTTCTGATAAGCATTGACATTTCTGGAAGACATTTAATTATTGATGTACAATATATCAGGAATGATTAATCAAAAGGGTATCGTAAGCTCAAATGATATAAATTATATGTTTTATAATGCTGACATTATTTAATTTACTAGGATTTTAGTTTAGCAGTCATCTTGGATTATGTAGGGGCACACTGTGGGAATATTAATTTTTGTCTGACTTCACAGAGATTCTGAACCGGCAGGAACTGGGCACAGTTTCTAAGGCTAAATCCTATGTAGAATTTCAATATGAATGCATGCCTGACAGACGGTTTAACTTGTGTAATGGTGTCAAACACAAGCAAGCTTTTAAACTAAAATTACATTGGCTTCACTTTTCTGGGACTGGGGTGGGGTGTTTAACCTTTTCATGATTTTACCAGCAAAACCTATGTTGTACCATAAAGTGGTGAAAAATACCGTCATCCATTTCTATCTAAGATTTAATATTCTGAGGTTACGCTGAATAGTTTAGATGCTGTAGATTTGATTTTTCTTTCTAACACAAATTCTACTTTGATAGGGTAGTGCTGATACTGCACTCTCATGAATATGTAACAGCATAAGGAAAGAACTGGACAGTGTGTGTTCTATATTAAGAAATCTATTTTATCTTCATTCTGAAACACAAATATGTTCGTAACAGAACCATCCATACTGTAAGTATGTTTAAATCAGCTGTTATACACTGATCTTATGCAAAAATGCAGTTCTTTTATATGCAGCTTCTGAACATGTCTATTGTGCAGGCTATGTGCTATCTGACAGATTCATTACTGGTAGAATTGGGTCTGTAGTGATGATTTCTCAGCCCTCGTGAATGTTGTATAAAGTTTGTGGCCTTTCAACTCCAAAATGAGTTTGCTTTTCAAAGTCAAACACATCTCCAAGATGCCTTTTCCAGCTGAATAATCAGCTTACTGAAAATTCTCTATGGTAATACAGTACCAAAGTAATTGTGAATCTAAAGCGTGGTTTGTTTTATTTAAAATCAAAACAACACAAAACAAATGGAAACATTTTAGTGGCCTTCAGGAAAAATGATGTTTTCAGTGAAAATCTGGATGCAGTTATAACAAGCGAATCTGTATTGGCAAATATCGGCAGATAAGAATGTTTTGGCAGTTTGGTATTTTCTCTCAATATGACTTGCTCAATCATTCAAAGCAGATAGAAAGTCCATTATTAGGGCCTTTGGTTATCAGGTCGCTTAAGTGTATTGGGGTAATATTGCTCTTCCCACAGCTTCCATGGCAACTGAGGAATATTTAGAGGTTCAGTTCAGCGGCACACATCAGTGCTGATAGCAAAAATACAATAGCTGCCTGACAGTAACCTCTCTGTTCTGTTACCCCAGAGAGCAAGCTAGTGGAAGAAGAAAAGAAATACCCCATCTCTGCTACAGGTGAGAACAGTCCTGGGTTTGCCTACATCTGGTGCGTGGAAGTATAGGTGACTTCTTGGGCCTTTTGCTTTCCCAGCATACCATCCAGCCATTACTGGACGCCATACAGACACATATCAGTGTATTACTTTTTTGGCTTTTTTTCTTGAGAGAGGTGACAATGTCAATAGTACAGCCAATACTGTATTAAAAAAGGAAAAGAAGGGCACCTTCTCAGTATGGCAGACTTCAGAATTTATGATGATGCCATTGCTGAAAATTCATGCAATTTCTTTTTTAGTAGTGCAATATCTGTGATAGTATCTTTTGTTCATTTTGGAAGAATAAAAGATCAAAGTATCTTAGGTAGAATTTGCTGAAAGGCTCTTGATGGGTTTTGCTTATGTGCTGATCATTTTCAGTAAATTGGTTGTTTATAGTGGAGGGGTGAACACTGCAGTAAGTTAACTGTTCTTTTCCTTTTTCTGATTTATCTCCATCAAAAAGAGGAGTATGTTTCAGGGGTGGAGACCAGTGCAATTTTAAAGAGAAACACTTGCATTTTTAGAAGAAACAGAGTTCTGTATCAAAAGATAAATCATCCAACAGCCTAAGTATTGAATTTGCCTGTAAGTTATTTAATCAGCAGTAAGGTCATGACTGTATAAGAAACCTTTCTGTTCTACAGCTATTGATATGTTTAAAAAAAAAATGTTTGGCTTCTACTACATTTTCTTCGGGCTCATTGTGCCTTTGGAAACATCATGGTACAATAACATCATTTTGAGCTGGTGAGTTCTGTACAAATGCATGTATTTTAGAGATGTGTGAGGGAGATCACTGCGACCATCCTCATGCATCTGCAGATGCCTTTACAGAGGTTCCCTGTTGTCTGTTCTGACTCCTCCATGCTCATCAGGTCTGCTCCTAATGTCCAAAGTTGGGTGGTTACCTTCCTGACTAGCCTTTTACTGTAGGCATTACTTGATTTTTCTGTGTGTGTGCTGTTTTCCAAATTGTGTGTTTGAGCTACTGTGGTGCAGGTCAGCATGACTGAGATTTTGTTCAGGATCTTAACTTAATTTGGGATAAACAATGATTTTGTTAATAGCAAAGCAAGAATGTAAGCAAATGTAGTGGAGCTTTAAGTAAATGAAGAATAGAGAAACATAATTTCCTCATGTACATCACATGGTTCACCTGGCTATGAAAGACAAATGGTGAAGTGGTGCATGTTGGGGGCATTTTGTGCTTAGTGTCACCCAAAAAGAAGTTCTGATGCCTAAGGTTAGAGAATTCAATTGTCATGATCAACTTATGGCAAGGAAAGGTTGGAAACACCAAACAATATTCAGTGGAACAAATCTTGAGGGTTGCATATATGTTTGTATAGCATCATTTTAAAATCGCATATTTTAATACAAGAAATACTAAGATTGGTTTGTAACTTCAGAAGGCACTAAGGAAATTGTCACAAGATATTTTTTGTATTTTATAGAGTACATATTTTCTTCTTTCCTCCTTATTAATTACAAGAACTTAAAACCTTAAAAAAAAAAGTACTTCCTTGGCTAATGAAATTATTCTGTGGGGAGTGAACCTTGGATGCCCAGAGCAAAATCCACAAGCTACACATTGCATTTGGTCAAAGAGTTAATTTTTTTATTTAAACTTCTCTCTGCAAGGGTCAGACAGCCACAGTATTCTGGAGTGGGTCACATTTATCAATAGGGGGTTTTGCCATTTTCTCATAAAAAGGCTTGAGTGCAGAGTCTACAGCATGCATTTGGAATGGGGAAAAGTACAGAAAAGGAGGAGAGTAAGCATTTCGCATTTGAGAAATATTGGTGTATTCAGGGATGATCTTATTTACCAGTAGAGAATTTCAACTTTCTTTCCTCTTAGACATCACAAATGTAGCTTGATCTATTGCATCAGTTTTATGCTGGCCAGCTGCCTGGTTAGGCGTAGAGGACAGTGTGCTTATCTGAAGGCAATCTAGTAAGGACTCATTTTGCTGCTGCTGAGTTAAAATTAATCTGTTTAGGGAGAGAATTCATCTTTCCACTGTTCTTTAAACAGATGAGAAGAGGCCTCTTCTTGCGAGGGTTAGAGGCTTTTCAGTAGTCAGAGTTGTCAGCCAAGTGCTCTGTTGGCTTTCCCTCTGCAGGGGCTTGTGTGCAAAGTGGATATTCAAGGTTGAAATGGGATCTCTGCAATCATTTATGTGAAAGTTGTACAATGATGCCCCTAGATGAAAGAATACATAAAAATTCATAAGATACATGAGGAGAAAATTTCATTAATATTTATCAGCCTTCTCCTTTGTGGAATATACAGATGTTAGCTCATTGTTGCATTTAAATGCAGTATACTCAAGACAGGAAAGAAGTAATGGGCAGTAAATTTCAGCAACCTAATATTTCTGAGTATATCTGTACATGGCCATGCAGCCAGAATGATAGTATCCCTGCTTTAAAACAGCATTTTCAGCTACTCTCTTCATGTGAGTTTCCAAAAATTAATCAACTTTATTAACATCCCAAATTAAGGACTGCATTAAGACAATTTTGTTTTCAAAGGCTGACTTCAGACTGTTACAATTGCCTACCATCACAACCCCAGCAATACTGGAAAATTAAATCACGATGGTGAAACAGTATTTCTGTTAATATAAATCATTTTCAAGCTCTTGTGCTCTTTCTGAGAGAGGACAAAAGTTCAACCTGTAGCTCATCATTTAATTCTGCTCCAGAAGTGTAGCTGAAGTGGAGCAGGTTATTTGGAGTTACAAATGTGCTTAAGACTGTCAAATTCTGCTGTGGCTACTGTTGTTCTCATGCTAGGGAATAATTACTTGGAACCGAGGTTCTTGGCACATGTACTTTGTGCCATACCAGAAAATCAGGCTGAGCAGTGCAGTGTAATAAGCAGTATTGTATAACAGGTTGTTCCAATTAGCTCGTGCCAGGACCTATTAACAGGACTTTCTCCCATTTTTATTTCCCAGCCAAACATAACAGTAATACCACTGGAAAACACAAGAAAACTATTACAATCAATCCATCAGTTCTAACTAAATGGCAATGTATAATCAGTTGCTGAGGGGTCCTGCACTGTTCTGTGTTGACTGACAAGGCTGCCCTGAAGTAAAGCCAGAGTGTGAGCAGTCTTACCTGTGGCGATTCTGCTTGGGCCTCAGACTCGGTGGTTTCACCTGCACTGGCTCTTAGCTGAGTCTTTCTTGAGCAAAACAGCGTCCCGCTTTTCTGGGATGTGGGAAAGATCTGCTTCTGTATAAGAAGTGCCTATCTTGGCTGACAAGTTCGTGTGGTGCCACCTACTTCTTGTGATGCCCTGCTGTCTGCATTCAGTTCCCCATTGTAAGCCCTTGTTTTCGTGTCAGACTCCAGGACCCACATGGTATTGGCTTTTGCTTTCTCTCTCTCCTTAGCTGCTGCAAGACCTGGCTGGGTCTGATGTTGTTTTCCGGCCGTGTATGCCTTCTTGCAATTTTTGGTTAAGCAAAATGCAATAGCTATTGAGATAATTTCTTTTCAGCCCATGTTTTAGATCAGATGTTTGTGCAAATCCAAGATATACTGAAGTGCCAGAAACATCTGTGTGAATTTCTGCTGAGTGGGCTCCCCAGTTTCACACTGCATTACTGAGCGTCAACTGTCAGCTGTAAGATAGCAGCTAGACCCGTGCACATTCTCCAGGCAATTCAACGGGCTTCAGAGATTCACAGCATTAATCTCTGTGTCAAAGGTGGGGGGAAAAAATTAAATAAAACAACCAAAATTGATGCAGTTCTCTCTGTTGTGGAAGCTGGCTCTAATGGACTGTCAGAGGCACACTCTGGTGTGGAACTGTGTGTGTCAGACCGGGGCGATGCTCGCCACACAACGGGCTGTTACACAAATGCTACCAGAGGAGCAGTTTCAAATGGCCCTGGGAAAAAAAAAAATCAATGAACTAGAAAAAGAGTTGAAGAAATGATGATAGAACTGTAAGAGTCCTGAAGGAATTGAGGGCTCTGACCCTGAGAGGATTTTAGCTAAATGGCTACTTAGTTGATTGGATTTACTTAGGGACAGAGGGTTGGAAGGGCAGGAGGAAAAAGCTTAAATGAAGCTGGATGGGGAAAAGATTCTCTAATAGATCAGACTGAACAATAGTAAGAGCTTTATTACAGTCTTGTTAAAATTCCCCCAGCTGAACAGTTACTCAGTTATCGTGTTAAGATCCCACTGTAACATGTTCCCAAGGGTGTTTTTCCGTCTCAGAGGTTGTATTCATGCCATAGTAGAAACAAGTCGGTAGTTCTCCATCTTTTGTGCCAAGGGGAGACTGAACTCCTTCCTTGTGACACATCAGCAGAGCTGCACAGAGCTCTGCCCAACATGAGGCAGGTACAGACCATTTAGATCAGACTTCTGCACCTGCCTTTTCATGCAGGCCAAGAGTGTTTCTGATTTCTTGCTCTTGCCTAAGTACAGCCAATTTGCTTCTTTTGCTGCTATTAAAATGTCATCCCTTGATTTTCCTTCACTGAATAGCATGTGTCTGTCAGTCCTCCCAGCAACTCTTGGATCTTGCTTTTTAAACCTGTTCTAAGAGCTACTGCTTTGTATTCTGAATATATTCCACTGCTCCAAACATGACTCACCTCTCCCACCTTGTCTTCTAAACACTTCACTTTTGCTGTAGCTCAGGCTTATTCTAATCTTACAGTAGGGCACTTCAGCTCAAGTGATGGCTCTCCAGTTCTGATGACCTTTTGCTTTCTCCAGCCAGGAAAATAACAGGTAGAATCCCAAGTGTACGTGATGGATTGCATGTGCACCAAGACATTGTTAAAGAAGCACTTACTGCTGTACTTCATACATTGCATACAGGCAGATTCGTGAAACTGTCATATTAGGTCTAGGAGGGGATGATTAGATGTTTCTATATAAATGCAAAGATGAAATGTAGTGCAAAGGACAATATCAAATGAAAATGTGTCAGCAGATGGCAAACTGCTGCTACTAGTACTACTGGTTTATTTGTTTCCATAGCAAAAAGCGTGTAGGAAAAAATATTCTCAGTCAACTCACTGAGCACACAGCAAGCCTTGGGGTGGGAGGAAGTCTTTAACACTGATTTGCAAGAAAAAATAATTTATGTCATGCAATTTCTGCTATCACAGATCTGATCAAACTGTTCTTCATGGAAGCAGCAGCTAGGTCAGACCAAATCCTTAGCTTGGTGTCGCAGGAATGGTGTTAGAGGAATCATCTGTCTGTGACTTTATCCTTCTGAGAACTGATGCCAGTGGCTGAGCTGTCTGTGGATTAGTAGTGACCCCTCAGACCCACAAAATGAGTCTTCCTCTAGAATGACATATGGATTCTTTGGGGCAACTTTTTACCTCTTTAGAACTGTCGTAATGGCTGAACTCGTCATGAGATGACACCACAGGGTTTCTGTTTATCCCCACCTTTTCGTTAGGAAGGAGGGCTAGGTAAGCGTAGATAATTTAGAAACCAAAGAATCATGATCAAAGTTCATTAACATGATGCTTTTCTTTGTAGTTTACTTTTCCTTGGGAGTCTAGCTTGTTCAGAAGGATGGGTCTCTGCTTTTGCTTCAAGATCAGATGGTAATTTTATTTTAAGCAAGTAAAACAGGATCCAAATTATCCATCTCTGATCCATTTCTTACCCTGCTGTCATAAAGTGCCACGCTCAGCACCAGAGAGTGATTCCCAGCAGACTCGACTCAGGGTTCTGTTCTGAGTGACCTCTACTCATGGACACCAGCTGTCAAGGGCAATGCCAGCCTGCTGCTTAGCAGGAACCAGTTTAAATTGCTTTGTAAATATGGAAATAAAAACCCGCTTCATATAGAATTTTCACTTTAAAAAAAAATTAGTTCTTAATCTTGCTTGGAATGTTTTTTAGTCTTTGAGGTTTTTCGCAGCTGGATTCGTAATGTATTTTCATACAGAGTTTGACTGACAGAGGTACAACCAGAGCACAGCTGCTTATGAGCAGTATTTGCACCTTGCCTCGGTACTCCTGCTTGTTCCTGACCCACTGCATCTTATGTTACTTAAAAGCCTTGATTTCGGAGACATTTTTGTATGCTTTTACTTTACTCACATAAGTAGCCCATCCTTCAGAAAGGTGTTGTCATATGCTTAAAAGAAAACTTTTCAAGGCTAATCATAGGTTCCTTAAATAAATAGCGGGTTCCTTTTTCAGTGTAGGAGCATGACATACATTTAATAAAAGCTGCTGAATGTTCCACATGTTTGAAAGTAAGGCTTTTATTTTTACTACTGTAAAAAAGTTTTCTTGTATGAGTAGATAGTTTTCTTCAAAATGTTGGTCGCATTTGCTAGATGAGGACGTATAACGCTGGAAGCGCTTGGGAGGCAGGGGTGTTTTGGATAGGATAGAATGAAAAATGTGCAAGGACATCCTCGTGTCCCACAGACACTGAGAAGTTAAAATTCTAGGGTCAGAAAGGGACCATATAGCAAAATAGATTACTGTAGATTAGTTAAATAATTGCACATCAAGTAACGTTTGTGAGCTTAAAGGGGTAGCAGAATATGGTGCCTGCAAGTAAATCACCTTCGTGTGTTTGGAAGGTGAAGGATTAAAAGATGAGCCTTTTCCCAATGAAAATACAGTTGGAATTCCTGACTGTGCTGCTGCTCAGCCTACACCCCGATAAAGGGTGGGTCTGCTGTGCTGCTGTTGGTGTGTAAAATCCCTAGAAGATGTTCTGGGTTGAGACAGCTTGCTTTGAATATTCATTCACTGAATTCATATAAATTCAGATAATGGTTGTCACGCCATTTTGAAAACAGATTGGAAAATTATTTCCATAGTTCTAGCAATGGTTAACCTTCAGCATAAGAATAATAAAGGGACCAATGGACCTATAGTACATTTTTTAGGTTTTCCATATTTTTACTGTGCCTTGTAGTTTATTAACTGTAGGTACTTCTTACCCTCTAATATGTAGAGTGTTATACTTAGTAATTGGTCTTTTACCCAGTTTGAAGTTACTGAGCAATTTTTAGAGCATATTCTGCTCAATAAAGGACACCTTTACAATTATATCCTCCTTTTCATGAATTAAAAAAAAAATCAACATGACTAAAGTTCTGGTTATAAACTGAAACACAGAATTTATGAGAAGAACGTAGAAGTTGTTGAATTATTAGTATGAAAAGAAGCATCAATCTGACTTCCTAGGGGCAAAAAAGAAGTTTCTTTCTGTTGGCTGTTTTTCAGCATTTAAAGTATTTGTGAGGATTGTGTATCGTTTAAATATTGTGAAAAAGTTTGGAAAAAATATTTGAATTATCCTGTTATCACTGACAGGTTGTATTTTTGTGCATTTAATTTTGATCCTGGCTATAATCACTTTGACTGAAGGCTCTTTACTAAAGCTTCTTCTGCAGCTTAGGTATTTAAAGTCATTTCAGGTTAATTTTTCTTCTAATATAATTTTTCTGTTTGCTTTAGTGTTTTCTTGAACACGGATGGACCATTATATTGAAAATTAGTTTACAAGACTTGTAAATACAGGGGTGAAGTCTGTGAATTTAAATACTGATATAGGAATTAAGCTTTCCTTCAACAAAGACAATTCATGATAGTTCTTTTGGAAATGCTGCAATCTGTTAAAGCTGAAATTACTTTAAATATGTATTAGATAAATCTTAAGCCAGAAATATGGAAATATTAGAGCCTGTAATTGCATCTTTTGTTTTTCCTGATGTGTCTATTGATTTTTTGATGACACCAAATTTTCCTCTTCTGATCTTTTAATACTTTAAAAAAAAAAAAAAAAAGCCACACCAAAAAACCTCAACAGCCCTACCAGGGTTAGTTGCATTATCATCAAATCCCCAGTGGATTGCTCTTTTGAACTACTGACTCACCTCAGCTTCAGTATTTATAAAGTATATTTGTTATATCTTTGATACTAAGAGAAGTAAATAGCTATATAAAACCAATTTCCAGTCAAATGCCATTTGAGAATTTGGAATAAATACTGCATTATTGTATGCACTATCATTTATTATTTGCGTGGAATAAAAATAAGACTTTGACCTTCAGGGATTCAGTTGTTTTCTGGCTACGATGAAGGCTTTACTAAATATAATTCAGTGTACTGGAACATGGGTAAAAAGATGTGCAGATACAGACTGTAAGGAAAATGTTAATTATCTTAAATTTAATTACAGAAAAAGATCATGATGAGAATACATAAAAATGCTTGAAATGCAGCCAAAACATTTTCCAAAGAACATTAAAAATGATTGCTGTTTACTAACCATAGATGATGTAGACACGAAGCTGAGGTGAAAAAGATGTTTAAATTTCACCTGTGTGGGTAGCAGTAGAAAACAAAGGCCAGATGTAAAGTAAACTGGAAGAACCTTAGTTTTATAAAAAAGTAGTTTGTCTAAGGCTGAAGCAGAGCCTTCCCCGTTACCTCTGAACTTTGCCAGCTGGACATGTCACCAGCCTCTGCAAGTGTCAAATGTCTCCACATTGACTTCCTCATCCCTGAGTACCAAACACACAAATTGCATGATCCTTGTGAGGAGTCCTGCAGCTTTCAGTGGTCTGCTTTTGTGTTTAATGTGAAGTCTGAAGATTACAGTTAGGAAAGAAGTATGGTACATGGCAGCAGCATTACCTACTTGATAATTGTGGGTGTTTAAGGTTTACTCTCTTACATGCACCTGGTAGCTTCCTTCATTGTGGCAAAGATGGGAAGTTTCACAATCCCACATTTTCAGACAAAAAATGTGTATTAGCCAGGGATGAAGCAGAAAAGTATTTATTGGAAGAATTGTTTGTGACTATTGATTTTTATCTGAGCACTCTGACCCCCATTTCCCTTGAAAGTACTGCTAATTTCTGGCAATCCTCGGGTTTATATTGTTTTATGTCAAGCTGAATGTTGCCCGTTCAGCCAAGTAGAATTCCAGAAAGCTAAATTTTGTTCCTATTAAATGTAATAGTTGAGATTCAGATAACTCACTAAATTCAAATGAGCATTGGAACATGCAAAAGTATTATTTCTTTTCAGAATTGTTTGAGCTTTTTCCAGTTTTACTTAAATTGCTCCATTGCCCCCACCCCCCACTCCCCACGCCGCCTTCCTCCAAGGAAACAAAGTGTAAGCAATTGGTCTGGCCAATTGTCTGGCTAGCTTCCACTTCTCCTCCTTAATTTGAGGTGAATAGGCAGAAAAGACAACAAATCAAAATATCCATGGAGACGCGCTAATGAAAATGGATCAGACTTCTCACTGCTCCGTAATATCCATGTGGTTTGTATGAATCTTTATATTCCAGAGTATAACAGAGAGTACTGCTGTTTCTCAGACTGCTAGGAAATCTGAACTTAAAACTTCCCAAATCTGAAGGTGAGACAAGTGTAAATTCTAAGGTAAGACAAAAGAAAAGGATAAATCTTCAGGTAACACAAAGACAATCCTGAGACAAGGGTTCAGGAGCATCATGATGGTCTGTAGCATAGTACTTGGAAGTATCAACTCCTTCATCCCACCCCCTTCCTTTTTTATTGCCTTGATAAATGAATGAATTACTCCAGTGCCGATTGATCTTAAATTGAGAAAAGAGGCCTGAGATACTGCAGGAGAGAAGGGAAGGGATGGAAAGGAAATAGAAGGGACCAGGAATGGGGCAGAGGATGAGGTGATTGGGAATGCAGAGCAGTGCAGGTGAGCCTTGGCCCCAAGCCCTGCATGTGCTTTCTGCTGACAGCGAGATCTGGCCTGTCGCTAACCTACCCCGGACATCTGTTGGAAAACTGAACTGGAGAGTAACAAGGAGTCTGAAACATCACGCTCTGTCCCACTGGCCACAATCGCAAACCTCACGCAGCCTTGGCTGTGGATTTGGCATGAGTTTGCAAGCCGTTATCAGGGAGGTTTTTGTTCTGACCTCTCAGGCAGTGAGCGCTGTGAGCTGGCTTGGGGCTGGCCCCCATTCCCAGGTGGGAACAAAGGGAGTTAGGGGAGCGAAACAAGTGCCCGGCAGAGGCCCGGGAAGGCTGCTGGGCCTGGCATGTTTGAGGAGAAAGGATTAATTATATTTTAGGCAAATCAGAAAACACTGTAGCTCATAGACCTTTCAGGCTGTGCAACAGATGGTGTTGTTTTGGCTGGCACAGGAGGCAGGTGTTGAAGCAACTTCCAGAGATAATGGAGCTGCAACCGGCAGAGTTGAAAAGAGCACAGAGAATTACAGGGCATAACACTTTTATATGCAGCGTAGGAGAAGCGGAACTTTGAAACTGAACTCAGGCTTTGGAGGCAGCCACCTGACTTGTCGCTGCTTCTGCGTGAAGTCCCTGGTAACTGGAAAAAGGGAAACATTGCACCCATTTTTAAAAAGGGTAGAAAGGAGAGGACCCTGGGAACTACCACCCTGTCAGCCTCACCTCTGTGCCTAGGAACATCATGGACCAGATCCTCCTAGAAGATATGGAGGACAAGGAGTTGTTTCAAGACAGCCAGCATGGCTTCACCAAGGACAAGTCCTGCCTGACCAACCTAGTGGCCTTCAGTGATGGAGTTACCACATCAGTGAACAAGGGAAGAGCTACAAATGTCATGTGTCTTGGACTTCTGTAAGGCCTTTGACATGGTCCCCCAGTTAGCAGCTAAGCACCATGCAGCCGCTTGCTGAGTACACCTGGTGGGATGGAGGAGAGGATCGGAAGGGTAAAAGTGAGAAAACTCATGGGTTGGGATAAAGACAGTTTAACAGGTAAAGCAAAAGCTGCCCATGTAAGTGAAGAAAAACAAAGAATAAATTCACTGCTTCCCATGGGCAGGCAGGGGTTCAGCCATCTCCAGGAAAGCCGGGCTCCATCATGCATAATGGTTACTTGGGAAGACAAACGCCGTAACGCTGAATGTCCCCCCGTTCCTCCTTCCCCCAGCTCTGTATGCTGAGCATGATGCCATACAGTATGGAATATCCCTTGGGTCAGTTGGGGTCAGCTGTCCCGGCTGTCCCCCCTCCCAGCTTCTTGTGCACCCCCAGCCTACTCGCTGGTGGGGTGGGATGAGAAGCAGAAAAGGCCTTGGCGCTGTGTGAGCCCTGCTCAGCAGAAACAAAACATCCCTGTATAACCAACGCTGTTTCCAGTACAAATCCAAAACATAGCCCTACACCAGCTACTGTGGGGAAGATTAACTCTATCCCAGCCAAAACCATCACACACCCACAATATCCTTCTCTCTCTAATTCAGAGAGATACACATTTGATGGGTAGACTTTTTGGTAGATGAGGAATTGGTTGGATGATTACATCCAGAGGGTAGTGGTGAACAGCACAATTTCCACATGGAGATTCATGACAACTGGTGTCCCTCAGGGGTCCATATTGTGACCAGTACCTTTAATATCTTAATCAATGATATAATGGAAATCAGTACACCCTCAGCAAGTCTGCAGATGACACCAAGCCGTGTGGTGCAGCTGACATGCTGAAGGGAAGGGATGCCATCCAGAGAGACCGGAACAGGCTCAAGAAGTTGGGCCCGTGTGAACCTCATGGGATTCAACAAGACCAAGTGCAGGGTCCTGCACCTGGATCTGGGCAACCCCCTGCATCAGTACGGGCTGGGAGATGAAGGGATCGAGAACAGTCCTGGGGAGAAGGACTTGGGGATACTGCTGGATGAAAAGCTGGACATGACCTGGCAATGTGCACTTGCAGCCCAGAAGGCCAACCAAATCCTGAGCTGCATCAAAACAAACGTGGCCAACTGGGCAAGAGAAGTGATTCTGCCTCTCTACTCCGCTCTCGTGAGACCCCACCTGCAGCACTGCATCCAGCTCTGGGGCCCCCAGCATAAAAAGGACATGCATCTGTGTTGGACTGGGTCCACAGGACGACCGCAAAGATGATCAGAGGGCTGGAGCACCTCTGCTTATGAAGATGGACTGAGAGAGGTGGCATTGTTCAGCCTGGAGAAGAGAAGGCTCCAGGGAGACCTAATGTCTACATCCCAGTACCCAAAGGGGGCCTACAAGAAAGCTGGGGAGGGACTTTTTACAAGGGCATGGAGTGATAGGACAAGAGGTAATGGCTTTAAACTGAAAGAGGGTAGATTTAGACTAGATATTGGGAAGAAATTCTTCACTATGAAGGTGGTCAAACACTGGAACAGGTTGCCCAGACAGGTGGTAGGTGCCCTATCCCTGGAAGTGTTCAAAGCCAGGTTGGATGGGTCTTTGAGCAACCTGATCTAGTTGATGTCCCTGCTTGTCGCAGCAGGGGTTGGACTAGATGATTTTTAAATGTCCCTTCCAACACAAACCATTCTATGATTCTATGATTCTAGAAGGAAAGGAGATACGATGCCATGTGCTGCTTTGTGCTCCCTTGGGAATGGTGTGAATTGCAGAAAATATGTAACCTTGTCAGGGCTGAGATGTTATGGCTGTCAGTTTTTATTGCTGATGTTTTCCATCCTCATATATCACTGAAAGAAGAGATGGGCTGTCTGGGAGTAGTAAAAGCTGTGGAAAAATGGGTTGATGATGATCCCTGAGCATGGTAGTATTTATCCACCAGAGCAGTCTAAGGGGAAACAGTGTTCAGCCAGGGAAGAGGTCCTCAGACTGCAGACGTTCTCATCTTCAGTGGTGAATCCCAACCTGTCAGTTTCTGCGTTTGTTTTTTGTAGCTGAACTTCAGATTCATATTATAAGTAAGCCCTTGCTGGGCACACTTCTGCCAATCCTGCTCTGGTGATGGGCCTGGCCTGACCTCTCTGGTGTCTGCACTGCAGCTTCACCCCTCCGCCAGAGTGGCTGGCATGGATGACAGACCTGCTGCGTTGCGAGCCATGGGGGCAGGTGGCCACACAGAGCTAGGCACCGCCTGGGGAGCCCGCTCTGGGACAGACACCGTTTAAACCATATTTAGCCATTTGCTGCAGTGGCCAAATGGTGCTGGCTAGCTAATCATACTGGTTTCCTGACTCAGTGCTTGACTACTTGTAGTGCAACCTGGGCAGACATACATCATATTTAAGTGGAATTCCACAGGCTTGTGGTTCAGGCTTAACAAAAGGGCAACATTAAATCTTATTAACTCTCTGCTCATGTTAATTTGCCCCTTGGCAAAAACCTGCTACCAGTCTCCCCGATTTATTTTGTGGCTTAGACCTAATTTCCCCTAAAGGGACACTTGAATGAAAAAGAAAGGCTATCACGCTGGCTCTGCCAGGGCAAAGAAATGCTGGAGGTACCTGCACAGTTTTCTTGCAGGTCAAATACAGATATTGCTGCAACTTCACCAGGTCAAGCAAACCTTAAAAGTGCAGAGGCCAGTGCATGTGATGCACGTACTGCCATTGGTGCAAACTCAGCTTCCAAGCCCCTGGCTGGGAGAATGACTTTTTAGGTATTGACTTTTTAGGTATTTCTTTCAAGCTGTAATTTCAAGGACTATTTCCTCTATTTCTTCTATATCTTAATTTAGCTAATTTTATTTCCATGACATTGTGACATATTTCATCATTGTTACCATGAAAGTAAATAGTAACACAGTTGCTATAATAGCTACTGTATACAGATAATTAAAATAGAAAAATATTACTCTACTTGTTTCCTTTCGCTAACTTAATGAGGAGTCATTGAACGTCTCAAATGCCGCTTACTGTTTAAGGTGTACTCCCTGACTTTGTTAGCTGCTCACTTGGCAGATAGTGTAAAGAAATGCAAGCTGTGTCCCAGTTAGAAAATGTAATACCTAGGTTATTGTGTCATGGGGATCCTTGTCATCTAAGGATTGGTGTAAATAGGTTTTGTAAAATATTTTAGACCTCTAAATCGCTAGAACTTTTTTTACAGATTTGTCAATCACTCTATCTGTTCTCGAAAGTATGTATGGATTATAACTGGTGTATACAGATGAACAGACTATAGAATAATCTCTTTGGAAATACAATTTATCGGTTTTCTAATTTAAATTGCCAAGGTTAGTACCAAGTGTTAGTTATGATCTGCCAGGAAGATTGAGGTCCAGATTGTCTAAATAGGCACGTGGAAGTCTTCCTTTAGAGAGAGATACAAAGCTGCTCATTTTCCAGTGACTGAATGCTACAAATATGTATTATTCCTGAAGTACAGAATTCTACATTTTAAGTGATTTAGGAATTTATCTTGCAACAGGACATTATGTCTAAGTTTTTGTGTTTAAATACAGCAGTGTTGTGATATCATCCATGTTAAAATAGGTGGAGTACAAATTACCTCTTAGACATGTCTGTGGGAGAGTAAGCAATACAATATTTGAATTATCTCTGATCTGTGCATATGGTTCTTGGCTGTTTGCTGCCTGGTAGTCTCAAACCCATGACTTTCAACATTTGACATTGACTTCCCAAATGACAAAATAAACTCAACACTCACTCTGAAAAAAAAAAAAACTTGCATAGAAACAAAATGCAAAGAATGTTTTAAATTTTTTGCAGGGAAAAATAGATTTTTTTAAAAGAAAGTGTCAGGCTGTATAAAAGCATAGGGTTTTGTACTCTCATTGTCTAGTCAAGTAGATTTTTCTTTCTTTCAATTTGCATTTAATATACTGGTAGAATCATTGAATGGTTTGTGTTGGAAGGGACATTTAAAAATCATCTAGTCGAAACCCTGCTGCGACAAGCAGGGACATCAACTAGATCAGGTTGCTCAAAGACCCATCCAACCTGGCTTTGAACACTTCCAGGGATGGGGCACCTACCACCCGTCTGGGCAACCTGTTCCAGTGTTTGACCACCTTCATAGTGAAGAATTTCTTCCCAATATCTAGTCTAAATCTACCCTCTTTCAGTTTAAAGCCATTACCTCTTGTCCTATCACTCCATGCCCTTGTAAAAAGTCCCTCCCCAGCTTTCTTGTAGGCCCTCTTTGGGTACTGGGATGTAGACATTAGGTCTCCCTGGAGCCTTCTCTTCTCCAGGCTGAACAATGCCACCTCTCTCAGTCCATCTTCATAAGCAGAGGTGCTCCAGCCCTCTGATCATCTTTGCGGTCGTCCTGTGGACCCAGTCCAACACAGATGCATGTCCTTTTTATGCTGGGGGCCCCAGAGCTGGATGCAGTGCTGCAGGTGGGGTCTCACGAGAGCGGAGTAGAGAGGCAGAATCACTTCTCTTGCCCAGTTGGCCACGTTTGTTTTGATGCAGCTCAGGATTTGGTTGGCCTTCTGGGCTGCAAGTGCACATTGCCAGGTCATGTCCAGCTTTTCATCCAGCAGTATCCCCAAGTCCTTCTCCCCAGGACTGTTCTCGATCCCTTCATCTCCCAGCCCGTACTGATGCAGGGGGTTGCCCAGATCCAGGTGCAGGACCCTGCACTTGGTCTTGTTGAATCCCATGAGGTTCACACGGGCCCAACTTCTTGAGCCTGTTCCGGTCTCTCTGGATGGCATCCCTTCCCTTCAGCATGTCAGCTGCACCACACGGCTTGGTGTCATCTGCAGACTTGCTGAAGGTGCACTTAATTCCACTGTCCATGTCACTGACAAAGATGTTAATCAGCTTCAGTCCCAATACCAACCCCTGAGGAATGCCAGTT
The DNA here is from genome assembly GCF_023634155.1 of Falco peregrinus. Classification (NCBI taxonomy): domain Eukaryota; kingdom Metazoa; phylum Chordata; class Aves; order Falconiformes; family Falconidae; genus Falco; species Falco peregrinus. The sequence continues at coordinate 47,274,978 of NC_073727.1, read as the reverse complement.
GTCACCAGGTTTCACTTGGACATTGAGCTTTTGTCTGCAGCTCTTTGAGTGTGTCCATCCATCCAACTCCTCATCCACTGAGTGGTCGATCCATCAAATCTATGTCTCTCCAATTTAGAGAGAAGGATGTCGTGTGGGACAGTGTTAAATGCTTTGCCACAAGTGCAGGTAGATGACATCGGTTGCTCTTCTCTTATCCACTAATGCTGTAACCCAGTTGTGGAAGGCCACTAGATTTGTCGGGCATAATTTGCCCTTAGTGAAGCAAAATTGGCTGTCACAAATCACCTCCTTATTTTCAGTGTGCCTTAGCATAGATTCCAGCAGGATCTGCTCTATGATCTTGCCAGAGGTGAGACTGACTAGCCTGTAGTTTCCCAGGTCTTCCTTTTTTCCCTTTTTAAAATGGAGATTATGCTTTCCCTTCTCCAGCCAGTGAGAATTTCACCAGACTGCCATGACCTCTCAAATATGATGGTGGCTTAACCACTTCATCCGCAAGTTTCTTCAGGACTCATGGATGCATCTCATCAGGTCCCAGGGACTTGTGCACCTTCAGGTTCCTTAGAAATTCTCAAATCTGATCTTCTCCTACAATGGACTGTTCTTCATTCTCCCAGTCTTAATGGGAGCTTTGAGAAACCTACTGTAATTTAGTTTGACATGTAGTTTGTATATGCTGCACAAATTTATAATATGTGGCACTTAAAACACACTAAACGTCTCAATTGTACTGAGCTTTGCTAGGCAAAGAAAGATGAATAAAATAATCTCATCATGAGTTTTTGGAAGTCAATATGTGTTCTTCCTTCCAAGTAGTGCATTTGTCTTGCCTGTTGGCCTGAATTATCCGTGTTCTCAATAAAATGTGAGAATTTGCATGGCAGCTGGTGTGAAGTTAGCAAAGTGTCTAATTTCTTGGCGAGTATTATCAACAAGAGATTTGAATATAAAAGTAGACAGTTATTATCATTAGTTTAGAAAATTTGGGGGGGTTTAATATTCAAGATTAGATTGGTCTCATGTTCCTTTATTGCATTTTGAATGTATCACAGCATAATTTAGGAGGCATCTACTCCACACTCCTGTTCAAAGTAGGGTGAGCTATGAGTTCAGATGAGGTTGCTCAGGATTTTGTCCAGTTGGTCTTGAAATCCTCCAAGGGTGGAGACTGCACAGCCTCTCTAGGCAATCTGTTCCACTGCTTCACCGTTCAAGCAGTGGAACAAACCTTTGATTTCCGATCTCAACTTCTTATTTCAACTTATGCCTGTTGTCTCCCATTCTCCCACCATGTATCATTATGAAGAGCTGGATTTATCTTCTCAGTTACTTCCTTGTAGGTTAGCAGGAGCTGCTGTCAGATCTTACCAAAGCTGTCTGTTCTCCAGGCTGAACAAGCCTTGCTCCCTCAATCTCTCTTTATGAAGCAAGTGTTCCAGACCCTGACCATGTTGGTAGCTCTATTCTGAAACTGGTTGATTGTCAGTGGTTTTTGTGTATTGGAAGGCCTGAAACTGTGGTCTAGGGGGTGCTGAGTAGAGGGGGGCTGTGGCCATGGGGCTCCTGTTCACACAGCCCTGGGTGCCACTGGCTGTCTTTGCTGCCAGGGCCACTGCTGGCTTCTGCTCCCAGGTGTATTCATGGCTCCCACCATTTTGGAGTGAGCTGCAAACCTGATGACAGTGAGCTCTGCCACCTCCTCTGGGGTCACTGGTAAAGGTGTTAACCAGGACAGGTCCCAGGACAGGGCCCTGCAGTGTTCTGCTTGTAACCAGCCTCCAGGCAGAGCGCGACCCATTGCCCACCACCCTCTGAGCTCAACCAGCCAGCCAATTGTGTACCCCTATCAGCTGTAACATCCTAACACGGATTCAAGAATATTGTGCGTTGTGTTGAAAGCCTTGCTGAAGTCAAATGGGCCCACTTTGTTTCCTTATTTGGCCTTTTACTTCTGAAGTATCTGTATTGTTTCCCTTACTTTAAAGGCTTTTTTCTGACATTGTTTATCCCTGCTCTTTGGAAATTTCTGAAGTTCTCTTTTGACTGACTGGACCAGAATATTTTTCTTTTAATGAGTGGCCTTTCACTTTTGTTTTATTGAGTAAAATTCAGAATGAGTAATATTTATTATTTAATAAAAGAAGTAGCAGACAGTATTAAGGAAAGGAATACTAACATTTAATAGGTTGTTCAATAAGTAAGAATTTGCTGTGCCCGACTCTGAGTTAGGCTTTTTAAAAATGTGTACCTGTGGTGGAAATTATTTCTATTAAATATAAAGACAAATTATAATAACATTCTAATGGAAAGCTTTGAAAGATACTGCTATGAAAACAAAAAGGTCATCCTTCAGCCTCAGAAAATGCCTTCGAGCAGACTCTGTTTAGGCTGTTTTTTAAATATGTTCTTACAGATATCCTGTCCAGGTAGATCCTATTAGAATACAAAAGTTTATTTCTAAGTAGTTGCAGTCCCTAAAGTATCACAGTTTAGGGATCTGAATGTAATCTCTGCAGGCAGGAAACTCCACTATGTCTGTATGCGCATGCACAAGACCTTGCATCTTTGAGACCAAAATACTGAAGATCCTGAATTCCATTTTCCAATGTGGCAGATGCTGCCGGTCGTGTTTCTAAAGCTGCCTAACCAGAGGATTTATGCAAGCAGTGGGATTGTTAAAAGCATCTGGATATCTATCTTCATCACAATTTATCTGTCTCAACTTTAGTCATCTTAAGCATGTAGTCAGCTAGAGTATTCCAGATTCCCCCAACCATCAGGAGAGAGAGACAGATCCACCACATAGTGAATTTGTCAATGCAGTCCAGATACCTCCTGGGCTACTTATGCCCTGTACAATTTTAGATTGTATAGTGCTGCCATGATTAAATACATATTTATATTTGGGCCTAAATAACGTGATTGTATCTACTTAATACTTTAATATCTAAGGCCTGAAAAATCAAACTCTTGAAAGCATTTATAAAATGGTGTTTAAGAATTTTTCAGCCCTGATTTTTATTATCTGTATTTATTCCAAAGCCTGCCCTTTAAGTCTGAAGGACTTCACAGACTACTTTTGCATGTAAAAGCAAAATGGAAAAATTAAAAGCATTCCTAAGTTATGTTAAAACATACTTCTGTATTTATCTGGGGGGAGAAGGTCTTCTTTCTGTAGTATTTGTCCAGCAGTTTTCATGAAGATAGCTGTCTAGTTGTCCTCTGCTATGTGTGCAAGGAAATGGGAGCGGGCACTTTTCAGTTCAGCAATGGAAATGAAGCCAGGATATATGCACAAACTGCATGACAGCTGCCCTGGGCAAAGCCCACTCTTACTCTAATTTCTAATTTCTTCAACCTGTTAAAAAAGAAATATGTATGAAGCAAAGACTAATATTTTCTTAATATTAAATTTAAAAACCGTGCTTAGACAGGCCTACAGGTAGTAAATGAAAATACTCCAGAGAAGTATTTCATTTTACGTAGAAATCTTTATGCATATAGTAAAAGCCTGCCTAAACAGTCTCCTTTTTATTCTGGGTGGTAAGTGGTAGTGAATTTCTTGTAGAAGGGTGTCTATCGGAAGCTATGGGACAGGAAAAATTATAGAAGGACCCTTGTTTGGGGTTTGAGCTCATCAAAATATCCAGATTGTGGGCTCTTGGTCTGCAGCCATTTTTCAGGGCACAGCACCTTATGCCGGAAGGTAAATAAGAACAGCCCATGTCAGCACACAGTGAGGAGAGGCAGGCAAGTGCCCGGGCACCTCTGCTGTGAGCAGAGTTCACAGCAGCAGCCCTGGCCAGGAGGGTAAGAGAGGAGGGGAGTGAGGAGGGGACACACTGCGGGGTACCCGGAGGCACACTGCAATTGGGATGAGCAGCCAGTTCTCAGGCTCCTTAGCTCCGCCACCCTTCACCTCGAAAAGCCCTGGGAAAAAAGGTAAGTCAGTCAGTCAAACAAATAATTATATTCCTTCAAAAGTGAGTGAAAGTGGCACGTGTTCAACATGGATCCCCTCCACCCTTTCCCCCCGCTTCTTGATCATAACAGAAGATTTGGGCGGATTTCCTATTCACAGGCAATCAGTGAATGTGGAGAGCCAGGGATGCAGCATGCCCTGGCTGACCTTCAGAAGAATTATTGTTTCTTTCACTCATGGTTTCTTCCCCCATCTCCCTTGTACAAGGCTTGGGAGCTACAGAAGCTTTCTATTTAAAAACAGGTGCATAAGTGGAGCTGTCTGCTGCAGGGATGTAATTGATTCAGGACAACAGTGCCCCTAATCAGACAGCTGCTTTTGTCATCTTGCCCTTTTGTATGAGGGAATAGGAAAATAGCTATCACTATGCATTTTAGTCGGGAAATATTCAGCAAATATTTGTCAAGTAACGTGTGTTTAGAATATTGCTTGAAATTATACATATATTTAACACTTTCCCCTCCTTTACTGCTCAAAACTGTCAGGCTTTAAAGGATACAATTTAATTAGCAATGGCATTTTAATACAGTTACTGGCACTGGCTATGCTGTATGCAAATAATTTATTTCAGTGAAATTGTATTGGGATTGAAAACGTTTTTTCTTCCACAAGAAGTATTATAATTCCTAATTGACTGAAGCTTTGCTGATTTAGAAATGCATTCAAAGAAACCAACATGCAAGTCAAGGGTACAGAGGGATTAAAGTTACTGTCACTCTTATGCAAATGTCTGTCACCCTGCACAAGGCTCACAAATTAAAATTGAAGTGCTGGTTTGCTGCCGCAGTCATGCTTTCAGAATAATCAGTGATGAATTCAACTGACATACCACAACTGTTTCCTAAATCCAGAGCATCATTCTTGTATAACACAGCACATTTATATTGTTAGAGAAGATTTATATCAATTTCATTCTGCATTGAGATTTTTGAAAGTCGCTAGATATGAACCAAGTGCCTTTGCCTGCCCAGAAGATGAGCTTTCCGTGTGCAATGCCATGCTTGTCATTACAGATTAGTGCATCGTTTAGAGGCAGAAGGGATAGATAGAATAGATAAAATATTTTGCATATGCATAATCAACACAATTGCAAATAAAGGCAAAAGTCTTGGGAGGCAAAACACAGCTGTAATGCTAATGCTGAGTGAATAATTTTCTTGATGTATTTAGCCTCTGTGTCTGCTCACCAAATGTCCTCAAACATATTGTAATTTCTGAAAATTTGGTTATTCTGTAGAATTGCTGCACTGTTTTGGTTTTTTTATTATTTTATTTTTAACTCTTCCGATTACATGCAATTTATGATTATAAAATATTTGATATTCAGCCTGCAGGCTTTATTAGCTGGCAGCCATCAATCATATAAACATACCTCATTTCTGTCTATTGGTTGGATTGGTGTAATTCCTTAGGGAATACCATCTGCAAACAGTTGGCCCATATCAAAGCGTTCGAACTGTATTTGTAGTGTATTATGGTATATCCTAGGAATAGTTGCTTTTTGTATGTAAAAGAAAATTTTGCAATGTACGCAGTTGCAGTCTTTGAAGGAAGGACAAAAGATAAAGTGGTGATATGTTGCCCATGGGATATGTATTTTCTTTTCTCACCACATTTTCATCCACTTGGTCTGGTTGAATGTTTTCTTGCTGTTTTTCTGTGGAAAGGAATGTTATTTGCTTTTTTCTGTAATGTTCATTTATAAGCAAAGTGCTAATGATCACAAGCATTTTGAGAGAGTATCTGTAAGAATTATCTATCCGAAAAGTGTTAGAACCTCTTTCTGGTACAATATAAACAACTTATTATTAAGGAAAAATGGAACAAGTGTTATTTCAGAACAATTATTGTCCTTCCTAGAGTGATTAGAACATTGCTTTGCGTTCTGTGGAAGGAAATATTTGCTTTTGTGTTATTAAGTTTTATTTCACTTCCTTATTCTAGTTGTTGGAAACTGCCACAGTGAATCCAGTTAGGCAGTTCAGTATTGTCTTAACATATCCACAGGCTGCCCAATGAGTCAGGAATATTCTCTGTGATCATGTTCTAATGGGTAGCAGACAGGTTATATCAAAAACCATTACAGAAAGTATAAAGCTATAAACCTCCTGAAGTGTTTTCATATAGAAATAAAATCTTATGCTTTCAGAAACAGTAAATCAAGAATATAAATATGCTCACAAGTGGAAAAACAAAGACATTAAATGGACTTATATTAGTTCATGTGATTTAAAAGTATTTAGATACACAGGCACCAAACAACAGGCTGCTGCTTCCAGTATCGTCTGTGTTCTTGCGTTTGCTTTTCCATAAATCCATTAGCCAGGCAGCACTCTTCAACAGCCTCTGTACTGGGTTTTACAAAGTGTTACATTCAGTTATTCTAAAATCAACAAGTTATATATACCAGATAAAATCACAAATACTCTATTTGCCAGTGGCTCTGTACCAGTTACAAGGTTGCAATCAAGCTGCCATACATATGATATTGTTAATGGTTCTGATTGTGTAATTGTCACTCCCGTAATACAGGAGAATGAGTGACTGCCCAAAGCAAAACAGTGTCTGTGAAGAGCCCATCATATGCCATTTTCTTTCGTGACATGTTCGGTGACCAAGTACAAAACCTCACCAACTCCATAGCTGTTATTCAGGAACATTATTTGGTTTGATGTGGGGAAGGAAGGTCAAATTCATTTAACAGCACTGCACGTTCCCAACCTCTGTCTTACTATCTTTAGTATCCAGATGTTGACTGTGAAACCATGTTTCTCAAGACTGTATTTGAGAAAACGATCTGGATGCAGTTTATATATGTCTATGATGTGCACTGTGTTTTCAGGAATTATTAGATCAGCTGAATGGATTTCTTTAGCACCTGTAATTTTTGTTTGGTTTTATGGCTTGCTGTCACCTCTAACCACAAGCATTCATCTCTGGTGAGGCACGCAGTATTGCTGTTGGTCCAGTGGCTGTTTGGGGTCTGAGAGTTTTGCTTGAGGTTAAAGCTGTTCCCTTATAAGTCCTAACTTTGCAATTTATTAAAGGAGTACACCTCAGTGAGGCATATTGGCTGTTGCTATTCTTCCACATTGTGAAGGAACAACTCACAAACTGGATCTACCTTTCTTTTCCCCTCTGAAAGTAATTATTAGCTACAAAGCTGTAATAAATCAGAGCACTTAAAGATGGCCCAAGGGAGCATTTATGTTTGTAAAACCTCATCAAGTCAGGGTTTGGTTTTGCAAAAACTCCAAATGAAGGAAAGTTCCTTGTGTTTTGTGGGTTTTTTTTTTATTTGAACTTTCAGAGCAATTAAGTTGAGAAAGCTGGGATTAAAGTTTCCTGTTGGGCTGCTTTTTTTTTTTTATCCTGTTATCAATGCTAATTCAGATATCAGATATATTAAATCAGTTCTCGTTCATTCCCAGACTGCAAAACATTTAAGCTGGGATGAAGAAAAAGTATACGTTTTTATAGCTTCCATAGACCTAACTATGTCTACCCAGACCATTTAATTGCTTCCGTTACTCTGCATTTGAGAATGGTTTGCCTGAGAGAGAGCTTGCCGAAAGAGCCACACTGTGCTCTCAGCGGTGCAGGAGCGCTAATACCAGGCTAAGCCAGAGCACTGGCCCTGGTGGTGTTGGAAGGGCACACTTGTACTGGGAACTGCGGGTGGTTTATGTGCTTAGAGAAGCTGCTGCAAATCCAGGCACCTCCAGTGCTGCATTATGATGGCAATCTTATTTTACATACTGCGGATGTATTTCACACATGGACAATGTTATTGATGGTGCCTTGACATACTTCTGGTAGAGAATACAAAATATCTCCTAAGATGTGATGTGTAGGAAGAAACCTCTTGAAGGGGAAATCACCAAAGAACAGTGTCAGAGACTGTGGATTTGGTTACAAATTGGATTGGACAAAGGAATATGGCAACTGTACTCCCGAGCCTTTAGTTTTATTTTGGTAGAATGGATTTCTTTTCTTAGTAGAAAAGTCATTCCTTTTTTTACAGTGAATTAAGTCAGTTTCCAAAGTGAATATATACGCTCTTTTAACAAACTGAACAGGACTAACTTAATGGCAGGTTTTAGGAGGACAGGCAAGGTTAAAAGCATTAGTAGAGAGAACAGAGACACAGGCTGCCTAGAGAATAGCTGAGGTTTGTTTAGCAAGGACAGTGTGGCTACAAAACATAAGTTGGCATTTGCTGCTTACTGTCTTTCTGCCAGGCAGTAAATCTGTTAACCAGTTAGTACCTGTGATTGAAAGAAGTCTGGGGGTGGGGGGGAGTTGGTGGTGGGGGCTCACAAGATACAAGAAGTGTTATTGTACTCATTAAGGTATATTAGTAACATCAGAAGTATAAAGATTAATTGGCACAACTGCAGAAGAAGGAGCATAACCCTACAGCATGGTTCAGGTGGACATGGGTTGGAGCAGTTGATTTCTCATGTTTTAAGTCTTTCTTGTCTGTTACCCCTCTGCTCCACTAAAGCAAAAAGAAAGTTATCCGCCAGTGGTGTATATTGTAATTCTCTGTAGATTCCCTAACCTAGAAATGAAGCTGTTACTGTAATTCTTACTGTATTTGTGGAGTAGCTGCAGGCCTGATTAAAACAAACAAACAAACAAAAGTCTTTTAAATGGGTAGGATTGTTAAACTGCTGGAGGGCTGGTTAAATGTATTTGAGAAATACAAGTGTTACTTTAGAACAGCCTAGACAAGGGCATAGGGACAATGCACTGATACTCAGGGCCACCTATCTAAAAATGCTAGACTCACATTAAAATATACACTTTTTTTTATTACTAGAAAATCCTTAAAGTGAGAGGTGGTATGGTAGAAGAGCAATGAAAAAGGAAAATTAAAGAACTGCAAATAATTCTTCCATTTCAAACACTCTCTAATTAAAAGCCTGGGTAATCTCTACTAGTCATTAACTGAGATCAGCTAATGAGGGCACAAGGCAGTTGGGCTGTAGCTCTGCTGTACAGTTGGTCCTGTGAATACAATTGTTACCTAATAGTAATGAAGCATTACTGAAGCTGATTGATAGTAAAACCCCAACTGATTTCGATGGGGAAGGAGAATAGAGCGCTAAACGCTCCCTGTGTTTAGCTAGTGGAGAGACTTTTAACATCATTGAAAAAGGGAAGAAATTTTGCTTCAACTTTTCACTGAAACACCTCCAATAAATAGGATTATACATGTGTAAGCTCTTCAGATCTAAAATAAATTCATCAGGCTAACAAGTGCGTGCTCAAACAACTAAGTCAGTGGTCTGATTCCAGAGGGTGAAGTGTAACTCTGAAATGAAGACAATGCATGTAGAGTCAAATCATTCCCCCCATTTATACTGGGACAATTAGTTAAAAAACTTGTTCTCAGCTGCCAATGATATACTCATAAAAGTATCACAAATCACACAAACAGTCCCACATACATTTTAATGATATGTTCCCAAATGACAGGAATCTTCTCTGCTTCTGACATGTTAAAATCTGTGCACAAAATCAGGCTGTGGGTGAAAAGGAGTAAACATAAAAATGGCAGTGCATGAAAAGGTGAAACACTGAAGAAATAAACCAAGGTATTACTTTGGTCTTTCATTCCCTACTCAGCTGAGCAGTGAGAAGGATGAGCTCCTTTTTGATTCGCCACAAAACTTCAGTACCTTTTTTGGTTTTTTTCCCCTCTCCTTAAAGCTTCAAACTCTCTTGGAGATGTCACTCCTTCCTTCCTAAAAAAGATTTGCGAGTCATGCACATGCTAACTCCAGGCTCAGCAATCCTAATTTATAGGCTTTGTGGCTGCATGTGAAAATGCTGTAGAGCTCCCAGCTGGCAGGCTGTCCAGCTGCCCTCTGGGACAGCCCCTTGGACTGTGCCCATGCTGGGCTCCTTCCAGCAGCTTTAGTCACCCCTTGCTAAACCTGCTAACAAGGACCTGGTGCCCATTTTTGTGTGGAGGGTGTAGCGACAGCAGCAACAGCTTGTTAGTTTTAAGCTTGTTTACTCCTTTTTGGCAGCTCCTTCCCCAATTCAAAGGGGCATCTGAGATATCATAGTTGCAGCCCTTCTGCTTCCCTCTCCTGCTACAGGCACGTGCATTCTCTGTTCACCCTGCCCTAACAAGGTGAATCTTCTAATCTTCCAGTTCAAAGACAAAACCAGCCCAGCAGAAGGGTGTTCAAAAGCAATAATTTGCATTTCTCCATAATGTCGTATTAAAATTTGTATTCATCAGTGAACCTCTGCAAGAAAGTCAAGAACATGTGGTCCTGGAAAGGCAAGTATTAGGTGAATGTCTATTTTGACCGTTTGTTCACCGTGAAAAATTACTTTCCATCACACGAAGATGATATTTACTTGGCAATGCCTTATATCCATAAATCTCATCTCCTTTTACTCTTGCCAAAGTAGTTTTTATTCTGAAAAGAAAATGTGAGAGAGTTGAGAACTTTAAAACTTTTGTCTGAAGTTGTTGCTGTTATATGGAAGATGCGTGAAAGTTATGCTAGGGCAAAATGTGAAAACCTTAAAATAAACTTCTTTTGGAACTAGAATGATCCAATGAAATGAGTAGAATCACTGTAGTATAAATCATGGTTTGGCCCTGAGTCTGAGTATTTCTGCAGTTTTTGGTAATTGCGTGTAAGGCCCTGGTAATTTTGTCAGTGTGCAGCACATGCAGTCAGTGTTGCCATTTCCTTCAGGTTAGCCTGTCACGCTTGTTTCCACTATTTGCTGAATGTGCTTTTAGGGCTGAGTGGTGGCAGGTTTATTCTTCACCTGTGAAGAAACACAGAAACAGGGAGAAGGATCCTATAATGCTTCCTTAAACCAGACTGTCAGCAAACTCTAACTAGTTTCCAGAGAAAGCAAATATTCATGTATGTTTTCGTAGCACTGAAACCATCATCTCAAACCAGGAAGAGTTGCCAGCAAACTCTGATCCCTGAATAAGCAGTTTACTTGCTCAGACTCTCAGGCCGTATGGGAGTTGGCACTTTTCTCCCCACAAATACCTCTGTTACTTGAAAGAAGTAGTCCAAGTGTTGCACATGTTCATGGTCAATGGTTCATACTTTGAATTTCAGTTGAGAGAGTTGTATGTAAAACCTGAAACCTTCCCTCACGCAGCCTCTGCTAGCTATTTAAAGTTGGTTAATAGCAAGGTGCAACTATATGAATGATTTTTTTTCACAAGTTTTTATGGGATTAGATGGGATCTAGTCTGATAGGATTAATTCAAATTTGGTCTTTGATACACTCAGTGTGCCTGATTTTGGAGTTCCAAGTTTTTTGGCAGGCCAGCACTGCTTGAAAGCTGCTGACAGGAGAGCCGTCAAATCCTAGGTGATAGCCTAAATGTTAGTGTCAGAATGACATCCAGTGTTAAGTTTCTTCAGGTCTAGCTTGGACTGCTTCTAAAATCTTGAAGGAAGGTGCTGAACAGTCGCAAGCACAAGATCTGAGGGTATGTGTTTGGTTTCTTGCCTCCAAAGCAGCAGGAACAAGTGGAAATGTCAGGGGTTCACCTGCCTGAGACCTGTAATGAGCTTGTGGTGCAGCTCGGCACACGATGTTGCAGTTGAGTCTGGTTTGGACCAGTGCCAGCTTGGAAGGAGTCGGGGGTGCTCTTCATCAAGTGTGCTATTAAGAAGCTGCATGCATGCTCCTCCTTGGTACTGTGCAGGTTTTTCGTTTTTTCTTTTTTCTTTTTTTTTTTTTTCTCCAGTCAATTTCCTTAGTTTCTTTATTGGCTTCCTGAAATTCTCCAAGGAGAACTGAAAAGCTTTAATAAGTAATAAACTTAAGCCTTTTACAATAACAGTAGTGAAAAAAATGACAATAATTTCTCAAACTATGTGGTGCTGGGGGTTTTATGTACTATTTGTGTGTATGTGTGTCTTGGTTTTTTAGTATTTGTTATTGTTATTTTTTTAAGCAATATCAGTATTCTGAAAGATGCAGCATACTTATTGCAGAAGTGGGAGCACAGGAAACTCAGGTATTCTGAACCAAAGCGATAAGAACTGGAAAGTCCAGGGTTGCAGGTTATTCCTTCTGTGGGTGAAGGCACTGTAAACACTCACAGACTTTGCAAAGGTGCAGGGACATCTGGGGTGATTTTCTCCTGGAAAAGACTTGGAATTAGCTGTCTTTGTGCTTGACTGCAGGGAAAATTTGCCAGCGTAATTAAACTGCTCTCGTTACATAGGTATATCTTCTTGTTCCGTCACTCGCAGGGAGTTTATACCAGAGTAACCACGGCAATGCGCTGCCATACAAGTACATCAAGGCTATTTGCCAGCTGGTGCATGCCAGGTGGTTGCCATCTGAGATGCTCAGGACAGCATTGCTCATAGTGAAAAAAATTGCCGAGCTGTGCCAGGGCCTTAGGCAGGACACACGTTCCCATCAACGCCCTGAAAATAAACATTTTAAGTCATAAGTCAAATCATTCCCCTATGTATATAAGCTCCAGCTGCCTTTGAAAACCTCCTATCACAGCTTTCTTTCACAGTTCAATTTGATAAAAAGATGAATTTAACTGTTAATATTCAGCAGGCTTCTGATGCTTGATCCTTAAATCGGTTTCTCACCACCCCACTTCCCTACCCACCCCTCTTTTTCTCCACCCTGCTTGTGGCTGCAGAGTGATTCCTTACTGAGGGAAGGGCTAGGAAAGGCATAAGTTGACTAGCTGGAAGCATGGGTGACCTGCCTCCAAGCCCTTGCTTTGCTGCAGACTTTCTGTATGGTCTTGTATAAGACAATCTCTTTGCACTTTGATTCCTGCCCTGCAAAGGTGAGGAGCAGCAACTCTCAGAAGAGCTGCAGGTTGTGGTGACTGTGTCAGAGAAGATGAGTTGTACAGGATGAGAGGTCAGGGCAGTATCTCAGCTGCATTACATTTCCCAGGAGATAGGGACTGAAAAGTGTTTCGTTCACCAGCCAGGCTGCCTTTCTGGAGCAAATCCAGTTTGCCCTCCCTCCTCTTCCCTTACTGAGCAGTCTTCCAGAGCCTTAACTGCCCAAAGCACAATTCTGTTTGTCTTAATGCACTAAAATGTATCTTTCTGAACAGAACCCTTGTGACTGCTGATTACTACAACCTGAAGAACTAATTGATTTTAAAGTAGGAAGGTTCATGACACTTCTCAGTTCATTTGTCTTCTGAAGATTTGGCTGGAGAAAGACAACCCTCATTCAGAGAGGGATGTTCCAAAGAAGTTGACTTTTCAATGTGTAAGATATAACAGTTATTATCAGACAGGCTCTGCTATTACCATCAATGTTTGCTAACAACACGTTCAGAAAAATTGGTAGCACTGGATATTAATGTTGGATACCAAAAAAATAAAAATAAAAAAGCAGGGACACACCCCCCATTAAATGTGAGCTAAAGCTAGGTTGGTCTTCATCTCTTCATCACCCACGTGTGTAGCTTCCCATGCTTGGCCTGGTCTGGACTGGAGTTATTTATTTGGCTAGTGTTTTTTGCAGGGTGTTCCTGAACTGCTGAATATTTTGTGTGTTCATCAGCTTGCATAATTTGCTCTTAGCTCTTGTCTTACACTAATCTCTGTCTGAGGGGAAAAAAGTGCTTATCTTATGCGGGAACTTTATTATAGAGTTGTTAAAAGCAGCTGTTTGAATCCTACTTTTCAGTCTTCCTTTCAAATGGGACAATTTAGTTTGTGAGTTTAGCTCAAGGATATACAATGAGGGTAATCAAACGTCTTTATATAGCCTCAAATTTGTGTCATAAAGAACTGCAAAAAAGGCATCCAAACGCAACACTGAAAGTTAGATGGCAATTTATTTCAACAGTGTAATCTGGCAGTCTTTCCCTGGCCTACAACAGGCTTGGAAGTGCTCTGCCATGGTTTGTACACTCTGGAAAGAAAGATCCTCATGAACACGTGCAGAGGTTAAATGTATCTTCTGTGTTTTGGAATTTGTGTTTACTTGGGTAACTGTAGGCATAGAATATCCCTGACATAAAAATGAGGGGATAGGCTAATATTTTATCCACAATTATTGGTGTTCCCTCTTCCAGCCATACCACATTTTCATCTAATGAAATGTCTCGCGACGGGAGAGACAAGCCATAGCTTTTTAAGTGTAAATGGATCACACTAGCTCTCCAGTCTGATCCTTGGTCAGAACAGTAGACAGAGGTGATGGAGATGTGCTTAGTGGGAACTACTGGGTCCAGTTCCTTTCCTTCTCCAAGCTTGCTGGCTTTCCCACCCCCTCTCCCCAGGTCAGTGAGCCGCCCAGGGCTGGGGGCGGGGGTCAGCACTTGACTGACATACCCCACCTCTGTTTTCTCTTAAAAGCCGTCTCTGAGTACCCCTTTCATTTTTCTTTATTCTTACTGTGCAGAGAATTTTCATGAGAAATAGTTCATTCCTCTTGGTTTTTTCAACATGCAAAGCAAACCAGTGCTGTGTCCTTTCAGATCTTTGTTGCTTTTTTTTTTTTTTTTTTTTTTTTTTGGGGGGGGGGGGGGGGGCAGTCCAGGGTGGCAAAGTCAGACTGGGCCTCCAATCCCACAGGCACTATTCTAATGCGTGTAAAACATCAGATGCTTTTCCAATTGTATCTATTTAGGAGAAAGCACAGAATATGTTTAGTGCTTGGTAGGAGTTGGCTTTCTGCAATTCTGCTGGTGATGGAGTTTGCTTGCTTGGTCTCTGCGTGGGGCTAAACAGCAATGACAGGGATATTTTGTTCAAAACTTGCTGTGCTAAACTACAAAAAAACCAAACAAACAAACCTAAAACAAGCAAACAAAGAGCCACATGGTATTTCTACAGCCGTATTGGTTATAAATCATTATCTTTGAGACCACTGGTAAGTTTTGTAGCAAGTTTTATCCAAACACGCCCTCTGTGGAAAGGACTACGTGTGCTCGATGTAGCGTACCTGCGGATCTGGGGAGGGTTACGCGTAGGGGCCGCCCGGAGCAGGGCCGGCCCGCTCCGCCGGGCGGCTGGGCGAGCGCGGGCTGACACCTAGCGGCCGCCGCCGGGCGCCGCGCCGGGCCGGGCCGGGCCGGGGGACCGGGGCCGGGGCCGGGGCCGGGGCTGGGGTCGGGGGCGGCCATGCATGCGAAGGGGGGACCCGTCGCTGGCCGAGGTGCCCACCCGGGCTCGCTGGGTTTCGCTCTGTGCTGCTGCCAGAGCGTTCGTACCGCTGGCGGCTGTAGCACACGTCCTCACTTCAACTAAAAACCCCAAACAACAACAAAAAAAACACCACACACAAAAAGCAAACAAACAAAAAAAACCAAACAAGCCAAACTCAACCCAAACAACCCGCCCCCCCAAAAAAAAAAACCCAAAAACCCCCAAACAAACAAACAAACAAACAAAAACCACACACACACACACAAAAAAAAAAAAAAAACCAAACACCAGAGAATCTACAAAATGTCCCATGCATTTACACAGCAGGACTTTGGGTCCGTGACTGAGGTGGGGGTTCATTGCTATGAAGTGCCTGGGGAGGGGAAGGCCCGCGGAGTGCTGCACGCTCCCCCTACGCCTGTGGGTGCTTGCTGGGGCTGGGCACAGCGCTGGGGGGTCTGTGGGTGCAGTGGGGAGGCTGTGGGGCTGTGCTCTCCGGGCCACCCAGAGCCACCCACAGTGGGGTGGGATGAGGGGCTTCTGGGGCTCCCGCCTCATCAGTAATGGGAGGAATCGGCATTGTCATTGCTTTTGTCGTTCAAAAGAAGTAAACATTTGCTGAAGGAATACCCCATGTCTCCTGAAAAGGCCTAAGGCAAACAGCCTCTTCCCCTCCCCACCCACCCCCAAAACCCCAACAAAATGAAGGAAAAAGGAAGAAAAACATAGGACAAACTTAAACAAGCAGAAGAAGGGAAAACATGATTTGCTTATGTACAAGATCACAACTTAAATATGATACAAAGAGCTCATATTTTGCCCTGACTTTGTAATCATAATTCTACTTTGTTTTTCTTCCCAAAAATGAAATAATTCTGATAAGGATGATAACGTGGCTTAAATAATTTAGCCATTCAAACTTTTCTTTTGAATTATCTGGCATCTATTCACTGAAATGAAGTTATGCCTTCAGCTTTTTTCAAGGCCTAGATTTGAAACTACAGATTTATTTGCCACTTAGAGCCACTTCATATCAAAAATCACTACTGTAAGGTTGCTGGAATTTGCATTGTATTTTGGTATTAACCATTGCAAGATCACTAGTCTGTTTATAGTACAGAAAAGTTGTTTCGTGGTGTTTCCTGCTATGCCACACTACCCTTCTGAAATCAATGGAACTGAGCAAATTGGAAGAGAGGAAGATTTGGGTTGTTTATGATATTCTGGACAGAAATAGATGAGGCAACTGAGTCCTGTTTTTTTATGATAGAGAACTGTGGATATAAACAAAATGCAAAGGGATTCCATTGGTACTAAGAGATTGTTATTTCCCCACTGCTAACGCCAGGTATTTAAAAAAACAGTTTTATTTACCATATTACATTTCTTTCCTTTAGGCATCAAACTTTATGTCCTTTCTCTGTGTGATTCTGAATACTTAAATCATCATGAAATATTTCATGAAAACCGAGCTTCTCTTAAATAACATGATTCTAGGAGCTGAAGCTTTATAAAGAAAGCTATGGTTATATACCTTTGAAAAAGCCCCAGGTTATGAAAGTTATGTTAATTAAATTATAGTATTGTTGTCTGGGGGAGGTTGTGTCATTTGTAGTTATCAAAGTATCTGTGGATATTATATATCGATAATGAGGAATGAGACTGACCAACAAACTGCCAAATATTGTTTTATTAGAGCCAGATGCTGGGGGAGGGGTAGGGATACAATCACAGCTTTTGCTAAGAGCCAGGTTGAGGCTATACTGACTTCTAGCCTTGGACATCTTTTTCCCATCAACTATCAAACCCTGACTTATCCTTCATATAGTACTGTCAAGGAGTTTGATAAATATCTTGCTGATTACTTCTGTACTTTATATAATTCTGGCTTATTTCTGACAGGTAATTATATCAGTCTTTGCAGCAACCTAGCTTGGGCTATAAATGTTTTTCTCATGCTGCCAGGCTGCTGTATTAAGTTGAACACAGGACAGTCTGCCATAGACAGAGAAGCTGATACTGTGTGAGAAAATGTTTAAAAATCTGTTTGCAAGTCTGATAGAGAGCGAGGAAGAATGTTGTTTACTGTTGTTTACTGGGGGACTTCATACAAGAACAAAACCAGCTTTTTATTTCCAGTCAGGATCTTGTTGACTGTAGACTGCTTTAGCTTCTAGGATTTAGGATAGTAACTAATGATTGGTAGCAGCCTCCTAATAACAGATAAGTTGTGTAGGAAGCCAGCAACATGAACAACGTAATTAACAGAGCTGCTGGAAAGTTCAGAGTAAGATGATTTGTTCCTCTCTCTTCCTGTCTTTTTTGGTAAATGAGATGGTAACTTTTTTTAAAATCAATATCAATCTTTACTGCATTGTTTCCAAAAAACCCACAGCGTTCATGTCTGGGTAGGCCTGACTGAACAAAGAGCATCAGTGGCTTTCTGCCCTACCTTCTAGCACGGCAAATTGTAGAATAATGTTCTGTATTATAAAACTGATGTAAGTACAAACCCACTTTTTGCAGAGATTGCTGGCATCACTCCTGCAGAGGTACCAGATTTTTCTCTTCCTTCTTGGGAATGGCAGCACTCTGTGTACATTGCCTGCAACATACAGCACAGTGTATATTGTCAACAACTTAAGTACACAAAACTTAGGTCAGATGAAAATAAGGCAGCTAGCAGTCATCAAGTCTTTTCAAAAGTAGTTTCTTTGCTCTCATTTGGTTTGGTCTGGTCTTTAACTAAGCTTAAAATTGCTGTTGTCGGTCTGTCCAAGCTGGTGAACTCTGCCAAGGAAGAAACACTGAGCCACTTCCTTGGAAAGCAGCTAAAAATGCATTTTCAAAACAGTGAATATTTTATTGTACACTCTTTCATTCCACAAAAACCCTTGCTTTACTTGTGTTAGTGTCCAAGTGTCATGTTCTGTGCATGGGATGTGTGTGCACAGATAAACGTCTTGAGTTAAGACTGGCTCCACATGGAGAGCAGCGCCATCTGCTACCTCTGCCTCGCAGCCCCAGAGACCATAGATCTGATCCAGGGGAATGACTTCCTGCTCCTCTACTTGCAACATTTCTTAAATGTTTCTCACAGCTCACATAGGAGTTGATCTTGATGTCCCAGCTTTGTTTCAGCAGTGAAAGGACTCCTGCTACTGCAGATTTTTATTCATGCCAGGGTTTTCTGCTACAGGATCTATAAAGAGGAAGAGCGCGATGGGAACTCTTCCTGTCAGCATGCTGATTTCAAAAAGCAGCGTTGTTCCTGCAAGGAGGAGGAAGGAGGAGGGCGGGGGGGGAAGCATAGTTAGAAAATGAAAAGCAACATTTCCCTGCTCCTCCACTTTGGCAGAAGTATCTGGGAACATGACGAAGTTTTGGCATTTGTTGATGCTGAAGACCTGTGTATGGGTTCCTGGAGGGTGAAGATGCTGACCTCTGGTTTGAATTTGCAAACCTGCCATGAACTTTATGGTCCTTACTTAGTGTCCCAGCTCCTCTGAAGACTCCATGCTGTTATAGTGTTGTAAATTAATGAAAACAGGGACTGAAGAAAATGTAGTAAAGGGGTGATAAAGTTTTTCCTAGCCAAATTTTGTTCTGATCCCCACAGATCTCTGTAGCATAACAAGCAAGGACAACTGGTAAAATTTAAGGTCTCTTTAGCATAGCTATGTCCGGATTTACTAGTTTACTATATAGTTTGCATTTGGAGTCACTGTTAGAGATGCTGGAGACCTTTTTGTCCCATTTCCTCATTATTTTATCAATTACCAGAGTCCTTGGTGTTGTATTCCCCTGTAGTGATCTGTACTAAACACGAAAAAGAATTCCCCTAACCTCTCAGACTTTGTAGTTACCATTTCATGCGATAATTCTCAGCTATAAAAATGAATCCAGTATTAGACAGTTCGGAACGGTAGGATTTTATGATCAAAACTCTCCTGGTATTTTGTGACCCAAAGGGTATTTTGAAGTGACAAAGAAGATCGTGCACAGGTAACAGTGGGGACTTACAGAAGGGTTGTGTTTGACTGCTTACCTTTGTCACAAACAATCCAAAACAGTTATTTTCAAGGATCTTCTACCATGGTACATAGTGAGCATACAAGAATTTTTAATAGGTAAGATCTATAACCTGGCTTTTTGTTTTAAGATTGCTGCTTATGCCTCTGCTACACTTCCAGCTCCTGTCTTGTATTTTAACTTGATGAGTCTGATACAAATTCCATTGGCATTAATGAAGAATACTCATTGAGTCTAACAATCTTTGAATTGCATCTGGTATCAATTACATTAACATAATCAAGTGAGGCAATTGTTATGGATGCATTATTTAGCACTGATTGGGGAGGTAGTCAGCTCCCAGTGTCAGCTGGTGTTAGATGTTATTTTATAAGGGCTTGATTATTTGATTAGTATTGCAGGTTATGAATCTTTCAGTTGTCCTTTCATTGCTTGCTGTGCAATATTCTGTATTTATGTTATAGTTCCCCTAAAGTGTACACTGGAGGGGTTCAGCCACTTTATATAATTTCCAAATCTGTAATCGCTTCTTCTGTGAAGTGGCATTTCTTACAAACCTGAGTGAAGTGAGGGCTACAACGTGCCTTACATTCCGCTCCGCATCACAAAGTGAGGCGCACCCTGCATTGCTGCAGATAAGGCTTTGACCTGACAGCACTCATTTGTGCATAAAGTGGGAGAAGGACTAAGCCAGGTTTCTGATGCTGCTCATTCGAATCAGACTCACCGTACACAGTGCTCCTTAGCTGGAAAGTTGCTGAAGGCCATTAAAACAAAGAATATCAAACTACTGATGCCATGTCCTGGAATAACTTCATCAAGCCCTGTTCGGGGAGTGTGATCAGCAGTCATGAAATAGGCAGTTGGAAGTAGGAAGCAAGGTGCTGGCAGGTTACATGTGTATGGCAAAGCTCTGCTCCAGCTGTTTTAGTGACGGTGTTAGGTGTTGCCCTGTCCCCTGGAGGCTCTGCCTGTGCCCAGGACATGAGTGTGGCTGGATTGCTATGTGCAACAACAAATATTTTTAGATTTTTTAAGATCGGTATTCAGCTTGACCAAATCTAAACATATTTGTGGTTCCAGTTGCCACCAGTTTAAAAGCCATACTTGATTACAACTTGAATAAGCAAGTTCAGAGGCCACAATGGTGTAACAATAGGAGACAGGATACTTTCTACAGTGGTAATCTCAGTTTTGTTAATACTTATGGGGCAGTTAAAAATAGTTTTGTTGGTCATCAGGGTTTTTCTCCAAAGAGCTGCAGGAGACTGCAGTCAGCTGCTTGCCTTCCAGGAGCACATAATTTGCTTTTAGTGAAGTCCAAAATTATTAACTGTTATATTAACCAATGCATGTGCTTGTGTCAGCAGTTAGAAGAATTTCACTTCAGATCCTAACCTTCCGGCTGATGGACGCCTGTGCCAGTCTAAGACTTCATCAGTCAATAGAAGTCCAGCTGCAACCTTATTTCATGTTGCAAAAGCCAGACCTCACCCAGTAAACCAGACATGAAATATTTTTCTGCCTTGCCAGATTGGAGTGAAGGTGCTGGAGAATAATGTGATTTAAATTTTGGGACAGAGAAATGTGTGCATGTTGTACTGAGCACAGTACTATCACAGTGGGCTGTCTTAATCACACACGGGACAGGGGAAACCTGCAGTGTTACACCCACAGGTAAAAAAGACCCTTTGCTGGGGTGAGTTGCTGCATTTCCACAGCTGAGAGAGATCACCCATTAGTATGTGGCTGCAGTACCGAGGTCTGCTTCAGAAATAGGTCATTAAAATCAGAATATGCTTACACTTGCTGCAGGAACCAACCCTCAGAAATCTTTCTCACAAATCAAAGCAGGTAAAGTGTGCTGAAGCTCTAAGGAAAAACATTTATAAAAAAATAGTGCAAGTGCATGATTTTAACATGTAGCTATGTACATAGGTATTGAAATTAAAATATAAAGTTGAGGGTTGGGTCCTGCATAGTACAGGCAAAAGCATGGAGCTAGATGATGGGCATGTGAAACTGTTCAAAACGTGTTTTCGGGTGGGGGGATCAATATAAAAGAACTTCAGGAAGGGTACATAAAGGTGATTTACTTTTCACCTTTTTCTGGCTTACTGCAGAAAAGTGTAATTGAACTTCAACTGGTCTCTGAATTATTTGGTCTTCTGCTAAGGTAGCAGAGAAAGATCTTTGATAGATGTTTATTATGATCCTGATGGAAGATTTTATGCTGTGCAGCACGAGAATCAAAGGGAAAAAAAAAGAAGAAAATAGACTTTTAAAGATGGTTTCTACTGTGTACCATTTCACCTCTGTGGTTTTCCTTGCCATATCTATCCCAAGTTCCTGCTTATAGGATCCAGTAGTGCACAAGTTGCCATCTCTCGCCCTTTGCTCTTCTTTTTCACCCTCCCCCTCCAAATATTAGTTTGAAACAAAGAACTCAGTAACTTCGCGTTTTCACTGCAGTTTTGCACCAGAGTATTTCCAACTGTTGAAATTGTTCTCTAGTTTTTGAAATAACTAATGTAAGATGAGGTAATTTTCCATATAAATTAAATTTCATGACACAAATTCAGATGCTCCTTAAAATAACAGAGTAAAATAAAGTAGCATTATCATGGCAAAGTAATGGATTTACAAAAATTCCTTAGAGCTTACAGTGGAGCTCAGTGACAGGACATATTTCCAACCCACTGGATTCAGTGTACATGGTTCAAAACAACAGATAAAGTATTGGAGACATCCTCGTTGTAACTGGAAAGCCCAGAAGGTTAAAGGTCCTTTGCAATAGGACAAAGATGTCTGTGTTCCACAAAATGCCAGAAGAATTATATTCATTTTCCAAGTTGCAGGATTCACAGAATAAAGCAGGAAAAACATACATGCCGATGAGGAACAGTTTGCTACTTTTTGCAAATCAAAGAGCTTGAAAAGCACTAATAATAGATTTATTGCTGAACGACATCCTTTGTAATTATTTGTTTCTGGACAGATGATTGGCATCCTGTTTTATATCATTGTGTTTGTATAAGTAGAACGCTGAAGTGATTAACTGGGAATAAGTGCTGATTAAAGGTGCATCTACATTTATCCCATATTGTTTGGGGATGACACAGTCTGGGGAAATCTGAAATCAGATCATCGGATGGTAAATGTTGATCAGTGTGTTAAACAGCACAAGTATATCCTAGGCCAAAGTGTGCAGTCAGAGTCCCATATGAGTTTTTTACTGGCCTGGGTGACTCTATTGGGTGTAAACACAGCATTTTTATTCTTTTCATTTTGTCCCACTGATGTAATTAAATGCTGTCTGAAAGTGCGTAACTGGTTCAGGCTATGGTAGTGTAGATACTACACTATTGTATGCGTATTATATTAGGTATTATATATAGGTAGAATTTCCTAAGTGGTATGAAGGTGGAAGGCTTTGCCTACATTTTTAATGATTTAATGGGGTGATAGCGTTACTACTTCCTTGCCCAGCAAAAACCACCGTGTAGGCGTTTCACAGCCCAGCTGCCGAGGGTCCC
Organism: Falco peregrinus; assembly: GCF_023634155.1. Classification (NCBI taxonomy): domain Eukaryota; kingdom Metazoa; phylum Chordata; class Aves; order Falconiformes; family Falconidae; genus Falco; species Falco peregrinus. Next base: position 47,252,269 of record NC_073727.1, on the reverse strand, counting down.
CTCCAGCCGTGAGCACAAACCGCCCCCCAGACAGGCTGGCCTGGCCCCAGCGGAGGCTGCCCAGGCTCCCTCGGGAACTGCTTCCTGCTCCCATCCACGTTCTTACTTCTCGTAGTTACAAGAAGAGTCTGCAAGCGCAGCAAGGGCATCAGAGGAAGATGTTAGAGATAGAAGCTTGGCAGAAAATGTAAACTTTTAATTATTAACACAACTCCAAAGCTGTGGAGAACTTTCATCTGGATTGTCTCGGCAGTTTCCATGGCAGTGAGGGCTGCAGCACGTGCAGTGGTCCCAGGTCATTAGGAAACATCAAGAGGTAGAGTGAGTATTACCTCAGACCTCAATGTGTCAGAAAAAGAAAAAGCTTGCAAAAGAGAAAAGGTTGTCTGATGCATCAGGTGAGGGCTTGATGGCCGTGTAAAGGTCTGCAACGGCATTTATTTGCTTGGAGTGAAATTTTTAGTCTGGGACCTGAAAGCTTTTGAACGAGCACAAGGTTTAGCTGTGAAGGCAGCAGAATGAAAGCTTTAAAGATAGGCAGGTGAAATAAGTGACAAATCTTGCGCTGAAGCCTCGCAACTAATAGGTGGTCATTAGGTTCTTCCATATTTCCCCCTTTTCAATTTACTGCAGAGAGTTGTTACTAAGCTACTCAGCCTCTCAGGGCACAAACAGGTCTGCGTGGCTGTGGAAAAGAAAATGCAGCATTTAGATTGTCCCTTGTTCTTGTTACCCCCATTTCTCAAAAAATGCACTGCAAATTCTTCTGTGCTTTTCTTGGAGTTCGGGGGGGAGGGGGGGGCATGTTGTAATTGTTGAAAGCGGCAATTGTAAGTGCATGTAAATATGTATTTGTAACTTCTTCCTATCGCAATAGTTTTGTGCATTAATCCAGTAACTCATTGTAGCAGACTAGATGCTTTTAACGTGTGGCTTACGATGAACTTTATGATATTTATATATGTAGCGAGCAGGAATCCACAGTTACGTTTCACACATAGAATGTAACTTCATACACCTTAGGGACTTACACTTCAGAGACTTTTAAATACAAGCCTCTGGCTTGAAGCTATCTTTCTCTTGGCTGCACATAGCACCCAGTAAAAGTTTCTATCTGGCACGTCATTTCTGAGGTGTGGCAGAGTTATAGATGTTAATATGAGTTGAAGTTTTACAAATTATTATGTTAGAGACGTGTATGAATCCTTGAGTTCCTTTATTATATGTTATGCAAGCATTCAGTTAGCTGAGGCATTCTTCACTTTTGAATCATAAGGAAAATGCCACTACCCAGCTTGCCTGCAAACTCGTTTGCTTAGAAGCCTCATTGCATCAGCGAAAACAACAGTGCGTGTTTAGAGCGCTCTGTGGAGCACAATGTTTCCTTTTCTTCATTCAGGACTTTAAATGATTGGAGTGATACTTTTGACAAGGAAGATATAATTTCATTGTCATGGATCATTTTTCAGGTGAAACTGAGTTTTGGAATAAAGTGATGGTGAGTAAACCATGTGAGGGGGGAAGGAGGGATTATTTTTGTTCCGAGTTTTATTCAGCAGTTTCTGAAAACTAAGATGGAAGTGATTTTGGTATTCTGACTGCAGCTATGTTTTTTATTAAGTGGAAAACATAACATAATGATTAAAGAAGGGGTGAGACAGTAACAGGCATGCTTGCTGTCGTGTTCCATGGGAAACTGGAATGTGATTTCTCTTTTAATATCAAGATACAAATCTGATTCACAGTTAGTTCATCTGACTCCTGAAGGGGAAACATGTCAGCTCATTAAATAGATGCATTTTGTCTAAGCAGCTGCTTTTAACATAATAGCAACCTAAGTTTTCAAAATCATTTGTGGGTTTGCTATCTAGATATTTTAAGAGTGCATTTTTACTTTAAGAAAAGGAAAAATAAAATCAAAACCTAAACTTATTTCAGATGGGGGGAAACTTTTTAAAGGACTTATTGTGATTGTTCCCTTTCTGGGAACTGTATTCTCTGTGTTAACTGTATTCTGCATGTTCTGTAAGTAGCCATTTTCTTTTGTTTCTTTTTTTCTCTTTTTTGCCATCAAAATGCAAATAATATTTCAGTCATTGAATTATTGATTTCATCCAAACAGGGAGGGTGGGAGTTTTTAAGTCCAGGTCTTGCCCAGAAGAGTAAAAAGGCCAGACAAAATAATGCTGCTTAAGTATAGGGAGGTAACCACATGCATAGCTGCAGGTTAGGACAAGTAAACTTTATTGTGCCTTCTCTTGTTGCTGATGGTAATCAGAACATTCATATTAGCCTGATGAAAAGAAAAAAATCAACTAGAGGTTTTCTAAAGTAACTTAAGGAACACTTTTTTTTTTTTTTTTTTCTGAGGGAGAGAGGCAGCGTGATCTAGCTGTAAAGCGTATAATCAGTGTGTCTGGCTTATCAGCTTATCATCTCGGGCACTGCCACAGGCAGCCTTAGACGAATTTAAGGGAGCCACCGTGCAGCCAATTTTACTGCACTTGCTTACAAAGTGAATTGTACTTTATTCATGTAGTAACATACCCCTGCAAAATCTTTCCATTTCCGTATTTTTAAAATAGCAGTAATTTTTGTCTCCTTCACAGGGCTGCTATTATTCTTACTCCATTGGTGTATTTAGTCTTTGATGACACCGTTTCAGCCATCTCTAGGTCTTTCCTCCATAGGCAACACTGCAATTTGGAGAAAGCGGTTAACATACAACTTCTTCACATTTGCAGGGACTTATTTGTATTTCCTTGTTTCAGAAAAGGCAACTAAAGTAACCGTTTGGCTGTCCAGCTGCTGAAAATACAGGAGTACTTAAAACAACCTGCATTTCAGAGATGTATGAGTTAAGCTAATCTTTTTCCATATAATTTAGTTCAAGTTTGCAAGCTATGGAGTTCTTCATTTTGCTATCTTGTGTATGTGATACAAACATCATTAGCTCATGACAGCAGGTTTGCAAGTGCAAATGATCATCCTGTTGAACCTTTAGGCCATGATCATGCGATCTGGTTGTAAACCAAGAGTCTTGTGGGTAAAGATAACATCCGTGCTTGTCTGAACATGTATATTGAGTGGGTTCCCAGGCATGGAAGTGACCTTTGTAATTTAGTTCTTTCACAAGAGCTTGTGTCCAGTGACAGCTTTGGAAACACCGTCTCCTTCTTGGTTTGCTAATTGGTTTAAATATCTCTTTAAAAATAAAACTAAGAGAGCAGCTCAGCTTGTTCTTTTTGTGCAGTGACTGGATTTTTCTACTGCCTTTCTCCCAGAATAGTAGCACTTCTATCTTCATCTGACTGTACTCTCTTCTCAGGTGAGCTCGCTCTGCACTGAGAGCTGAGCTTTATAAACACTACATGAAGAAGATGCAATGAAAACTTCTGTCTACAGGATTTCCTATCTCTTCAAATCAAGTTTTCAAATAAGCGGCCACATGTCCTAACGTTTTCCTGTCACAGAGCATTGCTTGTAGGACAATGCAATTTTCTTCATTGTTTTTTGCAATTGAATGCAGCTTAATAATTTAAAATGTCCAAAGGAGCAAAAATGTTTTTTTGAAAAATAGGGCTATGGTTGTGTGAACATTCTAATTTTCAGGAAGGCTTTCACAAGAAAGATGCCTGGAAATATTGGTTGTAATTTCAAAATAAAAAAGCAAATGCATTGCATTCCTGTGGAAGAAGCCACCTGATTGTCATGAAGAAGATATGCCAGTGTCTGCATTGTTAGTGAGGTCTGCAGTAACATTGCTGTGCTGAGCTAAGATCTGGAGGGGATTCTCAAGTTGCCCTGCAGAGTATCTCAGTGCTGGAAGTTGAGGAGCTGGTTTCCCGTGTGCCTTGAGGATGGGGTTATCTAGCCAGCTTGGTAAGAGTGAGTCACAATAGCTAGTCCATATTGGATCATTGGACTGAGCCACGTCCCCTGTCAAAGACAAAAAGAAGAAAACACTTTGAGGCATGCTAATACTTCAAAGACAGTAGTGGACCTGTTCTCCTAATCTCAGGCGTTTTGCTTACCTCAGTTCCAGTTCTGAGTTTTGGTGAAGAAATACATGACAACCAGAATGTGGCTAAACATCTTGGGATAGAAAGTGTAACAGGGGTAGAAAATATTTAATCCTATAGTCATCTTACGTTGAATAGTGGGGAGCGGAAGGGAGGTCATTAGAGCAAAATGGTGGTTTGATGCAGGGCAACCAAATCCTGTGGAAAGATTAGGGTAGTCGTTTCCCCTCAGTTCCTGTTGGACACTGATTTTCTTCCTCTTTTTGTATCTATGGGTCAGGTTTGAACTGTGACTTTCAACAAAGGCTGATGAATGTGGCAGGTCTCTTGACTTCCCTTGGTGGCTGCTGGTGTCCTGAATCTGGGCATCACTCTTGCAGGCTCAGGAGTGCCCTACCATCCTTATCATCTGCTGGATGATTTCATTTGGGATGCAGTTAGTTATCAACAAAATCTCTTAGTGAAGGGGGGGTTCTTTGTATAAATTCAGAGCTGCTGTAACGTGCCACTTGGTGTCAATGCAGTGTTTGAAACAGGCCGCGAGAAGGTGAGTACAACAGAAAAAACACTAATTGCCAGGTCATGGGTTCATGGGGCCTGTCTAACCATAGGAGTAGGATGTGCCAGTGTTCGCTATTGGCAAGTGCAGCATCACTCAGCTAAGTTTTTTGGGATGTAGTTCAGAAACTTGGCTCTGCAAAACCATAAGTTAACTGTGTGGCCAGCTTCACCATACAATGGAAGGAGTGATCACACTTTCCTTTAATTAAAGTGCTTAAAGTAAAAAGATTAGCTAAAAAGTGCTTTAGCAATATCATAAGTAAAAGCATTAGTAGGTTTTAAACATGAATGCTGAAGAAATCATGATTTAAAAAGTAAGCAACCCTTCTGAACTCAACAGATCTTCTGCAGTCTCAGAGGCAGAGGAGGGAAAGCCTGATTTGTAAGGTTGGGTGCAGCAAGGGAGTGGGCTGTGTCTTCTCCTTGTTTCAAGTTCTGGAAATGCTGATTGTAGCCAGCTTCCCTTGCCAAGCAGAGGTCCAACCGTTTTTAAGAGGACTATTCTTATCTGCATACAATGCACCAACATCTGAAAAGCTTTACCCATCACTGACCAGGTGGAAAGTTCAAATTCACATGTGAAGAAACTGCTGATCCATTTGCATGATATGACGGAGTCCCACTGTTTGTTATGTAGTTAGGCAGTAGATAGCAAAAGATACTGAAACATATTTTTCCATAGTAGTTACATATAGAATGTCCTTTTTTTCTCTTCCTCCTAATTTTCACTCCTATTTTACTACCTATATTTATATTTACATTTATTTTCCATCCAATCTATAGAACTGAAAGTACTGTATCCACTGTACATCTACATTTGTTTTCTGTCAAGTCACCCAAATTCTGGAAACCCAAACCCAATATTTACAGGTAATCTGCTCATCTGGAAGCTGATAATTTGTTTAGAATCAGGTTGAAGGCTATATGCTTCCCCAGAGAAAAGACACATATATTGATGTGTTTATGCTTTGCAATAATAATATTTGTCCATGTGAGAAAGCATGAAGCTTTTTTTCTTCTGCCACACCATATGGCTTATGACTATTTACAATCCAAGCAATAACAGCTGCTGCTGCTGCGTAAGGGAATCCATTCCTTTGAGCTGGAGATGCGCTGAGTAGCGAATGACAAAGTGTACGTACACAAATGTATTCCAAATACCTTCATTTACCACTCAACATCTTGTCTATCATTCTCCTCTTGGAAACCGTTGGAGCTTTTTTCTTATATGCTTAGCTAATGGGGAGACCTTTGACAGCTTGGTTTGGGAGTTTGGGAGCAGATAGAGAAGCTGTGTCTGATGACAGCTATCCAAATGGGAGAAGGGAAGAACATTCTGGCTGGGTGCTCAGCAAAATGAAAATGTGAATCATGCTCTTAACCCCTTTCAAAGAAAAAACAGCTGACTCTCTTAATATATTAGAAGTCTCTAGTTGGAAGAATAAACCAGGTAGTCTTTTGACCTTTAAAACATGGGTCACTTCATGCCCTTCATTGATGGCATGCTTAAAGTATTAAAAAGATATATTTTGCATTTCTCAGCTAGTATCAGTCTTTTGGGGCTTCTGTCAGTTGCCTGTTTGAGCCTTTTTCCTGCAGTTTTCTATTGGCCATTCTGATAATTCCTGAATTTTTGTATCAGGCGTTGTAAAAAGTGATTTACCATTGTCAGTCATTCCTGTCAACAGCAAGAGGACAATTTACAGATATTATACAATTGGGCTACGTGCCTGGCCTTTACCTATGGTGTTCTGACTGGAATCAGCATTTAAACCGTCCATGCCTGTCAGCAGGTTCTCTTATATTTGTACCAAGTTGTTCGTGTACCTGCTCTTTCCCAATAGGTTTGATAATTGGCACATTATATTTATTATGACTTATCTCACAAAAGCATATTCCAGGGAGGATGAAATGTTCAGGGGGATATTCCCTGGGCATCTTCTTCTGGCACACCATAATCTAACAATACTCATTATTAAAAAAGAATTGCAGGTTTCTTGCAGTTGACATTTTATCTGCCATGAAGCTTTGCTGGTAAATAAAACTCACTGTATTTCATCTGACTTCAGAGTTCATTGAAAGGTGGCTATGAATAGAAGTGATCACGCTTTCTAACAGCATTTACTGTTACAGTGGAGCCTCCTCATTGAAAAGCTTTAAAATTAAGCCAGATTAATTCCTTGACAGCATATAATGATTTATATCGTTTACGTTTTACTTTTTTAAAGTGTCTCTGTAGTAGTCCTGTGCCACTGGGAATTTCTCATGTCAGGGCTACTGCTACCATAGAAACAAAAGGACTGAGAGGAACCTTCTGAGCCTTACTGGTTACAGGCAGCCCTGAACCTCACTGTTTCAACCACACTTTAATTTGGATGTCCTTGTGGTCATCCTACAGAGAGATGTTTTTAACTCACTGTTCTTCCCTCTGCTTGGTGAGAGCAGATCTCCATTTCATATTCCGCTTTACTAAGGTCAACAGCCTCTGCTCTTCTCAAGGGGTGGTTGGGTCACCATCCCTGGAGGTGTTTGGAGGATTTATGGATGTGGCACTCGGGAACATGGATTGGTGGTATACTTGGCAGTGTTAGGTTTACAGTTGGACTCGATGATCTTAAAGGTCTTTTCCAACCTAAATGATTCTATGATAGATGCTCTGTTGCCATGATTACACCAGCTGCTTACAATTTCTCTTTCATGACTGTGCAGTGACCAGAAGGGCTTTGAAGAAGGGACCCCACAGGAATGAATAGACACTTGTGACCACTGAGAATGACCTGTAGGGCACATCCCGTGTGCCAGTTCAGCAAATAAATGAAGTGGGGCTCCAGGTAGGCACAGGTCAAATCCCTTTCTTGTAAAGCCCAAGCAATGCTGCTTCTGTTTAATGCAAAAGCTCCTTTATAAATCTAAGGGCTGTGATATGGCACCACATAGTTGTGATTCCTTAATTCATGTGCTGAGTCAGCTCATTCCCATCTGAAGGAAAGAGTTACCTGAGAACATGCTCCTCGGTGTGAATTTCATCTCGCTTGCCAGAGATAAAATGGAATTACCAGAAATATTTGTATGAAAAGCCGTAAGTGCAGGTTTGATCTACATCAGTGCTACAGGAAAGAGCTTCTAACATATTCCTACCAGAAAAACGGTGATAGGTACTGTCTCCTGCCCCATTTCTGCTTCACTAGAAGAGACAAATTACTTCAGCTTTCTTGGATCAATGCAGCTGTGCCTGGGTTAAACTTGGAACTGCATGGAGAGAAATCAATGTAAAACAACTGACTAAAAAAAATGGCAGATGGGAAAAATTGCTCTGTATAAACTAAGGCTACATTTTGTCGTGCCCTTTGCCTGCCAAAGCTGTTCTTTGAGCAGTAACAATGGGTTGCATAAACAAATTTAAGGGATTGATGGAATTTGATTTCATGCTTTGTTCCTGTTAGCTGTCTGCTATGTTAAGCAGAGAATCCATTTCAATACCCACTATGCAAAATTGTAGAAACAGCTGTGAGTATTTACTTCTAGGGTGCTGCCTAGGGATAGCGGGGCTTCTTGGCAACTCTATGTTACAGCAATCAGTGTCAAGAAATCACCTAGTGAATGAAATTGTTTTGCTGACCTGTGACATGATTTGATGCCATTAATACCAGATGTTGAAGCCTCTGCTCCTCCTCCACTCCTGTTCTTAGTTCATACGACACTGAGATGTGAATTTGCTATTGAAAGCTGTCTCTGCTTCCTAAGTAGGGAACCCATGAGTTTTGTCTGTAGAGGAAAGCCTCTGTACTGGCTTAACTAAAGGAACATCCATACGGACTGTTGACTTCATAAAAAACAAAAAAAAGCATATTGTCACACTGCCCAAATGTGGAGACTGAATTTACACCCATTCCCTTCTGCTGCCCCATGGCTTTGGAAACACTGTGGAAATAAATCGGAAAGGGTCTGTGCTTTGCTATCAGCTTTGCAAGCCAGTGAAATTGAGCCTCTCCTGCACAGAGAGCAGCTTGCGTAGTAAAACTGCTTAGCTTTGGGACTTCATAGGTGTTGTCTGCATTTTGGCTTCAGACCAACAAGCTAGAATCTAAAAGAGTAATCTCTCAAATCCCATACGCTTGCCTTAGCATAGCAAGTTAGAGCGAGAAGCTGTGTTTGGACAGCATCCCAGTGACACAGCATGGAAAGTATGGAACCAATTAATGTCAGAAACCTGTACCTTGATGGGAATCCTAGTGTTCTGGTGTTGGTGAAGCACACCTCTCAGGAGTCTTCTCCTGGAAGTTAGACTGGTTGATTTGCCCAGAGACCTTTGCCAGGACCAAAGTGAGTGATCTGAATGCTCTTACGCAACAACCTTGCAAAAGCACGTCCATTAGCATCAGGCAAGCACCTCCAACAGCAATTGTTTGTATGGCTTTTACCTGGCACGTCAGAAAAGGTTGAGCAAAGGCTGAGGTAAGAGGGAATGAATCTGAGGAGGTCTCCTCTCCATCCTACTCAAAAGTAAAGAAGAAAACCCTACTCTTTCCATCTCCTGTCTGTAAGGGATCTTTTCCCCTGTTTCCACAGCCTGATGATAGGAGGACTCATTTTGTTGGAAAATACAAGTAGGGGTAACAAGACAATGTAACAGCAGAATTTGCAAGAGAAGAATTAAAGTGCAAATCCCTTGTCTTCCTCCGTTCACCTCCAGAAATGCCCCATTTCTTAGCTCTGCCAAAGAGCAGGGATGCTGGCAGCAGAGAAAGCTCAGCAACCCTGGGACTCTGAGATCCTCAGGGGAGCCTCAGGTCCCACTGTACTGTAGGAAAAGCATTTGAGGCCATTCACCCCCAGCATGGCTGTCACTCCATATCTTGAGAGCACAAAATAGGCAATCAGCGCACCAGGCAAGGCTCTGACAACTGAGAGCTGTGCATGGGCAGAACGGTTCACAAGGCATCAAGCATCTGTATGATCTGCTTTAACGTGGGCTATTTTAGATTTAAAATGTGCTTGATCTATCATCCTAGACTAATTCCTGCAACATGAATTGCACTTTATAGTGCCATTGATCTCATTATTTCTGCTATTTCATTCCTTTTATTGTGAGTTTGATCTGAAGATTAAAAAAAATAATAAAAATAAAAAAACCAACCCAAATTTACTGTTCACTGCTTTGTGCTGTCATAGGATGAACTTACTTTCCCCAATACCTTTACTAAACTCACTGTGCAGATGCCCTGTGAAAAACCTGCAGCTGTTACAAGAATTTAGAACATGTATCTTATAAATCCATCTTTTGCCTCTTGATTTAATAGTCTTCTAAGCCATTACTTCAAAAGGGGATGTTGCCTATTTTTTATTTCTTGGGTTCAGTAGTTACTGATAAATGAATCTCAAGAGAGAAAATAACTGAAGATGATGAATAGAAGAAAAATGTTCATTATTAGCTCAGGCAGAAAATGAATCCCTTTTCAGAAATTCAGGAAGTTGATAATAGTGAATTTTTTTTTTATATAGATGATTACCCTCATGACAAATCTATCACGTTGCCTTCTCAAACAAGTATGATATGTTTTGTCTTTTTTTCCTCTTGACAAGGGAATTCATGACATAATGTCACCCTGTTGGAAAATGTGTATGTTTCTGGTAATTACTGGGAAATGATGTTGTTCTTAATTTCCATATTACGCAGGGTGGTTGTGATTAAAAAGTTAGACATTGACATGCAAGAAAGTGCCAGGATAAGTCGGTTAATTCCTCCTAGCTGCAGCAGACATTTCTTTGTGAGAAGACACACTACCACTTATGTGTGCTCTTTTAAACTGTTTAACAGCAATCACTGTACAAAGCAGAGCTGTGATCCCACACAGATGCAGAGTTTCTCTGCTATCTTCAGTGAAGGTACCCTATCCCTCCTGTAAATTTTTACCTCACCAGGAACTCGGCCATACCTTTTGTTATTGCAACACAATGTGAAAAAGAAAGAACTGTCATCTTACCCATTTCCAGGTCTCTACATGTTATTTTCAGAGACGCAGAGGTGAAACTTCATCCAAGCACCCATCCCCCTACAGTGGTGTGCTGCATTTGAAACTCAAACAGAGAACAAACTGCCATGCTGTCCTCCTTATCTGTAAACCAGAATAGTATCTCTGCCTTCTTAGCCATACCCTGCCTTTAGACTACATTTAGTATTTCTCTCCAAATTGTTCTGTTAGAAAATCAAAGCCAAGGGTGACAGAACCGCTCTGTCACCACAAGTACTGGTTTCTTCTCACTGTCAGCTTAACGAGTGAAGTCACAGCTTGTATTAAATCTTGCCCAGCCCTTTATAATTCCTCAGCCACATTTAACATGTCACATCTGGCCACCCTTAGGCGTGGTTGGCATCTTTATTCGAAAGATGTGATGGCATGCTAACCCAAAGTGTTTGCCAAAGCGAAGGACTGAAGCAAAGCCAAGGCTTAAGGTTCCCTTGGGAAGTGGAAAAAGAAGCTGGCAGTGTGATCCCTGAGCGGTCCTTCCAAAAACTGCTGGGGGGAATCAGAAGGAGGGCTGATCCTCTTACTAGTACCCCAAGATAAGGCAAGGTTTGTATTAATGGTTGCTGCAACATAGGCAAATCCATAGTGCTTTCTGAACATAGACAGTTTTTTTCTGACTGGTCATGGTAGAGAAGTAATCCTTTAATGCAGTGGAAATTTATAGTATTTCAACACATTTTTCATTCTCGAAGTAGGATGGAAAACCTAACTCCTGGGAGGCATCATAAACTCACAAACTAAAAATAATTAAATAAAAAATCAGTCACAACATCTCTTTTTGTTTTCCATCCCTTTCCCTCCCATTTGGCACCTTGTTTTGCCAGTTTTTTTGGTCAAAAATTACTAATCCTTCAAAACAACAAAAAAATACTGCCACAGAAAATACAAGCTTTTGCAATTGGGGTTGTTGGTGGCAAATTAAAATCTTTTATGAAGATAGGATGTGTTTACTGAAAAAAACCCCTGCAGTTGACTTAACTCTGTTCTTGAAAGTAGTTCCTTCAAATCCGTGCAAAATGTAGATAAAATCCCCCTTAGCAGTCCTTTCCCCTGGGCTCTGCTTAAAGGAGTCTGGGTCCCATGGGCTTAGGACGCAAGGTGAAAATCTGTTACGTTGACTAGACTACAGTAAAATATGGGTAGAGCACTGGCATTGATTTGTATAGCACATGGCCGAAAGCCTTCTAAATTCCTTACGTGAAGGGAAAGGAAGAGGAGTGAAACCTTGTTTTGAGTGCCTAGATTAAATTCCAACAATCCCACTGTGTTATAATTGAATGATCGATAAAGGAATTCCACACTATACAATTATATGAAAAAGATGAATACTGTTCAACAAGATTAATATGCTAATAAAGGGGATTTTTTGCTCCCAACTAATTATAACGTCCACTTCAAGCAAACAGCTGAATAGGCTCAACTTGCTTCTTCCTAGAATTTCTTTGTCATTGGTTGTCTTTTAGTGAAAAAGTTTGTTATTTGCAATGTAATGGTATAATGAAAAGTAAGAGAAGAGATTGTCATCGGTTCAAGAGGGTTTGGTTTTTTTCATCTTTACAGGCTTTCTGGCAGTTTCATTTAGCTTTCAAACATCCAGAAAGCCGATTTACATTTTAAATCTTAGATGTTGTGTACAAAAATTTCAAGCAGATGTTTTTAGCCTGAGCACCAGTCAAGCGGAGTGGAGCCCTGTGCAAATGGTCTGGAAGCTGATGTGTGGTGTTCCCTGCCTGTGCTCCAGCAAGATCTCTGCCAGATCACTTTGGCTTATTGGAAAGGTTTTGTTGTGTACAACTGACCCCAAAAAAGGGCCTTTCTGATATGATTCCTGTGAAACTGTGGAGCACAGGGAGTTGTCAGGGTGGAGATGATGGAAACACAGGATAGTTAAGCCAGAAGACAAAGACCCTCCATCTATTCCTTTGCTAGCAGTAGTAGTAGGTGGTAGTAGGAAGCAGGTGGTTCTACATAAACAGGACAGATGTGTGGCAACTCTCTCAAAAGATTTCTCTTTCTTCTGCAGGGCCCTCATTTTCAAAGTCACCTTGCTTTCACACAGCTTTTGTCTGATCTCACCTCTCTCATCTAGCATCAGAGGCCTTTTGGTCCTACCAAAGGCTGCCTAAAACTTTTGCTGCCTGAAAAGAGCCCTCCTTTATCTTTTTGAAGCATCTGTTCACCATCTAATTTCAAAGCACAGCAAAAATCTGTTTTGTTGGGTTTTTTTCTTTTCCCGCATGTCAGTGCTTTTAAATTTCTTAATCCCTTTGTTGCTGTTGTTTAATTTGTAAATTTTTAGATGCGGTCCCTTTTTTTCTTTTGAGAGCAAAAATATTGCCTCAGATTTCTGTATGACAACATAGATCAGATATTAGTAGTTAATAATACTTTCAAAAACAAAACAAAATAAACCACAACATCCTCATTCTGTTTAAACCAGAATAATGATTTCGACCCATTTTGTTCACCAAACAAAAAATCACAAGGAATAAATAAGCTCTTTGACTGAGAAGATGAAATAGTTAACCCTGCTGGATTTTCATACATCAGTTTTGGTCATTTTTTTATGGGGTTTTTTTCCCCTAATACTGTAACTCCCCTGTCTGATGGTGGGATGCTTGCCATGACACTGTGATTCCTGACTTTACAGAGATTGTATGTGCTCATTGGTGCATGCAAGAATAACTTCAGTTTTCCTTTCCCATCCCTTACTCCCCTCTCCCCCTCTCCCATCTTTTTTTCTTCATACATATTTATACCAATAGTGATGAAAAAAAGGAAGGAGAGATACCTCCTACTATTTCCTTCAAGGCCTAAGGGATTGGGGTACGTATCCAGCTGGGTTACACTTTTCACTTGATGTGGATTTTTTTATTCTCTCCATTTCTAGACTGGAAATAGTCAGGAAATGCTTTCCTCTTACAACCAGCCACAACCTGAGGCTCTTAGAGAAAAAAGGAGAGGGTCTCCCAGAACTTTTTCTTTCCCTTCCCTCTCTCCACACCTCTTCCCCCTTCAAATCACTGGTCCAGACAGTCTCATCTCAGCCAAACACATCTTTTAAACTGCATGGATACATTCCTTTCAGTTCTTTTAAAACTCATTTTTCAATAAAAAAAGAGTGGAAAATTTGCAGTCTTTAATGTGGGTGGGAAGAGCCTTGAGAAAGACGTATCCAAACACATCATGCTGAGCTTATGACAGAGGCTGCTTCCCCTGAGCACCTTCTGAGCTGCGATACTTGTATCTGATCGATGAGAAAACCTCACACAGGACATTTTCACCAGCGCAGCTTTGTTAAACATTTTGTCATGTGGTTGGCCTGCACGCTGCACCAGTAGGTATATTTGAAATCTGAGATGCAGATAAGACAAAATCTTTTTTTACCAGAAAACCGAAAGTTGCATCTTATTGCTCCTTAAATAATATTTTGGTACCAAATATTTTTCTTCTCTGGCTAGATATTTGGGGATAAAAACTCCTTTTAAGAAATGGTAGAAATCATGAAGTTCTCCAAAATATTTGAACTCTGGAAAATTCATCCTTCAAGAACAAGAAATACAGCTGATGTGAGTCTAGAAAGTAAAAGTAATTGTAGCTGTAAAGGCATGAAAATCAAGAGGATCCACTAGAGGTATTCATGCAACATGATAGCTGCTGTTCTTCCTTCTGTAATAGATACCTATGGCTGAATACACAGGTTTGGATGTATACACTCAGTTACTGTAAAACTGGTCCTACCGAATCCAGAAATCCTGAGAACTCATTTGAGAGGTTTTGAAAAAATTTGTGAATGTGGAGTTACAGCTGTAGCAAATAAGAATTCTGCATCTATCATCAGTGCAATATGTTGGGGGGAGAATCTCATCTAAAAGCAGGTACAACAAGTACGATTTGCCTGAGTTTCTCCTTTGAACTTAGAGAAAAATGTTCTCCACCTACGTGAGCAAAAGCCAGCTGCTTTCTTGCTTATACACATACATGTCTGGTCCTGTAGAGTGGGCAGAAACCGAGCTGATGCACTGAGCAAGTATAATTTAAACAGCAGGTTTAATTACAGTCCTAGAACTGGAGTGTCAAGTTTGTGACAAACGCATAGTAATTTCCACTGCACTTCATAGAGTCAGCAAATGTTGATCAACAGGTACTGCTTACTCTGTCTTTCTGAAGTTTTGATTTGAAATAACCAAGATCAAACCAGTTCTAAGAAGGTATGCATGCATTGGATTCTTAAAGTTTATTCATTTTACCAATTCATTTTTTTTTCATGGTATATATTCTCAGTAGCAGTAGAAATTGCAAAACTGCTATGACAAGATAATATGGTTTTAAATGCCAATACTGTTGAGTGCTGGAAAAAGAGAAATGAGTACCCCTTGTACAGACTTAGGATTTGTGTGCGGTGACAGCTGTTTTCCTGGGTATCAGTGGTATGTCAATAATTGCATCCTATTCAGGAGATATGTCATCAAATCATTCTAAAGGCTACTAACTATACATTTTCCATTAAATCAGAGCTGTGTTTCCACAGCATTTGGAATATATTCTCTTAAATCCTGCTTTTGGTTTTAGAGTATGAATTAAGCCCCTTAATATTAAAATAATTTTACCTCTGGTTAACAGAGAGTAGTGTTGTTAATGCAAAAAAAAAAAAAAAGTAGAAAGTAGTGCACAAACACTTTATTTTCAGAAGCCATTTTCTAAATATTTTGTTTTATGTCCATTACCTACACTGCTAATGAATGGCCAAGTGGGAATTATATTTTAGAAAGAAAACTTTTTTCCTCTTTAGAATATACTTTGTGTGTTTTTATGAGACTCTCTGGAGAATTAAAGCAAATAGTTGATTCTCAGGAGGACTTTCATTTGCTTAAAAGTGAGGATTTTTTATTATTTTTTTTTTTACAGAACGCATTAGTTTAAAAGATGTTATTCAACCTAAATGGGCTGTTGGTTTCATGTTTCTTTGGTTTTCCCAGTATCTTTTGATTTTCCAGAAGACTCCCAAAAACGACCTCCATGTATTTGAATATTTATTTATTACTGTTAAATCAGTGTTAGAAATAAATAAATTACTCCAGAAGATATTTTGAAATTCAAATGTCCATGTTATTTTCTCCCTTTTAATTCAGGCACATTTATTCTGTTCCTTTGAGGAATCTGGGCCCTTCGATTTCTCTTCCCCCTCCCCTAAACCTTTGCAGCATTTTAGTCAAATATATTGACAACTGCAGGATTTTTGTCTTGTTTCTATGTTCCAATATTTGAATTCAAGAGAGCTGTTGTATGTAATCTGTTCAGGTTTGACGCCTCTGATGTCAAAACCCAAGTGGGATGCACTGGACACCACCTTGGTGTCTTCAAGATGAGAAGCCAATTTTGTGTTGTCTTGTATCTGCCCCTATATTTTCCATGATGCATGATTAATAGAAAACAAAAGGGTTCATGCCCTATATTTTTAAATTTATCAATTCTGTTTTCAAAAAAAATTTGCTGAGCAAAAATTTTTACCATGTGTTAACTCTGTGCTCTTTTTCTTTGGCAAATTTTAGTCCACCTTGCCAATTTCAATCATACTTGAAGAATAATATGTTAGTTTTATTTTTCTAATTATGTTTGTCATGACCTATGAAATAACTGAATAGAAAACATTTTCCAGTTATATATGAGCGGATTTTTGCTCTGTCATTTGCAACATGAGGTTAAGCAATTCTACGAATCAGCTATTGGATACAGGGCCAGATAGCAAGACAGATAATGGGAGAACCTTACTGGATGTGAGCCGTTCCAGTAACGGGTGCAAAAGAGCTGTGGGTCCCATCATGCAGTCCCCCAGCCTGGTTCCCTCATCTTTGTACCTTTCCATCTCAAAATTCCCATCCTCAGAAAGTGTCTTGGCATCCATATCTGACAAAACTGTGCACTACCTCTCAGTGCATTGGCTCCAACCATCCCTACTCCACCCTCCCGAAGGGACCACCCTAAGAAGATTTATGTCAGTTCTGCCCTGGAGCAGTGAAAGTGAGGCTTGAACTTTTCCCCATGCATAAAATGTTGTGAACTTGTCCCATGACTTGACACAGTTGTTGCTCCTTAGTGTGATAAGACACACCTTGACTCCATGAACAGGGCCCCCCTCAAGTCCTCCTCAGGATGCCTCCAGAAAGAAAAGCTGCAGTTCATGCCACTCTGCCACAGAGAGAAGGGAACGATTCACATTCCCTCCAGGCTTTCTGCTTCTCCTTAAGGCATTAATCAAAAAGCTGCCTTGGAACCAGAAGACTTGGGGGATGATCCTGTAGAGGTGTTATGACTTCTTGTTGCAAAGTGGAGAAAAGGTCTTTAAGAAAGAGTCACAGCAGAACTATCTGAGCTGGTTTTGCACTCTAATAATATTAATGTTGCTCTTCAAGTGCTGATGAAAAAGCAGTAACTCCATTAGATACCAGTGGTCTCTTTCTGTTGCTTATATCAATCATGTTGGGTGCTATGGATCATCCATAAGGAATCTAAAGAAAGACAGACTGATTAAGAAAGAGCCGGTTGTCTGGTGTTATAAATACTGGCCTATGGCTTTGCCCTTAGTGACCTAAGAGGTACCATAGGTTCAATTTTTATTAGCAGTACTTCCCCAATAAAGTTATTTTCCCTCAAACATCATGTATTACATTGATTATGCACCGTGTCATTTTAAAAGTATGCAGTTGCTCTTTGATTCATATGGTCAGACTGCCGGCCAACTCAGC
Organism: Falco peregrinus; assembly: GCF_023634155.1. NCBI lineage: Eukaryota > Metazoa > Chordata > Aves > Falconiformes > Falconidae > Falco > Falco peregrinus. Next base: position 47,234,911 of record NC_073727.1, on the reverse strand, counting down.
AATTTCCATCCTAAAATAACAGATCCAAAAAAACCCCAAGACCCACAGTCGGCTGTTTTATGTTGTAATGAGTCAGCTGCAGATCTGTGCAACCACTAATTTCAGCCCATTTGTCCAAAGGGACAAGCGAAAACATGTAATTTTCTAGCAATTACAATCAGTGAAGAACTCTACATGAAACGGTCGGTAGAAATATCAAGAAAAGAATTTAGACCAGGAAGCATTTTCTGCTGTTTTCTGCATGTGCTCTCTGTATATATATACATGTTTCCAGTAAACAATTAAATGACAATCACAGACATTGTTGGCCAGTTTTAGGAAAAGAAAAACAAGGGAAAAACCCAGACCAAAACCAACCAACCAAAAAACCCCAAACCCGGTGAATTCAATGAAGTTGCTAGAGGTTTGTAGCTAAGTGTGTACTTAACTGAATTGATGCTGGCAAGGCAGTGCAAGCTTTAATAATGTCTCTTAACGCCATAACAAAACGAATGAAAGATTTTCTTGGCAGCTCTTCTATGCATGATTATTTCAGATGTAAACCAGACAGGCCCGTGTGTGTCATGTATGTGATACTCTGTCATTGCACACAGCACACAGACCAACAGAGAGCAGCAGTAGGTATGGCAAATACAAAGGTATGTCATATCTCAAAGCAAGAAAAAATAGGGAAGCAGGCCACAAAGCTAAATAATGCTGGTACTCTTTTCATCTGTATAATATGTATCTTGGTATTTATTAGGAAAGAGTAAGAGAAGTTAGTCTACTCTTACTTCTGCTAGTTCGAGGTACATAGCTTGCTGATCTCTTCAGGATATTGTGATAGAAGTACCTTGTGGTGACCACCTAAAACCCACTGCACCGTAGTGCTACAGTCTTTTCATTGTGACTGGAACATGAAAAGCTGTATGGTCAATCCAGGTAAGAAATGGCATTCTCAGAGTTCTCTAGTGGTAGCAGGAGACACAAAAAAAATTCAACCCATGTAGTATGCATCTGGAAAGCAGGGAGCCCATTTCTGTTATCTTCCCTTTTGGCATTGTGAAGGTCACCAGGAATTCAGATATTCTTTTTGATGTGAAAGAGCCAGTGAGCATCTAACAATCACTGTGGAATCCAGCTTTTACCAGTCCAATCACTTGTGATCATAATAGCATGTGACTTTGCTGTTTTAAGGTGCTCTATAGAGCCTCATACTTAATTTGTATATTGTTTCTGTTAATGATGCATAGTTAAGCCCAGAGCAATAACATAATGAGAGGAATCCAATAGAGTTCGTTTGTGGGGCCTGTGAAAGGAACATCTTTAACAGACCTTGCATTTAATGGGAATATGGTATTGATTAAATTAGATCCACAATGGCATAAACAATAACACTGAAATTTCAAAGTGTGCTCTGATTGAGCTACTATTTCAGATTTAGTCTCTAGGGTTAAAAATGGGGTGAATGCATATCCATAAGTAGTCTTTGCATGGCATCAGTACTAATTAGTATAATTATATCCCAATGTCATTTGCTTAATTTATGAGTTGGCAGCATGGCTGAAAGTAGGGTTTTTTCCCTGCCTTTTTCTGTTTAGAATTTGGTTATTAGGATGAGGTCGTTAGTTTACAATTAAGTCACTTTATTTCCTCTAGCACTAATATTAATGGAACACTTCATCACTGGAGCCCATATCTTGCCTTTCTGGTAAACAGAGGGAGGAACTCCTATGGGGTTTCGCTTCCCACTCCATCATTAAAGCTGCAGGAGGAATTTCTTACATGTGTTATATGAGACAATGAGGCAATTTCTTATGAAGTCATTTTTGTACACACATTCCCATCTTCATTCCTCCAGTGGGCTCTTTGTATCTTCCCTCCCATCCCACTACCAGCACAATCCATCAGTTCAGATGTGGAAGAAAGCTTTGCTTTGCAGGGTGGGAGGCAGAGTGGACTTGAAACTTGGCTCTAATACCAGAGTTTTACCAACCCAAATCAGCTCTAAACATTCAGTTCTAGGATATGTGTCTGGCAGCAGTTGACATCAGATCCCTCTGGTGAAGGCTTTCTCCTCAGTGTGGAAGGGAGATAGGGGAGGAGGCCTGTTCTTTGGACCACATGAATAAATCCCTATATTTAGCACCATGTGATGCTTAAAAACAAAACCATAAAAAGGAACAAAAAGATAGTAGAGATTCCTTTTTTCCCACCTGTATATAAAATAAAAGAACAATTGGCTAGGGGCTTTTTATTATTTGTCACAGCATGATCTGTTTTAACAATCTGTCTCTCCCCATACCGTTCCCCTCCAGCGGTGGATCACAGGAGGAGGGCTGCTGCGTACCCGCAGAAGCTGCTGCAGAGCAGACCGAGATCCTTGCTTATGGAATTGGGCAGCAAATGTTTGAGTCACACTTTAGGATGCAGGTTTATAAGCAGTTCTTCCTGTTGTTTTAAATGCTGTGTTTTCCAGTCATGTAGTCATACCCCTTCATAGGTTTTCCTTTTTTCCCCTGAAACTAAATGACCTACAGCTAATACCACTGCCATAAAGCACATCCCTTGTACAGCCCTCTTTGCCAGCAGTATCTGCTCAGAGCATGAGGCATGCTGTTATAGTAAAGCACTGTATTTTAATCCCAATTCACTACTTGTGTCTTTTGTCTTTCTAATTCATTCTAGATAAGTTTTAAAAGAATCCCAAATCTAAACGCACCTGAGAATGTGTGCTGTGGCTTTTTAACAGTGTAGCTGTGTTACATGTACGCACAGGGATACATGTCCCTGAATATAACCTACGCCTGAACCTTCTGAACTGGATGTCTTGAGTTCATCTGAGAAATCCCCTCTGTGTGGTTCCTAATAGAAGCCGTGGGTGGGGGTGGTTGGTCTGCAGTGGGTGACCACGTGAGGATGTGTCACAGCAGGGCTTTTGCCAAGGCTGACCTCCTTCCACCCTCTGTTTGCCCATCGGCCTCTGGAGGAAGGTGCGTGCTGAAAAGCTCGGCCCGTTGACAGGAGGATTAGCTGTGTTCCCAGTCTGCTGGGGCTGGAGCGGTGGTGTGCCGGAGGGCTGAAGCTGAGCAGCTAGCAGGGCTGTGAAAACTGTTCAATGGAGAGCTGGGGGTATCGCCTGAGAGTGGAAGTCCGGTCCTAGTGTTCCTTCATCCATCCCACATTCCAGCCTCCTGCATTCATCTCAGATGTCTTCCAGAAACCTTCCCAAGAGAAACAGCTGTCTCATGCTTAACAGAGGAAACACTGAAAGCTCCTGAGGTTTTAAATCTGGGTGATTGATGCAATCTCTCCCCTTTGGCAACACAAATGGTGTTTAACTCATTTCCTTCCACACTCAGGCTGAAAACTACCCTAAATTTTTTTGGTTGCTTAGGTAAAGGATGGTACCTTGTGCCGGCCCTCAATGGTCTTAAAAGTGGGCAGCTCTTTGGTATTAAATCATACAGCTTAACAGAATTTGAATAGCTATATTGAGGAAAGGGTGGAAGTGATGTGATATTAGCACATGGGCTCAGATTTTCAAATCTAGGGTACCTTAAGCTTGTTCACGTAAAGGTGGCTCTTTAGTGGGGTTTTTGAAGTGTCTACTAATAGTTAGGAGAATAGATAGATCATTTAGCAAATCTCACTTTTTGTCCCTTTGAGTCCCCGAGTGGTCTATTTATAAAATATAAATGTATATACATAAATATGTATATTTATAAAGTTTTTATATATTTATATAATATATAAATATAAAAATATGAAAATAAGGTTTGTGGGGCTTTTTCTCCTACAATGGCTAAAGTTCTTACTATAATGCCTTTGGAAAAGACAGTCAAGAATTGGTCTGGTATAGGGCTGACTCCTGATTACTCACAGACAGAAGCAGCAGCCTTACAGAAGTCTGGCAGAGAGACTGAAGTCTGAATGTCCACACGCATGGATCTGTTCATGCATGTGTTGATGTAAACAGGCAACTTCTGAGTTGGACTTTCAGCAGATTAATGTTAATTGTTAAATAAAGTGTTAAGTAGGTATTTTGAGTCATAGACATATTCTCCAATTCCCGTAAGAGTATGGTTCAGCTTGTGTTAACACTTGCAGTGCTGTAAATCCAGAGTAACTCCATTGAGACAGTGGCTTTGGCATAAATTTTACCAGAACGTGAACAGAAGGAACAGGTACCTGAGGAAAGGCAGTTAAGACATGGAAGAGAAATTAATTGCTGTGATATATGCAATAATTTTGCTAGATAAACAGAGGAGGTAGAGATTACATTCATACTCTTTAGAAAAAGAAATAGCAATTCTTCATAAAAATAAAAGCCAAAGTTCCTGTAACTAAATGAAGTGCTTTTTCTTCTATTCATTTCTTCCAACTTGCTTACTTCACACTTTGGACAGCATTTTGAGGATATCTGTGTTCGCTGTATCCCCTACCATATCATTTAATCAGTTTTCAGTGTTGTGCCCTGGTCCCTGCTGTTTAGTATTTGCAGGAGTGCCAGCTATATGCTTGGCACTGTCTAAGCACTTGAGGATAGCAGCGTGAACAACTGGTAAGGCAAAAAGTAATAATATTACTCTGCACAGCTTAAAAATCAATGTATTTTTCATAAGCAGCACGTTTCAAGTGGATCTGCCAGGTTCAGGTAAAGCAGGGCTTTTGGAGAAATTTCAACAGAAAGGGTAATATGGGGCAAAAGACAAGGAAACTGAAAAGCCGGCAGGCAGGAGGGCTGGGAGGAAAGGAGTCGGGGGAGAAGTTAAGATAAAGCTTAACAAAAGGAAAATAAATTAAAGGGACCCAGAATTACATTGAGCTTGGAAGGTCCTGACATGTGTTAAGATTTTGGAGGGAAGCCAGTGGTGAAGCTAAGAAAGGGATGGGGGGAAAGGAAGGAAAATGAACTTCCAGCAAGAAACACATGTTTATTTGGCAGCACTTGAATTTGTATGCTTTTGTGCACATGGGAAGCCTAAAAGGAGGAATGGAGGCTGCAGTAATCAAAATGGGATATGTGTGAGATACAGAGCAAAGGACCACACTTTAAGGATGGAGATGAAAGGGTGGATTTTGAAGATGCTGAAGAGATAAGTGTAGTGACTTGGAAGTGGTTTGAATGTGGCTTAGGGGGAAGGAATCAAACACAACCCCCAGATGTGTGCCAGAGTGATAGAAAGAGGAGTGGTATTGCCAACAGCACTAGAAAAGTTTCATGAGGAAAGGTAAATTTGTTTTGGCCATAATCCATCAAAAATGACAGCTAACAGATTTTCCTGGATAGCTAATTCATATTTAAACAATGATTTTTTTCATGGAATTTATACAATGTTAACTCCCAGCAACTAAAATAGTTGCCAGCTAATTTAAACCACTCTTACATAGATCTGTAAAAGGCCTCACATTTCATGACATAGCTCTTTTGAAATGGTTGTTAGTTCTTGGATTATATAGGTCTTTCAGATAACAATGGGGTAGGAGAAAGACATTTATTTTTAAGGGAAAGCATAACTGGAAGATCCCAGAACTTGGCAAGAAAATGTAAGGCAAAATGTTAGTACCTTAAATAGGTAGCGCATATGTGGATATGCCTGTGCTCCCTTTTTGGGTGGCTAGTTTGCATGTTAGCTTGAATTTCCATGATTGTCAATCTTTCTCTCTGTCTTGCTCTTTTTTATTTCGCTAGCACAAAAAAATATATAGTATCAACTTTTAACTAGTCCAATATGATGTTCAGTATTACTCTCGATGCCTTCCTGGATCACAGTTCGGGAAAAAAATGGGGTTTTAGCCACTATTGATATCGCTAAAAAAGATAAATAAGAGCTGTTTATTCCAAGAATCTTTACAATGACATGAAAGTTACTAGTTTTAGTCTACACAGCTGAAAGTCATGGCTGCTTCTTTCAAGACTGACAACGAAGTTTATTTCTCTGGCAGCTGCCAGGTCCAGAGCACCCATGAGAAGTTGTCTCCTAATGAACTATTTATGGACTACCCAAGTGGGAGAGCCTGGCAGTTGACAGACACACATCAATACTGTGGCAGCACTGTGATTCAGCTGGTAGACGGCATTGAAACTAGGAGCTGCCACTATTATTGTGGCACTCACAAAACTAAAAAATCGCTGAAATACACATTTCTCCCCCTCTGTGCCTCTTCTTTTGCTGTCCTCTGCTCCCAAAGTAGGATTGCACTACTGATGCCAACCTGGCTGTTCCTTGTGGGGAGGTGAGGGCAGCCCCTGCTCCTGAGGGAGACTTGAGGGCAGCCACACTTTCCTTCCATTCTCTCTGTCCAGGGGCACCCCTTTCTGTTCCCAGTAAAATGCCAGAGCACACCCACATCAGTGAGAGCAGTGGCACAGATCCTGAGGAGCTGCAGGGGGGTGAAAGAGGCGGTTCCAGCATCATTCTGCATTTCAGGCCCCATGCAGAGTGAAATCCCCCAGGGACACACCTGGTCTCCCAGCAAAAGCACATTCTTTAAGAAGCAGAGGCGTTAGCATGGGAAAGAGATTCCTGATGCCAGTGGGATACTCGTAGAAACTTGTCTACTGTGTGACAGTACAGATCTAAACTTTTGAGGAATGTGGTGCCTTTTGTATTATTTAATCTATAGATGAACATACTGCTTTTTTTCAATGTCTTGGTGCAAAAGGGAGGCTGTAGTGTAGCTGAGTTTAAAATGCTTTTTATATGAGTTTATATATGAGTTTCAAATGTATTTATAAACCTAATGCTTCCTCCAGATGGGAGCTGGAGCAATTCCTGTAGTTTCTTGTTAGCTACCCAAGGACAATTGTGGCTGGTCTGTGATAAGAGAAAATTATTCATGCAATCTGTCTGGAATACAGATTGCATCCTTTATTTTTAAACTATTAGAGGAAGGAAGTGCACATGAGAGGTGGAAGGAAATAAGAATGTAAACGTTTGACGAAAGTCAGCCTACCTCCTGCCCCTCCCCTCAGCAAATGTTTCCTTGTGCATCATCAAGGCCCCTTTCATGATTTATCAGCAGTCCTGGGTAACCAGGGAGGTCCCACTTGACTGGAGGTTAGCAAATGTGACGCCCATCAACAAGAAGGGCAGGAAGGAGAAGCTGGAGAACTACAGGCCTGGCCTGGCCTCAGTGCCAGGGATTATGGAGCAGATCATCCTGAGTACCACCACAGGGCACGTACAGGACAGCCAGGGGATCAGGCCCAGCCAGCACAGGTTTATGAAAGGCAGGCCCTGCTTGACTAGCCTGTTCCCCTGCTGTGACAAGGTGGCCCACTTACACAGAACTTAGTAAAGCCTTTGACACCATTGACCACAGCATTCTCCTGGAGAAACTGGCTGCTCATGGCTTGGATGGGTGTGCTCTGCGCTGGGTAAAAATCTGGCTGGACAGCTGAGCCCAAAGGGTGGTGGTGAATGGAGTTACATCCAGTAGCAGCCAGTCACAGGCGGTGTTCCCCAGGGCTCCACAATGGGGCCAGTCCTGTTTAATATCTTTATCAGTGATCTGGACGAGGGGATTGAGTGCACCCTTAGTACATTTCAGATGACACAAGCTGGGTGGGAGCGTTGATCTGCTTGAGGGCAGGAGGGCTCTGCAGAGGGACCTGGACAGGCTGGATGGGCCCAGCCAACTGCATGAGGTTCAACAGGGCTCAGTGCCGGGTCCTGCACCTGGGTCACACCAGCCCCACACAGCGCTACAGGCTGGGGCAGAGCGGCTGGAAAGGGCCTGGTGGGAAAGGGCCTGGGGGTGCTGGGTGACAGCCATGAGCATGAGCCAGCAGTGTGCCCAGGTGGCCAAGGGGGCCAACAGCGTCCTGGCTGGTGTCAGAAGCAGCGTGGCCAGCAGGACGAGGGCAGTGATCACCCCCCTGTACCCGGCACTGGTGAGGGAACCTGTGTTCAGGTGGGGGCCCCTCACTGCAAGGCAGACACTGAGGTGCTGGAGCGTGTCCAGAGACGGGCAACGGAGCTGGGGAAGGGTCTGGAGCACAAGTCTGATGGGGAGCGGCTGAGGGAATGGGGGAGTTTAGTCTGAAGGAAAGGAGGCTCAGGGGGGATATTGTTGCTCTCTACAACTACCTGACAGGGGGTTGTAGTGAGGTGGGTGTCGGTCTCTTCTCCCAAGTAACAAGTAATGGGATGAGAGGAAATGGCCTCAAGTTGCACCAGGGGAGGTTTAGATTGGGTATTAGGAAAAACTTCTTCACTGAAAGGCTGGTCAAGCATTGGAACAGGCTGCCCAGGGAAGTGGTTGAGTCACCATCCCTAAAGGTATTTAAAAGACATGTAGATGTGGCACTTAGGGACATGGTTTAGTGGTGGACTTGGCAGTGCTAGGTTAACGGTCGGACTTGATGATCTTAAAACTCTTTTCCAACCTAAATGAGTCTATGATTCTATGATCAGGAGTTTTGCTTTCCTTGATATTTCTGTGTGCTATCATCATCTCAGAGCATTCATTATTACTGAGGAAAACTGGGCTGGAAAACCCCCTTTTTTAAACCGAGCATTGTTTGCTAATCAGGGTGTTATATTTAATTTAAGGAAATCACAGTCTCATTTCCTGCTAAGCAATCTTCTGTGTTTGGAGGAGGAGGAAGCTGTAGCTATTGCTGCTACTGTTGTTTTAAAGTGCTTGACTTCATTTGCTGCAGATAAAGTTTGGGGTTTCCTGCTTCATATGTATGGAACGATTAGGGAAAAGGCACTTTAGAAGGTTTTGATGACTTTCCTCCCGAACCAGACTGTGCTGTCACACCCCTTGCTGGCCACCTCCTGGGACAGTGTGCAGGATTTGCAGCAGTGAAAAGATCAGAGAGCAAATGAAAGTGGCAGCTGCGGAGAAGCACCAGCAGCAAAGGTCTGCCCTTACCCCTTCAGCCCCAGGTTGAAACTTGTTCAGATAGTGATAGCTGAACATGTATTTCTTTTCTAGCAATTACTCTCAACATAAGCTTCCTCTAGGATATAATTGGGTCACTTGCAGTGGGTTTTGCTCTCTCTCTCTGCCATGAAGTCCTGCTTGAAATGTATAAATGGGCCAAGAATGTTGAAGTCTCGTGGGGAACTGTTTTCAGGGTTAGATCAGTATTTGTGTGTACATGCTCACAGAGTCAGGGTTTAAAACATGTAACCCTGCGCACATAGACCGCCTGCTGACAGAGGAGAGGTCTGTCCAAGACAGACTGACTTCTTTCCACTTGGACAGTAACAAGAATACAGGAGCACGCTAGAGGAGCCAGAATGAATTTGAACTAGATTACTCTATATTTGCTGCTGAGAAATGCAGAACAAGAGCATATCCATTCATATAACATTTCTCTGCTTAGGCATTTGACTAAGGAGGCATGAGGGAGTGAAGCTTTACTCCTGTTAGAAATAAAACAGCCTTAGCCCACATCTCCTGATTTAAAAATAGTGCTCTGTGGCCGAGTTGCTTCCGCTTGATTGGAGCAATAGGTCCTGTCTTTTTTCCTTCCAGTTTTAGTATCGTTCACCTAAATATGCTTATCAGAGTCATCTACTCCTTTACAAGAACAAGGCTGGTATTTTAAAAGGAAAATAATTATCTAAAGCCATTCCATTTCAAAACTCAAACCATCAAATTTACTCATTTCTTCTCTTGCTGGTTCTCTCCAGGTTGACTTGTCAGATCACTTCCAAACATTGTGCTGAGGGATATTTGGGAACCAGAGCTTAATTTGCACCTGCAGTGTCAGGACAAGAGCTGAATGAGCCAGTCATGTCTTAACCACTACCTCTGACTCTAGGGTGCCTGTCTGTACCTGTAGCTGTCACACTGTAGCCAGTGCTCTGCTTCAAATGCCCCCACTGTTAGCTCCATGTTGTCCTCTCGTTGCAGTGACTCAGCTTCCAGCATGGTTTTAGAGCACAGGTTTTAATGGCAGAGAATCACTGTTATCACCTGCACAATACAGTGCAGGGATTTCAGCATGGAGCCCATTCAACCTATCGTTTATGTTTGGTCAGTGCTAGTGATCCCAGATTCAGTCTGGTGAAGAGGGTTCATCTTTGTCTGCCCCTTAAGTTATGGAGGGACAGCTGTGAAACCATAAATAGCTTGACTTCAGCACTTTGATTGCATTGGTTAATAAAGTCTGAAGTTGAAAAAGATGCAGAGGAAGGCTAGAGGGAAGGTAGCACATTCATAATCCTCCAGGCAGAATCCATCAAGAATTACATTTAGGATGACTGACAATAGTGTCTGCCTCTCACAGCACTTCCCAAACTAGCCAGCTGCAGCAAGGTCTTTTACCATCTCATACCAACATACGCTTCATGCCAGTCCCTCTGCTGCCTTCTCCTCATCTCATCTCACCTCATCCAGGGCACACTCTCTCTCTTCTTTCTGCTTCTTCCTCCTCTCTCTTCCTCGGCTGGTCTCTTTCCATTGGCTGCCCAACCTCTTAACAGAACCAGCCACAGCTGCACCTTGTCTACATCAGCCACCCCACCGCCCCTGAAGCCAGCCCACAGACGTGTATTATCAATGTTAATTAACCCAGCTTCATTCCTCTACATCTGCCTTGGCCAGCTCTGTCTCTTTCCTGTGTACATGCACACCTATGTACATACATATATACATATGTATATGCGCACATATACACAAACATACACACCCTCGGTCTTTGACACAATAGAATTTGTGATGCTTGCGTGGCTCCTTTGCCTATATGTCAGTCCTTCCAGGTGTAACATATGCTTCTGGGGAGCACAGTAACATCACTGTGCCAGCTGAGATCTGTGAGCAGATCTCTGCTAATGCAAACACGCTCTTTGTTCTGATGAGATTCCATTTCTCATTTACATCAGCCCTCTTGCAGTACTGCACCCCTCAGGCTGGGGTCCTAGGAGGGCAAAGGAAGAAGGGTGGCTTCAGTGAAGGTTATGGCTCATTGCAAATTGGCTTCTCAATGTCCGGGTGTTATCTCAGTAGAAATGTAACCCATTCTCATATCCACATCTGGCAGTATAGATCCCATTACTCAGGATGAGCCTGAAAATTTTGTGTATATTTGCTATAAAAGCAAGAGATGCTTTGAAAAAATAGAAAATAAATTTAACTAGCTTGTGTGATTTGTGTAGTGAAGTAAGTGAACATGGGAACTAATGAGCAAAGTGTGAAGCATGGCTTGGAAAGCATGCAAATCCAATGAAAAGTATGCTGGATTTCAGACAAGATAAAAGAGGGAGCACAGGTGTGAAAGAGAGTTTTCTCTCAAGTCAATAGTTACTGTACTTGGTGAAAAAGAGGAACTGCTTTGAAATGCTGAAGCAGTTCAGACCCAAATACGTTAATTCCAAGTTCAAAAACTATCACAGGCTAATTCAGGGTTGGTGATATTTGGTTTTTATTTTTTGTGATCCACCTGCACATCTGGGATAAATCCTTCTTGCGTTCTTAAAAGTTGCTCCTTCTCTCACTGGTGATGCCATGGAGAAGCAGAAGGCCGTGCTTGGGTTCACTGAGCTGGAACAGCATATTGATATAAACAGACCTGGGACCTGCTGAAAGAGATGCCTGCTTGGCAGTAACACCACCTTGAGTTCAGACGGGATGTACATCTGTGCCTCATTGATAATGTAATAACCTTCATTACATTTTTGGCTGAGAGCACCTGTGCACAGCCCAAGATGTCAGCCCAGGGCAACCATTTTGATTGAGGTGATATTAACAACTCTCATTAAAACTGATGGCTATAGCGGTGCCCAATAGCACTGCTGTACTAAAGCATCTGTCAGCATATCTATTACAGAACTCTATTTTCAGGAGTTAATAATTCAGCCATAAAAGTTTGCCTACCTCTGAGCTGAAACTTGAATACAAAATACCAGACTGGGGTTTCTTCAAAGCAAAACAACTATTACAGGTCTAACTTTCCCTTTTTTCTGAGGCTATTTTGTGCTTTGTTAACAGTGCAGTGGCATTTATCTGGCAATTGTAAGATGCCAAAAAAGTCATGTGTCTTCCTAGGCTGGAATGAGAGAGCTGGAAATGCCTGAAAAGTCTTGGGAATCCATTGAAGGAAGTATCCTCCATCTGTCCTGAGAGGAACTAAAGGAGGCTATTAACCTTTAAAACTGGGCATTGTTCTAAAATATAGTAATGTGATTATCTTCTTTGTAATTGAATTTGGGCTTTTTTTTGCTTGAATTGCATGCATAAGCTGTATAGTAGTTTTATCTGTCTGGATAATAATTGTCTCAGTAATAATGAAGAAATAATTATTTCAGCTAAAATATTCCTGGTTAAGTTTCTTCAGGTAAGCATGCTTATTTCAAAGTATGAATATCATCTTCATACTAAGTTTTCATACTTAGGAGAGAGCATTTAAGTAATTTCCAAAACTTAGGCGTTCTGATTTTGGAGTATAATTTTTTCTGAGTTTATTCCTGAATCATATTCCATTTAAATATACTTGCCAGTGAGAACAGGCCCTAAAAGACAATTAGATTCATTTAAACATGTAAAGGTAATGCATAAATACAGACCCTGAAAATGTCATCTTTCCTCTTACTGGCAAGTAACATTAATGCGTTTGAAGGGTTTAAATCACGATATTTAATTACACAATTCCTTACAGACACAAAATGACCCACTAAATCAGTGGGACCGCAACATTGCAAATACATGTCAGCAAAGAAGAATGTGGATAAACAGCAATTATGACACAGATCTGACAAGTAAAAAAACCATCTGAGCTCTGAAGTTTATATTTTGGCATCTGGCTCTTGCCAACACCAGTGTTTCATACTTGACACCTTACATGGACAGCGTGTACTTTTGAGAATATTCTTAGACAATTATGTGCATCTTGGCAAGCCAGTGTCCCCCTTAGGGAAAGGAGGGGGTGGGAGAGAGAGGAGAGAGCGAATAATGGGAACATTAATGATGCCTCTTATTAGTCATAAATTATAGAATCACATAATAATTTCAGTTGAAAGGAGCTTATGGAGACCATCAGTCCCAACCAGCTGCTTGAAGCAGGGCTAACTTCAGAGATAGATCAGGTCCTGTCAACTTTTGACTGTCTTCAGGGGTGCTGATTCTGCTAACTCCTTGAGCACCCCTTCAAGTGCTGAACTGCTCTCACTGTGAAGAATTTTGTCCTTGTCTGTAATCAGAATTTCTCTTGTTGCAATTTGTGACTGTTGGCTCTTGTCCTGTTGTCATGCCTCTCTGAGAAAAGTTTGGCTCTGTCTTCTCCACAGCCCTGCTTTTGGTAGGCGAAAACTGGTCAGGGTGCCTTTCTTCCTTCTTTTCTCCAGGGTAAGCAAACATGACAGTGTTTGGGTTGGGTCTAGCTTCACAACTCTTTGGCCTCTGCTGCATTTCTCTCAAATTTATCAGTATTTATCTTGTGCTGTGGCCACATTGGCCACAATGCTTTGGATGTGGGTTCGCATGCTGGAGAAAAGAGAAAAAACTCTTCCCTAGACTATCTGGTTATTGTCTTGCTCATACAACCTGGTACACAGCTAGTCTCCATCACTGCAAGGCTGCATCACTGGCCCACGTTCAGCTTGATGTTCAACAGGAGCCCCCAGTGCTCTTCTGCAAGGCTGCTAGCTAGCCAGGCAAGTCAGGCTGTATCAGTGCCTCCTTTGGTCTCTCAGCATACTGATGGGTGATTTTTTTAGTTTGGGTTTTTTTTAAAAAAACAGAAACATTCTGAGATTTCAATGGACTTTTATTTAAGAAGCAGTGAAGATGTGAGGATAGACAGGAAAATTACTTCCCATAGTCTATAGAATTAATGCAATCAGTGGAAGAAGGCAACCTCGCCTGGAAGTCATATTCACTGTCTGTATAACTGTTTAACACATACGTGTAGTTTCATCATCCATAAAATTTGTCTTTGTACAGATGAGTAAAACATGCTAAGCATCCTTTCCATGTATGGTACCTAAAGCACAGCACAGGAGTGTGCCAATTAAGCATTCCTCCAAAGACTTAAGCAAGATAAGGGGATAAATATTACAACCATGGTGTAGGGAGTAGGAAAACTGAGACACAATAGTTCAGCTTTTTCTAAAGGTCCTTGCAATAAGTCATTAAGTAAGTCAAAAGGAAAACTCTCCAATCTTCTCCTTAGCGATGTAGCCTTCTCAGTCACCTAAGCTATGCTATAGCTGTATCTTTACAGTTTTAGTGAAAATGATTTGAAGATGGCTTGAGGAATGCATTAGTGTTTTGCATATTTAAGTTATGAGTTAACCAAATGGTTCCTATTTCTGCCTTAAAAAAACAGTTTGGGATAGAATATACCTACAAATTGTCAGGAAATCAAAAAATGTTTTCTATTTCCACAAACTAAAGTAGGATTTGGGTCTTGGTGTTAGAATGACTACGATTTACAAGAACAAAAAAACTCAAAAGTATATTTAAAAAAATCAAACAAGTGAACAGCAGTAAAATAAGCAGTGAATCCAAAGTTAAAACATTGAGAGAAAGCAGCTGTGATTTGACCAATCTGGTCCTCAGAATGCAGAGACAGATCCTTAAATCTGCACTTTCTATGGAATCAATCTAAATCATGCCTTTGCCATCAGTCCTTCCCAGAGCAAGCAGACTGTGCTCAGTGTATTGAGTGTTTTAGATTAATTCATAAGGGGCCTACGAGCCAGTCCGGAAAGGTAGAAAGCAGATCAGTTGCTTGGCACTCCTCTGCGGCTGAATTTGGCCAACAAGCTGTTCATGATGGCAGCAGATGTTCCTGCCTTTGTCTTATGCCAAAGTTCACCGTATGGACTTAGTTCGTGGGCTGTTCCTTCCAGCTGCAAATTCCAGTGCAGGCAAAAGCCTTTCAAAGTAGAAAAATTGTATGTTTGGACTAGTCAGCGTTTTCAAAAAGGTGAATGGCAGAATAATAGTAAACTACAACGTAACAATGCAGATATCAGAATTGCTTTCTTTTCCAGTCTTTGGCCCAGCGCCGTTCTCTTTTGTTTCAGTGCATAAACATTGAGGTTTTTGTGGCTGGACCACATTAAAATTTGCACGTCACATAGTCCACGTTTCCTTTGATGTAGGCCATTAATGTTTTGGGACAAGGTTCCTCAAGGCCATGATTCAGCCCAGTGGAAAAAATGCTAGCATGGATTTGCACAAGCAAAGAGTAACATAAGAAGATTATTTATACTTCTTTTATCCAAAGAAATCCTGGTTTTGCTAATAAAGGGCTTCATGAATAGCAAATTGAAGACTGAGGCCAGCTCTGGATAGAAAAGACTATCTCAAGAAGGAAACAAACTTTGTCACGTGCATCAGTGAGTGAGATACAACCACAAACTCTCTTTCTGGAAGCTCTGCATCCCCTCCGAGCCTGTGCAAAGCGAGCCTGTATTGAAGCCATGCGGTGAGCATGCACGTAGCCTGCTCCTGCCTTCAACAGGGAGCAAGGCTGTGCTGGCTGCAGCAGGGCTCCACCCAGAGAGACCCAGTGAGCCGGGATGCGGTGCTGAAGCCTGCACTCCAGAGGGAGCGGGACTTCAAAAACCATAGCTCTGTGTAAAGAGATCACAATTCCTTTTTGACTTGGGGGCTTTGGGGGGTTTGAAGTGTTTGGGTTTTTTAGAAAAAGAACTGAGTGGCACATTGCTCATAGTTTTAGAAGAAACAGGTCATGTTCTTAATTACTCGTGCAATCTTGCTATAATAAATACATCCATTTTATTTAAACATGGAAAGTCAATTAAATGGCTAGGTTTATAATGCTGGGTTTTTACATATTAAAGAAATGGACCTATCTTAAATTTTACATTCCTTTTTGTGTTACTTTTTTCAGTGCATACCAGTTATTAGTAATTAGTCTATTTTGCTTTTCAAAAATCAGGAAGCATTGTACAACATTTCAGAAATTCTGATCATTTTTCAAAATTTTTTTTTTTTGTACATATTTTACTGTGAGGCATGCTCCTATACAGGAGAAAGTTAGAAAGTAGGTATGGGTGCTCTGGTAGAGGTATGATGTCAGTATTTCTGTATTTATTAATGCAACAGGTATTTTTAAATCTATAAGTTTTCAGTTTTCATAAATGGGAATTTTGGAGTCATTGGCTTTTATTCAAGCTAGAGAGAAACCTACAAGTGGTTATGAATAGGTTTTCAGTGCCTTTGAAGCTCCATTCCTGATTTTCAAAACTCAAGCGGTTAGTATTTAAATCAGTATTGAAAATAGGGCTTTGGTTGCAAGACCATATAACTGCTTCTGAAACATGTTGCCTTTCAGCTACACTGCAACAGAATCACAGCGTCTGGTTAGAACATGTTTAAAATGTACAGTGTGGCAGGCACCTAAGGGCAGAGCTTAACATTTTGTTTATTTCTTAAGAGTATACGTTGCAAACTCTGTCTTTTTTTCTTTAAAATTGGTTAGTTATGTAAGCCTAATTTTTCCACATGCTTACTGACAGTTTGATGGAATCCTAAGTAAGCCTCGGGAATCAATTCCTCTGTTTTATACACCATGCTAAGAGTAATCTGATTATCCCTGTGACTGAAAAAAAATAGCCTGCATCTGTCCATAATTGAAAACAGATCTGTGTTAAAGAGCATTACATCAGTATTGCTGATATGCTAGAAATGAGTCAGTTGGGAAGTACATTTTCAAATAAAATATGATGGAATTACAAGTAATTAACATCTTCCTTGGAGTAACAGAGATATAAGAGATACACGTTCTGCTTTTAAAAATACCTCACACTCTTAGTTGGAGAATAAGATAGGAATAATGTACTTAAAGAGTGGACTACACAGGTAGCAAGGAGATATGTGCTGCACAGCTAGAGACTTTGCTTCAGCCTCACCCACGTAAGCAGTACGTGTTCAGCCAGTGAAATGGTCTTCACTGCTTCCTCCTTTAGCTGAAAATATGGCCTAATGTCTCGAGTCATGCTGGTGCCTCATCAGGCTCTACTATGTATATTAGATTCACTTTTACTGTGCAAAAGACTACAGCTGTAGAGCCAACACATATTTGTAATTCATACAATACAGTTCTTGCTCAGATTGATCTGTCTTCAGTACAAACCAAAGCAGCATCAGCATTTTTACCTCTCTCACTCAGGTGACAAGAACACAGTAGTCAGTACTGCTTCTGAGTAATCATCAAAATGTACTTAAAAAATCCAGTAGCAAGGTAGGTTTTTCATAGCCCATTCTCCTTTTAGGCATATGTGTGAATTACCTGATTTGTTTTCATAAAAGGAAACCTCATTTTAGCCAATTAAAATGCAGTATGTCAGTATCTGAAAAATTTAGAACTATATAAAGCATACTGTAATTAATATCTGAGTCCTTTGGCTTTTCTACTTCTTCGTTCTCAGCAGTTTGATGTGTTTAAGGACCAGTTGATGCCAGAGGTGACTGAGCAAAGCATAGAGTGTTTTGCTGTAGTGAGTCATTCACTTTGAAGCTGCCCTTGACTGTTTCACCTTCCTTAAAAAAACTTAATTAATAAAGTTACACTGTTTTGCTATTTTAGTTTATTGTTTTGGCATTTGCATCTGAAATGAAGTCGCTTCTTGGCATCTGGGACAACAGTGACAAAAATTACAATTGAATCATCTAGATGTATGTTGAGTTCAAAAAGCAGTTAGTACAAATTGAGGTGGGACAACTGCTTTGTTGGTTGCTTTTGGACTGTCTGCTTGGGACAGGACAAGGCTGTGGGAGGCAATAAGCCTAATTTTTAAGGAAATGAGGCTGTGAATCAAAGATTGACTCCCTGTAGGAGGTATGAGTTACATCCAGTGACTAAAACCACGTGAAAGATAGGGAGCCAAAATGCTGACAAAAGTGGAAACAAGGATTTTTGTTGATTCATTATAAAAGAAATAATGAATGCTAAAAAGATTTTGGAAAGCTGGGATAACAATCACTGGGACACTTTCTTCCTTTCTTTCTTTCAGAGCTTTTGGAAAAGTGGGAGCTGTATCTGATCTAGTCAGCTACCACTTTTTTTTTTTTTTTCTGAGTCCATTGATCATAAATATTGTGATGGTGTTAAGAGAATTTATGTTACACGAGATTACACATAACTGAAGTAACGATGTATTGGCCAGGAGATGATGTGTTCTTTGCAGGATCCAAAATTTTGTTGTGTTTTGAGAACCTGCCAGCATCCCTTAAATGATGTCAGATTTTCATGTATACCAAAAATGACTGCAGACTGCCATGGGACCATCTTATGATCACCCAGATTTTTTTATTTGGTGGGTTTTTTTGGTGGCTTATTTGTCTTCACCTAACACCGAAAGACCAAGAAAGTTGATCGGTAGAATTAACAGGTTACCAACAGCTCAAACTGTTTGAATAATGGGTCATTGGGAGCCAGTTAAGGAAGTAGATCAGTGGATAACTCTTCCATCTCTGACAACTGGGATCACTCCAGATCAATAGGACTAGTGAGTTATCTTTTGATGGTTGTATTCATCTTGTCCTTGAATACGTGTTTGATCACAGTTAAGTACACATTCCTTGGTTTTGACTCACTGGCACTGCTGGGGACAATCTGGTCATGGCAGAGGAGCACAAAGGACAGAGATAGCACTGTCTTGGCCGTGAGATAGGGAAGTGCTGTTTGTGCTCAGGTGAGTCTTTCTGCATTACTTATGTAAAAGGAAGAAAACTTACTTGAATATTTTACCGCTGCAGAAGCTGAGTTTTTTAAGAAAATCTACTGCACCTTCATTGTTACTTTAGGCTTGTGTGTATGTTGTTACTGAAAAAACATGACAACATTTGTGAGGAAACAAATAACTATTCTCTCTACATTTCTTTTGTTTGTTTTCTCTCTACAGTTAATAAGTGTGTGTGTGTGTGTAAGTTTACCTGGTATTCACAGAATTTGACTTAAAATATTTGCAAAATCCCCAAAATTTCACAAGTTACTCCTGGCCTTGCATGCTTTGCAGGTTTTCATCAGGCATTAGTCATCTCTGTTCTGTAATTGGAGAGCAGCAGAAATAGTCAGCAAATAGCTAAAAGTTTATTATTCTACTAAATTATTCAGGTACATATTATTAACATGAAATATGTTCTCATTAACAGACCAAATGAAGGTGCCATATAGATTAGTGGAGGAAGGAAGCACAATGCAACAACATGCTGCTGTGCCGTCAGGTGAACCAGTGTTACTGGGTATCTGTAAGATCAGGGAAGGGGATTGCCTACTTAGCTTCTCTCTGAGAAATCTACATTTGTCATCTATTAGATTAGATAATTAAGCTTTTGTGTGGAAAAACACATCGATTTTTACAGAATTTTTGCTTGCTGGTAGTGAGCTGGCTGCTTTAGCTGCGCCCAGAGCGCAGTGGTGAACAGCTTGTTGCAAGCCCTGATAAATCTGCTGTGGATGCTACCAGGCAATTTGCTCAGTGTTACACCACATACTCAACTCTTACGTCCTGTTCTAACATAACTAGAGCACAAGATCTTGCAAGATACAGTATTTAAGCATGAGCTTAATTTAATCACATGAATAGTTGAGTTGAGATGACCCAAATTTTTATTCTTAAGTACTGTCCTGTTGGACTGATACCACAGCACTTTTCAGCATCTTGTCAGAACAAGACTTTGTTTTATTATTCAGCAAACCGACTTAACATAAGCCATGTACAGGTATGTCTGTGTTACACTTGTAACCATATCAGGACATCCAGCTATGACTACTAGTTTTGTCCACCATTATGGGGCTTTCATTTCTCATTTGGTTGGTTAGCTGGTTGAAGGAATTTTGTTTCATGTGTGTTGAACCACCATTAAAGTACCTGAGGAATATCCCTGATGTTTAGCTCTCTTTGTAACCATCCTCAACAATGGGGCTCTTTCTGCAGCCAAAGGTAACATTGCCAGTATTTTTTCAAAAAGTTGATACTCAACCAAGAGTAGTTTCTGGTTTGGACTGGGGAATGTATCATAGAAGAATGAGGATAAAAAAACAGATCATGACTTTTTATTGACCATATCACCAAAACTTTATATATTCTGTACATCAGTGAATAACCATATCTGGAATACTGATTGTATTATCAAAGTTTTTTTCTGAAAAAAATAAGATCCTAATTTTCAATGGGAAATATTTATTTTATATTAAGACATATGGTCTGTGTGCTTTTTTTCATGCATTAACTTCAGGAATAGACGTTTATATATAATTTTTGAAGGATTTCTATCATCTCAGCATTTCTAAAGGGAAATGGATGATGTGTATTTATTAGTGCTATATATGTTTTTATTAGTTAATAGCTATGCAAAGTGCTTTACAAGCAGGTTAGTACCTTAGAGGCAGCTGTCAAAAAGGTTTTCTTCATTTATTCAGTTATAGACCATATGACATAAAGGACAAGTAAGTGTCAAGAACTCAGGTGTAATATTATTGTACTCTATTGTATTCTGCAGTGCTTTAAGAGTCATGTATTTTAACCCTCTGCTTGCTTGGCAGTACATTAATCAGTTAAAGTTCAGAATGTACGTACATTTGGGCACGCACATAGAAAATAATCAGACATTTATTCTCTCTCTTACCATTATTGTGAGCATCATTGCAATTACTACTTTGTCAAAACCAAAACTTCTCTGGTCTGCAATTGTATTTTTCAGACTATCAAACCCAAGGGGAATTTAAATTTAAAAGCTTTCAAAGGAACTACTGGTGACATTTTGAAGTTTATGACAGAAAGACAGATAATAAAGTGCTGTCTAAAGGGAAGGCACCAAAATGACTGCTGTGTCTGCCTTTTCACAGCCTCTGGAATGCCAGCCTCCACTCAGGAGGGTCTGGAGGCAGTGCTAACAACATCAAAATCCTTTCAGACAATTCTCTGGCTTCCTTAGGGTAAATTTCAACCTGAACTAGCCTGTTTGCAAACATGCAGTTTATCTTAGTCTGTTACCTCTTCTTTTTCCTAATCTGACCTGAATTCTCACCCCTTTGTCACTCATCTTAATGGTGTTAGGCACCTGATAACAGTTGACATTGTTAATGAAACAGAAAGGACAAAATCTTTACATACATTAGCATCTCTGTAGTGCATGTTTGCTTTACTTCCTCTTGAACTGTGGATCAAAGCATTTCCTGGTCCCTACAGTTAATCTACTGTACTTGCTTGTTAGACCTCCAAACACAGGAAGTTTACAGCTCAGGTTGCACTTTGATTCAAGTATAAGATATATAAGTACAGGGAAGGTATTTACCCAGTCTTAAGGCAGTAATTATTCCATAAAGTAATTTACATTTTGACTGATGCATCTCTGAATCTTACTTTAAAAAACTGCAGCTTTTCACTTTCACCCAGTATGCATGTTCATTTATTATTCTTCTTCACATTGTTGTTCTTCAAAGTTCATCTGGCAAGATAATTTTATAAAGGTATTCTGTAAGGAATCCAGGAAAAAACATGTTCTCTTTTTGAAATGGTTGATACTCCCCTTTATTCTTAGGGGACTGGAAATTACATCCCTAAGAAACAAAATCCCCTTTTGAACGGTTGTTCCTACCTGTTGTGCACGAATGCAGTGGACTAACTTGGCTACTGCAGTAGTTTTCTAAGCCAGCAGATCTTTTGTCAGTCACGTAAGGTTGTGCAAGCACTCAGAGCAAACCTCACTGGAGAAGCACTGCCCCACACTGTCAGGAAAATACGCTGAATTCCCATTATATGAAAAGTTAAGTGCTCTTCACGCACCCGCATCAAGACTTCTTTGCAAATGTTTTCCATTATCTGAACTGTTGGCCCAGATCCACTGGCAAGAGCAGTAGTGGGAGTGTAGACCAAGTGGTGACTATTGTTGTCTCTTTTTGTTTTGTTAGATTTCTCATGATATTTTGTATTTTTGCTAATCCCTAGTTACTGGATATAGTGATTACATGAGAAAGACAGCTTTCATTAAAATAAAATAAATGAGAAGTTGCATCAGTGGTAAAATTCAGCTCTTGCTGTTGCAGACTTTGAAAACATTTACTCTGGAGGTGCAAAACTCTGAGTGGAAAAAGAGCTCCAAAATCTGCCTCTTACACATGAATTTAAGCCTCTGTAGGACATTGAGAAGTGCAAGCTACAATATTTGAGAATGGGATGTCCACAATCCAGGGTATATGCATTACAGACCATTTGTTCATTGTTAGCTTTGGAAAGTAGCATATAAAGCAGCAGTAGCCAACTTGCCACATCTATGCAAAACCTCTTTTTGCCCAGCAAGGTGAGAAAAGATGATGTTGTTGGGGTCCAGGCACTTCCAGATAACACCAGATGCATGTTAAAGGTGATATGCAGCATCCTCCTGCTCTTTTAAAAACAGCTTTAAAAATCAGAAGGTAGTGGTGTCTTTAGAAAGGAAAGAATTCAGACTTTTAAATGCTAAGCCAGCGAGATTTAGTTGGAAAGGTAAAGTAGCTGAGGTCATATCTGTTTGCATTGCTAGGACCAAAACAAGACCGAAAAAAAAAAATGTTAAAATGCAGGCTCAATGCGGTGAGTGCAGTGGGCGAGCACGGCCAGTTCGTGAGCAAGGCAATTTCAAAAATTCAGATTTCTTCAAGAAACGGGGTTGATCTGAACTGGAGCAGGAATCCACCAGCCCGCAGCAGGGAGCAGGAACCGCCTTAGGCAGGGATCCTCTTGTGTCCCAGTTCTGAACCCGTGCTCCAGGGGGCCCTGCGCGGCCAGAAGTGCAGCTCGCTCCGGCTCACCGCCTGCAAGCCGGGGGCTGCGCTGCTGCAAGCCCTGTGGCACCACGGCCCGCGGCCCCGCCTTAGCCCAGTACCGCAGGGGAGGCGAGCTACTCCTGCCCCAGCCCTGCGCACTCCTCAGCGATCGCTGCTTGCTTTTACCTCTGTGCTGATCAGGGCCAGGGTGATGGTGCTCTGCCTGGGAAACACTGGCTACATTCTGCCCTGGAGAGGATTAAGCTTCAGTGCTGAATGCAGCGGTCTCATTTTATCATATATAAATGTCAGTGTATAGGTCATCTTTAAACTCCTTCAGAAGTCCTTAAATGCTACAACGAATCACAAATTATTGTAAGAGTGGTGGTTTATTTGGAGAGAAGTATTTTATTTCCAAGGAAGAAGATAACCAACACATGAAGAGCAATGAATTTTGTGTGTGTTCTGTTTGCAGGCTTGTGATTGTTTGTGGACAAAAAGAAAAAAAAAATAATCAAGTTAAAAATTACCCAGCCCCAGCAGATGCTGGCAGTGCTTGTGAATTGTTTTCTGTGTGTGAACTGGTAGGAAGAGGAAAGTGGGTATTTAGTTCTTTGGGTTTATATGGTCTTGCTGCTTAACAGGTTTCAAAACAGTTGCAGGGCACCTCGCAGAGGACTCCTGGTCTCCCACATTAGGGTGCATACACCTCTGCTGCTCTCCTCTTCCCATGGTCTTCCAGGTCCCATCTGCAAAACTGATACAGGTTGCAAAGGGTGAGAGCAGCTGATACAGTCAGCTGTAAAACGTTTGGACTGTCCAACACCTCTTGCTTCCTTTAAATAAAATGTGTTTCCATATCACAAATGAACGGAAATTCGGACTTCCACCTTTTCTTTTTGCTGCTTAGGTTTCAGCTGCACTCAGTCACGTGGCCTCTAGCGCTGTACAAGAAAAGCACCCTGTCCTTTTAACAGTTCCTGTCATTGAGACAGCCTTTCTTCAAGGAGACACCAGGAAGTTTTAGCCAGCAGTATTCCCTGTGGTTCAGAGAAGCAGCTTGAAATGAAGCTTCTTGAAGCTGTGCTAACCTCGGGAGTTGCAAACAGCCTTATTCCTGATAAGCTTTAGTTATTTCAGAAAAACAGTGATTTGGAAGTTGAGGGTTTAGCGTTGGTGGTAAAGATTTTTTCTGTATGTAACAGCAGACACAAGACAGTTTTCTGGAGTAAAGGGAAGGAATGCAATGAGTCAGTCTTGCCTGTTAAATGTAGTTGGTTTTGTGTGTTAAGATTAATAGTAACTGTGATGGGTCACAGAGTAAGACTCAACTTCTTCCGTTTCCTGCAGATTTATATAGAACACTTACCTAGTTTTGTCTCATTGATGGCTGGAGTTTAAAAGATACAGAACAGCCTAAGCTTAACAACAGTGATCATTCTTGCTTCAAAGCCCTTAAAAAATATCAGTGTGACAGACTAGGGACGCCGCTTAAAGATGCAGTTAGAAACTGCGGTGGTTGTAATCATGGCCTGTTTCCACAGGGCACTATTACCAAGCTTATAAAAATGGTACCTAGCTTTATTTAGCTTTACAAAGCTTTAACTTCATTCTGGCAGAACCGCATGAGCCTGTTTCCCCCCGCACACCCCCATGAGAAAGAGGGAAAGTTTAAAAAGGGGGCCCAGCCATTACTAATGAATGCCTGAACTGTGCACACAAATCCCACTTCTTGGGGACGTGGGAGAGCACTTTGGCTGTGGCTGCACATCCAGGAGCAGTGCTGTTTGAATAACATCTCCCATAAAGCAGCCTTCCTTTTCTCCTCTCTCCCACCCCAGGCTATGCCAACAGAAGTGTTCGTGTGGCTTCCTGGTGTGCCTGATCACAGAAGTGATCTGGCCAGGAAAATAGCCTAAAATTTTATTTCAGGTTTCTTTTTTCCCCGCCCAGATCAGCTCCTTGAAACATTTCACCACACAGCTGCATAAATAGTTGGCTTTGGCAGAGAGAGCACAGGGACAGGCGTGGGAGCAGGCACCAATGTCCAAGGAAGAAGGGGATCCAGGGCTGTTTAAGCTATCCTTGCCATCAGAGAAATGCTCCAAGAACCACAGTCCCAGCTTCATGAAGTGCAAAAGCACAGGTCTAGACTGCCAGCTGCTTCCAGCGTGCATGAAGAACCTCTACAAAATTAGGAAGCCATTGCATACAAATGAGACTTGCCCTGATCTGTTTCTTTTGTGCGGGCCATTCTCAGTGTGCCGTTGCTACGAACCACAGCGGTTATGGTTGTTTAACATTATGTTGCTGGATACCATCTAGAAGTAACTTTGTGCCTTTAAAATATCAACCTCCAGATGTAAATAAAAGTGGCCATTGGAACAGGTGGTGCTTGCACTGTGGTCCCGCAGACATCCATCCTGCTTACCTTGCCATTAAGACAAGGTCTGTGCAACACCAGATCCAGATCAACTGGCAACACAGGTGCACCCCCAATCAGACTTGGGCACATGGTTACTCAATTAGTCCAAGCCTGCAAAACAACATGTATTTCAGACTTCTATTTATGCTGGATTCAGAGGACAGACAGTTCCTAGTCAGGAGTAATGTCTGCCAGAACAAAACATCCTTCAGAAATATTTTAAAACAAATTAGAACCAGAAAAGTAGGTTTGGGCAGGTTCAGTGTTTTATGTCAAATAACTAGATTTGATTGTATTTGGTACTGTGTGCCCTAGAACCAGAGTTAACACATCATATGACAGCAACCTGATATTCTGCACAAGCAAGAGCTACAAAAGGAATGAACATCCCCCCCCCCCCCAAAAAAAAAAAACCAAACCCAAACAACCAGAATCTCCCCAGCTACATCCAATTGGTTAAAATCAAGTTAAAATCTCTAAACCACCTGTAGCTCATGAAGCCTAGCAGTTTTCTCTACTTTTCTTTAATGCCTCATGCTTGCAAAACTGTTCTGAGGCAGCTGAGTGAAAATTAGTAAGAGTTTCTTGTTTTGTTTTCATGCTGGTCCTCTTTTATGGAGGAGGAGATAGTTAATTTTAGCAACTGAGAGTAGCATCCCTATATCTCAATGAGTTGGTGGGGTGTGTATCTTTTAGGTACCCAAGAAAATGCTTTTTACACAATCACTTAAGCTCTTTGCAGTTGGAGGCTTTTGAAACTGTCTCTGGAGGTGATTGCACTGCAGTCTGTGTGGACGTATTATTGGACTGAATACCTGCCAGGTGGCTGCATCTGACTGAACAGGGCGTTTTGCAGAATCCTTCTGGAAGGAAAACTGGCTACAGAGGTCTGTTTGAACAGTTGGATGATGGCAGAAAGGAACAGACTAAATTTTTATGGAGTACCATCCTACAGGTCACAGAAAGCAATTTGCAAATGTTGGAGAACTGTCAGGGGAAAGAGAGGCAACAAGGTCCATCCAGCTCTGAAAGCATCTGTGAAAAATTACGTAGCCCAGATGGCTGAAATGGTTTTCACATTCATTGCACATGTAGTCTGGTTTTAGCTATCTCCAGTGCAGTTGTTTTGCTGATATATGGTAGTTATTCCCCGCTCAGTGCATGAGCGTGTTTCCCATTCACATAAATAAGAGTTATGTCTTTGTATCCAGAGAGAGGGGATTTTATTTGTCTAGCGTCAAAGCAGCTTCTCACAGGACTGTTTTCTTCCCACACTCTCATTTTTGTTCAGCTCTCCTGACCTGTGTTTTCTTTGTTTTGAACTGTTTCGACTTTTATATTTTAGGTAATAAATGTGAGTAAACTATTGGAGAAGGTGACATGGCTAGGAATGGAGTCCTTAGTGGGTTCAGCCTAAAATGAGAGGTAGGTAGAAAGAGAGAAAAAATCTTGAAACTTTTGCAGCGTAGAAGTAATTTTATTTTATGTGCTGATATCCCCACAATTTTCCCTCTCCTTTCCCCCAGTACCTATCAGTGAGTCTTGCTTTGCTGGATGTGGGAAAGCTTGTTCTTATTTACAGGGCTTTTGTGTTATTTAGCTATTTTCTGTCAACTGCTTTTAAAATCTCTGTCACAAGCTACTATTGAAGCAGTGCCAGTGATGCCTACGGCTATCACTGCTAAAAAGCTTCTATGCCATGGAAGGTGGGTTTCTTTTGTATATGAGTTTAGGTTGTTTAATTAATGGAGTGCAATACTGGTGACCAGGGTACCTTAGGCCACGTAGACACCGGTGCTGTACTAGCAACCACAGGGTCGCCTTTGACACCTCCTATTTATTGTCCAAGACTTTTGCTGGGAAAGTGGAGCCAGTAATGTTCACTCAGTATTAGGTTTGATGTACCAGGGTTCTCTGGAGAAAAGGTTCATCAAGTTGGAATAGTCAATTTTTGCCATTTGTTCTTCCCCCTATGCAGTTCATCTGGTGGCAGCCATGCTGCGAGGAGGTTCGCTATGCCCTCCTGCCTATGAGCTTCTGGAAGTGTTGCTGATGTGTCTGCTTTTCACTCACTCATTTTTTCTTGGAGGAAGACAGGGAAGAGACAGGAGAAGAGGAGGAGAGGTGGCAACAAAAATATTTATTTATTTGTTTGATTGATTGATTATTTTCATTCCTCTGCTGCTGTTATGGAGCAGGCCCCTCCACCCACTCCAACCTGTCTCCTTTTGTGTGACAGAAGCTGTCACCCGACTTTGTGATGATGATGTTTCTCTTTACCTTTTCTGTCTCTTCTCCTTGCAGTCCACAATTTTCCTACCCTGCTCATTGCCTGGTTAATCAAACAAATTGGCATGCAGCCACCTTGAGAAAGAATTGTATAACTGAAGATACAGGGAGAAGGCAGGAGAGGTTTCTGCAGCATAAAAGTTAGCAATGTGGGAGGAAAGAGCTCCTGGATAGCACTGCGTGCCTGCCAACGTCCCTGCAGCTGGCTCCTGTGTAAGCTGGGGTCAGCAAGAACGACTGGATCGGTGTTGTACCTTAAGCGAGTGCTCTGCAGGGAGCTCAGTCACTGTGGCTCCAGGATAACTTTGCATCAGGCTATGGATATATCCTGCTCTTTTGCATCTTCCATGCTGATGGAAGGCAATTTTGCCTCAGCTCCTTGTGGTGCTGGGCGAATGTTTGCCCAGCTGCTCCCTGGATTATCAGGGGCTGCAGGAGAAGCAGATTAGGGCCATTCACACCGGCAGTTTCCTTAGTGCCTTTGCAAGACCGATAACTTGTGGCAGAGAGGCAGTGACGCCAGCAGGCACCAATCTTTTCCCCAGGGAGAGCTGCCTGGCCTGTTGTAGGTTTATCCCCGCAGGTGTGGCTGCCGGCTCCTGGAAACTCTGTCTCTCCTGGCTGTTGGTGCCTGCAATGGTACCCCAGGCCAGTCACCGCGGCTTGTCCGCCCCAGCAGTCCCTCCTGGGGAGCCACTTCTGGACAAGACCTCGGAGAAGTGTTGCTCAACAGCAGCCTCGTCCTTCATAGGTGCCATTAGGGTGCTGCCGAGGGGGTACATGCTGAGCCAGCCGCGCTGCCACAGATCACAGCCTTCACCCCTATTACCTCCTGGCGGCCCGTGGGGAAAGCTGTGGGCAGGCAAAGACAAGACAAGCTAGGTGAGGAAACAAGAAGAGGCATGAGAATAGCTCGGTTTAATTCCAAGCCTTCACATTTCAGTGCTGCCAGTCAAAAGGCAGGGAGCAGGCTGAGCTGCCCGGGATGGGTGGCAGGGGAGCGTGCCCACCCCGACGTGCAACGTGCTGCTGCAGGAATGTGCTGCGAGCACAACCGCCGACGTGCGAGGCAAGAGCCTTCCCAACAGCAGCACGGTACAGGCAGGCTGCTGGCTCAACCCACTGCGCCTCGCCGAGCCCCTTTACACAAAGGCAGCACTAAGTACAGGCATGCCCTTAATCTTCATTTCCTATCCTCACCTTCAGGGGAGTTACGAAAGCAAAGTCCTTCTGTGTTCGAGGATTTTGTAACACGGCTGTGAATGTATATTAGCTTGCTTGGCCCAGGATATAGTGAGCTACTGAGAAGGAGTGTTTACTGAAGTGTACCCTGGCATCCTTATCCTTCCTTTGCAGCTGCTATTTACCAGACAGCATTTGTGGTGAATGTAGCTGGCAGGAAACATCGTCTAGAAATTAACTGGATGAGTTAAAGAAATTTTCACGCGAACATTGTCGCAGGCATTTGAAAATACTTCACATGAAGGCGTATTTTTGTAACACTGAATTAAAATAACATTACATGAAGCTGGCTCAACTAAATCGAATTCACCATCAAAATGTTTGGTGTTTTTGTTTTGTGTCCCTGCCTTGTTTACAGCTCCACTGTGTTACACTCTGTGTTGCAGAGAGAGTGTCTCCATGAACTGTATTCATGCGTTGTTTCACAAATGTGGCAGCAGCAGAGCTAATTCATTGGTGCTGGGGGGGGTGGGGGAATTTATACTTTTTCTTGGCAATTAAAGAAACTGATTATGAAAATGTCCTTATTCCTGTTTTAGTCACAATGGCCTGCTATGATGCTATTTCTTTAAGAAGCTCAGATTACTTAAGTAAAATCAGAATGTCTTCTTTAAAAGTTATCAGAATGAAGTAGCAGGATTATTTCTTCCATAGGCTGCTCTGAGATTCGGAATTCACTTTCTCCATTCTGGGTTTTAACTTGCCAGTCAGATGTAATTATTATTCTTGTGTTTTTGTGACCCATGACTGGAACATTTTTTTTTTTAATCGTCACTCCAGAAACTGAGAAAACTGCTTAAAAATAGATTTTAGAAGAGATCAGAACCCACAGAAACAAAAATACACAGCCATTAATATGCATGTCAGTCCACTGTGCTGGTTCTTTCTTTGTAGGTTGTGCAATCTACCCCTTCCTTTACCCGTTGTCTCTGTTTTCTTATTTAGATCTTTGTTTAGATTTCTCGTAGGACTGTAAATCTCTATTTTGTTTTAAAAGTTCCTAGCAGATTGTGGTTGCTATAGCTATATGGGAACAGACTTTTTTTGTTGAGTTATTTATTTGAATTGGGACTCTAAAACCTGCTCCTTGTCGTCAATGTAATAGAGATGTTCTGACAGTGTATTAGTCATTCCTGGGGTGATGTGAAGCAGAATATAGCGTTTGGAGATGCCCCTTCCAGTCAGAGACACTGAGGTTTAAGCCTCCTCACAGATGTGCAGAGCTGTACTAGCCATGCCTAACTCCCTTGCATGCTTAACAGGCTTTTTGCTTATAAATCCCAGTGTTCCACTGAGAGATTGGATCTTTGTAGAAACGCTGGATTTAATGGGAAGCCTGGATGTCTCTCATTTATCTCGCAGCTCGCATCCTCAGTGTTGTTTATGGGGGTGGGCAGAGCGTGCTGCTCTGCCACTGATTCTTTTGCCACCCAGCTTAGAAGCAGCAGAGGGGGAAGATCTCCCTGCCCAGCACCCAGAAGCAGGCTCAGAGCTGGGGCTTTGTCTCCAGAGCTCTGACAGCAGCATGGCCATGAAACAGCTGAAGTAAACAAACCAACAATACAGGCATTTTTGTACAGAATAGATCCATTATTCTTCCTGACAGCATGACTTGGATTTTGAGTTCTCATTCTTTGTATTGTTCCTTATTTAAAAAGAAAGAGAAAGCAGAACAAGGAATAATACAAATGCGACAGCCTAGGGCTTGTGCTTGCCTATAGGATTCTCTTTAAGGTCCTGTTGGTGCTACAAATTGGAACCATTTTGTAACCAGCTCCCTGAACCCAGCTGTATTTATAAAGCCGTCAGGCCCTAAAGTCTTACCTGCCTGCACAATCGATTCACCCAGGACCTTTACGCAGTCTAATAACCAAGAGGCAATAAGCAATCACATACCAAGACCAACTAATTGATCATTCAATGTACAGTTTTCCTTAGCTCGACAATCGGGCTTGCACAGTCGCATATAGTAGCATGTGGGGGGGTGGGGTGTGTATGTGTGTGTGTGTGCGCGCACGCGCGTGTGTGTGTGTATTTTCACTGCCCTCTTCGTTTCAGCACTAGGTGGGCTTTAGCCCGGAGGATGCTCGGTGGGCTGCAGCAGGGGTGCACACTGCTGCACCAGGCATGCTAAGCGGTGAGCCCTGCCTGCGGGAAGCTGCCAGGCTGGGTTCTGCCCTGCGGGGCCAGAGGGCTGCTGGAACAGGGCACGAAGCTGTCAGGGCTTTCAGACAGCCGTTTGTTGCAAGGCTCACACTCAGTAAGGCTTCAAACAGTGTGAGTCAGATAAATTTTGAGCCCTTTCAGGTCATTTGGACTGGAAATCCATACTGTCAGTGGGACGCAGAAAAGCCAGCATGGATTCTGGGAAAACACTTTTTTCTTCTTACTCCGGCAGAGGCCTGAGAAACAGCCCCTGAGCTCGCTAAAGCATCAAGGGTGGAGACGTTTCCCAGCTACATAAAGAGAATATGGATTTACACGCTCTTAAAAGCACACAGACTACCTGGCAAAGGATAATGAGTTTGTCTGGTCTGCATGGTAACCTTCTCGCCTGGTTGAGGAAGACATCTGGGTTGTTCCTCTGGCTGGGGGAGATTTGGTTGCAGGGAAGCCCTGCCTGTGGGAGAGGTGAGGGAGGTCTACTGCGATCCTTACGCTCTCCCTGCTCTGACTTTTTCAGATCTGGGTAGCCATAGCAAGGGACGAGCAATAAAGCCATCATCACTGAAATTAGTTGCGCTGTTCTAATAATCACATTAGCTATCCTGAGCCCACTTCTGGAAAGAGCACATCAGGTAGAAAATCGCTGTATGTTTGAAAATTGTTAGTTACTGATTGCGGGTGTTAGAGACAGAATTTCTTGTGTTGCTCTGTGCTGTTTTTGTTTTAATCTCTGCACTTGTGATTTTCCAGGGGGGGACACAGAGTATCCTTATTCTACTGTCAAGACTGCATGTAAACCCCATTTTAATCGGGCAGTCTGGAAGATCTTTCGTTCAACTAGACGCCATTTATGTTTACACATCTGTAGCATTTAAACATTGCAGGATTGTTTAAATGCAATGTTTAAATGCATTTAGCATTTAATGCATTTATGTTTATGTTTAGATGCATAAACTATGCATATATTCATGTTTAAATGCATAAACATTGCACAACCACCTCAGTTCATGGTCTTCAACATAAATAATTGGGGTTTTTGACCTGGAGCAAACAAACTAACAGTGGAGGAATTAAAGGGAACCACAGAACATCTCTTCATTTTTGTCAGGTAATAGATAACAGGATAACTTTATTAACAGATAAATAAATAAGTGGCTGAGGGTCGTAGTCATTAACGGCGACCAGCAAACCAGCTTCCCCACTTACTCCCCTGATACCATTTGAGAAGCTGATGCCCAGCCACCCGGGAGTGCTGTCCTTTTGCAGCAGGAGGTGGGAAAGTGGAGAGAACAAGCAGCAAGTAGAACAGAGCGCATGAGGGAAGAAGGCAGCATGAGGAACCCCGGTAGGCAAGTCAGATGCATTAAAAAAATGTTTGACTGAGACATGGAAAAATGCAAAAGCAAGAGCTGACAGAGGCATCCAGCAAGAGAGGTAAATGGGAACAGACAGATTTCCCAGTACAGGAGGCCATTAAAGCATCCTGGTCAGGAGATGTGGAGGAGGAAGATGAGGCGGCACATATCTGGAACAGGCCTGGCATCCAATGAGGGTCATAGGATGGAGGTATGACAGAGGGAAAGGCATCACATATGGGTTAACCTGTCGTGCTTACAGACCCAGGTAGCTGGGACACAGGGGCACAGATAGCATGGAGGGATTAGAGAAGCCCACACTTGGAGAGCATGGGGTACACGCAGAATTGCTGGCATGGGAACACCATGGTCAGCTGAAGGAGCATCTTCTGTGGCCCTGGGAGAAGTTCTTGCCCTGTCTTCCCACATCTTCATTGTTTGATACATACCAGAGGCAGCATATGCAGTGGGACTGCATCAGCAGTGCGCTTCATAAGACAGCAATAAAATTTCCTCAGGAAATACATTGTGCATCTGTTATTTTCAATGTATAAGGTGGGAGAAACACCCAAAGGTAATTTGCTGGCTTAATCCCCACTCATACTTTAAATTTGGAAGCTCAAATTTTTTTTCAGGCTTTGCAGCCATTGAGCAGAGGTTGTAAAGCTCTGCTTTCAGTGGGGAAACTGATCAACTTGAAAACTAAAAATTGTCTCTGTCTGACACTGTCTTACTAATTCTGCAGTGTGTATTGCCTTTTTGTCCCTTTTCTGCTATTGATTTCCTAGTATGGGGTAGTTGTGCTATGTTTTTGAATGCATGCGTATGTCTAATTGGACATTTGTCATGAAACATAAAAATCACACACACACACATTAAGCATATGGAAGCCTTGTTAAGAAGGATTTATTCTCTCTGTGGCTATATACAAACATTTTACATACTTGAATCGGAATGAATCATGAGGTTAAAAATAGATCAGTAAAATCTTCATATTTATTTTCTTAATTTTAAACTCTGTGGAGGTGTAAGGAAGCGTTTAAAGTTTTCTTACTTTTATCTTTTTTTCTCTGATACCAGGAGTAAACAGGGAGGGCTCTTTCCTTTTAATGAAAACAGGAGATTCTCAAGACTTGAAGTGAAATCCCTAGAATAGGCGACAGCATTTTCCTGCTTCCTTCCCATGTTGTTCCTGCCAGGAGTCCTCAGCTGCAGCCCCCAACCCTCCTGCATCCCCCTTCAGCCCACCCACTGTCTTTTCCCTTGGCTCTTCTGCCCCTTGGATGGTCATTGGTGTGCTCGGATGGGCTACAGCTGCTCCAGCTTACTTTGGCCCCAAGGTCACTGCCACTAGGTGTAAACGTGGGTGTTAAATCCCTGTCCTGGAACCTGAGGACTGTGCCTGTTTGTTATGTGCATCTCACTTAATCTCACTCCTCATTCCTCTTTCAGCAGCAGAAGGGATGGCTGGTGAGGTTGGGATGGTGTCCAGATCTAGCCCACACTGTTTGTCACTGTAATATTGAGGTCAGGCCCTCTTTCTTCTCCGGGGAGCGTAGGAGATCTGGACACTCCAGGGAATGCCTAATTGAATAGCTGCAGATGGAAACGCCACCTATAGCGACTGCAAAGAGCTGCTGCTTGCTGCTGCTGCTGCCAGAGCACACCTTTGCTTTGCAAACGCAGGAATTGCTGAGCTGCAAAGGTGAGCTAAGGAAAGTAATGGAATGTGGGGAAATTACTTAAAATCACCATAGTCACTGTCATCTGTAGAAAATGGTTTTCTGCCTTTCCAGTACTCCAAAACAGCAATGCCATTTTTGCTCATATGAGAAAGAAATCGAGACATTTTTAACCTGGAAAGGGAAAGTCTACGAACATCAGTGACTTCTAACAGTGTGGAGGGACTTGATATATGGCACCCTATCTCAGGATCATTTTACCCCTTTTGAACTCATAGTGATATATGTTTTGATAAAGCATTTTTTTTTCAGTTTGCTTCCAAATAGAACTAAAAAAGTATTTTGGAAATTTGTATGCAGGGACCTTTCTAAAGGCCTAACATTTAAAATCTTCCATGTGTGTATGCATACGTCTAAGAGAAATTTCTATGCATTGGTGTAGGAATGAGTCACAATTTACAACACATTTGCTTGCTTTCTGCACTCCAAGTTCACTCTCACTTGCATAGTTACAAAGCTTTTGCTGTATTTAGTCCTAGATAAGATTCATAGGGCCACACAGACTGGCAGTACAATCCTTATCAGTGGTTTTCATAGCCGGCCGGACTCGGGTTGGTCCAGGCTGGAGGGGAAGCTGTGAAGGGCCCAGCCTGGGCTGGGCACGGGGGCCAAGACCGTGACCTCTGGGTGAGGGGCACCCTCCGGGTGATGGTGCTGGGGTGATGCTGCGGAGTGGGGCTGGCCGCTCCCCTGGGAAGCCAGAGAGCCCTTGCCTTCCGCGTGCAGCCCCGCCGCAGAGGGGTTTTGGCACTCGGTGTCAGTGGGTAGCCAGCGCGCAGCGGTGGAAATGACACATGTCTAGCAGAAAGGGAAAAAGGTGTTTGTCAAAGGAAGGCCAGCAGCTGGACAACTGCAGCTGGGTGGCTCTGCCTTTGTTAGAAATAGTGCCGGCGAGTCAGCCAGGCCTTTGGCTCAGCCCCTCGGAGCCTTTGTACCTACCTGTCAATATACTTTCCCGTATTTTAGGGAGCGGCTACACAGCATTTTTAGGAGCCATGGCTTTTCTTTAGGAATGGGACTGTTTGGCTTGCTGATGCTTTTCATCTGGAGTATGAAGTGCTGTTTTGATGACTGATGGGGTTTTTCCCCTTGCTGGGTCTGGAAGTTGGTGCAGAAGTGAGTGGCACAGATGCTTTGGAGAATAGTCTAGGCTGTAAAGAAGAATTCAGATAATAATCCCTGTTGAGAAAGTTGCTATTCATTGATGTCAGATGGTAAGTCATTTAAATTACTCCATCCTCATATATTTCTATAGCTATTTACCTGTATTTCCAAACTACATTCAGATTAAATTGATGCTTTTTACAGAGCTATCATATGGTTAATCATAGCTGAATTTAATAGTTACTAGCATTGCATATTTGATTGAAAAGAAGTAGTTGCTTTCAAACTGGTTTCACCCTGAGAAATAGAAGCATTACTTCTGATATTATTGTTTGTGAACAGTTCTGTTGCTTGCGCTCTTCCTATCAGAGAAAGGTAAGAAATTAAATTAGACAAGTAATTATAGTTACAGGTAAGATTTTAGTGTTGGTTTATATTTTCAATTTCTCCCTTTAAACAGAATTTGTGGATATAAATCATGGTGAAGAATGTTTGAATTGAAAGGAAAGAGACCAATAAATACAAATGTGGAGCAGCAGGATGTGGTGAAGGCTAATTGTGGGGTTTTTTCTCTCTCTGCTTTAACTAGTGAAAACTTGCTTCTTGAATTTAGCTTGAATTCAGATTATTTCTCAGTTGCTACATCCTCTAATTGCTCACCTATTCACACTGTTTTAGAGCCAACAGAAACTGAATGTTGCTCCTATGTATTCACTTCGTGTAGATGTAATTTTCTGTTCAGGGCACCCGTAATGGAGAACATAAAATTTCAGTGATTCACTGGGTGACTGAAGCTGTTAGTACTTCCCAGGGATGGCACAAGAAACGAAATCTCAATTAAAAGTGACTTTCCCTTACAAAGTAAAGCCTTTGAATCAGAGCCTACCTCTGAGCTTTTTGTCTGCCAAGTGGGTGGGGGTAATTCAGTTGAGAAAATGCAGTCAAGATGTGAAAAAAAAGTGCCTGGGGGTATGCAAGACCTGTTTCCAATGATGCACGGATGTTAGCAACATGCTGAGCTTTAAGATCTCAGAGCACAGTAAGGCAGAATATGCTCTTCTCACTCTCTGGAAATTAAATTAGGTGTCAAACCGAAGGGCTATAGGAAAATAAAATCTGAAAATGTTTGGTTTTCAGTTGGAACTTTTA
This sequence comes from Falco peregrinus, assembly GCF_023634155.1. Lineage (NCBI taxonomy): Eukaryota > Metazoa > Chordata > Aves > Falconiformes > Falconidae > Falco > Falco peregrinus. The sequence continues at coordinate 47,198,773 of NC_073727.1, read as the reverse complement.
TGTGACTTACAGTGTTTTTTGTGTGTGAAAGCTTGCAAAAATATGGTTCTTTCTGGGCAGTGAAGTGAGGAGTTGTCATGTTTTTAGTGTCAGTGCCTTTTATATAAGCAAATTGTAGCTTTGACTCAAAAGCTGTTCAATTATAATGGCTAGTTTCCAAAATAATTGCAGGCTATGCTTCAGCAAAGTGAATTCTAAAAATTTTTAAAAGTATAAAGTATGCTTTTCTAAGTATATAGTTCTTTACAGTATATACACTTTATATTAGATGGTATAGAGTCAAGCTTAAGATTCTTAATTTTTAGAATTATGTGTAGAACAGGACCAAATTATTTTAGAAGTTCCAGTAGAGACTCTTTTTCCAGCTAAATAAGCAGGTTTTCACAAGTGTAATCATCTCACGTATTGTGGTATTTTAATAGTACACAAGAATTTAAATGGAAAGAAAAAAAACATCTGGACTGTCCAGTTTCACTGTTCCTTCAGTGGTGATAAACACAGAATGCATCCCCATTGAGAAGTACTGAAAATATATTTTCAAAGTCCTTACACTTTCAGAAGACTCAGGGAGAGCAATGTTGATGAAAATGGAACTTGAGTCATTCTGGTTGGTGAAAAGTTGGCTGTTTGCATCCCTCCCAGTATCAGTGGGAACTGCTGCACCCTAAAGGGACTGAAGTAAATGTATGTGTCTCTGAACAGAGAAAGGAGGCAGAGTAAATGAGAAGGAAATACAATATACTAGCGCTATACATTTGGTTTAAATGAATTTGAAAGATACCACTTGAACATTGTATGAAGATACATCACTGTGGCCAGAGGATTATATATCTCTAAGTGCAGATTGTCTCTTTTAAGAGAAAATAATAAAAAATTCAACTGGGCTTTATTTTCTTTTCTTCATAAAATATGAAGAACATCTTTTTTTAATACTTTCAATTTTCTTCCTCTTCTAGTCTGTTGTAAGTAGGCAGTATTCTTGATCTCAGCCATTCAAGATTAGCTTAGGCTTCTTGAATAATGAGAATTCTTCTTTAAGCAATTCTCCTTGATACATTTTTGGTGTCTTTTTATGCCAGGTGGGGGTTTTTCAGTATTTGAAATATGCTGAAACTGTATTTTCATGCATTATAAAATCAAGAGGGTTAAAAATCCCTGCTTTCTTCTCCTGATCTCAATTTCCATTAAAAAAAAAAAAAAAAAAAAAAAAAGAAATATTGTGTCCACATAACTTCATGTGTTTGTAGAGGGGCAAGGAAATGCCAGCTGTCATAAATTCTTAGGTTGAAGATCTTCCAAGTGAGCTAGCACTAACTCCCAGGCAGCTGAGTTTTTTTGAAGGACATGTCTTGTAGACCTAATAATTTGGCCTCTAGGTTATTTAAGGTGTTCTTCTCTGGACTCAATTGATTCAGATGTTTTTTGAAATGCAGTGTCAGCAATAAGTCTCATAGCCAGCTGATGAAGGTCTTGCAAAAGATTTATTTTATGTGTCATCTGTTAGTAAATCTTTACATAATGGTTGCTTTTCTATGACAGCAAGGAAGAACTTTACTCATGGTCAGCCTGCATCCTGCAGATCCTTTTGTGACAACTGCCGCAGGGCCAGCTGTCTCCCATCTCCTGCTCATCCTCCTAACTTATTTCTTCCCAAGTGAAGTATTTTGCAACAGTATGTCCTTTTTGCATACTGCCTCTTGTTTGTCTTAGCCCATTTCTCTAATTTCCATATTCATCTGTGTATCTAACCATGCTCTCCAATATGCCTGCAGCTCCTTCTAGTTCTGTGCAATCTAAAAACTCAGAGATCAGGTTGCATCACCCACAGCAGAAGCTAGCCTGCGACACGGTCCTCTCTTACTCATGATTTTCAGCGCTTTCTGTTGGCCTCTGCAGGCTCAGGCACTTCTTTCAGGTTGCTGCGGAGCATCGTGATCTGGAGAGGGTGGTTACTGGCCCTGGAAGAGCCTCAAAATGGATGTCTTGATCACAACTCTCCAAATGTGAGCAGTCCCTAAATGAGTACGCTGCAAAAATATTGAATAGTGTCAAAATGTCTTGATGCATATTTCCGATTTGATGAGGAACCAACGATAAATACTCTTTGATATGGTTTCCCTGTCATGCACTGGCATTTTCATGTAGACCGGTCTCCTCATGAATAACGAATATACCATGTGTGGCAGCATGAGGAACCATATGAAAATGGAGATATATCTAATCTCCTTCCTTCTTATTTGTAAGGTATATCATTGTACTGTTGAACAAAAATTAGCTTCATTTGACAATAATTTACGTTGTTTCTCACAAAAGCACATGACCTTGATATCTTTACGTGCTTACAAATAGTGTGTGTGATTCTTTGTTCCTGAGCATTTTTTCCTGTAACTCTAGGTCAGACTGAAAGGTCAGTGGGTCCCCTGTGAAACCTGCTTTTGGCTCGTAAGGATGAGCTTATGCTTGCCTTTTTTCTGTCTTCTGCAACATTAACCAACTGTATTGTTGTGCTTGGATCTATGCTCCTGGCCTCACCAGACTAGCGTGCCAGAAGGATTCCGGTGTCAGTGGCTAAGGCGGCTGGAGGGCAGAGGTTGTGTGGGGCAGGGGGGCAGCATGGGGCAGGATGGTGGCGTTGGGCAGGGGGGCGGCATGGGGCAGGGAGGCAGTGTGGGACAGGGAGGCGGCATGGGACAGGGAGGCGGTGTGGGACAGGGAGGCGGTGTGGGACAGGGAGGCGGTGTGGGACAGGGAGGCGACGTGGGACAGGGAGGCGGTGTGGGACAGGGAGGCGGCATGGGACAGGGAGGCGGCATGGGACAGGGAGGCGGCATGGGACAGGGAGGCGGCGTGGGACAGGGAGGCGGTGTGGGGCAGCCCTGTGAAGGGCCGGTGAGCCTGCGGGGACCCAGACCACACAGGTGACCTCTCTGAGGGTGGGTAAGGCTCAGGTTCTCTCCCTGTTTCACACCCAGGCTGCAGCTGCCATGACCACCTCTAGCCACTTTCTCCTACTTACATACCAGAGACACACTTAATGGCCTGTGGGGTTTGTGTCTCAGGAGCATTTGGGTAGCCTGGTCTTTCTGCTTACCAGTGGGTTCTGCTTTGTGTGATACTATTCAGAAATAATCCTTACTCAACCTGCTTTATACCTGATGTAGTCATTTATAGTAGGTGTTCAACAGTACCAGACCTTTTGTTATTTTCCCCTTATTAATGCCCAAAAACTCTCAACAGGGCTTTCTGCTCTGCCTTTCCAGGGTCTGAGACAAGCGTAGGTTCCCTTTGAAATACAAATGCAGGCCTCTCCCTTGCTTATCATTCCCAAACAAGCCCTACCTTTTCTATGGTAGTATTTCAGTTGTGTGAATTCTCAGCAAGTTTCTGTTAGGCCAGTTAAATCTCATCTTTTATTATGCATTAAGACTTCCAGTTCCTCCTGTTTTATTCCTCACAGCTCTTTTATTAGCAGACAGGCTTTTAATACATTTGCCAGACTGAGCTGCTATTTGTTGCTGTCCCTCTGGTGACCTTACAGTGAACCCCGGTATCTCTTTTTCCTCTTTCACAGTTTGTGCTCTTTTTTCCCCTCTTTTCCATCATTTCCCTGCGTTTTGACCATTGTCTGCATTGTTTTAGTCGGGAGGGGACAATTCAGTTCACTTTGTTGTTTTCTGTCTGTCTTCACTAGATGGATAACAGCAGGATAGCAGGGAATCTGTAGTGGAGCCATTATCCTGTGGTCAAAGATGTCCAAGTGCTCTTGGCAGTATCCTCTGCACAGCCTCTGCATCCAGCCCCAACACACCTGTGCACATGTATGCACACACATCCATGTGTGCCCCTCTTCTCTGCCTGGTCTTTTACACTGGTTTGGTAGGATCTAAGGTGATGCTTAGTGAGCCCCTGTGCCCTCTCCCTTAGCTCAATTATTGTCCAGTTTTGTCCCACTTTCCCTAGGAATCCATGGTTTTGTTTCTTTGCATTTCCTGCTCCATTTTTTTGAACAAAGAGAAGTTTCTTGCCTTTCCTGAGAGAGGCCGGAACTATGGGTGAAGGGAGGTCACTAAGGTGCCTAAAGACCCAGAGAGGAGCAGGAGTGCTTCCCACTTGTGCTGGAGGTGCCTGGGCTCCTGATGAATTGAAAGGCAAGCAACAGGCAAGGGAAGAGGCTCAAGACCCTAACAAAGGGAAACAAACTTCTAAATATATTTTTTTGAAACTGTAGGAGAAAAATCCTGCATACCTAATGGCTTAGATGTCTTAAAAGAGGGTTCGTAATTTCCTTGAAAATGTCATGGCCACCTCCTCCTCTTGACTGATTCTTCCTCCTTCCTTTGAAAGACCACACAGTTCAGTGCAGTGTACACATATTTCAGGGCCGCTATGCCACTTACTCACCTAACTGCTAGGACTTTGCTATGTTGAACTGACTACTAAATTGCCCCAGAATAACTGATTAGCCCACACACCTTTTGCTTGCAACAATTCCTACACATTAGCCATGGCTTCCATTAGTACGTACCATCATTTAATGGCATATTCTGCATCTGGTACTGTAACTTATCCAGTTAGTTTCAGACTCTGGTTCAAACTCAGAAAAAGAGATTTGCAGCCTTCCTGTATTCTTAAAGATGTCTAGGTGTAAATGCAAATCAGTGTGGTAAATTTAAGGGTATTAAAATGAAGACATTTTCTTAATTACTTTATAAGGACTTCACTAAGATACTTAGTAAGACCTCAGAAGTCCATGAACCACAATTTGAAAACTACAGCTTCCGAAAAAATGTATTAGGAATTAATGGTGGATTCACAGTGTTTGTTACCTGCATTGCTGCTAGTAAATAAGAGGGCGGCATCTACTATCTATTTAAGCAGTTAGCATTAGCAGTAGAGGTTTCAAAAGCAATTTGTTTACTCCACTGATACTGATAGAGAAAGGATTTCAGGAGCTAGATTGTTCTAAATGTTTCATTTCTCTTTCTCCCTTTTCACCATATTGGCATATAGTTTTCGATATGGGGAGGTAACGTGAAATCCAAAGGCTGTGAGAGCCTGAAATGAAGAGAGAGAAAACTACCACTATGATTCTTATAAATGTAGATTACTGTAGCTGTAGTTGAATACTCCGTGATTCTTCATCTTCAGTACTGTATCAGCAAATTATGACCATGGGTTACTATGATATAGTGTCTGCCACTTCTGTAATTATCATGAATGTAATTTTACATGGAAAATACAATTGAAATACGACTGCCTGTCACTGTGTTACCTTCCAGAAAGATCACAGTGCTGATAAAGGTCTGCAGATTACTATAATGCTTTTAGTTCTAAGATACCAAGTTGCCTTGCGAAAAGACTTGACTTCAAAAATATTTGATAGTTCAGTTTCTTGTGAAACTCTGCATTTCGCATGCACTTTGTAGTACAGAAGTATTACTTTCCAGAAAACACTCCCACGTCTTTGCATAGTTTGGGACTTTATTACAGAGCATTTCCCCTTCCCAGTTAGGAGAATAAGTGTCATCTTACAGCTGTGTATTTTCTGTGGTCATTGCTGTAATGTTCTTAACAGGTTTATTTCTGTTATGCTTCATTGTATAAAAGGTGTCTAGCAAAACAGATCATTTCCTAAGATATCTTTGCTTTCTTAGAGTCATGGAGCATGTGATGTGCAGCCTGGGCTGGTGCATGATTATTTACAGCTAGAAGAGTACAGCTTGGTCCAGTCAGCAGTGCCCTGGACTGCGACTCAGGAAGACCTTGATTTCCTTTTTGGCTCGATTACTTATTTGCTGTGTTTCCCAGTGCAAATAATTTTATCCTCATGCATCTTCACCCTCTATTTCTGACTCGGATGGAGAGTGAAAATGCCCTTAATGTATATGCAGTGTTTAGTACAATAAGGAAAATCTTCTTTAGGTGAGGTGTCCAGATGCTTCTGTAATAAACACTGAATACATGCTAAATACTAAATAATACTTGAAGAAGTAACAAAACATGTTCAGAAACTGGAACATCGTAAAAGATATATTTGGGCAAACACTTGTCAGGAAAATTTTCATAATGATCCCACTACCTGTCATTTCCTGGTCCTGAATTTATTCCTGCATTATTTATTTCTAGAGTTTCCAGAACGTTTTGTGTAAGACAAAAGCTTCTATTTTACCTCATACGTTCCTCTGACTTTGGTAACTCTAACAACATTGTAACTTATTATTACTGCAAGAGTTATAATATCTTTTGTTGTAGAGAGCTGGCACGGTGGCAGTTCAGGCAGGAAGAGCAAGTCGCTTAGAAAAGAGAGAGCTCCCTTTCACAGTTGCCACGGTAATTGTCAGCTATGATGAAGTCCAAGCACTGATGATTTTAGATTTAGTGTGTTTTTTAACGCAGAAGATAGTCATACGAAGGAAAAAAGCTCTTTTCAGAATCTGTCTTTATTGCTTTATATCCATGTCAACCTTCATTTTCTGGGTTTTGTGCAAATTTGATTAGTTTTCAGATATTTTAAAGCAAGCATAAGCAGCTAATGCAGGGAGGCTGCAGAAAGGGAGCACTGGGATTTCAGGGGAGACCTTGTCTCTGTTCAGTGCAACACAGAAAACAGGCTGGCTTTCCCTGGTCCCAACTGGATTATGGAGAAAGGAAGCTTCTTGCTGCTCCTTTCCAGAAACTGCTCCTGTTCCAGGGGAAGTAAGCAGGAGATTTACAATTGGCATTGTACCTTTTGCAGTGTGCAAACCAAGAATTTACTAGGAATGGGTTTAAGCCCTTCTGGCAGGGAAATAAGGTACTTAAAGTGTAAGTTGCCGACTTCATCCGTCTTTCACCGTTTGTGCTTGAGGGGAGGGACTGTTTTCCTACCAGTGGAGTTTTTAGCTACAGTTACTGCACCTTCACAGTTGCAACAAAACTCACTCCTTTTTTGTGGTAAGGCATTCAGTGTGGAAAGGGTATGTATATGTTTTCTCTCTTTTCACCCTCTGATATAAAATACTACTGCAAAAAATATTCCAAACTTTTCCAAAGGACTTTTGCTGCAGAAAGCACTAGTACAAAGAGTTCTTTGTTTGACAGGAGTATCCAAACCTGTGGTAAACTCTTGCTCATTTTTCCCCCCTCCCCAGACAGGTGCCATGAAGCTCTTTGACATTTGTAGAGCAGATGGGATGCCATTTTACTGTTGTATCTAAATGACAGAACCTTACTAACTCTCTCCATGCACCCTGCCTCAGAAAATGTGGACTGGTGGAGTCTCAGAGAGCGCTTTTTCCTCACCAGCAGCTTAACTCACTCACTGCTGGGTGAATAACTTGAGAGAGATAACTTGCTAACTGGCCTATGAAGCCTCTTCGAAATTCATAACCCAGGGAAATTATTTCTTGCTGATGAATTTGCCATTTTGGCTGTTTTTTCACTTGCTGTTGACTTGGCTACCATACATTGTATTACGTATATCTGCAGCCACAGATGTTATCATGGGCATATATTTTAGTGAAAAGAGCAGTGTTGTCTGCCTATGCAGTCACATAATGACATATGTAATTGAATATGTGTAGAACACATGAAGATGTCTGTGAAATACTATTTCTGGGATGCATGAATGTCTCTCCACGCCTCCTCCCTTTTTCAGGCTCCCAAAGGAGGGGTTTTGTGAATGTCCAGTTTGGGGATTTCAGACATGGTGAGGGTCTGATTTCCAAAAGGCTGGTGCCTATGAAGGTCTCAGAGAAGAATGTAACTGTCCCAATGATTTCTGCTAATCTTGCCATGCCACCATCATACTAAGTTCTTGCACATACATCTGTCACATATGAAAAACACAGAATAACTGTTTTGAGTGTAACTTCTGCTAAAGGCTGTACAATCCTTGTCGGGTCTGATTTACACAAGAAAGCTACATATGCAATGTGCTTCATCATTTGAATCCCAATAGACACGTATGTTTCCCCAGAAATTACTTCTTTGAAGAAAGCTGGCAATGATTTCACTTTTTGAAAGGTAGCTAGACTGTATTTTATGGTGAATGCCATTGGATATGACCAAGAAGGGCAGGAATACCCAAACAAATATTTAATGCATTTCATTTGTGGTATAAATGATCTAACAAACCCCTTGCCCTCGAGCAGCTGTAATTGTTAGGATTATTCTTATGAAGTGGATGGAGTTTGAGATTCTTGGCTCCCTTGTGCAGCAGCCTGTCCCTCTGGCAACTGTCATCCTCAGTTGTATCAGTTACATGCTGCCACAGCCACTCAAACATCTTGTACAAATGTTAATATTAAAAGCAGGCCAGGTGGTAGGAAACTCTGGGATAGAACTTCAGGTCACTACCAAAATCACAGGATTTACAAATAACCTGTGCAAAAATTCTCCCGTTCTCCAGGTTTCAATAGTGGTTTCTGTGGCACTGGCATACAAAGCATTTAAATGCCCTTTGTGGTGTCCTTGGTACCTGCAAGCTCTAATTCTAACTTGTGGCATTGTATGTTGCCCTTTTGGCATGAATTCCATTCAGATATTCTTTTTGAATAAATACTGACTGCTTTACGGAGGACTTTGACAGTCTGGTTTTAAAGAATTAAAACACAAAAAAGTATTAAAAAAAAATACTGGAAAGATTTTTAAGACATTATTTAGCCAACCCCAAGCCCCAGTGCAGAATCATTTGTACCAAAATAATTGGATATTGGGAGGCTTTCAAGAACAGGTTAGACAGTGATGAAGGCACTACACTGACTGCAGGCAATCAATTCCACCACTTTTATGAACCTTGCAGTTAGAAAGCTTTTTCTAGTGTTTAACCCCAAATCACCCCTGCTGCAATTAAACCTGTTCATTCTTGCCCTATCCCCAGAAGATAAAGAATTTTATTTTTCTTAGTGAAGAAAAGCTTTTACATATTTTAAAATTCTTATCCTATTCTCTGGCAATCTTCTTTTGTCTTAGATAATGCATCGTCACACTTTCAATCTCTGCACATAAACATCTCATTCATGTAGTTGCCTGCTACATTTCTTCCCATTAGTCAATGTCTGTCTTGAGATCTAGGGCATGTTGGTAAGCAGTGTATAGATTACTACATCTTGCATGTGGTTGTGTATCCTACTGGTTGTACTGGGTATGTCCTACTATGAAACTTGCTGCTCTGCACTAAGATGACTTGTTTGATTCATGTTCAGTAGTTATTTTCAAGCTCTCTGAGCTTTCTGTCATCTGTAAATTCAGTGCGCTTATTCTCTATTCCACCAGCGAAACTGTTAATTAAAATATTGAACAGATCCCTGCAAAACTCCACTCAATATATTCTTTCATTTTGGCCGCCAACCACTGAAAACTAATCTCTGAAAGTGTTTTTTTCAACCAGTTGTGTACCACTTTATAATGGTATCAGCTGACTGTGTTGAATAAGGTGGAAACCTTATTAAATTCAGTATGTATTCCATCTGCTGCTACTTCTTATCCAGTAGCAATTATCCTCCAAGGAAGGAAATTAGATTGATTTGACACAATTGGTTCTTGAAAAATCTATTTGGCTGTTTTAAACTCTTACAGGATGATAGGGTGGAAAAATAAATGTTATATACTTTCTGTGTATCTTTCCAGCCCCATGCTCGCACTCCCTTAGCCTTCTTGAACTCTCCTCTCTACAAGTCCTCATTTGTAATTACCATGGTGCAGGAGTGAGAACAAGGGATGGAGGCAGCTGTTATTATTACTGCCAAAACCTTTGTATCTTAAAGCCAAGCCTGGGCATTCTTGGATGAACTTGTTTGAAACTACCAGGCACACTAAGTAGCCTCTAATACTGTTTAGCCCTTTGACACTGACATGAATTGTCTGTCATATGGGGAGCCTGTTACAGTCATTTCTCATACATCCATATAAAATCAATTCAGCTATTTAACCTCTTTTACCTAAATATATATATACACACACGCTCCTTCGGGAAATAGCTAAAATATTTTAAATTTTTTTATCCCTTGCCAAAACCTTTGGCTGCATTTGAACTTGTTAGAGACCAGGATAATATCGTGCATGTTTGGGGGTGCCATGAACAGCTAGGTCCTGTGAGTTCCTTTCTGGTTGCAGATAAACATGAGCATTAGCTGGACAAGTACAGGCAATAGAAGGCATAAGTTTAACTCGTGTTTGATACACTGAAAGCTGCTTTAAGTAACTACCCAAGAGAACAATTGTATTTCCTTTCTAACATTAGAAGTGCATGTCTGTTAGTATCATGTTACCTGGAAAATGCTAAGAGATAAAAGGGTATCACGACATTTGGAGTATGCTTTTAGGAGGTAAGGAATCTGTCTTTCTGACAAGTCAAAACACAGTCTTTTCTTAGCTCTGTCTGCTCATTCTGTTCACATATACAAATATAATACCAAATTATAATAAACAATAAATATAATAATTATATTTATCTCCAGGAGTTTTTAATTTCTATATAAAAACTGAAAGCTGGTGAGTAATGAAAATCATCTAATTGAGGCCTAATACCTTTCTGGCATCTTACCGCATGCTTATGTATTCCCTAAATGCCACATGTGTAACCATGAGGAACCTAAGGGCCACATAGGCTTTTCACACTTAGGCAATTGCCCAGATAGCATACCCCTTAGAATTATCCATTAAAAACACACAAAAATAATTCATGTAGCTGCAAGCCACATGAAATGAAGCCATGGATTGTATCTAGCCCAGAGCCTTGTGGGCTCACCACTTACCCCTGCTGCTGCCTCCTCAGTGGTGGAGATGGCAGATGATATAAAGTGATTCCGGAAGGTCACCTGCCTTGCCCCCAAGATACAGAGTTACTGCTGCTATTTATCATATTCCCTTCATATTTTTGCATATAAATATAGCAAATCTATTTCGTTCCTTTTAGTCCACTTTCACATATTTTGTCCTCAGTGACATAGTGATGACTTCTGAAATGACCAGAGCCTCATTTGTATACACAAATAATGTCATCGTTTTAGGAGCCAATATTTCAGGGCTTAAAAACACATACATTTATCTCATTGCCCTGAGTTACACCCTCTTGAGCTTTCTTCAGCAATCTGACTTTCCCCTTGGTGTTTACACACCCTTCATGCTTTCAGATAATCACTGCATCCTTTCCAGTCCCTTTAACCTTCATCTAGCTAAGCAACAGTTGTTTGTTTAAATTTGTTCTCATAAATCACATCTTCCCACAGAAGTCAAAAGGAATGGCTGATGTACTTCTGGGATCAAGTGCATGAGTAACTTTCAAAAACCCAGATCTCAATTACTTTTTATTAGGCATATGTTGCTACAGGATACACTTGTACTGAAGAAGTGTATTTGGCCATTTTCAAAATTGCCTAATTATTAAATCCTTGCAAATGAAGACTCTTTTTTTCTAAGAACTAGACATACCAGCCTACTCTACATATACTTAAACAAGATGACTTCCTTGTAAAACTTCATCAACATGGAGCCAACGCAGTTAGCTCATTGCCCTTGGGGGCTGTTGTATCATCATTGATGCAGTTGGTTGAGTTGTGGAGGGTAAATTCTTCCCACTCACGCCACCACAGTCACAATAATCCTTCTGTTCACTAACTTCCCAAAATATTTATTGAGAGAATAGCTTGCAGGTATGTTTTCAGCAATGCTTAAGCCTGTTTTCACTTGTCTCTCTTGCTTGCCTTTTTCTTTTTTTTTTTTCTTTAATAAATTACATTTTGGGAGTAGGTTGGCCAGTGCTTAAAAGCTGGAGTTTCAGACAGACAGCTTCTCCTCACTTTAATTACTTTGACAGGCACTTCTGCTTTCCAGCTGAGTTTGCCCTAACTGGAAGCAGCTGCTCTTTGGAATTACTCCCCCTCCTCACTGTGTTACAGAAGTAGTGTCTAGTGCCCCTTTAATGAATTTATGGACGTAAAATGCACAGTTCCAGGTCTTCAGGTGCGCCTGGCTGCAAAGCAATGTTTCTCTTCTTTCTCTATTACTTAATGAAGTTTTATGAAGTGAAACATGTCATTAGCAATATAGGGAGAATGAAATGTAAGATTGGATATGATTCTCCACTTCCTTGTTAACTCTTGTAAGTGTAGAGCAGGCTTTAATATATTTTCCCATGCCAATTTGAAACTGATTTGAGAAAATCTTGAATGATTGTACAGCTTGCAGGGTAGTAGTGAAGAGTAAGGTTTCTCCAGAAGAGCACAGGCTCTGTGAATCAAGCTCATGCCTGTGTTTACAGCCACAGCTGAAATGAACACTTGTCATCTTGACTACATTGCCCCCATCTTGCGAATACTCCTGACTTCATCACAAGCTTGATGATTTATTTAACATCCTGCCACCTGGAGCCAAGTGATGTAAAAAATCTCAATTTGCTGCTGTTTTTTTAATAGTGGAAAAGTAAATTCTGGCTTTTATTTTCCAATGGAAGTATGAAAATGTGACCTAAGTGCACCCTGATGACTCAGACAATTGAAGATGAAGCACTCCAAAAGTCTTGCTTTAAAAATTCCATTATATTTAAATGCAAGTGTAATTTTCAGGTGCCTGACATCTGTGAGTTTTGAACACTTATCATTACAGCAGAAATTGCAACACCACGTGTAACACAACTGCTTGCCTACTGCTTGCTAGTCAACTGCTGTTTGTTTTTCCATAAATTATATCTTAATGTACGTGTCTGGGCTCGCTGGGTGGTGCACGGGTCAGCTAACCCAGGGGCACAACTCTGAGAGGGGGTAGGACATGTGTTTTGGTTCGATCTGGTACTCCAGGGAGTGAGCAGGAAGTGTTTAAAAGGAAGGTAGGGCAGCTGTTTAGAAAGTAAGAGAAGGCTGGGTGCTCTGTATCCATCAGAGCCTGCTGATGAAAGCTGTTTCCAGGGATGGAGGCGAGAGGAGAAGCTCTGGCAACAGAGCAGGAGTCATCCCAGTAGAAACTGATCTGAAAGAAGAGGTTGAAGCCAGTAATTTTTTTTCAAGTGGTTGCAGTAGGGAAAATTGACCCTGGGCTGACATGATCTGCAAGCAAACATCAAATAACCACATCTGATCTATTACCTTCACCTGTGGCTAGCTGAGATCATCAGGCAGGATTCTTTGCTTGGCTTCTGCATTAAGCAGACCCACCTACTCCTTCACTAATAGTACAACTATGTGATCTGGGACACAGGCTTAAGAAGTGCAGGGTCTGAGCTTGGTACTGAATCCTTGTGGGACTGAAAGTTAGGCTTTGGTAGGGTCTGTTTGTTGCTTGTTCAGAAGGGTGGTGTATTAACTTTTAAAGAAACAGTTGAGGAAATAATCTGTGTTCTGGTATGTTTTTGGACAATATTTAATTGGCAAATTGGGGAGCGAGTGTTAGGTGGAGTGTGGAGGAAATGGCTTTTGGGTGGAAGTGGTCTGTTCTGGAAGAGAAGCTAAGCAATTCTTCCTTTCTTGTTTTCTTGCAAGTCTCTACCACTGGCATGTTTGCGTCATGTATTTTGCTGTATGTAATATTTTGCTAAGGGCAGCTCTGTATAATTTCTTATCTCTTTGTTGATAGCAAGCAGATGACTTTTTTTAAGATCTGCATTTCCATTGCTTTTGCAGTCACAATTAATGAAAGATCTTGGGTTTCTTTTCCCAGAAAGTGTTAGTTTTAGGAAAGTTATTTTCCCTTTCAAAGGGAGACGCAATAAACATCTTTTTCTGAGGTATATCCATTCTTACTTCAAAAATCTGAGCTGGTCACAAAGTGAGTAGTAATAACAGTCAGTCACACTCACAACAGTGTGAGCTTGGCCACCTCTCTTGGTGCTCCTCCCACCTTACTATAGTCAACTTAGTATGACATTTATGTCAGCGCTGAGCATCTCTGAAATACACAGCTATCACACGCTACTAAGTTGTACCTTATTTTTGGGTGGTTTTATGATGTGCTTTGGGATGAGATCATCAGACTCCTTTTCATTAGTAATTTACTAGGACTTTCAACAAAGGAATCAAAGGACGCCGCACTTGGGAAAAGGAGAGGGTGAAGTCCTATTCCCAGTTCTGAGGCTTGCTTTTTGCCTTTTCACTTCCCCAGTTCTAGAATTATTTGGGATAAGAGCAGCTAAAAGACACTGAGCTAAATAGTTCTGTCTCTGTGGATTTTGTAAGTCTCTTACAAAAAAGATTTGTATGCATCCTTTCTAGCAGATGCTTACAAAAAAAAAAAATAGAAAATTGACCGAGCTGTGAGTGACAGTGTAGAGGCTGCCCCTAGACATCCCAAAGGATGCTGAACTGTCTGAAAAATTAAGGCTTATAAAACTTTTTATGAGTTTTGTGTGCTGCAGAAAACGAATAGAAAATGAATGCTAACTAAACGCTGACAGGAGCAAAGTATCACAGCTGGCTTTGCTGTGCAGCTAGAGAAGAGGGGATGCTGAGTTTGGGTGAAGGAGGCAGAAGTAAGTAAGGTGAAGAGGGTTTGTAAAATGTGGAAACTGTCTGGACAGTGCCTGATGTTGTGGGAGACACGGATTTCTGATCTGCGAGTGGTTTTGGAGTGGCATGCTGTGCACCCAAGCAGGATCGTGGCTGTGGTGTCCCTAGGGATGTGTGGTCCTCACCAGTCACACTCTGGCTGCCGGAGCCCCTCCGCTGGCTGAGCTAGTGCTGCTGCCTCCCAGTTAAGAAACCCGGTGCTGCGCTCCACGGTGGGGAGGGGAACTGGGCAGGATATTAGAGGCCTTTGTGGAGCACATCTGTGGGCAGGAAGGGAGGATACAAATCTTTCCTTTCTCCTTATGAGTCAAAATGTCTCCTTCCAGAAGAGCTGTGACACTCAGTGTGTTTAGATTTCTTTCCCTTATATGATTTGTCATGCAAAATCACAGTCACCAATTTCAACTGAAGCCTGCTTAGCAGTATTTGTATGTCTACTGATCGTGGTGCTAGCCCAAAGTATTTAGACTACTGGAATGATTTTCCTGGGCATGTGTATCTCACTCCTTATCCTTTAATCTAGTAGCATAATGATATCTAGCAGAATGATGGATCGGGTGTAATGCGGAGAGCTCAGACTTTTATCAGAATAAAGCAATTCATTGTTCCTAACTGTTTTCTCCTGATAGAATTAAACAGACTTAACTCCATCTGGTTCGTGTTGGGCATATTAGTGTACTGCTGTGATGTGATACCCTAGTCACAAGGCTGGCAATAAGACTGGGAGCTGACAGCTAAGCCTCTAAAAGAATAAATAATGATTTCTGACTGTACAGCAAAGAGTGTATGGTCTAAATACTGTCTATTTTAAAACCAGTGGATAAGTATTGTTTGCACTGCTTTCAAAATCAGGAATACCTTCTGTAGTTATCTATGTGGCAGAGGGTACCGAAATGAGAACATTTTAGGAACATGTAGCACTTTGATGTGCAAATGCACATGATAGAGCCAGTGCTCTCTTATAGTTTATGCTTGTATGTACTAATAGTGTCTGAGAAGGAGCATCAGCCTATTTGGCAGAAAGAGCTGATGTTCCCCATCCTGCCCCACACTAGAGGCTTTCTGGAGCAATCACTGGCATTTCTGCTTTCTGCTGGAGAGCAGCTACTAGCTCCTTTGGCTGATATGGGTGATGCAGAGGTTCCCACTCTGAGGGACCCCGCTACCAGAAATAATAATTGTACTTAAATAATTCTTAAGGAAAACACTTTAAAAATGAAGTAACACATGAGATTTAAAAGACATTATGTTTTAGAAGGACTTTTTTTTAAAAAAAAAAAAGGTAGTGAGGACAATGATCCAAGGTGGATCGTGACAAGTTGATGGGGTGGAGCTTGCAGCTGGGAAGGATTGCAGTTCCAATCAAGGGCTGTGATGTGAAACTGCGTATTTCAGTTTGATGACCCCCACCAAGGGGAAGGAGGGAGAGAGCTGAAAGGAGATACAATCACTGCTAATAGTGTGTTACATTGTTATTTGCTTGTGCTAAGAGTTTTAGAGCTTTTGTGGGTCCCTTGTTGGGGCTAACTGGAATTTTTATTTCTCCCTTCCCCTGCACCCTCGGTGCATACAATGGCTTGCTTATTTATTTCTCTGAAGCTTTGATGTTCCGATTTAGACTTGATATACTGGGCAGGGTGCTTGTTAGCGATGTTGAGAAACCTCATGCGTTTTGTTCATGCATGCAGAGTTAATTGCTAGGCCTCTGAGCAGGAAGCCATTTCCCTCAGGTCATCTATCAGGAACCCATGATGTTTGGTGTCCATTACACCGTGGGACATGATCCACTTTCTAAGGCAACCCGATCTCTCCTAGTCTCGTGCAAGTAGTTTAAAACTGATATCAAAGTGCTCGGTGGTGTTTGTGGTATAGATTTCTTGGATTAAATGCCTTTTAAAAGGTTGCCAGCCATTGTGATAGCCTGTTTCTGATGGTGCATGTCATCTTTTCCATTTATTCTGGTGCATATTTCAATTTTTTGCTATTAAATGCTTTGTCAAAACTATCATATCACTTTTGTGTGACACTGTGGTGAGATGATACACGCTACTTTGGGACAGAAAGATTGTCATCTTTTATCTTAATGATCATAGGTTTGCATTTCAGGTTTGTGTTTTTCACAGAGAAAGAGTTTGGCCTGGTGAAGGCAATCTCCCTAAACCCTCAGTAAAGAGAGGAGGATGAGGTTTTCTATGGCCACCTTAACCTGGAGCTGGGATCCTGCTCAGAGTATCCCTCTAGAAAAAAAGCCTGTCTGTCTGAAATACAGAAGAGTACTTTCCAGGTTGGTTAATCTTGCTTGATGTGTAGATGTGGGAAACTTACTAACTGCACGCCCACGTGTAGCTGATGGTGTGATAGGAAGATACACTCACATGCCCAGTGCATCTGCCATCTGAGCGAAACTAGATTCACCACATGTGTTGATCATTTCCATCCCCTGTGTAGGGATTTGCAGGAGAACAACCACCACAGGGAGCTTTGTAGCTGCTTTGTGGTGGGACTTTCCGTCCAGAGTGTACTGAGAGGTGTACGCGAGAGCAGCTGTGAGCCCATGCACTGTGGGTGCGAGACACCAGGGAATCGTGTCAGGATTGCTTCCCTGCTGCCTAGTGCTGCCCTGCAGTGCGCAGTGACCATTTTCCAAGTTTTCCAAATGTTAAGTGTTTGGTCAGACCCTCCTGTGAGATGTCCCAAAAATTTTAGAAAATTGACCAGATCTGTTTCTCCCCAGTAGCATACAGAGGTCCAGCACAACGTGCTTCTAGATCATGGTCTCTTGAGTTATGGTCTAGACAGCTACAGAAAAAAATTCAAACAAACTGTTTTCTAACTTGCTAAATTTCAATTACTTTTAATTCTGTAGTAGCAGTTGTACCCAAACCAAATACTGCAGTCATAACTTCAAAACTGTTCTTGTTTTGAACATCTACTTGTTCTAAAACTTCCCTACTCCTGTTGCAGCTGGCTTTTGTGAAATGCTCTTGCGATTTATTACTGCAGGACATTGGCATCATTAAAATAGAGGAACTGCTGTGATATCTGGGAGCTGGGTCTATTTCAGAGAAAGAGAGCAGGGACTATTTTAGCATATCATTGAATGTCTTGAAAATAGCATCTTGTGAATGTCTGAAGATGAATAGATACTGTAATTTCAAGACCATAGAAGATGATAGCTATTGTAAACTGCCATGGATTTGTTGCAATTCTCTCATGTCAATTTGTTTCTTAAAGCAACTGCTCCTGGAGTCAATGACTTCGCAAGGTTTTGTGGGGTTTTTTTTTTCCTAACCTCCCCTTTTTAAAGTCAAAGGCTTTGTGTTTCAGATTAAATTTAAAGTCAGCTGGCTGAGGGGAAGGCTGCCACAGCCATGCATCACGCTCCTCTGAAAGTTGCTGCCCCATAAAAAGGATGACATCATGACTCAGGAAGCAGCTTTTGGACCACCACAATTTATAATCTAGCTTCTGTTACCTGTTGAAAAGTGCAGATATTCAGGACCTGCTTCTCCAAGTAGTGTAGTCATCATTGCACAGGGGCAATGACCTCCATCGGCAGGGAGGGGCAGGGCAAGTGGGAGTGCTGCCCATTGCACCTATTTGATCTTAATCTACTGCTGCCCGAGTCAGAACAATGAGGGGGGGGTTAGAATTTGTGCTGCAGAGTCGTCGAGGTTTTTTTAAAGATACGCCTCCAAACTATAAAAAAAGACAATGTACAGAAGACTGTGGACAAGAAGAGCCCAGAATACTTAAATCATGAGATCAACAGTGTGCCTTGTTCAGATATTTTGAAAGTAGGTTGACATTGCTGTCCTAAGTGGTGCAATGTGGATTTCAGAGGGTCACTGAGTAAATTACCCCCGACTAATTAAACCAGTTTTGAGTTATGCAAGCTGTCGCGGAGTACCAGAAGACTTCACTGGCACACCTTTATCCTCATACTTCATAGGCTTATAGTCGCGTACAATTTAAAAGTAAATTAGTAAAGATTTTATACCTGGTTTGGGCCTTTCATAATTTCTCATCACTCGTTAATAATTGTGATGCATTATATAGTGTGTATCCTACATGTGCATTCTAAAGAAGGGTCAGTAGAAACTGTGTATATTTCTACACCATCAGTGTTTTCTTTGCCACATTCTCACAGCATGATTCTCTTTAGTTTTTCCATCTGTGTCCCCCACCTCCTTTTCTCTGTTCTGCTTGTGCTATTCACAAGAGCTGCAGTAACCCAGTGCTTAGAAAGGTCTCATCCATTTCTTTGCATACCAGTTGCTGAGAAAGGAAGCATTTTCAGCAGCTTTTCTCTCTGGTGCTAGCCTACAAAGTAAAATAACCAATCTTGGGACAATCTCCTGCTTTGAGGACAGAGAGCATTGCTAGGAACATGGAGAGAAGATGAGGAGCGCAGTCACCCCGCTTCTGCTCTATGATTTCTACAGAAACTATTTTTAGCCCAGTTAGCAAATGGTTATCATTTGTTGCTCCAGCCCTCCCAGGCTGCTGGTGCCATGCAATCGGTTGGAGTCTGGTCAGCTGTGGGGAGTCGGGAGCCCCTGGGGCTGAACAGGGGGGACAGCGGGGGTGGTGGAGCACAGGTGCCTGGCCCTGGCTTGTGTTTGGGTGGTGCGAGGCACATAACACCCAGCCTGGCAGCAAGGGGGGCTGGTGGGGTGCTGGACAAGCTACTGCCGCTCCAAGATGTCAGCTCTTAAAATGATTGGCCAGTGCATGACAGCTGCGTATTGTTAAATACATCACTTCTTACCCCCACCCTGTGCAGACAGGTGCTTCTGAGAAACACCACCTTCAAACAGCAGCTTTTCAAGATGCAGCTAACGCTTCAGAGCTCAGGGATGAGCACCAGGAGCGAAGGACTTTCTTGCTGCCGGGTCCAGCAGCAGCGAGGTGGTGGGCAGGCCTTTGGGTGCCTCCTGCACCAAAGTGGATGAAGGACATCCACTGCTCGGCTGCTGTTACTTGACGTACCTTCCCCGACAGGCGTGCCCGTGTGTGCGGGCACCGTTGTTTCCCGTAAGGATGCAGGAGCACCCCTACTGCTGCCTGTAATTAGTGATTATTTAATTTCATGGGGTGGGGGGCTTGTAATGGGAATCGGGAGGCATAGATGGGGGCAGCGCTTCCCGAGGAGAGCTCTGCCTTTTGCGGGGTGGCCGGTGGCAGATATCCCCTCGGGAGAGCGGTGCGGTCCCGGTACTTGCACCAGGAACAGAACCTGCCGGGCGCCTCTCCCCGCGCCGGCCGTGTCGGGGGGCGGCGCAGGCCGTACCCCGGGCAACCTGCCCGCGGCGTTAAGGAGCCGCCATCGCCTTTGCCGCCGGAGCTCCCGGCCCCCACGTGAGGCGGGGGCAGCCCGGTCAGCAGCGACCCGTCCCGCGGCGCCGGGTGTCGGGGCGGGGGAGGCGACCGGGACCCCGCCGGGGCGGTGCCGGGGCCCTTTGTTGCCGCCCCGGGGCGGCCACGTGCGCCGGGCGAGTCCACGGGCAGGCGGGGGGCGCGGGGCAGGCCGGCGGCGGGGGGGAGGGGCTTTGCCGCCAGCCGGGTGGGCTCCCCCGCCGCGCCGCAGTGGCACCGCCGGCCGCGCCGTCGCCGGGCCGAAAGTTTGCGGGGCGGCGGCGGGACGGCCCGCGGTGTCCCGGGGCGGGCCGGGGCAGGGGAGGCATGGCGCGGCGGGGCGGGCCGGCGGCGGCGGGCAGCCGTCGGTGAGCCGGAGGCCGGGCCGGGGCATGGAGGGCGAGCGGGCGGCCGGCCCCGCCGCCCCGGCGGAGAGCGGCACGTCGGAGGTGTTCGCCCAGCTGTGGGCTGACGTGATGGGCATCCTGGTGAGTGGGGCCGGGAGCGGGGGGGGGACCCGCCGTGGGACGGGGCGGGCTGCGGAGCGCTGCGTCCCCCCGGCGCGGGGGCTGCGGGCGGCAGAGCCCTCGCCGCGTCCCCCCGGCACCTGCCGCGGAGTGCGGCCGAGTGGGGGAGCGCCTTGGCCGCGCGGGCCCCGCACCCCAGGGACGGGAATTCCACGGGCAGACCCCCGTGTGGTACCAGTGGCCGCTTCGTCGCGGTTTTGGAGTAAAAGTTTCCTCGGCTGTCACTGCCGGGCCGGGGCGGAGCGGCCCCTGCGCCCCTTGGCGCGCCCGGGAGTGCCGGCGGAGGCTGGTCAGCGGGCGCTTTGTTCCCCGGCGCTCCGACCCGGGGGGGTCGGTGAAATTCGGGCGAGGGGTTGGTTTGTCGCCGCCTTTGCGTTCCACGCGCGTGTTGCGGCGTCCCCGCGGCGGGCGCGGGCGGGGGCTTGCGCGTGGGGGGCGCCGTCTGCGCGCGGGGCCCCGGGGGCCGCCCGTCCCGCGGCTGCACCGGGGGCTGCTGCGCCCCGTCGGGATTTCGGGAAGCGAGTTGTTGGGTTACCGGCGGCGGAGCCGCTGCGCCGGTGATCGGCCGAGGGGGGACTAATCCTCGTAGTTCGCTGGGCACAAACAAAAGAGATGGCCCCGGTAACCGGGGCACGGGGAGTTGGGTTCGGTGGGCACGTAGCGTGCCGGCAGGGCGGGCTGGGTGGCAAGCAGTGAAAATACAGGAAGAGTCAACTCTTTATTTCTACTTGCAACGAGAGAATAATATTTACTTTAGGTGCAAGATGATAATTACCGCGGAGGACTGCCACTCAGCAAAAAAACAAATACTGATGTTACATACCTACCGCAGCTGGCGGTTTTCCAGTGGGACAGGAATGTGGTGATCAACAGCAGAGTGCCTGTGTGTTCATTTTAAAAGCAAATGAATAGGCTTGATGCACATTAATTTTTGTTAACATTTGACCGGCAAACATTGAAGAATATTATGAGAAATACTTTTTTGAAAACTGCTGTGAAATGTAATGAATGGTAAATCCTTGGGATCTAATTCAGAAGGGTTATAGAATTGAACAGAGAATGTAATTAGCATTTTACGCTGCAGTTTTTTCTTTTTTCCTTTTCACATGGACGTTATTGTTAATATTCAAAATAACATTAAAAGCCCGCCTCGTGCCTTTTCTTCATAGAAATTCTCTGTTGACATGGCATTCAGCTTAATAGCACCCGGCTGCGTACACTCTTTCACTGTTCATGATTTTAATCTAAGAATGCAAGCGGAGTCAGTTCTGCCAGTTTGTAGGGAGCACACACTTGGTACTTTATGAACAGTCTCTTTCTTTTTCTGGCAGGTTTCAGTGCTGCATTTAGTAAGAGCAAAGTGCTATTGGATGCCTGGGAAGGAGTGTTTGAGGAGGCCAAACCAACAGCCTAGCATGCTGGAGCTCAGTGCAGAAAAAGATCTGATTCTTACACAACTAATACTTTGAATAGGTTTCTTCTGGCTGTATGAGCTAGTTTCCCATCCTGGGAAAATGGATGGAATTTGTTTTCTAATAAAGCAAAGCTAAAGTCATTTGTCTTAGAGTTGGTCTGCTTTACAGGAAGGAATCATCTTGTAACTATGAAGTTGCCGGTTTATAATGGTTGCAAACATCAGCCAGCACTTTTACCTTTTCTTACTGCAGTGTTTTGTGTTGCAACACAGTTACAAATATGGAAAGATAACCCTTATGTTGGGTCTCAAGTAGTAACTTACCTGGGGGAAGACAGAAGTTCTCACTGCAAGCTGTTAGCTTTCTTCAGATTTAGGTTTTTAAAGAGTTTGTAGTCTTTGTGGCTGCAGAATATGTCTCAACGTGAACCGTGTATAAACTTAGTGCTCTGTCCTTGTCTGAAGGTGAGGAAGAGGTAGATCCAGTGCCTTTTTCACTGCTTGTCTTTGTGGTACACAGAGCTTTGTCCCTTTCAAATGTGTGCTGTGAAAGGCAAATGGTGAACTGGATTTGTGGCTTCCAAATGGAAGTTTGTAGAGGTCGGTCTTGGTTCGTGGGACCATAACAGAGGCCTGCATAGCTGGTTTGCTGCTTTCATGTTGTCAAGTGAGAGTATGGGTCTTAAATTCCTGGAACTTGCAATAATTCATGATCCAAAATGTCTAGGGAGCGCAGTGGTGGATGCTGTAGTTATTCACTGGGAATGGCTCTATGAACCAAGAAGATGGTGCAGTGGCGGGCTCGCTAGGTTGGTCCTGCAATAGCTTGAAAGCTACCAAAGGAATGCGCTAGCAGAGGGGGAAGAGGCAGGACAGAGGAGCCAGGATCTTGGGAGGGGAAAACTGTAATGAAATGAGGAAGGAAGGTGATCATCAAAAGTTCGTTGATCAAATGAGAAAATTGCATTCTTGAGCAATGATCATAGGCTGATGCAGTTTAGAAAGGACCTCAGGCGGCATCTAGCCCAACCTTGAGCTGAAGCAGGGAGAGCTCTGAGGCCAGGTGAGGTTGCTTGGGGCTTTATCCAGTTGGGTCTTGAAAACCTCCAGGGACAGAAACTGTACAATTTCTCTGTGCAGCCTGTTCCACCGCTTCGCTGACCTTATGGTGGAAAAGGTGTTCCTTGTAAAAATGATGAAATGCCTGATTCTGCTCTCCTGATCTTAAGGTGTTACGGCAGTGGGGAGGAGGAAGAGGTGTCACCTTCCTTCCACTGGTCCAGCTGGAAGCCTTGTGGGGCATGGTGGTGTCTGCTCTAGGTGCTGGTTTGGGAGGAGAGGCTAAGGAAATCAGCCCAGCTGGTATTTGGTACTGCACTTACTTAAAATACAAACTGAGCCCCTCTCATTCAGTGGATAAATATATTTAATCGTTTGTGTACATTTGGTTAGGTTCCTTAAAACAGGACCTCGTTAGCAGGAACCTGTGATGGCAGATCCCAGGTCTGGAGGGGAAGCTATACTTTTCAAGTGCTGCTTGTAAGCAGCATATTTTATGGACTTTGAAGTCACATAATAACTCTATTTGACAAATATTGAGCATATTTGCAGCTGTACTGGGATTTTGCTGAAGTAAATGCGACTTTTCCCTATTGTGCTTATTCTAGTGAAATATTCCATAGGTGCAGCTATGGTATAAGCACCTCAAAGCTATTTGTGCTGTTAGTGGAGCTCACTAGATAACATAATTATACTTAAAATCTTCTGCTTAGTCCATAGCAAGCCCATGTTGGAACGTACTGGTTAATTATAATCTGCAGCGTCTCAAGGCAACGATGGATGGTGAAAATGTATTAAGGTTTTAGAGAGAGATTGCAGAAGGTGGATCATGAGTTGTAATGTAGAAATTCTCTGCGTCCTCCAAACCCCACACCATAAAAAGAGTTATTTTTGGCATAGAATCACGTATTGATGTAGTGATAGTGAACTCTTTGTTGCCGAGTCTGAAGGTTTGTTTGTGATCAGATCTGAGAAGAAATCATAACGCAAAATGAAAATTGTAAACTTTATTCTTTTAAAGATGTGTTTTCAAAACATGGGCTATTGACCTTAGTGCAGGGAAGACACTCCAGTGTCTGTCTTGTTTACGGGATGTTCTTCCTCCTCATATATCATAGCTGGAATAGGTATCTGGGTCAGATCCTGACATTAATGAAATCACTGGCAAAACTCTGATCAGTTTTGATGGAACAGGGATTTCACTGAAGATGTCAGTTTGTGTGAGGAGTTGTTGTCCTCAATGGCCAAGATGCAAAAGGTACAGAGGAACTTGCAAGAGATGCAATGAAATTAGAAGTCTTTTCAGCTTTTTATTTCAAAATGATAGCTGTTTTCTTCTTTCAAACTATTGAATCAGTTAAAAGAGCTGAAAAAAAAAGAAATTTTTTTTTTTATAATTTTTTGCAGTTATGCTAAGAGAAAACCAGTGCTTTCCCACCATCTGCTGTTAGCTAAGGAGAACAGAGTATTTTGAGGACAATAAAGCTTACATGGGTTTGTACTGGGAGCCCTAGTATTTACATATATAATCTATCTTGCTCTCCATGTTTCAGTGACTATTTGAATTTCTTATCAAAGTAACAAAGAAACAAACCAAAAGAGAGAAAGATGCTAGCTGATAATACTACTGTGATAACATGTAATTACATACTGGTTAACATACTTTGGGGAGAGGAATTTGATATTAAGCCAGGGAGCGTGGATATCTGGAGAGATCGGGGAAGTAGATCCCCAACCGATAAAAGCAGTCGGAAGACTGCCAGGAGGAGTTGAGGCAGCTCACACCAGCTGCAGATTTCTCGCAGGATTGCTGTTCAATCATTGTTAGTTCACTGTGACCTCCCATGGAAATCTCTCTACTCCACTGCTCTCCCAGTGTCTTTTTTGGGGACTCAGTTTCTCTGGTGTTTGCTTGGCACCGAGACGCCACTCTGGCTGAAGTCGTTGGTGCTCAGCATGGCTCTATGGAAAACCGCAGGCAACAGAGTAGCTGCTCCAGGTAAAATGTGCTTTTGAAAATGCAATATACTTTTTCTGATTTTTATTGACAAGTTGGCAAAATTGCTGTGGCGCTATGTAACTAGCTCTAAAAGCACTTGGGGACATTCTGATTCAAAACATTCTTGTTTCATCTTCTATTTTAGAGTGCATTTTTAAAGCATGTCCCAGTTGCAACAGTAAGGATAAACCTAGAAGGCCTGGTCTCTGCTGTTCAAAGCAGCAGGTATTGTTTTTTCTGTTTTACAACACCACGGAGTATATTTTGCTTTCAAATAAAGAAACCAAGATGGAGAGCGACTGACTGTCAGTTTAGGTGTCAGATTTAATTTTATATTTTAAACTTAACCTGTTGCATCTCCTTTCCCTCTTGTCTCCACGCAGTGTTATACCTATCCATGCTAATCCCTTTATGAGGAAAGACAGCTCATCGAGATAACCTTTGGTCTAGGCTTTTTCTTGCACGTCAGGTCACATAAAACAGATGTCTCCATCAGAGAGTTTAGTCCACACAAGACACTACTTGGTCAGGAATGATGAGAGGTTTTGGTTCTGGTGCTCTCTTCATTCTTTCTTGAAAGCAAATTCTGGGTTTTCCTGGCCTTTGATTTGCAGAGGAAAAAGCAGAGAAGATTTTTATATACCTGTTCTTTGTGTGCTGTGAACTGCTGTTTACTAGATAATAAGTATAAATTTAAGATGAATCTTGGTGATAGAATTTTATTTTCTAGTGTGTTGCTGGTTTGCTGTGAATACCAGCTCCAATATCAATATTTGGGAATATTCCTTTTCCTCATATTTTTTCACATTTTGGAAGTCAATTAACAAAGCTCTCTCTGTCTTTTAAGAGCAGTGGAATACCAGATTGCCAGAATTTGCCTGTAATGATGCCTCCTTCCTTTTGTGGATATGAAAAAATTCCAGTCTCTAAACAGAAAGAATATGTGAAAATCAGTGCGGAAAGTGAAAAACTGTTGCACATGCAGGATAATGAGCGCTTAAAGGAATTTTATTGTGTGGACAATGTGTTATGCTACACATGCTGGTTACCATTTTCTGTAGTCAGGTGAAAGCCTCTTATTTTTAGTGTACCTGGGAACAAATGACATTTTACAGAACTAGATAATGATTAACTTATTCTGATGCTGTCCAGAAATCAATGTAAATTAGCACTGATTGCATGAGATGCTGTGCAAGCAGAGGAGCAGAGGGGTTAAGCTGCGTGAGCTGAGTGGAGGGTCCAGGATGTGACAGAGTGGGGTCACTGTTGGAAGCGGCTGAGAGATGGACTAAACGGGCAGTGCCCTGGGCAAGGGACTTTGAGTCAGAGGGGAGAAAGGATTTCCCTCTCCTTCCATACCCTGGGTGAACTGCTTCAGCATTGGTCTGGGCTTGGCTCCTTCAGGGCTTTTTTCCCTCCAGAAGGGGCATGGTGGAGGAGAAGATGTTGGTGCGCCCAGCCCTGCTGACTGTGCTTTGCCATGTCTCCCTCTGTCATTTGGAGCCGTGGGTGGTAGCTTTTCCTTCATGCAGCAGCAGAGCAGCTTTCTCCTTTTCCACTTACCCCGTTGTCACAGTATTAATGGTTGTAGAGCAGTCATTGTGCTTGGACTTTAGGAGGTCCAGTAACACAGGATGAATAAGAATTGCATTGTAATGTCTCTGCAAAGTGGTTTGTCACAATACCTGTTTTAATATAAAGTGCTGCTAATAATTTTCCTCTTTGCAATTACATGATGTAGACGGTGATTAATGAACCTGCTGCTTTGTCTGTTGCCATTACTGGCAGTGGGAGGAAGAGGAAGATAGTTGTTGTGACTTTGGGAATGCTGAGGTGGCTTTGCAAGAATTTAGTTCGAGATTTTTCATGAGGAAATGAACAAGGAGGAGGAACTGGGTTTAATATATGCAAGTCTGTAAAAGTTAAGTTTCTACTATAAAAGCATATTCTCAATTTGCTCAATAAAAAAAAAGTAGTACATAGACACGTGTTGTGTGATTAGATGAAGAGGTATGAAGGGCTTTTATTTCTCACTGTCATTGAGAGACTTAACTGTCCCCTTGGGAAGAAAAGATTAGAACACGCTTCACTGAAACACATTTGAACCCAGGAGTTCACAACAGAGATTTCCATTATGGAAAATAACTACTCTAAAAATAACAGGTGCAGTCCCC
The DNA here is from genome assembly GCF_023634155.1 of Falco peregrinus. Taxonomy (NCBI): domain Eukaryota; kingdom Metazoa; phylum Chordata; class Aves; order Falconiformes; family Falconidae; genus Falco; species Falco peregrinus. Next base: position 47,171,765 of record NC_073727.1, on the reverse strand, counting down.
ACCACAGTAGCTGTGGTGTGGGTCAGGTGTGGGCGTGCCGGCTCTGCTTTGATCCTCTTGAGGTGAGGGCAACATTTTTCCTTGCTTAAGGTAATAGCAAACCTTTCTTGTCTACTGCCGTGTTTTGGAACACAAAGTTACAATGTACCATTTTTATTTGAACTAAGATTAGTATAATTAAATACTTACTGGTTTAAGTTTCAGTGATACCTGGATAAGCATTTTTGAGCTAGTTTTAGAGGCACATTTCCTATGAAGAGTTTGAAATTGAGAGTGGGGATTGTATAACCTATCTGGAAGACAGTTTTAGGCAGGAAAATTAAATGGATGAGCTTGAGAGAATAATAAAACAATGATTTATAAATCATGCTTTCAGGCTTTTTTATGCAAGGTCATATGATAAATTGGAGAACTGGTTCCTAATAGCTGTGTCGTGATCTTAGTGCGATGTGGTTGGAGCATTATTGTAGGTCTGCTCTGCTACAAGCCCATTAGATTTTGCTGATTTGCCTTCCCTGTGGCCCTGCATGGACACAGGGATATGCTATTGGGATCAGTTTACATGATCAGGCCACCAGGTGGAAAAAAATATGGTGGTTGTTGTGTGCATGGGTAAACACCCACACTGAAGCTTACAGGCGTAGTAATTTCATTGTCAGGAATATAAATATATCCTTTTCTGTTTCATTATTGTCGCTGTATGATATACAGTGCTTTTTGCTCTTTGGTAACAGCATGCTACAGTTTTATATCACAGTGTTCTCCACCTTCAGTATTATTCTCTATGTGTGGGAGTGTGTGTGTAAAGGAGATTAGGCAATTATTTGGTTCAATAATAAAATACTTCAAAAGCTTTGTAGCAAACATGATGAGAGTCAATAGATGGTAGTGAAAACAGTACCGTGCTTGTTACAATATTAAATTGAGAGTACATGAGCAGTCTTTTGACTGAGAGATGCTCCTAACCCTCTCACTTGCAACTGAAGATGTGTTGTGTGGTGCTGATGGGTGTAATGGAAACAAAAGATGAAGAAAAGAACAAAAGATAAAGGGGTCTAATTTCTGCCTTGTTTACATAAAAGCTTCATGAGCCTAAGGCACAAAGTTTATTTATACTGGAACAGTGTGTGGCCTACAGGTTTTCAACAAGAAAGGAAAAAGTGACTTCTGTCATTCTTTCACAAGTTCAGATGAGTTGAGCCTCCTGGCCCTTTCAATGCCAGCACCAAGCTGACCCTGATTTTCAGAGCTTGTTTTCTGCTCGACCGTAACCCCAGTCTGATTCGATGGAGGAAAAAATGGATTTGAGAGCACTTATCATGAGAGCTCATTGCACCATGCCAGCACTGTTGAAAAGCTCTTTCAGGGAGCGTATATCTACAGGTGGACCTTGGGCAAAAACACGTGCTAGGGCTGATTGCATAGCATTACATTGCACTTCAGGAAAAAGGCATTTTAGGCTTCTAAAGTATTTTGCTTGCCTTGTGCCATAGTATATACCTCTAGAAGAAATGCGTCATTGCTGTAGGATCTGTGGGTTTTATGCACTTAGAGCTGGGGAATGTTTGGATGTTGCTGTTCTGTCTATGTTTATTATCGCTGTTTATCTGTTACAGTTATGAAACACATTCATCCTCTTTGGATTTTGTGCTTGCAGTCATCCAGCAGTAGCTTCCCGCATATTCCAACTCAGCCAAAAGGGTTATTCACACCAGAAATTTCTAGCACAATTCTAGGGATAGAGTGCAAATTGAAGATACTTATTTGCTACTGATAAATTGAGGCTCATTTCTTTTCACCATCCCTGTTAGACACATTTCATATTGTTATCAATATCACTGCATAGACTTAAATGGAGCCTTCAGTTATACAGAGTATTTTTTTAATACTTGTGACTTTTGAAGCTTTCAGTGGTTGGCCAGCTTAATGCAGTAGTTCTGAAAGCTGACGATAAATGCTTTGCATTTAAACTGAAACGTATAGTTTGTGAGAGTGAAAATAGGAAAAAAACAGTTTTATACATAAATGTGTTTGTATTCATACATAATATGCACTAGAACTTGCAGGTTGTGACTTCCACTCCGTTATTGGGCTTTTCCCACCTTAGAATTCATAAATAACCATTGTAAAACAGAAGAGTTGGGGGCAGACTGCATGTTGTATGTCAGCTGTGGTTTCTGTCTTCAAGTTTCCATCTTTGAGATTACTATTACGTTTATGCTTCAAAAACCTGATGCTTCAGAGTGTGTTGTGGGAATGTGTCATGTCTCGTACAAAAGTTGGGAAGAACAGATTTCCACATGCAACATTTTATCAGAGGGCTAATAAAGGTACTGTATTTCAAAACCAAGAAAACTGGTAAGGTGAGGAAATTGCTAGTTGAGCAAGCAATCAAAAGCTCATAGTCAACTGTCACGTTGGGGAGACCATGAAATACAGCAGTTGATGAGCAGGGATGCTAGTGCCTGTGGCACTAAGCCACGTTGGCCAGTTTCTGGTCTGTTCTTCATTGGATTTACGTGATGCTTCGCGTTAGACTGAGGAGTAATTAGGCTCAAACCAGTTATTTGCTTTTCACTGTATCTCTGACATATAAATGTTTAGGGGTTTTTTTTCAGCATAACAAACACAGTGGGTGGTCTCCACCAAAGAAGGTGTTTGTATGCCTGCTTTCCCTAAGATCACTTGCAATTTGCCACTGATTTTGATGGAAGTAAGAACAGGCTGTGTGCTGGCTGCTTATATCCCTTGAAAAATGTTGGCAGCAGAGGTAGCTCCTGGTACCGTATTGGAGGTGCACAGGCACTGATGTCCCTGTGCAGCTGAAGCACTGGTGTGGCTGCAATAGCAGGCATCTTTCTTTTTCCCCACTGGATGTGTTTCCTTAGGTCTGTCTGTTTTAGTTTCACTGGAGAAAAGGCTAAGTAAAGGCAGATTTCCTGCTAGCAGGGTATGTTTTGACTCTTCATACATGGCAGATTCTTTGGACATTTTTCTTTGTGTTTGTACATGGCATGCTTCTCTAAAGTTTCTCTGAGGTTGTGTTTTCCTTTTAGAGAAAAATGGCAAATTCCTGGTGTCTCTTATTATCCACATTTATCTGTCAGTGTTCCAGCTTGTATGTGGAAGTTCCCACCTTGCTTGCTGTGCACTGTACAAATAAAAATTGAAAGATGCATATTTTTTGTTATATTCTATTTTGTCATTGTGTCCTGTGCGTTGTTTGGAGAGGTTTGGGGGAAAGGTCTGTTTTTATGTCTTGTTTCATCAGTGGAGACTGCTCAGTTATAGGTAGTGCAAGATGGTTGTCAGTCCTTAAAAATGCTGTTTTCCTCTTCAGTTACCTTTATTTCTGAGCATTTTGCAATGAGGCATGAAATGGAGTCTAATCCTGTGTCATCCCTCTCCACTGTGATGCTGTGTTCTGTTGTGTACTTAATTGAGGAGGTATTGGGACATGTCTGCTCAGGGAGGTGTGCTGTTTCTTGCTCAACCCAGATCCAGCAATGTATTGTTTAGATTTTGTGTCTGGGAGTGAGTACATACGTGCAGATGGATGAGCTTTGTAAAACCTAAGCTTTGCATGATAGCTATCAGAGCTCAGGAAGTTAATACAGAACATAAGGTCAAGGACTTAATCAAAATACTGGCATGACATGAAGAATAGTTCCACATATGGTGTGTGTTCATACATAAATGAGAAGGGAAGGGGATGCTTCTGCATGTCCTTGTTACACGCCTAGTCATGACGAGTCTCATTGGGTTTGGTCAGTGTGGAGGCTGAGTTCCTAATTACCAGAACTGAAAGAAAAGAGAGAGGTTGGATGTTCTCAGTGTTGCTTTTTCTCTCTGATGAAACATTACTTTCTTCAAGTAATCTTTGCCAAATTACTTGTGGTTTTTAATCTTCCTCTCAAATGTACTTAGAATACAAAAGATTGTACAAATTTTCATTTTTCATCTGCCAAACCTAATTGCAACTACTGCAAAATGCTTACAGATAGTTATTTATCTTGTAAACTGCCACAAAAAAGAGAGGGGAGTGGAATAAAAAGGTATGTTAGCTCCTCTCTGTCCCTTCTGCCTTTCCTAGGTAGATCAGTGGCTGTGTGGGTTTGAACAGTTTAAAAAACAAAACAAAACAAAAAAAACCCAAACAAGCAATGAGGTTTATGAGACTCATACCTCTCTTAGGAAAATAGCTCTCATATAAAGAGGAAACAGAGGATGACCAGGGATGGAGGTGCAGTGACTCAGTATCCAGAACTGTATTTCTGTGGCTAGAAAAGTGAAAAGTGAGTCCCAGCTGAGAAGGGTAACTTGCAGCTGCTAGAAAGAGGGATTTAGGAGGATCATGTGAAAGGAAGAATTACTGCCTTCATGGCAGGAAACGGCTGGATCACGCACCGGGACCTTGGCAGGGGAAGGTCAGCACGCAGGCTGGCTTCAGAGAGGCCCAGAGGAGGTGAGGTGGCTGAACGTGTGTGGACGGGCAGGGAGCACATGGGAAGTAAATAATGGATATTTAAGCCTGGTTCAGAAATGACAGGACTCAGTTCAGGCACTGAGTAGGGATGTCAGAGAGCAAAGTAAGCCTTCGTGTCTAGTTGGTTGCACCTTGTTTTGTTTTTGCTTAAAGCCAAGTGCAGACTATAGGTGGGTAACTATTGATGTGCATATGAGTCACATCAAATTATACCATTCAGGTATTGCCAGCAGATGCTTCAGATGGGTAATTTGTAGTAGAGGGATGGTTAGCTGAAACAAGCTGAGGATGACAGCGTGATTTACTGTTTTGCTAGAGACAGTCTGATGCCCTGACTCCCTGTTCACGTGTAGCTCATTCTGAACCGACCTTCACATTTTGGGTTATACCTCTCAAGCTTTGAAGAGATCACCACATGTATGTGTTACACACAGTTAACCATTTTGTTGAGAGAGTTACACAGCAAAATCTTTGTTTCCCTTTAAGTCCTGATTCTTTATGCATGAGGCGGCTTATTTACTATACATCCTTTGATTTGAAACTGATAATGGTGCATACTGCGAAAAGTGGTGTAACATCTTCCTTTTGCTCAGAGAGCTCCCTGCTGTTTTTGTGGTGCTTCAGATGCATCCTGGTAAACAGGTTGTCCTGCCACTCTTGCTGGGTTCATGGTTTGGTGTACTCAGAGACTGTAGTCTCTTCTTTCATCTCAAAAGCTGAATCTGTGAGGAAACTCCTTCCATCCGAGTCTTTCTTCTCACGTTACAGTCACTTTTACAACTAGGTGAGGTGTTTTTCTTTGGCATGACAACTCTCCTGACAAATGGTTAGTTAGCAAGATGCTCTCCTTTTGATGTTCGTGTTGCTATGTTCGTACGCTCAAGTGAGAACTTGGCTTACTCTCCAAGTCTACAGTTTATTTATGTTTGTTGTCTTTCAACCTGTGGTTCAGGGCTTTGGGTTGATCAGAACCAGCTACTGGGTTTTGTAGAGACACACAATTTTTTGTGAGCCTTACTGACACTGGAGTTCTGCCAGCTTCTGCTTTTTATGATCTCTTTAGCTGCATGGGGCTCTTCAAATTGTTTCATGCTTCAGTTTGAGTTGCATCTCTGTGATGTGCAACACTTGACTTGAAACATTCAGTTTCCAGTAAAAGCAACATAGAATCATAGAATACCTCAAGTTAGAAGGGATCTATAAGAATGATAGAGTCCAACTCTGTGCTCCTTGCAGGACTACCTAAAACCGAACTGTATGACTAAGAGTATTGTCCAGATGCTCCTTGAACTCTGACAGGTGTGGTGCTGTCACCACTTTTCTGGGGAGCCTAGTCCAGTGACTGACCACCCTCTCAGTGAAGAACCTTTTCCTAATGTCCTATCTGAACTTCCTGTGATGCAGCTTCATTCCATCTCCTTGTCTCTGTTACCAGTGGGCAGAGCCGCTAGGCTGACTGCAGCCATGGGCGCAAGCACATAGCATCCTGCTTATCGGGGAGCTCCTGTAAGTAATAAAGTGCATGTTGCCCCTTCGGAGAAATGTGTACTTGAAACACCTGGGAGATATGGCAACCGCACAGTATTCAAGCCCACACTCTGTAGGATTTGCTCTGTAGGCGAGCAGAAATATTTCTCTTTTATTTGGCTAAGAGGCCTGTTTAGTCTAATTAGCAAGTGCTTTGGCAGTGATGGAGCAGTATGAGTGCACAGGAACGCAAAAGGCCCATCTTCGCTGTACACAGGTAAAGGGAAATGAACAAATAAAATAAGAGATCCCAGAGCAGAAAGGATTATAAGCTGGCAAGAGATAGAGTTCTTATTGCTAGGTTGATAACCCTAATTGATATAAACATGAAGCCCTGTGCAATCTGTGGTAGTTAAAAGATACGCATCTAAATATTATTTAAATGGATTCTTGCATTTTTAAGACCCACTGGAGTGTAATTGTATTCAACTCAATTAAATGAACTGAAACCCCCTGATAACTGTGCATCACTGCTCTTAAGTAAAACACTCTCTAAAGAGACTGCAAGATGCTTAGTTAGGGCAATAAAAAAACAGAGCCCAGCACCACGAAGTTTTGCATGAGCAGCTTTATATTTAGTTCATAGTTATGCTACCTACAGTGGTTGAGTGTGTTAACAGTGTCATACCTCTGCTAGAGTCAAAAGATGAGGCTTCACTGAAGGGCCTCAGGGCAGAGTCAGTCTTTCTGGTTTTATGTTATTCGTATGAATGCAGGGTGTCTATTTCAGCCAGCTTATTAATGCCACCAAAGGGTGGGAACTCCTCTGTGCCTGTGCCGGCAGTGGGCACCCGGTCCCCACGGAAGTGAGGGTTTGCAGGGGGAGCACAGGCAGGCGGGATGGGGGGGGCATCTGTGAGGGGGGACCAAGGGTGCTGCTTGCTTACAGCAGCTACAGGAAACCATTTCTTCTGCTGCTAAGATTACATGGGAAGACATGGATTGCTGCCATGCTCAATTACGGTTGTTTCCTTTCCCGGTAAAAGATGGCCCGTCAGGAAGCGGTAGGAGTGAAGGCAAGGTTAGTCTCTGGGTGTGCAGAAGTGTTGGGTATGTATCCTCCAGGCTGCAAGCTGCTGAATTTCTAGCAGGAAAAAATAGAAAAATAGCACTTTGAGAAAGCAGTTTAAATGTCAGCATTCTGGTTTTCCACAGCTGACGGCTGGGCTGCCCTCCGCACTTGCAGCGGTGAATCAAGGGCTACTTCTCTGAGGCACACAGTACCCTGTACCACTGGGCGCAGCAACTAGGGTAACCGATTTCCATGTCTACTCCAGAGCGTAGTGAAAAAAACAAGAGGAGAGACCCTATTCTGCCTTGATGTGCAGAACAGTATTTTTTCACGCTTTGTAAAACTGGATTTTGGGGTGAAGGCAGATACTCTTTAAGGTTCTCTTTCCCCCTTTCCAAAACCTGCACATAGACAGCAGGAGGGTGCCTGTCTTTTGGAAGTAATCCTCTTAAATGGCACATGAAGGAATAAGTAGTTGTGCTTACTGTCACACTCAACTTCATAATAGCATAGTAGCATTTCTAAGCATTGAGATGCTCATCTCTGAGCTTGATGCTGCATGAATAAAGGTGCAGTGCTGCCCCGTAGCTCTTGCTGTGAAAGTGCAGATGAGGTGATAGGCTCGTCCAGCCAGAAGAAACCTGGGGTGACTGCATCCCTGCTGGGCTTTCCCAGGTGCTGGCTTCCCTGCAGAGCGGGAGAAGGCTGGGCTCTCTCCTCTGCTTTTCAGTAATTGTAGCTGGGGGGAAGATCTGGTGCAGGATTTGGCTGCCAAGGCATTGAGAAATTAGGGAAGACATAGAAGGCTGTCCTCCTGTATTGGTGCATCCCCGAAACCAGCACTGCTGGGTTTCAGTGAGCCAGGGAAGCTGCGGTCCTTAGGGAGGGCCAGGCAGGAGACCTGTTCAGCATCTCAGGCCTGGCTCTTGAAAAGGGTGGCAGGAAACCCCCCCTCAAAACCTAGTGAATTACAAATAAAGGGGTGGGGAGTGTACAATGGTACACAGAAGAAACAAGGGGAAGGGTTAGGGGGAATAGAGAAGGAGGAAGTGGGGTTTTTTGAGTAAACTTTCCTTTTTCTGGGCAAGGTATGTTTTGCTTGTGCCAAACTGTCCCAGTGAAAAGCATAGCAAAATTTAAGATAAAGATGGTTAAGTCTCTCTTTACTGCTGTGATGCTTGGAGGAATATGAGTAGAGAGGAACAAAGGTCAGAGTAGGCACTTGTCACTGTCCCTGGGGTTTTATACAGCACCTAGCACAAGGCAGAATGAAATACCATTTTTTTCACAAAGAAATTAGAGCTTGTGAGAGCTTCTTAGTGTCAGGGAAAAAAGGAAAAATAAACATTTCATAGGCTAAACCAAAATTACTGTGTTTTATTTGGAGAAAATATTTAAGGACCACCAAATTGGATAAAGAACTATTTTACTAAACAAGCAATTGTTTTCCCTTGGGTGCCATGGTGACATTTTATTTAATATTATCTTTATGTCCCTTATGCATATACCTGTTGGGAAATTCTGTATAATGTCTTAGGCAAGAATTAACTGGAGTAGTAAATACGTAGGGTATAGAGTGCTATAAAGATTGCACTGCCATGTGTTGATGCAATAGAGATTCACAAATCCAAAGTTCAGTGCTTTCCTCGCTGTTTTATGATGTTGATAAGATGCTTCATTTAAAGGGTAAAAGGATTAGGTTGGAATAAAATCCCATGTAGAAGCAGAATATTAGTGTACCAATAGATGGTATTAATATTCTGAATTTGTTCATATATGGAGGTTGACTTACAGGCAGAGTTGCAAAACCAGTAGAAAAATAATTCCTATTCCTAAAATAAAATCTGCCTTTGAATATTTCTCAGCATACTCCTAGGAGTGTGTTCATAGTGAAATCCTTATTTTCAGTAGTTTCTGATATTATCGCTCCAGTTGAAAGTGAAATCAAAGTTTGAGGCAGTGGAATCATTGTTAGATAAGTCTCAGTGTCTTGTGGTTCATTTACTTGATTAGTGCATTTTATTGTTTTATTGTGTTTCAGCAGTATGTCCATCTGTAAGGGAATGCCCCTTAGTGATTACTGGTATAAAATAGAATTTTTTTTTTTTTATTATTGACAAAAAGAATGCTTTTTGTAATAAAACTTGGACATAAACGTGACCAAAGTTTGCTTTCTCTGAATCTGCCATGCAAATTTAACACCTTGGAAAATACTGTAAACCAGACTTGCTGAGCATACACAATTGTCCTAAGATACTGTTGTCTTTTCAGTTTATGTCCTTAAATACCCAAATTGTTGTTTGGGCTTTTTTTTTTTTTTCTTTACATGTTTTCTGTTTGTTTGTTTCAGGTTATGATTTTAATAATTTACTTATACCCCAGTTATGTAGACCCAAATGTCACAGAAGATTTGTTTTTGTCATACTGTGTTACTACTAAAGTTTTACTACTAATATAAAGAAAATATACAAATTTAATGAGATCTCCTTCACTATTGCAGTTGATACGGCCAGCTGACTGAGGTAAAGATTTACTTCATCATATACTTAAGATGTCTGGCTTTTGCCTATCTATTTCATTAGACTCTTGTCTTTAGCATGTGTTATGGGGTGGGTTCATGTTTAACTTCCCAATTCTGAAAAAGGAAATTAATCTTTGTCTCCTTAGTGGTGCTTTAATCACATATATGTTCATTTCTTAATTCTCGCCATTCTTCTGTTTACCATTTGTTTCTGCTCCAAGTGTCAGGATAGAAGCCCACTGCAGCTGGTATGCATGAAAAGACTCTATTTCCACTCAATTTGAGAAAAAGTCTCAGAAAATACTGCAAAAAGAGGATGCAGCAAGAGTGAAGGAAATCTCGTGAGAGGTGATATCAGGTGCAGCTGTGAATGGCTTAAGGAGGAGTTAACTTACTCTGCTTTGCAATCTGGCAATGTGATAACCTGTGCCTGACTGCTGACCAGCGTGGTGGGTTGTGGTGCCCTGGCAGGTATCAAAGCAGAGTTCTCAGTTACATTTTGATCACCTTGGGGAAAGGAGGATAGAAGATAATATACTGTTATTAGGGAAGCTGGACATTAAGTGTGCTTTGAACTAACTTTTCCTGAATAACATTTGCATGTAATGTTGTCTGTCAAGATAATGAACATGTGAAAGAGCTGGTTCTACTTGTGATAAACACCTACTTTTTAAGTATGATGGAATGTCCATTTGCATAGATACAACTTTTTTGTTAGCATGCTTATACATATATGCACACATACATATTTTCAGTTTTACATAGAGGACTTCCTTGGTTGCATGCCAGAGAGAAAAATCTCAGTAGTGTGCTTTCAAATTGATTTTAATTTACAAAGAGGAAAATGTACATCAGAATGCTTTTCCTGAGATGGTTTGTTATACTTTCTTGACAAAGACTTCAGGGCTTTGCAGTGAAAAGTGAGGGCAAAAAGATTATGGTGCTGATGGTGAAGGGAACACTAATTGCAGAATTTTGAAAAGGGGGTTAGTTTTGATGTAAAGGTAGGGCAAGGTTTCATGTATGTTAGGAAAAGCTTACATAGCTTTGTAGTTTAATGTAAAGTTTCTGGGTCTAGAGTGACTGTGGTCTGAACTCAGTGGGCTGTATCAGTTATTTCAAATAACTGCTGCAGAAGCTGTTATATCAAACGGTACCATTGTGCATTCTGCTTATTGTACAGAATCTAGAACTGTTTTAACCACGCTGCAGAGAGCTTGACACAGTTTTATTAGATCTATTTTTGTAACTCTGTCTACAAAGCCGCATAGCTTAAAGACTCAATCCTCAGATGCCATAAAAATTAATGGAAAGTCTTCTATTGAATCGGTCTGATCTGTATGTTCTCTTTGTTCTCACAGTGTCCAGCTAGAGGGAGGTCAAGGGAACCATGACAACCCTTCAGCATCCTCTAAAATAGCTGTTCCTAATATAAAAATGTCATGACTTCTACACAGAGTATTTTATGCCTTCCCCTGAATATCAAGGCAAGTGCTGGACTGCCTGGCCTTGTGCTTCTGTCTCATTCACATTTCTGACCCCGCTGACTGTCAAGACAGACTTTGAACCTGTCACTTCATGGATAGTGGAAATGTCAGTTCTGCTGAATGGAAGATTGTTCTTTCCAAGCCCTAGGAAGAAAAGGGAGGGTTTCTCTAGCAGCTTGTTGGGTTCATTCTTAATGGCAACCATTTGGAGCTAAGCCAGAAGGCAAAACATCAGCCTTATCGGCAGAAATACATTGCTAGCAAAGGACAGGTGAGAGGGTCAGAAATGTGTAACAGATCCAATTATCATGAAACTCTGCAGGTTTTCCTACAGATGCCTGTCCTCATCGTGTGAGTCTGTATTACTCTAGCAAACTGAGATGCAAGCCCTAGCTAGAGAGGTGCATGCAGGTTTAACTCTGTTTTGAAAAAGTTTTGGAATCTGATTTAAATCTGCCTCCTTAGAAAGAACTGTGGACGAACACGAAATACAGTGCCTATCTTAGATTAATTGCCTGTCGCCTGAATTCATATATTAGTATATTTTGCAGCGCAGGGAGGTACACTGCCAGTCCAAGGTTGCCTAGGGTGCAAGTTTCTTGAGGTTCTACGAGCCTGCATTAGGACTTGCATCTTAGTCAAAGTTGTCCCATGAAAATTTGAGCATCCCTTGCTTTCTAGGTAAGCTAGTTCTGGTTAACTTCAGACATCTTGTAGGATGTTTAAACAGCGTGTTTATTAGGCACAAACATCTTTCCCTTCAGCAGATGTTCCCATTTCGCCACTTTTTTGGTCCCTCCTCCCTCTTATTCCTCTCCCCTCCCCAAACAAGTCTGTTTGCTCTGGCCCAGGTTCTGGCTTTCATTTATGTACTTCTTACAGCTATCCAAACCAAAGGTATTATTGAAATGCAGGGTTGTGTTCCACAGATTTTTGGTAGGCGTCCCTGTTAAGATCCAGCTGCCAGAAATAAGCTGCTAATGTTTACAGTGACTCTCCACACAGTAGTCCTGTGTTTCAGGCATGGAAATGTATTTTTCTCATCTTGGGCTGCAAAGGTCAAAACCGTGTCTTTGCCAGGGCATGACTGCGAAGTGTTGTGGAAGAGTATCTTCTCTTTGGCTATGCCCTTTCCACATATATTTATACTTTAATAGGAAAAAATCAGATTATTTTTTTTCCTCCTGGTTTATGCACATGCCATGGCCATAGCTGGGGTGGTTTTGAGTTATGAACTCGTATAGTTCTGTTGTGTGCTGTAATCTGCATTGCCATGTGCAGATGGAGGCCCATCTGTCTTGCTGACCAAACAGGCTTGTAGCATGCACATCTTTTTTACATTCTTGAGATTCATGCAGTTACATAAATTCCACCCAGTGGCTTGGAGAGGGAACACGCGTATCTGATAATCAAGACCTCTTTTCTGACATTCCTAACATCTGCTGGAATAGGAGGAGGATATGCTGGCATGTGCAGCTTTGTAATACATTTTTTTGGAAACTGAGATAGAAAATTACAAACTCAAATACTTATATTTCTGGTAGATTTTTCTAAAACTTTTATTCTGCATGGAAATTTTTGCTGAAAGTATGTATGCTGTGCCAGCGCCTAGTATTGAGGTTTGTATGCGGGTTCATGAGATGTGTATGTTATGTAGCAAAGTCCATTATTCCTCCTTAGGTAATAGTGTTTTTATTTTATTACTATTAGTAAACTATGAATGTATTTTCACTTAATTTTATTGCCAGCAGAGCTGTCTGACAAAACAACTTTTTCCTTTACACTTTAAGATGATACAAAGGATTCTGCCAATGCGTTAAACTAACTGATGTGCAGTGACCGATAAATCCTAACCTTATAATAAGTGTCAAATCGTTCCAACTTTTCTTTGTAGTCACTCCATTAACAGGAATCCCAATGGATTCCTTTGGTTTTCACATGCATATCAGAACTAATTCTCTGGGAATTCCAGGGCAATTAATCATTTGCCCTGTGTTTTATGATGCCAAAAAATGTTGCATGCATACATTATAAGATGGAAATTTAGGAACATACTTGACAACTGAACACAGAAATCTGAGATAACTTCTGTATTCATTACAATATTTCATTAAATCTTCATTTTATGTTTAACCCTTTAAAACTAGTGGGTTCTTTATTTTCCTGGCTATCAGACTATTTTATGGAAAATCTCAGGCAGTAGTGAAATCTTTGGAGAAACATGTTGTAACTTTTAATGAATAAATTAAAGCATTTCAGGAATGGTATTTCTGCTCAGTATTTGTGTTGCTTACAAATTTTTTCCAGCACAGAAGATCTGTGGGATTATATAGCTGGAACATTGCAGTTTGTGTGGCAATAAACACAACTGGTGCAAAGCAGTCTTCATGGTAGGGCTTTGCTTGACTTAAATTTGTAACAAAATGAGAAAGAGGTTTATTATGAGTTTATTATTTCATTTTAAAAATATTGCTGACCTAAAGTAGTTAAGAGCACTGAATTACAGATATATCAATAAGAATAAATTTGAAAGCTATGTCTTTTTTTTTTTTTTTTTTTGTACTCACATAAGCTGTTTCAAATATGGGACACGGTGGCACATAACCAAAGGCTTATTATAAATTGCATTGGCTTATTATTTTTGGTATCAAATAACTGTATGGTTTTCCCTACCTGTTAAATTAAAATGGCAGTTCACGTTTGTTTGGAACCTGTTGTACTAGTATTGGAATCAAACCCACGGTGCAAACCCGTGGTGTAGGGCTATTAATAAAGAATATGATGAATGAACAAACTGATGGGTCTAGACTGTTATTTCTATTACCTTAAAAATCCCATAGGTTTTGGTTTGCATCTGAAAGCAAGAAGGTAAAAGAAACTTACGAAAACTGACATTGGCTCTTACTCTTTATGTATCAGAGTGAAATATTTTCAAAGTATTATTAGTTATGAATGCTTCTATTGTTCTATTTAATAATGCTAGGGATTTTAAAAAAAACATTTTGAACAATTCCTTTGACTGTCTTTTAAGGCAATGAATGACTTCTCAAGTTGGAGCTGGTGTTTTGCATATGAATATTTTAAAAATAACTTGAAAACAAAGTAGAAATACAAAGCACGCTGGTGGTGATTTTCTGTGAGACAGTTTAGAACTGTTTGGAGAAGCTGGAGGGGTCAATTTAATGAACAGACAAAATGCCATAATTCAAAAGTCATCTTCTAGTTAGTTGTACTTGTGGTTTGATGAGGTCTAAAGTAGGTCCACTCGGCCATTATAAGTGCAGTAGAAGATGAAGCATCTCCGCCTTTTTTTTTTTCTTTTTGTTTTGCCATGTTCTTAATGTACTTGAAGAATAAAGGAGGAGTATGGAGAGAACTAAGTAGGGATAAAATTTGAGGTAATAAAAGATATATAGTCCTTTGTTAAGTTAGGTTGTCATTTCCTTACATGTAACATGAGTGGATGCTGTGGGGTGTGAAGTGCTTGCTGTCTTTAGCTTGGGTTGGTTTGTGTATATTTCTATAAAAGCAATGCTTTCTGGATACCCGCATACATAAACTTGTAAAAGAATCCCTTTGCCACAGAGAGAAATGATTCAACTGGCATCTTCCATGACAACTTACTGGCAAGCTGAGATGTAAATGCAAATGTTTGTATTTTTTTTGTCATTTGTCAAAACTAGAGGCTTCAAACCCCCAAAGCTGCCCACACCTGGTTAGAAGGTTGCGTACTGCTTTTGTGGAGTGGCTAACTCGTAAAGCTAGCCACCCTCGGCCTGTAACCCAGCAAAAGTGTACGGCAGGGTTGCAATGAGTATCTATTTCAGTTTTCAGTTCTCATCTCAAGTATCTTGTCGTTTCTCTGTTCCTCCATCTTTTTTTTTTTTGACATTTAAGCTTACTTTCGTGCAGGACTAGTCTTCCCCGGAGGGCTGGTATGAGGTGTATTTGGAGCATGGCCCCTAACGTGAATCCCAAGCGCCGACATTGGTCGCTCCTCAGGCAGGCAGGCAGGCTGGTGCCTGCAGCTCGGCCTGGCTGGCCACGGCAGCGATGGCGGACTGGGTCGCTTGTGAACAGGCCTTTCTCTGCAGCCACGTGCTAGCTGGTGGTGGGGCCACCCGTGGTCTGTGGGCTGTAATTGGGGTGCTGCAACTGAGCCGATTTTGCTCAAGGGGCAGTCAACAGCCTTCAGCCTTGTAGAGACCACCTTTTGAAAAAGCAGAGTGAACTGCATGCCAACTTAAGTGGAAAATGGGTGCATGTTCGGCTTTGTTTGGTCCATTGTGCAGTGCCATCGCTATCCTGAGAGCAGTCTGTGACCGTGGACCTGAGGAGGTGTCTGTGTGTGGAGGAGTGCTGGAGCGTGCTGCGATCCCCACCTCAGCTCCACCTGGCTCTCAGCTAAGCTGAAGTTCATATGATGTGTTTGGATTTGGAGTATATCACTCGGTTTCAGTCGTGACTTTACCTTCACAAGTTATGCCCATTTCCAAGCAGGTTTAATGTATGAAATATAATGGTTTCTGATATTGAGAGAGGAAATGGACTGATGAAGTAAATATGCAGATTTCATATTGTTCTAATAAAATGATTGCCGCCCTTATCATTATTGTTTCCAGCTTCTGTATTCTTAACTGGCAAAGCTTATCAAGGCATAAACAGACTCCAGCTGGGGAAGATACTCCAAAGTGGAAATTTTTGTAACCCTTTGAGAGGGATGTTTGTTATGACGGAGAGGCCGGGATTCAGATGTCATGTCAGCTCTTTGGAAATCATACAGGTTTTCTTATTGTCTGCAAAAGCAAGCAAGGGAAGGTTAGGTTTTGGGGTGTTCTTTTCTGTTTGGCGTTCTTTTTTCTTCCCAGCGCTGCAGCACTAGTTATCCCTACTGAGTGCACAAACCTTGTGAAAGCAGCTTGTTGTGTGCATGGGATGAGCAAGCATGCCCCCAGACACCAGAGGAGTATCCAGTTGCACGGGCAGATGTGTGGACCTTGTGGCACAGTGTCAAAGTTTCTTCCCCAGCTTGTTGGGAAGTGATGGATGGCAAGGAGGTGGCTGGAGGAATGTGTATGCTTGCTGCCTGCTGAGCTGGTAGTGCTGCTGCTCCAGTAGAAAGGCAGGGTAGCACTGTTGTGCTCTCAAAGATGCCGCTGTTTTGTCCTCGTAAACTATACACTTGCTTAGCAGTGTGGAAAGTCATTTGTCCAAAGCTCTGGAAAGTCTGAGCTTCAGAGAAGTGTATTTGCACTAAGGAACCTGGCCTTCTAACATTTGAAACATCTCCCGTTTGAGATCTTTGACAGGTTGAGAGATAGGAAATACAGTAAAAAATACGTAGGTATGTATAAAGGAGTGTGTGTTTATAGATATATATTTAGTGTAGTGGATTTGCTTCTGCTGCTCCAACAAGTGACACGTAAGCCATTTTCCACCCATAGCATATACAGTAGTTTTAAGAAACTGCGAACTGTTCTGAAGTTTGGGAACATGAGCTCTACAATACTTCCTGGGGAATTTGAGGTACCTGTTGTACACGTAGAATTGCACTTTTAAAAAGTAGACAGTGTGTTTCACAGAGTCTGAGGTTTAATAGGCTTTCATTTTGATTTAAACTGGGATATTTTTCAAATTCTCTGGAAGTGATACTTCATAGAACAGATCTGCTTCTTCAGCATAGTGAAGAACCTGAGAGCCAGGACCAAATACTTATTTCCAAATGGCAACAGCTTCAGTAAGGTGTGGTTTTTAATTAAAAGATTTCCTTCTAGCTCATATGCTAAAACTTCACATTGCAATTTATGTATATTCTTAGCATAATTATTGTAAAATGATTTCTCAATTGCTTAGTTTTTTCTTGATATTCAAGATACGATTTTATTTCTGTTATGTCTGTTAACAGCAACAAGGAAATAACACTCTGCAGTGTATTCTTGTTTTCTCTCAGAATATGCACAAAGTGTACATTGTTACCTTTTAAGGAATGTATACAATAACATCTATGTTCTTTCATAAATTAGACTAAGAAACAAAGTGACTCCATCCAATCTTTTGGACCTATTTTAATATAGGTCAAAAAACCCGTGTGCATCTAATACCAAAAATTTAGTAATTCACCTTGCCCACCCCCTCGCCCAGCCCCCTATGGCATACATATCTGAAGCTTGGAAGGGTATCTCATGCCACTTAACATCCAGCCTGGTTTTGGTTTGAGTTCTTTTTCCTTATTTATCTATAATTTAAAAAGTATAAATTTTGACTGTAATTAACAGATGATTACAATTACATTCCTGGCTGTAGATAGCTATTTTATTAACAGGATAGCAATCCTGCCTAGCAAAGCAGACATTTGGGACTGAGCAAGCCATGTTTCTGCCTCCAGTATGTCTTGCAAGACCAACTGGCAGAATGTCTTTGTGGGTGGCATAAACTCGCCTGTTAAAGTCATTTGGCTGGAATTGTTTGCAGTCTGGCTGATTGTGCTTATAAGCAAGAAGTTTAATGTTTTAAATTGCTGTTAGTCATTGTCAAGGAAAGCAGGGCTACTCCCAAGTAAATAAGGTTAGTGAAACGTACATAATGACTGGTTATTGGATGAGTGGGCAGCTGCTTGGGAGAACCAGATGGAATATGAATACATGTGGGTGGGAGGGAATTGAAGCAGATAGTGCTTGGGGATATATTGTTCCACTGCTGTGCGTTGCTGTCCCTACCTTCTCTCTCTGTAGGAATTAGCAGGGTCCCACCTGTTTCTGATGAGCTACTGTGGTACTGCAGTTCCCAGCTGTTCTTGGGTGTTACCCGTGCTTGGGGCTAGGGGTTGAGAGGGTGGCCCAAGAGCTGTGCATTGGATACGCTGCAGGAAAGTGGTCTCCCTCAGAGTTGTGGTGTTAGCTTTAAATTGTAATTTTAAATGCGATTAACCTCTTCTTCCTTTGTCTTCACCATAGGATGGGTCACTGGGAAATATTGATGACCTGGCACAGCAGTATGCAGACTACTATAACACCTGCTTCACGGATGTGTGTGAGAGGATGGAAGAGCTGCGCAAGCGGAGGGTTTCCCAAGACCTTGATATGGTATGTAGACAAATTATGACTTTATTAACAAATAACTGCCATTCGTGCCCCAGATGAAGAATCAGTATTTCAGCTTTAAGAGTTCTACCCAGGGAAATAACTATATGTGATTGTGTTCATGCACACAAACATTTCAGCCAACTCAATTAAACACTTGGAAATTGGCAGGGTTAATTTTTTTTCTAGGTATTTGTTATGATTCATTAAGCCTTGGAGTCTGCATTTCTTAGTTCTTTAATTAGAGTACTTTTTGCTTGTGCACATTTGCTTGCAAACCTCAACTCTTGGAGGCAAGATAGTATCTGATGAAAGCATTGTTTTCTTGCTCCGAGGTGCTCCCAGCATGAGCACAATGGAACTGTGTGCTGGTTTTCAGTTGCACTGTACAAACTGTTAAAGTATGCTTCTTAGAAGTTGAAGGTGCAAATACAGGTTCCAGGCCCCTGCATGTAGGTAATCTTCAGTTTCAGAACCTTTTTCCATTATTACACATTACAGAACCTGTAGCAGGAGACGTTGAGTCCTTCAGGCTGGAAGGGACCTCAGGAGGTCTCTAATCCAACCTTTGGCTCAAAGCAGTGTCAACACTGAATTCAAACCAGCTTGCTCTGGGCTTTATCTGATCAGATTTGAAGACCTCCAAGGATGGAGGCTTTGCAGCCTCTCTGAGCAACCTGTCGTACTGCTTCACTGTCTTCTTAGTGAACCTTTTTCCTGATACTGTGATACCCCCCATGGCAATTTATACTTGTCTGTCATTCTCATGCCATGCACCACTGTGAAGAACCAAGCTTCATCTTTATCATAACCTTGCCATAGGTACCAGCAGGCTGCCAGTAGCTCTTCTTGAAGTCTTTTCTCCAAGCTGAATCTCCCATCTCTTCTTGCAGAACCAAGGGCTCAAGTCTTTGAGCCCCTTGGTGGCCCTCCCCTGGCCTTACACAAGTTTATCAATGCCTACCTAGCACACAGGTCTGCAGGGCCAGAGGTGGTGGTGCAAGAATGGCCTGACAGGGACCAGGGAAAGGGGAAGAATTGTTTTCTTCATTCTCCTGGCTACGCTGCTTTTGACAGGGTGTGGGGTGCTGCTGGCTGTCATTGCTGCCTGGGCATGCTGCTGGCTTGTGCTAAACCTACCGTCCCCCAGGCCTTTTCTTCAAAGCAGGCTGGCCCAGGTGGTCAGTCCCCAGCCTCTGCCTCGTACACGGGCTTGCTCCTCCTCAGGAGCAGGACTTTGCATTCGTCTGGGTTGAATTTCATGAAGTTCTGCCAGGCCACTCTAAACGGCATCCCTGCCCTCAAGTATATCGTCCATTACCTCAATGAGGGTGCCCTTTATTTCCTGCTCAGGTATCTAACAGGATAGGTCCCTGCACTGCTCTGCTTGTAACTGGTCTCCAAGTATGGCACATAAAACACTACTCTTAAATGCCAGCTAGCCAGCTTTTCACCCATACAGTTGCATAGGATTCCCTGGGGAGTCCCACTTTAGCTGAGACTAATCTGCATGCAAGTCATCACCATACCTCATTTTTGTCGGATTTAAGAAGGAGCCTCTTAGGAGGCCTGTGACAAAAACATCATGAGTTTTCACTTGTTGGGCAGTTTCCTTACTGTCCTGTAACATTAGTAAGTGTTTGTCACTACTTAAGGTATGTATTCTGATTGCTGTGATTTTTTCGTTGTAAACTTCTTTGTTAGTTTTCATAACATTTCATAAAGATAATCAGTGACAGAGGAAAAAATCTTCTAGGTCTGCTTTGTTAGGTCTTCAGTGTTAAGTTTGTGTTTCCCAGCAGTGTTGTATCTTCTTACATACAGACTTCAAGTCTTGTCTCACAGAAAGCAGATTACTGAAGGAATTATTTTTTTTTTTGTCACTTACAGTTTTGCTGTGGTGGTAACTTTTGTATAATACATACAGGAACTCAAAACCAAAGTGTGGCTAATGCCTCTATTGTGCCTCAGCACAGCACTGTGGCAGAGCCAGCGTGGGATCAGATCACAGTTCTGCAGTTCCTCTGCAAGATCAAATCCTTTAAGACAAATTTCAGAGCTGAAGTTGTGTAATTGTGTCTTCTACCTTTGCTTCCCCAGATCCTAGTGCTGATTAGCAACAGGGAGTGGTCTGCATCCTTTCTCTAGCAGCTGTGCTTGATGATGTGGATTACTTAAGGCTACTTACTTTCTTGGGATTCCAATATAGCAACTGAGAGGCTTCCAGAATTTGTACAGACTACAAACTTCAGTTACACAATGAGTGGCTGCAGGATCAAGACAGAGTCATCTCCTTTGCCCCGCTGATGTTTGCTAGTTCCTTTATTTTTAAAATGAAAAAAAAAAAAAAAGTCAAATATATTTTGCAGAGACGTTGCTGCCAAGAAGTTCAAAGTGTTAAACAAAAGATTTTTTTGCAGGAAATCCCTCTGTAGAGAGACCCTTGAGGCTTCTGTGCAGAGAAGCTGATGGCACAGAATCGTGGTTCTCATGAAAACCTTCACACTCGGCGTGCCTCATGTTGGCAGCAATGAAACCCCCTTTCCTGGTGCTCTTGGAAGGCAGCTCCTGTGCTGGGTAATGAAGTGTGCCTTGTGATGGGAGAGGACTCCCTTCCATTAGGACAGATGGGCCTAATTTGGCTGCCTTCACTTCTGAAGCTGCAGAAGCTAGGCTGGGGAAAGCCATGTGAGCTTAATTAACTCACATCAAAGGTGCAGAGCTTCACGCTGGTTTAAATAGATGGGAGCTAACCCAAGACAGACCAGCGAGTGATTCACTAGCTCATTCTGCTTGAGAGAAAGTCAGAGAAAGTGGCTGTGTGAAAAGACATCCTGGAGATTGCTCTTCAGTGGTTCTCATACTGAGTTTGCTTGCTCTAATAGTCCAGTGATAACTTCTTCAACTTTCGGGTCAGAGAGAAAATATTACAATTGAAAATTAAATTAGTGCTCAATTTTTGCTACATCCGTTGCCACTATAATACGGTTTCTGGACATCAGATAGCCATTCTTCTCATAATGTATGAGACTATAGGTATTAGCTCAGTTTCACAACAGCATCCAAACAGTGCTGACTGCAGCTGAGACTTGCTGTCATCAGTAAGTAGGCAGGTTTGACCTGGGTACATGGGGAGTGAGGAATGGCCATGTTGACTAGAATGCATTTTTCAATGTGATATAGTGTGCCTGTTTGTAATCTGCTGTAGAAACAGGAGTTGGTTTAAACAGCAGAGCTGCCAAAGTGACTGCAAAAGTATTAATGTGAAAGAACAGAAGAATGACTCTGTGATGTTTTTCCTCTCTTTAAAGCTTGAGGAAAGGTAGTACATTGGCAGAGGTTTTGGAGTAGTAAATGAGGAGTAATGCTGGGGGAAATGCCAGCTTCATAGCATATCCTAGATGTGCTATGATGGCAAAATACGTGCACCAGATAACAAATATATGCAGCCTCCAAATTACTATGCATTGATATTATTGGGCTGTTAGTCTAGCCTGGCTTTATTCTGTTATATATGGTCCGCTATCCAGGGGTTAGGAGGGACAGTGCTGTCTATATACCCTCTCTTCCCATCACTGGGGTTGTGCCAGAGCTGGAGGTGGGAAGTACTTATGCTCTTCCCCACCCTGATGGTCTTCTCCCTGTCTTCAGCAAAGTCGTAGAATGGAGCAGAGCTGATACGCGTGTAGTGCTAGTGCAAATTTCCAGAGCTTTGCTGGAGTGAAAGTTACTGGATTATGAGAAGGAGGTAGCATAGGATAAACTCAACTCCTGCACTGAGATCAGGTGTAAATGAGGAATAAGGGGATGGGGAGAGATTCTCTGTTGACAGCTATTTCAAAGCTACAGATCCCATGTGCAGAAAAAAATTCATAAAGCAGAAAGTATTGGCATACATCTTCAGATTTTATAGTCATGAAAGATTAGGCAATCGGCAGCTGTAATGTAGCTGGGAGACTGCAGTTTGATTTTTTTGGCTGGCAGTTCTGATGTCTTCCTCTGAAATGCAGTATGAGTGATAAATAGCACATCATAGAAATGTGGAAGGCTAAAATTAGGTTTGGAGCTGCTTTTACTGAATGCTCAAAGAGAAAGAACAGGTCACCCCAGGGGTCGAAGTATCCTCTAAAAGCTGCGCAGAGAGGCTGCATCAGGATGAACAGTGTAATAACAAAGAAGTGCCTGAGCTGGCAGAAATTTGCCAGGAACATGTACTTAGTGCCAGCTCACCCAGATTGCCCTTTGTAGCATGTCCACTGGAAGACAGAAATATGAACTGTTTATTGCTGCTTCTGTACACTTTGAAATGATTTGAAGTTGTTTGGGAGCAAGTGTTGATATCTTGATTGTATATTGTACTTTCTAATCAACTCTCCAACCTTTCCTATCAGACCATGGTCGTTTCAGTCTAGATATCCTGCTCTGGAGTTGAATTTTTAAAAAACCACAGTAAAATTGTTTGGGAGAGCAGCATATCTTGTAACAAAACAGTAGCTGCAGATGGAGCCGAACACAGAGTATTTTTCCAAGTGGTAGTGCTATTAAGGATTGTTAGTTGTCCCTAACCACGATAACCGCTTTTTGCATTTGGAATTTTGCCTCTGTTTTTGTAATGGAGAATATGCTTGGGTTTGGACATTAATGTTTGTGAACAGCATGGGAGTTGCCCACATTTCCTAGCATTTGGCCTATTCCTGTGCAACATGTGGTTTTTTGACTGAGGAAAAGCAGAGGCTGGAGTAGATATAGTGGATTTTCAGGCCCATAATGGGTATATCACTGGTAATATTGAGCTGGACATCTGCTAAAATGCAGTTACAGCCAGAAAAGTGACTCTGTGAGGACAGCACTTTGCTAGTGCTTGTATGATAATCCTTGTCTCTAAATTGGAGAGACGTGGGTTTGATGGGTGGACCACTCAGTGGATAAGGACTTGGCTGGATGGACACACTCAAAGATTTGCAGTCAATGGCTCAATGTCCAAGTGGTGACCAGTGATGAGTGGCGTTCCTCAGGGATCAGTATTGGGACTGGTGCTGTTTAATGTCTTTGGTGGTGACATGGACAGTGGGATTGAGCGCACCCTCAGCAAGTTTGCTGATGACACCAAGCTGTGTGGTGCAGTCAACATGTTGAAGGTAAACCATGCCATCCAGAGGGACCTTGATGGGCTTGAGAGGTGGACTTATGCTAACCTCATGAAGTTCAACAAAGCCAAGAGCAAGGTCCTGCAGCTGGGTCAGGGCAGTCCTCAGCACAAATACAGGCTGGGCAGAGAATGGATTGAGAGCAGCCCTGAGGAGAAGGACTTGGAGGTGTTGGTTGATGACAAACTCAACATGACCCAGCAGTGTGCACTTGCAGCCCACAAAGCCAATCATATCCTGGGCTGCGTCAAAAGAAGTATGGCCAGCAGGGCAAGGGAGACAGTTCTGCACCTCTGCTCCATTGTTGTGAGACCCCACCTGCAGCACTGCATACAGCTCTGGGGCCCCCAGCATAAAAGTGATATGGACCTGGGTTGGAGTGGGTCCAGAGGAGGGCTACAACACCTATGCTGTGAAGACAGGCTGAGAGAGGTGGTGGTGTTCAGCCTGGAGAAGAGAAGGCTCCAGGGAGACCTTATATCTATGTCCCAGTACCCAAAGGGGGCCTACAAGAAAGCTGGGGAGGGACTTTTTACAAGAGCATGGAGTGATAGGGCAAGGGGCAATGGCTTTAAACTGAAAGAAGGTAGATTTAGACTAGATATTGGGGAAAAATTCTTTACTGTGAGGGTGGTGAGGCACTGGAATTTGTTGCCCAGAGAAGCTGTGGATGCCCCATCCCTGGAAGTGTTTGAGGCCAGGCTGGATGGAACTTTGAGCAACCTGGTCTAGCGGGAGGTGTCTCTGCCCATGGCAGGGGGTTGGAACTAGATGATCTTTAAGGTCCTTTCCAACCCAAACCATTCTTTGATTCTGTGATCGCTTCCTTTGTGTCTTCAGGATCATATCTGCCTCACTTACTGACAAAACCAGGTTTGCCTTGTCTGTCAGCCAGACAGGATGGCATTGATAGAGCTGTGAAAGAGCAAACTGCATTCTGTTGTCTCCTCCATCACTGACAGCAGCCAGCTAGCTGCTGCCAAAGTCTGTGTTGTAGCTGATGATCTTGAAGTCAAAGAACAGCTTCAGTTTTTTTGATGGACTCTGTCAGCTAGGGTTGTGGGACCAAGAAGTTGCACAAATCTTTTACTTGTGAATTACATCAAGTTTAAGATGCATGCCACTGGAAAGCTGTAAGGCACACAAGTATACCTTTTTTTTCCATCCATTTAATTCATTTCAATATGAAAGGGGAAGTGTTCAGAATCTATCTATATACGTGGTGATAAAGTACAGTGCGTGTATTTGACAAACTGACTTGCCTAATCGCATGCGTTTTTACAGTACTTGCACATGTAAAGTCAGAAAATAAAAATGATTGTAAAATGAACATGAGTTTCTTGCCTTGCTGCCCAACATGTATGTAGTCCTCGTCAGTCTTGGCTGTGCATGGTTTTGAAAGATGCTCAGCAGTCAGTTGTTTGATTACAAATGGAGTTGGCCATCTAGATAATGTCATAACATGTAAATGGTATGCGTCCGGCAAGGCCTAGTGGAAGGAAAGTGGCAAGAGTAGAGTAATTAGTAATTTGAGTGATGAGTAATTAGACTTTAACCTTTTAGAGATGTATTTGGCTCATACGGTACTGGTGGTTGGCAATATCATAAGATTACTTGAGAAACCAGCCAACCTTCAGTGAATGAGACAAAACCACCCAGAACTATTGCAGTCAGTGAATGATGTGTATTTAAGAAATCACCTTGGGAGCTGGCCACCGAAGCTGGAGTTAGGATACTGAACATGTTTGTGGAGTCTGCCTGTGCCTGCTCTATAGATGGCTTTAGCCATGTCCACTATTCTTTGCATTTTCCATTAAAATCTCAGGATTCTAAAATAGAGTGCTTATTCCCTGCCATGGAATGATCAGCTCTGCTTTGCAAGTGCAATAGTGGCTGCTTTTACCTTTGTCCTGAAAGGACACCTCTATCTTGCTGGAACAGGATCCCACTGTTTTGTTTTGTCTTTGTGGCTGCAAGAGGCCCTCCAAAGTATAAACAACATCTGAGTTGGATTAAAAAGGTATCTACAGCACAAAAAAAATAGCTGGAGAACACACAGATAAGACTTCCTAAATTCTGGAGAGTTTCCAGGCCTTATCAGGCAGACACACAAAAGAAAAAGTAGCGGTAAAAGGCATGGACTTTCAAGCGTGGTTGGTTTTGGTGGGGTTTTTTTCCCCTCTAGCATAGCTTGAAATAGAGAGGGTTTTGCCTAAATATGGGGTGCATAAAGTAGATCTACACACAAAATATAAAATAGAGATTTACTATTTGTGCAGTCTCAGTCTCTCAACATTTTGGGCTTTATCTTCATAAGTAAAATTCATAGTAATATTTTCATTGTTAATGGAGCTTTTCAAAGGTAGACACAATGGAAATTCTGGAACAGACAGGCTATTTTTAGTGTCTCATATATCACACACCAAGGCAGCATAGGCATTTAAATACAGAGCTAGCATTAAGCATGAAAATAAAGCAGGGCTTGTTTCATACACAGCAAAGTGAATACCATTCTTAGTCCACTCAGTACTAGCAGACTAAGTAAAAAATCTCTCAGCTTTCTGTAGGTTAATGATCTCCTGCAGTCTCACCACTGTTTTTGTTGGAAGCCCATTTATGAATAACCCCTTAAGCAAAATCTGTCTATTTATAGGCAGAGTTTATAGGCTGGAGACTTAGCAGACTGTGCAGTTATGGTGGCTTGGGTGACTTTATCTTCCTTTCGTGCTTTCCAAGGGTCCTTGCTTTTTGGAGCAGGATGTTCAGTTTAACACTTCTGCTCTTCTGAAACTGTATTTTTGTCGATGTTAGTGTTATGGGAAGAACAGGTTGTCAAAGGTAATTGTTATTTCTTCTGAATCGGGAATACTGTTACGAATAAAATAATGTTTATGTTATAAATGGGAAAGATAGCTCACTTCTGGTAGTCTGACTTGTAATTGTGGAGGGGAGAATTTCTCCTTAGCTTATAAATGTTTTTCTAGCTATTCTTAATCTTTTAGCATTATGAAGTGATTTTCTTGTCCCTTTACATTCAGAAGGACTTTTACTTTGAACCTAGGATCAGTTCTTACTGTGCTGTTCTTTTATCCTAGAAGCAGTGCAGTGCCTATCTGCTGGAACTGACAGAGTAGATTTGTATTAACTCTGTGATTTAATCTCATAGGAGCCTGAGGACTTTGGGGGGAAGGGGGAACTGGTTGACTAACTTCATCTCCCTTTGTGTATTTTTTTCCTTTCTCCCCTCTGAATTTAAAAATGACAGCAAAATGGAAATGTACAGCATCATGCTATCTAGACCACTAGGTAAATTTCCTTGCAAAAGATATGATTGTTGAAAAAGAAAGCAAATGAAATTGTCATTTAAGGAGGTGCATTTCTGAGGGGAAAAAACCCCCAACAATAACAACAAAAAAACCAAACAAAAACCAACCAACAAACAAAAAACACCCCCAAAACGCCTGAATTCTGTGATGAACAGCTTCTATGGTGTACAGCCCAGCTTGCCATTCACATATTGTTAGAAAAATTCCAAAATACCCAGCTGAGCGGCATTGCTTTGGGAAGGACAGCAGCGTGTATTGGCTGAGTCAGAAGAATGTCAGACTTTTTTAACATGGCAGCAGCTAAACCAACAGAAGAATGAATCTAGAAGGTATAATGTCTTGTATTTAGATTACTCCTCTTTGTCCTATGTGTAGCTTCAGCTTGACTCTCCAGGCAGCTTTTATGTACCCTCCTTCCATCCCCCAACCACTGCTGTCCAGTCCATCTATGTGTGCTAAAGACAGCTGATAGCAACTTCAGATGTCAACTAATTGTTGTGCTAGCTTGCACTTATTCTAAGTCGTTGGGCAGAGGAACACCACTGCGGGTCCTCGAGGAATAGTAAGGATATTGCTCAAGACAGAAGTCTTGAGTTTAGTGAGGTATTCAAAAACTGCACTTGTAAGAACCTTAAAGCCTTGCAGGATATCAGGGAAAACAAACAGGTCTTAATCAAGAATAATCAAGAGCATGTTGTGATGAGAATGAGAAACACATCACAAGTATTTGTGCACATCTGGATGTGCTTTGGAACGTCTGTTTCTCCACGGCAGAAGGATGCTACTCCAACAAAGATGCCCAGAGGAAGGCAGGCCTCCATCTGTGAATTCAAAGGGATTGGTTTCTTTCCTTCTTTTTTTTCTGCCAGTCTGGCCCTGCTCTTCATGATGTAGGTTCTGATGCTGCACAGCTACTCTCCTTTGATCTCTCCATGCTTTATCTTCTCTGTGTTGTGTAGGTTTCCTGTTTTAGCAGTGTTGCCTGAAGCACACAGAGAAATGCTCTGTTTCAAACAAGATGGTCTGTGAATTTTGTGTTTGAAGGAGAACTCAAGCAGTTTGAAGAGACGTGATTTTTTTTGGTGATTGATCAATCTGTATTCCACAAAATAATGAAAAGGAATGGCTGTCAGCTGGAAGCCCCTTTTCCTGGTTCCCATATGTCATATCCCTCTTGATTTTTATTTGTAGGTTTTCCCCAGCAGTTTAGATTGTAGCTGTGTCTTACATAAGGGGACAAAGTAATATGGAATTACTACATCCAGATTTCCCCTGACTCTTAAGTCTGTCTTGGCTGTTGAAGCAAATTGAGTTGGGGAAGGCAATAATCCTGTAAAAACATACATGTGAAAATGAATGGGTAATACTTTGCAAAAGGATTCCATTTCAGTACCTTATCTGAGGGATGAATTTCTTGTGTTGCTGGGCATGATGAAGAAAATCAGTCATGGATTAGAAGAAATTACTTAAAGAAGAACGACTTGAAATGATTAGCAAAATTTGGAATTCATAATTCCTTACAAAATGCATACTGATAATTTTTTGTTTATGTCTGTGTGTTTTACCTGTTGCAGTTGAAATTCCTAATAAGACTACAGTTAGAATCATTTGGTTTAGGCTGCATGTGAAACTAGTGACAGTATGGTTGTATACCCAGGTTCATTTAAGGGTGTAAAGAAGGCAGTGTTTGCAGGAATAATGTCTTACTAAATGAATGGATATAGCTGTGGAAAAATAGACCCTCTTTTCATCATATAAGGCTTTATTCACAACCCATCCAGATAAATTAGGAAGATAAAAAAGCTAGCAAAAGAAAAATCAGAATTTGGAAGCTTCCTTTAAGACCAACTAGGCTGATAAACAGTATTTGAAAGAAGCCCATCTCCCCTTCATCTACAGGGTTCTTCAGGCTTTAGTCAGCTTTCTGTCTTGGTACACCATGGGACCTGTTGAGGTTTCTTCTTATGATACTTCAGCAAAGGTTAAGCCATAGTTTGAGTCCATTTTGACAGAAGAGAGAGCTTTTAAAGTTTTGCAGCGTGAGGGAGGTGCTGAATACCATGCAAATGGGAAGAAGGAAGTCAATCATCAGAGTTGCTTTATTATTTTCAGGCGGCTAAGTATTGAAAGCCACATAATTGGAGCCTTCAGTTGTTAGCCGGCACAGAAGCTCACAAAATATTTTTATTTCTCCTTTGTGTAGCACTTTCCACCCTCAAAGCCATTTAAAAACATTAATTAGCCTTTGTTGCATCCTTTTGAGGTTGGTAATTTTAGTACCATTATCCCTATTTAGGCCTCACCTCCCTGAGATTTGGCTGCTGATGAAGGTTTACCAGTGTAAGTCCCTAATTCCCCCTCTGTAACTAAGTTTGCAACAGAGTAGCATGAAATTTGTCCCAAGTTCAGAACAACTTAATAACAATGTCATTGGTCTGGGTCTACCCCAGTGTGGCTGCAAACAAATACTGGTCGCAAGAGCTAATTAAGCAGTGCATGGGCGGTGAGCGACAGGCACTCTAGGTGACCTGTGCATCAAGCCTGAAGTCAAGTCCACTAGAACATACTTGGGAAAAAAAAAAAAAAAAAAAAAAGCCAAACAAAAAACAGTCAGATGTATCTTAAAATTGGCCCAGAATATTACAGTTTTCCTGATGTAGCATCTTTCGGAGCACTGTGCTGTTTTCCTCTGGAGTATGGAGGTCTGGTGAAGAGCCTAGCTCTGGTGGGCAGTAGCTCACTGCCAGCCATCTCTTCTTCCTATCCTGCCTCTACTTTAAATAACTGTCTGATGTATGGCAGGGATAATACTAATTAAACGCAGAGGCAGAGAGCTGTGTTACTTTGCTGTGGAGCAGATTCTCATTTCTTCGACAATGCGCTAGTTTCACTGGAGTAGTGTCTGTTGGTGATGGCTGGAAAAAATGCTATTTCTTTAAGCACCAAACTAAGTATTTAATTTTGAGCACCTGTGGGAAAGTATGAGAAATGAAGGGCATGGTGTGCAAAGTAGTAGGAGATGGTGGTTTGATCCAGCAGTGTCGAAAACCAAAGTTTGGTTCTCTCTTCTGCCTGAGGAAACTTGAACTCTTATCTCCTATCTTGAAGCAGAGTGCTCTGCAATTTAATATTCTGGAGCTGTCTTAACCTTATCTGTTGATCAGCCCTGTTCACATATATAAACAGTTCCTGGTGTAGCAATGGGAATACCAGTGTCTCACCTTCCAGGCAGGCATCTTCTCCACGATATTAGTGAATCCTTTCTTCTTCACTTGCAGATTAAATTATTTGTATACTTTAAACACAGTTCAATGGCTTTATTAGGAATGGAGTGGCAATACGAATCTCAGCCTAATGGTTTTTGGCTCCTTTTTTATTATTTCACATGTTCTGTTTCCTTTACATCACAATGATACTTCAAAAATGAGCCAAGCTGCTGACCTTCTAGCAAAATTCAAGTTTATTTTCCTTGATTGGGATTTTTGACTCCATAACTAGTTTGAATAACTTCTTGTTTGTAGGATAGACAGTAGCAGGCAAGTTATCTCCCTTGAGCTCTTTGTTTATTGACTAGCCTCCCAAGTTAACAGCAAGACTAGAACTTCGCTTAATGCTAGGGTGGATGAGCATTTCAGGGGACTTGGTAACTTTGTTTTTCCTCCTTTGAACTGAGTTACACTTAGCCTTAGTGGATTTGTTTTGTTGTGCTTATAGAATTGCAGCTGGTATTTGTAAACTTGCGCCTTTGCTGTTGAAACATACAGATGTCTTGTAGCATTTTAGCCTAATTTGCTAAGAAATGTTAATGTTATTCAAAATTTCTTTAAACAGTGGAATTGGAAAACCAACAAGATTTGCAATAACTCTTAGACTTGTCTTTGGTAACGTGGAAATATGAAGTATCTCAGGAAACTTTCCATGGTTGAATGACAAGGAGTAGACATGGAACACATGTTGTTAAAGACATGTAGAAAAAACAAATAATATACATTCTTCTCAGTATTTGGCAGTTTGGATAAGGTATGCAGTTATTACTGAAGCTAAGTAGCCATGTATTTTTAAACCAAATTTTTGGCCCAAAAGGCGTAAAGGAGGTTAGGAGGAAGGATGAACATAGATTTTGGCAATTGGACATGCTCTTTGGAGCTTCCTGCTCCATTTTTCCACTCTTGTTAGTATACTTCAACTTTTTGAATGCAGATGGTATGATGAGAGCCTCAGCTTTGGGGCAGTGAGGGAGGAATAAGGAAGCCAAGAGAGTCTGGAGCAGGTGCTCCAGGAGCTGGGACCTCTCACTGCCTTCATCAGGTGGAAGAAGATGAAAGAAGGGAATTTTGATTATTGTTTGTTCACAAGGGTGAGGAGTGAAAGGCTGGAAGGTTCAGTGAGTAGGTCACTAGAAAACTAAGCTGTAGTGAAGAACAGATGATGCACTCTGGCTGCAAGGGGAAAAAAATGTCACAAAGCAGCGAGCTATTTTTGCTTATGTGAGTTCTGAACTATCTGTGTTGATCAAAATACCCTAATAGCAGAACATATTTTAAAGTATGATAATAAGTAACAACCAAAAAAAAAAGCCCCCCAAACCAGTGATGTAGCACAACTTTGTTATTTTAAGGCGCTTTTTAGAAGTGTTTCAGTTCTGTTAAGAGTTAGACCAAGAATGGATGCCACAGCTTGCCAGAAACATCATCATTCAGTGGTGCACTGCACTGTCCTTTTTTTTTTTTTTTTTCTCTTTTCTTTTTTTTTTTTTTTCTGTGAATCTGTCATGGTCACTGGCCATAATGCAGGCTCAATTTGACAAGTCATGAGGTCAAAAAAAGAAATTCTGAATAGCAGTTTTGACCTTGTCATTAGAGCCTTGACTGTGGCTCACCACTTCTCCTGCAGTACCTATGATTCCCACTACTCTGAAACGGCAAGCTCCAAGATTAAATGAATGAGAAAAGAGAAATTAAAGGATTGAAAGAGAGCATCATGGAAAGGTTGAACTGTTTCTTCATAGTGTTTTATACACCTGAAAGTACCTAGAGGAAGAAAAATTTTAAAAACAAAACAAAATCAAAGTTATATATATCTTAGTCCAGCTTCACAAATTGACAGGAGGACTTAAAGCTGTTAACCTTCAAGAATAAACTCCACAAGTTCAGTGAAAACCTAAAAAGATCCTGGAATACAAAAGGTATTTATTGCATTATAAACTCATTTGGACCCATGGCAGGGCATGAATATTCCTAGGGTTTGCATCTTTAATGATTTTCTTCTACTCTTAAATAATAAAGTTACAAAAATAGAAATGTCATCCTAACCATAGTTCAGGCAGTGAATGCAGAAGAAAGCAGGAAGACATTTTAGCTGAGTGAGCGATACCGAAAATCTAAGGTTCATAATGAAGTTTGAGATGGGCTTTTTGCCAAATGTCACTTTCATGGGAAACATAGCAAAGTATGGCAGGAAACATTCTTTGTTTTCTTCTACATCCATGCTACATGGAACAGGAAATACTGATTGTTTTCTCTAAATAGTGCAAACAATTGATCGTCTTTTCTTAGTAGTGATGCATTGAGATTCTTCTGACTGAAATTATGCAGATTCCGAAAACAAGAATTATTCAATAGTGGCTTTTGTTGACAGTAAAAGGAGTATAGTTAGGGCAAGACATCACAATTGGCTTTCAAAATAATTTGGCTTATATGAAATTACCTGTTCTGTTCCCTTTCAGCCTTTGACATAAATGGCTTCTTTGATTCTTCTCTATTGAATCTTGGGGTCCTTCTCACACTGAAGAATGTTTTATCATTGTCTTTGAGATACTTTGAGGTGATTCTTTTTAAAGGCTATTTCTAGTTGCTCAGTAGCAGCTCTAGAACCACTTCAAGTATGAAAGCTTTCATTAGAGGTTATTATAACATTTTTCAACTCTACCTATAAAGTTACAGACAACCCTAAATAGCTAGTGTTCTTGAAATGTTTTTCATGATCTCTGGGGTGTGGTTTTTTTTTTTTCTCTTTGCACGCGTTTTCCTTTATCATTAGATGACCACAGTCCTTTCTCACCCTCTAGCTGACTTGAAAACAGGAATATAGTATTTTCTGTATGAGATCACAACAGTTTGCTAGGACCTAAGGCCTAACAATTTCCTTCTTTAAAAAAAAAATAAAAATCTGAATTTAATCTTATATGTAAGACAGGGCCATTTTGTTTCTTACTGCTAATGCGATTTCCTCTGGTTGATCTCTGTTACCTGAGGCACGCATTGAAAGTTATCACCTTTGTTTACTTGCAGGGAGAGACACTTTATCAATGAGTAAATCCTAAAAATTTGCTGGCAACGTTCCTATAGTTCCTTTTCTGTATGAACAAATATTCTATTGTGGCAATGCTTTAGGTAACGTAGAACTTGTAACACATAAATGCTGACCCTATAGCATGTAGAATCTTGCATTATTTATACCCTAAACCCACCCAAAATGAAATTATGTAAGATAAGCTGTGTTTTGTATCACCTCTTTAACTGGAATGAAATGGCATGTTTTATTTAACAACTAATAGAAACAACAGGATATTTGGAAATGTAAAAGAGTGTCTTACATAAATTGCTCTTTTGGCTGTTTGAGGAGTAGAATGAAAATGAATTTGAGGCTTCTTGTGAACAAGTGTGACTCATGAGTGTTTAATGTCATTTTAACAGCTCTTTTAATAAAAAGTGAGCTATCGGAATTTTTTAAGGAACCTGTTGACTGTCTATGTCTCCAGCTTTGGTGGAGTTTGGTATCTATAAGAAGTGTGTGCAAAAGTTTATCTGATGTATCATACTAAGAAAATTAACTTCACTTGGCGTGAATCATGCTACTTATCCTGGTGTCAGTAGCTGCTGTTGCTCATCTGAGGACTGGGTAGATGAGCAAGTCTTACAGAAGTTGGACCTGTTCCTTAGCCTGGTTCATTCCCTTCAGAACATGGTAAACCCTTCTGAGTAAGAACTTAAAAGCCTGCAGAAAGGAGTCTCACAAAAAGAAAAAAAAAAGTTTCTTGAAACATAAGCATGTCAATCTTTGTACTCCTGTTACCGGTGGGTTTAGAGCTATTAGGATTCAGTTAAGTGGCAAGATATGTTCAAAATGGAGAATGTCATGTACTGTTACCATACTGTTCTAACGGTTTTCTCTGGGTTTGAGCATAAAACTTTTATTTCTACTACTTACAGAGCTGTGAAGTGGCAAGTGGAAGGTTTCCATTACCAACACTGGATTTGTCAGCCTCTTTCCCAGAGCGGATGTAGGATAAAATATGTGTGGAAGCTGCATTGTTCCAGAATTATCACACCTATCCCTCAGTGATAGTTCACATACTGCCTCATTGCTGCTTTGTTACCAGAGGCTCAAAGCTATGGGAGGAGCCTCGGTTTTTTCTCTGTAATAACTCTCTTTCATTGACACTATCTTTATTTGCAAAGCTGTTCTTACTAGTCCCTGTCATCTTCCATCCCTTCCCTTAGCAGCTCAGCCTATGCCCTCCTGTCTTCTTCATTTCACTCCATGCAAGCATCTTTTCAAAGATTCACCACCTTTTCTCTCTTCAGTACTCAAGAGTAGAAGAGTCCTTGCAGCACCCTTTCATCACTCCCTTTTTCCCACATGCTTGATTTTCTCTTTCCCCTGAGTGCCTCTTGCACCCTGCTTTTCCTCCACCGTTTCTGTATTCCTTGTTCTTTCTCATACTTAGCTTCGTTGTTGTTACCTCTGCATGTTGTTACCGCATGCAGAGCAGGAGCTGTGCGAAAGCAGCTCTGCTACTTCTGCAGAACAGCAATAGAAAGAATGTAAAAGATCAGAAATTTGTGCAAAAAACATTCCCTTGAAGACTCATGAATTGAGGATGGTGCAAATGTAAAATCCTTCTTGGAAACACAAAATAGATGAAAACTTTAACTCTTGTATTTAGCTTCTCTTCTTCTAGTTTTGGATTAGGCATCACCATAAGCACTCTGTGTCTCAACCACACTATATTAAGATTGCAACACCAGCTCTGGGATTAAGTTGCCCATTACTGCAAATGGAGGAGCACAAATTGTCTTTGTAGTTGTGGGTGAAATATATAAATGAGCAGTGAAACACAATTATAGCATGATCTGATTTTTTATTTTTGTATGTGTGTGTGGTTGAAGATGGGTTACCAAACATACTCTGTTGTTTAGTACTGTTGTACTTAATGAAATTTGCATTGCCTTCATTTTATAATTTTGAGAAATCACCTGGTGTATCCTTTGCCCCAAGACAAATTCAGCTCTGCTTATCATTCTTGACAGATGTTGATATGACCTGTCCTTAAAACTGTCCCAGCATGTTAATTCCACAGTCTCCCTAGGTAAAAAAGTTCTAGTGCGCATAGTCCTTACCACGGAGTGGTTTTTACTGGTATTTTACAGATGTCTGTCTTTAACTCTAGCTGTCTTCCATGGATACCAAAAATGTTCTTAACAGCAGCTTTTTAAAAATTACTATTTATAAAGGGCATTATGTTCCCCCCCCCCCCCCCTTTTTTTTTTCCCCTCCTTTTTTTCTCTCCACAGATTAAACTGCTAACTCCTGACACCACCTATTTTTTTAGACCATTCACAAATATCACACTTTCTTTTTCTGGACTCTGATCAGTTTTGGTGCCTTTTTTTGAACAGTACCAAAAACCGAGCATGTGATTGCACTTGAGGTCTTAGCAGAACTTACTAGAGCACAGGGGTTGATAGCACGTCATTATACTGCTTATATTTGTAAATACA
This sequence comes from Falco peregrinus, assembly GCF_023634155.1. NCBI lineage: Eukaryota > Metazoa > Chordata > Aves > Falconiformes > Falconidae > Falco > Falco peregrinus. The sequence goes on along the minus strand of NC_073727.1, from coordinate 47,136,397 downwards.
ATGGTGGTCCTTTACACAATAGCATGATACTAATATTCATTCTTAGTTTATGATTTAGAGTAATCCCTGCACCCTTTTCTGCCAGCCTGTTAGCTCTCCAGATGTTCCCCACCCTGGATGGCTTTGTCTGGGTAATTCTGTTTAAATGCAGTACCTTTCAGTTCTCCGTATTGAGTAACATCTTATTTCCAAACATTAGGCCAGAATAACTTGCTTTTTCATTAGTTATTTTCCTAGTAGTGGTAGTGGATTGACATGTTTGTTTTTCTAGAATGGAGCCTTATATGAAAACAACCTTTGTCTGTGTAATGGATAATGACACTACCTTCCAGCCCTTTGCTCCTTGGTAACAGAAGCAGACAACAGTCTCTCTTTGTACCTTTGTCGTTTGCTCTATCAACAGACATCAACATATATTTATCGATCTTAAAAGGTATATAAAAAAATACATATGTGTATGTTTTTATAGATCACGTTAGCTTTGGCAAAAGCTAGGCAAGGTTCTGGGGTGGCAGTTTTGAATTGAGCAGTCCCGTTCTGTGCCATCTTAGTCATCTTAATTGATGTAGGTATTTTTTAAACTCCTCTTGAAAAGCACATGCCACTGTGGATATTTGTAAGAAAGGGTCAGTCTCTAAGCAAAAGTGGCAGTGAAGGGTCCAGAGGACCCCCTGTATTTACATGTGACCTTGCAAAAAGATGGGAGAGAAATTAACCTGTCTGAACCCTGAGGTCACGTGCAAAATGTTAAGTAGTTTATTCAGTGCAGATTATATTCATTCCATGGATTGAATTGGTGTATACTTACTATGTAGAAATATTTTGCCATCCTCTCAAGTGGAGTTACCAGCATTATGAAGTTGTTTTATTCATAATGCCTTCTTTAGTCATTATTTATTGATTTCTGTAGTGGAGCCTTCCATAAATTTAGTAATTAATTACTTGATATTAAACCCTGAAGGCCTTATTTATTGCATGCTACAGTAAAGAAAAAGGAAGAGTTCAACTCAGGCTGTATCACAACTGCTCTTCAACCTTCCTTTCAATAGAACTGAGCTGTAAAAATAAGTGTTTATTGGTTTTTTCTCGGTTTTATGTAATATTAATATATTCTATTTTGTATATTTTAATTTTTTTTCCTGGGAGGTTTGCAAACAAAACACAATTGTATTCCTTCTGTGCCTGATGACTTGGAAATCAAATGATAAACTGTATTACATAGATTTACAATTATATAATAGCTTTGTGAAACAGAATTATTTGTGTAACTTGTTTCCCATTGTCAAACATTCTGTTGTTCTATGGAATTGTATTTAAAAATCCTGATTTAGCTTTTATTGTTTCGAAAACAATATCCTGAATATGTCTTATGATGGGGAAAAGTCTATTAATGGTTTTTAATATAGGTGTTTGTCTGCCACTTTCTTACTTCACAGGCTACTTCAAGGTCTGCTTTTCATTAATAGGAAATAGTACCATATTCACAAACTTTCCTGCTGAAAATACTTCCAGGTTCCTGTCCCTGCACACACCCCCGCACCCACCCACCCACCCCTTTCTGCAGAAAATACCATTCTTCATTAAAAAAAAAAAAAAAAAAAAAGTTTAAAGCCATGCAGGAAGGGAGACTTCTGCGGTGGTCACTTGATTTGTCTGTAAAAAAAATCACTGGTTTAGAAGTGTAAGGGCATATCATGTAAAATAGCTTCTGTCCTTTGCCAACACCATGACATCTCTTTCTGAAAACACGTTTTCAGGTAGTGGATTATGACTGCCCTGAAGAGGACAGACTGTGTCTACAGCACTGTAAGGAGTTACTTTCATTGTGCCATGGTACTACTGTGTGTGCAGACAGATTATTGTTACACGTGATTCGCATCTGCGCATTGCACCAAGGTAGATGGTAAAATATCCATTTTACAGATGGTTAAACAGAGGCATACAGAAGTTAACTAATTTATTGGAAGTATTTGGTTTTGATCCAGTGCCTCTTGACAAACTCTGTTCTCTTGATTGGATCAAACCTGCGATGGGACAGTGAACGGATTTGACTAATGGCAAATGATGCCTCTTCAGCAACAGTGAGAAATAGCACAGCAAACGGGTGTTCCTGGTGTTTGGCATACAGGAAGTTTTACTGCTTTGGTTTCCACATTTTCTTGACAGTTGGCTCTGGGCCATTTCTGAATTTTCATTTGCCAAGATAAATTTTCTCAAAGTTGCAAGAAAATATATTAAGCTTACAAGTGTTGAATGTAGCAATGTTCGTTCTCTGAACTTGATGAAAATTTCAGGACATTAATTTAGATATATGTAAAAGGCTCTCCAAGTGCAACCAAAGGAACATAAATTAGCATTTGAAGGAGTTGCAACAAAAATTAAGGACATTCTGTTTAAGAGATGCTAGTTCAGGATAAGAAGGGGGGAGGGGAAAGGATATTCGTAATGTCATCCCCTTAAATAATCTAGGAAAGATTATATTCTTATGCAGTTAGAGATTTTTCTGGAGGAGCGGAACACTTTCTGTGGATGGTTCCCATTTCTCATTAATAGATGGCTGACAGAGATTAAGTCTCCTTTGCATTGCTAGATGAGGGCCTTATCTTAAGCAGTCAGCAAGGCAGTGCTGATAATATGAAAACAGTTGTGTATACTGTGAAATTGGCATATAGAAACTACTACATTATGACTACAGAGGGAATTTATGGAGACTGTAAATAGTTGGTTTAATTAGAGGCACAGTGCTAACGGCTGACACGTTTTCTTCAAAGTCTGCTTTCAGAATACAATTAATTTTGGGTTTTGTGTGGGTTTTGGTTTTTTTTTTCAAAATGGGAAGTTTGAGGAAGAAAATTAAGTTTCATAATGCAGTTGGGTTTTTTTGTGTGCATGGTGGAAGTATAGTCACAGCCCATGAAGTCTGCAGGGCTGCTTTTGTGTGTGTGTGTGTGTATCCAGAATCAGAGCCAGAGCTGACAAAGAGCCAATCATGAATTGCTGTGTAGATCAAAATTATAACAGTAAAGAGATGTTATCTCAACTTGGCATGCACACTTTTAATAAAGCAGGGCAAATTGAGAAGAATGACTTTTCAGGGAATTGGATTGTTGTAAAAAAGCAGTTATAGCTCTTTAGTGCTCCCCACCCCCCATTTATTTTTTCAGAATGGTTATTTACTCTAAAAGTTAAGGACCTGACAATAGCCATGCAGTTACGTAAGGTAGGGTGAACTATTTAACCGACTCAACAAGACTATTGGTTTGCTGGGGGCCTTTGCCATCTTTGCTTTCACAATGGCTGTTTGTAAAACAGCTCCTCTCTCTCCACGTTGTCTCTTTGTGCTTGCTTGGACCCCTAGAGATAGCTACTCCTGCTATGTGATCAAGTCTAATTAAAATGTAGTCTAATAAAAATACACAGAAATACTGTATATGCATCTCTATAAGAATACGGGGAGAGAGGTTTGTCTGGGACTGAGTGGGAGGGAGACAGTCACAGAGCGTTTTATGGTTACTTTCTCGGGCAATCATCTCAGTGATGGTTTTCAACACAGGCTTTGGCAGCAGGGTAGTTGCAGTAGCAGAGTCCTTTTTGAGCAGCCAGCTGTGTGCCATGGTCTTGAGTTGAGAGTGGATGCATTGATGGCCATCAGCTGCAAATGCAGGGCACTGAGGAAAGGAGATGCATGCTATAATTCTGGGGGTTATACCTCCGTATATCTTTTCTGAAGTGTTCAGGCAGCTTCAAAAGAACTTTGACAAAGCTGTGAAGTATGGTAGGTAAGAATTCTTGTTTCTAGATAAAAATACCGATACACAAGGGTTTAAGTAACTCCCTTAAGATAATACAGAAAGCTAGTAGCGGAACTGGAAGAGGGACTGAGTATTTTCTATGCCTAGATTTCTCTCTTACTGTATTGGGAATGTCACTCACAGAAGGTGAGAGGGGAAACAGTTTCTGTGCTGCGTTTGTGGTGGGTTTGGTTTTTTTTTGTTAAGAGTTCCCACCCCTCAGAGGACATGTTTTTTATCTTTGTAGCAAATGATTCTCCGTGTTTTCTTTGGGCATTGTAGGAGGCACGTTATGAATGTTTTTGGCAATTTGAGGCAGAACAGGCACCAGTAATAGCTACCTTTCACTTTTTTTGGTGTGATAGCCTGGGTCGTTTTCAGTTCAGACTCCTAAATATTAGAGAGCTTTGTTCAGAATGTTTGCAGCCAGAGCACGTGAAAATAATGAAGAGGATTTTTTTTTTTCTTTGTAGGTTTGCTGGATGAACCTACCATAGTGTCACTCAGCACTGCATTGAACTCATTTATTGCAGGAGGAGCAGTAGATGTGAGGAGCCTTGCTGTCTATTGGAAGACCAGAGCGGTCTGAGTAATGTCAATAATCTTCTTCAAGATATATCAGCGCTGCACTGCTGATTTTGTCTCAAGCTGTTTTGCCCCCAAAGGAGCACCATCTTCTGAAGTAGTCTCCCACATGTTTGTGCTTTGCACTGTGTTTTCTTCTGACCATCATGCCATGCTCTTCTCAGTTTTTCCTGTGGAGGTGGTGATGTGATCTTCAGCAGTGCGAATGAAAGAGTTCAAAGCGGTATGACAGATGTGAACCTGGTGGCTGTCCTGGTGGGAAATACAGTCTCAAGGCTGAGTAGGTTTTGGTTTAGTTTTCCTCTTCCTGGGAATATCAGTGCATTGTGTGTTTCATGGTCACCACATAAATCACTTTTCTAAGCGTGCAGCTGTGGAAAAATCTCATGGGAGCAGGTCCCACAGGCACTAGGACAGTGTATTGTAAAAACACCTCTAAAAAGCAAGTATTTTGTTTGAGGCAGTCCAAAGTGTAAAATATGCAGAAGAAAGCTCTGGAGGAGACTTTTTTTTCCTTTTTGAAGACTTTTATTTCCCCTTTCCGTGGTGTGGAGGACATCAAAATTTATGGCTTGCAGTATGCCCAGAATTAGTGATGGGAGATGCAGTTGAAGAGAGAGCAAAACAGGCTCAAATTAGCCTTGCATGCCGGCCTCTAAAACCGCAGTGGTCTTCTTTCTGTAACTTCTATTTTACATGGACTGCTAATCAGAACAGTCCATTATTTTCAAGCTTGTTGAAAATAATAATTGCAAGCACATTTATATCTACCAAGAAACTGATTTTCAAAATGTTAAAGCAAACAGATCATTCATTTTTCATTCTGACCAGTTAACATTTTTCTTTTTTCAGTAAACTGCAAAATGTCTTTTTGTCCTCTAACATGGAGACTTGAAGCAATAGAAAGGGATGGTATAAAAGACAAGCATTTGTCAGTGCTAGAGAAGCCAAGGACGTGCAAAGAAAACAGAGTATTTTAGTAGCAAATAGGCAAAGGCCACGAAAAACAGTTTTTACAGCAGATATCTTGCATAGCCAGCAAAGGGTCTGGTGTGGGAGGGCTCTACTGAGATAACCTCACATTTCAGTACCTAAACAACAGCAGCAGCGTTTTGAATCTTTGCAGGCACTTCAAGGCCTTGTTGAGGGGGCGCAGCTGCAGAAGAGTTATGAGAATCCATTCAATCCACACCTTCTGAAATGTGCAAGGTTGTGTTAAAAGTTGTTTCTTAATTGGATCTGAACGGTACTGAAGGAGTGGGCAAACAAAACTGTTAATATAAAAGGCTGATAACTGAGTATGTTATTAATAGTGTCTAATTCAAGCTGACAGCTGGGAGGCAATTTAGTTACTGTTTAAAAAGTGTAAAGATAAAGATCACGTCAAATCAATGCTCTCACCGTATTTAAGCTTATTTTTTGGCATTTTAAAGTTCTAGTGAGTTACATGTGATTTGAAAACAGGTGTCTGTTTCAGTATATAGATTTGCCATGCACTTTTAACAAGGAGCTAGAATTGAGTACTGGTCAAGGATAGGGAAACACAAGAAATAATTGAAATTATTTATGAATACAAGTATAACTCTCCTAGTCTAGTGTCATCATGTACTTTGGAAAAAGTTAATAGCAAGCAGTTGGTGGATTGATTTTTTTCAGGGCTTTTTTCATAGTTTGAAGCATTACTTCAAATCAGAAGTGAATCTGGTATTGGCATTGCAATATTATCAAGATTTGGAGCTTGTTTTCACAAGTGCAGAGTACCAGTAGGTCTTTGATATCTAAGGAATTCTTTACATCCACTTTTGCAATTTAGCAGTCATAGGAGCCCTCACAGAATTTCAGTGCATGAGAGCTATGCCTAGATGTGAGGATTTGCATGCATTTGTGAGGAATGGTGAATAATGAAACTGGCTTCAGGTAGTCTCCCTGTCATTGCTGCAGTCCCCAGCCTTTCCTAGCACTGACTAGTTTCCACACTCTTGTCATCTCAACTCATGTGATCCCATGAACTGAAAAAGAGCAGCCTCTGGACATTCTTGGACAGTGAGTGATTTCCTCTCTTTTTCAAGATTTAAAAAGATCTGCTATCCTCTTAAAGGCTTGCTTAGTTGTGCAGAAACTGCATCTAATGCATAGTGAAATGTGGAAACTGCACTTCCTACAGGAACTGCAATCACATACGATGAAAACTTAAGGTATCCTGTGTTATTTACTAACTTCTCCTACTGCTTGTACCCTGTCCTGGGGGATCAGGACTCCATTCAGTAAAGCATGCAAAAACATGCTAAAGTTTAAACATATGAGTACAGTTGCCAGGCATGTGCTTGAATACTTTGTTGTTTTAACCCCTCAAGTTCTCTGAAAGATATTAAAAATATATATAAGAATGATCGTAGATTAAGCTAAATGAAGAGCGGATTAAAAGACAGGTAACTGTCTTTTAAACAGATAATGTTCATTAATGGCACTGCATGTCTCTCTGGTTTAAAAGCCAGTGAAAGTGCATAAACCCATAGTTTCCTTATAGAGTTAAGTAGCACCCTGAACATGTTGCATACCTTGATCTAGTTCATTTAGCAAGACCTGCTGATATCTGTGAAAGCCTAGCGCAGCACATGGAAGATAGTTCTGTAGTTTCGGCTATGTTTACTGATGTACTATTTTTATTTCACTTGTTTTTAACAAGATCTTATATAATTGAAAATTTGTTCTCTTTCCACTGGCATGGACTTATTCACAGAGTATGCGTAACTGAATAAGAGGCAATATTATTGAGGAGCAGTTTGTGTTTGAACTGGATCTGAAACAAGAAAAACTGTTAAAGAAAGGGTGTATGCACTGATGAGAGCCTCAAGCTGTTGTAACTAAACCCTCTTAGGGCCATAACCTGGAAAAAACCCAAAGGTATTAAGGGGAGTCTGAGAAGAAAAAGATGAAGCTTTTGGTCAAGACATTTTGTTGCTGTCATGATTAGAGCACACTTGTTTCCAAGGAGCGAGGGCAGCTTTCCCTTCTGAAGACAGAGCAGAGCAATTTGTGCCATGGACACTCCCACAACAGTGGCAGCACCTGCCCAAACAAGCAGGTCTTGGCCACAAAAATCCAGGCATTTAGAAACTCTTGCAGGTGTTTGTACAGCTTAAATTTTACTTTGCTCAGATTTTCCTTACCACAGTAAATTAATTTAGCTGGTAGGAGGGCCTACCAGCGAACTGAGTCATAATGCTTACACAAAGACATTAGCAAAGACAGGGTGTTTGGTCATTTGTTCACCAGGTTTTGCATGTGTAACTTATATTTGCTGGAGGGAAGAGGAGACAAGACAGAGCACGCTTCCTTCCTGCAGCAAACCCTTGGCTTGTTGCAGGCAAGCAGCTTGCAGTGCGCTTGCTCCGTCAGCTTGCCAGCAATGACAAAGCAGCATTGGAAGTGCTTGGCAGCAAATTATTAGCTGAAATGATTTGACTTCAATGGATTTTTCCCAGTCAAGATTTTGACCACCACTTGGTTTAGATTGTAATTGAAGTTTACTGCTCATAGCAATACGGCAGTGTTGTTAAGAGGCACCAAGGTCTCTGGACTTGCAGATTTGATTTGCTGTATATTTGTGAGTTTTGTATTTCTTCTGTACCTTTGCTGCTGTCTTTCTCTTTGAGGGGATTGTGCAATTGGTTCGGTTTTTTTAATGGTTTTGCTGGTGGTTCTTTATTCCACGTGTTTTTTATCTGTCTCCAGAATGAGATCTGGTTGCCAACACTTCTTACCTTGAGGACTGCAGTGTACAGTCTGCTTTGCTCTTGCTGTTACTACACATGCATCCCAGCTGTCAACATTTTCTTTGTCACTTCTAGTCTTGTGCTTTGTTATTTTGTTGTCCATAACATTTAATTTCTCTTCTGGGTTTTTGTTTGGTTGGTTTTGATCTATTTCTGTTCTTAGGTACACACCTGTTTAGAATATGATTGGGAAGGCTTAGTTATATGCACTAGGAGTCATGATAAAGCCCCAAGTTTCTGCAGGAAGATGGTAAAAGGTGGCCTTTACATTACACCCAGTTGATTTAAGGACAATGTAAAGCATGCTTGCTCTAGCTGGCCTCCAGAGTGTCAGGGTTTAACCCCAGTCAGCAGCTAAGCACTACCCAGCTGCTTGCTCCCCCCTCAGTGGGACATGGGAAAGAACTGGAAGAGTAAAAGTGAGAAAAAGTAATGGGTTGGGATAAAGACAGTTTAATAAATAAAACAAAAGCTGAGCATGCAACCAAAACAAAACAAGGAATTCATTTGCTACTTTCCAGCGGCAGGCAGGTGTTCAGCCATCCCCAGGAAAGCCAGGCTCCATCACCTGTAGCAGTTACTTGGGAATGCAAACAGCATCACTCCAAATGTGTGTCCCCCCGTTCCTCCTCCTTCCCCCAGCTCTGTATGCTGAGCATGGTGCCAAACAGTATGGAATGTCCCTTTGGTCAGTTGGGGTCAGCTGTCCTGGCTGTGTCCCTCCAAACTTCTTGTGCACCCCCAGCCTACTCGCTGGTGGGGTGGGATGAGAAGCAGAAAAGGCCTTGGCGCTGTGTGAGACAAAAACATCCCTGTATAATCAATGCTGTTTCCAGAACAAATCTAAACCATAGCCCCTTACTAGCTGCTATGAAGAAAATTAATTCTACCCCAGCCAAAAGCGGCACACAAGGTTGCAAATGCATTTCTTGCATTTACAGTTGTAAGTGACCTCCTTCCAATTATTTAATTTTACAGTTCTGCTTAGGCATGTGGAGGGCTGAACCTTCTCTGTAGCTGTACAGATGAGGCATATCCACTTAATTTCATCAGGACATCCCTGTAACTTACAGCCAACTCTTGTGCTGCTGGATAGCCTGCATAAGGACACTCTGTAGCCCTCTTTAGCAAAGTCGCTGGGTTTTGAATGGGCCTCTAAACAGAAGTAGTTACTGGTTGCTGAGGGCTCTGTTTCACTTTATGTATATTTGAAAGACAAGTTATAAAAATGCAAGCAATGCATACCAGCCTTTTTAAAGCCATACTTTGATTGCCTGTGACTGCAATACTCCTTTAATAGTAAAATATGGTGCGGAGTAGAAAGGATGAATAAGAAGGTGCATGAGGGAGTGCAAAGCTGTACAGGTTTTTCTGAAATTAAGCGTATGTGTTACTTGTACACACTGCATTGCTGAAAAACTGTGAGTAGCTCTTGACTGCAAGTCTGCTCTGCACTTGAGCTTCATTCGTTTCTGCATTGCCAGTCATGTGAGTCCTTCTTAAAGTCAAGTGTGATCCACGGTCTGGTGGTGAGAAAGGCTGAAGTTGCAAGTGAAACTTGGGAAGAAGCATGTTGTAGTTGCCACTTCAGGAATAAAATGGTCTAAGCAGCTGATTGTGAGTATGTGGTTTGACTGCAGGGAGAAAATGTTAAGTTAGAAACTAATTTGTAAGACTTTACTGCAGCACTCTTAATTCTCTGGTGAACAGTTGTGGATGCTGAAGGCAGATGATTTGCTTGGAGCAGCGGTGGCAGCTTTCTTTGCAGATTCCTCAGGTCTGAGTTTTATGTGGTTACTGAAGGACAGCTGTTTGCTGAGGTTCAAATGCTTTGTAAGCAGTACATAACAGTGTCATAATTACTTTTTCTCTGCAGATATTCTTAATACTAAGTGTGTTCATCATTCAGCAGTTGGCCTTTTGTTTGGAAAAGACCCTGACTCAGTCTGTGATGGGATAACTCGTGTTGCCTAAAAACACAAATGAGGCAAAGATTGTGCACTGCCATCCTGCACTAGCCTGAAACCAGTGCAATGCCCCTGGGCTGGAGGGAGCAGGAGTCAGCCCCAGGGACTTTGTACTAGGAGGCTGCTGTGGCCCTGGGGAGAGGGTTCTGGTCCTCACTGTCCTTTCCTGGGGAAGATCTCTAGCCTCCTGCCTTGAACAAAGGATGAGTGTTGTACAGCTTTAAATTAGGAATCACTGAAACCTGTATTAAGCACTTTTCTGCGGTCAGGCCAGTGTGCCAGGGCAAGACACACCTCCTATCCCAAGTGCTGGTTACCTGGCAGAAGCCCACTTGTGCCTCTTCAGTAGAACAGCTGAGCTTTGCAAGAACTGGCTGGAGCTCTGCAGCTGGGCTGGAGCCTGGCCCAACAGTGGGAGCTGTTAATGGCATGATTGATGCCTTCAATTTAACCCCTTACCAGCAGTTGTGCTGATTAGTATTGGAGCTATCAGATGTCACTGTCGAACCATTACCCTTCAGAGCCAAACTTGCTGCAGCAGTAATCCCATAGAGCATGGCTTCCATTTGCTGCACCACCACCACCTGGGGCTGTTACTGTTAACTATCTACAGCATGAGAGTTTCTAGTCCAGTCTTAACTTTAAATGTAAATAGAAATGAAGAATATTTCTATCAGTAGTTGTGTAGGTGCAGATTTCTACCATGAGTGTGTAGAAGGCAATAATTACTTCTTAATATTATCAAAACAAGGATGCGCTGTATCTATATTGTAAATATACAGAATTGTGACAAATGGTATAATGGCCTTCAACAACCATTTTTCCCTCTGATGGGAACAATCTTTCATGTTGTCTTTGGGCCTAAAAAATAGAATACAATGCATCAGAGGTGATTTGAAATTCAGTTTGATAGTAACTATCATGTGGTGGCCAGTAATGAAGACTTAAATATGTAAGGATCTGACCCAAAGCATCTATCAAATACAGGCTTTAATTTCAAAGGTAAAGAGAGAATGGCTAATTTAATAGTCTTTTTATCAAAGGTATTTTTTATAGCATGAAGGGCGTATAAATATAGACTAGCAATTTGTGGGCTAATCCTTTTTTGCATTAATATGGTTAATTTGTTTTCAGTTCACTTGTTCAAAAAATTAATTTTCCCCTCACTTTCTAGGAGTCTTTGAAGTTCGCATTCAACTGTCAACCTTTGTCTCTCTTCCCTCACCCCCTCACATTCCTTGAGTGCATTTATGCAGGTTGAGAGTGAGCAGTTCAGTGCCTAGCTCTAGGGAATGAATTCGTATTATCCATCTTAATTTTCAGGTGTTCAGTTTCACATACCTACATAGTAAACAAAACCAGTTTGAATTCAAGTTAAACATTGATTATACTTTTTAAATGGTTATAAAAGGCAGGTTTAAAAAAAAATATATATGTTAAAAGTTTTCCCAATACGACCAGTTTCTTTCCTGCTTCAAGCTTGCCTACTTAGAAAGGATCCTGAAAGAAACTGTTTCTTCAGAATGAGTTTATCGTAGTGGAAGATGTTAGCGAAGAGTCAGTTCCCCATGAGCTGACACAAGTTTTCTGATAGAAGTTTTTTTTCAAAACCTTTTCTCATCTGTATTCCTGCTGTTTCCACTGTCAGCGTGGCTGAAGTGGGGGACAGACTCTACCAGCCCTCCATGTTTAGAAGTCATGATATATACAACATATCTCATGACCAGGGATTTTTCATGAAATGAACATAAAGTCACTAAGGGGGAACTAAACTGGATTAAAAACTTTAAACTGAAAGTGAAAATCAGCAGAAAAGGCCTTCCGAGTCTAAAGCACTGAGAATGGGTGCATTGAAAGCTAGGGCTGCAAGGCTTTCTACTAACAAAGACTGGAGTTCAGGATGTCTGCATTTTTGAGCTTGCAGCTCTTGATGTTTTTAACCTGTGAAAGAGGAGAAAAGAGGCACAGTTTCACTGTCAGTTGGAAAGGAAGAATCTACTTTGCCCCAGTGTTTAAAGTTTTGACATAATTTTTGCATGAAAGGATGCAACAGGAGGCTGTTTGAATTTCTGCATGGAAAGATGAGAAAACCAGTAAATGTGTGTGGGCACAGCCTCATGATAAGACTGCTTGCCAGAGATGTGGGATAACGTGGCTCAGGCCCTGGCTCGGCTCAGCTCAGCTCTCAGTTACATGGTTCTGTTGCCTTTGTTTCCTGCTTTTTTTTTTTTTTTTTTTTTTTTTTTTTACTGGATTCTTTCCCTTCCATAAAGCTTTAAAAGAAATATCCATTTCCCGAGCAGTAGCACTAAAACTTTCAGAAATTCTGTGCTGGGTGTGAGAGGCTTAAATCTGGTATAATTTCTTGAATTAAATCAAGGCTTTAGTCCTGTTCTGAAAGGTTCAATTTCACGTTTAAAAGAAAACACAGAGTAGATATATGTGCCTCTATATACAGGCTTTAAAATTAAAAACTTGGATATAGGTGCAGATTTTCCCAGAAACTTATGAACACAAGAGGAGGCCATGAGCTCTGAAGACCATGGCCTGATGGCAATAACGGGCAGCCCAAAGGGTAGCAGTTGTAGAAACAAAGGGTGGTGCCAGGTTTCTCATGAACTGGTGCTTTTCTTCCACTGCCCATGATGCTGTCAAGCTCTGAATTCTGGGTTTGCCCACCACAGCTAAAGGATCCAACAGAAAGAATCTTATCTCTTTCATGTGTATTTGGGTTTTGGTTTGAGTCTCTGTAATGTAAGGTGTCTCAAATAAAAGAAATGGAGAGAACTGTCTAATTTTACTGCCGTAGCCAATCTGCACATTACAGTGACTGTAACAATGGAAGTTTCTGACACAAAATGTATTGCAGGTTATCAGCTTGACATAAATTAATAATTAAAAAAAGCGGAGGGGGGGAAGTTTTAAGCTAAAATATCCTTTGTTTTCCACCAGATAACTTCTTTGACTTTCTCTTAATCTGTCTCTTTTTTAACAAAGTAAATCACTGCTTTCCCAGAATGGAATTAATGGAAAGTGTTAGTACTTTTTCCCCCTGAAATGAGGGACTTCATTGCTGGTACCCTATGCATCTGTGATATTAGGAAAAAAAATGACCTTTGTGGGTTTCTTCATGAGTAGTGCTTTCTTCTGATTTACCTACTCGTGAATTTCACCAGGGTTTTTAAGGCCTTAGTAACTAAAAGTCAACTGTAGTTTGTGTTTTCTGCTACAGATCTTCTGAATAATTCATTGGTAATTTACTGTTTGGAACAACATCAAGTGAAAATAATGCGGAGTTTTTAAACGTTAGCTGGCACAATAAATGATGATATGAAAGGGAGTACACTTGCAAAAATTCATCTGTACTACATTAACATCCCATTTCACAATAATCCCTGAGCCTTGAGTGTATTGATTGATTCAGCATAAAAGCTTCCATTCATTTGCAGTATAGATCATCTGAAATGTCACGTGCTGGAGGCACGGTTATTGGTGTGTAGGTGCACAACTACCATATCAGTTGTGATATGACACACAATATGACATACAGTGGACTTGTGTTAGCCTAAGTTTCCACGGTACCTCTGAAAGGATTTATAGCATGGCTGTAGGAGTTTCCTGGAGACATTAAGTCTTAGCCTGGGCTTCCCCTTCTCTTTCCTTGCCACTTTTCAGAAAGAAAATACATGTTTTGTTGTTCTTGAAAGTACTAAAGGAAAATTGAGAAAAATGGCAAAGAAGCTTAGTACAAATACAGTACAGCTTTGTGTACACGAGAATGAAAAATGGGTAAGATCTGAAAAGCATTTCATAGAGGGGAATGGAGAACATCACTGAACCTGAGGAATGGGTATCCTGAATTTGAAGAGCACATAAAAACAGATCAGGACCATCAATATTCAGGAAGAAGTTTGGCATATTCTGCCATGGCTTTCAAGGCGAGGAGCTGTTTGGGATTATCTTATCAATGATGCTGTGAGTGCTTTGCTGCAAAACCACTCTAAATACCTGGCCCTGCTATTACAGGAAAGCAAGATGCAGGGTGGTGGGGGGGGGTATGTTATTCACAGAGGTGCTGACTTCCTAATTATTTGAGGGTATCGCTTCTGCTGAGGCCGAGGTACCCACACACCTCCATAGCCATCCTCACTAGAGGGCCGGCAGCTGGGCAAGGAGCCTGCACTTGGCTGACCATACTGTTCCTACCCCAAAGTACACTGCAACACACTGTTGTTTGTTTGTTTATTCATTTATTTTCTCCCTTCCTTGTGTCATTTTCCCAAAGGCCAAAACCCCCTCCCTGGGGGAAGTGGTGACTCTTCCCTGGGCCCTGTCAGCTCCTGCATGAGAGCAAGGGGCAGCATCCAGTTGGGCTTTGCCTCACACCCCACTTGCCTGCATCACATCCTGAGCCCCCTCCAGCTTCACTTTCAACCATTCTTGATGTGGTTTGTTTGGGTTTCTTCTTATTCCTCTGAAATGTTGTACCTCATCCTGATGCCACAAACACCCTCGCTATCTTAAAGTCTTCCCTGGAAACCCATGTATTTTGCTGCGTTTTCAATCACTATTTCTTCTCACAAAAGTTCTTTTTTGGCCTTGCCTGTACATAAAAGTTGATGCTGACAGACCTGAGGAGTTTCAGGCAAAGATGGCAGGTCTCGCTCATCCTGTTTATACCAGCAAGAGCTCTAGTATAGAAGCAGTTATGTCAGCATAAGAGCTCTTTACTGTTTTACCATTTGGATAGTAGCTGTAAAACGTAAAATAAATCAATCAAAGCCATGCTGTGTCCCAATTGCATATATACGCCTTTATATTAATATGTTTTTTTGCACAGACAGCTGCCATATTTCTGGGCTTGCTTCATCTTGGATTGGAAAATTGATCAGAAGGTACTTGATTTCCCTGCTGCAGAAAGCTGTGTTCCTGTATCGACTTTCTCTGAAGCCTGTTGCTGTTGGTGTTTGTGCCGTAATTTCGCTGATTCGGCCTCTATTTGTTACATGTGGGCTTACAAGTTAGCACTGCCTTGCTTTTCATTGTTATAGGGCTTTACAAAAGCTGCAGTTTCTTTGTAATTGCTAATGATTTATGTTTTTCAAAAACATCGTGGAATGTTTCTCAGCCCCTGTGGCTTAGTGTTGCATGCAATGTATTTGAGATGGACAAAAACTTTCTGGTTTTATTGTTGGCAGAGGGGAGAGTGTCAAACGCTTCCCCCCGTGATGTGTTACATTCAATAGATTCCAGCGTTTGTGTCAAGTTGAGAGGCATGATTCTTCTTCCCTAACTAAGAGTAAAAGCAGATGTGAGTGCTGGAGCAGCGCGTTCGCTCTGAAGCTGCATTTCATCAGTAGTAAGCTAAGTGTCTACCTGTGTCTGCACTGTGCTGTACAAGGAGGCACTGAGATACTTGGACTGTTATTTCTGTATTGTGTAGAAGTATTTATTGTTTGAAATCCCTTTGGTTGTTTTTTGGGGTTTTTTTTTGTTTGTTTGTTTTTAGTCATTCCTCCCACATAACTCTGGATCAAGAAAATGAGCTTTGCTGCTGCTACAGGCTGGTATCATTTAGCATGTGTCAGCTCTGGATCTAACGTGCAAGAGTAATGGAGCAGGAAGCCTTCAGTCTTCGCTGAAACTGCTAACGGGATGGTCCAGAGGTTGTGGTTTGAGACTCAAAATGGGACTTTTACTAACCTGTACCACTGGAAACTCACTGAGATGGTTAATTCCCTCAAAAACTTGCTGAGGTGGTTGCTACAGGGATAGGTCTTTTTTTATTTCTTTGTTCTAACCTGTGACCCCATAGCTAGTGACTTGTAGGCAATTTCCATTACACACTTGCATACCTGCACTGTCTTTGCACTGGGGCTTCCCTTCACCTTCTCCAGAACTGCTGCAGAGGCTGAAATATGGTGCATGGTAGAGAACTCTGGGCAGAATGATTGCTTTCAAAGTAAAACAAACTCTTAGAGACCTTTGGTGCTCTGGCTGTCTTTCAGATGTAGCTTTGTTTAATTGTTTCAGAAGCCAGACTAGAACATGCAGTGCGTGTTTGGAGTAAATAAGGAAAATATTTGGGGGAAGAGACTGGCAGAATTTTCTCACAGAAAGTTCTCTGCTGTAGCTGCCTTATTTACACCTGCTGAAATGCTTTCATAAAATTATTTATAAATTTGCGGTTCAGCTACGTCCTTTTTCACTGGTTATGTCACTGAATTTTCCCAGCAGCCGTCTGGGTCTCACTTTGCACGGTTGCTGTCTGCACAGTGAAATTAATCCTGTCTTGGGATCTGCAGAGGAGTGTTTAAATTTATAATTCAGATGGATACAGCTCCTGTGGCAGAAACTGTGAAGAGGTTCATGAATTTCTAATTAGAAGGGATTCATTCAATGAATATAATTTCCTAAACCAAGTTGTGGTGTGGAGCATAGATGAAGCTTAATGTTTAGGTAATTAAAATATGCGTATTCCCCCTAGAATGTGTGAGCCTTACCCTGAGTAACCAGGTTTCCTTTTGGATGCTTCTCTCTACCATGCTTGTATATTTCAGGAGCAGGACAGCAATGCTTTCAGATAGGCAGAAACGTCCCTTATCTGTTATGTTACAAACAGAACAACTGAACTGAAGTTACCATGGGAGGAAGTCTCTCATGAATTCAAAACCTGCCATTCCAGTCAGGAAATGGGTTTCCAGCTTCTTCCCTGGGTATTTAGTGCTTTGTTATTTCTTCCCATATTCATTTTTCAGGCTTAGCTCATAAATGATTGTAAAACTGTTTTCAAGATTTTTGCGAGGAAGGTAGTGTATAAAACTAAAATCCCAATATTTAGAAGCCTGCAATGATTTGAATAGAAAATGCATCCAAATGATCACATAAATCATGGTATACAAAGTAAGCAGAAAAGCTACCTGTCAAGGAAGCTTCTTTCTTGAGCCCCAAGGCAAACAACTTAAGGCTTGAAGCATAAGCCACAAATCCTGCTTGTTAAGCTTACAATGCGCATTTTCATTCAAAATGGGAGATTTCTATGAAACACTTTGCCGATTCGCACTTCTGCACCAGAGCTCCCAAGCCCTATCAGTTCAGCTCCGCAGCTGCTTTTTGCAGCTCCTGCAGCGCGGAAGCGTTGGGGATACCAGGCAGTACCTGGGCAGTGCGATGCCTGCGGACCTTCCCTTCCTTTAGCTGCTGGAGCACAACTTTAGCCAGACCTCGGGACCTCGTCCTGCAGCTGTCTTCCTGACAGCATCAGCTTTGGGTGAAGGAGGAGACAGGAAGGAGATAGGACTGCTAAGAATATGGCCTTAAAGCTGAGAGAACAAAATGTTTCTGCAAGTTGCGGTTGTTTTAAATAAGCTGTAGTTGACTTGATGGAGGAACCCCTAGTTGAAATTCAGTGGGCTTTGCAGGATATTAGCATTACTAATTTATGACAGCTCCCTCTGGCTTTGTTATCGGTATTGGAGATTCTGTGCTGTGCTAGCTTAGACCTTCAGGGGAGCTGGACAAGCTGGTGCTAAGCCACCATTTGCCCTCCATCTTACGTTTTCCCTGGCGGTTGGATGCAATTTGTGAATATCTCCATTTTTCCAGAATCTTCAGATCTTGGTTGCTGTGATTAACAGTGTATTGAACATACCTAATATGCACTGACAGTGTTTAAGTACAGGATGGGTGACTTACGCAGGGCCCCTTAAATCCAGAAACCGTGGAAGTAAATAGGACCTTTGGGAAACACTGGATCTAATCATGTAGTTTAAGGAGTCTGCACTTAATCAGGTACTTTCTCAGATCATTGGGGTTCTTGCGCTCTGCATAGTGTGTAGGTGGCATGAATGCCTGGCACACCACAGGCAAGCTTTGTGGGCACATGTGGAGGGCAGTTATCTGGGGTAGCAGACTGCTGGGACAGAAAATACCAATTGCTCTGATGCCTGCTTTGTCTAGACCAGAGTCCTGGAAATGCAGGCTAGGGATGTCTGTTACTGCAGCCGCTCTTTCTGTAATCCCAAGCTCTCCTCTGTTTCATTTTTAAGGTTTGGTTCAGAAGGGTGAAAGATGTACTTTCATGAAACTAATCTTTGAAAATATTTATTGAAAAGATGTTACAGCATGCTTGAGAGCATGTCAATGATACAACATTTGCTCAGCCTTCTAGAACTAGTCCTTGTTATAAAAAAGGCCCTGATCCTGCTGGATTGAAGTAAACATGACCTGTGGATTTTAACGTGAGGTTTAATGGATTTTTAATTACATGAATACAATTGCTCAAGGCTGGTAAAATTTATGTGTTCTCTATATAGATCTATGCCAGAAGTTCAGTCAAGAGTAGTATTTTCCTAAGTATTTTCCTTTGTTTTCTTGTCTAAATAGCAATAGGAAGAATACCATTCTGCTGGAAAGGCGGGTAGGACTAATAATCACAGCAGTACAGAACCAGCAGGTATTTTGCATTCCAGCATTGCAAAGTAGACCTTTAGAGGAGGGAGCGGAGAGTTGTCCTTGCTTCTGTCCTCCACAGTCATCTTGATCCTATAAAACTGCTCCTGTTCTTACAGGGTGGGCTTGACAGTCAGTGAGAAAAAAGAAAGCAAATTCAGTCAGCTTTTTTAGGATTTTGTTGTATGGGATGCAGATGACTATTCAGTTGAATAGTTTTAGCCTGAAAGTAGTGACTTTCTATTTAATTGCAATTTCAGGCTACAACTTCACATGCTCAAGCAAAAGTCTTCTGTAAAGCCTTGGGAACCCAGATAGCATCTTTTAAATGATAGTTTACAAAAACTAATGTATTAAAAAAACACCAACAAACGAACACTTACAGTAAGCAGCTTTTTAAGGCAATACATAAATCATCAGGAAGTTGGGATCTAAAAGCATGTTTGGGACAAAGTGGATTCTCCTGACTGGTATACTGAAACTTTTAAGATGGGATAGCTGATAAAATGCTCTTTTGTTTTTTGATCTGTGCAGCGGTGTGTGGCCAAACAAGGCGCTCACGAATGGGGAGTGTTTGGACCATGGGGCTTGTCTTTCCTTCCCTCCTTGTGGACTTCTAGGCAGAAGTGGGAGAGTGCCCAAGGAGGATTTGCAGCGGTATGCCTACAGTCTTTTCCAGATGCAAAACCTAATCAGATTCCGTTTTGACAGAGCTAATGGGTAGAGAAAGGGATGTCTTGTGCCAATAGTTATTTTTGCTTTCCTGATCTGTGAATGTCTGTGGAATTTCCCTGGGTTTGGTCCAGCTTCTACTTGACTAGAAGAGTCCTGTTGGATCTGTCAGTAAGTGAACGTGGTTGCCTTTTCATGGTGAGTTCCACTCAAGGACTTAATTTCCCCTTTTGTGCTATAAAATCAGCAAAAGCAGATATGCAGACCATGTATGGACAGGCAAAAGAGAGGTTAGAGAGCTGGGTGGAGAGGAGCCTAATGAAGTTCAAGAAAGGCCAAGTGCGGGGTCCTGCAGCTGGGGAGGAACAGCCCCCTGCACCAGTACAGGCTGGGGCTGACCTGCTGGAAGGCAGCTCTGTGCAGAAGGACCTGGGAGCCCTGGTGGACAGCAAGTTGCCCACGAGCCAGCACTGTGCCCTGGTGGCCAAGGCCAGTGGGATCCTGGGGGGCGTGAGGAGGAGCATGGCCAGCAGGCCGAGGGAGGTGATCCTCCCCCTCTGCTCTGCCCCGGTGAGGCCCCATCTGGAGTGCTGTGTCCCCTGCTGGGCTGCCCAGTTCAAGAGAGACAGGGAGCTACTGGAGAGGGTCCAGCAGAGGGTCCAGAGGCGGTGAGGGGGCTGGAGCATCTCCCTGGTGAGGAAAGGCTGAGAGAGCTGGGCCTGTTCAGCCTGGAGAAGAGAAGGCTGAGAGGGATCTTATCAATGCGTACAGATCTCTGAAGCACAGGTGTCAAGAGGACGGGCCAGGCTCTTTTCTGTGGTGCCCAGAAACAGGACAAAGGGCAATGAGCACAAACTGGAACACAAGCATTTCCATCTGAATCTGCGGAAAAACTTCTTTAATTTGAGGGTGAGAGATCACTGGCACAGGCTGCCCAGAGAGGCTGTGGAGTCTCCTTATGTGGAGACATTCAAAACCTGCCTGGACACGATTCTATGCGACCCGCTGTAGGAGAACCTGCCTTAGTAGGGGGTTGGACTACATGATCTTTAGAGGTCCCTTCCAACCCTGACCACTTTCTGATTCTGTGAAAGCCCCCCAGCAGGGCACTGACCCTGTGTCAGCCATGTTCACTAGCAAGCACATGGCAGTGAGCTGTCCTGCGCCCTCCTGGCTGCCGTGGCCAGCCGTGCGAGCTGCCTCAGCCGTGTGATGGCAGAGTAGGCTTCTGTCTACATCTTGCAAACTTTCTGGGCAGGTTAATCCAACACCACTTTGTGGCAGTCAGTAGTAATTTCCTATTTAGTATTAAAAGGCTGCATTTCCAGAAAATTGTGTCTGCTTTTCTTTTTTTGTAGTAAATCTTAAGAACGTTTTGTCATCCTTCCTGTAAAAAAAGGGCATAGGAAGTATAGTTTCATAGATGTAAGAGATTTACATGTAGACTGAGGAATGCATGAACAAAAAGACCTCCAGTGCTGAGAAATAAATCCACATCCTTTTTTTATTTTCTTGGAGCATGTATACTACTGTGGTTGCTTACTCGGCTACGATGGCCTTTGGCTTACAGTGCTTACTTTGCAATAACTTCACCGGGGTAGGGCTGGCTGAGAATAAACTAACCATAAATAGGTTCCCCCATGGTTTCACATGCAGATCACACAGCAAAGTGTAGTTCTCAGTACTGACAACTATAATTTCTTCCTCAGTTCTAATTGGAGTTTTCCCACTGCTTCAGCTAGGCTCGTTAATAGTACATGCCTTTTAGGCAGCTGGCTTGCAATCTTAAATTAGATATCACTAGTGGGACTTGCCTCATCTAACTTGAGGCAGCTGAAACCTGTCAAACGAGTTGTTCCGTAAGAGTTCTGTCTTTCTCCATTGACTGTAAAGAGAGCCTGAATGACCAAGTCCTGGGGTAGGTGGTTATGTCCTAGATGTTTGAAGGAAGGCATTGAACTCTGGTCTGTTGACAAATTTCTGTGCAAGAAACTGGCCTTGCTGAAATGTATCTGAATCCTCTCAGTATTTTTAGCTCAAACAATGCTCTTTTAATGCCAGATTTTCCCCGTATATTCTTCTTGAAGTTAAATTTTGGGAAATGGCACTTGAACTGAACTAACAAATTGTGTGATGATCTAGTGAAAATAAAACGTTCCTCTTTCTATTTCGTTTTGAATCACTTCTGTCTGGCATTTTTACCTCTGTTTATATTCTCCAGTGATAAGGATAGAATTAACTGTTTTACTGGAGTATTTCAGAATTTATCCTGAAAGTGGTTCCTTCTGGTGAGGTTGGTGTTTCCCATTTGAATGGTTTTGATGTAGTCCTACATTCTGTTTTTCTTCCCCTTTTCTCCCCTTAAGTTCTATTCTTCCTAGTGTTTGGATAGTTCATTGACCTGACATTTGTTCTGTTTTAGGAGAAACCTGATGCCAGCCCCACATCTCTACAGCTGCGATCCCAGATTGAGGTAAGTACTTTGATTTTGATCATCCATTCATGTTTGTTTGTTCTTTGATTTGATACTGGGTGAAGGTTGCTCTCGTGTCTGCTCTCACTGCTACGTGTCTTCTTTTGCAGGAGTCACTTGGTCTAAGCAGCACCACATCAACACCCGACACTGAAAGAAAGTAAGTGAAGGCACAGGAGGTGAGAAAGGAGGGAGGGGGAATTTGTGTGTTTTCTTTTTCCTCGAAGTAAATTCAGTTT
Source organism: Falco peregrinus (assembly GCF_023634155.1). Classification (NCBI taxonomy): domain Eukaryota; kingdom Metazoa; phylum Chordata; class Aves; order Falconiformes; family Falconidae; genus Falco; species Falco peregrinus. Next base: position 47,114,443 of record NC_073727.1, on the reverse strand, counting down.
CGATTGTATTGGTGTTTCAAGGTTTCAGATCCAGCCGCTATTAATGAAACCTGTTTTGGAACCTGCTCCTTCTTTTGTTCTCGTTTGGCCTTTTATTATTTTGAGTTTTACAGGTGAGGGTTATCTTTTCTCCCCTCTGTGAGTGCTTAGGGTATGCATACACCAAGATGACTGGTAGTGATTTTTTTAGGAACATCACTGGTTTCACACTCTCCACAAATTAAACCTGCTTAAAAAATAACTTTCTGTGACTAGACCTAAATGCAGCCAAAAAGAGATAGGCGAGGGGAAGGGAGAGTTACTTAAATCACTTTCCTTTTCCTGTGCACTCCTGGGTTTGTAACTGTGCTTTTGAAGAAGGTGCCAAGGGAATGAAGTATTTAAAACCAAGTTAAAAGGAGCTTTAATTTTAACAGTCCTTAATAAAAACCTCTCTGTGAGGATTGAGAGGGTTTCTGTTTACTGTCACCTCCTGCTGCAATGTGTGTGCTTGTTTTCTGCTCCTCCTTCCTTTGATCCTAAGATCTTGGATCCCTACTGCTAAGGGTAACGTGCAGCAGTGCATGAAGACAACTGACACTGTATTTCCAGTTGCCTGCTCTTTGTGGGGTAGTGCCAGCTGGACTGATTCAGAGGGAGTATGTGGAATCCAGTTGTGATGTGATGCGCTTTTGTAAGGTTTAACAGTCTTGCATTTGAATATCTTCTAGTGATGCAATGCTGGATGGTAATAGGAAGGTTGTAAGAAATTGCCTCTCTTGCTCTTGCTAGTTCAGTAGGAGCATCAGTCCCAGAGGGAGCTCTGGTGGATGTGGGGTGTGGGACTCACCTCAGTGCTGGCGGTGTAGAAATCAGGTGTACAATAGGGACCAAGCTGCTTAGGGGCTTCCTGTGAGCTTGTCTGGAAGCTGGTTCATGCTAAAGATCTTGGAAAGTGATAAATTATCTTTTAGAGGTGCCTTGTCTGTCTTCATCACTCAGAGAGAAAGCAGTGATGGTTTGCTTGCGGTAGATGCTCTTTTTCAAAACAGCTTAAGACAGATAAGGTCAGTTTTACCTTGGATACCATCACTGCCCCCATGTTACATGCTGTTAACAGAGAAAGCCTAGAAGGCTTAGAGTTTGAAAGTGGTGCTTCAGATATTGAAACAGGGAAAAGGTATTTTGAAGGATACCTCCCTGTCCAACATTATAATGAAACAAGAAGTGCCAAGTGGATGGGATTGTAACCTGGGAAGTAAGCTTCCAAGGTTATACTGTAATCATGCTTTTTTCTTAGTCTCAAAGCACTTTCCCCATGGTAAATATCATCATCTCACCCCAGGTAAATAATAAGATAAAGGCCTTTCAGGAGGACCGCACACAGCTGGGAATAAACTCCTCTTACAAGTTCTAGCCAGCTTCCTAAATCGTGTCTCTGTGTAGGTGTTGTACCACAAATAACTGAGTGAGAAGACAGTACAAAACATCTTCTGAGTGACTATTCTCAAGTGCCCATTTACCTCTCTGAAAGGAAATTAACCTCATTATCTTAGTTCACATAGAAGGGACCTGTGATTTTTGTGGACCTTTCAAGAATGTGCCCTGTTTGAGGATTTTTCAGTCAGTTGAAGGGCATAGATGATTAACTTGATCAGACATAGGAGACAGGCACAGAGCAGGTTGTGTCAAATATTTATGGAGTAAGAAGCAAGGCAATGTGATGCACACTAATTGGGCAAGGTATTGAAAATGATAAATGATACCTACTCAATACTATACAAATTATTCAGAGCTGAAATTACATAAGCTTGTGCTGTTAGTTGACAGCCTGCCACTTCAATGCTGGTTTCATCCCTCTAGCTTGGAGAGCTGAATTATCACTGGAATTTTCCAGGGTGTCAGAGTTTATAAAATTGACCTGCAGGAAAATGACCACTTCAAGTCCATCTGATATGTCTGTACTTGCTACTAACATGTTGAATTTGATATTTTTCAGGGAAGGATAGCATATTGGCCTTTGAGAGGGTTTGTTAGGAGTTCAGTGTTTAGTTTATGGCTTTCATGTGAATTTGCTGTGTGGGCATGCTAAGAAACAGGAAAGCTTGTCCCTTTGGGGACACTGCTTTTGTGGCCCCCTCATAATGTGTGAATGATCTGGGGTAAACCTTTTACAAAAGTTCTTTTGTTGTGAGAAGACTCCAGTTTGCCGAACCTGAAACTTGATGCAGATGTGCATTGGTTTCTCATGTTTGAGAAACCCAGAAAGAGATTTGGGGGGACAAAAGAAAAAATTTGTCCCAGAATAGCCAACCAGATTTTCAGGAGCTGAAAATTCTGTTGTTGTGAGTACTCTTTTAAAGCTCAAGTAAAAGCTTGCCCGAGAAAAGTTTATATTTCTACATATTGAAAATATAAACATTTTCCTAGGGTGAGGTGAGTTGTTTCTGGTCTGGTGTTCTGAGCAGGTTGGTTCGGAAAATAAAAGCAGTCCGGTGGAAAAGCCTGTGCTGGGATAGGGAGGAGGGAGCAAGCAGTCAGCTGGAACGTGGTCGCTCTTGGTAGCTCCCTTGCCCAGTGCTGCTGCCTGCACACCCTGCAACTTAATGCTACTGAGGTCTAAAGTTTTAAAATAACACACCTGAATCGTTGTTTAATTTGCCAGAGTTGAGGGATTCCAGAAATAAAGAGGCTTTGAGGGAGTCTGGAAGAAGCTATGTTTGTTTTAACCTGGTTTGGTTTTCCATTTCTGTGGTGCCCAGCTGAAGGGAGAGCCTGACGAGCTCCACTGTACGCTGCACTGAAAACAGATTAGCCTTGGTGGTCTGTGGTAGGAAAAAATCCTGTTTCTGTGGACAAGCAGTGTATGTTCAGTCTTGCCTTGAATCTTACTAACCCTGCTGCCCAGTCTGTTCAAAGCCAGTGTGAAATAGGCTGGTGCCCTCAGTCCAGCAAGTTGCTCAACAAGTCTCTGTCAAGTGGGTGATGTGCTGTAACACAGAGGAGCAGTGGCAGTGCCTGAAGGGAGGCAAAAGGGGTTAAGTGAGCCTGGAGGTAGAGTTGCTTGTCACTTGAAGTCATTGTCCCTCCAAAAAGCATTTGGGGCAATACAGCCTTCCTGTACTGACAACACTGTTCCTGTTAACTAGTTGAAGCTACAAAAACCTGCACATATGAACCTGCTTTATGCATTATAAATGCCCTACCAAAGATGGTTTTGGTTTGATTGATCCTGACAAAGAGAGAAAAATCTTCACTCTAGCGAAGGCCTCTGAGATTTATGTAAATAACAACAAAGGCTACTGATGTGGCCTGAAAAGCTATCCATAAACAGCATAAAACAAAGTTATGTTTGTTCAAACTTTGCCTCACAATTGCTTTGTTTTTTTGGCCATACTGGAGTTCCTTCTGTAAATTGAAACAGTTGGTCAAGCTTCTGAGTCGTATAATCAGCAAATAACACAAAGCATGGAAGGAGATGCTTGTAACTTTCTTCTGTTAATAATAAATTTCATTTTCCTTGCCCTTTCCAAGATTCCCATCTCTTAAACTGCATTCTTGCTGTCAGCTGTGGTGCTAGCGTAACTTTGCAGATTCTCAGCGTGCCTTCAGCAAAGTGACGACAGTGATGCTACTCATTTTAAAGAAAAATCTCCCCAGAACTGCAGGTGCTCCTGTGTGGGCACAGTGACTTCTGTTTTGCCAGAAGAATCATCAAAGTAACAAATATGCAGTAAATGTGTTCTTAGCAGTTACTATGGCATCTTTGTCCCCATACCATGTTGATCTGGGGATGTATTGTATATACAATACTTATTATTTCGAAGTGATGGCAACACCCCAAGGATGTTTACTCAGGCAAGGGACTGAGCAGGGTTTCTCATAATTGTAAACAGAGCATTTAAAACAATGTAATCCAGCTTTTAGCCTGTTCCCATTTTTGAGCATTCAAGTCTACATGACAGACTGATGAGCTCTGCATGTTTGCCAGGAAATCCAGGTTAAATCCAGTCCCCTGAACTCAGGCTTCTGCATCCTGATTCTCATCCTGTTTTTAGAAGAACTGGGGATGTTGCAGGGGGGAAGTTGTGTGTTTTTCCTCTTGGGAAATAGATGTGTTTGCTGTCAGTTTGCTCCAGCAGCTTCTGGGCAAGTTTCAAATGTGGTGTATTAGACAACTGCCAGGAAAGACAAGGAAGTGGGCGAGAGACCCAAGAGCACTTCATATAGATAGGATGAGGTACAGACATTCCTATATAATTTTTTTTTCTTTGCAGCTGCTAGAGAAAGGAAGGACAAAAAACATGTGAGGTAACAGTTGTGTCTGTATCTGGTGTTTCACAGACATTCCCCCCACCTTCACGTGGCTGTGGGTGTTACGAATTGTCACCTCCTACATGAATCACCTGCTGTTCCTTGAACTGTACCGCTCAAGCATGCTCCTGACCAAGTAAATGGTCATACTTCATATTGAGTGCCACAATTCATCCTGCTGTACTCCTCAGCCTGTACTCCTAAATCCCAGACTCTGCCAGAGCAGGGAGTTGAGCAGAAACAGACTTTTTGAGCAGAAGGTGCTGGAGAAAAGCACGCACATGTGGGGTGTAGGCAGCACAGGGCAGCATTGCTCAGGGGCTTTGCATTCCCCTGGCATGGGGGAGCTGCTGTGCCTCTTGGCAGCTGTGTCCTCAACACTCGTGTTTCAGCTGCTCCCGAGAGTGAATGTCTTTGTCGTCCTCTCTGTGTGTGCAGGATGTCATACATCTTCAACCAAGTTCCTCACACATTACAGTTTAGCCAGATCTCTGTTGGGAATGTCAGAGGACGAGTTATAGGCTGCTCAGGCATTATGGCTTTCACTGAGGTCGTTAGCAGGCAACCAGTGAGGCCACAACACAAGTGGCTGCTATCTGCACACTGTCCTCTCTGCAGGAGAGACTATTGACTGAACCAGTTTTTAAGGATTTTCTGTAATGGATGTGCTATAGTAAAGCCAGTCGCTGTCCTGTAGTATAAACTTGAACTCCAAATCAGCCTAAGGCTGGGAGAGTGCCCGCAGTTCAGTGTTCCCATCTTCCACAGTGATTTTCAGTGAAAGCAGCAGCCTCTTTAAAAATGGTTTGGTTTTGCAAAAGGGTTCATGCAAGGCTCAGTTCTGCCCCATCTGGTACAGTAATCTACTGGCCTGTGCCAGTAGTTTTTAACACTAGATTTCCTAATCCTCTTCCCCTGCAGCATCCAAACTGCAGGTCAGACTTTGAATGCAGGAGGTTATTAAATTATCCCTCCAGGTCATGGAGGGGGGTGCTTAAATTCTATCACGTTTGATTCTGGCAACTTCTCACGGTGCCCAAATTAACTTTGGCAGGTATTTGTAAGCTCATCTGCACAGAAAGAGGAGTGCAGATCTGACAGAGGACGTGAGGCAGAGACAGGGCAGAAACTGAGAAGAACAAAGCCAAAAACAAACAAATCCCCCAAACCAAGGATGCTAAAAGCTGTGCTTAATTACTAACAGAATAAATTGTTCCTTTTGCATAGTTTAAAAATGGCAAGGAATATTGGGAGAAAAAGAAGAGTGAGCTTGCTGTATTTGAGATGTCTGCATTTAAGATAGGGGTTTTTTAATACCCCATGCTTGCAGGAATCAAAAAGAATCAGTGAATGTGTATGGCCCTGTTTTCACTTGTTTGAGGCCTGATTTAGTCAAAGCCAAATTATTCATGCTGCCTTTAAACAGCCTCCTCAAGAGAAGTAGGGCAGGAAACTCCCACAATAACCCGCACAATGGGAGTGAGAGGCCAGCCAAACACCGCCTGGGACACGTGAGGAGGGAAACCAGTGCGCCTTTGAGCAGCTGGGAGAAGATTTCAAGCCTGGTAATTTTGTACGAGGAAGCATGAAGGGTGCCTTTCACGAGAAAGTCCAACTTGTTGCAGCTAGTCGACATGGCACATAGTGAGCAACGAATGTGGAACAGGGGTGCATTGCGTGCAGTACGTTGGGCCCTGCTCTTGCTGTCGAAGAGTTTTTAGCTGGCAATTGTCTGCCTCCTGGTTGGGACCAACCGGCCAGTTATTAAATTTGTGACGTAGCCCCATCTGCCTGCTGCCAGTCACCAGACCGAGCCTGTGGGACCAAACGTGGTGGCTTCCGTGCTGGTAATGGTAGAAAACACACATACACACACATGGCCCACAAGCAGCTCAGTGTTTGTTTCCACTGAGAAAGTTTTGACCTGCTTAAAGAGCCATTGCTATGGAAACCTAATGAGAAGATAATTGAATGAAATGTCTTTGCTTTTGGTCCCTTTCTCACACTGGTGCCAGCAAGGTCAGAACCTTGCAGGCCTGCTTTCTCTTCAGGTTCATGCAAATTTGAAAAAAATACTAAAGGCTCATTTTCTTCCCTGTGCCAGCTCTGGTTAGATAAATTATCTTGTATTCAGTCAGGAGCAGTTACAAGTCTGTCAGTTTTTCATACTAATTATGTGACTGGGCCATTTCTAATGCACGCAGATAACCAAATGGCTTTGCAGCAGAGCCAGCATGGGCTTTTGCATCAGTTTATTCACTGCTATGAATGTGCATAATATTTGTAGATTGAAAGTCCCATCCAAAGCATTTTCCTCAATGGGCTATAAATAGTCATTGGAAAGGAATAAGAGGGCCACTATCAGTTTATTGAAGATCATAACAGTAGTGATTTCATTATCAGATGGTGCTATCTATGCACCTGTGGATTTTATGGTCCGTAAATGAGATGCGGCCATGTGTTAAAGCACATCTGCATTTAAAATACTTAGTGTTGAAACAAAAACCCATCAGAAATCCCATCATTCTCAGTTCCCATGTTTGTTCTGTTTTGAGAATGATGAGCTTTCAAAAATCAACAGGCACATTCATGAAAGCAGCACATGGTGTCACTTGTTTCCTTTCCCAGTTCTGCAGTGTACCAGCACATTCTCGTCTCAGGGCACGTATGACTGTGTCTATTGTAAAATCAACCACTCTGTATGTGAGATAAGCACTGGTGCTTTACCGTCCGAGATCAGAATCAGTCCGGTGTTAACAGGAAGAGCTGTAGCCTAGTAGCTCGATGCAGCCTAGTTAAAACCCATCTTAATAATAAGATGGGGTTTATATATATTTATATATATAATACATTCTCAGTTGGCTTGTGATACAAACGTGTGCATTGGTTCTTCCCTGCGCTCCAAGTTTTGGAGCCTACCTCCAGGATTCAAGAGTTAACTTATAAAAGGGAGGGATTGCTTAGGTATAGCAAAGTCATCCCCACTGCAGCGCTTTTATGGAAAGATAGATTCAAAGACAGTTTTGGATGCCTGGGTTTGCCATTGTTCATACAAAACCCACAGGCTGCAAAAGAAGAACCAGAAGTGCCCTCCAGAGGCAGTCCTCATGTCCAGACCTTTGTTGTCAAAGAGGTCTGGGCTCTGTCTTTCAAGCACTCCCTTAAAAGCAGATTATGGGTTGATAAGAAAGTACTCCTTCCCTCTGGCCATAAATCTTTTTTTCTTCCTTCTTGTTTGAACACATACCCATACATTTCTGCTATATGCTGTGACAGAGTACATTCCATGTGAAAGCTTGCTAATGAAGTTGTACATCAGACCACAACAAAAATGAAGGCCTCCATGGTGGAGTAATGGCATTTGGCTCCCTTTCAGACACACAGTGCTGAAACTTCTGCCAAGTGTCACTGCATCATTAACTTTCAGTACAAGTTATCAGTCTGTGAATGGAAGAACACAAATCACTTTCAGTGCACGTTCACAGAGGAGCTGCAGATTTAACAAAGTAAGAGAGTGTAATTGGCAAATCAAACATGCATCGACTCTGAGATACTGTGGAATTTTTCACCAGACATCTAGGAAGTAAAACGCTTGATTGATTTCACTGAAGATTTTTAAGCATCAAGAGTTGTCTGGTGGAACTAAAAAGCAGGTGCCTTATCAGGCTCTATGTGTTAGTTTTGCCGACATTTCCATCTCTTCAGGCCAGCTGTTAGCATTTTCAAGGTCAGCTCAGGCATGGAAGATTTCCTCTTTAGGGAATGCATGAAATAATAATTGGAATTTGCATCCTCTGATGAAACTCAGCATAGTTCTTAAATCAGTTATAAATGAGAAGGTGGTCTGCTTGCTGTGGATCCTACTCTTCTCATCACACCCCCTAGCTCAGGCACATCAGAAGTTTGCTCCTACTGCTCTTCCCTTTCCTTGGAGGCCACCATGTGATGAGTTGGTGGCCTGAGGCTCATTCCCAGTGAACAGATGTCCACATCACAAGCATTACCACTACACCTGCTATGTACTTGCATCGTTGTTAGCAACTGCGCCAAGAGAAGAAAAGGATTAAAATGGATTTGGAGCTGAAGAGCACAAGAGACTGCCTCTCTGCTTCGAGGCTGATTTCACTAGTGAGGCAGAGTTCTGACAGATTTCATTTTCTAAGGGTGGTGATTTAGTGCGTTTCACAGATACTAAATTCATTTAAGATAAATAGAATAACTGCTTGATGGGTGACGTTTATGCTCGGGTGCAAAATGTGTAGTGGATTCATTCTGTCAGTTCCAATGGGACCATGGCTTTGTTTTTATTTGGTTGCCTCCCTGTACAAGTCCACATACTTTTTACCCGATTTACCTTTATTTAGAAAAGTACTTGCTGACAACTTTACTTTTAAGTAAAGTTTTTAAGTGTCTGGATGAAATCCTGGCCATGTTGAAAGTCTTTAAATTTTGACAGTGGCTTTGCTGGAGTTTTTACCCAGAAAGTATGGGGTGGTTTGTATTTTGTTATTCACGCTTCTTAAAAGCTAAATGTTTGGTGGTGTATCACCTATATCATTAACTTTTCCCTTTCAAGGGTAAACTTTGTCAGCAGGGAAAACAATACTAAATGTCTCCTTCAGTCTTGTTCAATGCAAATCTGAAATTTGGTTGCTTCAATTAGTTTTCAGTTTGTACTGGATTAAATTTTTAATCAGTCTGAGGCTGAAGGAAGTTACAATTCAGAGCTCTGCTGTGCCAAGCTCTCCTTGTCTAGATGAATTTCTAAATCAAACTGAAACTTCATACTGTCTCATTTTCCCTTCAATGATGTCTTTGCAAATGGATGAGCATGGTTTTTATGCTTACGAAACATTGGCCAGTAATTGCTTAGATCTTCTAAACTCTGACCTGGCTTGAACTAAAAATTTTAAGTGGTTTTACTGAATTGATCAAAAACTCTTCATTGCCCTCTTCTGGGGACCTAAGAAAACGCAAGGAGCCTGTGCAAACCCTGTGGAGAGCAACAAGAGTATGGCTAACATGTATTGTTATATGGCCTCATTCAAAGAACGATTTGGCTTGAGGTCTTCTCAGTACGCTGGGGTATGCATGTTTCCATTCTGCATGGCTGCAGTACAGTCACCGCACAATAGGGCATTGTCATGTCGTGGGGCCAAGCGCTCAGCAAAGACACTGTGCAGCAATGCTTTGCACTTGGAGCCTCCAGCAAAGCCATTGAAGCTGGCAGAAGTCATTTCACTGGCTTGGCACAGCGTGGTTACATAGCGATTCCCATAGAAAGGCTTCAAAGAATACCCCAAGATTTGGTAATTTCTATTAGCTCCATTTATACCAACAGGAAAAAAAAGGCAATGAAGCGGGGTGATGTTGTCTCATCAGAGATCCCACAATGAACCGCTGGCACTGAGTTGGAATCCATTATGGAAAACTGGTTCAATGAACATAAAGACCGAGAACAAAAGATTTACTTACTATTTTAGTGGGTTGTTTGTAAAGTCCATGTTCTGTCTCTCCAGCTAGCTTTTGAGGAAGGGAGCATGCACTGCTGGGAAAGCACACAGAAGGGACTCAGGAGAAAGCTGTAGTCTCCAGTCATCTGTGGTCACACTTCACTGGTCTGGACAAGCTTTCTTCACCTTGGTTTTCTGTGTCTACTCCTCTCATCCCCCCAGTGGCTTCTGAAAATGTAATGAGTGCATATTTATAAAGCATTTTCCGATGAAAAACAAATAGGCTGAAAACAGTTAACACAGCTAAATAAATACAGCATCCCAGTGCTGCAGTTTCTAAGGCAGCCAAATTACTGTTTTACAAATGGAAAGGAGGAAAGTATGTGAAAAATTGTTTTTCTGAGGGATCCCTAGACTGCTTTGCCTTAACCATGAGTTTCTGTCAGTATGTATTTTTCTCCTTTTTTTAAGGAGAGGAGGAACTTTAAGAGGGGAACTCAGTTACTGTGGTCAGACGAGTGGGTCCAGGTTTTGTTTCCAGCTTGCTGTGTTGGGAAGAAAAGGGAAGAGAAAACAGCTCATGATACGTTGTGTGGAAACTGTAATTTACTGTAATCAGACAGCTCCCACGAAATGTGAGAAGCCTGCATCAGTAAGTCAATTTCTCTTTTTTGTCCTAGACTCTCCATTCATAAATCCAGTTCGGAAGAAGGCTCTGTAGGTCAGTATATTTCATTTCATTTCATGAACAGGTTTTGAGTTTTGCTTGTTCTGGGATGTGAAGAGCTGAGTAAACACAATGCTGGCAGAAGTCAGCAGCCTTTGTGTGTGTGGGGAGGGTGAGTCTCAGCAGCTTTAAGTTGGATGTTGGGTGCCTCAGTGATCACTGAGACTGTCATGTGTTAAATACGCATCTTTTGACTTCTATTGAATTTCAAATGTCTGCATGTTAGATTGCTACTAGCCTATCCATTTGTATTGTGAAAATTGCCACCACTAGTGAATAACTGGGGTTTCTGTTTTTTGTTCATCATCCAGAGTGTCTTCCTTTGTTTCTGAAATACTTTGCAATCTTAAATATGTATTTTTCATTGTCTTTCATTTTTTTTTCTTTTAAACTTACTATAATTAGTTCATATTGCTGTCCTAACAATAGTTGAGCTGATACAATTCTGGACAAATTCTGTTTTGCTCATTGGAGAGGAAAAGAAAAACTGAGAGGTTTGCGGAGGGGGTGGGTGCGGTATGTGTGTAATGTTTTTTGTAGAGACATTTCCATACAGTTAAAACTTAAGATGTGTTTCTGAGAGTCAGTAAACCCAGCTCTAGGTCTTCTAGGGTGAGATCCAAAATACTGTAGTCACATGCTGAAGCTCAGCGGCAGAGTGTAAACTGTGTTCCTTTTAATTTTTCAAAAGCAGAGGGATGAAGTAACTCTTTATCAGTAGCGTTTCTACCAGATCAGGCACAGTGTGTTCTCTTGCAGGTGGCATAAACTTTATAGCATGTGCCTTGGTTAATTCAACAGAACAGAGATATATGCCCTACTTTGAGCCAGATCCCATTTCTTTTTTTAGCCAAAGTATTTAATTCTGGGCCATCAAGCCATATGTAGATCTGATACTAATGGACATGGAGACCCAGCCTTTTGCAGTCCAGGCATACCAAGAGCAAGAGTCAGATGTAGCTGACAGTCTCATAAAATTTCTCATGCCAAGTAGCAGAATGTGTGTGTGTATGGGTGTGCATGTGTGTGTGCATTTATATATATGTAAACTATTTCTTTTCTGTATAAATGTGCACACGCATACTAGAAAATGACTTATCTTAAGCTAGGCTTAAGCTGCATAATTGTGGTTCAGTTAAAGAGAATAAACCAACAAAATACTTCAAAACCACTTCCAGACTTGACATTAACAACTGAACAGATATCAAAATGAATGTAAAGTATTTTCTGTTTATAATTCAGAATACGTAAGTTACTGGCTTATCTCAGTCCTCTATAGCATTGGCAATCATAAAAGAATGTGCATTTCCCTGAAATAGCTACGTCAGCATAGTTCTAGTACAGAATAAATCAAGAAAAACAGAAAAATTGAGATTTTTTTTTATTCTTGTTTTTGACTTAGAAAGTACAACTTAATGCTTGAAAGCTTCTCTAGCATTCACTAACTAATGTTTCTTTCTGAAATTCTTTTTCCCTTTCCCGTCATCCTCCCTCCCCACTTTTCTTTCAGGGAAAGCAGACTGGAAAAAGAAAAATAAGTTTTTTTGGCAGAATTTCCGAAAGAACCAGAAAAGTCTAATGAGGCAGACTTCAAAAGGTAAACCTTTTTTAAGGACACACAACCTAACCATATAAAATAGAAGGAGCCAGCATCACAAAGGAGTAAAATACATTTGGAACCGTGTGGCAGTTGGGGGTCTGTGAATCTGGAAGTGTTACAGGTTTGGGTCATCGTGGCAAGGCTCAGAAAAGTGAGTCATATTTTGTGAGGGCACAGGAGTGCAGACGTGAGGCTGGGGTGCCTTCGGTCCTGACTGTCAGCGACAGCACATGCACAAAGTTATGCAGTTAATATGGATTTGTAAGTAGTATCTGTAAATGAACAAGACGGGGGTTTTTGCACATCCTGACTTGATGAAAGAAATGCTGATCTGTTTTAATTGGAAGGATGTTTCTTCTTTCTTGGGCATTTGGTTATTTTGACCTGTTTGCTTCAGGATTGATGCCACTTAAACTGTCAGTCATCTTTCTCTAGTTCTTCTCTGAAAGGTGCAGCTATGCATTGCTTTAAGTATTTCCCTTCATACAGAAAATTTCTGTTTCCCCACGTGTATCTGTTAGATTCTTGTGTTGCAAACATGCTTCTCCATGTCATTATGTCTCTGTTCAGCTGGATTCTGAAAGACGACAGGAACCCGCTTAGGAGGTCAAAAAGGGGCACATTTACACTCTCACATGGACATGTGGGTCCTAACCAGCTCTCAAGGCGATTTGTAACTGTCCACGCTGACATGCCAAGCGCATACCAAAAGGACAGGTCCTGGAGGTGAAAGCCCCAATACATCCAGCACCTTGTGCCAGCTCAGTGACCAATTAGATAGCCTGGATAGATCTGGGGGACATGGCCAGGCCATAGCAGAGAGCTGCAAGGGCCCAGCACGCTGTTCCTGAAAAGGCTTCCTGTCCGCTCTGGCAGCTGACTACGGTATTTCTCAGGGCTGAGTGCAGGACTTCTCTGGCGTTAGCTCTTTCTGTTTTGATTCTTGTCTTTCAGGGTCAATAACTGTAATTGTGATGACAGTCACTTTTTATTTCTTCTTATCATGCTCTGTTGCTTTCAGAGTCGAAGTAGACTTCGTTTTCTAGCCCTAATTTACTTCCTTTTCTTGTTCAGTTACTTCCAAATCATTCAGTCCTTTAAAATCATACTATGAGTCTGCTCTGGGGACAGTCTGTTTCTGGCCAGCCAGATCCACATGGCAACCGAATTTCAGAGCACTGGGTAGAACCCAGTTTCAGTGTACCCCACTCTGTGTGTGACCTCTTACATGTGTTTGTTATTTCTGTGCTTTTTCCAGCAGGAGAGGATGTAGGGTACGTGGCCAGCGAGATCACGATGAGTGATGAGGAGCGGATCCAGCTGATGATGATGGTCAAAGAGAAGATGATCACCATTGAGGAAGCACTTGCTAGGGTATGATATGTACATACTCCAGTTTCCTTGAAAACATGTTTTAGGATATACCAGTTCGGAGTCTTCATTCGCTCAGAACACATAGAAGGGGGAGAAAGCCTGCCTGTTTGTCCCATCACACTAGGTAGCATAAATTAGACAGCAGTTCCTTAGTTTATGGGGAAAAGTGAGATTTAGCTCAACCAAAAGTACACGTCCAGTGCATGGTAAATTAATCGCATCCTAAAAGCTTTTGCTTCTCTTCATTGGCAATAAATGGTGCTAATCTCAAGTGTAGACATTTTCATTGCAGCTATCTGAAGTAAGGGAGAGGAATCTCACCTGTACTAGCCTTTATTTGCCTTGTATGTTCATAGGTTTGTTTAAGTGTTAAAAGGAATGCTTCAAGGTTTGGTGAGCCTGGCTAATTAGTTTCTTATTATTTTCCTGCTGCTAATGGCTGAAGGGCAGTTTGATTGAAGAAGACTCCCATTTTCATCCATTAAACCATTAAAAAATACTAACATTTAAGCTACATTTTTTTCCTTGTTTCTTGGCCAAAAGGGTGATGTTTTGTTTTAATAGCCTTTAAGAAAACATATTCAGCTGTTCTTGGCATTTGACATTAAAAGATGGTTTTTTTCATAAGTACAGTGGCTGTCACAAGTGTTTCTTTACAAAATCTAAATGTTAATAAACCACAAGAAAAATAAATGTAAGCTATTGTATTTGTGCGGCAATAGAGCTAAGATTTTAATTGCTCAGGAGCCAAAAGCTCAGTGCTGAAGTTTCCACACCACTTCTGATTTTGTACTCTTGTGCAAAATACTGTGATGGAACACAGGGTAATCTGTATGGGCTTCATTAGAGGTGCAGAAAATATGATTTGGATCATGAGTTGGCACTCAGATTTCTGTACTGGCATGCTACATCTTGAAATAATTATTGTAAAATAGAAAATTATTGTCTGAAGAAAACACTGCTTTTCTGGGAATCATATAACGAAAAAAATGCAAAATTTTAACATTGCTTGGTGGCAATATTAGGAATTCTTTTACTTTTCTGCTGATAAAAATCTCGTGGGAGGAGGGTTGTACCTAGTCTGTATGGTTCATATGTGTACTGGTACTGTTTCCCTCCAGTCCCTCTAGTGGTCTAACTCAGTTCTTGGTGATTCCCCTCAACAGTTTGACTCTAGGAGGACTAGCTTTGCATCTTAAGCCTTCTGTTGGAAAACAAGACAGATGCTTGTTTGTTTTAAAATAATAAAAGATGGTTCCTAGTCTTTACTGATATCATTTTCTTTATGAAGGAAATTGGCAGGCTGTTGTGATTTAGTCTGTCCACTGTAAACTCTGTCTCTGAGATGGGGATATGTAATTTATATTTTACCAATGACTGTTCATCAAAATTCAGTATTTACAGATCACTTCCTTTTAAGAAAAAAACAAAACAAAACAAAACTCACCGTTAAAACTTCTGATTCTAGAACAAATTACAAGTGAGACATGCAGTGCAAAAGTTCTGATTTTGCCAGTTCCACAATGATACGGGAGGGGGGAAAATCCTGAAAGGATGTTAACTCTTGCTGTTTTAATGAAGATTGATATCTGCTTCTCACTGGAAAATGTTCTGTCTCTTCAAATTTCAGCTGAAGGAATATGAAGCCCAGCACAGGCAGTCAAGCACTGTAGATGCTACAGAATGGCCTGATGCTTCTTACTCAACATTTGATGGGTCTTCCAATTGTAATGTAAGTACCTGTCATTCTGATATAGCTCTCCAATATCGTTTAATATTTAAATCCTTTTACTGCAGTACAGAAATATCCTGATTTACCTGATTTCCTGAATAGCAAATGTATCATTTGACCTTGTGATGCTATGTTCTGTCTGCAGAAAATCTTTTAACATGGATTTTAAATCTTCAAGGTCTGTTGTCATAGAATTTTAATGGTTTTATTGTATAATCTCTCTTTTTTTCTTTTTTTCTGTTTTTTTTAATCTGGCCCTTTGTCACTGAGATTTAGAAGCACAAGTGATCCAGGGCAAAAATGCCCGTGTTCCAAAATGCACACAAGAGGTTTTTTAGATTGTTTAGAGGGAACTATTTTACTTTGCTGATTCACAGTAACTGAGTAGCAGAGTTTCTCAGGCCTTCCTAACCCTTGTTGATACATTCTAGATGAGGGCTGGCTAAGCCCTAGCTGCCTACTGCTTTCAAACAAAGTTCTATCTCTGGATTTGCTAACTCTCAGCCCAGAGAGTTTGCAGCTTTTGCCAGACCCATAAGGAATAAGGCAGCTTTCCTCCCTTGTTTTTACTTCTGAGCTGCGTAACTTCTGTTGCTTTTATGGGCGCCAGACAATCTTTTTGTCGTGCCATACTGAACTAATTAATATTTCCTTCCGAATATCTTCATTTTCACTGAGTGGTTTATTCCACTTCATTTCTCTAATTGAAAGTTCACAGATAAATCTTAGAGAGGAACACATTCAGTTGTCAAATCCAAGCTCTTTGTAACCCATATAATTGAATCATAGGCTATTGAGACCATTGATTGATTTATTTATTTTATTGTCAGTGGAATTTCCTGCTAACTGCAGCAGATAGCTTCTCCTCCCTGAATGAAAAGAGGAATGGTATGTCATTTTATGAGATGTTTGAAATATTTTGTGGTGCAGAAAGATTTTCTTGTTTGTGTTAAAAAAAATATGCCCATCTTTAGTTAGATGTGAGCAGAGGGGACTGGTGTTGCCTTATACTCTGAAGAACAGAGAAGGAAAGATCCTGACTCTTGTGCAGTGATTGTTTAGCCAGCTGAAAGATGTCCTGATCTTTTCCTCATTAGTATTTATAGCTTGAACTTGCCCTTCTTAAAGCCTTTGGCTAAGGTACCTATAGCATAAAAGCCTCAAAACTCTCATGTACTGTGATTAAATCTCAGGATACTGAATTTCTCTCTTAAATCTACTGATAGCGGTTTATTCTTGTGTTGAAGTTACTGAAAGCTGTGTATACCTCTGAGGACCAAACATGACTCAGTATTTCCTCCCTAATGGAATGACTTGGCACCTTTTCTCTGAAATTATTTTCCTAAGCCATCTTTACACTTTTTGCCAAGAGCTCTGTTGCCTCTCTGTGCTGTTTTGGTAGAATTTGAATCATTTCCTATTAACTTCAGTGAAGGGTTTGTGTTCCATTCTTGTAGTTACCTCTCAAGATTTTGCCCTTGCTCCTAATTTTTATCCTGGTTACATTTAACAGAAGGTGTGAAACTGCTTGCCTTCAAGGGAAGAGTAGATTATCCACAGAAACAAAACTTCATGTTAGAACAAACGTCAGCTTGGCTTCTTTTTTTGTGTACAAGAAAGAAACTAGACTTAACTGGGGTGAAAGACTTTGGGCTATAATTGCCACACAAGAGGGAAAACCAAATAGTGCGAAGTGTCAGATATGTCTAGAGAGAGGGGGTGTGTTCACCCAGACTATTTTGCCAAATGACATCTCTATAATCTAAAATGACCAGCTTTTCAGATGCGTAAAGATGAGTCTATTTTCAAGCCCTTTCTTTGCCAAATGGCTTGACTTTCAGTGCCATTTGTATGATTCTTATAACTACCCTACTCATTTTATAGAAGCCATGAAGCAAAGATATTTTTCCATGTATTAAAATTGTCCTGTTAGGTAGCCTACTGCTTTCTAACCTCAGAAAGTAATTGAAAATATGAGTCACTGAAAGTGAAGATCCTGGTTTGAATTAAAACTCCTTGGGCAACGGCTCTTCTTGTTCTGTTCTCTTTTTCTTTTTTTTTTTTTTTTTTTTTTATGATTTCTGTTTCTTTCAGTCTCATGGCCAAATTGTTACTAGGTTGTTTTTAATGGAACATTGTGATCATACTTGATCATTTTGTAAACATTTTGTACACAAAAATTGTGAAAGCAAATTGCAAGAGAATTGCAGATTGAGGGAATTTAAGAAAAGACTAATCTTTTATTTATCTGCTATAAATTTCTTTGGTAACGTTGGGGATTTAAGAGATACCGAGACACTAGTATAATGGCTTTTTCTTTTTTTTCTTTTTTTTTTTTTTTCCCTTCTCATTTTGTCTTCAAAGGCAGAGAGACCTGCTGCTAGCTAGGAGGACTTGGGAGGATGCATCACTAAGTTTTTGTGGAATGACTTTGCCCAATGACTACATTTCAGGAAGGAAAAAAAAAAAAAAATCCAGGTAGAATCTGCAATCAGAGAATCTAAAAATGAAGGCAGAATGTCTGGAGTGTTCTAAGGGTTTAAGTACTCCATTGCTTTCAAGTCAGCTTTGCCCACATAATAAGAACAGCCACCTGTAAAATAACATCTAAAGGGCAAATATCATTGGTGGTTGTTGTTTTCCTTTCCAGGGGAAAAAAAAAAAGGCCATTTTTTTTTTTAAATTTGTATAGCTATCATGTGTTTATGACTAACATCCCTGGTGTTGATCCTTAACGCGTTTTAAAGATTGATTTAAGGATTCTTTTTTCCGGCTCCTCCTCTTTTAAATTACTGTAGCTTGAAATGGAAACTTGCATTTCATACCCTTACAAAACTAAACCCTAAAGATTACCTACAAAGGATCGAAGGGTTGACAGGTCATCATCTCAGTATCCAAAGAGAAACAGCCCAATGTTATTGCTGTGCTATTAATTGTACTTCTTGTTTGTTTGCTCTTAAGAAGGAAACAAACAAAGGCCTTGCCAAGTCAGTAGGTGACTTGGTTCTGTGCCACTTTAGAGCAGTTTGTAGCTTTCAGTCTCACTACTGTGGTCCCTTTGTTTCACAACAAAGTATACGTGTCATTTATTTGCTAATGTAGGAATGCAGTTGAAACTGTTTTTCTTTCTAGTCAGATGTATCAAAAGTCTAAAAGGCTTCGTCATTTTTTTTTAAATTTATTTCTGAATATTTATGTTTCATCTCTGTTGGAATGAAGGCTGCACAGTAACACTAGACAAGCTTTCATTGCCTTGTGCCAAGTGTTGGGATGTAAAGCAGGTGCAGATTACAAATGGATCCTTTTCTGGATTTTAGATAAGGGCCTGTTTGTCCTCAGGAATCAGAAAGTCCAGGGAAAGAGAGGACTTCAAAATGGTATCACATTCTTGCTTTACACTGAGGTGCCTTTTATACTTCTTAAAGATAGAAGCTCGCTTGATAACTTTTGGGGGATGAAATTCTCAGTTCATCTGAAACAGGGCTGCTTCGTCCTCAGAGCCCCACTGGTACGGCTCCAGCCCAGCTTGGAGGACCAGCATTAAGAGAAACCAGTATGAATCCTTTCCTGTGCCCTCTGCTGAAAGACTGCTAATTGGTGCCAGTTGTCATGTTTGCTGCAGGAGTGAGGGAACAGAGAGAAGCAGAAGGGAGGTTTTGACAGAACTGTGTATCATATATGTGCTGCCACTGAAACAAACCACTAATTAACTTCACTGACAGTTTCTGTAGATACAAGTTAAAGGAAGTTGTAATTCTATCTGGTCTGAACTGTTTTGTTTGCCTTGTCAGGCACCTGTGTTTCAGTTCTGATCAGCAGATAATGGTCAACCATCCAGAGCTCATTAAAGTGAGCTTTCAGGTAGCGCAGCCAGCCTTCGTTTGAAGGGTGCTGCAGTGAGCTGTACTGCACTCCCCCGATACCTCCCCACCTACCACATGCAGCCTTAGTAGCCTCAGGGGAGAGGCCGTAAATTTTATGAGCACGGAGAACAAAAGCAGCATCTCCCACCAACAGTATGGCCTGCAGGTGGGCAGTGGGAAGCCCACAGTGCTGTTTTACCTCCCTGCCCTCCCAATACTTCTTTACCCAGGACTGTCAGCATGGCACCATTACCAGTAAGAAACAAACCCGGTTTGTTTTCACTGAGGACAGTAGCAGCAGTTGTGCAGACCTGGAGGTGTGCTGTGCACATCTGCATCTGTCATGAGTCTGACGCTGGGGAAAACTCCCCCTCGCATTGCTTCTCTCTTCCATCTTCTGTCAATCTGCTTTGTAATAGACAGCAGCAAATGAAGTCCACACAGCAACAGCTCTAGCTGAAGTGAGATAATCTTCAGTTGTTCCTGTTCTTCGTGTTATTTCCAGAGGATGTTTTCATTCAACAAGTCATTAAATGGAGCTAAAAGTTGAAAGGATGTCTGGTGTTGGGTTTTGTCTACTACTAGTGTCAAAGGCAGAATAATAGATGAGAATGGACTTTGGGTCGTATTTAGTTTCAATCCGAGAGATGCTGAAGCTGTTGAATCAGGGTTGTATTACCTATGGTGTAAAGCTGACTGTAACAAACTATGAAGTCTGATAGAGTTTTCTCTGACTTAACAACAGTCATTACTGTGTTGTTTGGTAAGTGTGGAGAGTAGGAAGAAAAGAAATAATTATAACCTCTGTAGCACCGATTACTGCTAGAGTAAATCTAAGTGTAACTACAGCAAATCTACATTATTCAGGGTTATACTTTATTACAGTGATTCAGATTGTGGATGCTTTCTAAATACAGCATTTTTTAAATCTATTTTTATTCATATTACTGAGGTATTCTTAAAATGTTTAACCATTTGTTAACATTATTATTGCTCGTACTACAGGGCTGTTACAGTACAGAGGAAAAAGCCCTTCTTTTGCTATAGTGAATTTAACTTCTTAGAACTGAGCTTAAAGTCAATGCATATTGGGAATCAGCATTGGCTATCAGTGGAGATTAGGATTTTTTATGATGAGGGTTTTTTAGTTTGAACAGTAGTGTTTAAACTGAAGCAACATGGATACTTCGAGCATTTTGAAGCTATGCACTATGTTAGCCCTGTTTTTGCTGTTATCACAGAACTTAGCATTTCTTGTAAGGTTTTTTTTGATGTGAAAGGCTAAAGGGTGGAAGAGGATGTTTCTGTGTTTCAGTTCTTGGTGAGCTTGTTGCCCTGCTCCAGGACCTGCATGCTCTAGTGACTCAATTTCTATTAAGATTTCCTGAAAGGTACTGATGTGCCATGTTGCATTGGATGGTGTATTTATTACTACTGTCCAAGTTCCTATAATTCTGTCCCGTGCTTAGTAGCATCTGTGATGAAGAAAGAGCCTAAAATAAGACATGGCTTCAAAATGATAGTGCTAAATTCCCATGGTATGTGCCTACTACAGGGACCTGTCTTGGGAATTGCTGGCTACCATCCTTTTCCACTGATCACAGAGACGGTGTCCGGTACCACTCGGTGAAAGCTAGTAGCAGAAGAATTAGAGCATGTTTTGTTAACGATCTTTCCCTGCTCTCTGTCCATACATAAGAGCAGGATTTCCCATGGGTATCGTAATACAAATACTTTCATGATAGAAATGAAATCATCATTACAGTTCCCAGGACACAACACAAAGTTTTAAGTAAGGTCAGTGCTGTGGAGTGATGATAGCAGAGCAAGAGACCATCAATGTGTTTATTTGTTTTTTTAGAACACTGTAAGGACTTTTTTACCTATTTGGTCTGAAATTTCCCAGAATACTTTAGAATTTACAGAAGAAATGCATTTATTTAGGAATACAGCTATATTACTACTTTAAGTATTATTTACCATGTAAGACATGGTATCAGACAGAACTTGGCTAGATATGTGTTCCAAGTGGCAGTAAACATTGTCCCTACAGGACTGTACTGAGCAGTTGTCAGTAATGCAGCCCAAGTAAACCTGCTTACTGCCAGTAGGAGTTGCTCCTGCGGGTGTGAAGACTGGATGTAGTTAGTCTGTTGTAAGGTCTCTGAGAAAAATCTGCCTGCTATCATGACTCAGAGAAGAGAGCTTACAGTAATGCACAGGCCACGATTGTAATTAAGTGTGTTCATAACCACTTCTGTTTTGACTGCATTCAGGCAAGCTGTATTGACTGACCTTACTGCAAAATGTTTGGCCATGTATTTTGGGAGGGTTGAAGGTGGGAAGGCAATTAATTTAATATTCATTCTAACACATTACTTGGCTTTTTTTATACCTTTTTGCCCTTGGGCAGCTGCCAGATTTCTCTGCTAATTACCTAGAGGGTGGGGGACAGTGGTAACAGCTTTTTCCTATTCTCCCTGCAAGCATCAGCCAGCAGGAGATGCTGTAAACCATAATGTGGTTTCCCTGCCCCCATCTTTTCTGAGACCAAGGCTATTAAATTGGAACAAAGCCTTGCTCAGTTCAAGAATTAGGAATCTCAAAAGCCATGTGTTTCACTGCCCTATTTGGCAGACCCAAGCTGAATAATCTTTACTTGTGCTATAATAGAAAATTTTAATTACGGTCCTGGCAATTATGACTTGCCCCCTCTCCCTTGCCATTGGTGTTTCCTTCCTCACACAACATTAATAATTTGATTGTTAGAAAATGCTGTAAGAATGTAATCTAAATTACTACACGCTTCACTAAAGGGCTCTCAGTCTCTTCTTTTTTTTCCTCTCTTTTTCTCTCATATGAATTTAACTGTATTTCATGTATTGATGTCCCACCTTTGGTTTTCTGAAATGCATGGAGGCTGGTTTCCAGCTCCAGTGGTGCACTCCATTCGTTAATAGTACAGGCTACACCAAAGAACAGGGATTCTCCCCAGGCCTTCTTAGCTGTGCCAAAACACAAGATGCAGTTGACAGCGCCTTGTTAGACTCTCTTTTGCATGTGTAGAGGAGTCTGCAGGAGAATTGGAAGGGAATGCTGTATTATAACAGATAGAGTGTAATGTAATGCAGAGCTTCATTCTGCCACATATACCTATGACAAGTGGTACATGAGTACAGTTGTAATGTCATTAAAATTAATTATGTTAATTAGTGAGAGAACCACTTCACCATGAGGAAATGTGTCTGGCTTGCAGATGCAAACATCAGCAATGTGCTTCTCAAAATTATTAAACTAAAACCTGGAAACAGTTAACATCTAGGCATTTGTCAAAGCAGTTATTCAAGTATCAAGACAGACCTCCTGGGAGAATTAAATTTTTGTGCTCTCGTTACTTATGACAAATATTTCCCACTAATTTCAGCAAGCAGTGTCGTCATAAGCTGATGTGTAATATATCTTTCACCAAAGTTAGCCGCTGGATGCTCCTTTGATTTCCTTGTAAGTAATCACAGACCAAACGCAGGCATAGTTACCTGCGGGGGGGGGAGGGGGCTACACATTTTAGACTTACACAGCCTTTGCAGTTCATGCTCTTACAGTTAATTATGTGAAATGGCAAAAACATCTATGAGCTTTGTTAATTTTCTTTAAAATTTTGGAGGCCTTTCTTTGTAACCTCAGGATATGATGCAGATTATCACATCTGAGCTTCAAACAGTTTTCTATAAACAGCCTCTGCAAGGATTAGAGATTCATGAAACTTTCTTAATGAGACCCAAAACCTTCAAAACTCAAGTTGCAAAGCCCAAACTTAGATCAGTTTCACTCATGACCATGAACTTTTAAGGGAATCTGGGATACATTTCAAGGAAGTTGCTGTCATGTTTCACTTGATGTGGGCTGGTATGTTATTGAAATTGGAGAACACTAGCTGGTTTTATCTGAAGCTTAGAATTTTCCATAGGGTTTTACATCAGAGTTTTGGGGCTGAAGTAATTCAAGGGTAAGAACCCAGCTACAACACATCAGTAAATCTAGTTTACATGACTGCTAGGGAATAAAAAAAGTCATGTATGGTCACTAGTACAAAGATGGAGAAATCATAAAAGGATATTTGGCTAGGTAGCTCATTAAAATAAGGCAGTCATCAAAGGAAGTAGATGTTTTGGCCCCCTGTGATTTCACTGTGTGGTTGATCTGCAGCAAATCCAGATTAACTGGCCATTGATGGTACGGTCCTGTGTAAGGGAAATCTTTTCTTGACTTAAAGAGGGTGCTGTTGTGGTATGTCTTTGCTACTGCTTTCCATCACTGGATAGCAGTGCCCCTGATTAGTAGAGGTTTTGGTGCGTATTTTCTTGTGCTCTGAGAAGAAATGTGAAAATTCTGGATTTATCCCAAGGTTTGGGATTAGTATGGTTGACTATAAGAGGAGGGCTGATTTAATTGAGCATCTTAGAGTCTGTTTCTTAGGAAGGGAGCACTGAGCCTAGGAGGAGAAGTTCGAAGTCACACTACAATGCTTCTTAAAGCTACAATGTGACTAATTCTAGACCAGTCTGAGATTCTGAATTAAACTCATTTGCCTTTCCAGTTCTTAGTGATGTTCTTTTTTATAGTGCTGAAACCAAGGGGTATAAAAAAAAATTATCTAAGTTCACTAATTTAAAAAACATTTAAGCAAAGTTTATTTTTCTGTCAAATTAGCCCTTTATAAAGGCAAATTCTCAGGGGGGCTCTTTGTCAGAAGAGTTAAAAAGTGAAAATAAAGAAAGCCTGGTAAAGGGCTTAAGTTATATTTCCTAGAGACACAGCCTCCACTCTAGCGGTCGTGTCTGAGGGTCAGTCTTCGTCCTGGCTTTGCAGAGATTCTCTGTATTTTTTTTCTTTCACTGAAATTCCATAGACAGTAATTAAGGAACTGGAGGCCAGCAAGAGGTCAGCAAGCCTTCGTCAGTGAAAACAGGGATTGTTTGCCATGTACAACACTCCCTTTTTTCCTTGCGGTGAATAGAAGATTTGCGTAGAGCTGATGACTTACGCCTTTCTTGCAAGTTATGCAGCTAGTGAGTAACTGGGGGAATCAATCAGTGAGCAGAAAACAGCTAATTGAGTCCAGCATCACGCTTTTTTCTTCTTTACATATTCAGCGCTGGAACCGGAGCCAGTTTGGTGTCTGATAATGTAACTCCAGAGAAGAGCATTTTGTGCACAGGATTCGGAGTGAATACAATACTTAAGAAGAAGGGTCTGCTCTTAAATTTTAGGGTTACGAAGCTGACAGCGGTTGAGGACTCGGGGGGAATTACTCGAAACTGAGCTTTAGGCCTATAAATGCCGAAGCTGGTAAGTCACTGAGCATGTAGCATGATGTGGAGAGGATGTGTCTCCTGTTTCAGAAAGGGAGAAAGAGAAAAGGCTTTTGTGGTTATTCTTAGGCACAGCACAGCATGCATAGCTTTTCTCAGTTCTCCTCTTCCTTTCCTTGGGCTTTTATGTTCGTTTCTGTTCTATTTTCCTGTCTCTGACGTTATCCAGGCATCTTTAATAAATTTTTTTAAAAAGTTAGAATGGTTGTTTTTTTTGGCAGATGTAAAGCCTGTTAGAGGGAAAGAAGAAGGGACACGTGTAGCCACGTCTCCTAAAGTGAACAGCAAAATCTCTTTCCATTTACTATAGAGCCTGTAGTTGTGAAGTGAGCTAGCCAGAGCTGGGGGATGTGATGTGATATGCCCACGATTCTGAATGTGGGGTTTTGCCCCACTTCGCTGGACAAGAATTGTCTGATAGCCAAAAATAATTGCAGTTTGGGCTTAATCAGATAGTAACAGAATTCTTTGTTTCTTAAATGAGAGGTTTCCTAGAGATTTCAGTTTGGGGGTGAACTATTATTACAGGGCATAAAGCGAACTGTAAAATTTTAATGTCTCTCTAAACGTCTTCACACAGCTCATGTAAAAGTCATGCATGCTTTTGATGGAGCTGAAACAGATTAATCAGTTACGATAGCTTTAAACTGGACATTGTCCTAGTGTTTCTTAAACATCTTTATTTAGGACCTGGATAGCAGGCTTTGCCTATCTTGTGTTTTTTAAGGGCTGCTGCTATAATCCTGAAGTGTTTCCAAACAGTCTGCCGAAAGCTAGCTCCTTAGTTCTCGTTTACAGTTTGTCAGTTAGTTCCAAGTACCCTAATAAATGCTGGGGTTTTGTGTGTGTGTGTGTGCGTGCCTGAAGCACTAATTCAGAGCGGGAGGTTAGTGTTGTTATTTCTATGGCGTGTGAAATGGGCTGGATGTTAGAGAGCAGCAGAGCAAGGCGTGTGCCCTGCCTCCAGAGCAGGCAGCAGCAAAGAGCCTGCGTGAGAAAAATAGGAGAGAAAGCAAAGATGGCGCTGGGAGCAGAACGGCTAGAAAGCTCTTTGAGTATCAAAGTACATGTGCTAATTTCCTATTTGTTCCTGAACATAAGTCTTTTTACTTTGATCTTGCATACGAGTTGATGCAAACAGTGGCCTTTAGAGGCGCACAAGTAGGAAAAGTTTTCTAAGCAGAAGAGATGTTAGAGAATTAATCTCGCCTGGATTTGAGAGCATCTTCATAGGTTTGTGGCCACGTTTGTTAGCAGCGAAGAGCTGGGTGGTGGGGATGGGCCTTGGCCTCTCCATAGTGTTCCAGCCATGTGGTACGTGGTGACTGCAGTCCTCTGCATGCAGTCCTTGGTATTTCCAGATGCTCTTAATTTAGTCCCTGTTTCCCTGAAGTCCTTCGCACATTTGTGCAGCCGACCTCTCCAAGCTGGCGGGTTTCCGCACCGTGAGAGCATTGCAGATGTGTCGGGGATGCACTTGCTCCAAGCGGCGTGGGGAAAGGCGGCTCCGCCCGGCCAGCCCCGCCAAGGGGCCCCGCGGGCTTCGCTGGGTCCCCAGCAGCCCGGCCGAGCCCTGCGCTCTCTTTAAAGCGAGCGCGATTTTTGTGCATCGGCTTTGGCCAATTTGTTATGGTTTAAGGCTGTGGAGCCAGCTGTCTGCAATCTGATGTAGTGTTGCCCTGGAAACCAGAAATGAAACACTTAAGCATTCACCACAGAATTACTACATACAGCATTAGCCAAAATAATTAAAAGTTGAGCCATATGGGCTTTCGGATGGAAAGATTTGGAGTGGAGGAGATGGAAGTTAAGTTGTTCCTATTTGCAGTACTGCAAATCCGTTTGTTTTCCCCTTGGAGTGTGGGGAGAGGCCTGCTCCGGCAGTGTGCAGGGGGACGGGGAGATGGAGGGGCTCTGGCTGTTTTACCGGTGCGTTAATGACACCGAGGCTTGGCCTAACAGGACGGCCGTGTGCCAGGGGCGGGGAGGCGTTGGCAGCAGGGAGTGCGGCATGGCCTCCTCCCATGCTGGGCAGCCTCTGGCCTAGCCTCTTGCAGACACATCGGTCCCTCCTTAACAGGCCGCGTCTGCCCCGTTGCAGGGCTGCAGCGCACTGAAGCGTGTCAAGGGGGGTGAGGGCGAGGTGGAGGCTGGCAGCCGGCTGCTGGGAAGCCCCGTGCCGAGGCCTGGCTGCTAGGGCTATCCGGGAAGCCATTTGCCTGGCCCGCCACGCCTTGGGGGGATTGGGGCGCCTTGGGGAGATTGGGGCGAGTGTCCCATCTGAAGTCAGGGGCAGCCACCAACAAAAGCAATTTGGTCACTGTGGAAGTGGGGAGGGTAGAATGGGTCAGGGAAGTCAAAGTGTCGAGTTCAGCGATTCCCAAATATGTTGCTTACGGCCTGAGAGGTTTACACTTCTGCTTTCTGTTTAATATTAACTGTGAAAGAAAGCATTGCTTGAGCTGGAAAATCAAGCTCTGTTTCCCATGTGCCAAAATGGAAACTTTTGATAATTTAAAGGTCTTTTATAAAAAAAAATGTTTCAAAACCAGGAAGTGAACCGAAAGTGACCACTTTTCAAAACAGTTTCGTTTTCAAGGAATCAGCATTATTTGACAAGAAAGTTTCCTGAGGGGCACCGCTGGCATAGTCACCCACGTTTTTAGGCCTTCTGGTGTAAACTTATTAGCCATCCTTTCCTTTAGAGAAGATTTTCCGTGCCACATGCTACCTGACTATGATTGGAAATAGGCTGCTGGAGAGAGACTGACTTTGTTTGTAGTCAGCCTGTTACCCGGCGGCTCCTGTTGTTAAACACAAGCTGTTCCTGTCCCTCTCGGCCAAGCACTGGTGCTGGGAAGGATCTGTCCCTGCCTGCAGAGGACCCTTGCTCAGAGGGTGCCAGGAGTCCTGAAGTGGCAGGGAAAACCAGCTGGCACCTGGTTAGGATGGGACTTCATCTATTTTGAAGTGTGGTGGGGACCCCCTGTACCATCCACTGGGGTCTGAGGTCAGGACCTTGCACTGAGGCTATTTTGGTGCTCACTTTCATGGTGGTAGTGATGAATACAAATTTTGTTGTCATTGTCAAGTCTTCATAACCCTGGAGGGGACAGTTCTTTGTCCAGTACCACTGGTGCAAATATAAGACAAGTTGTTTATTCTTTGATGAAATCTTGGGTAGGAGGACCAGGTATGAGCTGTTCTCGGAAGTCGTACAGAGCTGACAGTTTCACAAATGGTCTTGCAGTCTTGCAAACCAAGGGTCTACAAAAAGTGATGAAGGAAAGGAATAGCTTAGAGTAATTGCATTTAAAATAAACATATCTCAAGTGCAGAGTATGCATGAAGTTTGCTTGCCAGGTGGTGCTTAATGGCCTAAGAAGTCTTGACTGAACTTCTTGATTACTGTCAATAATCCATTTGTCATCTTATATAAATACGTCAGTCTTACTGTTTGACATGTCACTAAGTTGTCCCAGCCATAATATCTGAATTAATGGTCATCTTGCTGCTTGATTTGTCTTGATATAAACAAGTACAGTACTCCTCTTTACGGCCCTGTTTTTCCCCAAAGGAAGATTATTAATTACCTAGCCAGCCTGTACCCATAATAAGTGCATTCCTGTGGCTCTTGGATGGCAGAATGGCAATTCCTACTGCCGTATGTGGTCCATTTGGTATTCCTTCTTTTTTTGGAGTAACAGGAAGTTTGTGGGAAATCAGTAATTGACAGTGCCCATGCAGGAAGTGGCTGAAGTTTGCTCTGGTGTGGTTCTGCTGGCCCTGTGAGGTGCATGCCTGCAAGGTAGGCTTTCAGAGCTGCCCTGGCTCCTTCAGGCACTGGCTGCACCTTTGAAAGTGTAACCATGCAACTGCTAAGGGGTGTCTTGCCCCATGACATCTACTGTTATTACCACATCCTGATATTTAAGTATATTAGAAAAGCAGAAAGCATTTTTGCTGGGAAAGAGGAGAGGGTGGTGGGAGGTTTTTTTTCTTTTTTATTCTTTGTTTCTTTGCTTGAGTTTGGGGATTTTTTTTTAAAAGTGTAATTAAGGAGAAGGAGAAAAAAGGATGAGCACACTGGAAACCCAGATATCTGCACCGACAGGAAGTTGCCTGAGGGGTTTTAGAGCCGACCATTAGGAACGCAGTGACTTGGCTGGGACCGTGAGTGAAAACAAAGTAAGGTATACGATCCATACCACGCTCCAGCTGGAGGCCGTGTTGCGCACAGGAATGTGCAGCAACACACGGTGCCAGGTCTGTCCTGGCCCAGCCAGAGAGCTCTGCCGGCCTCCTCTCCTCTCCCCTTCCCTTCCCCCCGCTGCCTTCCACATTCTGAACTGATTAAAACAGAGGAAGTAGCACATTGAACGTTGGATCTGGCTCGAAAATCGAAGTCGTCTTCTCGTTCACAAGGAATGGATTGTTTCAGCTTGTTGTGTCACTGCTGCTGGAGAGAGGGGAATTTTTTTTTGCCTCTGTAATGTTTGATACTTGAGGGAAAACAGCTGGAACTGAGCATACTGGATCAGATGCAAAACGAAACGGGATGCTGGGGAATATGGACTGCACTGTATATCTGAAAAGGTCAGAGTTTTCCCTTGGTCAGTGCTGGAGGAATGCTGTGTCCATCTTAATTCCAGCCTCGAGAGCCTTCAGGAGGAGTGTAGGGAGCAGGGAGGAGGAAAAGAATATTTTGTAGCTGTGGCAGTTCGTGAGTGAGGCAGATGAGATCTCCTCCTTGCTTTTCCTTCTCGTCCCTTTCTTGTGCTGCTGTTTCTGATTTTCTGGGAAGACTGAGGTGAAAAAAAAGAGAAGTCGTCAATGACAGAGTTTCAGTTTGGAGAAGCTGTTTATAACCAGGTTTAAACAGCAAGTTCTGAGATGCCGGACAGACCAGTGACTGACCCAAAGCACAGGAGCATAACTGGTATGGTAAGAAGAGCCCTGGGAAAGAGCCCTGCCTGAAACGTACTGTGAGAGGACGTGGAAGTAGTTATTACACAATGCATGGGAAGAAAGACAAGGGCAGGAATGCATTTCAGTGCCTAGGATCTTACGTTGCACAGATTTAGAAATCAAAATGGTATGTCATGCTTTCAGAAAAAGAAAAAGAAAAAAAAGAAAACCCTCACTAATTTAAATGTTTCTGTCTGACCTGGGCTGAAAATATAACACCAGTCACAGAGCTGCATTGACACAGCGCAGCAGATGAGCTGGGTTAACTTGTCTTGAAGGAGCAAGCCGTGGGACTACTACTTTATTAATATTCCCTTTGTTTCTTTGCCAGTCAAGAGAACAATCTGATGATGAAACAGAAGAGTCGGTGAAGTTTAAGAGGTTGCACAAGCTGGTGAATTCTACTCGCAGAGTCAGGAAGAAACTCATAAGAGTGGAAGAAATGAAAAAACCCAGCACAGAAGGTAAAACGCAATGTGCATATGGTTAAAACTGCATGTGTGAATACATTTTTCTATTGAGAGGGGACAGAAAGTGGAGGGCTGGGGGAGGGAGGAGGGGAGTGTTCTTAAGGGACAGTAGGAAAGACTGCCTTATCTACGGTGCATGCCTTACCCAAGTAATTGCATTTTGAGACTGTGGAAGGAGAAAAGTGACAGCTTAGGATGTGGTCACTGCTGATCTCGTATTCCCAGAGCAGTGCTGGAGAGCCCCTCATTAAGAGATTAGAACTTGGTTTATGTTTTATGCCCTATGCTGGGGAGGGAATAAGACTGGGAGCAATCTCAACCAGCTGTCCCACAGGCTCAGCAAGGAAGTAAACAGAGCCACCACCACGTTGCTCCCTCCTCTGAGGCCTGGGACGGCACACAGGTGAAGCTCTTGCTAGTTCTGAGAGGTTAGTAGCTGGCTGATGGTGCAGTTGTGCCACATGGCATCATCCTGTGGCAAAAGTACAGAAACTCTATCAGCCATTCTTGTGGGATAGCAACTGCCTTGTGTAATATTAACTCCTACTTCTGGGGGAGACTGCTTGCAGTTTGGCTCCTGAATGAGCCTTGTTGCCAACAGAGAGGGGGAGAGAAGGGAGGAGAAGGGTGGGGAAACGGGAAGCAGAGTTCGGCCCCTGGGAACACCATGCTGCAGAATTAACTCTGGATGACCTGTATCCGTG
This sequence comes from Falco peregrinus, assembly GCF_023634155.1. NCBI lineage: Eukaryota > Metazoa > Chordata > Aves > Falconiformes > Falconidae > Falco > Falco peregrinus. The sequence goes on along the minus strand of NC_073727.1, from coordinate 47,083,887 downwards.
TGTGAGCACTCAAGATTAACAGAGCCTGAGCCTCAGGACCCCCTCTGCACAGCCCTGCTTGAGTCTTTACTGGAATTGTGGGCACCCCTCTACGTTGGTGGCCTTCCCAGGATCGTATGCTGATTCCCCTCAGCTTTGCAGTGAGCTGAGCCATATTACGAGTCCCTTCTAGTGCATTTAAGGAGAACATGTGCATCTTCTTGGGTATGTGGCAGGAAGCTGTTGGCAGATTTATGATCTCGCCTGCCTCTCTCCTGCGTGACGATGGTGTTACTGGCTGGTGTGAAAGGCACAGCCAGTCTAGAGCTCTGGACAAGGCAGTTGTCCTGGTCTGAAAAGATTTTGTCACCTCATAGGGTAAATATGAAGCTGGGTTACCTCGGAACCCAAAACATGAGTTTTGAGATGCGGCAAAAAAAAGGGCTATTTTTCCCCTGCTTTGGGGAAAGAAGGACCCCAGAGAGTCCTGTCCTACCCCCCTGGAGGTCTGGGGAAAGCTGTAGGGAGCAATCAGCTGGAGGCCCCAGGGCTGGGGAGCAGCTGCAGGAGCAGGCAGCCCAGGGGCTGCTGGGCTTGCAGACGCCTTCCTGAGTTTGACCAGACTTCTCTTCAGCACATTAACTGTCTGGTTTGCTCTCTATACCCTCTCTTACAGCACTTCATCTCCTCCCTTCCTGTTCTCCTTCAGTCTTTCACTTAAGTGTCTCAGTTTCTTCCAGGTATTTTTTTCCAATGAGTTTTTACACTCCTGCAGAAAAATCACTGAATTAACAATTATCTGTTAAAAAAGAAATAAAATTGTTCTGCTTCTTCCTTTCACCATCTCCTGCCTGTCTTCTCTTTTTTTAACTCCAGGTTTTTCTCAGTGAATGATCTGTAACACTGAGCTGGTACTTAGCACTCTGGAATTTCTTTGTAGATTGGCTATTGGGAAACTCTGTAGCAAAACTAATTATTGCTAAATAACAACATGGATTAACTTCTGCCTAACTTCTATATAACTAGAAGGCCCCTTAAGTAACCCACAAGTCTACATTAGGAGTAGATTATCTATGACTTTTCTTTCAGGAAATGCTCTCCACACCTAAGTTTTCATGTTGCAAATTGGAAGTGCTTCATAAATGCTGTCCATCCCCATCTGTCATAATATAGGTCTATATCTCCATTTGGGTATGTCAGAGGACCCTGCAAGATCACAAAAAATACTGTGATCAGATTTGGGGATTGCTGTCCGGCCTTTCAAGTTACCTGTGGTTGACTGGATCACTTCTTGAGCTGTTCGCTGCTGTTATTTGAATCTGTGTTATGAGTGTGAAGTAATGCGAAATCCTAGATGGCTAGGTTTTGGGAGTTAGCTATAAAATTTGATTGAGTGACATCAGTAAGATTTCAATAAATTCATCAGTGTTCAACAGCTTTTAACAAAGTGTGAAATTCACTTAGTTTGAAAACTGACAGGCAGTTCCCCACAAGAAAGATTCCCCACAATCCTCCTCAAGAATTTCTTCACAAAGAACAACTTTTCCAAATTTCCATTATACATTCCTGTAGTTTTTAAAGAAAAGTACTCTGGTCCCAGGTCCTTCTCCCACATTTCTGCTATTGACTCTGTTACCACACTAAATATACATCTGAATAATCAGATACTCAATAGAATGTGCCAATATCTGAATCCATGTGTATTTTGTGTTAGTCTGCTCCTAGTGAGCTAAATAACTGAAGCTTTGTAATTCCTGGGCACCATTCTTATATAGCATTTAAAAACAAATCACATCTACATCTGTGTCATTATGGCTTTGCATCATGGACTCAGTCCAAATAACATCTGTTACAGTGTTGACACACAATGCATATTTTACAAGCTGTTTAAATACATATTTACTCAGTGGACTAAAATTGTTTATCAGCACATATTTAGTCCCAGGAGAATGTCTATTTTCTGTTCAAATTGAGAAGCAGAGGGGAAATAGAGCAAGTTGGACAGTCCAGTGAAAGTGGTGTCAAAATCAGACCAGTCTACAGACCTACCCCAGAAAATGTCTCAAGAGTCAAAGTTGTGTATCAGATGTGATCCACTATCCCTTCACTATCACAGCAAGTTTTATCTTGGTAAAATAACATCTTAGGCTTCAGCCAATAGACGTCAAATATGTTTTGCCAGTAGAGTGAACTGAAGGTGAGACAGGAAGCCTGTACAGGGCAGCTAATTTTCTTTCACCTTGAAATGTGTCCTCTGTTATTGAATGAGCAAGCTTAGTAAATCATAGGTATTTTGGTAATGGTTCAAATTTAGCTCTGGTGTAAGACTGTGGATGTAATCAAAGATGAAGGCGAAGTTGGGTCAGACAAGAAATTTATTTTGGCAAGAAATAAATATGTTTCTGTGTGTGTTTCTGATACATACCTATGAATGCTGTGAAATTTGTCAGGCAGGATTTAGAAGGATGTGTACTCTTGTTTAACTCTTTCCTTATTAATGCATCTCATACCTGAGCCTATACTTTTCTTGGAAGAAAACACCAGAGAAGAGTTTAAGTGATAAATGCAAAAAGGAATTGCCATTTCAGGTCCTTTCTTCTCTTCTCTCCACTCCAAAAACGAGACCTGGCTGTTTGCCCATCTGTTTACCCAGTACTTTCATTGCAAAAAGTCTGCTTCCCTGTCTGTGAAATATGTATTTGGTGAAAACATACCAGCACACTGTTGAAATTGGCAACCCGCAATTTGACCTACTTTTTTTTTCTTTGCATCTGTTGATGTAAAATCTGTGTCATTAAAATCGGTGCCTCTTACCCCATCGAAAACCCAGAACTGTAAATTTCAACCTGGAGCTCAGCTCCATAACTTTCTGGAAAAAATGCTGCTTTCTGCAGCAGCAGCACTGCGTATTAGAAAACTGGACCTGAGAGAAACTTTTTGGGTTTTAATACCTGAGCATGTTTCTGATCTGTTGTAATCTCGCTAGAGCTGAGTATCATATGCAAGTATTGGAAGAAAAACATGAGAAACAAATCCCAGTTCCAGCTTTTAAGGGGTTCTTAGTGAGAGCATCTGTGGTCTTACTTAGCTGCAGATGAAAGAGACTTAAAATAACAATGAGTTATTTTCATAACAATGAACTTACAGGATGCTGTCTTCTCTCTATTGTTAACTCATCCCAGAACTCTCACTTCACAAACTGAAGTAACTGCTTCAGATTTATCCACTCACAAATACCTTCTGGGCTGCTTATATCACAAAAACTTTTCTTCCATTTTAAGTGGGTGATACATTAAATAAATACAATAAGGCTCTACAGGGAAACATCTTCAAGAATTATGAATGGTGACATGTGCTGTGCTGCTTTTGTCCCCTGTAGGTGTGGAAGAGCACTCACTTGACAACTCTCCTATACTGGATGACAGATCGGCACTTTACTCTGGAGTTCACAAGAAGCAATTCTACTTCGACAGCTCCTGCGAAAAGCAGCCAGAGGACGACTTGGAGTCACTTACTACTTCCCCCTCATCCAGCAGTCTTGATACGTGGGGAGCCAACCGGAAGCTGGTGAAGACCTTCAGCAAGACTGATAGCCGTGGCCTTATCAAGCCTCCCAAGAAACTCGGGACATTTTTCTCTTACCCAGAAGAGGAGAAGACTCAGAAAGTTTGCCGCTCCTTGACAGATGGGGAAATGAAGAAGAGCCTCGGCTCGCTGAGCCATGGGGTAAGTACAGAAAGCATTTGCTTTTATGACAGCAACAGGCACAAGCACCATCTTCTGGTGTCCCTGGAGGAGATTCAAAGTGTAAGGAAGCAGATCCGATTGAAGAAAATGGATACTAACTATTCCTGTTCCAGAGCTTTTCTTTACCAGCGCCCTGCTAGGAAAGGAGCATCTCCTGCAACTTGCGACCTACAATTACTGCGACACAAAACGAAAGGGGGTGGAGGTTGTGGCTTCCCAAACAGAAGGCTACGAGGGCGCACTTCTGTCAGCGAGTTCAATATTACCTATGTGGTGGAGAGAAGCCTGTACAGTCACCTCAACTTCTCACAGCTGGTGCGTCCCGTTACTGACAGGACCCTGAGCAAGGCCGACAAGCAGGACCTGAGGAGATGCCTGCTGGAGGAGGATGAGGAGGCCAAGAGGAAGTGGGCTGCCACAGTGGATCGCTGTACTAAAAGGGTTCTCTTGAGAATCCACCAAAAGTCTGTGAGTCAAAGAGTTGCCGTGAAGGTGGTCTTCCAGTTTCTGTGAGGTTGCAGTCAACACTTGCTGCTTTATACTTTTAACTAAAATTCTGGGCTTCTGCTTTCCTTGCCATTAGAAAGTCTTAAGCACTGTAATTCAGCTATGAGGGATGAGACTGATATAATCCCGTCAGAGAAGAGTTTTGTTGAGTCTGCTGTTTCTATGTGTACAGAATAACTTGATGAGAGAGAGCAAATATGACAAAATGCTGCTTTTTACATTCACCTAGTGCAGAAATTGACATCACTGGTGAACAGAAGAGCTTTGAGATGCTATAAACTTGTTCTTTGTGATGCTCTGGGAGTTGGTAATCTCTTAAAGGGACCTGAGAGAAGAACAAAATTCTCAGAGGACTAGAGCATCCTTAGTCAACTGTGCTCTTTCCTGCTGTCATTGCCACATATTGGCCCTCTCCTTCTCAGTTTGCATCTCATCAATTCACCCACCAGCTCTCTGTTCTCCATTACACACACAGCTGCAGAAAGACAGGGAGTCTTACATTATCCAGACACTGCCCAGCTGCTTGCTGCACACCGCCAGCAGAACTGCCCCTTCTGTTCTCTCCCTGGCCACTGCTCCTTCTTTCTAGCATGGAGTGAAGGTGGCATCTTCCCTCAGAGCACTGTGGAAAGGGAACAAGGGGTGGCCAGTAAAGGAAATTATGCTGTGCAATGGGAAATTAAGTGATTTGAGCACTCCAGAGAGATCCAAAGCTGCTTCCTGACTATACACAACCAGTTTAGACAGTTCCTTTAACCATGATGCTGAGTTTCCTAGGAATTTGCTTTTGGGGCCAGCCTGATCTCCAAAGCTGAGCCAGTTAGTCTGTTGTGCAGTTGACAACGTAGATACGTTCCCTACTTCAGTGGGTGGAAACAGCAGTGCAGCCATAATGTTAAGCAGGATATTCCAGTGAACAATACAGAAGAAACAGCTTTTCCTCTTGAACTACAGATTTGATTTTGAGAGGTCTGCTTCATTTCGTCAGGTGTGAGGTATTCTCGATAAAGAGCCTTGGTCTCATTGAATAACCTGTGGGAGGTGACAAAGCCTTCATTGTTCACTTTTTGCTCTTCAGCCACAAAATATATGGGTGTTTTTCTACCCAATATCATGAACATTCTCTCTTGGCAGCTTCAGTATTTCTTCTGCATTGACTGTTTGCCCTGGCACTCACAGGGTTCTGTTTATTTTCACAATGTACTCAGGAGTCATTGTTTTCCCATCAGGATATTACAATGATAAGGCAAACCTTACTCATCCTTCTGTGGGCTGAACAATAGGGGGGTATCTCAAGCAAAAGAGATGCTTGCATGTGCTAGAGACGGCCCGTAATTAAAAATACCCTCTACTGTCTTTGTAAATACAGATGACAGAAACAAGACTCTCAGTTCTTATAATCAGCAGTCTCACTATAGTAATTTCATTACGAAAACCGTCTGGACTGACTTTTACTTATTAACAGAGATACAATCAGAGAAGAAATGGATAGTGTTTTGTTGTTGAGGAACTCCTCAGTCAACTGCTCCTCCAGCCTCATTTGAATGGGATAAATGGTGGAGGCATGCTGCTCTTACTTGCTTTTTCAACATACTTCTTCCTGAAACTGCAAAAAGCTGGCAAGCTTCAACTAATGCTATTCCTTCTTAGAAGCACTTAATGTTTGTTTGCTGCAACCTCAGGGAAATTGCAATGCCTATGTATTCAGTGGAATTGGTCACTCTGTCTTGCCTTGCCATTCATTTTTGTCATTTATATTTGTTTCAGTGACCTGGACATGCATGAAATTTTCGAATCGCATCAGTTTTTCTTTTCTCCCCAAAAAACCAGTACTTTAGATTGCATGACCATTCCATTGAATATCCCTCTCCTCATCCACGGACCTTCTGTTTGGTACAGTATTGCCAGGGTCGCTACTGGAATCTGAAGGTGGAAATTAAATGTTAAATGTAAGGGGAGGTCCATATTGAAACAATAAGCATCCTTAATATGGTGCGTTTATTCAGAAGCTTTTAACCAACAGACATTTTGCACTCTGAGAAGACTGCTTTAGGAGGAGCTCTGTCTGGTTTGACAGACAAGTTTGCTCAGAGCAGTTCCAGATGTCCTCTCTTAGTTGCTGGGCTTACCATACACTGTAGGATTAATTAGATGGACTCTTTACAGAAGGATGATATTACTCATAGCTAAACGTGCTGTGCTTTAAAAACTGCTCTGATTACTTGTGGTTGATCTCCAATGCTTTCCAAAAACAATTTTTAAAAGCTGTGCCATAGTCACATTGCCTTCTGGAAAAAAACACTTTAAAATATTCTACATCACAGCACTCTTCTTAATGTGTGGGGCCTAGACAAAGCTGGCTTTGAGTTCTACTAGAGTTGTGGTGGGTACAAAAACTGGCGTCCAAGCACTGGTAGGTACACAGCACCCGACAACTAGAAAAGATAACTTTTAAAAGGCTATTAATATGTATGCTGATTGGTGGTGAACAGGGCAGGAAGAATGTTTACTCTGATAGAACTAACTGATATATATATATCAGTTTATATCAGAATGGTTTATAAAGTGGCACAGTTTGTAGAGCTTGCTTCTTCCTAATGGTGTTGAATCAGACTGGTAGTTCTCAGGTGGTTGGTCTTCACCTCCTCCCAAGCACACACTCAGGGTACTAATTGGGCAATCCTTCGTAGGGCTGATCTGATGCTTACCTGAGTCCGAAGGTGTCTTGGGGTAGTTCAGGCCCTAAGAATTTATGGTTTGCAAGTGGCTGATCTTCTGCCTCCTGTTTATCTCAACTCTAACTCTGAAGAGAATACTTAAAATAGACATCTGCCTGTCTCACAACTCACACTCAGAGCTCAGAGTTGAGGTTGTGCAAGTAAATCGCAACTGCCATACCTCGGTTTCCCTGGATTGCCCTGTGAGACTTCTGGCAGGGCCAGGTACTTGAGTACTGTGCAGCTGGTCGGTCAGTGTCCAAATAAAACGTCAAAGGTTTTACCTTTTGGATTGCAAAGCAAAAACTGGATTCTCTCTGAGCCCCCTAAGTGTCTGGTCTTTTTTCAGGTGATACTGAAGCTTTAGCAGAAATTCATCTGCCAGAGTTAAACAGTGCTTGGCTGTGGGAATGCAACTGTACTGCGTTTGCTTGCCCTCTGCTCTTGGGAGGGAAGCAGTGTCATAGTGCCGATTTCCTTTTTTTATTCAGGCTGATTATGATAAACTGCATCTGTGCATTCAGACAAAACTGAGTCACTTCACTAGGTGATTGTGGCACTTCAAACATAGCGTACTTTCTCCCAAAACTAGCAGAGCTGCCACGTATCACCAGAGGTGTGATGGTAAATACCTGATCTGGAATCAGGGCTTGCTGAATGTCTGTGGACACAGTGTGTATGGATAGTTGGGCTGGGTTTTCCCTCCCCTTACCAAGGGCTTGCCCTACAAGGCCTGTAGCATTTCCCTGTGTGTCGGTGGAAATGGAGTCTATGCAGCTATTCCCAGAAGGTAGGTTATTCAATGCTTTAGAAGATTGGTGGTTCTCTGTTTCAGTGCTACTGTGGACTTATTTATGAAGGCAGATGGGAGTGCTGAGGTGGAGTTGCCAGCACCCTGGAAACCTTGATGCATAATATCAACAGTTTCCTTAGACCAAAAAGTCTTTTTTTATTATAAAGAGTAGGCAATAGATGACTCAACAGCAGCAGATCTTAGGCCAAGGAGTTGTCTCTGGAAAAGACAAATTACTCAAATTGCTTTATAACAATATCTTGATTTATAATCTCCCATCCTTTTCTTTGTTTGTTTCCATTTTTGCAGACATTTATGTTTTTACTGGCGTTCTCCAAATCACAGATGCCTTGAGTGAACTACTCACTGTGATAGAACTGTATCCATTTATTTTATTATTTTTTTTTTGCAGAGAACCTGTAGCTTTGGAGGATTTGACTTGACAAATCGTTCCCTTCATATTGGAAACAGTTCTGACCAAATGGTGAGTTTAAGACAAAAAGGCACAGACTTTAAATAGCATAAAATGAAATGCGCAATGGAGTTAAATAGACTGAAGTGTAATTTAGGTCTGTAATAACAGTCTGGAAATCCAAGAAAGCAGAGTATCTTTGTTAACCACAAACTTCCTTAGCTTTGAGAATAACATACCCACCCATATCCATGTGTGTATAAGTATTTATATACTGTATGTGTAATGAGGCAGGAACAAGTGATCAAAGCACAGATCTGGGGGCACATCTATGGGCTTTTCTTATGTCTGACTTCCTCAGAGCATCACCCCAGGCAAAACTTGTGATTACTGTACTTTCTTGGTAAAAATATTTACTATTTGAAATGATGAGGCAAAATTTAATTTGCTGAAGATCTCCAAGTTGTTTGGGTGGAAGCCATTATGTAAGAGATTTATTATTTGTTTTCCCACTGTATCTAAGAGCTCTGGAGTTGACCAGAATCCCATTGTCCTGGGTGCTGTGCAATTGATCTCAGAGCGCTTTGTGTTAGGAAAAAAAAAAAACAAAAACAAACAAAAAACATCTCCCCTGAGAATTTATTCCATTTTATATTATTCCTGTTGATCCCAGTGTTACTGAGCCAAAAATAACAGAAGAAAAATGAGCCAGAACATTATATCAAATGAAATTACTAACATATTTTTTCCTTTTGCCCATATATGTTTTTCTTTTCTGTTTCAACATTGGATCTGATAACTTCTCTGTTCACTTAAATGAAGTATAAATTGTGAAACTTTTTATATGCCAGTATTATATTTATTTTTTTTTCTGTTGGCTGGGTATTTGGGAGTTATTTTTGGTTTTCCAATTACTTTTTTAATGTCATAAATTATAAATTGGCCAAAACTGTGGGCTGTTCTTTTATTCATCAATTTTTAACTTAGCAAAAAAGTTAACTTCCAAACTTAGTGTTTATCTTTAAACATAGATACTTTGACATCTTTTGTTCAGACTGGTTCTGATATAAGAAAGTCTGAAACCTCAATACTACATTTTTTTCCGTACTAGCATTAGTAGTGGGAGAGATGCAGTATACCAGAATAATGTATGCAGATCAAATTTTTTTTTCTTGAAGCCATTTACGTCCATTGACTGGAAGGTTTTTTCCAAAAAGATAAGTAAAGAGCTATCCTTAATTTCTGCTGAAAGACCAAAAGTTACCAAAGAAGTAATCACAAACAACTTGTAAAGGAAAAAATATAGATTTATCGGAAATGAAGTATCAGCTGAATTTCAGATAAACTTTTTGGGAGAACATTAGTAAAGTAGCAAACATACATAAATTTAGGGGGAAAAAAATCATGTAGAATATAGTCTACACTTATTTTAGTGTTTGTTATCTTGTGTGCCTACATTGTCCTGAGAAGGATTATTGACCCAAGTCAGAGACCAAATTCAGTATTCAGTCTGTTTGGCCAAACAGATTTTGGTCCTTTTTACGTTGTGATTTGCCAGTGCTGGTAGTAGCTCTAATAGAGCTGCCTTGCTGTGGTGCCTGACAGAGTGTGGAACAAAAGACCGTGTTTAACACGTTTAACATGCTGCCTGGAAGGTCGAATAAGGGCTGAGTCATAGAAGTAACTTTGGCAAAATGTCAATTGATCCATGTTTGTTCTTTGTATGTGCTTGTGGCATAAGTGCTAGGTATCTTAAGCTGATTTAGAAAAGGTTAAATGCGTTCAAAGCAGCTGGCCTTTGTCATCTACTATATATGAACCAGCTAATTTAGTTCAGCAGTGCCCTGTTGTGTGTCTTAAGAATAGCTGTGCAAGTGTAAGCTTCTACCATGGTTGATGGATTTAGTAGCTTTTTTTGTTTTTTTTATAAACAATCCACAGTAAAACCACAGAGACGGTCATCAAGAAAGGTTAACTGCCTGTCTGAAAATAAAAAGTAAATTTGGGTAGCCAAATGTAGGTATCCATATATATATACACAGAGAGAGAGTTATATCTTTGGCTAGAATCTCAGAGGTAGCTTTACTTCTGTTAGCATGAGTCACAATTACTGTTGCAGGGATGTCAGGAGGGCTTACCCTGAAACCATGAAGTTTTCAATCAGGTCAAATACTTACCTGAAACTCAAAGGGATAAAGGCATCCTAACAGACCCCAACACAACTACACACGGTACCTGCAGAAAAGATTACAAATCAGGCCTTGGGAGTAAAGCTACAGTGGACACTACAGTGATTTGCACAAGGTCTCAACAGTGAACTTAAAGCTGTAAATAGGACACCATGCTGCCATCCTGTGTCTGCCTGGATAGATCTGCAATGACTGCTGACTTGAGGAAAAAAAATGGCTCTTGTATTCTATAGGGTTAAACGGTGTTTTATTTTGCAGGGCAAAGAAGGAGACTTTGTTTATAAAGAAGTGATCAAATCGCCCTCTGCCTCCCGTATATCTCTGGGCAAAAAGGTGAAGTCTGTAAAAGAAACCATGAAGAAAAGGATGTCTAAAAAATACAGCAGCTCTCTGTCTGAGCAGGTATGTAAAGTCTGCAATGGAATCCACTTAATAGTGTAGAAGTGTAATACAGATTCCCATGCTTCAAGGCACATCTGAAGACATTTCTGACAAGACTGTGGCATGATGTGGCTTATTCCTATGTTCTTATAAAGTTCCTCACTGTGAAATGGCTTCCCATAGATACCAGACCATGAAAATGCATTTTCAGGTTTTCATTCAAGTAGCTCATCAGCAGAAGCCTATGGCTGATGGCATTACACGTCTCGCTCTATATTTCCATTTCTTTATCTATCATCATTATTTATTAAGGGAACTGGTCTGTGACACAGGGTCGCAGTAATATATTTAATCTGCAGTTTACACCTTAGTTTAAATTCCCAGTATAACTTCATGTACCACGGTTCCTCTCAGCTATTACAGATCTTTTCTCTATCATAGCATGCCCTCTGCAGCAGCCCATTAAAACAGATGCACAATGTAGTCAGAAAAGGGCATCCCACAGAAGATTTTCCTATTATTCTTTCATTACAGATTTTTTATAGCTTATTCTTAAAGGCGAACCTGAAGTACACTGGTTGTAAATTAGGCTTTGAATTTCAGTGGCCTAGGAACAATTGCTGTCTTTTTCCCTTTTGGTGTACTTTGGGCTCAGGCTCCTTGCTGTGGTGGAGTGTCAAAAATTCTTTGGCGTTTGTTTAAAACCAATCTTGCCACTTGGAATGTGTAAGTAAGAGCAGAGCGAGCTGGCAAGACAGCCGAGCTCTCCCTGGCTCACATCGCCCTCGGGTGGCCTCGGGCCGGCCGCCGGCTGGCTGGGGCGCGTCCAGCCAGAGAAACGGGCATGGGAGGCCTTTTGGTATTAATGCAGAGTGTACTGCCTGTGAAAGGAGCAGTTCGTAACATTCAATATAACAATCCCAAACTGCAGAATGCGGAGACGGCAGAGAGGAAGAGATGTGACTAGTTTTATGCAGTGCTTTACAACATTAGAAACCCTTTCCAGTAACGCTGTTAGCCATATTTATTCATAACCAGGGGCAGTGCTACAGTTATAATTTTAATTTAAAGTTAAAACATTTTAAGCTCTAACATGATTTAATATTGGTAAGATTCTTTGCTGTGCGACTGGCCTTAAAGTGCCGCTCTGCAAAGTCTGCCTAAGAAAGGGACACTTTGAGAAACTGGTTTACTGTGCGTTAGCAATACTCCTGCTCTCTAGCTCTCTCCAAGATTGACTTGACCTCTGAAGTCATATGCTGGGATGACTTTTTTTTCTGATGATTCTGCAGCATGCAAAATAATAGCTTTCATCCGAAAGTTTTATGACCACACATCTCCACAAAAACTCTTCTTGTATGCAAGCTACAGTTCTTCGGTTTTCAAACTTTTTGGCACAGTCATTTTAGAATATTTGTACCTTCCTGCCATCATGACTCAAACTACATGCCAGTATCTCTTTCTTCATTGAAAAAAACCCCAAGCAAAAGCTATTCTGGCCACAAGTATCTGCTGCTTTGCTTTAACTGATTCACAGAGGCTGACAAAATTTCAATTTAGGAAAGACCCTTTTTGATTTTCTGTAATGCTAGTCTGAATGAAAAGAGAAATTGCCTTACCTATTGCATGTGTAGCAAAATCTTTTTATATTTATGCATTTATGTTTATGAGTATTTATACTATGCACAGGCTGCATTTTCTGGTTAATTCTTTTTTGTTGTGCAAGGTAAATAAGCAAAAATATCAACAATTCACTGGGAAAAAAAGAACATTGCTGTGTGTTTTACTTGAATTGTCTGATTTTTTTGTGTTCATCTTTGTACAAAATAGTGACTCAGAAAGCTGAATTTGGCATTTGCTGTTTTTCAAGTACTGCTGGCAAAAATATCACGTGTCATTAAAACCTTGAATTGGGAGTTTTGTGTAATGTTTCTTTTTACTTACAATGTTAGCTTTTTCAGACTGGACTGTTTGCTCCTGTCCCCACTACCATGCCTAACAAAATGGGGCTTCTGCCACAGCTGAGTACCACTAAATAAGTAAATAAACATAGAAGGTTTCATCCTTCTGGTAAAGAGCAGGAAAAGAGAATCTCTTTCCTTGGAGATGAACGAGCAGGTCCTGTCAGTGCCTGTGTTTGTTTACTAAACTCATATGGTTCAATCCCTTTCAGGAGTCCAGCCCTGGGATCATGCCGGGTTCTCCACAGTCGCCGCCACCAGACACTGACTCCCTGGACAAACCCAAGCTGAAAGCTGGTGGCTCAGTAGAGAGCCTGAGGAGTTCCTTAAGTGGTCAGAGCTCAATGAGTAAGTTCAGTTGTAATTGTGATGCTCCATTTCTGTGGCTTCAGGGAGCAGTGACCTCCACAGTAAGCAGAATTAGAGAAAGTCAAAGCAGAAGCAGTGGTTAAGAAGTAGAAGGGCTGATGGGTTAGTCATTAAGGGTTTACAAAGAACTGTAAGGTCTTTGGTGCAGAGGCGGATCTTTTTTGCTTTTTGTTTATAGAGTGCCCTGAAAAAGTGAAATCCTGCTTTCTGACTGGGTTTGCTGGGTCTTGCTACTATAATATAAATGATTGGAGTGAGAATTGCAATCCTTGGCCAGTAGTACGCAGGCTCATCTTTACACTAGATTTCTCCTGGGGACTCCTGATAGGCTTCCCACCCTCCCCCCAGAGACACCGTAAGGTTCTCTTATGAACTAGTTAGAGCAGTATTATTTAAAACCTCTCTGGTTAAGATTGTCTCTACACAGAGCAGAGCTTAAGTGAGACACAGATGGTGTGAACTTGCTTCACTATTAATTACTGACCAACAGAAACCAAGAACTTATTGGGGAAATAAACTAATTTCTAAGTAACTGAAAGTGTGTTCTGAAAATCACTTGCTTTTTTGCTTTATTCCCCCCTCTCCCCCCCCCCCCCCCCCCAATACAAAGTGTTGCCATAAAACTGAATTTCTGGACATAAGGGAGATTCTACAACCCTCATGCAGGGTTCAGAGCTTATTTTCCTCACAGGACTATGCTTTTTCAGGGGCAAAACTCCCAGAAAGATGACATCTCCTGTGATGTACCATAGAAGAGACAGTAGTTAAACAGTTTCGCCGATAAATATTGAGAAGCTGAATTGGGGAAAACAGGAGTGCAAAGTAGATAATTATCCTGTCACATGTGTATGTAAGAAATAGCAGCATTTAAGGACTTGTAACTTTGATTACCATGGTTTGTAGAAAGAAGACACATTTTCTGTCTTGCCTCTGTTTCTGAACTTTCTTCAGAAAGAGATTCTTTTTTGTCGACTGATACTATGTCTCTCACACAGGTGGTCAGACCGTAAGCACAACAGATTCCTCAACCAGCAACAGGGAGAGCGTTAAATCAGAAGACGGTGATGATGAAGAGCCTCCTTACAGAGGACCTTTTTGTGGAAGAGCCAGGGTTCACACTGATTTTACTCCAAGTCCTTATGATACGGACTCTCTGAAGCTCAAGGTACCAGTTTTATCTGTTTTTAAGGGATTAAACATTTATTTTGGCAAAATTCTTAATTGAGAACCCTTTGCAAGAGCTGTAAAATTCTTAGCCTTTTAATGAGTTTACATTTGTTTTTTGAAGCCCTTTAACCTATCTTATTCTGGCACATTTAAGATTTGCTTGAATTATAGCAAAATATTGTAGAACATAAGTAAGTACTAGTATTTCTCCACATCCAAGGAAAGATACTTGCGTCTTTTGTTTCTGGAAAAATAAAAATGGGCCACAAATTCCTTTCCATTTTGCAAGGATTTTGTTTTAAAGATTGGAAAAATACTTTGTCTGCCACAGTGAATTAGTCCATCAATGGAAAAATTTTCAAAATCCTTGGAAGAAATGTGGATGTGCCTGCACATAGTGTCTCTTAAAGCCATTTCAGTTAATACAACTTGTTTTGAGCTAATACTGAATTGCTTTGCTAACTGTGCGTTGTCACCCCCCCTTTAATCTTTCTGGGTATCAGCGTTTATTATTTTTAGTTGTGCTGTATTTGATTAGAACTATCCGACTCCTTAGATTCATTACTTGAAATTCTGACAGCAGCTAATTCCTGTTAAAGCAAATGTACATGAGGTAATCTCTTCGAGGATACAAAAACAGGTGTGCATCCATTTCTTAGTTGTAGTTGGGAGCACATTAGGAAGAGCAATAGTGCTGCGCAGTTTCTTCTGCATATGACTCCTTTCCTCAGGAGATGTGATGTGAGATTGTGCCCATATATAGTGGGTATGTTCTTACTTGCCCCAGTTTCAGATAGCTGCATAGCTTAGAGACGTCTGTACAAAACAGCAGTGCTGCACTGCTGGGGTGTAAGCAGGTTTGTGAATCTGGGCAGTTGGGGTCCATTTCAGGTTCTTTTGTTGACTTGCTCTGTGGTCTTAGGCATGTCACTTAATTTCCTTTTCTTCCATTTGTAAAACAAGTATCATCAGACGTTTTTGCAAGAGCTGTAGTTAACCTTTTGAAAACTAAAGAGTGTTGTCCATTCTGTGTATATGGAAATCAAAGGGACTGCTTGAGTATCCATCAGAAATCATGCCTAAATAGCTTTATTGTTTCTTTGGTCTGCAGAAAGGTGACATCATTGATATAATCAGCAAACCCCCCATGGGCACTTGGATGGGCCTGTTGAACAACAAAGTTGGCACTTTCAAATTTATCTATGTGGATGTGTTAAATGAAGAGGAAGAGAAGCCGAAGCGGCCTACCAGGAGACGCCGGAAAAGCAGACCACCTCAGCCCAAGTCAGTTGAGGATCTCTTGGATCGCATCAACTTAAAGGTCCAGATTCTCTCTTTCTCTTTACACTTCAGTTTTGCTTGTGAGAAGGGGGCCACACCTTTGGAGTTGTTTGTTTTTAAAGCTGCACACCAGATCCGTAATCCTAAGGATCATGACATCACTTAGCAGAATCAGGTCTTAGCTGCAGAGGGAAAATAGCTGAGGCCAGGGAGAAGTGCCTGTCAGGTTTGATGAAGAGCTGTGGGCTGCAAGTTTGTATGCACTCTGAGACTGTAAATCGTTGTATAGTATGGCTGCTAGCTAGCACACTGCAAAAGCAAGGAAAAAGTGTAAAATAACAACAGTTACCTTGTCTTAAAAGATGAAGGCTTTTTCCATATTTCTGTTCAGAAGAGCTAGGGGTAAACTGGTGAGGCTGTCATTCACCCTTTGTACTTCTGGCTTCATACAGAGCCATGCCATATTGTGTATCCGGGTAGCATGCTACCCAGACCATTTAATACAGTGCATTCCAAACACAGCAATGTGTGCAGCATTCTAGCTCTGGCACAGCTACCTCCCTGAACTCTGAGCAGTCTTTATGCAAGCTATAATCCTATAATTTTGCTGGTTTACACTGGTTTGTATTTGTGAAACTACTGCTTTTTTTTGAAGATTGTGAAAATCTCTTCTAGTATCTTTATTGAAAAAAGAAGTTGAATAAATATTTTGTCTTATAGCTTTTTTTTTTTTTTCTTCTTCTTCCTTTTTTCTCCCCTTTTATGCAGGAGCACATGCCCACTTTTCTGTTCAATGGTTATGAAGATCTGGATACCTTTAAGCTTCTAGAAGAAGAAGATTTAGATGAACTGAACATCCGAGATCCTGAACACAGAGCAGTTCTCCTCACAGCAGTGGAACTTCTACAGGAGTATGACAGTATGTGGGATTTTTGAGGTTTTCAGTTTTAACTAGAGCTCTGCCAAGAATGTTGTGAACCCCTTAAATCAGAAAAATGGTTCCAGGATTTTGATCTTTTTTTTTTTCCTAATCTAGTTATTTCCAGGGTAATCCTGTGTAACAAAATGTAGATTTTTGAGGAGTGACTTAAGACTTGCATTTGTTCTGCCAGAATTCTTTTGTTCATGTAAGCCCTGCTACCCAACTTACTCAAGCAATGTCAAATGTACAACACGCACTCTTTAGAATAGTGATATCTGGGAATAAATCCTAAGATAACCTACTCAAAATAAGAAGTTGAGTCATGGAGAATAGGATAGAAGAAACTTCTGGACTACAGGGAAGAGACTGAGGTTATCAAAGATAAGAAAAAGATCAAAGCCCAGAGGGCTGTGGAGAAGGGTAATGTGAATTAATTTTTTCTCTTATTGTACCTGCACGTGTGTATGATTCTTGGACTGTGAATTGCAGGATTGTACTAGTAGCTTCAGGTTGTACAAATGACAACACAGTGATTTGTAAAGGGAGAAGATATGTCAGTCAAGCGCAAAGAGTGAAAGGCAGTGACTGAATAAGGTGCAGCAGTGCAATTCTGCCCATTGTACAGATGGTCCTAGGCAAGGGGTTGCAAAGATGAGGGAAAGCAGAGCAAGCCATGGCAGTCAAATTCGATGGTGTCTTTGCCACACAGGAGGAAGCGGGACTGCACCATCTGCACGGTAGTCATGGTAGAGCCATGGCAGAGTAGAATCATTTGAATAGCAAATGTCGCTTGAGACAGGAATTTAGATGTGCTCAATACCTAGCTGCAGCAACCTAAGACAGTACTGAATTTCCCTCTCATCCCTAAGTGTCAGCAGAAGTTTAGTGTCCCACTGAGCAGAATCAGCGGAATGGATTGTGTGAGGGCTTTCTCAGCTGCTTCTCTGCAAAATGTTTTAGCTTACACTGCCATAGCAGCAATTTGAGCAGCTGCTTATTAAGTGGGCAATGCTTAGTTCTGTTACGGGGAGATGTGTGGTTAGTATCTGTAGACAGTACTGTGTGGCCTGAGTTTTCACTGACACATAGCTTTCTTGTTCGTTGCATTTCCCAAAAGGGCATCCACACTTTCTCCACCCTCCTCTACCCCCCAGTAAAACTGCAGTTGCACTTACATCAGAGTAGCTTTTCATCACCTAATATGAGCTTCTCTTCATTAGTTGCAGACCTATTTAGAATGCTCGTTTCCCTGAAGTAACAATTGTTTTTTTAGGGCCCTTCAATTTTAGTTTGAAGACTTGAAGAACTCTGTGATGTGGTGGTTGGAAAGTATAAATTCCATCTCCAAGTCAGGGTGATGAGGAGAAAGAGAAGTGGGGATCAGACAGCTGGAACCTGGGAGGGGCAACAGCAGTTAGTTCCACCCCATAATTACCTTTCATGTGCTGAGAATAGGAATAGCTGTTTCTGACATTTTATTGCAGGGGGGAAAAAAAACCCTCAACATAAACTGTATCCTTACATCATGAAGTTAGTTTTCTGTATCTTCAGCTCTAGATTTAGTTTCTTTACAAAATAAGATTTCTGACCAAACATTCTGGCTAAATTCCTGGAATCCAGCCTATATTGCCTGGGTGGACCACACTTGAGCATTGGCTCTTTGCACAGACCAAGGAAGGAAGGAATTTTTACCACTGGTCTCTCCCTTGTTGCTTCCCCTTTCTTAGGGGACAGTATCTAACTTTGCCAGACCCACTCCTGATCCTTCCTCTTGGTCCCTTCTGGAAAGTAGGTCAGGGTTAGGATTTTATTCTGATTCACTTGATTTGGTTCTTTTCAGTGCTTTTTGTTTGGGGTGTTGGGTTTTTTTTCAGTCTTAGAAAGAACTTTGACACCATCATTTTAAATACATTTCCATGGCTGTAAGTTGCAGGACTTGGCCCCAAGGCAGCTAAGGCGCACATGCAGTCCATCCTGCTTTCATTATGTACCACACTGCTCCCTCACACTCGTGCTGAAGCTGTTGCTTAATCCTTTACCAAACAGGATGAATTTTTCCAAAATTTGTGATGGCTGTTCCTAATGCTCACTCTTTTCTAAAACAGTGATCTGTACAATTAATGCAACAGAAAAGATCACAGAATCATAAAATTGTTTAGGTCAGAAAAGACCTTTAAGATTATCAAGTCCAACCGTCAACCTAGCACTGCCAAGTCCACCACCAAACCATGTCCCTAAGTGACACATCTGCAGGTCTTTTAAATGCCTCCAGGGATGGTGACTCAACCACTTCCCTGGGCAGCCTGTTCCAATGCTTGACCAGCCTTTCAGTGAAGACATTTTTCCTAGCATCCAATCTAAACCTCCCCTGGTGCAATTGGAGGCCATTTCCTCTTGTCCCATCACTTGTTACTAGGGAGAAGAGACTGTTGTCCTGCTGTGCTACAACCTACTTTCCGGTGGTTGTAGAGACTGATAAGGTCCCCCCCTGAGCCTCCTTTTCTTCAGGCTAAACACCCCGAGTTCCCTCAGCCGCTCCCCATCAGACTTGTGCTCCAGACCCTTCCCCAGCTCCGTTGCCCGTCTCTGGACACACAAGATCGTGGTGTTGGAAATGCAAGGTTGAGAAGTTGAGCCAGATTTTCTGTTTGCCTGTTTTTCACTGTATTCTCGCATCCTCTAGGTAACAGCGACCAGTCAGGATCTCAGGAGAAACTTCTCATTGAAGGCCAAGGCCTAACCGGATGCTCTCCTCGGGATTCTGGCTGCTACGAAAGCAGTGAAAACCTGGAGAATGGTAATGGTGACAGCAATGACCCCTATAATCCCTGCAGCCTTTTTTCAGTAGATGGCTTCATTTACTTCCTGCTCCTATTCCTAGCTAACACAAGCTACTTCACACTTGATTTTCTCCTTTGCTCTGAATGCCTCTTTCCCTCTTGGCTTGAGCCATTGGTTTTCATTGCTACTGTTACTATTTATTTATTTGCATTGCTAGGAAACTGATCACATTTCACAAATCATCTTTCTTTTGTTATCCTAAGGCAGCAGGCGCCCTCACTGCCGTTGCCTGCCTTCTCCGCTCCCTATCATATTCTCATGCAACTGTGCCTCATGAGGTTTGCACGACTTACATTCTGACAGCCAGTGTCTAAGGGACCATTGGCAATAGAGAAGTTGCTGAACTCCGTTGAGATTAGGAGGATTTCTTCTAAATCCATTAAAAAAACTGTTTAGAAAAAATGTTCTCTGTTTTAGGCCATATTTTAGTGTTTGTTTAGGTTGCATGTTGCATTCTGCTCTGATCAGACGCCAGCTGCAGAGAATTAGGACATTTTAGTGTATGAACACTAGCAAGTTAAATTAATGGAGAAGTTGGCAAGGAAATAAACTATGAAAAAAAAGTTTAAGATACCAATTCCGTTACCTTGTCTTGAATCAGTGAAAGGTGATACACGGAAAAATTACCAAGGCAGATGAACAGAGATTGCTCACTCTGTTCTGAAGAAATCAAGTGGTTGTGCTGAGCATGCTTTACTTGAGGATTGGTGTAAACTTGTCATTAGGGATGAAATAATAAAACAGATGAAATTGGTTTGAGTTTGGTATTATCACTCCAAGCATTTGATCCGTGGCTTAGCCTCAGACTACCCGGTTTCATCACATCCAGCATAAACAGGGAGAAAAACAAGAACAGAATAAATAGAGATACTGTATGCCCCTTTGTAGTGGCTGTTTTTCCAATTTAAAATATAAGCTAAAGATTATTCTCTTAGTATATGCATTTTCTGTCAGTCCGCCACTCAGAAGTAACCATTTATTGAAGAAAATTGCAATTTGCTTTGAAGCTGAATGCCTGAAATCAGCAATAGACTAGTTTCCTGAAAGTGGAGAGAATCTTTTTCTTGAATATGATGAATCCCTATACAGTAGGCATACTGGAATATAATCATAGCTAAATATATGGCATATGTGACGATATAGTAACTTTCTTTCCTTTTTATCTCTATGTGCCATCATAATGATAGCTGTAACACTGAGGTTAAATTGCTGCCTGTACATTTTCCTTATTTTAACAATATAATGAAATCTTTAGAAAGCAATTGTCATTGCCTATCTGCTTAGATACTTACTATTACATTTAAACCAATATTTCTGAGTTTTGCAGAATGCGAAGTACCAGTGATGATTTTTATATTGCTTTTTATGTATGCCTTGCTGCATTTTGCATCATTTTTGCTCACAAAGGCATTTAGTGCTTGTTTTGAAAACCATTATAAAAAGAACATTTGGTATGGGATTCATTCAGAGATTTTTTCAAGGCTGGTTAATCTGAAATGTGCTTCACCTTCTTTGCAAAGTTCATGGACCATAGTTGTTTATATGCATATTGTTTTAAAAATACATTGGTTTCTTATCTGTTAAAATAAGGAAAATAATTTGTGTAGTATAAACATCTTAATGTGCAGATCAACAATAATAAACTGCATTTCGTAAAGGGGAAATGCATTCTGAGAAGATCTTGGTCTTCAGATTTTATGGGGAATGGTTATACATAATATTTTGATGACTAGTGTAGTGTCGTGTTTTGGGCTATTGTTGGACCTTTTGGCATCAGTTCAAGATTTCAGAGCCACTCTTACATTTTGGCTAGAACATGGTTTGCTATGTACTATGGCAGTGGTACAGACGTGTCTTTTATAGGTACTTCTTAAGGTGCCACTGCAGAAATATTTGGGTGTTCTCATAGGTATCCACAATGTACTTACAGCAGCATTGTGATTTTATTCTAATTTACAGAGAGCAAGGACCATACAAGTTTGTGACATATTCAGTGTTAGACAGGAAGAATGTTAAGAGCAGAAAGCCACTATCCATGGTCAGACCATTAGGCCATATAGTCCAGTCCTCTCGGTCTGAAACAAGGCAGAGGAGGGCAAGCTCTCCTTCAGACTTCTGACAATGGTACAGTTATTGGCCTTGTTTTGTGTGCAAGCATTGCCTGTCTGAGACACATTTGGAAACCGTATTGGAAATCTAGTTCTCACAGGACTGGCAAAAGCACGTAGCTAGAGAACAGTATAGGAACTGAGCAAGCATGTTTGGTGCTTCCCAGGGTACTATGGGGAATGAATCATTGAAGGACTTCAAAAACTGAGTACTGTTTCCTGTCATTCATCCATTTGCCTGAAAGTGTTTCTCTTTATGAACATCCCTGGTCTTCCTTAGAACCTCCATACCTAATGGTGTGTATAGATCTCTGTCATACTCCTTCCCAAGTCATCTCTTTTCTAGTCTGAGAAGGCCCATTCCTTATAGGTCATTTGTGCCCCTAATCATGCCTGGCTTCTTTGAACCTTTTCTTGTTGTGCTGTGTAGCTTTTTTGAGGAGAAGGGGGTGCACATTGCACATGCAAGGCACAGAGCACTGAAGAAGCAGACAAACCATGGCTTTATCAGGTGGGATAAGGATGTGATCTGATCTGTTCAGAAACTGGAGCCCAGATTTCCTTAGTGCCAAGTACGCATCCTAAGCACATAAAAGGAAGCAACAGAACAGGTGGCCACATTGCCAAATGTATTATGCACTTCTACTAGTTTGTGATCAGTAAAAAGAGCAATAACGCTACAATTGTCTACCACGCCATCATCTTTGTTGTGTCAGCAGAGCTGTTTGAAATGCACACAAAATATAGCCACAGAAAGCAGTGCCAAAATGGAGTTAATACAACCTGGGATCTGGACAGGCCACCGAATGTGTTCTGCGTCTGATTTTGAGTAATTAAATTTCTGAAGATGATCTTCCATACAGAGAAAAGTACCAAGAGAAACACTGAAAATTTGTTGTTGTAGCACAGGTGCCTCTGGAAATATTCCCCCAGATAATGCCTTTCTTCTGAGCCAAATGATGACAGGGAAGCAAGAAGTTCCTTCTCTGTATTCTAATAACAAGACATATCATGAGAGGTGAGCAGCGCTTTGTTTAACAAAAACTGCACCGTAACATTAAACAAAGCAGTTGAAGTATGCCTGTAGCTTGACCCGAACCTGGAAACAATAAAAACTTTCCATTTGTTTTGAGTAAGGACCACCTTTGTTATCTTAGTTTTCACACAGACACCTGTGTCCTTCTGTACACATTTAAAGCAGATGCCACTGCAGTTGACGGCACTATGAAAGGCATTAGACTGCTTAACTGTACCAGAGATTCATAAGAATGAATTATTATCAAAAATGTTAACATTAAAAATGTGTTTTAAACTTTACTAACTCTACACTTTTACCCTTGTAGGTTTTTTCTCTTTTTTTTTTTTTTTTTTTTTTTCTGAGATAGGGAGGGAATGTTACAGTTGTGCACATTGTTTATATAGCTCTCCACTTCATCAAAACAACATAAAATGTATTTAAAAGTCTGTTTTCAGGAAATACTACCTTCCTTTCTTAATGTCTCAGAAGCATAATCAAGTTACATGTGGCAGTCAAGAGGAGGGAAGGAATAGCTAGAAAAAGAGAAAACACAGCTGCCCTGCTGGTATTGATCTTGAATTAAGTCTGTGTAAGAGAAATGACATTCTGAACCCATCCTTTACACAAAACAATGGCATTGAACTCAGCACTTTTTAAAAAGCATTTTGAAGCAGACCAAGATTGCGTGTTCAGTTATATATTTTATAAACTAAATGTTTTGAACTTCCATTCTCTCCACATTTGTATTTTGATGCAAAACAGGGCTGGAATGAACTGAAGATTTGATTGTACTTCCCCAAAACTTTTCTCTTCTTCCTTCTCCTAGTCCCCATTTCTTCTTCTTTCCAGTCCCAGACTACTGGCTTTACATAGGCCTATCCCATTTCTGAAGAAGTGTTGTTTACTAGATACTGAAGCCATGAGGGTAAGAGCTTATGTTGCACAGTAGTGGCATTTCTCACAGCTTCTCTTTCAGTGCTGAGGTTCCTGAATGTGCTTCCTAAAACCAGTATATCCCCTGATCAATATTTCAGATGGAAAAGAAGGTACATGGATTTTGTTATGTGAGCTGTGACAGCAAGCCCCAGACAATGTGGGTGAATTATTGCACAAGTCAGAGATGTACTAGCAAAAAATATGAATAATGAAAAGAGAACGCTCCTTTCCATACTTATTGCATATTAACATTAGTGCCTGAAGGCACTAAAGAAATGAATGTAACATTTCTTACACGTGTCTTTTTAATGTGGTTTTAAGTTATTTTCAGAAGGCAGTGGCCTAGCTCCATGGAAAGGTGCAGACAGAGAAGTCTTTCTGCTACTTCTCTGAGCTACCTGCGCTCAGGGTTGTAGCAAGGGGGCCAACTTAATGCATGATGTGTCTTTATTAGTGTTTTGGAGAAACGGTAATATTTAGCTTGAGTTGAACTGTGAACCATACAGCTTCTGAGAAAGGAGTTCCTGTGTGCTTGTGTTCATCCTTGTAGGCACACCGTGATTTTAGATAGAATAACCTTGGCTGGCATATCAGAAAATGCAACCAGCTTTGTTGAGGTGCATGTTTTCCTTATTTCTCTTTAAATGTAACCTTCATTTTCTTTGCTAGATTTCTGAATACTTAGGCAAGAGAAAGAGAGAAAGCAAGCTATTTCTTTTTTAGGTCAAACAGATTCTTTCATTCATTCTCAAAGCAAGCAGTGTATATTATTTAAAAGCCGAGTATTGAGCGTCTTTCAGGATAAAGCTTCGAGGGCAAGCTGTATGAGACGAAAGCACCTATAGCTTAAAAGTACACCAGATTAATTTAGTTGCAAGGAAGTTAGCAAAACTTCTCAGATCTCTGAAAGGTACTGGTCCTTTAATTGGCAGCTATTGATAGCTGGTTATTACAGACTTTGATACCATTTAGCCGGATCTGTTGGTTTGGGATTTTTGGGTTTTGGGTTTTTTTCGCCATTGGAAAAATAAAATTTCAGGCTTTATCCATCTATCCTGATTTTAGAAAGCCTACTGTACATAGGGGAAAGTATCCCTGTCACCCTGAAAAGAATAACTGTTCAGGATGTGCTGTCATTCTGGGAGGTCATCTGCTTGAGACAAATTTACTTCTGTCTTGTTAAAAAGATAATTTAAAAAAAATCTATGCAGTATTTGAGAAATGACCTTGTATTTCATACTAATGAATAGTCTAATGAGCTCAGTCCCTTTGATCAGGATTTGTCAAGCAAATTTGGTGGACTTCACTGTTTAAAATCAGTGGTGCATATCATAAAAATACAAAGTAAAGCTTGCAAAGACCATGTAGTTCATATTGATTCATATCATCTCGTCTTAAGTGATTATAATAAAATACCACATCTGTAAGACCTTACAGTTTGATAGAACACCATGACATGAGAGTAACACTCCGATTAGTCACACTTGAAAAGGCCTTTTGAAACACTTCTCCATCTCATAGTATAAGGCTTTCTCCACAAAACTCTGCTGTCCCCAAGAGTAACTACAAAAGGACTGGTGCAAAACCATCTTACAACGCTTCTTTGCACTCTGGTTTGCCATTACAAATAGTTTGCTGTCATTTAAGAGATTAAATAAGACTATCGGCACGCTTTGTAATGAAAATTAATAAACAGGATCTTTTTTTTTAAAAAAAAAAAACTTTCCTGAGCAATCTTGTAAACTTCATTAGAAGGTGAACATAGTTATTGATATACTAAAAAAATTAGAAGAGTAGAAAAAACAGTAGATCTTTTGAGTTATTTCTGTCAAACAAGTTCTTACAATGTGTATAGGTTATCAGTTCTAACTGTAGGGTATTTCTACATTGAAAAGGGTTTACATGAGCTAAACCCCAAATCTCTGCAAATCACAGAGTAGGAAGGATATTAAGTATTTGAAATGTATTTTCCTTACGTGGTCACATCTACTAGTTCTTCGTGAAGCTCACAAATTCATATGCTTAAAATGGCACTGAGCTGTACATTTAGCATTAACAAGATAAGAGTAAATCATTTTATTTCAAAGGCATTTATAAGTGATCCATTATGTACACTGCACATTGATTGATCGATCGATTTTTTTATGGTGGATTGTGATTTATTTGCTTCTAGGTAAAACTCGAAGGACCTGTCTTCTGCCCTCAAAGTCGGCCAGTGAGCATAGCTTTAAGGACTTCAGCAGAAACCAGCTATCAAATTATCCTACACTTCCACTGACCAAGCCAATAGAAACTCTACAGCAAGGGGAAAAAGAAAGCCGGTTCAGCTGCACGCATCGTGCTCTGAAGAGCTCTGTCCAGCCTCCAGCTGTTACGGGTCTGAAGAAGAACCGTAGAAGTTTACCGGTTGCTGTCTGTCGGAGCTATGAAACTCTGGATGGCCCCCAGGGTGTAGATACCTGGCCAAGATCTCACTCGCTGGATGATCTCCAGGGAGAATCCAATACTAACCTACAGGATGTTAGCAAGGAAGTGGGTTCTTTTCCTCAGGATTCACTGGATATAGCGAAAAAGGCACCCGGCTCTGCACTGCTGCCCCAGTCTCATGGAAGCAGCTGTACGGTAGATGACTTGATGGCTAAACAGGGTAAAGGAGCTGCTACTTCTCAGAAGGGAAGAGCAAAGGAATTGGACTGCTCTGTAAGGGAGACTGCAGGTGGAAAGCCTGCTCCGTTCCCCCCGAAATACTGTGAAGCTCAGCCTGCCTTAGTGACACATCCTGCAACAAGGACGCCTCTGGAAATACAGAGTAAAGGTTTTCATGACCTTGCACGGGCTGATTATGCTCCAGTCCTCAAGGGAGGTCTAGAAGCTGAGCAAAAAGGCACAAATGAGGCAAGAATGCAACCAAAAAATCCTTCTCAGCCACCACCTGTCCCTGCCAAAAAATGCCGAGAACGCCTTTCTAATGGGTTATATCATCCTCCCACGACCACAAGTGGGAACTACTCAAGCCTAGAAGCACCATGTTTGCCAGTAAAAAAGGCCACTTCATCCACTCCCATTGATTGTCACGCAGTACCTGCCCATAGGACATCTTCTGAACAGGAGCCCAGTACGCCTCCTAGCCCACTGCCGCCCTGGCTGTCAGAGCTCCCAGAGACTGCTAGTGTTCAGCAGCATGTGATAAAGCTAGGTCCTGCTTCGGCAAGAAAAGTCTCTTGTAGCAGAGGAATGGAT
Organism: Falco peregrinus; assembly: GCF_023634155.1. Taxonomy (NCBI): domain Eukaryota; kingdom Metazoa; phylum Chordata; class Aves; order Falconiformes; family Falconidae; genus Falco; species Falco peregrinus. Next base: position 47,057,319 of record NC_073727.1, on the reverse strand, counting down.
CTGGAAATGGTAATAGAAAACAAGTTGCAGTCTGAAGACATTGATCTTACTGAAGAACCATACTCTGACAAGGTAAGTGGAGGACATTGTTTAAGCGTTTTTATTCTACTAGCATTCCAAGGGATAGTGTTTCATTTACTGTATCTGTTCTATTTTTGTGATTGACCACCTAGATAAACAATAAATCATTGGGACATTAGACATCCTATAACTATGTTTGTCTTTACTATCACACCTTACACCTAATGTAACTCAGGGCGGGGTGGGGGGAACAGATGGACGGACTGAGAAATCTCAGACTTACTCTGAACTTTCATCTTTTCAGGCCGCTGCTACCTTGGTGGCACTGGGCATGGAAATGTCTCTTTCTCTGCTGGTGTGGGGAATTATTGCTGAAAAAGGAAGTCAGGATTAGATTTTGTGCTTCCAAGGAAGTCTGAATTGGTAGCATAGTAATTAGGAAATCTTTTTGGGAAGGAAGGAGTCCTAAGGTCCAGTCCTTCCTTTAGGGACTGCTTTTTCAGTTTTCGTGGAATCTTGAGGAAAGCTCCTTATTACTCCCATCCTGCATCTCTCTCTGTTTGCACGGATCGGTCTGTATTGATACACTTCTTTCATCTGTTCTCTCTCCTTTTTGTCTGGCTGTGAACACAGCATGGTCGCTGTGGCATTCCTGAGGCTTTGGTACAGAGGTACGCTGAAGACTTGGACCAGCCTGAAAAGGATGTTGCCACAAACATGGACCAAATCCGGGTAAAGCAACTGAGGAAGCAGCATCGCATGGCAGTGAGTATTTTCATAAAGCAAATTTTCTTATTTATGAGCAGACTTTTAAAAAGACTGACTACTGGTGAAGGGAGATACCTGCGAAGTCCTGGGACAAATGTGCTCCCTGTGTTCACCCAGCAGGTACAACATATGTGGGGGTACTACAGGAGCAGGAGGTACATTCCCTTGTCCCAAAGGAGGACAGTTATTAGTTGAACAGAGAGCAGATAACCCTCCCTCTTGACTGAATAATAGCCTTAAAAGTCTAAGCAGACTGCAAGCAGTGGTAACAGAGACTTGCTCGCTAAGGGTGGCATGTATTGAAATCTGAAAGGTTTTACAGTCCTTTTTCATTTCTTAAACTATACTGTTGTCCACTCCTCCTTAGGAAATGCAGGAGGGAGAAACAGTCAAAGCTTTTATGTTTTTTTATAAGAGAACTTGGTCTGTCTGAGGAGGTAATAGGCAAAATTAGCGTGTTCTTGCCTTTCTGAGAAATAAAACGGAACACCCTGGACAGTCTTGTCACTGGGTATTTTTTACTGATCTCAGACTAACTCAGAATGGCCTCTGATGGTTGCCCAAGCAGCTGAATATTGCCCACTGCATCCGCATTGCCAAAATTGTTGCTGTTGCTCCTATGCCAAGTGATCTTAGCCTTACAACCCACACTGCTTTCATACTGACAAATGTGACATGAGAGAAGTTGAAACATCTGCTATGAAATTCTGCCAGTTAGGAAGAAAAAATGAAATAAGACTTATAAGACTTGCTGTAAAACAAGCAGTTACATTTAACGTTAAGGGTTCTTTTTTTTTTTTTTTTCTTCTTTACTGTACAGATTCCAAGTGGAGGGCTCACTGAAATTTGCCGAAAACCTGTATCCCCAGGACTTATCACCTCTGTATCTGACTGGCTGATTTCCATTGGTCTACCTATGTATTCCAGCCTGCTCACAGAAGCAGGATTCAACACACTGAGCAAAGTGCCTTCTCTGTCACAAACTTGCCTTCAAGAAGCTGGCATCACAGAGGAAAGGCACATAAGCAAGCTCCTGGCAGCGGCAAGACTCTTCAAACCTCTTGATCCAGAGGCAATTTAATGTGCTCCATAATGTAGCATTGCCTGATCGAGAATCCATTGCTTCTTCCTGCACCAATATTGGTCTAATTACTTCACATAGCTAAAGGGATCAAGGAAGTGGCTCCCAAGGACAGGCAGGTATCTTCTTCAAAGGATATGAAATGTTTCTATTGCTGTCTTTGGCAACTGAAGAAGAGAAGCAACCACCAGGTAACACAGATGTGGTACTTCCCTCCCCCTTCACTCCCACAGAATATTCTTATTTCATAAAGTGCATGGGGTTGGCCTGAGAATCAGACAGCTTCACAGAATTAAGGGACCCTTGCACATTTTCCTCAAGTTTGTGAAAGTAATACTACTAATAAGCCCTGTTTCTATGGAGAACTCTTTAGGTCGGGGGTTTTATGTACATCTAAGTTCCAGGTACCTGGAGACAGTCCTAAAGACCAGGCACAAGCCAAGGTGCAAATTCCAGTAGAAGCTGTTTGGCAAATGCCTTTAGTTTACTTTAGCAGTCTAGACCTAAACACAACCCCCTTCCCAGTCATCTTCGCTGTTGCCTCGTATAGGTTCCAATATGCCACAAAGCCTTTAGCTAGGCCAAAGTTAATGGACTGGAATTAGTTTTCAGTATGGTCCATCTCTGTCACTCCAATGCAACTAACCCACGGAGAGTTAGAGAGCTTCTTTTTATTTGTACAGAGCTGAGGTCATTTTTATAACTGCTTCCTAGCAATCAGCTTTTTATTTGCCTTAAAATAAGCTTTTAAACAGTTACCTAGTGTTCACTTATCTGTATTCATGTTTCCCAAATCTTCTTTCAACTTGTCACCCTCAAGCTGCACTTAGGGTGATTTCCGGTTGAAGTAGCTTCTATAAAATGCCTCATTATAACACCTTCTGTGTTGTATAGATGCTTTTACAGATGCAGGGTTATGCTAGGTTTTGGTTGTCAGGCTAACTTTTGTTCACTACAGTCTGCATTTACTGTTGTCACTAAACTGTTCCAAGATAAACTGCCTTGTATATATGTAACTGCTTTTCATTTTAATCATATTCTGTGTACTGTGTTATATTGTCAATCATTATGCTGCAGCTTTGACTTGGTATCCTGACCATATCAATTCCAAACAGTGGGTTTCTGCAAATGAAAACTCACTTGTGGGAGATAAAATGCATCAAAAAAGCAAGTTGTGTCCCATAGAAATCATCAGATCCTGTAATTCCATTGCACAGAGGAAAAAAATCCTAGTACTTCATGAATTACACTGTGATTTTACAACAGTTGATATCACTCATGACTGTCTTAATGTTACCTCTCACGGGGAGAGAGCATCGTTCTGGCATATGTGGTGAACCATTTTTCCATGATGTAGTATTTTCCTGCCTAAACCCATGTTAAACGTTCCATTCGCATATGTGGCTAATGACAGATCTTATTTTTCTATATGGGTACACGTTTTATATACCAAATACAGATTATGATGAGTAGCACATAACTAGCTTCTGCTTTGGGGTCAATATATGGTGTGTCCTTCAGCTTCTTGTAGAGCAAACGCTCCGTGGAAGACAAAGCAAGCTTCCTCTGGCAGGTAAAGGGAGAGAGTAAAGAAATCTGGGCACAGGCCAGGATGTGTGGCTGTTTCCAGTACCAGTTCTGACATCAACTAACTGTAAAAAAACAGACAAGGCACTTCACTGTGTGGTGCCTCAGTTATCACAGCCTCATATTGAGATAATGACACTTTTCCTGATAAAATGGTCTCACATTGATGAATGAAAAATTGTGGCTATTCCAGGATTCCTGACTACATATGGTCCTTTCATGATCATGTTTTAAGTCAGATGAACTATGCATTTTACTGCAGATGATAATTAATTTGGCTCCTGGTAGAATTGATAGGTGTTAGGTTTACTTTCCTCATTTCATATTTCACCACTGTCTACTGCACACCATCATGTGAAGGCAACTAATTCACTGGTGTAACTTGAAATTGTTCTCAAAGCTCTTCTGGATCTGTTTCTGTAATGTTCTCCTGGGTATGTGGATAATCAGCACGTTCTTATGTGGCAGCATCAGGAAATATACAGCATAGGTGTTTTGCACAGCTGGTAAAAATCTAAAAAAAAAAGTGTACAAAAAATCATGTCTTTTTAATAATGATGATTTGTCTGTTCTTGTTTGTAAGCCTCTCTGAGGCTTACATGGTGACTATCAGTAAGCAGGAGACGGAAAGAGTATTGAGACTTCCTGGGATTGCTGGCGGAGGCTAGAACTGAGTAGAAGTAAGTAGACAGCAGCTATACTTGAGCAAGGGAAAAGTCCAAGCTGACTATATGCAACAAAAAAGGAAACAAATTTCCTCATGTGGCAGGGAAGGCAAGTCACATAACAAAGTTCTCCCATATTAATTACTTTCCCCTCTCTTAATAACAGAAGGAGAATTATGGGAATAAACTGTACCTGTGTGCCAAACGCTCTTTGTAAGGCTGTAATTTTTAAACGATTCTGTAGCCCAGGGAAGCCAAATCACACCCATCAGGACTAGAGTGAGCAGTTTGAGATTGGTGTGTTTTAATCGTTGCTTTGTTGTTCGTTTCAGGACTGTACTCTGTGGTCTTACTTGAGTTACAATTTTAGTTTATATTTTAATCTAAAAAAGCCTTAAGCTTCTCTCAGTGTTTGAGCTTCCCAGCTGCAGTTTCCCTAGCAGGTGAGCATTGCAGTATGGGAGCCATAACCTCTTACATCTTCTTGCAACCATTCAGTGCTCTAAACAAAAGTTTGCTCATTAACTCTTGGGAAGCACAGAAGAAACCTGCTGCTGGATTCCTAACCTGCTCTGCTCAGGCTAACAATGTTAAGTATCTATCCGTTGTACCATTGTAATTCAAACAGCTATTTAAGAATAGAAGCAGCAAGCCCAAAATATTACTGAATGCCATCATAATCATAAGCTTCGATCAATAACCCGCTGTTACCACCCAGATGGCAAGGTTGCTCGTAGTTGCCTGTGCTCTCTTACGAGCCTGGCTTTCAATGCAAACTGGGAGCATGATCAGAAGCATTAAACATTGCGTTATTCAAACAGGTCATCATCTCTAAGAGCAGCAACAGTGGTCGATTCACCAAGTCACAGCTGTGCAGTTGTACTGTATTATTTTTAGAATAAATAATACTTTTGGTCCAAGATACTTTTATCTTTAATTGACACCCTCTGGGGAATCAAAACTGTCAAGCAAGTTATGTAACAACTAACAAAGGTGCACTTTCTGTATATGAAATCAATATTTAAATAACTTATTTTTCTCCATTTGCTGTTCTTAAATGATGTAAGTAGCTGTAATATACCAGTACTCAATTTGTCCTGCAGTTTGCTTCAACCCAAGAAAGCTGTGTATTGTAAAGAAAAAAAAAAAGAAAAAACAAAATATGAATGTGTAAAGATTATTGTGCTGTTTCATTTAGAAAAAAAAAAAAAAAAAGGTTGACAAAAGGGTTTTCCTGTGTATCAAAACCTGTCTATAATTATATGTCATACTGTTCATAGATAAAAAGTAAATAAATTTCCTTGGTCTCTCTTTTTTTGGTTGTTTTTAATTCAGCTAACATCTTCTCTTTACTGGTAGCAGCATCCAGCTATTTAATCCCAGGCCCTCTCCCTCCAGTTTACCAAACCTGTAGTTCCTCACCTCGTAAGCACTCTCAACACATCTGCAGCAGGAGAAAAAAAGATTAAAATAAAATTTTAAAAAATAATTAAAAGCCCTGAAAATGCAGGACTAGAAGGAGCCTTCAAAATGTGATTGCCTGGGATGTGAATCATCACTGTCTAAACATTTGTCTCTTATATCCCATGAATGTCCAGCTGCTGGGCTCAGGGAGATGTGTATGAGAGGTCTCCCTGTCGGGAGCTTTTCCATTTTGGAATGAAACAATTTAAAAATGGTGGAACCAGAGAAAGTATATATAACAACTCTGGAGTTGTAGTTAAAGGTCCTGCCTGCAAGATGGCATTTCAAACCTGGCTTTCAAGCGCAGCTCCTGCTTCACTGGGTTGGCAAGGGGCCTTGTTCTGGAGAGGGCGGGGTGACTCCTGAGCAGTCAGGTAATCTCTGCAGGCTGTAATGAGATGCCAATGTCCAGGTTTTAGGGCAAAGGAACCTTAGGACATATCTCTTGGCATTCCTTCTAGCTCGCTTGAGCGACATCTTGCATAGTGTGTTCCATTTGTTGGTCTAGTTAAGTTTGCTGCATAATTAATGGGTGTGCTTAGCTACCTCACAGAGCGCTGGCACATCCACGCGGCAACAGTGCACCGTAGCTGGAAGTTAATCCTTTGTGGATTTAGCCCTAGGTAACAAGGGTGGACTGTGCCTGCATTAGTTGTCATTAACCAGAAGCTTAACTCTGGAAATGGCATAAAGAGAAAGCAAACAAAAAAAATCTGTCCTTTGGGCTGGATCCAGACAGCTGACTTTTCGGTTCCTCTCAGGCAACACTTGCATCAGAACTGTACAACGTGGCAGAAAGTTCGTGGGAATGAGGTAGCGTGTCAGATGTGAACTTCTAATTTTTCTCCTCTATTAATCTCTCTCGGTTCAGCTGAGGACCAGGCCACCGCTGTGCTCCTGCACCAGAGGGCACTGCTCTGCTGGCGAGGGGGAGGCCAGCCCCTGGGAACTGCCGCCGGCTCAGATGCAGGCTGTTTCCAAGAGTCTCTCAAGTAACAAAACAGAAATAAAAACAAAACAAACACTGTGGAACATGAAAAGCCAGAGCGCTTGCCTTTTCTGCAGCTGGAAGGCGTATTGCTTCCCTTCCAAGACTGCTGTGGTCCAGGATTGCTTTGGGAGCAGCTGAAACACAAAGCCCCTATCCATTGCTCTCAGCATTTTGCTCGTCTGATCCAAATGTGTGCTAACCACCCCGGCCACTGCCAAAAGCAAAAGCACCGCTCCTCGGCACATCCATACCTATCCTCATTCTAGAAGTTCTCCCTCCCCAATGAAGTGTTTGCACAGAAAGAGACATGGAAGAAACATGTTAAAATTCTTACTAATAATACTTACAAAAAAAGAAACTTTTATGTCTGAGCAGGAGGTTCACACGTAAGCCCACGGAGACTAAAAAGCTATGAATGTAATGTTACATATACCACCATATACCTCGTGAGACTACTTAAAGGTTAATCATTTAACATGCAGGAAGTAATATAAATCAAAAGTCTTATTAGCTCTTAAGCTTGCCCTTTTGCAGGTACTACAGTCTTTCATTACATGAACAGACATCATTATTTTTTTCCCTTCAATTCTGCAACGCAGTTTGTTTATGCTGGACTTACCCCTGCACGACTGTACTTAGAGATGTAAGTGTACTGGCGATGTTCAAGCTCTGACCCCAGAACTCTGATACTACTGGGATTCTATGATTTCCAGTGGGTTTGGGCCTGGCTCCATGCAGGAAAAGAATCTTTACACACAAATAAAATATTCTACGCACACACACACAAAAAAAAAAAAACCACAACAACCGGCCACCCAAAAACTTATTTCTTAAAAACTTTTCAGGACATTTATGGAAATAGTACACTGTCAAAAAGAGTGAGACTATAACAAAGCCATAGGTCTTATTTCCAGTGAACCTTGTTGCTTAGGCTGCTGTGGCTGGAGTTCATAAAAACTCTAGATGCCTGAGGTCAAACATTGGGATTAATTGCTTCCAAGACTAGACAGGTTTGAGTAGGAGGGAAAAGTGAGTTGGGATTACAATTTTGCACTTCAAACAGCTTTTTTGTTTATTGAAACTGTCTTTTTAACTTCACCACCTCAGAGACAAGTACTGCCGCATAGGCTTGGAGGTTCTAGACTTGACTCTTCCAAGGCAGATCGTATCCCAGGTAGGCAGGGCGCTTTGTGTCCCTGACAATTTCTACATTCATTACATTGGCATGTGCTACTCTGAACGTCCCACAACTTGTATTTCTCCATGTAGCCACAAAGTGCATATACAGCTGTGCAAGTTTATGAAAACAAGACTGTATTTACATCCACAAATCCTACCTTAAGGGACATACTTGAGAATTAAACTATCAATCTGCTACTATTTATTTTGCTTTTTGGCTCCACCGACTCCTGTGATACTGAATATATACTCACCAGGTACTAAAACTCTAAGTTAATTTTTTATGTTTTACTGAAGCACAGGTAAGCTGTTACCTAATACTAGCATTCACTTTTAAAGTTCGGATTTAAGTGGCTTGCATTCAGTTAGCCAAACAACCCCCCCTCCACGAGTTCTCTGCCTTGAAGGGTGAAACTGAATTGCCTCTCATGAGTTCTATGTTAATTAAAATACACAATGCGTTGCCACCTCAACCATACAACGAGCCATTCGTGTACACTACTAACAGTGTTACAACAACCCGTCTTTCCCTCTGGTGGCCATATGCCGGAGTCCCCACTGGAACTAGCTTGGTACCGAGACCTGAGGTGAGTTCAGCTTCCAGATCTACTCAGGTCTTAGCAGTTCTACAAAGCCAAAAAAAAAGAAAAGAATTGGCAATATTGTGGATCACCTACTACACTCTGAGGTGTGACCAATTTTATATGTTACAGTGGCTATCTGAAATCAAGATCTGTGATGCTGCCGAGTACATTGAAACTATAAGCAAACACTATATATCTTTTTGGGTTTTTTTAGCAGCACTGAATTACCTGCCATGCACAGGAGCTGCTGCATGAGAAGGACCATATTTGCTGATGGTGACAAGCAGGGCTGCTCTCCTCCTGTTTCAGGTCTACTGCTGTTACACAGCGGCACAGGCTGCACTTGCTTATGAGCATCCTAGAAGGTGCTTTGGATTTGCAGCAGTGCAGTTTCTGAAGAGCAGAAGAATGGCTTAGATTAATGCAATTACACAAATAACTCCTTATGTGCTTAATAAAGTCATCTAATGAAAGGAGATGAGAGATGAGAGGCTGTCTCAATTCATTAAGCCTCTTCCCTTTGAGAGAGACTTCTTTTTAGCCCCTGAGGGCTGGATTTAGAATATGCCTTGGGACCAATTGCTGCCTTCTCAGTTTTCTACTCTGCAACCTGATGACAACGAGGGAGAGGGTTTCAGGCTGCTTTCTAATATATGTAAGAGTGCGAGTCAAAAATTTGCCTCTTGGCACATAGCAAAACCTCTGGAAGGTGCTCAAAAACTTACCTTTTTTTTTTTTTTTCCTTTTGTGTGTATTTTAGCAATTTGGTCAGTTGTGTCTTGCTTCAGGAATATGGGAGGCTTCTACTTGAGTCTGTGAGGATTCATGCGAGTTAACATTAAAGGCAATGGCCCACACTCCCACGCAATACCTGTCAGTGTGTAGAACTGCCTCCCCAGAACAGACAAGTGTCTACAACACAGGGTGATTAACCTTGCAGGCAAAGCTTCCCAGCCATAGGTGTTTCATGCCCAGGAACACATAATACAAACACATTTGTCTGTGCTTGTCTGCATGGATAGCAGGGCAAGATTCAGCCTCACTCCTTGCATCTTTGCAAGTTGCACCCTCCTGCATCCTGGTGTCGTGTTAGTTGTTCAGCCTATGGAAATACCAAAGCTAAGGTTTTGTCAAGTTCTGGTCCCCAGCTCATTATTTGGTGCTCATCTAGGTGTGTGCACAAACAAAAATGGCTCTGTGGTCCCTTGTGCAAGCAGCATCAGAGGTGTAAAGTGTCACAAGGAAAATGCAGCTAATGCGACACTCGTCAGGGCCTCACAAAAATCCCACATTCAAATGGGAAACAGAGGTGAGAACAAAAAACAGCCAGCTGGAGGTCCTCCAAGCTGCTATTTCTGCTCTTTTTTCCAGGTGTATCTACTTTGCTGAGCACTTGTGTAAAGTTCTGTGAAGTTGAGATGCTATTTGGTGAAGAGAAATGCAGTTCAGTCAGGTAACTGAGAGAAGCATCCAGGCCAGATGCACTTTTTAATTCTGAGTAATGTTGTTTCTACTGGGAGCATTGGGTCCTGAGGCACAAGCAATGGGAGGTCCAGGAGAGCAAGGCGGTACAGTGGATAACAGCAAGATCCCACAGACACCATCTTCTTGATATAAGTGAAGTAAATCTAGATAAATCTGATTTAAAGCAAACTGCAAAGATCTGTCAGGTTGCACCCTGAGGCTTGTACAAGGTTTGCACAGTGCCAGAGTAGGAAACAAATGTTTCCTGTTATTTCCAATATCACCCCTAATGGTGTTCCTTACCTCTGCATTGAGTCCCATGTGTGCTGTGGGAATAACATGTAAGGGCTGTGCCTCTCTTCTTCCTTCATGCCCTCTCAAGGTATGCCTGAGCCACCCGAGCACGACAGCCCTTCTGAGCAGCCCGAGTGAAAAACTGGCTCCAGAGTATTCCTGGCATATCTTTGCTTGGGCTGCATTAGGGCACAGGAGGGAGGAAAACTGATCAACCAACTCATGGAACAGCTGCGACGGTAAGGAGGATAACTGGGAGAGAGAGGAGGGAAAGAAGGAAGGACTGGATGAAAAAACTAGTGGAAAGCTGACAAATGTCATAAAAACAAGAGCAGCATCTCTACCTTCTGGGAACACAGAGGTCTCACATTCTCAGATGTATATTTGGTGTCTATTAGACAAGGTTGCGCCGTGCATTTAATTAATTAGTTTAAGGTGATGTTTTTCAAAGAGGAACTACCTAGAAATATATTGAGAAATTTCTTCTTCAATTCTCTTTTATTTCTGAACACTTGTGGGAACTACATACTCTTATCCCCTGGAACAGGTGTCTACTGGACAAGGCAAGACGTCAGGCTCTCACTGTGGGCCACCGTTCTCTGTTTCTGTGTTATTCTGAGCAGGCTGTCACTAACTCCGAATCACAACAGTGTCTGATTCATCCTTTCTTACACAGCAGTGGAAACACAAAATAGTTTTCCCAGGCATATAATTTCTGCTCACTGGCTTCACTTAGAAGGCAGCAGCTACAAGTTTGTCATCAGTAATGCATTAACTACCTCTAAAACCAAAGGGCTTTTTAAAAACCAACCAAACAAAATCCAAATGATAAAAGTACACAAAATCACAAACCCCACACTTGTTGCTACTGAGCCCATTAGCCAAAAAACAGATGAGCATCTCTGAACCACATTCACATAGAAACTCTGCCACTTGGTGCCATTATCTGCACCCCATGCAAACCGACAATTTGGTCCCAGCTCCCCTTCATTCCAAAGCGGAATCAAACAGTAATTGATGTTGGTACAGGGCTCTGAAAATGTAAACTGTTCTGCAAGTGTTGCTGCTTTCACCTCTGTAATGGAAAGGTCAAATATTTGACAAAAGGCCATTTTTGCCTATACCAATCCATACTTCTAGAAATCACAGAGCTTCAAAACAAATGTATAAATGAAACTATGAAGAAAATTTATAAGGACTTAGAGATATGAGCAACATACAGTTAAATTTGTATTGATTCACTGCCTTCACTTTGTCGCTTACTGACTTGTCACCCTTTTTCACAGAAGGACATGTCCTACGTCTCTTTAGGTAACCTAGCTGGACTATGGCTCTCCCTGCCTGCAGCCCTGAGGCAGGACACAGCTGTGAGATGAGGAGCACTTCAGCCATCACTGCATCAGGCCACTCACAGCTGGTGCCAACCCCCCTGTTGGCACCATTCTGGTGCCCCTAAATCCATACCTCAGCCAGCTCCCTGCTCTGGAGGGTAATACCCAAACTCTGCTGAAGGTTCTGGTGACCTGTGGAATAGATGAATAGCTAGGCTATCAGCTGAGGCAAGGTCCACACCAAACCTGACATATTCTGCGGGTTTGAATTTACAGTGACAATCCCAGAAATGGCCCTGGAGCAATGTAAACAAGCCAAAGAGGCACAGATGTGTAGGACACACAGCCACGGTCTGGAGAGAAGGTCAAACAGAAGGGAGATAATTTGGGGACTTCTGTGCAATTTTTTCCTTAAACACAAGAAATGGATTTGCACCGCTCCAAGAGCAAGTAAAATTCCAAATGAGTAGACACCAAAATTTACGTTTTTACCTCCCAAGTCTTCTAAAAGCATCAGTGTAAGAAACTGTCATCACTAAAACAACCAGCAGCCTTTAAAGACAGGCACTGCCATTTCCACACACTTTTCAAATCTTATTTGTTCTGGCATTGTCTCATGCTGGCCAGCAGTATAATAAAACACCAGTCAAATGATTCACTTGGATAACATTCACCGTCCGAAGTTGCACTTGGAATATGTAACTAAAGCCCCCATATACGCAACTAAAGACAGAGACATCTCTTCACATTGGCCAAGTACTGCATTGCCATCTACTGGAGAATAAAGAAATAAAATCCAATAAACGGCTGCTGCATAGTAAGGGAACTTCTTCGCCTGCGCATTTTCTGCTTTAACTTTCCCTGCTTCTACACAATTAATACAAGTCTGTGATGGCCTATAAAATTGTTTCTCTGTTACAGTAAACAACTTCTAGTCTTCACTATCTTCAAAGTTAGACCACATATACATAACTTTGAGAGTGAGGCACTTCAAAAATTTTTTTTTAATGTTTCTTCAAAATGAGCGCATAAGGTCCATTTAAAGCTGGAAGTACTAGATAAGCAGCCAGAAAAAAAATGTTGCCAAGGATAAAAGCTTTCTTAGTCCTGAACTTCTGTATATGTGTGACCCTCGTGGTCTAACAGTTTGTAAGAATGGCTACTGGATAGCTAAATATTATTACTGAGAGATAAAATTACTGCTAGTAGAATTTATACCAAAGGCAAATTAAAATGAAATATCTAAAACCTTCTCCCTCTATCTCATTTTGCCTGTATAATGAATCTGTGTATTTAGGCCTGCTAATACACAGTAATCTCTTGCTGCCTTCCAATTATTTTTTTTTTTAAGGCCATGAAGTCAAATTTTCTTAGAAGATAGAGGGAAGAATTAAAATTCATGGTACAGCCTTAGCTCACCCTACCTAGTGCTCTACAACTGCCTCTGATGAACTGATTATGTTTCCTACAGGATGCTCCTCCCAATTGCTGCAGAACCTGACTCCGCACTAAGAGACTGTCCAGGTGGCAGATTTAAAAGAGGAAAAAATGAAAAATCTATAGGACTGTAGACTGCATAACTGAGGAATTTTGGGGCAGATATCAAATAAAGTAGATATGTACAGCAACAGAAAGAATGGGTTTGTGGCTGTGTTAGGTGAGGCTGGTTTGAGTCATGCCTGTGACATAGAAAATACGAAAAAAACCATATACCTTGTTTAAAAAGACAGATTAAGATTATTGAAAGGTCGACTGTGTTTCAAGAAGAACACACTCCAGACAGCACAGCTCTTCGGAATCCTTCTGCCCATTTGCACCTCTGCCTCTTCCCCATCTTTCTTTACATCTGTCCTGTGCCCGTCCTGTATTTTCATTCCTCCTCCTCCCCTCACCACCTCTTCTTGCTTACCTTGTCATTAGATCACCTGTTAAGGTGCTTGTCCAGCCTGTTCCTCTCTGCTGAATACCACAGCTATGAGCATTTCAATCAAGACAACTTAAGTCATTCGTTGCTGCCAAGGCTCGGCTGGTGCAGCAGGAGAAAGGCATTTTGGGGAACATCCCATTCAGATCCTGCAGCCTTACGGCAAATCTGCTGAACAGATTTGCGTGGTGCACAGTGGCTGCAGCCAGCATTAAGACTCACTTTAAACTGGACCATTTTCAGCACAAAATAAAAAAATTCTTCACATCATTTAACTTAGTTCAGGTTAAATTTTAGCAAGTAAATAAAAATCACAGCAGTGATGAGACCCAGAGTTTGCCAATAGCCATGATCCTAAAGCAATGAGGCAGCAAGTGCTCAATGACAAAAGAGGAATAAGTACAGCTGAGGGCTTATTGTTGTTATTACATATTTTTCCTTAAATTTCTTTCTTAAATGGTTGAATTATTTTTCTTAGGGGAGAAAACAGGTCAGTCAGCAGAATAACCAGCGGAGCCCAGCCTCCCAGGGGTGAACACCAATGCTTATTAGAACAGTGGTTTTCACTCTAATTTGAGGGTTTCTTTTTCAGGAGAAAGTACATTTCTGCTAATCTTCTTTCCTTGAAAATAAAGCACGTTGTTGGTTTTATTCTCTGCCTCTCATACAGGGTATGCTGTATCTCTCTAAAGATCACCACACCATCTGACTGATCGTATTCCACTTTGTAGCAACCCTTAAGACAGAGGCAAATCTCAGTGCTAATCACTGTATGACTGGGAGGGGGGGAAAAAATGTATCACTTTGCTATTGGTACAGTTATCCTCCAGGCTCCAAGTCAGGAGATCAGTCTATTGGTTCAATTTTCTGTGCCGCAGTTTGGATATTTTTCCATCTTGATGGGACTGTATTTCTTGAAAACAAAGAGAAAAAGCCAAATAGGGTGGGGAGCTGGGGAATTTTCCAAGCAGAGCTCTGAGAGACAGTGTGCAAGAGAAAGCTCAGAAGTAATAGTGTAAGCCTTTTGTCCAATAAATTTTCTGAGTAGTATCAAAAGAGAAAAGCTCTGCAAATCACTGTCATTCAATAACATTTCAGGTAGCTCTATGCCATGCCCTTTTACTTGCCTCTTGTAGGTCCTACAAGAACCAATACCACACGTTAGCCAGCCACGCACCCCCCCAGTCCCACCAACTCTGCCATCCGGGTGCCACCACAACCCCCTCCCAGCCAGGTGTCCAGGCGAGGGGTGTGCCACAGCCGGCACCTCTTCCCCTGCCCACTGGTGGTGGCTCAGAGCCCTGTCAGCTGCCTGATGCAAAACTGGGGAAAGTCCGGTGTCTGCTTGAACACTTCCCTGTCTAGAAATCTAGACATTGGATCTAGAAATCTGGACTTAACAGCAAATTATCACCATCTTGCTGCCAGTGGCTACTTTGTATTTGTCTGAAAATGAGCATTCATGTTCCCATCGCCTCATCCTGAGTCAGCTCATACCCCCGCTGTGGTACAGATAGCCAAGCAATTAGCCTGGATAGCCAGCTATGTCTTGTAGAAACCAAAGCCTTTTGCAGAGGGAGTGGGAGAACGAGAAGCCTGTGAACTGTTTTTTGCAAAATCCTTTAATCTTATTCAGACACTACAGGCAAGCTTACACGTTATTTCTTTTAAGTTTTGTTACTTTCCCTTTACAACAACAAAACATAGTGATACTCCGCAATACACTTCCCTGGGCAGCCCTGAACTAAGGCACTTCTGCCCATCTTGATTCATCAAAATGATAAACCAACCTATTGCTGGCCCTGGTGCCATAATGAAGTCTAGCATACAGCTTGATATAATCACCCAAGCGTGGCTCTGTGTATACACTTATTTATTCCGTACAACCTTTGGCTTTAGCGGTGTGTCTTGAGGACAAAAAAGGCAGACTTTTCCAACCCAAACACAGGACTTCCCTGTACGCTGTCCTCTTCTAATTCTTCCAGGAGAGCTCCAATGACCCTAGCGATTTTCTTTCATGCTACTGTTATTACCCTCTCCCTCAGTACTTTCCCTTCACGGGATCAATCCTATTTCAGCCTCCACTCTTCCCACCCCAATGATTGCCCCTCTTCTTCCCCCTTCCGTAGCACTAGTCCTACCAAGCAGTCCAACCACGTGCTGTTGAAGAGGCACCTCTTTAGCGTGGCACATGTTTTGGGCAAACCTCACTCTGTCCTAGGGCAAGTCTCGGAGTGCCTTGGCACAATTGGAAGTGTCCAAGAGGACACTTCTGGACTTGCTGTAAGGCAGACGTGGGTCCCAGCAAAGCAGGGGGGACTGTTCTTTCAGTGCAGTTATCAGAGACAGTAATATTTAATTGAATAACTTTCCTCCTAAATTCATAGCTCTGGAGTTTATGTGTTTACCTGCATCTTGCCTACCAGATGTCATTAAGGTCACTACTGTCTCAGAAAACCGCATTGGAATTATACGCAGTACAGCATGAGGACAGGGATGTTCAGTGCAGCACAGCTTTCAGACGAAGAGAGACTAAATAACTCTGAGGTCTGAAGGGAGAGACTGAGGCAGGATAGTATGAAAGGCAGTGAAATGGTGATGGTGAGGGAAAATGTGAATGGAGAACAGTTTGCTCAGGGTCTTCACAACACAGTGAACCACTGATACTAAATCAGCAAAAGGAAATAATTGTTCATGACCACATAGTTATATTGTGGCATTTCTTATAGCAAGCTGCTTCAGAGACCACAAGAATTAAGGAATTGGAGAAATTGTGGAATATAGCTTCATTTATGGCTGCTAAAGGGATTATGGCGTGAATGTCGGCTTTACATCGGGACACACTTAAACCACGGACAGCTGGGAGAGTGTAAAGGGGAAAAGGTCTCATACTCTTCCCACAAACATAATTCAGGATGCTTCTGAGGGAAAGATTCCGAGTTGAATAGACCCTTAGTCTGACCTAACACAGCTTTCCTATGTTAACGCATTTGGGAGGCTTACTGGTAGACTGGAAGGTACAGCTTGTGCTTTCCTCCTTGTATCTCATTTTTTCCATAGTCCAGGCTAGCGGTAACAACATGGATTTAGCTACAGTTGTCAAATATGAGATTGCTTTTCTTTTGGCTAAGAACAATCTGCAGTACCTCAGACCCCACTTTAATTGTCCAGAAGCCTGTGAGAAGTGAAATGAGAGTAAAGGACATTTCCATTAAAAACAGCGCAGCTCACTACTGTGTTACTCCATAGGACTTCTCAAACTTCAACTGATGCCAACAGCAGCAGCTGAGGAATGATCTCTCCTGGCTGACACTCCATTTTCATATACAATTTATGAAGCTTAGTGTTAATAAATGACCTTAAACAGATGCTGCTTTTCTCCTTCCATGTGATAATGAAGTTTGTGACAAAGCTAGAAGTACCTGATGAGAAGGAAAGGTAGCAGAAGTGTTTTCATTGCAAGGGTGGCCACGGGAATGCTTTGGTGAATTAAGCAGCTGTGCAGCAGGTGACACAAATGTGACTCAGACTTTTTGCTCTCCTGTCCTTCCCTTCCAGCTTTCTACTAACACCTCGTGAAGCAGCAAGCAGAGAAACTATCCATCCCATTCAGTGCAGACAAATTGCAGACATCTACTTTCTCACTGTTATTCCAATTACTAATTTTTCAGGGCCAAGGTGACTGCACAAATCAGAGAAGCAACTGCGGCAGCCACCACCAGACCTCCAGCACCTATCTCTGGGAGAGGCTGGGGCTGCCATGGCTGCAGTGGGGGTGCCTGGCAGAGTTTTTTTGTTTACTTAACCTAAGTTGTCACACACTTGCTAAACAGAATGCACAGTTCTATTGCTTACAATGCCCAAAATAAATGTAAATGAGTTTGGCATTAGCACCTGAGCTTTACAAACCCATTTATATCACTAAATACACCATGATGAAAATTATTTATTTTGGCAACAGATGTTCCAGTATATACTGTGAACTTCAGTGACAAAAAGTGTAAAGACATAACAAGAAGCAATAAAGCATGTATGGGAGGTGGAGCTTAGATAAGTCGCCTGGGTCATTAATGGAAAATTATCCAAAGTGCCAAGCTACATGTTAGAATGCATACAGTATGTATGTATTCTATATTGGACTAAGCAATGTCCTTTCTAACTAAAAAAGCTGCTAATTACAAAAGCGTGCTAGACCCCTATGCTGGCTTTTTATTTGCATATGTCATTGATTTTTATATGTTTTTTAATGTCTGTCTCAATTTTTAAATGGCAATGGGAGAAACATTCAGCCACAATAAACCAGAAAGATTATTTTCAGAAAAGATCTAAACATAAACCAGTCAACAGGCAGCAATCACATCAATTCTATTTCTCATCTTACTCCATAGATTTTCTTGAATTGTTTTCCTTAAAGCTAGCACACTGCTACTTATCCTGAACCCTTATCTGCTTTTCCTCTGGGAGAAAAACAAATTCAACAATTAACATTTGTGTTGATTTTACTGAAAGTTTCCTGAAGCTGGCTTTGAATATGGCTTTACTCCTGTACAAAGTACAAAACTCCACAACCTCAGTGGTATTCACCTTAGTTTGACCCAAATGAAATATATTCTGCAGATGTTTTGCCTTTTTACCAGGGCATGTTTAATCAAAAATATATCTGAGTAGGTTTATTTTCAAATATTAGACATGGTGATCTGGATTTGCATTGCAATATTGCTCCATAATCTCTCTTTATCTAGATACAGCAGTACTGGGGATGAAGGACTTCTTCCTAGGGGACCAGAATATGTGTCTTTCCCTGAGCTGGGAGTCTGTTTCTGCATCTCTTTCAGAGTGTATAAAGCATTTACTCAGGTAAAGGGAAGAGAGGACTGGCCTTCAGCAAATGCTGGATCATGCGGGAGCCCCAAGTGAATTTTTGCAGCATTTACAATGTAGAACTGGTGGCCAAGAAAAGTAAAGATGTACACTTGCAAACATCGATCTGAAAATATTGTGATCGGTGGTTTAGTCTCTATATTTAGGCTCAGGTACACCACATGATAAAGATGGGGACTAAATCTCTTGTTCAGTTTGCTATACTATATGGTATCTTGCGTATGTCATTAACTTGTGAATATGGTTCCCAAAACCCTATTATATACAGCACACAAATACAAGCATTACAGAAACGATGCATTAGATGCACAAATTGAGTAACGTGCAGAGATTTCATAGCTGAGTTCTACCCTCTGAAATCTGGGCAACAGGTCATGACAACACCATTTTATATATATATATACACACACACGTTGATCTATATATTCAAAAATCATAAATTTCCAGAAGGATTGAGTATGGTATCAAGACGAAAAGTCAGTATGATCATAACAGACAGTTCCTTACTTCTAGAAGAGTATGTCAACACTCTAAAGACCAAATTCCTGTGGTTTTACATATTTAAGTTACAGATGGCATCATTTCCTGCAACTGTCCCACTAACACTGCACTGCTCAGCTTTGGAGATGCCCTTGGCAAGAGTCCTGGGCAAAAAGGTTACCAGCACAACACAGAGACTTGGGAACCTGACACAAAGGCAACCCAGTAGCTCAGGTCAGGACTCAGCTAGGAGCCGAGTCTACTACACCCAGCGAGGAGCCACACCAGAGCCAAAAAGCTTGCCCAGTGCTCTGGAACAGCACAGCACAGAGCAACGTGAGCAGCTCTGCACCCCAGCCACGGGGCCAGGCTAAGCACCAGCTGCCCACTCGTGGGGCTCATCACCTGCAGTTCAGTGCCAGCCATTCTCCTAACAAAGCCTCCTGGATATCTGCCTGTGCAAAATGCTTTCACTATTATCCATGCTTTTGCATCATGCCAGTCTCTCCTACTCTGGGTGGGGCAGAGGAGGCTGTGTACTATGTAGGCATAGTACATATAATGTAAATATGTACTATGTATGTAATAATATATACATAGTATTTCATATTTGACCACTGTAGCTAAATCTGTGTTGTTACCACTCGTCTGGACTATGGAAAAAATGAGTACAAAATAATGTAAATGTGCACAAACACAGTATCTTGCATTCTTCCGTCAGGTCCTAGTGGAAGAAGAGGACCATCAAGCACACCAGAAAACACCTAATTATTCAAATGGCTACGGACTAACTCCTAGATGTTACAGGAGTCTGTCCTCCTTGGTGGTTTTGTTTGTTTAAGTTCAATTTAGTAACAAACAAAAAAAACAACCCCAAACCACCACCAAGCATGAGTCCTATGGTAAGGTTCAATAAATTCCAAGCAAAACCACGTACATTTCATATTTTAGTACTAGAAGAACATTGTACGTCTTCTGTATTCTTGTGAAAGCATTTTTTCACAATACAGAAAATTAATAAAATATTATTTCATAGAAGTAACTAAATGAAAGCTGTTGTGTTTTGGCATGTTTTCTGTGTATGTGCTTGTCTGAAATCTTCAGTGAGTGATATAGAAAATTCACTAGTTCTGTTCCACATTCCATAAAAAGAGGTGCTTGAAATGTCATCAGCTTCATGAAACATGATGATAAGTGACAGATGAATGATTTCGTGGGTTGCCAGTAGAAGATTACACTTTCCTGAAGTGGGAAAGAAACCTTGGATACTTTTGGCTTTTTTGACCAGATTAAATTCTGAACAAATCTCTTAGAGTGGAAAGCAAGGGGAGAAGAGAACATTGTTTTTACAGTTATTTACTCAACATGTCCATATGGGAGAAGAGACTTAAAAAAACCAAAACAAACCAAAAAAAAAAAAACACCCTACACACCACGGAACAAGAAAATCTGCTTTCCTTTCTATTTTTAAAGAACTATCTTCTTAAAACATGTTGAATAGGTTCCCAGCACTAAGGCTGTTGAGCATGTCCTGAAGAGTGCTGGCAGGCAGGATGGGGTGCATGGTACTTACTGTAAGAGAGGGGGAGTATCACTAGAGCAGCAGAAGTGCTGTCTATCCAGGTATTTGGCAGCACTTGTTGGTGGGGGTAGCATCTGTGAGTGCTGGCAGAAGTTGAAGTTGGATGGAGGTTCCTCACCAGGGGACTGTACCCATCTCCAGAGAGCATTCTGGCTCTACCAGCCTGTTCCTTTGATATTCTAGACCAGGTCTCGTCAAACAGCATATTCTGGTTTTAAGCAGACCTTGATAGATGCTTTTGTGAAAAGGTAAACAGATGGCATTGGAGGAGTGTATTTGATGGAGAGCTTTGGAGATCCAGTGTTGCAGAGGGGAACAGAGAGAACATGCAGCACTGATACTTCATCTTCTGCATATCATCACTGATACTGATACTTCTGCATAGGAGAGCGCTACACTTCCCCTCCTTTTCATTCCTTTCTTATGTCCCAGAGCCTCTTGTTTCAGCAAAAGTGGTGTTCAAGCACATCACTGAACGGGCAATACAAACAGCATGTTTACTGTACTAGCCCCAAAGCCATCCCACCAAAAATCAAGCTGTTGCAGGGCAGGAAAAGCAGGATGAAGATTAGTCTCTCTAGTCCCTTTGCTCTCACAGGATTCATGCAGCCACCTGCTACCAGGTAGATATTACCCTCCAACACACGTAGGAGCAATAATTCCCACAGGTAACTCATCATCATCTGCTTACAAGTGCTGTCACTTCTAGGCAGTGACTTAGAGAAATGATGCTCTGGTAAATCTTCCTAAGATAAGGGATGGTAGAAATGACAGCCACCAATAGCTCAGGCTAGGCTGAAGTCAATGGTCTCATGCTCCCTGGAGCTACAACAGCCATAAAACAAAACCAAAGAGTAGTGTAGCCCTCACCCATGTTGTGACACAAGTCTCCTCCTCCCCTTTGAAAGCACCCTCCCTCCAATTACACAACACAGAGAGAAATAACTGCTGGCAGTCGATGGGAACTAAACCTCTTCTCCCCTTGTGCTGTTGGCAAGGGTAAGCAAGAGGCTAGTCCCCCACATCTCACAGCTGCATGCCTTTTCCTAATTAGAAGGCATTACGTTTTATTCAGTGGTGTGAACTATCCTAGTCTCCTTTGCCTTATGCCATAGCTGCAAAAATTATTATTTTTATTGTAAGCACAACCCTGTTTACTGGCATTTAAGTGAACCGGAAACAATATATGTATGTTCCTTAGACCTGTGATAAAGCTTCAGTTGCTTCTTAACCTCCAAATAAAAATGAAATAACTTCCTACAGGTTCAGCATGGTGCAAAAAGTGTTCTTGCATCACCACAGATCATCTTGAACTCTTACACCTTGAAGCTGTAGTGATTGATAAATGACACCTTCCTTCCTAAGGGAGGAGGGAATGGTTTGGTTTATAGCTTAAAGATGATAATGTGGTCATTAATCACACAGTAATTCTTCACATTGGCTTTGCCCCTTATAAACAATTTGTGACAACACTCTGATGGCTTGTACTAGGCAGATTTCACCCACTCCAATAAAAGACCTCACCCCTTTAAAAGCATAACTGCACTGACATTGATTTAATAAATGAAACATCTGCCAACTTTTTTCCTCTTTAAAGTTGACTGCTTGAAAATAGATGGGCACTTACTCAGCAGAATAGTTTCTTACTACTCTGCTGAGTGAAAGCACAGATCAAACCGGTTCAGAACAAGAACATTTATGCGTGTTTGTAATGCAGGGAAAATCACCTTGTGTTGCAAAGCACTGAAACCTACTGTTAGTATATGCAGAGTCACACATACACATATGAGAGAGAAAAACTCCCACCAAAGGGAAAAAACAGATCTAGAAGATAGAAACTTAGTAGGAGAGAGCACAGACAAGAGGAGGAGGTCATTTAAGGAATTACACAAGTGAAATAAAACAGGTTGCAAAGGGAGAGAAAAACTTGCTGAGCTCTCCACCACTTCTTGGACAACCGGAAAGAGTTAAATTGCAATGAAGTCTTTTAGCTTTAGCTGAGTGATAATCCACTAGCTTAAGGAGTCAGAGGACAGGGTGGGAAAGAAACATATAAAAATAAAAAAGGGAGAAAAAGGGAACAATCCATCTGGAGACCCAAGCTGAAAACTCCCCCACAGGGAGGAAGGCCAGCAATCTGTTGCCCCTTGCAGCACATTTTGCATCAAGCACATCAAGACAATAATGACCCATGCACTCCCTCAGCTCCTAACAAAACTTTGCTTCCCAACAAAACACAATTTCATTTTTTCAAGGGCAAAATACAGAAGTTTCCCCAAGAAATACAACTGAACACGGAAAACCATCACTCCTGAAGCCACAGCAGTTGACGAACACCCAGGGAACATTTGGTTTGGGAAAGAAGGTTTAGCATGACCCAGTTAGAGTCACGCCATGCTTACTGGCCCCCCTCAGGGTACTCACGCTGCCTCGAGCAGAGACCCCCGTCCTGCACTGGGTGAGGCTGTGGGTTTGAATACTCATGAAAGATCTTACCTTTGCAAAAGCAGCTCAGAGACCCCTCCCTACTTCAGACAGAGCCTCTGAATTCCCTGCAAGGAAGAGCTAATGAGCACTTATCAGACGAGCCACTCTCCTCCCCCCACCTTTTTTTTTTTTTTTTTTTTTTTTTAAAAATTCTCTTTGGTTTTTTTTTTACCCGAACCCAGCCTAGCTACAGGTGTGGCTACACTTGTGCCCCTCTGCTTGGCTCCTGGGGCTTGCTCCAGTCTTCACCCTTTCTGCTCCATGCTCCCACACCCAGCGCGGCCCTGGCGTTCCCCAGAGATGTTTCAGTGCCTCCCCAGCCCAGGCGTTTCCTGCAGATAGGCCCCAGCAGCTCTCCCCGGGAGCCCGCCGCCTCGCAGGCCCAGGGGCTCTGGAAAGCTGTGAGGAATTTGTCTTCTGAGATGACCTCCAATTATAAGTTTATGAAACCACATTGGAAAAAAAAGAGTCCCTTAATTTACCCACGCAAGCCATTTCTCCCCTCCTGTAGGACTTTGCAGTTCATGTCACATAACTGCACTGTCCCTCCCGAGAAGCATGTTGGCGAGACAGCCAAGAGCGTTGGGAGGAAGCAAGCCTGCCTCGTCACAGGCGGAACAGCAACCTCTTCCATTAACTACTGATAAGCATGCACAGCCTCTCCCCACAGCTTTCAGGGTATTCAGCACAACCTCAGGTGATTTCTGGAATGTTTCAGCTGACCAGCAGGTTGAATAATTTCAGCTCGTAAGTCAAAAAAGATGTTTTGTAAGGCTGCCAGCCCCGCACGCCCTCTCTGGGCTGTGAAAGACAAGCTGTGTTCTTCCTGGCACCGATGGCCTCGTCCATAATCCCGGCCCAGCGCGATGCCTTGCAGGCGCAGTTAAGGTGCAGCTGAAGTCTATGAGGGATGATTTGTGAGCCAGGTGCAGTTTAAGCACTGGCAGCTAGAAAAAACATCTTTTTTTTTTTTTCATTTTTAAATGAGCAGATCTGAGGTTTGAGTGACTGAGAACCAATAAATATGGATGTGTGTGGCTTTTTTTACAGAGTATCTTTTCAGAGTAGAGCTGGAGTTGGAGCTCTTAACCTCAAAAGCTGGGATGGAGCCATACCATATATGTTTATGTGGCAGCACAGGAAGAAAGGTTATCATGTTTTAGTTAGCTAAAAGAAGTTTAGTCTGAAACGTTAACTTTCTGCTAAAACTAAGCTTCCACTCCCTTCCCTCCCCTTTGGTTGTAAAGCACTTTCACACCATAAAATTGAATTTTGCAAACACAGCTGCTTGCCCTGACTCCATGGCCAGAGTAAAACTGAGCAAAGATGAATCTGGAGAAATTTAAATTTTGCCTTTCTTCCTATTGAAAATTTTGCTGGATAATCTACCAGCATCCTAACTGACCCACAGAGCCAGGGTCTGCCTGTGGCCATCTGCTTGTTCTGCTCACTCTCTGCGTTACCACAGGCATCATTTTCACATTCATCTCCCTTGGCTCATGGGGATCACTGGCAATGCTGCTCTGGGAACTGCATGTCTCTGACAGCAAATCCACGAATGTCTTTTATCTGTACACAAATGTCTTCCTCCCTAGCTATTTACAGAATCCCAAGAAGCATTAATCAGGAAGTTTCAAATAGTAAAGTATTTCCAGCTAAAAGCAGCCTTCCCCTCAGGGGTAACTATTCTGACTTTGAGAGCATCAACCTGCAAGCTCAGGGTTGGAGTGAGCACAAATAACCCGCTAGCACATTTAGATCATCTTTGTCATCCTTAAAACTCAGTGGCACAGGATCTTTTCAGAATACATTGTAAAATTTTACCCAGATCTTGTGAGCTAAAGATTATTAAAAAAGAGATCTGATTCTTGTGGTAGTTCATACTTGTTACAGTTCAGCTGTTTCGGGCTATCAAGTTTCTGGTTTTTTCTGGATGTCTTTCAAACTCCATAGGGTATGAATTTCCATAATATCAGGTATCATATAATCAATTTGATGTATTCCATCCTTATTTCTGACTTGTCTGTTACAGTTTTACAGATTATTTGGTGCAAAATTCCTTCTAGCTTTTCTCTTCTTTCTGAATCCGCCACGCAGGAGTAATCCAGCTGATGAGAGGAGTCGAAGGCAAGTTGTGTTATGGTTCCTTATGTGCAAATTCTTGCATCAGCTCAGCTTCAACAAGTGATGTCCTGAAAGCTGAAGAGTGCAGGACTCCAAGACATAAATATGTTGTTCAGACAGCAATGAGCGAGTTATCACTGCTACGGAACAAAGTTTGTCTGGCTTCTGTCCTGACACTGGCAATTTGAGCAATAATTTCCTCCCCAGATGCTGTGCAGTTTGAAAGAGTTTGGCTCAAGAGGTTAAAAAAATAATGGTCTGGCAGTAAACAGCTTTATAGAAGTATTATTTGGAGACTTACTTTAACTTGTGCAATGCTTTGTCTACAGTAATAGGAATTGCAGCAAGTAACGGTATTAGATACACAATATGTACTTTAAAATGATCTACCTGAAAGAGAGAGCCCTGGTGGACTTTAAAAACTTTCTCTTAGGACACAACTTCTTCAGCTTCTTCTTTTTTTTATCCTGCTTGAATCAGTGGGTAACATGAGTTGAACACCCACAAGACTTTGGGAAAACTTGAATCTGGGTCTAAATGTCAGGTTTTGGTTCTGTTCTACAGATCTGTGAATTTATCTGCCTATAAAGAAATCTCACAGCTAATAAATAAAAGAAAGAAATGTTTAATGATCCTCAAAGCAATAAATAGCAACCAGTTCCACTTCCTTCTTTCCCATCAAATCCAGCCACTATATAAAAACTGGTTTCTTTAAAGTCAATCAGTAAGAGGCAGACTTTTCCCCCGTGAAGATGAACTCAGCCTGTGCATCATGATATTTAGCCTAACACTTGGCCCTAGCCGCTCTGTGTTTCAGAGGCGACAGTGGGGGGATGAAGCATTCTTCAGCTCCTCGAGGGGTCCAGATCACCGAAAAGGTCAAACAAACAAAGTTAAAATAACCACGAGACTTGCTGCCCAGCCAGCACTTTGGGTCCAAGATCAGTGGTACTGCTGCTCGGTGACTAATGCAATTAAATCAGCTCTCGGTCCTGTACCGCAGAAACAAATCTTATAGCGTTGTGTACAGCTGCCAGATGGATTGCTCAAGCTTGGAAAGCTCCCTCATGCACACATACTTAATCACGACAGGCCCTATTCGTGGAAAAACATGGCACTGAGGGAGGGATTTTTAGCCACTTTCCTGTAGAAAACAATGGCAGGGAGCGGACTCCAGCGCACAGGCTGCGGGTAGTGAACGTGGGCTTTGTGGGTCACAGAGGGCTGTCTGTTTGTTGGGAACAGCAGTAAAGCAGAGCCCAGAGGAGCATGGGCTGGGAGCACTTGCTGGAGAATGGGCCAGCAGGCTCTGTGGGGTGGCCACTGGTGCCGTGGCCTTTTGCATTCTTTTCTATTAAACCTTCTATGTAGGAAGGAGGCAGCCTGCAGAGAAAGTGTTGGAAACTTATTTCAAAGGCAAGTTATAGATTATTAAGGAAAGACCCAGTAAAATCTGGGATGAATGATCTGTCCCAAAGCCAAAAGAATTTGAAGGGAAAAGCTTAACCACTTGGAAGAAAATGACAGATGATTTTGTCAGCTTGAATCAAGCAGAAGAGTGAAACCCAATTTCCTGGGAATTCATGAAAAGAGGTATTTCAAAAAAAGAAATAAAGTAAGGATGCTGTATCCAGATGGTCAAAATCACACAGTGGAAAACTGTCTTCAGCAGGTGGAGATTGCCAGCCTTTTTAAGTGGTGATGTCAAGTCTCATCAGCTAAAGAACTGCAGATGCGAGCAGTAGCTGGGCAGGAGGCACCAGAAAAAGGTGTAATCACTGTGTTTCTCCCAGTAACTCACTGGATGTCATTTCGCTCTCAGGATAGAGCACATGCTCTGCCTCAGTGCTGAAAGGTGCTGTTTTGAGTGAAATGGTAAAACCGAGTTGCTAACCTCCACAGCAATTCAAGAGAGATCACTGCTATTTTTGCATGACTAAGAGTGATGATTTCCAGCCGGCTTCTCTTTTTTTGGTTGTTTCCTTGCCTTTTTTTTTTTTTAACTTACATTTCCAGGAAGACAGAGCATCTTGGAAGTTTTGAAAACAATAATATAGATGTAAATGTTGGCACTGAAACTCTGAACTGAAGAGGACAACAGAACTCGCTCAGAAAATCCTGGCTAGAGCTCCTTCAGGTTCTGGATGACCTCTGCAGAAAACTGCATGTGATGCTGCAACTCTTGTGGGATGAAGCGTTAGGAGCCTGGCAGTCAAGGAAGAGGGACTACTGGCCACAAAAGCATGATTGCTGCTGGTTTAAAATTTCAGGTTGAAACTGTTTACTTCTGCACTCTCTCCTTCATCTCCCATCTGGTCCTCTCTTGTATTAATGTTTTTTCGCGTAAATCATAAACATTTACCTAGCATTCTACATTCGTAGTTCTGGGTCAACAACAACAACAAAATTTTATGCTTGCATTTGTCTGCCTAGATTGTTGATGTGAAGACTGAAGTACTCTGGATGCAAGTTTTGGTTTGGTGGCCTTTTCTGCTCTTTTCATGGTCAAAGTCTGCTTCCTCTCTACTGTGCATGCCACCATAATTTGGGAAGGAGAAGCCCAACCGAGCCATGGGGGAGCAATGGGTTAGGAGCTATTTTGACTGATATTGACTGTATTGAAAACCATGGACACGCTGATTCACACAAAGTACTGAATAAATAATAATTCACCTTTAAAAAAAAATCTTTCATTTTGGGATAGGTGAATTAATTTTCAGCTCCTGACTCTAGATTTTTTTTTTCTAGGTGGCCTTGAAAAACTGTTGAGCTCATCACAAATATACAGAAAAGAATAATTTATGAACATACTTTTGTGAGATTTACTTCTGTTCAAAAATACGAAGTACAGTTTGATTGTACAATCAAGCTGATTCAGTGGAACATAAACATATTCTTGTCTTTAAGTATATTTTCTGTATTAGCTAACTTTCTACTAAAATGATCAGCAGTAAAACAGTTAATGTTTCAGTTAACAAGATTTCGGAGTCAGTACTGTATTGGGATGAACAGGTCATACCAATTGAAAATTATTCTTTGGATTATCTTTGGTCTTTTGAAGATAAGTCTGCATCAGTTCTGTTTGATTCATGTCTTCAAGGATTTCTTCACAGCCGTGACTCTGAGGAATGTAATTTTATTTTAAATGGGATGTGAGACTTCAGAGTACCAGCTTGATAACAAATTTAATAATGACAAAGTCGTGTGAATGCCACACAAGAAATTTCAGAAGCACAGGAATTTCAATGGAACATGCCCTTCTTCCCTCCATCTTCTAGCTGTCTCCCTGTCATACTTAAGTTCAGGTTCGTATTTGTCTACATAGGAGGCAGTAAGCTAATGTCAGCTATCATCTCTCAACTCCTCCTGCCTGTTTATTTCCACCTCTGCAAAATATTTATTGCTGTTTCTTATATTCTTATGTCCTGAGGGATACAGCTTTTGTTTACATTTTAACGGAATTAAATAGCAGGATGTGTTTGCACAAGCCTTACAGGCATGCTCCTGCTTGGTCTGCTCAGGTATTAATTAAAGCTGCTTGTGAGGGACTTGAAAACCAAAGTTTTGTAAGCAAAGGTTTATGTTTCTGGTAGAACAGAAAGTGTTTTACGTCACATAATGAGAGAAAATATAAAATTTTGGGACCATTCACCCAGCTGAGTTATTTCCCTGCAGTAATAAATGTATTTTGCATCTCTCTACTCTTGATGTGATTCAGAATTCTGTGTGTTTAACTACAACAAGGCATTGATACAACCTAATCATTTGGCAGAAGGTTTGCCAGTTTAAAGTCTGTTCACCTGTCCCTAAATCTACTGCCAAGCAATTAATTTCTCATTTGTAGTTAGATTTATGAAACGATGTAGTGGTCTTAGCACTGCAACACTCGTTTTACAGATGAGCATGTCCCATCCATGCAAGGTGCAGGAGACAAGTGTTGAGTCCTCCTCTTGTCTCAAACAATTTAAACTTAGATCTGCCACTTTTCTGCAAAGCTCTCTCCTTCAGAGGCTGCTGGTCTCTGTTCCTGGGCCCAGGGTTCTTCAAGTATCTATGTAAAGTGGAGCACCTTTAAAGAGGGCCAGCATGGGACTGCCTGCCCCAGCCCAGTAGGTCCCTGGGTAAGACACTCACCCATGGGTGAGTGGCAGCTAGGTCCTCATGTCCCATCTTCTCTGTGCGCTGAACAGGCTGATAGAAATTGTCAGTGAAAACAAAACATCTTTGCATGTCTATCTGGCATCTGAGAGCTCCAAGGAATTTATTGTCATTTGACTTCTGCGGTGAGAAATTGGGTACTTATTACAATCCAGTTTAAAGTGCACCCACAAACTGTGCATACTGTGACATACTTTTCCCCTAGAAGTACTGAGAGGATCACATGTGTGAAATTGTGTTTACAGTTAAATAACTCTTCTTAGCTGCTTCTGTATGTCTGTACTGCTAAATAAACTGTGGCAGGAAGCAATACATGGCCAAGTGGTGCAAGATGCATCCTGTTCGTCCTCCTGGTGCCTGGCTCCAGGCTCCAGGCTCCAGGCTCCATACATCCTGCACGGTCCTCTGCCCTGCACCTCCCTGGGGCCTCATCTGCTGCCCTGAGACCTTAGGAGGTGACAGTTACATTTTTGGGAGTTTTGGATTTGAGCTTTTTTTCCATTTCAGAGCATCTGGAGCAATCTGGGCTGCATTACAGCCCATAGTATTGATGGTTTTACAGCATGAAACTGAGGTTATCATCACATGTCATGGTGTTGTGTCGGAAACACTGTCGTACAAAACCTGCTGGAATAATGTCAGAAAACTGTGCAGGTTGAGGAAGCCAAACATGAGGCAGCTGTGTCCATATTGCCCTTTGGGAACAATCTGTGGAGTGAAAAATTTCCCGAACTGCACCCACACACCTCCTGAAGAAGGTTATCAGGTGTAGCCCACAACAGGGAGCTCGCTAGCAACTGAGCAATATACCTCATCCGAGCTGCGGTGCTAATGCTCGCTGCATGGCCATTTATTTTTTAATTTAGCTGTAGGGGTGTGCTCAATGAATCTCAGTGGGGGCCAGGAGCTACAATTTCTGTCCTTAGAGAGGTAGACTATAATAAGGGAAAACAGACTGCAGGAGGTTTTTCTTCCCAGCTTATGTAAAGGCTGTCTCTTTGAACCATAGGATGCTATTGGCTTGGGAAAAGAGAAACAGAGGTGACTTGCAACTTTTTTAAAATATGTACATTTAATATGGCTTTAATGGTCAACAGGAATAAAATATATCTGGGGAACATCTGTCTCTGAAAAAAAATAAAACCAAAGCAAATTGAGACTAGGGCAGGACATGTAAAGAAGGATTAGGAGGAAAACATACATTAAAATATGTAAACATACATCAAACATAATGTAACCATACATTAAAAATAAACCTTTTATTTCAGCTCTTACATTGTCATTTAGGTCTGGGCCATATTTTCAAAAGCATTTCAAAAAACTAATCTAATAACCTTTCATAGATAATTAAGCTCCTAAATCACTCAGATATTGCAGAAAGTAACACTCCCCTCCCATTCTCTAATTAACTAAATAACTTCCTTAGAAAAGAACAGCTTAAGTTAAAGGCTTGCATAGTCTGTCATTTGTTGTAGGGAATAAGAAAGATTCCCCAAGAAGACAGAACTATGATTAATAACCCTGTATCTATAAGAGAAAGAATCTATACTTCTTTTGTTTCATTTCAGGGAAAATGCTATTGGAAGATTATTGGTTGGTGTCTTACTTGATTTCAAAGGTAACTCTCATAATTAGGACTCTCACTTCATTGCTTTGCCATTCCCATCATCTGTGACAATGAGAAGTCTGGGTCCCAGAGAGCAGGCTTCAATGGCGAAAGGTAGAACTGCTTGTCTTGGTAAGAGGTCATCAAACCACAGCGCTGCCCCTGCTTTTCAGCACTGCACATAAGAAAGGTACCTATGAAAAGGGTATTAAACACTGAAAAGTCAGGGGCAGCAACAGCAGTGAGGAAATTTTAGCTTGGGGAAAAGGTGATTTAGAAGTATGGTAATGACAATCCTCAGAAATGCTACAGGCCACCAGAAAAAAAAAACAAACCCAAAACTGTTTTCCTTGGCCTCTGTGAATAGGACAAAAAGTAATGACTTCAAACACATCATGTGAGATGTAGCTGAGACATCACTGATCAGAACAGCAAAGGACTGGAATTGTGTGTCCTGTGACATGGTGGGCTCTTTGTTGTCAGAGGTTTTAAGAACCTCTCTTTGGATGTCTAAGTACAAACGTCTGTTGAGGTAGTCTAGGCAAAGCTGGCATAGCCAGTTCTACCTTGGGAAAGCTGAATGTGCTAAATGACCTACCAAGGTCCCTTGTGGACCGACTTCCATCAGTCTACTACTCTTGAAACAAAACCAAACCCATCACTCTTTAGCTACTATATAGTATTACACTTGTAAAAAAAAATAAATCTTTTTTTCATTTTCTAATGCTGTTTTCGGCATCACAGAAGGTGTAAGGATCCTCCTGCTGTAAGGCTTCTGAGCAATGGTTTAGCCAAATGTTGTCTGGATGCATAATTTCTACCCCTTCCCACCCTCTACATAGTCCTAGAAAATTGCTTTGCATTTGAGGGGAGGGAAAAAAATGATGCTACATCTTCACCACAGTGGTTTGAAGAGAGAGGTGTTTTACATGAGGAAAAACATGCCTTCCTTTTTGGAAAGTGTTTTTCATGTTTATGATCTTGGCTGCAAAAGCAGAAAGTGAATGATATATAGCTGTACCCATTGCATACAGGGTTTTTTTTCACTGAAGGTAATGGCAGAAACCACAACTGCACAGCCTTTTTCTGCTATGTCCTTCAGATTCCATAATTGGATGGGATTGTTCCTGGAGTCAGTCCACACCACTTTTAAGCTTATTCAAAGGGGTGAAAACTTTTCCTACCTCTGTAATTAAAGCCTCTTGGCCTTTCATGTTAAAGTCTATAGCAGAGAAGTTTTTAAAGTAATGAGATAGGTATCTGTTCAGTAAAAACATGTGCATGTGTTTTTTGCAATCTATTTAGTTCTTGATACCTGAAGACACTCAGGAATGAGCCTTGCTGAATCACAACCACAATGCTGTTAGACTTTGCTGGTTTATAATTATGGTGCTGAGAAGTGTAATGCTGCCTGGCAAAATTTGAATACCTCCCAAGTGTAGACAACAATATGAAAATGCACAGTACAGAGAACCGGAGCTTTATTTCCTTCTAATCTACTTATATACCTCCAGTCTGCACTCTTTTCTCTTTCTGGTCCTGCTATGCTTACTGCAGGCTGCCTGGTCCAGCTAACTCAGTCACTATTAACCACTGGTGACTTTCAACTCATCATTCAGCACATCTCCCCTGCAATACTGTGCCTTCTTAATTTCAGTGTCCTTTATTGTCCTCTTTGATTCTTTCTCATTTCAGACCATTTTATATTAAGATCAAAGCTTTTAAATGTCCTCTCTATCTATCTTAGTCCATACCATATTGTATGTCAATTGCATGAGGTTCAACAAGCTGAGTACCGGGTCCTGCACCTGGGTCACACCAGCCCCACACAGCGCTACAGGCTGGGGCAGAGCGGCTGGAAAGGGCCTGGTGGGAAAGGGCCTGGGGGTGCTGGGTGACAGCCATGAGCATGAGCCAGCAGTGTGCCCAGGTGGCCAAGGGGGCCAACAGCGTCCTGGCTGGTGTCAGAAGCAGTGTGGCCAGCAGGACGAGGGCAGTGATCGCCGCCCTGTACCCGGCACCGGTGAGGCCACACCTGGAACCCTGTGTTCAGGTTGGGGCCCCTCACTGCAAGGCAGACACCGAGGTGCTGGAGCGTGTCCAGAGACGGGCAACGGAGCTGGGGAAGGGTCTGGAGCACAAGTCTGATGGGGAGCAGCTGAGGGAACTGAGGGTGTTTAAGTCTGGACAAGAGGAGGCTCATGGGCACCTTGTTACTCTCTACATCTACCTGAAAGGAGGCTGTAGCATGGCAGGGGTCAGTCTCTACTCCCGAGTAACAAGTTAACAGGACAAGAGGAAACAGCCTCAACTTGTGCCAGGGGATGTATAGATTGGACATTAGGAAAAACTTCTTCACTGGAAGGCTGGTCAAGCATTGGAACAGGCTGCCCAGGGAGATGGTGGAATCACCATCCCTGGAGGTATTTAAAAAACACAGATGTGGTGCTTAGCAACATGGTTTAGTGATGGATTTGGCAGTCCTGGGTTAATGGTTGGACTTGATCTCAAAGGTCTTTTCCAACCTAAGTGATTCTATGGTTCTATGATTCTATATCCACAGCTTGCTTCTGTCCCTTGTAATGTCTATTCCTTAGTATGTGCACATACAGACACCCTTTTTACTTTTGTTATTGTTGCTGGTTTTCAATTACACCTTTTCTTGATCAAGTTATTTGCTAATACATATCGTATTGAGTCACTTCCTCACAGTTATACTCTCCAGAGGTTTAAATTTCAGGCTTCAGCAGGATCAGAAACTCCACAATGAAGGCAAAAGGACACTTCAAAAAGGACCAACCCAGATTTTGGTCACAGAAAGGCATATATCTCCCAAACAGTATGCTTGGAAGGTGTGACCAGGGAAGATGAACAGCATCATGCACAAGAGCAATGACCAGAGTTAGAACTAGCAATGAAGCTTGTGAGATGACCAAACCGTACTCCACCTGAGCATTTCATTAGGACTGCTGAGCACCTATGGGACCCTGGGTCTTCACGTGGAGCTCTGGCCCACCCAAAGGGAAGTCTCTTGGGGCACAGTCCTGCTTGCCCTATGACTAGAATTAAAAGTTAAAAAAATAGTATTCTGTTTCAACGATTTCATTTTTTTGCCTCCTTTCAAAAAGTTATTTCTTTCCTTATCTCCCACTAGCTTGTATTTCCAAAGGGACAAAAATGGTCTTAACTCCATAGTTAATGCCTCCTTCTGTGTTCATTTTAAGCTGTGATCAGAGAAGGACAGAGAAATAAATATTAACAAAACTGAGATGCAAAATGAGTGCCAGGAGCAGTTTAAGCTGAATGAATGGGTAGGCAGAGTAGGTTACCGTGAATTAGTAATGTTTACATATAGCCTGGTTTGTAGTACGAGGGAGAGGTTCAACTCAGAGGTAACACCCAGATGTCAGGGCTGAGAGACTGTCAGAATGGCTAAATACACAAAGAAGAAAATAGAAAAAGAACACGTAGAGGAAGGTTGAACTAAAGATCCATGAAGTGCAAGGGAGATGGGCTGCAACATTAGTTTGGACAGGAGATGGATCTGAAGTGAATCTGCAAGACAACAAACCGACGATAACTGCATTTCTGCTCTTAGCTCATATCGCCTAGAAATAAGGTGTGGAGGGAAAAGAGAATGATAGTGCCCACAGAAAGCTGGGGAAGACAGCAAGGCTTCTCTGAAGGAGCGGGCAGGAGGGAGAGGAAGGAATCAAAGTCAGTTGTGAGAGCTGGGGAGGACCTGGCTTCAGGCAGTCAGCAGTGCCCACAGCACCTGCCTGATGGCTGGGGAAGAAGTTCTGCACCCAGCTTTGTATTAAGGAGATGGGCATCTGAAACCTTGACCACAGCAGCCTGCTTGTTGTGTAAGAACCTAGGTTTTCTAAACTTTTAACAGAACATTTATTGTTTCCAAATTACTTCTAAAACCCACAGTAAAAGTGCTATGTCAGCTAAGTATTAAATTTTAATCTGCATCCCTGACTAATGTACAAGTTTTGCTTACCATCTATCAATTTATTCATTCTTCCTACGTTCAGAAACCTTTTACATAATAGGTATATCTGTAACATCAAAACAGCAAAGGAATTGTACTCCTGTAATTTGATATATCTTTAATCAGCTAGATTATATTCAACTAAGTATGCATTATCTGAAAGGGAGAATTTATACACTAAAAGGGGATAAACAAGCAACCTTTTTGCACTGGAGATGGAAGTAGAATGAAATGCATAATATTTATATGTCCATCATGTATAAAATCGCTCTGCTTCCAAAACACTAACTCTGCAACTTGAGTTAGAAAAATCCATCCATTCAACTACATGAATATTATTATACACTGAACAGATGACATAAAACGCTATTGTCTTTTTCTCTTACTTTTTTGCTTCTACTATTAAGAATAGTAAGTAAGAAAAACTTGTTATGCAAGATAAGTTATTCAACAAGCTAGTTATAATTCATATGGAAAGAGAATATTGATTTCTTTTGGAAAGGCTGAAATGAAAAGATATAAAGCATTCTTTTGTCTGACAGGTTTCAGGGGCTAACTACTTCAACCACATTCTGAAATGGAAACTGCTCTTCTGAAAAGAGAAATATCTTGATAACCAGACTGCAAGACCATGACACATTTATCTAAGTAATAAAATTCCTCTCATGGAAATGACAATGGATAGAATATGGGAACATTTATAATGGGCAGAATGATCCATTGGAAGAAAATAATAGATGCAAGTTTCAGTCTAACTTCTTTTTTTTTCCATGGAAAAATCAATGACCTATGGTGTATAGTAAATTAGTTAATTATGTAAGATGTCAAACCCTGCAAATGATGTAAGATTTGATTTTACAAATCAGTTCTGCCTGTGAGAAGTTTTGCAATAGTAAGTACTAGTGATGAAAATGTCAGCATGAGGGACTGCTGCAGATTCTACCACTGTAATAGAATGTAATAACTACATGCTTGGAAAGTCCACAAAATAACAAATACAAAGTTCAAATTATTTTAAAGAGTGGTTTCGACAGAAAATTAAAAAGCAATAAGGCACAGCAAGGTGGTCTCCATATGTGGCCCTTTTTTAATCAGAACATACCTTACAGCTGCCTTTGCAGCACATTTACCACCCTGCCAGCCAGAGGACCCATGTTTGGGGACAGTATCAGATTGTCTGTGTCTGGCTTTTGCAAAAATTGCACATATTCTGGACATGATGCATTTGCAATTTCTTAAAATACTCTCCTATGCTCACTTATTTGCATTCTTCATTTCCCAGCCAGCCAAATCCCAACAGGACTTGACAGTTTCAATGACAGCAGTTTCTTCTCACTTTCTAGCTCATAACATTAAGAAAACACAACAGAGTTCCTATAGGCTTTACCTTACTTCTTAATATACCACTTGCTTTCAATATAAGATCCAGTCCTTCGTTTCTGACAAGTCTAGTGCTACTGTTTTTAAGTGCAAAACGAACGTGTTGCATCTCTCTGTAGGCACAGCTCAACACTGAACCCTGCAGTGGCAGTTTAGTTTTATTTGCTAAGCAACATCTTCTTTAAAAGATAAAGTGACATTATGTGTGTATTTCACATTTACCAAAATGTGGATTATTGAAAAATAGTAGCAATGGAAATTTTGGGGGGGGGGGGGAATCTGAATTTGGAATTTTCTCTATCGTGTATTTTTTTTCATTCTCTTCCTATTTAGCATCTCCTTCCTATAGTCTGCTTTCATTCAACTGGAACTGCATCTGCTTGCAAGAATACAGCTTATCCTGTTCTGTTGTTTTTACAGGTGTGTTCTGCACCCTTCAAGACTTCTGGTATTTTTTGCATTTTAACTTTCTCAGAAACTTCTTTGAAGCGTTGCTGTCCCTGAAGCAACTTCTTTAACAATTCCTTCTAGCTGGATGCACTGCCAAAGCAGGTATGTGATTATTCCTTGCAGAGACTATGTTACAAAGCATGCTCAAAGTGCAAAGATCTGGTAGCTTCTCCAAAGCAAAGAACTGAGTTGTACACAGTATTTTCAGGTTCCCATCTCAGCTTCTCACCACAGACATCCCCAAAGCATTAACATGTTTTCATATACGCTTAGTAAAGGACAGCTAGAGTTTAAATCAGGAGACACTGGACAAACTTTGGCAATTCTCACCTTGCTATCATCAGCTAATCCTTGCCTTTCTGTAAGTTAGCATGCAGTGCCGCAGGAGGGAGTAGATTTCTACTCACGGTAGAAATCACACTATGAGTAATTTCCCTTGAAAAACATAAGACAATGATGTAAATGTTATAAAATGTTTCACAGTCTCTCTGCCAAACTTCTTTGGGATCTTCCAGCCATGCTTTAATTTACCAAAGTCTCAAGCTATGCAGAAAAACAACACGTGGGGTACTCATGTGCCTTCACCAATCCCCATTTAATAAGTCCCACCATTAAGCAATGTTATATCCAACCTCTTCTGAAATTGTATTGATTTGTTTGCTTCTCAGAGTTTTCCCAGCTGTAAAACTCCTCTAAAGTGACTACCATCACCCCCGCCTAGTTTTGGTTGCCTAGTTATAGGTTTGCTGTAGCAAACCTATTCCATCTAATGGATGGAAAAGACCTTTAAAGCAGAGCCAGGGGATGAGAAGTAGAGGCATCCTAGGGGTTGCAAGCAGTGTGGGGAATGATTTGGATTTTCATTTTGCCACCTTTCAGTTATCAAACAAAACCTATTGGAAGGAACATCCGTCTGGTTGGGATATAGGAAATATGTGGGACTGTCTTCAGGTGAGTTGTGACTCTGCCCCAACAGCAAACGGGTTCCTTGAGGAAAGGGAAAGACTTGGGAAAGCAGCCTATAAAGCTCATAAGCCAGGTTTCTATAGACTTGTAGGAAGGGCATATCCTTTCAAATATTTGCAAATAAAGCAAAGATCTGGAGGCTTACACTATGCAGGCATTTGGTAGCTCATTTCTGCAGAGGCTGGAAAGAAATTTACATAAGAAGATTAATTAATCAATTGTGCCACCCAAGATTTTGGCTTTCTGTATACCATCAGACAGGTATGGCTATTAGGAGAGGAAAGTATGTTGTCTTTTTACAACCTGAGGGCAACAGGAGTCCTGACTTTCAGTATGCCGGGCAATAAAACACAGTTTCAGAAGGCAAAACGTACAGGAGCAGAGAGGGAGACTGTAAGCTGGAAATATTGCAGAAAGGACTTTTAAAGAGCATGGAGACCACCAGACCAAGTCTCTCATTTAACTGACGCATGCTGTAGATGGCACACTAAACTCATGCACTGATTCCTCAGTATTCCTGCTTTTAGGTATAGAAGAAGTGATACATAAATAATACAACTTACAGCTTGCCGTGTCAACACTATGGGAAATATTTGGGCTTGTAGTTCTTGTGTATCCAAACCACACGGAAAACGGATTTAGACTTTTGTGTCCACAAGCTCAGAGAAGTTGTAATGTCTCAGCTATAATATGAGTTGCAATTAGAAGAACCTCAGCTGCCTATGAGTATTAGAAAATTCAATTGGTAATTAATAGGCAATAAAACTCTCTTACTCATCTTATATTCCCTTAGGAATTCAAAGAACACAAGTGAAAAGCCTTTTTCAAAAGAAAAATTAGAGTGAGATGCAAAAGGGATATAGAAGAGAATGTATCCACTGTAATAAGAGATTAATGTTTGTTATTAGTTTAATGAAGGGGCCCCAGAAACCTGCTGCAGCCCCCCATTAGTCTAACAATTAGTCCATTGTACACACATATATAATACAGTGTCACTTGTCCTTGTGGGAGATCATGTCTGGGATAAGTCTAAAGGCTAAAAATGAAGCAAATTCCTAACTTCTGAAGCTTAGATTTGAAGTATCAGGAATTTACAAAAGAAAAACAACTTTTGATGTCCCTATTTTTCTAAAATAATATCACTACAGCAAACTTTCTCCTTTGGTTTTGGCTGAGGACTTGGTCTAATCATGATTTATTTCCATCTAATATTTATGTTACTGGTTAAAAGGAGAAGAATTTTCAAAACACTGGTGTTCAGTTTTGCACATACCTCCCCTGGCTTCAGCAAACATACTATATTTGTGAAGACAGAGACATTTTAGCCATTTGTGTGAGCAATACATGCAGTAATGAAGAGTGGGAAAAATTTAGCCTTCTAGCTTGAGAAGAGTTAGAGGTGCAAGTCTGTCATTTGGAAGGGAAGCTTGAATGAAGATAAAAAGTGCAGTTTATCCTGTAGCTGTTATGATCCATAACCATATAGATGTTGGTGGTGCAGCACTCAATAACAAATAAAGTAATTATTAAAATATCCTTTTGGGGTGAAATTCAGCTCTTGCAGAGACCAACAAGCCAACCAAATTTCTGAATTCAGCAGGAGAATCACACTTTCGACCATGTATCATAATTTCTTCCACAGCACTTGCATTTCATACATTTGCAGCAGAGTGCTGTAGTTTTTTCCTGACCTGGGATCAGACACAGATGATTGCAGGAGGAATAATTCTTCATCACGCTGTGCTTGGCACAAGGAACATAGGCTGAGGTCCAGAAGAGTGTAGATGCAACTGGTGCAGTGTGCAGATTTTGGAGCAATAGCTTTGTCCTGCCACCCTTCTCTTGTTATCTGTCCTAAAGGAAAGAGGGATTTACACACCACAACACCTCTGTATGTATTTGGGGGTTTCCATTATGCAATTCAGGGTGAGATTTCCTACCCAGCTGCACATCTGTCTTCTCCCATCCTTCGACCAACATAAGAATCCACAAATGTAAGAGGTCTGTAACTCATCTGAGGGTGTAAGCAGGGACTGTCATACACAGTCCTTGCAACAGTCTTCTGTCCGTGGATAAATGTGGTTGTGAAATAAAAGGGCAAGGCTGGGGAGAAAGCAATATGACCTTTCTTTTACGGTAAATTACAAACATTTTTCATAAAGTTGCAAACATCTAGCCTTTTCTTTGTATGCTGTCTGAATATGAAAAGGCAACAACATATTAAGCAGATCTTCAAAAGACACAGTTGTACTGTTTTCTTAAATGCAAATGTCATATGGTTAGGCCTGCTTGTGTTACTTTGAGATAAATGAAAGGGGGGAAAAGGGTGACATCTTTTGAAAGAGCCTTCCACAAGGGCAATAGGAGCTGCCTTTACAAGGTGTGATGCTAAAGTCTGGCTTAGCTCAATCAGCAGTGCACACACACAGTCCCACTGAAACAGCTAAGGTTGCTGCAGCAAGGGGCAGGGAAGTAAAATATAACAGAGACAAAATAATATCAGCAGCAACAATAGAGTCAATTTTTATTTCACCAAGCAACAGAAATCAGACCAGTTGATCATAATTGTTGCTCTAGTTTTTAAATTCCAGTCTCTAAATCAGGAGATTACTCAGTTGAAGGCACAGTATAATGAGAATATATGCTTTCTTTTTCCACAAGAATTGGAAATAGTATGATCTAAGACTGACAATCCCAGCATCTGGGAGTGCTTAAAGTAATTCATAGTTTTGCTCCAGTCACATGGCTCTGGACAAAGACTGCAGAAAAATCAAATTGGTCCAGAGGATGCCTTGATGTTGAGAAAAACTCAATAAATTGAGCAAGGAGTCTTTGATTTATTTGCCTTAATTCATTATAAAAGAATGATATTCTTTCTCCTCTTGCAAATGCTTGGCTTGGCTAATGTAGCATTCATGACTACGTTAATTGCATTGCATCTTTTAATGTTCATTTTATAGATTTTATTGCTTTACTTTAGAGGTCCTAAATAATTGATTTATTAGTCTACTTTTTCAGTAGGCATTTTTGTAGGCATTATCTTCCAGACGTATTTTGTATAGGTTTAAAAGAAATGCTTACTGCATTCCAGAAATACTGTTGCCAAAGAATCTAATTTAAAACTGGGGGAAATAATTTATGATATGCAGATCTACTCACTGCTTTGTATATTTCACATTTTAACAAGAACATGAAACTGCAAGAGTAACAAGAATGAGCTATTTACAGGAGAGATATTCTTAATGAATTTAAAAAATTAAAAGTTCCATATTTCCCACAGTTATTCTGCAAGCTGACACTGAATAAAACTCCCCATCTGATTGCACAGAATCAAAATGAATTTTTACATACAACTTAAAAACTTTCAGGTTTGAATGTGCATGTGGCAGGGAAAGTATAGGAAGCCAAGGTTATATATGGAACTGTCTGGGAAATGAGTCAAAGCTAAGTTAGAAAAAGAACTCTCTGAGCTGTTGCAATAAGCTGCCTGAACTAGTGTAAGTCAGCATTTTACACCTATAGCTACTTCATATATGTGTGTGTGAATAATTGTATACAGGGCAGTGTCTTCACCTTTGGTGCACCACTCTCTTCCAGTCCTGGCAGAATTATCAGGTATTATTCCAGAAGTCTGCGTATTACTCCGTTGGTTTGAGGTTTTTAGATTTTGACCTTCCATTTCAGTTCTCAGTGATATATCACCACTCTACAGTTAAACATTTGCTGATAAAACTCAGTACCTGAAAGGCCAAGTTACCTATTTAGCAAAGGCAAACAGTTCTGAAGGACATTCCCTCCACTGTAGCTCACAAGTAAAGTTTGTATCATCTGAAATACGATGTATTTCTGCTTTGGGGTTGGAAGCGGCAGGGCATTGCTAGCTGAAGGAAGAGCAAAGGCAGTTTCATGCAGCACGTGCTGTGCGGCCACCACTCATGTAGGAGGTTAGAAGATGAGGTGACCTCATTTACAAACATTACAATAAACTTAATCTTATGAGTCGGTCCCTTCTTTGTACATTGCATTTTCCAAAACTTAATCTAACATACGTAATGACATACCTGTGGCAGACTATGCAAAAGCAGCCAATGCATAACTCTGGTTTTGGTGAATACCACTTTACCAAGTGAAGGATCCATGCTAAAGAGCTTGACATTT
This sequence comes from Falco peregrinus, assembly GCF_023634155.1. Lineage (NCBI taxonomy): Eukaryota > Metazoa > Chordata > Aves > Falconiformes > Falconidae > Falco > Falco peregrinus. The sequence goes on along the minus strand of NC_073727.1, from coordinate 47,015,697 downwards.
GCTGGCTTTTTGATATGTGAACAAACAGTTTTTCTGAAATACTTTGATTACATGCAATCTGTCTATGAATAATTCAGTAAAGCAACTTTCAGCTTGGGAATCGTTTCATATATAAAGTCTGAGATAAACTGAAAAAACACAGGGCAAAATTTACTAAGGGATTTAGACCACCAGTTGTTCAGAGAGCTGCCTTCGAAAATCCCACCCAGAATCTGAGACTAAGCATTAAATGCATCATATCAGGTGCTGTTTTCCCCACCCCACTAGGGAAGAATTTCTTTCTTCTCCCCTGTAAAAGTACAAGTCACCTCTCCATCTTGCATGTCACACTAGGTGTAGGATCTTTTCTGTTTCCATCTTTGGTGCACTGTAGAGGAATGCAGGCAGTGGGTTGATTAGCATTGATAATACGCAGCTGTGGCCTTGCCTCAGAGGCAGTGGGTTGATTGACATGGATGCTGTGCAGCTGTAGCTCGTTCCACTAAGTGGTTAAATAGCCCTGAGGATTGTGGGAGAGGGGGTTGGGTGGAGGAGGAGCAGTGTGATCTGGTCTCTGGAGGAAGGAGATACAGCACAGACAGTAGAATCTGACCTATGGTAAAAGCCTCGTTGCAGCCTGCTGGTTTGTTTGTGCTGCAACAGTGCACCACTCTTTCAGGCCCTCATATGAACCTGTTTCCCATTTCTTTCTTTAACTTCTTTTCACTTTGACCTTTCACCTTCCTTCTCCCTTACCTTCCCCAACCCCTTGCCTCCAAACCACTAAAACCAAATGCCAAACCAGTCGGAAAGCCTTCTCACACTGGTTGGAGCCCTCACCTGTGGGAAAGAGAGACCTCATTTGTATGTCTGCCTTATTTTGCAAAACAGCAGTGATGGTGTTACTATTAGGAGCTAGAATATTAATTTCAGGAGTAGTTTCAGCAATGTGGATTGTGGTTTCATATAGACTAGATGGCTGTTTTATCCTCCCACAGTGCTTCCACCTGCGACACCAAAGCACCTCAGTGCGTTAGCTTATTTCTCTCCGAAGTTCTCCCCTGTGCTACCAAATGTGGCGTACTATGAAGAGCTGTAAAATGTCTCTGAGGCGGGCTGAGGCAAACCAGTGCTGGGATGGCTCCCTGCCCACCCTGGCTAATCCTGCTGACAGCTCTGTGCTAACCTGGCTCTGCTGCTCCCAGGTATTACAATGGTGTAGTTCTACGTGGGGTCACATGCAAGGCACCAGCTATGTTGGAGGTAACTGCGTGTTTCTAACATATTTTTGCATTTCCTGGATTTAGATATAAGTGTCTAACTATCTACTTTAATTAGTGCCTAATTAGCACCAGTATTGTATTTTCCCCATGTGACTGTCTGCATCTTTACATGTCTAAATCTGTTCAGTACATTGTATGGTGTTACTCTGTTAACTGTCTAAACAAATGTAGCTTTTAATGGGTCTGTTGTGTGAAAATTCCTGTTTACACATTGAAACTTCTGCCCTTCTATTAGTGGTTTCTGCAGGCAAATGCAGGAATTAGACTGTTATTGGAAAATCAATACAAGAAGAACAGAAAGTAAAAGGAAACTCAGTTGGGGAGTTCTGAGTGGATATTTATGAGAGGAAAGGATTGATCATCAAGACTATACATTATACAACATTCTCTTGTACCTCTAGCTTCAACTGCCTCTCCAGAATGATACACATACTGATTAAAAAGGAAAGCATCCTGGGTGAATTCTCATTTCCCATTTTCTGTGAAAATTAAGCAAACAAAAACAGTGGTATCGGGAGTTTGCATAGGCCTGTGAGTAGCCCTTCGCTGGAGATAGCCAGCAATGCCAAGGTATTAATATAAATTCCTTTAGATAAATCCATCACACTCCAAGTGAAGTCAACAGAACATACTCATGTAATTCCAGTACTATTTCAATTACAAATTATAAATACCTCTTCTGAAGTGAACTTGCTCCATCAGAGTGTCGCTAAGTTGTATCCATCTGGTACACAAGCTCATTTCCTTGTTTTCAGATATTCGCTGTCATATTTTTCCCAGAACCTGCCACAAAGGACAGAAATGAATATAACCAGCCAGCACAGGGCTGCAATTCCAGTTCAGTCAAGGCAGATGAAACTTGCAAGCATTCTATAAGCATGAAATTAAAGGGTATGGTGCACCCTTATTGCATCCCCATCAAATTATCAACTATTGCTGAATAAAGGAAAATAAAGCCTGCACAGTTGCCATCAATTACTCTGTTAGGCTCTGAACCCTTTCTGAATCACAGAGAGTGCTGGTGGAATCTAAAGCTGTAATCTTTCATGGATGCTTCTCAGGTGACATTATATTGTTATTCTTTTATACCAGTGAACCTTTACTCAGTGAAACTTTGCATCTAAATTTCCTCTGTCCTTACTGTTTTATGAAAATTAGGTCCCAGGCTGTATCTTATCCCTTTCTAGTTATTTATACCTTTGCAAACTGCCTATTCTGAAATATCCCAGCTGGGGAATTTTGCTTAATGAGAATTTATTTAGATAATTTATTTAAAAAATTTCAACAAAAAATGTTCAGATGTTTCTAAGAATAAGGGACAGATGTTTTGCCTATGTTTCAAAGAAAATCCTACCACTGCAAAAATGGGAAATCATAGTACATCTGTTCCTTGGAGCATTGGTCTTTGGTTTTTAGGCGTATGGTTTTTGCTGTTCCCGTGGAAGACTAGAGACCTCTCTGTAGCCTCAGATAATGTGCGCTCAGTAACAGAGAGCTGCAGCACCCCAGTAGCCTGGTGCAGCCATTCACAAGATACTAGTGATGTAGGCTCGTAATCATGAGGGCACAGTCCATTTGGCAAGACGCTATGTTACGTCCAGGCTGGCTGAGTAGCAGAACTGACTAGCCAGTGGGTAACCCATGCTGATGTGTCCAAATGAGCCTCCCTGTTGAGTACTGCCAGCCACACAGCCTCCACATAGGCTCTTTATCTCTCTCATTGAACTTGTTTCTGAATCCATGAATTTGGAGTGACAAATCAGCTCAGGAATCTCTAGCACAGCACCAATGTGGACCCACTTGGAAATTTTTGGCAGCTATCTTCTCCACTCCTTTGATTGTATGGAGCGTCCTCTTCCAGGAGTGGGGAAATGCCTCTGTGTTTGCGATATCCTTCTTGCTGGAACCGTTGCAGCTGGGAAGGGGGTTCAGTCTGAGCAAAAGCTGGACCTGGACTGGATGAGGTCACGGAAGGAAACAAGATTTGTACAAAGATCCTGGAGCTGAGACTAGATCTAGGAGAGGAGGAAAAAGAAGAGTGGGACAAGGTCAAGGCAGGCAGAGGATAAGGACTGCTGCAGTGAATATTACTTTGAAAATGATTGATTCTGTGTCTGCTAGCACCAGAGCACTCCTATATGATGTCAGGCGGATTACTTGAACTACAGGTGGCCACTCAGTGCTCTTATTATGCTTGGTGTTGAGTTTGAGAGCCTGGGGTCTGATTTGCAGGAGTAGTTAGCATTCACAGCTGTGTCTGAAGTCAAAGGGAGCTATGCTTCGAACATACAAAGTGCTGCATAATGCTAACTATTTCACCAAGGCAAACCCCTGTCATCTCAAGGCTGGCAACCAAAATTAATAGACACATTTAACCTTAATCTCTCTGTGTCTCATTTCCCAATCAGTAAAATGGTGATATGAGCTACATCTTATGAAAGTAATTCATAAGCATTCATCATATGCTCAAAGTACTGTAACAATGAATGCTGTAGAAAAGCCTGCTATAACATTAATAATTCCACATTACAAGTAGGATTTAAATAGCTTTAAACAAAGCCTGAGGACATATGTTGAACAAGGAGATTAAAAATAAATTCACACATTCAGTGAACAGTGTCTGTCCTATACACGGTACAAGGGAATGGTCCTCTGAGCAAAACAGTATCATCACACAACAAAAGGCTAAGTTGTAAGTCATATGCTCCACAGGTCAAAACAAGTTTCTCTGAAAAATCTTACCTTTGGATTATCCCAAAGTGTCGACACTTGGCTTTTCAACTGTAATATTCCTTTAATGTGGGGTTTGTGTTTTGGATTCTTAGGGTATTTTTGTGTGAGTGGGAATGTACGAAGTTAAGGGTGTAAGTATGTTTTAATTGCTTTATGCTATGCATGAAAATCATACTGTTTTCATTATATGAGTAACAGGGGAATTAAAAATAGGGAAACAATTGCACTGTATCAAGCCATAGCACAAAGTAAACAGTGTTTATGTTCCTGCTCGTTACTCTCATTTGATTTAGGCATTCTAAATGATAGTATAACATAGGTGTGATAGTTCATGTAAGTGAAAGTAACTAATTTTACAGCTAACTTATCCATTTAAGTATATATTCCAGCAACAAAGATTTCCATGTCTTCTTCCTCCCAAGATAATTTTTTATCTGTTGGTGCTTAGAAACATGGCAAGAACTCTCTCAACAGTACAGTCTTCCCACTTAAATTTTACTCAATTGATTGGTCTGTTTTCCCATTTTATTTTTTTTAAAATCTCTTCCTAGAGATCAAAGACATTCTTTGCAACCAGAAAAATAAAGATTTATTGATTCATCTTACAGGTGGTGTCTGTCTTCTCATCAAAGGCTCCATTTTTCTCAAACATTCAGTGTAAGTCCTTACTTGCTTCTCATCTGCAACAGCAACTAGTACTGCTAAACAAATCTGCAGTCTGGTCATTCAAACAAGCCATTAGATATGGAAGTATTCAAAAGAATATAAAACAATTTAAAATGTCCACGGAAGCAGCACATGTTAAGTAAGCCCCCAATACTCCATAAGTGTTTCAAAGCAGCATTCATGAGAGTTAAGAAGTAGTAGTTTAACTGTGCAACTAGAGTTATGACTTTTATCTGGTGAAAATAGTTGGATATTTATGTTTAAAGTGAACTGCAGTCCTAAAGATTTACCTTTTTCTCTTTTTTTCCTCCCCCCCCCTTTTTTTTTCCCCTGAACACTAGCGCAAAGAGGACTCACTTTTTGCATCATATTACTTTTCTCTTTTTCAAAAATGAAGTGTCATTCCTAACTTTGTCTTTGCTACAGGTTTTGTGTAAGATTGGGAAGGTTCTGTGCAGTGATGCCATAGAACTGTGTAACTAAAACTGGTAGATTCCTCACCAAACTATCTAAGGTGGTCTGCCGTCTTAGCCAGTATGAGGATATTTTTTATCAGGGAATGCAATGGAATTGATTATTTATTGTCAGATTCTGGGTTCATGCTCTTGTCCATACCAGCAAGATTAATTTCCATATTTCAGCAGATGCCCTTTGCTGCTGGATGCAAGCAACAAAACAAAGCCAGTACTGTAGGTAAGATTCAGGCATTTACCCAAGCATAAGTGGCAAAACCATCTGAATGCAGTCTCCTGAGCAAAATTTCCAGCTGCAAGTGCGCAAAGATTATGAGTCAGGCCCCCTACATCAGGATTTATTTTTTAAGCCTAAAAAGGAAAAGGGTGATTGCCTTTTAATTTCTGACCTGGCGAGTTGCACTTGGGTCATGATTTCCTACTTTTCTCCCAAACCACAGTGGACAGAACTTGCTGTTGCTTAGAAATGAAGAGTCTCGTGTGATCCTGTGAGCAGGATCCTGGGGAAGCCGTCCTGCTGCTTCCAGCCAGGTCCATCACACGGAACGATGAAGTGGCAGCAGCACCCCAAGCCCTCCTCCCTCCACTGCTGTGCTGGCAATGCAGCTGCATGAGGGAATGAAATGTATTTCTACATCAGACAATGCCCAAGGACAAGAATAGCTCCAAATAAGCCATCAGGACATATTGGGGACATATGTTTTATAAAGAGGATGAAGCTATTAAGAGCTCAGTGCTGAGCGAGCGCAGCTCACCCTATGCATGGTGGGAAGTGGTTCTCTAGGAAAAATAGTATTATCAAGTAATTAGAGGCTGTATCATACACCATATGTACAAGGGGGTCAAACTAAGGTTGCATGAGCAATTTTAATTTTGTAATTTCTGTGCTTGCCTAAAGCCATATCCCCAGCAGACAACTACCCCGCTTCAACCGTCCCGGCAAAGCTACAATGAGAAGAGCAGTCCCCCTCTGCCCCCACGGACGATGCTGCACGACTATAAAGGTGCCGGACCTTAATGCCGTGTTACTTGCCCAAGCCACCATAGCTACCACCCCTGCAAGGCCAGCTCGGTGGCCCTCATGTGGGCGAGTGGCCTGGCGAGACCCCGGGCCCGCCCGAGCGGGAGCGGCGCGGCAGGGGGCCGGGGCGCAGTGCAGGGCCCGCCCGCTGCTCCCCGCCGGCCCGGCTGCGAGGGTAGGGCCCTGCGGCCGGGGATAGCGAGGCGCCCCGCGGCAGGACAGCGGGGCGGCGGGGGCGGGCCGGGGCAGGTGGGTCGGGGCGGCCGGGGCGGGCCGGGCCCCGCCGCAGTCAGGCCGGCGGGGCGGCGGCGGCGCCCGCAGGGGTCGCTCGCGCGGAGGCAACGGGCGCGTCGCGGGGAGCGGAGGCCGAGGCGGGCCGGGCCGGGGCCGGGGCCGGGGCGGGCTGGGGTGGGCGGCGCGGCCGGGGGCGGCGGGGCCGGGCGGCACGCACAAGTCGGCCGCGAGTCGCAGGCGGCCGGCGGCGGAGCGCTGGCTGTAACTTGACACCGGAGCGAGAGGCCGAGTGGAGAGAGGGAGCGAGAGCGGCGGCGGAGGAGGAGAGGAGCCCCAGGGAGCGGGATGGTGACCACCTCCTTCCCCTCCCCTTAGCGGCGCTCCGCAGCAGCGACCGCCGCCGCCGCAGCGCCGGGGACTCTCGCCTGCCGCGGGCAGCCGGCGATGGGGACGGGACGGGTCCCCTGAGCTGCCGGGAACTTTCCCCGCCGCGGGCAGCCGGAGCCGAACAGGCGGATGGAGGATGCGCTTTCCCCGGCGGGCTGCGTGACCCGGAGGCGGCGAAGGGGAGGATGAAGAAGAAGCAGCAGCACGGTGGCGGGGACTGCCCGGCGCCCCGGCCCCCCGCGGTGGCGGCGGCGGCGGCGGCGGGAGGGGGCCCGGGCCCGGGCCAGGGCGGGGGCTGGAAGAGGCGGCGGCCCCTCTCGCTGCTGCCCTTCCTCTCGCTGCGCGACTACGGCTTCTGCATGGCCGCCCTGCTGCTCTTCTGCCTGGGCTCCCTCTTCTACCAGCTCAACGGGGGGCCCCCGCACTTTCTGCTGGACCTGCGGCACTATCTGGGTAAGGGCGGCTGGCGGCGGCGGGGACTTGTTGCGGCTCCTCCTCGCCCCCCGCGGCTGCTGGGCTGGGGCCTCCCTCCGGCGGCAGGGGAGGGTGGTCGGCCGCGGAGCCCTCCGGCTTCCCGGGCGGCGGGAGCGGCATGGGGGGCGGCGGGAGGGACGGTGAGGGCTGACCCCGGGGTGGGAAGGGCCGGCGGCGCCCTGGCAGCGGGGTGCGCCCTCTCAGAAGTTAATTTAGGGGAGGGGTAGAGCCCCCTTGAGACCCGTCCTCGGAGCCAAGGAACCTGTGGCCGGGGGGGCTCTTTGTCTGCCCGGTGGCCGTCGCGGAGCGCGGCAGCCCGCCGGCTGCCTCTGCCGTCAGGTCGGCGTGAGGCGCGGCGGAGGCAGCGCTCGCTGCCCGCGGGTCGCGCCGGGGCTCGGGCGTTGCAGCCCGGCCAGCGCCTCCCCGCCCCGCTCAGGTGCGGGCCGGGCCCCGGAGGGGAGGAGCGGCGTTACGGGTGGCTCGGCAGAAGATCCTGCTGGAAAAACAACCAACAGCCAACCCCAAAACCCCAGACGCATGTGCTGTGTGAGCCAAGCATCACCCGTGTGCGGCCGACGCGCTCCTGGAGAGACCGGCGTGCTGGCAGCGCCGGGGCAGCAGCGCTCCGGGCGGGCTCCGGTGCTTTGCCGCAGGAGGTGTCCCGGTGCCGCGGTGCGGGCCCCGCGCTGCGGTCTGCAGGCGACATCCTCATGCTGACCGCGAGTTTGCACGTGGGTTTTGCGTTGTGCCCCGTTTCCATGTCGCTTCCCTGCAGAACTGAGAAGTTGCAAAAACCAGAGTGTGTGGTGCGGTGGTGTAAGTACCACAGGCTGGCAGGGCTAGTTCAAATAGGGAACAAAACCTGAGGGTATCTCTGTGCAGGAGGATTACTGCGGAGTAATTCCCAGTGTGAGTTTTTACCACATTAGCTGATCTGTGTTACTTGTCTGTGAAGGTGAGCCTTTGGCGGTACAGGCTGTAGAAGGGCAAGCCGTAAGAGATGGTGTTAGGTTGCAAACAAAAATACAGTACTTGTATTTCAGAAAAATAAGCTGAAAATCCTTACCTGTGTGTACATATTTTATGAACATCTTGGGAATACAAGTGTGCCTGTGTTGCTTTTCTTTAAGGGAAAACTATCCCGTGTCTTAACTGATGAGGGGGTATGGAGAGGACACAGACAAGCTCTTCTGGGAGGTGGACGGCAGTAGGACAAGGGGCAACAGGCAATAAGTTGCAACAAGGGAAATACCAGTGAGATATTAGGGAAAAGAATTCCAGTGTGAGAGTGGTCAGATGTTGGAACAGGCTACCTAGAGAGGTTGAGATGTCCTTGCAGATATTCAGAACAGAGCTGGACAAGGCCCCAAGCAACCCAAGTCAATTTGTCCCTGTTTTGTTAGAGTAGCACCAGGTGAACAGAAGTCACTTACAGTTCATATTATGCTGTGATTCCACTGTAACTGGAGAAAAAAAAATCAGTGAAAATTCATGTGAAAGCAGGAGAAGAAACACTTTGAGTATTACTTACCAAACACAACAGAGTGTTGCCTTTTTGGCTTGAGTTTTAATGACTTTTTTTCTTTTCTTCCTTTAATGTGGCAATTAGGAAGAAATTCCTTCACTGGAGAGGAAACAGACAGATTTTCCACCAAGGCAGAAGCAGATTTTGCTTAAAATTGACTTTTTAATGGGATCAAACACAGATCTCTAGTTTTCAGAGGGAAGCTGATAACTAATTTTCTGAATTTTTATCTTCATCAAGGATGACTGTTGTTTGGCTTGTGTGGGAACAGACTGCGAGAGAGACAGGATTACACAGCTTCTCACTTAGTGGCCTCCTGACTGTTTCTGAGGGATTCAGGAAATAAAACTAGGATCTACTACCCTAACCACGCTAGCCAGTAGTTGTGTGGCTGCTGGAAAATCTTCTGAGACTTGAAGATGAAAGGCTTGGAAACCACTGCATTTTGGTGAATGGGTCATGATAATTTTTGTGAGGTGCTCGGCAAGTGCAGAAAAGCCTTTATTGTGAATGTCGGAATGTGAGGAGTCTTTGGGGAAGGAGTGCAGTCTTATTTGAAAATGGTTTGGGGTTTCTTTGAAGTGTCGGATTCTCTCAGGAGAAGGTAGACATCTGTTAATATCTACCTGTTAATGAACTTCTGCACTCATTAGATCAATTAGTATAGGAATATCCTCTCTGTGCCTGGGTGTCCTGGTTTTGTCTGGGATAGTTATATTTTTTTCTTAGTGGCTGGTGAAGTACTGTGTTCTGGACTTTGTCTGAGAGCAATGTTGATGGAACACTGATATTTTTAGTTGTTGCTGGGTAATGCTTATACCAAGTCAAGGACTTTTTCTGTTTCTTGGGCCCTCCAGTGAGAGGGCTGGAGGGGCACAAGAAGCTGGGAGGGGACACAGCCAGGACCGCTAACCCAAACTAGCCAAAGGGATATTCCATACCATGGGATGTCATGCTCGGTATATAAACTGGGGGTGGTGGTGGTGGCTGGGACTGGCTGATCCCTGCTCAGGGACTGGCTGGGCATTGCTGAGTGGGTGGTGGGAAATTGTATTTTGCATCGCTTGTTTTCTTTTCTCCCTTCCCTTGGGATTTCATTCCTCTTCCCTTCTCCCTCCTTTTCATTCTAACTTAGTGGGTTTTGATTTTATTTCAGTTATTAAATTGATCTTATCTCAACCCTTGAGTTCTACATTCCTTTCTGATTCTTTTCCCCATCCCTTGGGGGGGTGGGGGAGTGAGCGAGCAGCTGTGTGGTACTTAGTTACTGGCTGGGTAAAAGCACAGCACTGGGTCACCTGGGATGCTGGGGAGACAAGGACTTAATCTAACATCCTGCAGCAGACCAGTGGTTGAGAGGGAAGCAGAGACCTTGTGGTTGGAGTCCTAGTACGCACTAAGCAAACTGTGCTGCTGCCTCCGCAGAGAAGCGGAACATACTTTGGATGCTAAGGTGCCTGTTTGCATGCTACTACTTAAAGTAATTTTACACTTCCTTGGTATACAGTTTTACTTGGGTTTTCAAAGTTGATCCGTGTGGATGACATTGCTAAAGATTTTAATTTATTTTCTTTTTGTACTGAGTGTAGATTTTGCAAGAGTGGTGTATACTCCTTGAGCTATCCAGCTGGTAAGGTCTGCAGATTATGAACAGGTTTTTTGTAACCCGTAGTCTCATTGTCTTCCAGGGAACTAACAGAACTGCTTGGAGATGAATAGGTCTTAGACATCCAGTCCTGCTAACTAGCAAAGCCCTACATATGTTTGTTTTATACAACACTTGGGCTAGTCAAGTCTCATGCCGTTAAAAAAAAATTATCAAACTTTCCCCCTGAAGCCACAGATCCAGTGTACAAGCAACTCTTACCTTCCAGTCCTTCCAACCCACAATTTATGGTGTTAAAATTTAAATCGCCCCCCCAAAAACAACCATGTTTCAGTAAGTAAATTTTGCAGTCACCCTTATTGCATTTTAATCTACAAGAACCAAGAAGGGCTAGCCTAAAAGAAGTGATTTCTCTGTTTAACCGCTTTGTAGCCTCTGCAGTGCGGAGAGGGGTCATATCGACGGACTTTGGGTTTTTTATTTACGTTGGAGGTTTCAGTGTGTTGCTTGTGGTTAGTTATGTTACTCTGGAGGGCATGCTTGGATTTTTTTTACCTCAGGACTTGAAAAGATGTTCCTAAGTAACAACAGAAAACTTCAGTAGCGATCAGAATAGAAGTCACACCTGCATCAGGCAGGTGTGTGCATAAAAGATCAAGGCAGCATGAAAACACTGGGGTTGGAGAACTCATTTTATTCTTAAGGCCTGCATCATACCCTGTAGAGGAGGAGGAGGTGGTGTAGGTTTCTTTTCAGAGGAATTAAGTGTAAAAATTTGCTAGTTCTATGAAGTTTTATTTGATGGAGATGGGGGATGAGTATATTTTCAGAATATTCAGAGTATTAGTAAATTCTTTTTCTTCCAGAGCAGCTTCTCTGATGTCTTGTCTGCATGCATCTTGCTTTTTGTATATGATAGCTATACTGATCAGGGAGAATCTCGGAAAAAACATTATGGTAGTTTGTATGGGAGAAGGTATTCAGTATTTCCACTTTGCATTGCCATCTCTTCTCATTTATAAGACTTTACCAGAGTCATATGGAGCAAATGAGAGCAGAGTAGTAGATAGGAGACTGTGCTTCATTATTTATCCCATTCTGACTTCAAGCTTATAATAGTTCAGAGGACATAAAGGTCTGCAGAAAGCTCATGGTTTCTGCTGTCTATTCTGGCTCTGGTTTATGATAACACAGCACAAGTTTCACACTGTAGTTATCCCAGCAGGATGGATCTAGAGCCCTGGTTTTCGTCATGTAATCGGTGGGGGCATGGACGTTAGTGGTTTTTTTCTGAAGGATCTGTGGAAGATACTTAAAAGCACATCTGTTGGCAGTAGGCTTAAATTTGCTGTATGGGGGTGCACACCAGTCCTGAGCCATCTACGAGCTCCAAAATACAAGAAAGTATAAAAACTGCCAGGCTTTCCAGTAATAAACTGGAGTATTGGGATTTGCACAAATGAGGTCTTGTTTGTTGATTCTGCCAAGGTAATCCTGGCTCACTAATCAAAAACCAACTCCAGCAGTGGGAGGAAGTGAGAAGAGTCTTCCCTTAGATGAGTAAGGCAGAAATCGTAAATCTTGAACAGCTTTTGGGGCTTTTGGGGAATGCACTGGGGACTATATTCCCCTGCAACTGTGATGGTTTTGCATTACTTTATTCTTCCCTGCTTTGGCTTGTAACATACACATGCTTCAAAATACAGAAATGAGTATTTCCAAGGGCTGGTATCAACCCTCTAATGGCCAATAAAAAAAAAAACCAAAAACGCAAAAACTTTCGATCTTCAGTATTTGCAGTGCAAACTTGTTGTTTCTTTAATTGACATGAACATTTTCCCTGTTGAACTCCCCAGGAGCCAGCCAACAAGTGCACTGATTTGATTGCATGTGGAAGTTGCCTCTGCAGTGGCTTCCTATGCAAGACAAAAGACTTAAGTGGCCAGTTGTGCTCCTCAAACAATCTCTAAATTGCTCCCTACTCTTACTCTTTCTGCCACTGGAAGCTCTCGGGTTTTTTGTCCAGATGTGCTCTGTAGGCTTAAAGTTGGCACAACAGTTATGTTTATTTTGGACACCTGGGGGAATATAACCATAATTTTGTCAAACAGAAGAAGCAGAAAGAAATCTGAGTGGGGGCATTTGTAACAAAAAATCTTCAAAATACATAAAACTAAACACAAAGCAAAACTTTTCTTAATTGAGGTAGTATGAATTTGCTTTATTTTGGTAGGATGTTTTGGGATTGTGTGTGTGTGGGTTTATGTTTTGTGTTTGTTTTTTGTATTTTGTTTTTTTTTTTCTGAAGTGTCTGGCTTTTTCCTGTTAATATGTTAAGAGAGGGACAAAAAAGAAAAACTGACTTTTTTAATCTTTTGATCCAAAGCAAACAATAAAAGTGACTGAGAGTGTTACGCATACAAATTTTATTCCTAAACTGTAGAAAGAGGGGACAGACAACAGCTGCGTGTTTTTTTGGGGGTGTGTGTGTGATTTGGCATTTTTATTCTGGTAATACTGCATTGATATTTAAAATGATGGAAAGCACAGAATTCTTCAGGACAAGCTTTTCTAAACAATAAAAGCACCTAGCATGCTGCTTTTTTATGGCCAAAAAGGATTGTCTCATCCAGTTTTGTTTTGCACATGGATCATGAATTGTTTACAGTTTTGAAGGCCCTTCAGGTGTGTGAGTAGGAGAAACACCTAAGGAAAGACAGTCAGGTCTATGAATGAGGTTTACTGAACGGTGACACAATGCCTGCTCCTGAAATGAATATGCTTTTAACAAGGCCCTTATTACGTACTTATTGATAGTTCTTTTCTTACTGTTTTCACGAATGCATAGTGTTTTTAAAAGAGCTCTTCCATACTTCAAAGCATTTTGATTTTTCTCTGGCTTTTTGGTGGATTGTTTGATTCTGTTGCTCTTCGAATTCATTACATTTTTAAAGTCATTAACGTTGTAAGGAACTGAAAGGTCACCTTAGAAGCTGCTTCCTAAAGCCTTGAAAAGATAGTCTGAACCTAAATGACAAGTCTGTAGTGATATATCTTTTCTGCGCTCTTTGGGCTTCCACATTTTGCTGTTTTGAATGTGTTACATATCTTTTAGATTTAGTATGTTTGGACTTCCACTTATGTTGCTAAGGTTTCAAGTTATAAGTGAGTTTTTTTGGAAGACAAAAGATGTGTCTCATCTCCAAGTAGCTTTTGTTAAAAGGCGGCATGACTTGCTCATCACTCCCAGCTTGTCTGGTGGTAAGTTTAACAAAGCTCTACCTAATGCATGATGCTGTCAAGGAATACTGTGCGGAGAACCAGAATATACCTTGTTTTATTACTGACTCAAGCCTTTTCCTTTCAAAAAGATGAAGTGGTCACTGGGCTGCGTTAACCTGACTGGTCATAAAACACTGTGTACAGTCATAGCAAAAAATGTTTAAGACTGTGTGAATGTGTTGTGATGATATTCTAAGTATATTTGGAAAATTGGACAGTATTTATTTTTTCTGCTTTCAATATCTGACTCTGGGAATCAGGTATTGCATATATGCAGCATTTATGTGTACTTTTTCTGTTTCATATTGTCAGCTTTGACAAGGGATTTAAAGGATTAATCCAGTTCCTGATGAGAGGGAATATTACTACAGCTTTTTCAAAAATGTGATTGGTTTTGGTTTACTTTCAAGTTATATGACAGTGTGGTATATACACCTGTGAGAGAGCAAGTCTGCTGATTAAATGGAGTGCTCCACTTGGGCTTGGGGGAGATGAGGGAGGCTTCAGTTGCTTGCCCTGACAGACTTAATGTGACATTGAACAAGTTGTGTTTTAATTCTGTCTGCATTTAGTCCCCTTTTGTCCAAAGGACATTTTGAAGCTAAATGTCTAACAGGATGTGATATTCTCGGATATGATAGTGATCATAGCCATAGAAATACTTAAACGAAAAAGACACTTGTGATAAATCCTTTCATGGAGGGATTTTGGCCACATCAAAGAGATGAGGCAAATAGTGTTGGAGGGAAGAGCTCCTGTGGAGGCTGAGGCAAAGTCCAGCTACTACCAGCAAAGTGGTCCAGCTACTTTTCTTTCAAGGGTATTGCCACTGTTCATTAACACAGTCTCTGTGTAGTTCTACTTCAGGAGTTATTGCTTGGTTTCCAGTGTCTCTCCAATTATAATTGGTTTCCAGAGTCTCACCAAAGGGTTTATATGTGTCCTGATACGGAAGACTTAATTTCCAGGAGAATGTAACTGTGTTACTTATCTCTTGTTTCCAGTGGTTCTGCTCAGACTTGGTTTGCAAAAATGGAAGTAAAAATACAGTTTCTTGAAGCTTCGTTCACCTGAAATGAATGGCAAGCACTTTGTGCTCTATCAGAGAATACTTGGCCAAAATGAATCATGGCTGTCATGGGAGGAAAAAAGTGGTTGGTGCAGTGGTTCTCATATTTTCATATGAAATTGGGGAGGAGGAAGATGGCTTTTGCTTAGGGTTTGACAAAGAACAATAAGCATTGAAGGCTGCCAGAAAGGGAGACTTTAGCAAAAGTAACTTGTCCAAACGCTTCAACGCTTAATGCTCTGTGGGGAAAATAAAAAATGACTGGTTTTTTTTTTCCCCTCTTTAACTCTAGTAAAGGATCTGAGGTTACTATCTGTGCTAGCTCTACTGCACAAATTGCTGGTAAAACTATTTTGAAATCAATAACTCATGTTGAAATCAGCAGTGACGGTAAGTGGAAGTTTTTCACTTGTTATTTAAGTATAGCTCTATATTGTCAAAATCTGTAGAACATGGGATGAAGGTATAACAGAGGGACTTGGTTTTGATGTGATTTTTGGTGGGAACACTGTGAAATGGTTGAACAAGTCGAATATGATCCTAGGACTGTTCTGACACAAAAGCTTGAAACAGTAAATATGATGGGATAAGAAGAATCTCATATTTTTCTGGTATCCTTTTCTATTCCCTGTGTCCAGCTGGTAATTGATTCTTACACCACCCCCCCACCCCCCCCCATCCTCTTCTTCTGATCCCATCGTTTAAATCAATGTATTAATAACAAGAGAGTATCTGATGTTTCTTGTGTCTAGCAAGAAACTGCAATTACTGAAATTGTTTGATTGTGTTTTGTATTATAATCACCCCTTTTTTTGGAGATAGAAGCTTGCCCAAAATTTTTCTGGGTTGTTTTAGTCTCATGTGAAAGTACTTGCACATCGTTAGCTTCTAGCTTCTGTAACCCACTCAAAAAGAGCACTGCTTGTTATTTTGGTCTCGTAGCTGTGCTTCTGTGCAAATAAAAGTTTGCAGGTGAGATCTAAGAGTTTGTTTTCATGTTGGGCTGGACAAAAAGGTCTGTTTATAGGTTGGGTTTTTTTGGAAGTGGTGACTTTGCACCTGCTGCTGACCCCCTGCGAGCAGTGTTTTAAATCGCAGCGCTGTGAAAGGAAGCCTTGTGTGCTTCCGCTGGTGCGAGTACAGCCAAGGGGGTGAATAGCCAGTCTGTCTGCTCATGTGAGTGTGTATGAACACACTTACCCAAATAAACTACTGCATTGTTACTCAGGGCAGTTTTTTTTTTAAGGATGTGTTTACAGCCCTTTCTAACAGGATTGTCTTTCCTGAATAACTGGGTGGGTGGAAGAGGTCTCCCTACTCCCCTTCTGTGCTGTTGTGCTTTTGGAGCAGTAAATTTTGGATCCAGTCTTGCAAGAGTTTAGGGGCTGCTCATTCTTACCATGGGAGCAAGAAAAAGACAAGAATCCTTTTGAAATTGGTGAGAATCAGGTTCCTCTTTGGTTCTCGCTGTAAAGATTTATATCACTCTTAGCTATTTATCTGGATTTCTTGTCTTAGAATTGAGGGGAGAGAGCCCCTTCCAGGTCATTACAGTTCATGACAGACATATGATGCAAGTAGGATCAGCCCTTTTCAGAGATGTCAGTTGTCTGTAGCCTGTTGCCATTAAGTTGGAAGGGAACACCAGGCTTGAGCACACTGCTGCTGCCTTTCCCTGAGCAGTAGGGGTGCTTGCCTGTAAGACCTAATCTGACCGGTACAGCAGTGGGTCAAAAACATAAGCTAAAACCTCGTGGTTGGGGTTTTTTTATTGTTATTATTACTTTTTTAGCTTTCAAGTGAAAGCTGTGGAAAATGATGACACACGACTTTTCACCAAGGAAAGTTTCCCCATAGTTATTGGTGAGCAGGCAAGTAGATTTTCAAACATAACTTATGTTTATATAATGAGGCATTTGTTTTTCTTTGTTTTAGAATCTGGGTTAGAGGATGTTTGGAGAGTGGAGGGGTGGATAGGAAGTGGAGAGCAAGTATTTGACTGCAATTTATTTTACTCTCTTGCTCTTTAGAGCTGCAGTGAAGAAAGCAGACCCTCTTGTGTGGAAAATAGATGTTTGGCTTTGTTTGTAAGCTTGGAAGCACAATGATTAGGTTTGTATTACAGTTTCTGAGTACTAATGCTTTAGAAACAGACACTTGGATGCTTGCCAAAGCTTGCTTCTTATCACACTTAATGATTCAGGGTAGAAATCATCAGGAGACTAGGATGGAGATCATGGAGCCCATGGCAGTATGAATAAAGAAGCAGTGCGTCTTTGCCTTATGTAAATAGTATGTTTTAGCACCCTTGAGAATGTTTATTGTAAAAACCTTTACTGGTCAAGGGGATGGTTGGTTCAGTTTAATACATCTGCCCCAGAGAGAGGATGCCAACATAACATTGTACTCATATAAGGTCACCAAACTGCTGGCAAGTGACAAATCTGTCATGAGATGAGCTACCAGTGGCTGGATTAAAAGCATCTAGTCAAGGGGATTTGACTTACTATTTCCCTCTTTTATTTTTTCAGTTTGGAAAGTCCTGGACATTTACAGAGGAGGAGGTGCTCCTTACAACCATCCTTGTAGTTAAACAATAAGTATTTCTAAATTCCTTACAACAAATCTGTAGAAAATAGGTGAATGTTTCATAGCTTTTGCCTCATTACTACTAGGGGCTATTCTCTGTTGTTGCTTGGCTTTTGATCAGAATGACAGGAGGAAACTGATCATCCCAAAGATTTTTACATCATGTTTCAGCCCAGAATTCAAAGCTTGCTCTTGAAATCTAAATTCTGTTGATGTGTCTTTTTACCTTGTAAGGTCTCCTAAACTTTGGGAAGTCTTGTGCAGATTAGAACTTGCATTGTTTTTCTGAATAGATTTTGTGTTTTGTTTTTGTTTTTTTAATTGTCTATTTGGAATATGAAGTTGTACACTTTTGCTCCATGGCAGTGACTTGTGTTGAAATGGACACAAGACCTGAAGGGGTTGGGGCAGATGGGGAGATGAGGGGAAACCAAGCCTTATGGTGTTGTTTCAGAAAGTGTTTGAGAATTATCTCACATATACCAGTTTTGGCTTCAATTTCAGATCACACAGTAATTTTGTGAATGCCTACAGTAATTGATTGGTGGTGTTATGACTTTATCTCATAGCAATTGGCAGGAGATAGCATTAAGTATGGCCATTTTTTTTGTTTGTTTGTACCAGAAAGGAGTTAAATGTGGTGCCAATGTATTCTATTTCTTTGGTCTCATTTTCTCTGTTTTACTGCCTTCCAAGATATGAGCACGTCCTTTTCCTTCCACTCCTCTTGTACTTACAGGTAGTTGCCTGGTCCTCGTGTTGATCTGTTCCTGTACAACACCAGGCCATGTTTAGCAGCTGGTGGTTTCCAAACCATGTCTTGCTGGTGGTCCTGTTTCCTTCAGCCAGGTTCTATTTTCTCAGTGGCTTGCGTTATAAAGCAAATACTCCTGCCTCTTTTGTCTCACATGCATCTAGAGAGGAGTAGTCTGAATCTGTGCATTGAAAATCAGAAGTAACTGGGGTCCTAGAAGAAGTGTTCCACGAGTAGCCCATGTCTTTGCATTCTTAAAAGGTAAGGAAAAATGCTGATGAGGTACTTTGAAATACACAGCAAGAACTTGGAGCTGGGATGTTGATGGAGATGTTGATAGACCTCTCTCTGCTGTACAAGTTTGTAGAAAATGCATTCAGATTGGGAAGTACCATGCCAAGAAGATACTTTTTAAAGTGGGAGCTAGTGGAGGGAAGAGGGGGAAAAACAGGTGTCTAGATGATTTGAGAAAGTTACACAAGATTTAGACTGTGTATGGCTTGTCTGTAAGGCCCTGACTCCTTCCTTCAGGGGTTCCCTGTGGAGTCAGCAGGGAGAGGCAGAGGTTTCTTGAAAGAGCAACTCAGGCTACCTGTGCCTTTATAACAGCAGAGCACCTGACTCATGCACAGAGAAATGCTTGATGTTTGGGGGGAAGAACCTGGGTCATCATGGTATTTATTCTTAGAAACATTGGTTGATGACCAGTGGAAGGCTTCCAAAGAGGAGGAGGTGGGAGAGGAGCCTGGAAGTTATGCTAGCAAGATTTTTAAATTAATAGGTCACTTCATGTCAGTGGGTCATGGAAACCTGAGTGCTTAGGATGCCTAAAAATAAAGATTCCATAAAGCACTGGAAAAATAGCACTGCAGGGAATATCTATCCCTGCCTGATGGGTGGATTTGATGCCATGTTTATTTCTCCCTAAGTCTTACAGTTCCATGAAAAGGGTATGCAATAGCAGCTTTGATATAATCTGAAATGTTGCAGCAGATATTGTAAGGCAAAATCTGTGAAACTGCTGACTTCTTAGTTCCTTTCATGTCTGCAGCTGATTGTTCTTTCCTAGCAGAACCCCCCATACAAATGTACAGATTTCTTCTGTGTTGCCTGTTGGGAGATATCACAGTAAGTAAATTACAATGAATAACAAAATAGTGTGGCCTAAGCACTACCACCTGTCGTTGGTTGAGGGGTTTTTTGTTCCTTTTTTTCTTTTGGTGGTGTGTGTGGGCTGGTGGTTTTGTTTTTTTTTCCAGTTGTGTCATTTTAGTCATCACTGCATCTGTGCAACAGGCAAATAGACGTAGCTGTATATGTAAGTGAACAATAGCAAACATTTGCTACCATTAGGAACAGGCATGGAGGCAGGAGAAACTGAGAGTTAGCTGCAATCTGAGGATGTGTGCCGCTTACTGGCTGAGGAAATGTTGAAACTAGGCAATTTGGGAGGGAAGAGAAATCTGATGTTGCATGAAAATCGAGGAGTAGCTGCTATAGATACTCATGCTCTGATTGTTGAGTATTTCCCAACCAATTTGATTTTCTGACAGAACTAACTGATTTTCAGGCACACTCACAGAATGGTTCAGCTTGGCAGGGACCTCTGGAGGTCATCTGGTCCCAACCCCTTGTGCTCAAGCAGGGCCACCTAGGGCTTGTTGCCCAGGACCATGTCCAGGTGGCTTTTGAATATCTCCAAGGGCAGAGACTCCACAAATTCCATGGGCAACCTGTGCCAGCACTTGGTCACCCTCACAGTAAAAAAGTGTTTCCTGATGTTCTCAGGGAACCTCCTGTGTTTCAGTTTGTGCTCGTTGTTTCTGGACCTGTCACTAGGCACCACTGAGAAGAGCTTGGCTCTGGTACCTTCTCCCTTCAGGTATTAGTATCCACTGATAGGATTCCTCTGAGCCTTCTCTTCAGGCTGAACAGTCCCAGCGCTCTCAGCCTTTCCTCATATGTGAGGTGCTCCAGTCCCTGCATCGTCTTTGTTACCCTTCACTGGAGTGTCTCTAGTGTGTCCATGTCTCTTGTACTGAGGAGCCCAGAACTGGACACAGAGTACCCCAGGTGTGGCCTCACCTTCTGGACAAGGGAGCACGATTTGAGAATGTATGAGGGAAGCCCTTTGCAAAGTAGGGGCTTCATAGGGGATCTTTTTCAACACATGTAAGTGGGAAAGAGGAATCTGGGTAGATGCCACGTACTTGCATATTGTCTTTTTATTGCACATTTGTTTCTTAAATAGCTTTTGAGCTGGTGGAAGTTGGTGTTATGAACTGTATAATATTACCACTCTCTTGCATGTGAAGTAGCTGTTATCAGAAGTGTGATTAAATGAAAGCTGAAGTAATAACTGCTTCTTTCTCTAACAGCAAGCTCTCTACATTGCCTCAGTAATAGCAAGCAAAACCAATCACTTAATTTCATCCATTCAATAATATTTTTCTGGGGAGTAGTCAGATTCAGTGAATTATTTAATCTTCTGATAAACAGCCTGACTCTAATAAGCCTGTTGCATTTTCCTTACTCTAGTTTTGAATCTGATACTTGTCTCATCTAATCAATGAGGCAAAGTTTGGCAAAGCTCTGGGATTCTTTATAGCTCAGTGGTCATCTGTTTTTTGCACTCTGCTACATGGAAACAGCTGACAGTGTCAAGTTTGTGGGTTTTTTTTTTTTTTTCCCCTGGAACATTTTGGTTATGAATGTTAGGAGCTGAAAGATTTTTAAATAGCATGTAGTGTCTTTTGCCTTCTGACTCCAGCTCAAATACAGCTGAGGTCGACAGTAACTGGATTTTTTTGCTGTGCTGAGGTGTTCAGTGAGCTGTGTGCAGCGAGTTCCTTACCTAAATCCTTGTGATACCATTGCTGGCACTGCCACTCTCCTCTTCCCTCTGCTGGCTCAAGGATATGGCACGTCAGGCCACCGTGGGAGCGTATAGCAGCGGTGGAGGATCCAATGGGTTTTATCGGGTGGAGATCCCAATGGGCTGGTGCGCTTTCCTCCCCCTTTCGTGCTGTGGTTCTGGGCTTGATGCTGTGATAAGTGCTGCCCTTGCTTAGTGCAACAGGGAAGTGAGATCTGGAAAGATGTGACTGAGGGTTGTAAAGCTTGTGGGGAGTACGGACCCAACTGTCCCCAAGGTAAGAGCTGTGCCCGTGTAGTGGATTTCTTTGTACTGTCCTGCTCCACATTAGAGATGCTTGCTTGGAGCTATTGTATCAACGATAAATTTATTCCTTACAAAAAAAGAGGCAAGCCTGGAATTTACTGCTTAGGTGTCATAGACCAAGAAATCTTTCCATCTTATGCAAAAGAAGCTGTTAAGCGTCTTACTCGCTTTTCTCTTCTCTCTCTGTCACTACTGGCCCGAGAGTACAACTTTGGTTTTTAACCTCATACAGCGGTTTCCATCTAGCATGTCAGAGAGAAGGTAATCGTTAACACTTTTAATCTATTTATTTATTTATTTATTTGAAGGGCACAGAGAGCCATGTACCTTGCTTGGTGTCATCTGGCTGATCAATAGCGGTGTCAAGAATAGGGCCGTGATTCCCTGTACTCTTAGGAGGTTAGAGGTTTGCACGGAAATTCTGATGGGGCTTCTGGAGCACAGGATGGTTCAGGGAGGTGTGAAACCAGGTCTGTTGAACTGTGGGCCATCTTTTACCCAGCAGAGCCTCCATCCAGCACAGGTATGCAAACTCACATTTTCTTGTCTGCAAGCAGGAACTTTTTAGTTTTTCCTTGCCCTGTTCCCATCGGCAGGGAAGCCTGCTACTGCAGAGCTGTACGTTGGGCTCGGGACTCTCAAAATGACAGGAAAGCATGTAGGAGAGAGTGATAGGAGAGGAAAAAAGTGGGGTGAGTGAAGGACAGGTTGCTGGGTAGAACTTTCCCGATTTAAGCTAGAACAGCATACCTTTTAATGTATTCTGCTTAAAATGAACCTGCGAGAGACAGGAATAGTACTAGGGGAGCAGATAAGTGATAAAAGGCATGTTAAGGAGCCTGTTTCCACTGAAAAGTATTTCTTGCTGCTTTCTGCAGCTGTCTTCAACGCCCCTGTGGAATTTGCTCGCCAAAACCTCTACTGTGGGTGTAAAAAGTTGTGTTTGTGGCACAGGTAGATGTTAAAACAGCTGCTTTATGTAGCCAGCACAGCTTAAAAGCTGCATAATCAGCTTCAGAAATGTTTCCATAACTTATTTATTCTGAAGACAGAAATATTTTTAATACAAAGGCTCTCATAATTTGAGGGAGTGGATGAGAGGCTCATGCAAATTTTATCCATCTGTTGGACCCTCTGGCTATTTTTGGCTAAAACTTTACACCCACAGATTACCTTAATTCTGAGATAACAATTGCATTGTATAATGAAAAATGACCACAGAACTTGTTTTCTCATTCTAACAGAATCATTATCATGTCACAAACACAAAAAATTATGAAACTTTAAGGTAGATCAGTTGAATGGTTTATGCTCTAGCTCTTGGCTCTTGCAGCATGATTGTGTTTTGGCTCACAAAGTATGAAAATTTTCTGTTTTCCAGCAGAGTACTCTGGATCCTCATTCAAGCTTGTAATTTTATTTCTGTAAGAAATAAATGTGGTAGTCTTAGACTATTCCTTTGCGAATATGGTCAACATCAAAGAAAGTAAGAAGCCCACAGTGATTCAATATATAGTTAAGTCCGAGTTAAAAATGACAGGTTTAGCTATTCAGTCATAATATGGCCCTGGTTAAAAATATTTCCTTACTCATACTCCATAAATAACATCATAAGTATGGTTTACACTTTTTTCTCTGAACACCCATGCTTCACTTCTGTTCTAGACTGTTTGTGCTCCTGATCTCTGACTACACTGAGTCCTGCTTACTAGCCAGGCTTCTCTCATATTTTCAGTAAATCTTTTTTATTTGCTTTAGTGGCATACTGGTGCAGGGAATAGTTCATGGATTGCAGAACCAAGGACTTAGTTCCTGATGCCACATGACTAACATTCTTAGTACAAACCCGTATATAGCATTTGGTCGTACTGCATAGAGGCTTCTAATACTGTGCCAGTTACACCTATGGTTTGGCAAATGCTGCTGCTCAACTGGAAAGAAAGTTGGAGGAAGGAACAAGGAAGAGGATAATTGTAAGCATTCTTTCTTTCCTTCCTTCACTATGTTTTTGGACACTTACAGCAAAGTGATGTTAGCACTAATGTGAGACTTAATGTGTTCCTGCAGCTGTACCTCTTTGTGAACCACAAAGAACAGTTTATAGAAAGTATAAACTTGTGAAACGTTCTTTTGTGTGCTTTTGAATGCATTGCCATTTCTTTGACCAAAAAATAAAATAATAAAGAAATTGCTTTGCCAGCCTAAAAAGACTAGAAACAAAAGGAGTTTAGAATTTGGGAAGTTTGTATTAGGCAACTAAAAAGTCAGAGTTTGCGTTAATGGTTCTTATGTGAGTCTTACCAGGTTCAGTCTGTCTGTGACACAAAAGTTAGGTTCCTGCTGAGAATTACAGTTCAGTAGGGCCTGATATTTATTTTCTTTAACTAGAAATAACATAGAGTGTGTGACCAAAGTAGGTTTATTATACTGGCATATATTGAAATGTCTTAGAATTTACGTTTCATTATTTAATATTATTTTATTTATGCAACTCTATCTTTAGTTTGTTTTATTTGGAGTTCGTTCTGTAGTGCCATATTTTCTTTTTTGGGAGAAAGGTCTGCTAGATTTGTTTCTTCAGTAGTAATTTTTTTCCTGCATGCTTTTGAGCATAGAGGTGGTGCAAAGCTTAGATGCTGGGTTATATGACTCTTTCCAGAATAGAAATGAGATATAATCTGCTTCTGGAAAAAACCAAGATCAATAATACATGTGTGTGAGTATATGTATGAAAATAGAAATTGTATTCTTGATTACACACAGTTGCTGCTGCTCATGCACAACATAAAGCTGAAGCATGTATAATAATATATTGTTTAAACCAGCGCTTTCTGCTTTGCCATGCTACTTGCCAGTATTTGTGTCCATCCTCTGAGGCAGAAACAAATAAGGAATGAATATAAAGAATTTAAACACTTAACTGTTGGATGTCCTTTATCCATGAGGTCCAGGTGACAAATGTTTGATGTTGTTTCTCCTACATCTCTGGTAATAGATAGCTGTTATTAAGCAAGAATTGAAGTAGTGAGTTTTGTGTATAAGGAGGGTTAAATAATAGAGTAGATTGATCCCAAATATTCTCTGTATTTGTCTGTTTCATACAAATTCTTCTCAAGCTGAAAATGGCCAGGGTGTCTGTGAACGTAGATACCGATGTGCCTGCGAAGAAATTGTTCTGAGGTGAAGTAACTTTGGATGCTCCCCTGCTGGAATTCGGGAGGTTAGCAACGAGTGTGTCTTGCCTCTGTAAAAAGTTGCCTTATACTTCAAACTTCTTAAGTATTTTCAGAAGTTACTGCACATGAACTCACTGATGACCTTCTGATAAGATCTGTAATGAATTCTTCCTAGGAGGAGTATGAGAAACTGTTTGAGCATGCAGGGATGGAGTTAGGAAAGCCAAGACGCACCTGCAGTTGAACCTAGTGAAGGACACGAAGGGGAACAAGAAGGGCTCCTACGGGCATATCAGCAGCAAAAAGAAGAGCAGGGGAAATGAGGGCCTGCTGCTGAATGGGGACAGAAAAGACTGAAGTACTTGAAGCCGTCTTCACCTTAGCCTTTACTGGTGAGATTTGCCTTCAGGAATCCCAGTCAAGGAAGACTTGCTCTTGGATGTGGAAGACCCGGTTAGGGAGCACTGAACTAAACTGGACATACATGAGTCTGTGGGCCTGTGGGGCATGATGGGATGTACTCATGAGTGAGGAGCGAGCTGGCCAGTGTTGCTGCGAGGCTGCTCCCAGTTGTGTTTTGAAAGGTTGTGGTGACTGGGGGAGGTTCCTGAGGGCTGGGAGAAGCAAAAGTAAATCCTACCTCTAATACAAGTAAGAAGAGTCAGTCAGCCTCACCTTGATCTGTGTGGTGGAGCAAATATTCCTGCAAACCATTTCCAAACATATAAAGGACAAGAAGGTGATTTGGAATAGTCACCTTTTATTTATGAAGGGGAAATCATGCCTGACCAACCTGATGGCTTTCTGGAGAGAGATGAGCCTGTCAGTGGATGAGGGGAGAGCAGTGAACGCTGCTTGTCTCACCGATGGCAAGGCTCTTGACTCTTGTCTCCCCTGGCATCCTGACAGACAAACTGATGAAGTGTGGACAGCAAGACTGACTGGTGGTGATCACCAGCATGAAGTCCAAATAGAGACATTCACTAGCGGTGTATCCTCAGATCACCAGTGGGGACAGCAACATATTCATTAATGACCTGGATGGTGGGAAAAGGGTGCACCTTCAGCGCGTGCAAGTGAGGTCTGGGCTTAGTGGAGTGAGTCCAGTGGAGGGCTGCTGAGAGATCTTGGGACTGGAACATGTGTCACGTGAGGAGGGGCTGAGAGAGCTGGGACTGTTCAGCCTGGAGAAGAACTTAAAATGTGTACAAATACCTTACAGGAGAAGTAGATTGAGCCAGGCTGTTCCCAGTAATACCCAGTGACAAGACAAGAGGCAGTGGCCACAGACTGAAATACAGGAAATTCCATTTAAACATCAGGAAACGCTTTCTTAATGTGAGGGTGATTGAACACTGGCACAGGTTGCCTCGAGATACTTGAAACCCATCCCTGAGCACTCTGCTACAGCTGCCCCACTCTGAGTAGAGGTCCAGAGTGCGTGAGAGGTTCTGCCGAGGTGCCTCCCTGCCCCACTGTGCCATGGGACTGTGCTCCTGGAGTCTAGCGGTATCCTGACTGTCCTTCCAGAAACTTGGTCAGGAGTAGGAGTGACGAGTCAGCTCTAGCTCAGCTTCAGAGGAAGCGGAGAAGATGCTTCCTCTCTGGTGCTAGAAAATGAGAGGATGTAGAAAAAGCATTCATCATACTGCTCTGTATGTCTTGCTGTAGGTGAGATTTTGTAAAACTAAGACTGAACACTGTGAGAAGAGTTCATGTAGCCGATGTTCACTGTTGGTATCGCTGTACTTTTTGTCGAGCTGTTTAGACTGTAACGTATGCATGCATTAAGGAAGATGGACACATGATAGACATGTTGCTGACTAGTGACAGGTTTAGAAACAGAGCTTGGATCCTAGCATTAGCCTTAGCCTAAAGGAGGCTGGTATGTCAAAATTGCATGTCACGTTCAGGAATCACTTTTAAGACTTGAAAATTTTTTTCAGGACTCTGGAAAAATATTTTCTAGGAATTGATTGATTCAACATGGAAGAATGTAATTTTTGTGTTGCAAAGGGGAGGATGGACCACTGCTAAGTACTTTAGACGCTGAATCTTTCTTACTCTTTTGAGCTGGAAGGTGGATATGCTGCTGCAAACTTTTTGATCATGATGTTCCTTGCATAGGTTTCTTCTAGTAGCTGTATGAAATGTGTCATCTTGCATCATGTCATTCTCAAAGAAGGGTATAGCGAGTGATTAAAGAGAGAAGTAGTGACTTGGTAATAAACTTGGGTTTTACACACAGTTAAATATCCAGTTGGACTTCAGCCTAGGAATCGAAATACCGTAATTTAGACCAACAATTTACTGTAGCAGGAAACATTTAGACGTACTGTTTGATTAGCTTCTGTATATACTCTACAAAATCAAGTTTTTCAAAAAAAGTTAGATAATGTGTGTCTGAGTGAGGGAGAAAGAGAATTGATAAGAAATCCAAGAGAGGATGTATATGATCATGTTGGGAAGGGAATGCTCCCTAGTGATTTCAGTTATCGTTTACTACTTTTAGTGCAATCAATTTTTTCTGCTTCTTACTTTGTATGTTTTTCCCCTTGGGTCAGTAGGAGAGCAGTTTCTTAGAACGGGGAAGTAGTACAATAAATCCATTGTGCCTCTAGGATGTATTAACTTCAAAAGATACGATGCTTCAGTTGCCTAGCTCAAGTCAGACAGAATGTAGCCTGCTTGTTTTTGTTTCTCTGACTCCAGTGTGATTCTATCTCTCAAAGGCATGGTCTAATTCTTTCAAGTGAAAAATATTGAAGCAGATTTGTTTCAATGAAATTGATACATCTGGCAAGTTGGATCGAATTCAGATGTCTGTGCCAAGGATGGGAGTCTTGACATTTAAAGGAGACAAAAGAAAACAAAGAATTTTTTCCATTATAGTGTAATTTTAAAGAAGTTATAGCAAGCTTAGGTTAAAATTACATGTGAATTGAGAGCAGAATTGCTATTATGTTAATTTATTTATTGAGATGAGCAGTAATATTCTGAGATTTTCCTTCATACATGTGACATTCATATTTGGCACTGGTAAGCATTCCTATCTGAAGGAATTTTTCTTGGTTTTTTGCATACTTTTTCTGTTTCCTGGAGTGAAGGGAGAGCAATTTGAGTACTGTTGCATCTCTTTTCCTACAGTCCCCCTGTAATTGCTTGTGTTAACTAGATGTAGTAAACTGATGAAGCGATTCTGAGGAAATTTTAGAGGAAACCTTTAAAGTGTCAAGACTTAAAGGAGTGGTGCTGTTTCATCAGGGCAAGCACTGATATCTTTGCAGAGATTCAACAGATGCAGTGATATTGCAAGCTGATGAATTCATTTGAATAATTAAAATGATAGAGTTCAGCTGTATAATTGCATTTAGTTGGCTTGTGGGTTTTTTTTTTGCCCACTTCTTTTTCCCTCATTTGTCTTAATAGATGTAGGTGTCTTTCTTGCGATGTTATCCATTTAAACAGATAACAAGTACTTTCGTCTTTTAAAAGGCTTTGCTTTCTCTTTTTAGTCTCTGCAGCTCTGCCCAGTGGGTTGCCTACCGATTGCCTAAAACACTCAACATCTGAATGAGAGTAGCAGGAAAAGGACAAACCAGCTAACGGTGACTTCTCAACCTTTGAACGTGGAGTCTGCTAGTGAATCACCATTGGGTGAGAGATGAAGGACACTTCTGAAGAAAACTAACACCTCAAAACTAGGAAACAAAGGAAAATAGAAAGGATTAAATACCTAAAAGATGACTTGTGACCTTCGTGGAAGGGTCCCTCTCCGTTAAAATTTTAATTACTCGAGTACAAGAGAGCAGCGGTTCTCAGATTCTCAGGCCTGTGTAATTGTCCCTTAAAATCTGCAAACGCTTTGTTGCTCTGGAAGTGGGATCGTGTCCTGTTAGTTGCAGGCTGTGCAAAAGATCAGTGTGGTGGTTGGCTCGTTCAAGAAAGAAATGAAGAGCTGTTCTGCTGTGTCGCTATCCCTTCAGCTGACTCTGATGTAGACTGGACTCAGTGATGTTGTTGGACACTAGCACCCAGGCTGCAAGCACAAGCCAGGCGAGAGGGAGGGGGGACTGTGGTACTGCACCACTGCCCAGTAGTCATTTAAAGCTGATCATTCTCAGCTCTGAGAAATGAACAGTGACAATCAAGAGAGTTGGGAATATGGATAAGCATTGATACTGTCAAATGAATATTCAATCCTTCTGTATTATGGTAGACTCGTATGACGTTTCTACAAAGCTACACTTTGTTGCTCTGTGGAACTGTACGTGGTGTTGCAAGGAACAGGGGATTTCCTTGAAGTAATCTTTGGGTAACAGTGGTTTTGCAGCCCTTTGTGAGATGGCAGCTTTATGATATGCTGGCAGTGAGCATTCTCCCATCCACTGTGTTTGCACTTCCAGCCTACCTTTTCTTGGAAGGGCAGGAGTGTAAGGAATAGTGCAAAGAATCTTCTTAAGTTACACTGGAAATTAAAATTTGTCACCTTAAAATACATACAGTACCTTACACTGTGACTTAGTTTTACTGTCTGGAAAAATGATTATATAATTTCTTGTCCTTACATGTAGGAGATTCTTATTTTTTAAATTTTTTCTAAAATTTTTTTTTGTAAAGTTGTGTCCCAGTTGGATTGTAATTTCCTTACAGACTGAAGGGAGAAGTTTTGAAGTTAAAAATCTAAAGAATCAGGGCAAGGTTGTAGAAACAGTGCCTATCAGAAACAAACACTGGAAAACTCAGCACAGATATCTTAAAAAGAATGTTTGAGAACAGAAAGAGGAAACTGTCTAGGAGGTAAATGTTCATTATTATTAAATACAAAGTAAACATCATAAAATGCAAACAGTTTTAGATAAGAATTTACAAAAGAAGGAACCTTTTATAGCTATAGGGAGGAATTAGAATCACTTGTGTTTTAAGCTTATTTCTGTCAGTGTGCTATTCTCTGCACCACATGAACAAGTGTCTTGAAACAACCAGGAATCGGGTGGTATTCCAGAAAGTTAACAGTAGTTTAAGCTTCAAGAAAGAATATTTAAGATTGCAGGGATTTCTGAATATCACTTTTGCTGTTCTCTTGAAGAAAGAATTTGGATCTTCATTTGTATCTGGCTTTCTGAAAGTGAATATGGTATATGGTGTATACATATATGATCTTTACATTTTAAAATACATTGTCATCACATAGCTGACGCTTACTATTAACAGTTAAGAAACCCCCATGATCTAAAGAGAACAAATAACCACTGCTTACTGTTGGACTTGCATCAAAATCCTCTCTTTCTCAGAAAAACGCAGCCGGCTGTATCTGCCAGCTAACGTACAAACAGAACCGAGAGAAGGAACA
Source organism: Falco peregrinus (assembly GCF_023634155.1). Lineage (NCBI taxonomy): Eukaryota > Metazoa > Chordata > Aves > Falconiformes > Falconidae > Falco > Falco peregrinus. The sequence continues at coordinate 46,985,912 of NC_073727.1, read as the reverse complement.
GCTGCACTCTGAAAAATAGCATAGCTCAAAGGCAGCAGCGCCCGCCTTGGCTCCTCTGGTGTTTCAGGCTAGAATTATATGTTTTGGGGTAGTTTTACATATGTAAGTAAGCTTTTCTAGGTGATCTGTAGGGTTAAAGATTTCTCAACTGATTAAAAAAAAAGTAATGATATGTTGGTTTCAAGAGTAACTTTATGCTGTTTTTTCTTACCTCTGTGCTTCTAGTGTTTCTTACACATTTCTGTGACAGTCAGTGTTTCTGGGATACAGATCTAGGTCCAGTACTCTGCAATCAGCATCTCTGAAGCTACTTGGTGAGTTTGTGTGGGCCAAAAAAGCCTTATGCCTGGTTCACCTGGATTATGAGAAATATCATCTAGAAATAGATGGCAGTGGCCTAATAAAATACTTCTGCTTGGTGGGCTTCTGCATTGCGGGAAGTGTGACCTCTTTGTTAAGGAGCAAATGGTGTGTGTCATGTTTCGGTTAAGACTGCAGCTGAATCTGCATGTGGCAGACACAAAATAACAGAGGAAGTTGTGACTAAAATTAGGGAAATTATCAGAAAAAAATTAAGTGGTGAGTATGAAGAGCGAAGTGTGAAGGTGTGCATTCACCCAACTTCTTGTGCATCGTCAAGTGCCAAATATCACTCTATCTCACTGAAGGGTACTTAGAGCTTGTTGTATGGAAGCTTTTTACAAACAAGAAGCTCTTGACTAACCGTCTTCTAGCGAATATAAATTCAATATTGGTGTGAAGTTGTGGCTTCCAATGACTACTTTAAGTGACTCGCAAGTTTTTATATTAGTATTATGTCCATCAGTTATTACTGAGAACGGACAGCTTTTTGTCTCCATTGCTGTTGTGTGTTTTGTTCCAGATGCCACAGAATATGGTATCTTATTTTTGAACTCCACAAAAGTAAGCGTAATGCTTTATTTTCTCCAAGCCAAAAGAGCATTTACTTCCTGTTTATTATGTTTTAGCCAGTGTGCTGTATTTTAGAAAGAGTGTAACGCTGGCATTTTCTAGGTAGCATGAACATAATTTGTCATGCAGGAAAAAAGTCATGCAGGTTGTCTTAATTTCCGAAGATGTAACTTGTTTCTGGGTTCATGGTACAAAGTTCTGGCTTAGTGAAGGAGTGGGGTTTACTCCTCCCAGCAGCATATGGTGTTTTTGTTTTGCATAAAACCTGGCAATTTTCAAGGGCAAGACAATTGCAACTTGTTTGCTGTTTTTAGAAATTCGGGAGCTGCTGTTGCCAAGCATACAAAGTAATGCTTTACATTGGTTTGCAACAGGGACACTAACATGCAGCCAGGAGCTCTGTGCTCCTTCACTGGTGCCTTGCTCCTGGAAAGCTTGTCCTCACTGGGAAGATGGCAGGCAGAATCTGTCCCATGCCCTGCTGCCCATCACTTTACCTGGCCCTGGGGCAACCTCTGGTCAGAATAGTGGCCCTTATCACCGGGTGTAGTTTTGAACACAGTTTGTCTGATGTACTAACATAAATGTTCCCTAATAGGTGGAGAAATGGTGCTAACGTGACCCTTGGTAACAAATCTTTTAAAGGACATGGCAAAACAGGCATCAGAGTTTAGTAATGGCTTCTGTGAACATTATGACACATTAATATACTTAATTGAAAGTGTATTTCAATTAATAGTGTCCTATGTGGGTTTTGTGGGGTCACATTAGGTAGTTTGGGACAAAATGAATCCTCAGAGTAAACTTAGTTAACGCCATCTTTGGTGGTTGCAATAACATTGGTTTTGCAGCATCTTGGTTTAGGAAGACGGGGAAGAAGACAATTATGGAAGGCAAACTATTTGTTTTTAGTTTTATAGCTTATGAGATTTATTCCATAAATACAGAAGATATGTTTCTCTGAAGAAGAAAGGTAGAGTCACTCCTTGCTTTTTTGTGGTGTTGTTTTTTGTTGGTTGGTTGGTTCTGGTGGTTTTTTTTTTTTAATTTTAGTCGCTGGGAGTGGGTGGGTGGAAGAGCCTGACACTTAGTGGCCACTTCAGTTTTCTGTGAAAAGCATTTAAAAATATTGTAATGGAAAATGTGGTGGTGTCAGCAGCACACCAGCAAGGTTGAAGAGAAGAGAAAGAGAACATTGGTAGTAGCAAAATAAAACCTTGAAGGTTTTTCAGGAATTGTAGTATTTTAGCTTTATCCATATTTCAGTTTACAGGTGTTTTTTTTTCCTGTTGCTTCAGAGTTCTGGACCCATAGTAATTTGTGCTTTTTTTCTGTACTTGGGTTTTAGCATGCACTCAGTCGGTTTCTTTTGACATTCTGGAAGTCTGATGGGTCCAGGGATAGGCACATCTTTGACAAATTAGAAAGCTCTTTAGTTTTGTGAAATTATATCAAGAATGTAATACAGATTTTTTGTATTAAAGCTTCTAGTAATACTGAACAGCTGGAAAAAATTACCAATGTTTAGAAACCAAAATAAACAGAGCAGATACAGGGGAATATTTTTCTGGACATGCTGTAGCCATGTCTTCTGTAATTTGCAGGCTATGTCCTGGTCATGTTGGCTGGTGAATGTCTCCTGTAGAGCTGGAAGTGGAGTGACAGGCACGAAGGAAAGCCAGCTTCCCTTGCGGGGTACACCAGGGGGTGCATGCTGGGCTGAGAAGGTTGCCCTGCCAGAGCTGTGACTTTCTGCTAGTGCCAATGACTTGGGAACAGTATAGTCAGTATTAGCTGTTAAAATACTGAATTACGTTAGCTGAGTAATACTAGTTGGATGCTGAATCGTCTGTGCTGGCCATTGCAGAATGACAGGAGATGCCTTTCTAGGCTGTGTGTAGCTCTTAGGCTGTTGAATACTGCCATTCAGCTCTGAAACCAGCTTGAAGGTTGCGGGACTCAACACACAAAGGCTTTGTGGCTTACTGACCAGAATGTGTTCACGTAGTCTTAGCAACAGGGGATGTAAACTACGTGGAGAATCCTTGCCTTCCTCCCAAAAGCATGAACCCCACCTCTGCAAGGTTCCCAGTCTGCTGTGGGCTCTGACTGCGAGGCTAGATGGCCAGCCATTACCTCTCACCATGGCGCTGACTGCATTTGGACCAGTACTCCATAGCTCTCAGTTAGCTTTTTGGGTGTGTGTGTGTTAGAATAAGTTGTCATGTATTGCAGTGAACCTAGAAGCTGTGGACAAAGCTGGGTCGGGGCGAGGTGCGGAGGCTGAAGAGGGTGCCCTTCTTTGCAACACCTGGACGCCTGCACTGGTCCTGAAACACACCCGTAGGTGTGTGTCCTCTCTTCCCATCCAGAGTCATGGAGTTACCAGTGGTGAACTGATAAACCGAGCAAATTCAGTGGTTTACTTTGTGAGATAAGGAGATAAACTGTGTATTGACTAAATAAAGAATATGTAAACTATATTTACTCACGTTCATCCTTAACTTTGTCTTTTGATTTAGATGTGAATGTTGGGAGGCTGCGTTTGCAAATTTTCTAAACAGTTAATCTCCTGCCTGTCAAAAGGGACACTCTCTGGCCTTGATTATGATACCAGATCCCATCTGTCCTAGCTGGTTTCATCATGTTGATTCAAATTGTGTTAACACTTGAATGGGAAAGCAAATGTTTGATAGTTTGTTTTGTGTGATGATAATAAAACTGGGAATTTGAAATTCAAGAGATTAGTTATATTAAATGACTGAGGCCATTCTGCAGATCTTGGAGAATGACATTTACAAAATCTGGAGATGATTAACTGAATTAGATTTTGGAGATGCTTTTTAGATCTGTTGAAAACTTCTTGATTTGAACACTGCCAAGTTCCCTGCGAGTGCTGTCTTTGTCTTTTGAACTTCACAGATGTCAGACATTTCTTTAGTGCATTATATGGAAGCATTGAAAATAATTCTCATCAAGTGGTAGTTTTATGGAGGTGTTTGTAGCATAAAGCTAAGAGTGATAACACTGTTCTGTCGTGTGCATCTTCTCCAGATGCCAAGAACCTTTGCAGTACTGTGGTTAAGATGTTTTGTTTCAATCTTTTCCTGTACGTTAGAGCTGTTGATGTTTTGGGAATTTTTGTGGCAACAGTTCAGCAGAGGGAAGCATTATTAGAGGCTTGAGATGGGGGAGGGAACCTACATTCTATATATGCCTCTTCTACTGGATATATTTGGTACGTTGTTTAAAATAGCTTACCTTTATTTTCCCTTTTGATAAGCATATGGGCTAAGCTGTTTGTTTTTGAATAGTAAGCCACACTGGTGGTTCTGGATGTGTAATTACTGGAAAGACTCTGAACATAATCAAACCTACTCTTTTGGCGTTGTCTGAGTTGGACTGAAAAAAGGCAGCTTTTAATAGCACATATCAGCAAACCTGCCTGTTTAGAAGTTGTTGACTTTGTCTCTTAGACTTGAATTTTAAAATTTAACTGAAACTTCAAGACGATGTGGCATAATTTGCTGAAAACATGAGGGTAGTGGGTTTTTTCCTGTCTGTTAGCTCTTCTTGTGTTGTCAAGGGTGGAAAGTTGCAAATAAGCCCCCCCCAAAAAATCCGATGCTGAGCCACTTCGAAATTTGATTTGCATGTTCAGCAGCATAAATGAAGTGCTGTGTTTGAAGACACATTCCACTCCCCTTGTGAGGATGCTGACCATCAGCAACAGAGTGCAGAAGCCACCTTTTACCAGAAGTCTGCAGTGAAGAAATTCAGTTCCCTTTTGAGTGTTTGTGGATTAAGCCTGATTGTTAGAAATGGTCTAGTCTGTAATGTGTTCTTATTACAAGTGATTTTTTTTTTAATGCAGATCACCATACAAAGTTTTCTACAGATTGAAAAGAATAAAGAGGAAGTGCAAGTTAAAAGAGAGAAAAAATTGGTGGTAAATGTTTTGGAAGTATCTGAAGTAGGTTTTGTTGAAATGGTTAGTGTCTCTAGCTCTTAGATAGCTGTGGCTCCACAGTGCATATTGTACCAGCTGATGCCCCTGTGTGTTGAATGAGCTGTAAGGTGAAGCACTGGTACTGCGAGGGATGACCTTGTGCTGAATCCCTGATCTTGTGCTGAATCCATGCTCTGTCTGTTCAGACATATTGCTGGAGCAGTAATCTGTGAACACAAGTGGCAACAGCAATAGTATTGAAACTTTTGGGTGCAGGTCAGACTCCTACAGTCAGCAGAGGTAACGGCTCCCCCCTCTGTAGCAAATATTTTTTTTCAAACATGGATCACTAATTTTTTAGGTGTCTGAGCTTGCAGATAGGTTTGAAACTGCAAGGGATGTTTTTAAGATAACGTACTGAGGCATCCTTAAAGATCCAGCTCTAGGAACGTGAGCTAAGGGCTGAGCACCGTTCTTGGGTATCCTGCTTCGGTGCACTTTCTCCTCCATGTTCTCTCTGCCTCCAGGATAGCTTTGAAAGCCTACCTCCTTAAACTTTGGAGAGTTCCTGATCCCAGTTTGCATACTCTAGTGACAGCATGAGATTATGGAGGGTGTTGCAGGGTGTGGGTGTTGCCCAGTAGCTGAAATCCCTGCCCTTGGATTTTCTTCTAAGAATATGTATGAATCCATAAACAAATAAAGATTACAGGTTTGTTCATAAATGCTGCGTTCAAGGACGTTTTTATGAACGCCAGTTTACTGGGGAAAAAATAACCAATAGTATTAGTTGGGTTGTCAGGCTGCCAGACTTCAAGGAGAAAATTGCAAAATGCTACCTGAAGGAATCTTGTGCTCTTTCCTTCCTCTTGAGCAGAGCTAGAGAGTTGTGAGCTATGTAATACAGAAATCAAAGCTAGGAATATGGGAGGGAAGGACCCTACAATCCAATCCCCTGCTAACGTAACAACTACCTCCTATAATCCATTTAAAAAACATTTTAAAACTAGTTAAGTTTGTTTACTTATCCATTCCTTTTGTGAAAGCTTGTAACCAAACAGCACTGCTCTGATGTTTAGAGTATTCCTCTCGTTTCCAGCTGAAACTTTTCACTCTGGCATCTTAATTAATCTCTGTTCTTGTGCCACAGTCTTTCTGTGGCTTAAATAGCTCTAATTCTTCTGAGCTTGTAAAAGCTAATGTAGCAATTCCACGTAAAGAAAACCAACACTTTTGAGTGTCTGGCAGGACTCCCTTCTTTCCTTTGTTGGTGCTAGTAACACTTCTTGCACCTGTTACAGGATGAGTTACTCTTTCTGGAACAAAATGGACAAGAATGGTACATGGTATTTTATTTACAGTTTCATGCAAGACTTTGTTCAGTGGTGTTACTACTTCCCTTCCTCCACTGGGCATAAATTTCCTGATGTGAACTATGCTCCTGTTTGGCTTTCTTAGCGTTCATTATAATCTTTTTATAGATATGAACACGTTAATCAATATGCATTGTTTCCATGTGAAAAGCTCCTGTCCTATTAGGGAAGGTTCCTCAGGGTGTCATCTTGTACTATTTAGTTTCACCTAATTTCTGTTTTCTAATCCTCAGCATCACCACAGTTCTCCATAGACCAAGCTGTAATTCTCCTCTGCTGACAGTTCCTTCCAGTTTTTTATTGCCAGGAAGCTTCATTATAGCTGTCCTAACCTTTGTCCCCAAGCAATTACCAAAATTATGCCATTCAGATTATAGACTGCAGCATGTCCAAAGTAAGGTTTATGCAACTTTTGGTTCTTATTATACAGTTCAAAAACGTCTTTTCCGTCTTTCTCAGGCAGAAATGATTTAAGTTCAGAGCAGAGGGCTGGATTCTGTTGTGTTTTGGTTTGGTGTTGATTTGGAGTCATTATGTGAAACTGTAACAATTCTGCATTTCTTCAAGTATTAGACTGAGATCAAACAAGCCCTTCCCTCTGAATTTGATATTTCAGTTCCTTGTAACTTCAAATGTGTTTGTAAACTGTGAACGCGCAATTGGAAATTACGGAAGTCTGAGAGGGATGGTAGCAGGGAGCACTGAAGAACTGTTACTTTCCCCCTTTATTTCGTGTATGTTCTGCCCTGTACCTGAAGATACTCTGTGGCAGCTTAGGTGTAAGCCCAGTGCATTCCTCCCACAACCAGAGCAGAGCTTGCCAGAGACCAAATTCAAGATAAAAGGGGGAGGTTCCTGCATGGGTGACTGCTCTGACTGGATCTTAAAAAGACTTGTCAACTTATTAGTTACTTACTTCTTGGGTAGTAGCATGAAATACTTGGAAGTTCCCAACATTGTTATTTTGTACTGGAAAAATCTAATAAATCACTGAATTACAGGTATTTTTTTTTCTAATTTGATTTTTAAAAATATTAAAGTTATATATTTGACAAATCTCTGTTGAAGAGACCTTAGTTTTATAGTCCACGATCATAAGATCATGATAACAAATAAGATGGCTGGACTAACTTAATATAATTAATACTTTTCTGTCATGGCAGTTTCTATGTATGTAGTTTGGGTTTAGAGATGGGGTTGAAAGGTTTTGTACCACAGTGTGCTGAAAAGTTGTCATGGCAGTGTGGAGTCATTTCAACAGTTGCTATAAGACCTGTGAATGTATTGATTTATTTTATGAATAAATACCACAAGTGAAATCTTAGCGTGTTAGGTGTAAGCTGCTTACCTTTCCCTTTCCATGTGTCAGATATAATGCATCAGACTCTGGATATTGTTGGCTGCCTTCAGAAGACTTTCTTTTCAGGAAAACATAGAGAGTCATTTATGAGAGATAGCAAAATATCTTTCTTTCCATGATTTAAAAATGAGGCGTACTTCCAACTGTTGACCTCTGTCTCTTCCTATATTTTTGTATGTCTGCTAAAGCAAATGAACCGTCACGATGAGGACAGATGTTTCTACCTTGTAAAACCTGTAAGAGCTGAGCTATTAAGCAAAAGGACTGCATATCTGCAAGAGAAATTTTGTGTTAGAGCTTTAACTTGTGGGTGGTCTGTTTTCCCTCTTGGAGTTTTCCAAGGTTGCCAAAGTACCCTGAGTGTTTTATTGCAAAGGAAAGCTTTCTGATGTTTTCTTGTGTGGGAAATAGGCAGTGTTTCCCCCTGAATTTAGAGGTAGGGGGAGAACTAGGGTGAGTTTTGTGCTGGGGCAAGAAAGACTTGCAAACAGGTCCTGTGCAAGATTGGCCTAAATCACCCTAATCGAGGTGTAGCCTGGAGTGGCTGTATCAGCTTTTGTTCCTCCTGTTGAATTAAGCAATTGATAACATTGCAATGGGCTTGGAAATGTTACTTGTAAAGTAACATCTACTGCTTGAAAACCTTCTAAAATACCTGAAGTATATTGGTTTTGCTTTCCTGCAGCAATTGTTTCTCTTAAAAGACAAAAAGGTGGTCTAGGTGCTGAGGAGTGAGCAAAGTGTTTTGAAATACCTAAGCAATCTGCTCAGTGCTGCTGAAACTGAGCTGTGGGTTTGTCCGGTCAGTGTCATAGTCCTGAACAGGCGGTTAGAGCAGCCGGTGACTTTGTTAGGAAGTCAGGGTTTTTGTTGGGAAGCCATTTTGAAAGTAGTAGTAGCTTACGTGAACGATTGGTATTTCTAATGTGATCATGGATACATAGGAAAACAAATGTCACACAAATGTGTTTTGGAAGGTACAGAATTCTTTGTGAGAACCTAATTGCAATGGGACCTGTACATACATCCGGTGTGATGGATAGCACTTGGTGTATTTAGCCTCTGGAAATCCAGTCCTCATTTGCCAGGAGTTCCAGTGAGTGGGTTCCCACTTCAGTTTTGTACTTTCCTCCTCCCTCATGAGGGCTGGAGTGGATTTGGGTTTTGTTTTAGTCTGATGCCTTGGGTTTTGATTATTTTTGCCTTCATGTTCTGCTGCTGCAGTGCAGTGGAGCCCCATGCCAGGACTCCCTCTAAGAGGCTGAGGCAGAGTAAAGCCGGTCCACACAGCAGAGAGAGCATAGTGTGTATTATTACCATGGGCACCTTATTCTTACTGGTTGTCGTCTTAACTGTTGCTGTGCACGGATGGCCATCGAGCACCTGCTTCGAACAGAATGGGTGGCGGATTGAGATTCAAAGTGGAATAGAAATCAGAGGCACAATTCTGCCATGCGGTGAGCTTCCTTAGTGCTGGTGAGTTTTGATGACACTCCTGGGCAAATGTATTTCTGTGAAAACTGGCTTAATATGTATAATATGTAGTTGCCCTTGTTAAGCAATGCAGGAGAGGCCAGCCATCTTCTATCTGAAATTCTTAATTTTATTCTAGCCTGAAACTGATAGAGCTAAACAAGCTGTGAAAAATGACAGTGTCATTTTGAAGTTGCGTTGAAGTAGAATTCCACTAACTTTCACGATACTTCTCTAAGTTCAGAGCTGAGGGGAGTAAAGGTGCTACAGTTCCTCCCTAAGTAACCCCACTGACACTCTTATCACTTGGTACAGCACTGAACGACAAGGGAGCTTCTTGCCTCTTCCCCTAACCGTATGAAAAATATCATTTATTTCCAAATAATGTGTCTTTGCTTTATAACACAGTAGGAAATTTGGTTAATGCTTTAGACGTTAACAGTTCATCCTTTTTGATAGGCCTGAAATTGGCCTGTTAATAATTAAGATGCAGTAGGATATCAAGAAATTGAACAGTGGCAGTCCTTTCTCAGGGAGTGTCATGAGGAAGCATTGCTCAAAATGTGTGGTATGGTTCACGGAAAACAGTAACTGGCAAAATACTTAGTCTAGAGACTTTTTCCTCTGCTAAGTCAGTAGAAACAATGAAGAGCCCTATATTTTTCCCTTGGTTTTGCTTAGAGGGTTTAATGGGGAGTGATATCAACTGATTGTGTTACGTATCAGAACTTCAGGAATACAAGACAGGAGATGGCTCCACAACCTAAACCCTAAGAACCAGGGAGAGTCACTGTTCTACTAATTAACCAATTGGTAGGGCAGACAGAGGAAAACGGTGGGGTTTTTTGATTGCATTTAGTTTCATATCCCAACGCACAAGTTAGAAGGCCAAACTGAAGAAGGTTGCAGAGCAAACAACTCCATCTATATGCATCTTTCAGGGTGCATCTGAATCAAAACCTGTTGCTATCTTTAATGCTTAAGGTTAACAAAAATGACTGAAATAGTAGGAAATTCAGGATAAGATCTGCTGGTTTTTAGATTTTGTGTTGTCATGTGTATGCCATATAACTCTGATGATTGGATACATCTCAAACCCAACACGTATGGGTTTTGAGGAATTGCCAAGATAGACTTCCTTATGGCGTGGTGACTGACTGTGCAGTTTTAGCTCACTAGTTCGGTGAGATCAGGATTTCTTATAAGTTCTGCATGTGTACTCAGTATTTGTCTTCTCCAGGATCTCAGACATCTTGTTTTATTTGCTCTGCAGCTTGTCTGTAACCCCATTATTTAGCCCACAGGGTCATTAGGGTGCTATACTGAATGGTATTTCCTGGCTTGCTCTCATGAAGCACGTGCACGCCTCAGTAAGACTTAAGCCGTCTACCACTGGTAGCTCTTTATGATGAGGTAAACAAGTACTTTATCTCTCAGGTAGTCATTAATTGCTATTACTTGTGTATTTGTTAAGAGAAGACTTGCTTTTTGCATATGTCAGGTGTTACTTCCTGAAAGCCTGCAGCACAGCACAAAGGTTTGATGTGGGAAATGCCGGTCAAAATGGCCAAAGCTCTTTTAGTTTCCAAGCAACTGGAAATGGGACCTTGCAACAGGAGGTGAGTGCTGCCGTTGGTAGCAGGCATAGCTATCACATCTGTCCCCAGCTGCCATTGCTGCAGGGCTGAGAGAGACCAACCAAAGGGCACGTGCCAGCCTCCTCCGCTCAGACACAAGTGGTGGTAGGAGGCCACCACACCTGTAGGTACGTGGAGATAGATGTCAGTGCCTGGTGACAGCAGGCATTCCCTGCATATCAGACCAGGGCAGCAGGAGTGTGTTGCCGGACAAGGCCATCATGTGGCAGTGGAGCATGCCCCGGTACGCTCTGGCTCTGTAGTGTTTGAGCCCAGGTTTCTGGCCCACCATCAGGCTCTTTCTGTTTCCAGGCAAGGTTTGCTATCTGCACCACCCACTGTGGGTCACAGAAGTATCCACAGTTCCATGCTTTTGTGTTGTCATCGGTGCATATTTTGTCAAAATCTAGAAATTAGTATGTTTAAGTATTTTCTTGCTTTCCGCAAGCTTTATGGCTAGTTCTGATGATGTTCATCATTTATTACAAGAGGAATTTGTCAACATGAGGGTGGTTCAGCAGATGCATGAAAAAAATGCTGTTTTGAAGAAAGAACTTCTAATGGAAATGGAATGTGAAAAAGAACTACCGGAGACCTCTGGAAAAAATGTTGTTCTTGTTTCTGGTACTAGCAGAGCTTCAGGATTTAAAGGTCTGCCAGCAGATCAGTGAGGAAATGGTGCTTGCAGGGGCATGTACTAACGTTTGGAGAGGTTTGGATGTGAAATTGCTAGTTCAGATTCACTTAATCAGTATTTAAGAATAATATGAAAGATAAAATCTATGATACTTAAATACAAAGGGGGAACTGAAAGACCTAAAAGCCTTCTAAAAACTATCTTTGTTTTTTATGTGTTGAAAGGGCAAATGCTAAGTATTTGTATTTCTTGCATGATTTTAAAAGCTAAGCCCAGGCAAGGGCAGGAGGCACCTCTGCACTTCTGTGTACATCTGTGTAAATCACCATGATAGTGTTGGAAATTGCCTCTACTTACAGAGAGAAAAAAAAGAGGGTGTGTGTGTGTAATTAAATACAAAAAATAAGGTTCATTGGGGTTTAGGATGCTAGCCTTTTTGGCTATGTCCAGTCAAATGTTTCCTTCATAAGAAAGACAGACTCTTCAAAACCTGTGAAGATAAATTCTGCAGTTAGATATAGATATATATATGAGGGGAAAGCATATCCAGTCCTCCTGTAAGACAGCGTTTTCATACAAAATATGCCCATATGATGACCAAAGATTATAACAGATTTTGTAAGAAATCACACTTTAACTTCTGCTGCTGTAGACTTTTTTTTTTAAATAGATGTGCTATTTCATCTCAGAAATACTTAATGACTGTGACTGACATGAGGTATAGTTCAATAGCTATTGACAAAATAGCAGTTTTAAACTATAGCTAATATTAACTTGCTACACAGATAACATTGCTGGTGTCTAGTTAGAATCAGTCGGTACCCGTTGTCTTTTTGACTAAAATATTTAATGTTAAGGACTGTGTCTGTGACCAAATGGAAATTAGTCCCAACCCATGGGTCAAAGGCAAAATTTTTGAAGACTAGTCCTGAAAACGAGTTGGACAAGTAATGCTTGTAAACTCTATTTAATGAAGTGTTGTCCTGTTTAGCTTTTCTTGGCTATTACTGTTGCCAGTATCAAGTATAGTCATTTAAGGAATAAAATTTGTTTTGGTTGTTAAAATCTGAAAAATCTGCTCAAGCTTGAAGAGGTAGACTGGTGTGTTATATGCGTAAATATCTTAATTTTGGCCTAAACAGCAGTCATTACATTGCTAGTATAATGTTTGTGCCATCCAGATTTAGGATCTTTGCAAATACTTAAATACATAAAATTACTCAATTGCATAGGTCAGTATTCGAATTTAAGCTTATGTTCTATATAATTTCCTTTTTCTATGTATCAACATGACCTTTAGACTGATGCTGTGGTAAAAAAGGAATGATTTGCTCCTGGTAACATGAGCAGGAGAACAGTGAGATGACATTTATCTCTGTGCATAGTATAGTTTTGAGCAGCCACATTTTTTAGAGGGAAAAAACAAATTGGAGAGTACTGGGGAGAAAAAAACACAAAAATTGAGGGCTGTAAAAAATACCTTACAATGTAAAAGTTAATATGGGTTTAGCATGAAGAAAACTGGGCCATAATTTGATCACAGTGGTCAAGTACCTTTACAGAGAGAAAATACCAAGGAAATGACAGTACATGAGAAAGTCATAACAGGAAGCAATAGCTGGAAGCTGCAGTCAGATAAATTTGAGTTGGAAACGGCAGTGGTAATGCGATAATGTGGAGAACTGGGGACAACCATAAGACATGTGAAGAGAAAAATCTGTTGTGAAGAATCTGGCTGTAACAAGGTCAGTATCAGTAGCAAGTTCTTCATTGAAATTTGTATTCTGAGAAATATTTTGGCTTTCCTATACTGTTTTTGTAGTCGATATGGAAAAACCCCACATTTTTTAATTAAGGGAGGAGAAAAATGTTCTGGGAGGTAATAAAAAATGTAGGACAAACATTTCTTGTGGCAAGGACTCAGATGTCTTTTCTAAAAAAAAAAAAAAATTCTGCTAATTTCTTTGGCGAATGCTAGAGTTGTAATACTCAGCACTCCAAAAATAAGTCAGTATTTTACAACCTCATCATGGTGCTTTCATTTTGAAATAAGTGGCTGTTACAGTCTTTTTTTGGACTTGAGCTGTTTTGAGCAGTTTCAACTGTTTCTGTCTTCAAAAATGGCAGCTCTGAAAGCAAGTGGACACTGTAAATACTTTGTAAATAGTCTCCAGGTGGGAGAACTGGGCAGTAATTAAGGGATAAAATTTTCTAACCTGTTGTACAGGACTGTGGTGCAAGAATAACCTCTTCTGGGCTTTGGGAGGGGAGAGAAGGAAGATGCTTTCTGATTTCAGGGAAGAATAGAAACTTTATGCAGCATTTTTGGCCATGTTTGTTCACTCTGTGTACTTTGCCCAGGGGTTAATCTCTGTGCTTGAGCTGAATACTTGTCCCTTTACAAACTATGGGTGCTGTGAGGCTTGGTGTCATGAACACCTGTGGGTAATAGCTTACTCATGACACAGCTTTGAACAAGTAACTTTTGTGGGAGCCAGGGAGAGAATTGCTTCTGGTCTCTAACAGGCTTTGTCTCCAGCAGACCTGCAAAGTTGTCATGGAAAGGAGTTCCCTGTGAGCTCCGGGAACAAGCTGTGTGAATTTTCACTGAGCAAGTTTTTCAACAAGAATGGTTTCCTAGCTGGTGTTTGTCCCACACGATCCCCCTTCAAGATCATGATCCCTTTTGACTGCAAAGGAGGAGGAAAGGTTGGGAGTGTAACATGACAGGAGATACAGAGGCAAGGGAGGATACTTCAATGAGCCCAAACCTGATGGAGCCGGGCTGCGTTTTGCAGATACAGGCAGAGAGAGGAATCCGTCTTGGGGAGGAGGCAGTGAGAGGCAGGGATGCTGGCAGAGGTGCTGTGGAGCACGTCCAGCAAGTGAGGGCTGCTTTTGGCCATGCCAGCCAGCCAGGTCTTGGAGCTGACAGTGGCAGTGAAGTGGGACTGTCCCAGGAGCGGAGCCAAGTGACCAGCGAAATAATCATAGCTATTCCTGGGAAACTTTTGTACATGCCAGGAGAAAGCTTTCCTTGTGCTTTTCTTGGATCTCTGTCTTGAGCTTTTTGTAGAAAACAGCAAGAGGGTTAGCATCAGATTAAATTTGGAGTTTGACCTCCTGAAAAAGTGAAGTTGGAAATAAAGCATCTGAGTTCTTGTGGTTTAAGAGCAGATGCCCACTTTAATATTAATGTACATCCCCAAAACACTACCTATTTCCAAACAATTCTAAACCAGTGCCCCATACCAACATCACTGTTGCTGCCCTGTTTCTGTATTGACCTTGCAATACTTGGGCTCTCTTCAAATGGATGGCAATATGTTTTGAACAACAGGACTGAAAATGCTGAGTGATTTTTTGTTTGTCTTATATTCCTTAGTGTAGTATAGCAGAAAAAGTAAATGTAGGAGACTAGCCCTCTGTCCTAACTGAATAATCCCAGCTGCTGCTTTTCAGTATTACGGTTAGTCCTACGCTTTCACGTGTCAGGAGTAACCTGCATTGTTCAGCATTACCAGTGTTAGCTGTGAGCTGGTAATCTGCATGAGGACTAGAAGAGTGCTTTTGCTTGGGTTCACCACCAGAATGTCACTAAACCAGCCAATTTTATATCTAGAATGGTTATAGAAAAACAAACATACTTGTTCTTATCAATGTGTTAAGTCAGATGTGATAGGTAACAATTTGGAAAGGAATGTTTTGTCATTTGAAACTGTGTGACCTGAGGCAAAGAAATTATTTTTCTGAACTTAGAGATGACAGTTGCTTCTCACACAAACACCCCAAAAGAAATGATCTAGTGTCTCTTTGCGGCTTTACATGGGAGAGCTAATGGTGTTCTGTTGTAGTATTTGATCATCTCATTCGAATGCACATGCTTTGGTTACAGAGAACATGGACTAGTTTCTCAAATTTTGCATCTATTTTGAAACTGACTTTTGCTGCTTTGGAGAAAAAGTAATTCCTTAAAATTGGAGTTGGGTTTACCATGCCTGATAGGTATTGTGATATTGTTGTGTGGTTTTCATATTTTTAATGTGGAATTTGTGACGTATTTACAATTTCACAGAGGACTCGCAGGTCACAAGATGCACATCCCCACCCTTCTAATAACCCAGCCTTTTATTCCCATAAAGCTAGAGATCTAACAGGATGACCAGTTTATTAATCCATGGAAACTTGCCATGTTAAAGCTGGAGGAAAGATAGGCATAAATGCCTGCTTTTAAATAGTGGGACACTACAAAGGAGGCTGGATTTCGTTATTTTTATTGGTCGGTATAGAGACAACAAAAGAAGCTAATGGGCTCAAGCTGTGCTAAGAAAAGTATTCATGTGGACAGTGCTGGAAGGCTCCTTGCTCTCACCCTCTGCTTGCTGAGATCTGTACTTCTGTCTCAACTCTTAGTTTTGAACAAAGACTTCTGGAAAAGTAGGTGGATCTGGTATAAACAAACCTTTTGGTATATTTTTGTCAGATATTAGAAAGGAGAATGGTGATACTTTTTATAAGAAAAGAATAGTCATGGCTCCCGTGCAAGGCACAGCGGCCTGAGACACCTCTGTACATACAGCCTCTGGAAGAGGAGGATCTCACGATGCAGCATATTATATAGCACGTCAGACAGGGTAGCACCCCTATAAGAGGCTGGGAGAAGAGTCTATTGTGATCTGTTAACAAACTAATCAGTGTCTGAAGATGCCTAAAACTGATGTTTTATGTGTATTGAATGGCTTGACTATATCAGCAGCTAAAATCCACATCCCCTCCCCAAACTGCTTCTCTCTTTCATTGGTAGTAGCAGCCTGCCTCCATTTGAATATATTTTAGCAAGACTACTGCGTCTTCCTCCCGTGGTCTGTGTCTAATACTGCTGTGTGTGTTTGTTGGTGTGCAGGATTTCATGATTTCCAGTGCATGTTCTTGCAGACCTAATAGACCACTCTGCTCCTCGGTGTCTGGTAACAGGGGCGCTCTGTCCCGGGCAGGATTTGGATCATGGCAGGTTTTGAGGGGGCAGTTGTATAAGTTTGGGTGGTCATTCACACCCCTTAAAGGAAAGCAATGGAAGTTTCCTGTAGGTCAAGTCCAGCCTATAGGTTGCCTATGAGACATACTTCGAATAAAAGTTGGAAGGTTGACACCAGGGCTTTGCTTCCAGAGAAACCTAAATTGTCATGAGTGACAGAAAGAAGTTACTATTTCTGTGTTATTGCATCGGAACTTTCTGTGTATCAATCTCTGCATATCAGGTGCAAAACAGTATCTGGAAATATTATGCAAAAGAAGAACTTTTAATTACATGCATTTTTCAAGTTTACTGATTTGTTTGAGTGGCCTTTATATTACCAGGAACGAAAAGAACCTTAATCTGTCTTCTGAAGTCATTAAAATAAGACAGTTGGGAACAAATTAGCACATCATCTATATGCTCAAAACTTTGAAGATAAACAGCTACTGAATTTCAGAATATATGAATTATTAATGGCATGACTGTTGCACATCTCACTGCAGTATTTCAATGTGATCACGTTCCATGTTTATTTTGCAGCTTTTCCTAAGGAGCTATTCAAAACTTGGGTTATGCTTTTATTGTCCCGTGATCCTGACATTGAGCAATAATTAGTTCACATAGTTAAATTTTCGGTACTTAAAAATAACAGAACAAAACCACTAAAAAAAAAAATAATGCAACCCCCCAAACAAAACTTCTGTTGATTGAATTCAGATGTCTTGTCTGGAGAACATTCAATTAAACACAAAAATAGGATACTGTTCGGTTCAGCAGAAAGGGTTGGGGTTTTTTTGCTTTAATTTCTTTGTTTCTAGTTGTATAATTGTGTTTCTTATGTGTATTGAAAACTGCCTGGATAGTGCAGTATCAAGCTTTTGTCTGAATCTATTGTCTTGCTTTCCTTTTTTCTGCTCAGTAAAAAAACAAGTTGTGTTTCCAGCTGTGATTTCTAAGTCTACCTTGAGAGTCTGTTTTGAAAAAGATATTCACTGTTTTTACAGTCTTTATAAGTTGTAAGACTTTAGAAGCAAAGTGCTCAAAATAAAAATTCACTTTAACCTTGTTTCTAACGTGACGATGCAGAAATGATCACATGAAAATAATGGCTTGGCTAGGGGAAGAAGGTGGGTGAAAGTGGGTGTGTTTAGTTGTAATAGTGCTGTGTGTAGCTGCAGATGTCTGATAGTTAAAAAATCGGTGGTGTTTCCCTCATTTTCATGAAAATTAGTCACTTTCTTAATTAGTTGTTCTGTTGTCAACCTGGGAGGGTAACGAGAGCAGGAGATCTCCTGTGCCCACCCAGGCAGTCACTGGGCAGGCAGTGTTCTGTGCCATCAGGACCACTGCCAAGGACCAGGGAAGGAAAACCAGGAGACGGCGTATATTGAAAGTGTCAGTGATAGATGCCAACGAGCCAAGAAGAGAAACTGAAGAGTAGGTGCAGTACTCTGTTGCATCAGAGATGCAGAGAGGCAGGCTGCCCTTGTCTTCATCAGGTGCCAGTGTCAGACTGGTCCCAAATGAGGCAGAAGGTGGCAGGGTGGGAGAGGAAGGCCTCCCGCCAGCAGCACCAGTGCCTGCTGTGGACCAGCATTCATTCTTGCCTGTACAGCAGGCGCTCCGGTGGGCAGCTCAGGTCAATGTGCTTGCAGGTGAGATTTGCAAACTGAGCGTTCCTAGTCTTCTGGACACTGAAAGGAAAATGTTTCGGTCAGCTTTCTGGAAGCTTTATAGTGCGCAAATGACACCAGCTGTGGTTCGGGCAGGATGCTTGTCTGCCCTGTGCATGGGGAGACTGTTTTATGGGCTGCTCTGTAACTCCAGCAGCCACATGTGGGTATGTGTGTTGTATGCTTGCTAACGCTCTTCTGTGGCATGTGTACCTTGGCCTGTCCCACTAGCAAGAGGGCTTGTTGCCCTGAAGAGCCTTCCTCAAGATTAATTACTGCTGTGGCTGCCTATGTGGCCACAGCAAACTTACCATGGCCGCAGTTCTGGGATTTGCTGTAGGGCTGCATTGCCTCCGTGTGAGGCAGGGATTGCTGCCATCTGCCCACAGGCGTGGGGAGCTTTAGGGTTTTCATGGTGGCCTTGCACAAGAGTTCCTTGTGGCCAGGCTTGCAAAATGCTGCTGTGCGGCTGCCAGCCGGGGCCCTGCGGGGTTCAGCTCGTGCAGGAGCCTGCAGGGAAGCTCTAACAGCCCCTTGGGAGAAGAGCGTGGTGGCTCAGCCCAGCCGGGGATTTCAGCCTCTGTGTGGAGCAGAGTAGCAGCTGAAGTGCCAACGGGACCGTAGGGCTGAATCGGTGCCCACCTGGCCCAAGTGGTACACTTGCCATGACCTGCGGCAAGAGGCTGTCAGGAGGTTTAGTTTGGTTTGTATTGCAAGTGCTTGAGCGAAAGCTGTCATCATTAAATATTGCGTGGTTGTGATTGTGGTTCAGGGTGCTTTTTTTGTTGTTATTGCATTAAAATGGCATTCCTAACACTTTAAGAAGGTACAGGATTGTCATGGTTAAAGTGTTTGTAGGAAATGTAAACATATGATGGAGTATACTTGAAGAGCAATTTAGCTGGCCTTCTGTTCAATTTGGCAAAATCTCAAATAGCATTGAGTGGTCGGGGGTTATTCATCTGTCACTTGGAATGTTTTCTCTGTCTGTACTCTTTTCCCCTGTTGTTGCTGATCAGGTGGGTGACCAAACCGGGAGGAGTTTAGGAAGAAGCGGATCAGCAGCAGTAGCATAGTTGTCCTGCTGTTTGGTACTAGATGTTCTCACCATACCAGAAGTAGTATTTTATTTTTTTAAAGTATTTTACAGAATGGGGATTTCTGCTAAAGTAAAAGCAAGAGATGAAATGGAAATGTGAATGTACTTCAATTTTTCTAAAAGCAGTGGTAGGAAGAGAAAGCAAACAGTTTCAGTTTCCATAGAAACAAAGAGAAAAAATAATTTCTCAAAACGTCTTGTAATTCCTGTTTCTCCTTTCTTGCTTTAATACTTAATCAGAAGTCTCCAAAGTAATCAGCTTATCAGAGGGTCCTAATTCCAAAATGCATGGTTTCAATTCAGAGCTACTAGAAATGAAAATACAGTAAAGAATTGTATCTCTGTGAATGATTTCATACATGCCACATTAGTTTTGGAGCATGCAAAGATGCATTTGCTGATTTGGTCATAAATTAATTCAAGCTGAAAAACACCATCGTATTTAGTGTCACAAAGTTTGCTATCACCCATAAAAACATTACTGTTCAAGTGCTTTACACAGGGCATGGAGAAGCCAGAGGGCAACTGCTGCACACTGGCTGCACACTGGGAGCAACACTCTTGCTGCAGTGGTTCAGTGCTCAGAGGTTGTGCTGAAAGCCACTCATGGAGTGGGTGGTGCAACACTTCCCAGTCCTGCTCAGAAGCAAAAGTGGCACTGCTGAGGTACAGCTTGGGTCCAGCTGCTGCAGCTGGGTGAGGTGGAGGGAGGCTGCTGCCAGCGCATCAGCCTGGGCGCTGCAGGGTGACACAGCAGCTTGATGATGCAGGTGCCACATTTGTGCCCAGTTACAGCTCAGGGCAGGTTTGCAGAAGGCAGAGATGACCATGTGTCGGTTGTTGTGATGCTGTCTTGCTGTGGTGAGGATGCTGCTGGTTTGGAATAGGGTCTGGTCGCTGGATGCGATCTTGTGTCATTTAGGGTGTGCTAGAGTGCAACACTGCAATTAGAATCAGAAACCTGATGCTGTTGTATGGAAGCAAATTTTCTTTGCTTCATTTAACCTGCACTTTCCATTAGCACATATTCTTTATTGATAAGAATAGTAGTAATTAGTATAAAATTTTCCCATATAAAATGGTGCTAAGCTGTAATGGCATATGTACACATTCAGGAAGGTGTCTCAAGGATCAGTACTCTGGTTTCGTGCAATGTCTGCTTTAATGCTTAGAAAGTGGAGAGTGCAGTTTTGATTATATTTGCAGATGATTCTGAAGTAAAGATACTGTAAAAACCAGTAAAGGCAGAGATATATTTCAGAACAATCTAAAAAATTAAGTTGACAGTAAATAATAGATCAGTCATGGGAAAATATGGAACTGACATAATTGCAGAAAAATAGTTAAAATGTCAAAATTGCATAATGTTCTGAAGTACTAAATAGCATACTAACAACGGAAGTCAAGTCAAAAACAGGTTGTGTGCCAGATTGCAAAGAAATAAAAAAGACTATAATTTCAGCTGTGTGAAAACTGTTATGTTAGATGTGAAGATATTCTTCCATTTGTAATGGCAGATATTTTCTAATCACTGAAGACATCATAACTGAGTTTCTGACATTTCTGTGCTGCCTTTTATGAGTTTCCTGAAAAGTTGAGCTGCATTCACTTCTGTACTGAAAACAAATTTTGAAACTAAAGTGCCGGTTTCTCTGTGATAGTTTTAACAGAAACCATAGCTTGGCCAGGATATTGGTCAGCAGCTGGGAGGAGTAAAACTGCTTTCCCTTTTGTGATCTTTGAGTGACTCAATTATTCCTAGATCTTGGTTATACTATGAAATCACATTTCCCAATCTACCCTAACTACTTCTGACATATGTTACTGTCCTATCCTGTCTGGGCAAAGCCATTGCTGACTAGATAGAGTAACATAAACGTGTTAAAGTTCTTGAAGCTTCAGAGTCACTTTTTATTGGGGTGTTGTGCACTTATGGGTGGATGCACGCACGCTTTGGAAAGGGTGCCTTGCCTGTCTGGTATTTTTGTATTAATATTGTCGGAATATTGCACAGAAAGTGAAGAATCAGAAACGGCCACTGTATAACAGCTCGGGTCTGTGCAGAAAATCGCTCTTTCCTTTAGAGGAGAAACTATTCTGCATAACCAAAACTTAAGTTGCTGGAAGTTTCCACTATTTCAGCACTGGCTTCCAGCAGAAATTATTTTAGAAGTTCATTTGGGTTCTCATGACCCAAGTATCTGTTCTATAGAACAGTTGAGAAATTAATATCAAGAACCCTTAGGTAAATGGTGGTTTTGTTTTGTTTTGTCTTTTTGTTAGTGGCTTTTTTCTGTTTTTCTTCTGGTTTGTGGCTAGAACACCATTATCTAATGTGATGATATAACCTATTTGCTTCTTGTGCATCATCTGCCTTAGCTCCAGCAATGGTGCTAATGTCATTCAATGTATTAGATTGGCTCTGTTGAATCCACAAGTTGGAGAAACAACTACAGAAGTCCAAAAATGCTTTCACAACTGTTCAGCTTATTACTATTTGTTTTCCTTTTTGCTTTTGGTAAAAGAGGAGAGGTATCCACCTGATGCTGTAATGTTTTGCTCCACATTCCTTGGGACTCATCTGCACTGCCCTTTTTCTGTGTTAGCTCCCACAGTAACTTTGAAAGTGTTTACATTCAAATATGTCCAAATTAAATGTCCAGAGAAGAACAACAAAACTGGTGAAGGCTCTAGAGCACAAGTCTTACAAGGAGCAGCTGAGGGAACTGGAATGTTTAGCCTGGAGAAAAGGAGGCTCAGGGGTGACCTTGTCGCTCTCTACAACTACCTGGAAGGAGGTTGTAGTGAGGTGGTTGTCAGTCTTTTCTCCCAAGCAACAAGTGATAGGATGAGAGGAAACAGCCTCAAGTTGTGCCAGGGGAGGTTTAGGTTGGATATTAGGAAAAATTTCTTCACCAAGAGTGTTCTCAATCATTGCAGCAGGCTGCCCAAGGAAGCAGTTGAGTCAGCGTCCCTGGAGATATTTAAAAGATGTGTAGACATGACATTTAGGGACACGGTTTAGTGGTGGACTTGGCAGCGTTAGGTTAACGGTTGGACTTGATGATCTTAAAGGTCTTTTCCAGTGTAAATGATTCTATGATTCTGTAGTCTAAGCCAAGGCTTGCAATTCCCAGGAGCAGTGGATGTTGGCAATTGTGAACAGTGTCCGTCAGACTCTGTAGATGTTTAACTTAAAAGAAGTGGTTCCACTGTTGCTGGTAGCACTCCCAGATTCAGCGGTGATGGTGGAAGAGGCTGGGGATGTGGCCCAGCCCCCTGAAGCAAGGCTGGCATTTTGCAAGGGATCTGGGCTTTTCCCTGGGTCCGTGTACCTGTAGCAGCCCAGCTGCCAGAGTGGCCCAGGAGGCTGCAGCGTAGGGCTGAGACTTCGCAATGTCAGTGATGAGGTGCTGATATTCGTGTTTCTGTTTGTTTGGTTTTTCTTCTCCTGGGGAATTCATAAGGAATGACTTCTGTTAGTTAATAGCTTTCAGTCGTGGTACTTAAAATTTGACTAAACATTCAGCAAGTGCCATGAGAATACATGGTGAAAATGTATCCTGTCATTCAGCTGTGTTATAAAAAGGGAGAATATGATCAAAGCTATGGGTTGTTGAGTGCTAGAAAGAAGGCGGCCCTGAAATCTTGCCCTCTTCGCCACCTTCAGTCAAGGATATGCTGAGCCTGCTGGCATCCTTCCCAGTCCAAGCAGAAATATAGTGGCTTAATAGGACATGATAAATCAAGTGCAGAGTGGCTTTTCTTGCTATGGAGATTGTATGTAGAATAATCTATAATTCCATTAGAATATAGACACACTTCTAAAATAGCGGATGAGGGGGAAGGAGAGAAGCAATGAATACATCAAAACAAAAAAGGATGTATGAGGGCAAAGCTGTCCTTCCCAGTTCTGATGCCGAGCTTTAGGCTTTTTGGTTTTATTCTGGGATGTGTGTGTGTGTGTGTGTGTGTGCGCGCGCACTGTTTTCCTGCTGCGATTCATGTGCCAGGCCATTTGCTTTAAAAAGAAAACAAAAGCAACCTAACTACCCTGGTTTCCACTCAGGGTGGTATGTGGGAGTTTCTGTCTTGCTGTGAAGTTGTGTAGTTCTATATAAGCCTTGTATGCTGCCTGGGCAAAATCCTGTTCGTGCTCAGTCACTGCATGTTCCAGCTGATGGTACCATAATTATGCCTCTTCCTTTATGTCTCCATGAACTAAAATGGCAGCATATTTCAGGGTTTCTTAGGAGCTAAATGCAATGCTTGTTTACGTCCCAAAGAAAGAATAAAAGTTGTAAGAGTATGTTAAGTCCTGGACTTAATGAATAATAAACTCTTTGGGGTAATGGAAACTTGATGTGTTTTATTTGTCAGGTTAGTGAGTGCTGGGCCCTACATGAGCATGTCAGGAGGCTGTGTCTTATTTCCAAAGAGGTGCTAATCTGACAGCTCAATCCTGCAAGCGTTACTGGCATAAAATTTACTCCATCAGCTGCTCTCATGGCTTTCCAATAACTAGCATGCTAAAGGAACCTTTTGCAGGGCTTTTAGATCCGTTTACTTCTGTCAATGATTTGGATTTTATGATGACTCTGAAGAAGAATTGCTGTTAAGAGATGCTTGAGGTGACAGTTTTGCCTTACTTTAGGGAAGGATTGCGAAGAAGGGAGGAAAAATGCCTGGCATGGGAGTAGGAGCTCTGGGCCCAGTTGAGTCATTTGAAGCACTTTATTGCTTGTTCCTTGGCTGTGAACTCACATTTCAGCCTAAGTAAATACACTGGTGTCTTCTGAAATACGAATGTTGGCAATCCCAGTGCCACAGCATTTTGTCAAGGTTTCTATCCCAGTTTTACCTCCTTAGGGTCCCAGTTTTAGCTTCCTAATTTTCAGCAGTTTGGGCTGGTATATTTTCAGTGCCAGAAGTCTGTCTCAAGCCGATGTTTTGGGGTTTTTTTTCCCTTAACTATTTCTTTTAATTTGAGTAAAAAATAATGTACTATTTTTAAGACAGCAGCTAGGGGAATTACATTGTTTCTTAGTGTTTGACAAAAATAAATTCTGGAAGGTTCTTGGTTGGTAAATAATGTAATACGGTGGAAGCTGCTGTGGGAAACGAGAAGAAAACAGTGGAGACCTCTTAAACAGCTTGTGTAAAGTTGCAGTGGCAGCAGAGAGGAGGTATTTTCACAGCTGTATTTTGTTTGGAGTTTGGGGAGCTGAGTAGCTTAGGCTCTGGCTGACCATAGCATGAGAGCTGCTGATAGTGGATCCATAAGGATGTCAAGACCTGGAACAAAACGACTTGTGGTAGGAAGTCTGAGATGGATTTTTGAGGGCTAGAGAGGAAAGTAATGCCATGTCCTGACACGTGTCCCAAAGTCCAGAGTGTTGTCAGGCCAATAATGCTGAAGCCCTGAGCAATGTGCTACAACCATTGCCGGTTACATTCGTAACAGGGTAGCAAATAGAGTGTGTCTGCTGCTGTGGCAGTGTGGTTCAGTCGCATGCACTTCTTTAAAGCGTGAAGGCTGCATTCAGATTGAGACAAATTTGGTGTTGGCATTATACTGATTTTTGGGGGTGTTTGAAATAGAATCCCTTTCCTTCAGGAGCTCATTGGAGGAAGAATTCAATATTCATCAGACAGTACCCTCTATCTTTGGATCAGAGGTCAAGACAATTCACAGAAGTGTTAAATTCTCCGTAACTATAGTCAGTGATGCAGGCACCATTCACGTAGTTGTCTGTCTGTCCTGATGATTTTTACACTGCAGACCATTGTTTCTGTGTTTGGAGACACTAGGCTTCTTAATTTTTAGGTACCTGGCTTCAGAAAAATCTGAGCACTTACCTCTGAAAATGGCCTCTTTCAAGATGCAAGTTATCCAGTCTGTTAGACGGCTTCAAAATGTAAACTTTCAAAAAAATAAAAAATAAACCAACACAAAACCAAAACCCATGAGCAGCAAATGCTTCAATATGGGGAATGGGATTTGGTTTTGTTTCCGTGGTGGTTGTGTGAACACATGTCCATTATACATCTCCTGGGTAAAGACTGCCAGTCATGCTTAATGGGGCTCACTTAGAAGAAGTGAGTTTTGCAGTATGTTGCTGGTTGGGGAACTCAATAATTTAACTTCAGAATTACTGTACTTAGAGAACCTCTGTTGTAAAGGGACAGAAATCCCATGGGAAGAAAGACAAAGCCATAAGAAAATGAATGAGTGAGATCCGGATGATCTTGTTAAGAATGTTTTTACTTAAGGAGACATACAGTGCATAAGAGTAAACTGAGCAATAATTGTAAGTTAGTTAGTATTTAAGCTTCTAATACCCAAAACCCCAGAACTCTATAAACTTCATAATAGGGAAGAAGATGGTACTTACGTCTTACATTTGTATAAGATGGTGGGGGTTTTTGTTCTTGCTTTCTTGGGTAGAAGAAAATGAGAAGAGCCCATGTTTAGCAGTTAATGATGAACTTCTCGTAAAATCTTGTTAACAAGTGCTGTTGTTGGCAGATAACATTAAACAGTGGGCTGATTTAGCTCTAGAGGGTCCTCAGGCTTTCTTTTATGTAAAACAATAGGTAGTTCTCTTGATTAGATTTCTCTAGGTAAATTTCCCTATCGTTATTGGTGACCAATTGTCATCTTTCTGAGAAACGTAGAATCTAATACAGAATAAAGAATGAAGAATTGCATTTTTTCATGTATCTGATTGTTAATTTTCAGTATGCTGTAATTTCTTTACTCTGTATCTCAGCCAAGCTCAATGGAAACTTGTAGAAATGAAATACTGTCGCTGAAATGACCCTGTGAAATGTTTAGAATTGCACCACTCTGCCTGCTGTATGAGTAGAACAAAAAGCCTATTCTCACCTTTCAGCAAAAGTTTAGAAGTATTGCCATAAAGCTCTGGCATTAAAAAAAGCATTATTACTCCTACAAAAAAAGACTGACAGGCATGTCTGAAAACAAACCTAGTAATGTAATGCAATAACACATTTAAGTTATACTGTCCCATAGTATAAGCTGATACAAATACCTTTTGTTTTAACTTTTTTGAACAATTTTTATTGGCTATAACTGTGTATTTATGTGTAGATAGAATTCTCTTAATGCATGTGTACACTGAGAAGCTGAATTTAGATAATGGCTACTATATTGCAATAGTCTACATGGCACAGATGTTTTTGATATATTTTAAGATGTCTCTTGTAAGAAGCATGGTCTACAGGAGGGCTGGTGAGTGGCAATTAGAGATCTATTGAACTACCACATCGTAGTGGTGACATCCTGATGTGGTTCGCCAAGCTAAATAAAACACAGGAAAATGATATAAAAAGAAAGAGCACGCCTAGGTAATTGTTACCAGTAGTGAATGTTTGCATCTCAGAGTTCATAAGCACGGTCAAAGCACCCAAGAGCAGTCCTAAATAAGTGAGTCAAAATGCATTTCAGACCTTCTTAGTACTTTCATTGAGTTGAACTCCTCACCAGTTAAGTTAGTAGTATATATAGAATGTGTAAATCTTTCTGGGGCAGGTGGAGAGCATGAGAGAAATAATGCCAATTTGAAGACTTCTGCTGAGGTTGATGAAATTTTGCATGGCTTGTGTGCTTGTATGACACTGCATACAGTGTCGTTGCCTTTTTGACATAAGAGTATTAATGCAGAACTCGTTATTGCTGACATCTTTTGCGATGCTGTCTTAGTCATTGGAAAGCTTAAGGCTGGCAGAATTAATAAGTAAGTCTGAAAACTCTTCAAGTGTCTGCTGTCTTTCAAATGTTTTCACTCGGACTTCTGAAAATTGAAAGCATACTAAATGCTTGACAATTGATGACCAGATCTTTTCTGTTTACAATCTGGGAAAACCCCTCAGTATATATTTGTATTTACTGCTGGATGTGTGTGTCTCAAACCTGTAAGCCTTGTGTATTCGTTGTGGGTCTTGAGCTTCATTAAAAAAGACAGCATTAGATTTTGAAGAACAAAAGTTTTTATAAAAATACATTCAATTATTTTTTCATAGGGCTTCCTACAGAATGTTTATGAATCAATCTAAGAAATCAAGCACTTGTACAAAAATGGGTACGAATCTTGTTTAAGGTCATGAGAAATGAGGCAGAAGGCAGGGAAAGTAGTCTTTCTAGAAATCACAATGCTTGTGCTGGCCACTTGCGGTGCATTGCAGAAGAAGAAAATTCCTTCAGAAGTATTGAGTTCTGTTATCCATTCAGTGTACTAAAATTACTTATTTTTCAGTGAAAGCTGAAATCTGAGGTAGAGGATATGTATTGCAAGTGGGTAGAAGGACAGGAATGGGGTTAATCCCATCCTTTTACAGTTGCAGGAGACAAGAGGGTGCTGAAACGGAAAGGCAGGTTTAAGCCCAGACCAATGCTCTATGGTTGCTAAACCTTGCCTCCTGTCTTTAAATATGCAATTTCTATATAGGAGTTCCTAAAATACAAAACCTTTGCACTGAGAAATATTTCCATCACTCAGATGCATCTGTGTGAGACGGGGATAGAAAGAAGTTAAATTGTCTTCATGAACAGGAGCCAGTAGCTGGATAGTGTGAAAATTGAGCAGTTTGGCCAAAGTATTTATAGTAAGGGAAAATATTTCTATTAAATCATATTGAAGTCTAGAAAGCCATCTGAAGCTTTAGTATTTTTTGTAATAGAGATTAATAAAACTTTATGCTAATGTGTCATAAAGAAGAAATAGCTCATTTAGGCACAGTATGTTCCTTATCTGACCTACTTACATATTCTGTTCTGCAGTTACAGGCTTCTAACAGACCTTGGCAAGAAATGCTGCTTCCAGTTTTCTGCCTGTTAAGCCTTTTGAGGATTAGAAGCTAGTAATGGTTAAACAGTTTGTAATTATTTTTTTTAACTTTATCTTCAGAGAAGAAAGCAATAGAAGGATAGCCACTTCTTAGATGGCATGCTCTTGCTTTTCAAGATGGATGTAAGTATAGAGAAGATTTTTACATGATTTTGTCATGGCACACCAAAAAGAAAAGGTAGGAGGAAAAGGAGACAGACTTGTAAAAAGGCTCTTTTATTATTATCAGACGTACTTTTTGAAATCAGATGGAAAGATAATGTGAACTGTGAAGAAAGTGGAAAACCATACAGACATACAGCTCAGTCCTGCAGGCTACCTCATATGGGAGTCCATTATCCTAAATGCAGCAGCCTCTGTAAAGAAGTGTGACAAAATCATAGCAACTGTATGACTTGACAGATGCTGTGAAAAACATGTGCAAGCAAAACTCATTTGGTTTTATCATGATAAAAATATGACTAATTCTTTAGCACTGTATGTGACCAATTGTCTGTGAAGTGTGTGCGTTTCTTCTCCACTCAAAAGGTTGCCTCTGAGGTCAGACCACAGACCTAGGCAGCTTCTGGGAAATGTGCCTCCAGGGACAGGAACTTCAAACCAAACGCCCAACAAACAACACATTCTGGATAGCATTTGCAGCATAGTACTTAATAATACTAATAGTAGTAATAAAAGTCTTCCTTGAATAACTGGTGACTTGCCAGCTGGATGTTTTCCAAAATGTGCTCGCTGACTTGCTGTTTTCCAAGATTTCCTGTGCAGGAGGAAAAAAGAGAGGTGTATCTGAAAATATCTACCTGAAAGCAGTGGACAAGAATAAAGCTTGCAAGTTGGGTTAAGTTTAAATAATAAAATCCTTGTCTCTGGAAAACTGTCATGCAAAAGACAGAGCTGATGTCTGGTATTGATGTAATGGGAAACTCATGAGACTGGTATCATCTGAGAAGGTGTCTGG
The DNA here is from genome assembly GCF_023634155.1 of Falco peregrinus. Taxonomy (NCBI): domain Eukaryota; kingdom Metazoa; phylum Chordata; class Aves; order Falconiformes; family Falconidae; genus Falco; species Falco peregrinus. The sequence goes on along the minus strand of NC_073727.1, from coordinate 46,956,933 downwards.
TCAGACACACATTCCCTGCAGTTTGCAGCCTGAATGGTAGAGCAAAGTGAGCCTAAGGGACCTCGCACGCGGCAGGGTCTTCATTGAAGCTTCAGCACTATGTCCTCTGTCCAGCCCTCAACCTCACCTTTAAATGACCATCACTTTGCTGGGGAGAGCTTTGTGGAGAGAAGGTTTGTCTATGGAATTACACATGCGAAGCACAGGACTGCAGAGGGAGGTGCAGTGGAAAGCATGTGCGTTGAAAGGGGAAGTGTCCTGGCCCTGCTGCCATCTTTTGTCCCACAGCGTTTCTTCCTATGTGCCTTGTGTTCTGTAGGATAGAGGTAAAAACGTTTTCTCTGATGAAGGTAAATGGCCTGCAAATATTCTCGCACCTATCTATCACTCAGGAGGAAAAGGGGGAAACAGTAACCCTAAGCCTTCTGAAGTGTCTTCATGTGACAGTCATTTAAAACAGACTTCTTGCCAAGCTAGTGACACTCTCGCTGAACATTCAGCTGGAGTAGAAAGATCTTCCTGAAAAGTTTTCACAGAGCGCTCAAAGAGGTCCAAAGGCAAGAAGTGGTATTCACCTCCCATCATCTCTCCCTATGCTCTTTTCCTGCAATTTCCCCTTTGTTTCAGTTCTGCTCTTCTGATGATGTCGCCTGTATCGGAGTTAAAAATTTTATGCCTTTTTTTACTGAATTGCATCCTGTGTTTTCAGACTATTTCTTTAACTTGTAAGTATCTTTATCTGTTTGCCCTGGAGTTTCAGCAGATGTCAAATCCCTTTGTTTGGTATTGTTACCAATTTTAATACTAGTGCTCTTTAATGCGTTTTTTCAAGTCGTGAATGAGACTATTGAGTGACAGGACTCAGAACACCCAGGGGAAGTTTACTTGACTAAAAAAATAAAAAAAAATTGTTAAAAAGAAATAGGTCTGGAATAGGAGCTAGTTTAATTTGCCTGTTGGTTCTAAAGCAGCATGGCAACACCTGGGTTGTTCTTGGCAGATGCCTGCCTAATCTGCCCTTAGAGATCTCCAGTAGTGGCCAGTCCTCATACCCCTGACGTACTGCAACATTTTTCTGTTTCCAGTTTAAGAGTGTTGGGTTTTGTTATCTACTTTCAGAGTACTCTGATCCTTTTTGTGTTCAGCCATAGTAATTTGACAGTTTCCACTATTCTTTTTATGTTAACCAGTTAGGAAATCAAGTAGGAGACCAGTCTTTATGGTTTCAGTGAGTGGCAGTTTATCTGTCAAACTGTGAGCTCTTCCCAAATTGCCCCTTAAATTTTGAACAGCTTAGTTTGTAGTTGCCTAGGTTTAAGTATTGCTTGATCACACATTTTGGGAGAATATTTCCCAGGAATACCCCAAAAGGCACCAAGAAACATAGTAGTGTGTATTTATAGAACTGACTGCATTTTTGTTAAGGTAAATCTTGCTAAGGAAATTAAGAAAAGAATACAAGTCATTACAAAATATCTGGCACCTTTGTGACAGAAATTAGTAACAAAAATCTTTGGTGAGGGAAGAAGACCCCGTATTTAATCAGTGTCCACTTGCTATGTGATACCAGAAAGCAGAATTTGAGAACCAGCTGAAAAGTTGAGTGAAGGTGAATAACAGCTTAATGGGGCTTTGAAGTGCATTTAGTAAAGAGTTACCTGGCCGCAGAGGTAGATTGCAGTCTGTGTGCTCATAGTGAAAAAACAAAATAGTTTGGCTTAATAGCACTTTTTGTGGGGAGGAGGGGGGAGGGTCATCGGGTATTTTCTGTGCTGTCTTGTTAGAGAACTGCATATCTGCTTTTCCTTTGAGTGCAGGAAAATACCTGTTGGGGCTGGTTTTATTACTTGATTCACTTCCTGACCCTCCCCCCACCCCCAGTAGTAATAAAGCAGTTTATTGACAAAAAAACCCCAAAAAACAAATGATAAAATGAAACACCTGTCTGTACATTTGAAATGCTTGTTACTTTTCTGTATAAGGTGTGTTGAAATAAGGCTTAACCACACAATTTGCAGAGGATCTCTGATTTTGGAGTAGCTTTGCCTTCTGGAATCTCCTGTCTTTGCAGAAGGATAGCCATGCCTAACCCGCACCTTCCCTCTCCTGCCCGCACCGCTCTGCCGCACGTGCTGAAACCAGGAGGGCAGCAAGCAGCGTCTCGCCGGGGTAACTGGGCAGGCGGTGTGCCGCTGTCAGGAGCAGCAAGGATGGCTGAACCTGCAAAGAGCTGACAAGGGCAAGGAGGAAGGATCTCAGAGGAGTGGAAGGGGGCTGAGAACTAGCAATGCAGAGGATAAGGCTGCTGTTTGTAGGTAGGTTGGGCTGGGGCCAGTATATACTAGGCAGTGAAGACTTCTGGGTGCTAAAGGCCAGTACAAGAAAAAAATTGGTGTCAGCTGGTCTTGGAAGACTTCCGAAGTAAGGATAAGATGCAGGTGTCTGGTAATGAGGGGTTAGGAAAAGTCTCCCAGCATGGAGCAAGAGTCACAGAGCAAAATATTCAACTGCTTGATATGTATGTATATAGGACAAACACACAATGTGGGTGCTTGTAGTAGGAAGATTATGAACTTTCTGATGTCAGACCATCTAGGTATCTCTTTGTGGGTTTGTAAAAAGGAAGATTTTTCTCCTTATTTTGGGAGTGGTTTTAGCCAAGTTTTCATTATCAAATGTTCAGATTCGATTTCATCTAACCAAAGTTTCTGAACATTCACTAAAATGGATCTTTCATCTCTTACTTGTGGAGTTATAGGCTGGAAACTCTGTCATTAGAGGGTAGAAGCAAAAGCAGAAGGCACCAGGAGTGTCGCCAATAAACCCAATGTCTGCAATATTTTCATTTTATTGCTTGCTGTAGATCACATAATTTGGAGAGGTGGGTCATATCAGAACCTTGATTTTTTTTTATTATTTTTTTTTATTTGGACTAAACTACTGAAAGTTTTTAACTTTTTGTTTATGAATTACAATGATAAATTTCAGTATGCTTGAATGTAACCAATAATGTGGACGTTTCTCCTAAGAAACTGGTTTATGGAACAAGTTAACACTCTAGTCTTCAGTGTATTAAAATGCAAGTGTATAAATATATGAACACTAATAGATTTGGACAAACTGATAAGTATACAGAAAGTCAGTATTCTTAAATATTTGTTTTCATAGAAGTATTTTTCTTCATTTAGAATCTTTCTGTAACGTATATTCTGTACTGGTTTAGAACCTACTGTTATACAAATCCTCCGTATCTGTATTTCAGTACTACTTTTATATGTATTACATATGCAGGATTGCCAGTAAGTTTTCAAAAACTGTACTTGTGTGCCAGTTTTTTTCCTAATTGTGTTAGAAGTATGAAACTGGTAGATAAACAAATCTGAGTTGTATCTTCCTGAAGTTTCCAGGGTTCAGTTCAGTGGGTAATAAAGCCAAATAGGTATTTTTATCATGTTACAGTTTCTTTGCTTCATTGCGTGCAGTGGTGTAGAGTGAATTAAATGTACAGGTTTGGTGTTGGGGTTTTTGGTATTTATGATTTAAACAATGAGGAATAACCAAAATGTTTTGAAAGGCAAGAAAGGAAGCAGAAAAATCCATTTTGGAATATTTTTTTAAAAAACAATGCTTGCTTCATGTTTTTTTCATGGTCAAATTGAAATTTTGACAGGATGTTAGTTTTGCACAGAGGAAACCAGTTGTAGGTACAGAGCCTTTTACATATGAGGGAAGAAATTGCAGTAAATCACTTTTTATTCCAGTACAGACTGGTTAGTGGGGTTTTGCTGTGTTTTGCTATGTTTAATCTTCTCTGCACACGTCTGAAAAAGTTCCCTCTGTTAAAGCTGGTGTGGCCATGCTGACCTGAGCAGTAGCAGGGGTTTTCTTTTAGGTTGGGTTTGAGCTGGGCAACATCATTCTGCTAAGCTGCTGGTTTTCACATTGTAGTTCCTAGCCCCCTTCCTGTCTTTGGACCACAAAGGGCTCCATGACATGATGACTAAGAACATAGTATTTCAGATGTGCAAAAATCTGTGAAATGTCTAAGGATGTCCGCTCCTCCGCTGGGAGGAAAAAACCATAAAGGTGAAAAAAAAATAGGAAGAGAGACACCTATAAAATGCAGGAGGCTGAGAATAAACTGCAGAAACCACCCCCAATCTATTGTTTCTGACAGTCCTGTCTGGCCTGGGTATGTGCTACCAGCTGTGGGCATCTTATTTGAGTTAAAGGTTCTAGTGGTGGAGCCTCCCCGGTGTTTTCTGTAGTGGGAAATTTTTCATGGTGGAAAGAAGAGAGCGAGGAGATTGCATAGAGCAAAATAACTGGCACTGGGAAGCTATGAACTGATTTTTATTGTAGATGGCTTTCCGGTTTCTTGCTTAAATAATTTCTTGTCTGGAAGCCGAGCAAAACTGATCCTCTTCTGATGACTCACTGGCACTTTTGTTCATTTGAAAGCACAGTTCTTAATGATTAGGGGTGCTTGGTGCGGAGTCATTCTTCAAAGCCCTGATGTCCAGACCAGAAGACTCATCAGACAACTATTAAAACTGTTGATTTCCTTTAGATGTCAGATGATCTACAGGATGGTGTGCCAGTAGAGGTTGTATCGGCGCCTGGAAGTTTGAGACTGTGACCAAATGAAGAGAACAAAGCAGGATTTTCACAAGACACATTAAATTTGGCAGTAGCTGGATCTCAGCTCCCTTAAACTGCTGCTTGTGATTCCCACCAAGGGAAAACCCTGCTCCAGGAAAATAGTCAAAACTCCACATTTTCCATGTTGACTTCCTCCCTTCATGTCTACTCAGTTCTTTCGACGTGATACCTGAATTGTTTAAATGGAGTGATCCCGTTTTCATTGCTATCAAAGGATCTTCAGTTTATACACAAGCCCATTTACCACCTCTTCCCGTACTCCCTGGTCATTTTTTTGGAAAGGCATTTTCCACGATGGCAGTTATTCTTGTTTTCTGTGGTTCTGAAACCGGACACAGTAATATTTGTCGTTAATCCTGGTGACTGACCAGCTTTCTCTGTGTAAGCTTGGCTGGCTTCAAGCAAAACCCCCACACTTCAGTGATTCCAAGAAAAAAGGAACATATCCACAAGGTTTCCCCAAAGATTTTGCATACAGCTGATTCATTTAACCTCAAAGACAATAAATTATGGACAAATTTGGACTGTTTCCACATATTCACCATTTTCTGTAATAAAGCTGAATTATTTTCTTTTTCTTTTTTTTCCAACAGAGGCTGGAGGAAACTGTTCAGTCAGCTCAAGTGCGCTGTTGAGCATGTTTGTGGAATGCATAATACCGTTGTTTTGAGACTTGATTATTCTGTTTGACTTGTTTCTAATGCCTTACACTTTCATGCCCTTACTGTAAGGCAGAATATACTACAAGGGAGAAAATTTCATGCTTAAAGAATAAATACTTCTCTCTAGGAAGAAAATATCTGGAAGTGTCTTGTCAGGCGACAACAATGTCTTTAGTAAAGTTTTTAAAAATTACTTCAGAGAATTTATTTAATAATATTTTAAGAATAATAATTTTAAAAAATTAAAAATAATTTAATGACATAGGTTGCTCTGGGGCAGTGGGCTAGATTTTTAATGAGGGGAGAAGACCTAATCTATAGCTTTATCATATCCACCAAAGAAAGACTCTTCTCTTCCTTGTGGCACTTAATGATGTCAAACACATGCTGTCTGTGCTAGAGCATATAAAAGCTGTTTAGTAATGTTCTCTATCTTAGATAAGCTTGTTGTGTTGATGCAGTTACAGTAAACACTTGAGCTTATGAACAGTGGTTTCAGTGTTTGTGGTATTTGCTCCTAAGCCCCTGATTTTTACTGTGCAACTCTTCTTTTTGTACTACTTTGTCGCCTGTTAGGGGACAATAGTTCATAGATTGGCTTTACCTTGGTATTTCTCTGTTGTTGCAATATTTGTAATGCTGGATTTTTCTTTTGTTTTTAAACCAGCCTAGTTGGATATGTGTTCTCTGGAAAGTGGCCTTATGTGTGAAAGAGGCGCCCTGTCTTAAGTTCATAAAATTTGTAAATACCCAACTTGGGAGTCGTGCTTAATAAGTTTCTCATGGCTCTTATTGTGTTAGAAAGTCATCATCTTACCTGCATGTTTTCTGCAGAAATATTCTGACCTAAAGTGCGCATTTTTCAGGATACTTCTGAATGCATTAAGGCTCCTGTAGTGTGGCCCCTGTTTTGCAAGCACAATGAAAGCCTGATTCTATGACATGATGATCAGTGAGAGCATGTGCAGGGCTTCATGAGATTAAGGAACTGGCTGGTGTACCCCAGAGCTGCCCACTCTACTCCATCGCAGCTGGATTTGTTGAGTTATTTTAGTGCCTTTTACTTAGGGTATGGTACAAATCATACAATAGAAGGTTTCACTTTTATTCTTGAAAAAAAAATACTCGTTTTAAACTTGAACCCAGAAGTATTCAGACTATTGGATTGATGTGGCATGCTGTGGATGCCGAGATCGACTCTGGTTCATATGCCTGAGGAGCAGAAGTAGGAGGCGATCTGGCAGGAGAAGGGAGCTAGCTCAGCACATGGCATGTGGGGCAGTGTAAGGGGATGGGGAATGTCTGCAGCTTTCCTTCCTCTGCTGTTGGTTTGTAAGTTATTCTGACTAGGTTTCAGGTCGCTACTCTTAATTTCCTTGATCACTCTTGTCTGTCTAGCAATTAGTTTGTATCCCTCCTAGTTGCTTCTGGGTTTGAGCAAGTAACTGCTGTGAAGACCTTTATAAAACAGGCTAAAATTGCACTATTGTCTTTCAAGTGGGTACAGTAGTAACTAGACTGTGCTGTAAAAAACGAACATTTTGAGAACAGAAGTAAAACCTAGAGGATGCATTTTCAAAGCCAGGAATATTTTGATGTTTATCATTAAAAAATTACAAAGGAATGAAAATGCAGTATGCATGCTAAGTACATAGATTACTTGTACAGAGAGGTGAAATTTGTTATTGGCTTCTAATTTTAAAGAAAATCTCAAAAAGGTTTCTGTAATACAACTCAGACACTTTTGACACTGCTTTATAAGGTACTCTAAACTATGACTAATGATCATTTCTCAAGAGAATGTGGTAATTCAAATCCTCTACAGCAAAACGGTTTGTGATAGGTGATTGCTAAATATATAGCTAGTATATGTGTAGTTTATATTCCTTTTTATTTAGGTAAGCGTAAACTGCCTATGTTTTGCGGAGATGAGAAAAAATACATGACTATTAACGTATCCTTCTTAATACCAATTATAAAATCCAAAGTTTTATTATTCTTTTTAACAAACCAGTAGTTTTTATATAATGTTTATGGCATTTCTGATGTGTTAACTTGTTTAGACAATAAAAATGCTTTTTTAGCAAACATCACTTAAGCATGCTAAAGCATGGAACAAAATGAAACAATTTTCCTGACACAATGAGAAGACCATAAGAGCTATTTTTACCAACGACAGTGTTGGTCTTTCAGCTTGCGTGATTACAAAGAGCAGAAAGTTGCTATGAACTGTGTAGCAACAGCCTGATCCTACAGGAAAGTTAAATCCCAAATGAGTGTGAAAGGAGAAGCACTAACAGAGCTTTCCTTGCTCCTCTCCCAGGTGTAACTCTGGGATTTCCTGAAATGCTTGTTTTTAAGTCCATCTCACTCTGTATGGCGTAGCTACTTTATTGGAAAGCCATATATAACTCTGTTAGCAGTCTAGGAACTGAATTTGAATTACTTCCCTGGCAATTAGAATTGTATCAGAGGAATGGATAAATAGAAATTATCCTGAATATGGAGAATCAGCTGTATTATCCATGGCATTAAATTAATCAACTGGGTTGTTCAGAGGATGGGTATTTGTGTCAAATGTATAGAAAGATGAGTTTCTGGCATGGTTCAGAAGGTGACCGATGATTTCAGATGACCATCGAAAAGTTACCGTTCTGGCTTTAGTAGTTGTGCAAAATTGCAAGATCAGGGTGGGTACATCTGTAAAAGAATGAATTTGAGGTATTGGAACTTAACTTCAGATGAGTTGGAAGACGTGACACAAGTTGCCATAGCTTCATAACCTATGCTAGAAAAGCAGAGAAAAAAACAGAAAGCAAAATACTTCTGCAAACAAATCCTGACTTTTTATTGTACATGGAAATTTATCACACTCACACACAAAATTCTCCTTACTGCCTCCTGGATCCAGAAATCTATGGGGTTTGTGGCACTCCGAAAAACAACGTGACCCAGTGTCCTTTTGGCCAGGTTGGCAAGAGAAGAGCTCTTTGGTGCCAAATGGTTTTATTCCCACTAGCCTGTGTTGCCCTGGAGGCAGTATCTGCTGCCCATGCAACATCCCAGGAACAGAGATGGTCATGAGTGGGTCATGCTTTTTACAGTCTTTCTCCATGTGACTTATGGATATATAGTAGGCACTTGTAAAAATGATTTTCATACTCTGTACTGATGTAAGATTAGAGCAGAGGTGGCTTTGCTGTCTTTGGTAGGAGGATGACTGAGAGGAGAGGCATCTGTGGCCCGAAGGGAACTTTCAGACTTGCTGCAAGGTTTCATCTTCTGCTGGGACATGTTGGGAAAGCTCCTGATTAATCCTTCAGAAGAAGGGTTCAGGAAGGACAGCTACAGGGAAGACAGCCTATGGGTGTATGTGGGAGGGTGTATTTTATGTGTGTGTTTGTATTGCAAAAAAAAGTCTGAAATTGTTGCCTTTTTTATTGTAGCTAACTAAGAAGGGAGGATTTAGAAGCTTTTTTTTTTGTTTTTGAACCTTTTCATCTGAATTAATGAAGCGTCTTGAAAGAGCAGGTGTAATTACATCAGAATACAACTCCCATTCAATCAATACTGTTTGGGAACAAAAAAAGTAGCTTGGAGGTTGAGGAAAATCCATCTTAGAAGAGGGATATGTGAATACTTGTCAACTCCATCAGACCAAAATCTAATTAAGGGCTTTGATACTTTATTATTTAAGGAATCTTTTCAAGGTTAACTGTGCTTAAAATGTGCAAGGATGCAACCAACAGTTTTTGTCATGCAAATAATTGAAGGCTGTGATTACTTAATTAAAGCTGCCTTGGCCCATTTAGGTTTTTGCTGAAGAGACAATGTGCATCTAATCTTTTATCACAAATGTAGCCAAAACAAATTAGTTTTGTTTTTCTCTTGTTAATCAAAAATTAAAGCAGAGGATATTTATTTTCCTTGAATTATTTAAAACCACAGAACCAGTGGGATAGAGATACACTGGTTCCACGAATTGGCAAGTTTTGAAGTTGCATTGGATGACTTTTGTTTTATCTTCATCCTTCTTCTTTTTGTAGGAAATTCCACTTACTTGGATGACCACGGACCACCCCCTCAAAAGGTGAGCTGCTGTTATTTTGCGTTTGCTTTCTTCTTGCTTTTTTTTGGTTTCAATTTTTAACTAATAGTATGTTTACTTATGTGCAGAGCAACTCTGATGAGTTTACATCAACAGCACTTTGCCTTTCCAACTCTTGTTCCCCACAGCATTTTCAGGCATTTTTAAGTAACTTGGGTTAAATCTCTGGGTGATTAAACTAATGGAATTTTTGTCATTGAGTCAAGGGGAGGCAGGATTTTAGTGATGTTTTGTCTGTCAGTGTATTCATGCAAAAGCAAGACACTGCCTTTGGAGCTAATAAGGCAAGTGAAGATGGCCCTTTTGCTGGCAGCAGTTCCTAGAACATGGACTCTGCTGCAGGTGCAACACTTTCAAGCAGAGCAATAAGATATATTTAATGAATGTGTGTAATGAGTCCTTTTATAGGGATGGGATACACTGTTCTCATCATGTGTGACTGTGCAGCATCAACCTTTCCCTCACTATCATCATGGTACCTCATGATGTTTTCAGTGAGGACCAGCATTGTGATGGTTTCTTCAAGAGGAAGAAGTGGAAGCAGGCATTTAGGGTCTGTTTGTTGTTTTGGGGTTGGTTTTTTTGGGGTTTTTTTTGTTGTTGTTGGTTTTTTTTACTGTGTGTTGGTTTATTCTCTAAAACACAGTTTGGTACTGTCTTGTGTCTGTCTTCCCAGACAAGAAGGCTGTTTTATAGTAGCCATTTAAAAAGAAAAAAAAAAGAAAAGAAAAAAGAGGCAGACAACAGTTCTCTTGTGACTGTCTTAATTTCTCCAGACTCGCTTCATTTCTGTAGGTACAGTGTAGTATCTTACTAAGGTATTTGAGTAGAACTAACTGCAGTTTTGAAGTCTTTGTGCTGTGCAGTTGCAACACTTGAAGGTGCAGCTTTTCTGAAAGTTTCCTTTCCAACTCATGCAGAATTCTCACTGTTACTTGTAAAACACCAAAGCAGAAAGGGAGGCAGAGATATTGTGGTTATGTATATAATAATAATTAGCCATAGACTAATTTATATAATATAGCCTATGGCTTTCTTTAATAAAAAACTTTTCAAGTAGTATTGTTTTAATGAAACTTAGATGCCTGAACGCTTTTGAAGGCCCTGTTGTTATTAAAGTAGAAATTTTACCTGTTTCAAGAAATTCCTAAGAAAGGGCCAAGATTCCGTGGTCGCTTCTAGCCAAAAAGTGGAGCCTGCTGATGAAAAGGTCCCTTTTTCCTCAGTAGTGCAAGATTGCCACCAGGCTGATATAGGTGAGCTAGAGCAGTTACCTGAAAATGGGTCTGTATTCTAATCTAGTTTCCAGACATATTGTTTCACTGATGTGGCCCACGGTGAATGCTAGTGCAGCAAGTGGGAGTGGGTAGTTAGAAATGGGGTGGAGGTGAAGAGCCACTATGTGTGATGGTCCTCACTCATCTCTGTTCAAACTGACCATAAAATCACATCCTGAGCCACCAGTTCTCGCATTTAAATGTTCTGTCACGTGTGTATCAGTGTGTTGAAACAGTTGGCTTTTGATCAGCAGAAGGAGGGTAATGTGGAAAGCAATTCAGTTTAGCTTAGTTACCAGTAAGAGCAAGCTACAGTAATCTGGGTTTCCTCACCTTTTTGCTGCAAAGTCTGTGTGCACAAGACCTGTAATTTTTACTTGACGTGGATATTTGTTATGCTCCTAAAGTTCAGACAACTCACTTAAAGGAATGATGTACGTCTGATTTTCATCCCCTCAACACAAATTACTCACTTTTTCTGAATGCATAGTTACAAAAACAAATTGATGTAGACAAGTGGCAGAATCAACCTAAGTTCATCATTACTAACTGTGGTGGGACAGGGGGAAATCTAAGGCTAAACAAGTGTTTCACACCTAAAATTTCTTCAATACCCTCTTCTGCTCTTAAAAGATTTTTTTTTTTCCTTTGGGTACTCTGTGCTTCTCCTGCCCAGAAGTATTAACAGCTTGCATGGAGTAAAGCATTATGTTTGTCAGGTCTTCATAGTGAACACTCAGCTCAGAAGACTAAAGCAATGCTTGTGTTGGACCTGTATTTTTCATGCTTGTGTTGGCATTAGCTAGGAATGCCTAGCTGTGCCAATAGGGAAAAGGCTGTAATCTAGATAAGAGTTTTTAACCTTGAAAACTTTCTTCAGATTTTGGTCCTTTTACTTCAGGAATTTTGTGTTACCATTAAATGGTGCTGTGGATGGGAACTATACTCCAGTGGGCAATAGCAGCTGGACAGGTTTACCCAACCCAGACACTTTCCTGTTTACATTATGAAAATTTCTTTTTCCTATCTAAATACTTTATTTTGAGGTGTGTTCACAGCTTCATCCAGCTGCATCTCAGCTGTCTGTAAAAAGGCCAGCTGATTAGATACCTGATTGGTTGTGATTAGCTACTTAGTAAAGTTTTGGGGCTTCCTCTATAATCATCCTCACTTCTGAAAGCTTGGTGAGTAGCTCAGTGCAATGACAGGTGTAACTTCTGTAAGTTACAGGTATTATGCTTTTTGAAGTACACGCCTGTGTTTACAAACATTGATAAAAGATGAATGCACACGTTTTGATCATCCCTTGCACAACATATGGGCAAGCCATCTTGTTCTTGAGTGGATTTTTTTTGTTTTGTTTTTCATTCTTCTAATCAAAACACGAGCAGAGATTTGTAAATGAGCAGATAATTCTTGGTATTTCCTTAGGGTCATGTATTGCACAAAGATGCTCTTGCTTCGTAAATCTAATGCATTGCATTAATAGTTATGTGCAGTTTTTTACCTTCCTGCAGCCTCAGCTCTGAACTGTGAACTCTGCCTGTTTGAGTGAAAATAAATTCACTGTAATTGTCATTGTCTTTCAGGTAGCCTCTCTTCATGTGACTAGATAGATAACTTTACATTTAAACTAATAGATGGTTAAGGTCAATAATTGGTTTTATTTGGCATATAAAAAGATGCCAGAAGGAATTAATCCTGAATCCAACGCTTAAAATATTTCATTAAAAATAGTATTTTCAGTTGTGATCCTCACAAAGTACAGATGATACGATGCACCTTTCTTCAGTAGCATGTTGCTTCAGTCTTTACTACCAAGGCCAGCCATCAGGAATCCCAGACCCTGGCGGCAAGAGGAGAAGGAGGTCTCCTTGGTCAAGGAGGATCAAGTTAGAGATCACTTAGGTCAGGGGTCCTCAAACTTTTTAGACAGGGGGCCGGCGCACAGATGAAGTGGCAGGAGGTCATCTGCGGCTGCTTGGTTCCAACCCCCCCAACCCCCAGCCGGGGGTTTCTATAAATACCAGGGGCCGGATTGAGAACCCTGGGGGGCTGTATCTGGCCCATGGGCCGTAGTTTGAGGACCCCTGACTTAGGCAAACCTGATACCCTCAAATCCATGGGGCTTGATGGGATGCACCGCATAGTGCTGAGGGAGCTGGCAGATGTTATTGCGAAGCCACTCTCCATCATCTTTGAAAGGTCATGGAGGACAGGAGAGGTGCCTGAGGACTGCACAAAAGCCAATGTCACTCCATCTTCAAAAAGGACAAGAAGAAGGAGGACCCAGGAAACTACAGGCCAGTCAGCCTCATCTCCAGCCCTGGAAAGGTGATGGAACAGCTCATCCTGGAGGTCATCTCAAAGCATGTGGAGGAAAAGAAGGTTATCAGGAGTAGTCAACATGGATTCACCAAGGGGAAATCGTGCCTGACCAACCTAAAAGCCTACTATGATGCAGCGACTGGCTGGGTAGGTGAGGAGAGAGCGGAGGATGTTGTGTGCCTTGACCTCAGCAAGGCTTTTGGCACTGTCTGCCATAACATCCTCAGAGGGAAGCCCAGGCAGTGTGGGTTGGATGAGTGGACAGCGAGGTGGGTTGAGAACTGGCCGAACGGCAGAGCTCAGGGGGCTGTGACCAGCGGCACAGTCAGGCTGGAGGCCTGTGGCCAGCGGTGTGCCTCAGGGGTCAGTGCTGGGTCCAGTCCTGTCCAGCTTATCCACCAGTGCCCTGGGTGCAGGGACAGAGCGCACCCTCCGCAAGGCTGCTGGTGGGACAGACCTGGCAGGAGCGGCTGATACAGCAGAGGCTGCGCGGCCCTTCAGCGAGACCTGGGCAGGCTGGAGAGCTGGGCAGAGAGGAGCCTAATGCAGTTCAACAAGGGCGAGTGTGGGGTCCTGCAGCTGGGGAGGAACAGCCCCCTGCACCAGTACAGGCTGGGGCTGACCTGCTGGAAGGCAGCTCTGTGCAGAAGGACCTGGGAGCCCTGGTGGACAGCAAGTTGCCCACGAGCCAGCACTGTGCCCTGGTGGCCAAGGCCAGTGGGATCCTGGGGGGCGTGAGGAGGAGCATGGCCAGCAGGCCAAGGGAGGTGATCCTCCCCCTCTGCTCTGCCCCGGTGAGGCCCCATCTGGAGTGCTGTGTCCCCTGCTGGGCTGCCCAGTTCAAGAGAGACAGGGAGCTACTGGAGAGGGTCCAGCAGAGGGTCCAGAGGCGGTGAGGGGGCTGGAGCATCTCCCTGGTGAGGAAAGGCTGAGAGAGCTGGGCCTGTTCAGCCTGGAGAAGAGAAGGCTGAGAGGGATCTTATCAATGCGTACAGATCTCTGAAGGACAGGTGTCAAGACGATGGGCCAGACGTTTTTTTGTGGTGCCTAGCAACAGGACAAGGGGCCACGGGCACAAACTGCAACACATGAAGTTCTGTCTGAATATGAGGAAAAACTTCTTTACTTTGAGGGCAAGAGATCATTGGCACAGGCTGCCCAGAGAGGCTGTGGAGTCTCCTTCTTGGGAGACATTCCAAACCCACCTGAACATGATCCTGTGCAACCTGCTGTAGGAGAACCTGCTTTAGCAGGGGGTTGGACTACATGATCTTTAGAGGTCCCTTCCAACCTGGACCATTCTGTGATTCTGTGTAATGCACAGACGAAAAAGTCCTCCATTTTTTTTCTTTCAGTCCTGGCAGTCACTTACCCTGGAAAGCATACTTGTGCCCTGCTGTATTCAGCTGCAGTCAGTCCTGCGTGGCACTGATATGTGAAGCTCTTCCAGCATTTTCCTAATGCCTGCTGTATTGATCAGAGGGAATTACAGCATGCCCTGAATGAAATGAAAGCACGAGAGGGTAATTTGGTAGATTTGGGAAGTAAGTTTTAGAGCCAAATGGAGTGTAATTAATGCGTCTCCTTAAAAACACTTAAAAAGTAGGAACTGAGATAATGAACAACAATCCCTTGCACAGGGTTGAAATGACTGATAGCCAATATCGGTGCTATGGAGTTAGGTGTAATGGAAGGCCACCAACAGGTGATACACATTGGACTGTAGCTGTTTTGCAGAGTACATTCCAGTGTTTTTTTGGAAATTGTATCAGTTTTGGCTTTTCATCATGGCTTGGTGCCAGAACTTTGGGTTTTTTAAATACTATGTGGGTTTTTTCCCCACTGGAAGGACTGAAAATAGCACTTGTTCTCTGAACAAGGAATAGCATCATGACGTTTCAGGAGATCAGGGTACTGGGCTGCTTTTTTTCAAATAAAGGTGGCAGTAGCAATTTTCTCAGTGCAAGTAGAGAAGGAAAGCTTCGCCCACTGCTGTACATGAACGTTGCTGTGTGGTTCTGGTTCTCTCTTGAAGGCCAGCTGAGCAAGCTTTTCAAGTCTTCCCCCAATAAAGGTTTACTTGACTGTTGAAAGATTAGCGTTTGTTGCCCCTGCCAGTGATATAGAGGTTACCATGCCAGTGGTATGAAGGTAGTGTGTCTGCCATAGGCCCTTCTTCTTTGGTCCTTAGGCACCAAGGACAAGGACTTGAGTGAAGATTGACTAATCCTAGATTTTCATGAGTTCTAAGACACAGATCTGTGCATGCTTCTCTGCAGATAGATGAAACCTCCAGTAACCATAGCACACCTCTGGTCTTGCTGGTGTGACAGATAAAAAAGGTGTATAGTTTATCCAAACTGAACCTCCTGTCTGTCATAAAAAATGACTCTTCAAGTTAAAGCACTTGAATTTCCTAGTTCAAATCTGTATCTCGCCACCTCCTGCGGGTTTTTCTTATACACGTCTGAAAATATCAATTTTAAAGTTTTTGCAAAGGTGATTTCTTTATTCTTTCTCTGTACATTGAAGTTTAACTGATGGCTGTAGATGCTGCTAGCCTGTTTTTAAAAAACACATGTGAAATTGATGTTCATTAGTGACTGATGGTGTTCGGTTGATATATTTAATGTCTGAGCATTTCAGCAAATAAAAACAGATGTATTTTGTACCAGTATTTGGGCAAGCTATTTCCTCAGCAAAAATTCCTGAGGTTTTTACCTCCATCCAAGATGGTGAAGCTGACCTGTGAGAACAAATGATGAGATCTTTATCAAACCTACTGTTGTTACTGATTGAAAGCTTTTCCCCTGAGAACTTGGCATGAGAATCAGGATACGTCTTTCTTGTGGTGCAGCTGATATATACGTGTAAAGTAGCTGTGCACATCAATGACAGATAAATTACATTCAAGTGGTCTGTTCTTTTCTTGATGTTTTTCCCATGGGATGTCTGTCATGGACCCAGTGTCTTTTGGCAGCTGCTTAGATGTCAGCACAGCCCTATGCTTAGCACATGTGTGACAGTGCTTCAAAGCTTTACATGAATACGAAAATGGATGTGGATCAGGATAAGGTCAAAATGAAAAGAAATGAAATGCATACACACAATAAGTTTGATCTGATTTTATTGTTTTGAAGCCAGAAAGTAAATAAATACCCTTTTCACCATTCTTGCAGTTCTCACCTAGTACTTACATGATAATTGTTCATGTCCTCCCTTGTGGGTTAAGACTATGGGAAAAGATGGCAGAATCCTTGAGTGGGCTTTGGTACATATGTAGTGTATCCAGTCCTTGTCCCCCGAGTTGTCAAGCAGTTAGGATGTTTTTATACTTTATTATATTTGAATTTAAATTTTATTAAAAGTTGATGTTAGCATTGCCCCCATTATGTCGTGTTTTTATGTTAATCAAGTTTTTGTCAGCTTTATTTTTTTGTAGTTCTTTTGATAACAGTACTAAGATCACAGCCAAGAACGGTGCATTTTTCTTTTGGTTTTGATTTAGTTTTTTTTAAGTGGATACTTCCTTTTTCATTTTAACTTGTGTTTTAGTTCTAGTCATCTTTTTTGAGAACATGATTTTAGCCCTTCAGCGCTCTGCAGTCTAAAGTGGTTGATTTGTTAGGGATGAAGTGCTAGACTTCAGAAAAACACAACCAAAAACCAAGCAGGATTTCTTTCCTTTTAGGTACATACTTACTAGGGATTTTAAGAGCATGAATAGTAGTGTGTGTGTGTTTGAGGGAGTTGAAATTCTCTGTTTAGCTGTTCTAAAACAAATGGTGGATAATCTTTGAAGCAATCCATCCAGGGCAGGGTGGGAGGAGAATTCAATGATTAAAAAAGCCCTATCCAGTGTGAAATGAAGAGTTGTTAATGAGACGGTCATGCAGAGTGAAAGTTTTCAGCTAGCAAAAATTGTCAGAATTTAGAAACACTAAAGTAGAGTAACTTCCTGTGGTTATTAGACTAAATACCTGGCTGATAAAATCAAAATATTAGAAGAATTCAGTAAGTGCCATAACCACAAAGAACCCCTTCATAGAGTGAAGTATTGTTTTACTGTATAACTGAGTTTTTGAGCATACTACAGTCAATAAAATACTGTGATTTTAAAAAGCATAAAATATTTCTCCACTTCCCTCAGTTTATTAAAGGGTGGTGTAAAATAATGGTAGAAATATTGGAATATTTTTTTATGCTCTTTTAAAATTGTGTTCTTCCTTATAAATGACAGTATCTCTAGGGAAGAAAAATATTATTTTTCCAGAATATTTCCCTCTTATCTATTATTTGTAATCAGTTGGAATCCTGCTGAAGCTACAGATGGTGATACAGCACGCTAATATTAGAGATATTGCCAAAAGCTAGAATTGAATCTGTACTATTAAGTGTGAATTGGGTCATAAAAATATTCGAATAGTACTGGAGTACTAATTCCTGTTTGTTTTGTTCATATTAATTTATTGATCAAGAATCTTCAGGACAAGAAATCATTTTACTCTATGATTTACCAAAATAGAGAAGATGATTACTTATTTTTTAATACTTCTGCAGTTTATAGCATATCAGAAAGGTGTTGATACAGGGAGGCTGACTGATGGTTAATGGGCAATACAAAGAGACTTGGGAAATTAAAGCCAGATTGCCTGTCACAAGAAGATAAATCCATGAGGGGATACTGTGCATGCTGGCATCCTGCAAAAGTTTATACAACAGTGAACTGGCTTTTTACTAAGCCTGACATTTTCAGGCTTCTCTATTTTGAAAGACTTTGAGAGACAACAGGGATGTGGGCTTTGTGCATGACAGTAGTCTGTAGTTCTTGTCTGTCGTTCAAGTATTTAATTTTTTTGATTTGTGCTTTAATTGTCAGGCTGTGTGCATAGTTAAAGGTGAATTTTGCTTGCCTCTGGCATTAACACAGAAGCCTACCCACTGCACTGTTACACAAAATACCAAAGTTCTGATGTCACCAATTTTGCAACCTGTAGGTTTGGTTCTAAATCACATATCGTAGCTAAAAAAGTACCCAAGGCATTAGCATCCCCACTTTTGAAGCTAGTAGAGCTCTGTGTTTTCACTGAAATTTAGGACATAATCCATTCTGATTTGGTTTTTGTTTACCTGCAAAGCATCCATGAAGATTATTTCACAGCATGTGAATAGCTCTTACAGGTAACAGTTTTAATTTCCAGCTGTTCAATAGATTCCACTCTTCTTCCCCTTCTTTCCATGAATGGAAGGTATTAATAAATTAACATAGCATAAGAGAAGGTCATAGGTCATACCCACTCAATTGTGGCCGCCTTCATTAACTTTTTATTAGGAAGTGCTGTATTATAATACTGAAATCCAATTACAGCTGGGTCTGGATAATCAAAACCTTCAGTGGAAAACAAAAAATCTGCAATTCTGGATAGGGGTAGCATGACAGAGTATCTTGTGTAAGTGATAAACTGATTTGGTTGATGTTATACAAATGACTCACAAGGCTTAGCAACGCAACTTTACCATGAGTCTTTTACCACGAGTTGATGCTGTTCTTAAATCCTGAACTGTTACCATTGAACAGTTCTGGAAGAATCTCAGTTGACCTGGGGAAAAAAAAAAAAAAAAAAGCAGCTTGAAGAAAAAACTTGAAAACCCAGAACTTGGGATGCTGTGAAGGCTTGCAAAACTGGGGGAAAAGAAAAAAAAAATAAAAAAAATTGGTATTACTTTGAAAGCCTCATGATTTTGAAGACAAGCTATTGGGTCCTGGCCGTCCTCTACTCAGGCTTTACAAAACTAGGAAGTATGATTTGGAAACAGTGAATAGTGGTGAAGTGCTCTAATAAGGGCTGTGAGCTTTAATCAAAACCAAGATTGTGAACTTGCTTATTAAGTGGTCAACAGTAGAGTCAAAACATCAAGATGTCTTGACTGGGCTTAAGGGGTCTGTGTGAGAGTGGGGGTACTACGGTAATTCAGGGTCTGTGTGAGAGTGGGGGTACCATGGTAATTCAGGGTGAAGGAGGAGTTTGGGCGAGGAACATAAGGATGGGCAGAGCAGCACCGAATAGGTATTTCTCAGGACAGCACCCCTGGCACCACCATGCCCTGGAGGAGCGTGGAGGCCTTTGCTGCTGGCACTGTTAGGGATTGTGAGTAGATGCAGGGAGAAGCTCCCTCCGTTGAAATGGAAAGGAATCCTGCCTTGGTCAGCAGGAATGAGGTTTGGTTTGCCTGAGCCAGCCAGATTGCAGAAGGGTGAAATGGGAGCACTTGATGCTGGGCTTTGTCCCCTGTTGCCCCCACCATGTGACAGGATCTGCCTGTGACTCAGACGTGGACTCTAGTAGAGTCAGGGAAGGTATTTTGGGCCTTTGAGTAATTTTAGATTTAGACACTGGGATTTCTGAACTGGGTTGTTCTGGCTCTGCTGGAAGAGTTGGCCAGCAGCACGTTGTCCTTCCTCTAGGTCCTTCTTGGTGTTACTCCTTCCAGGTGGTGACATACTGTCATAAACTGGATTTGGATCTGTTACGTGCAGAACCTGTAACGGAAATTCAATCCCTTTGAGCTGCTCTGAGCATATGGAGTGAGAGCACCTTGGAGCCAGCTCATCAGTAATGAGTGTGTGGATTGCAATCCAGCAGAACTGGCCTGTTTTACAAATTAAAATCCAGTTATGGCTATACACAACCTTTATTTCATACTGCAATTGACTTATAAAGTGCAGTGCAAAAGACAAGCACGCTGGAGACATTAAAATAAAATATGAAACTACTGAAGGGAGCCCAAAGTAAAGGGCAGGAGGGCAAAGTGAAACATCGTATGACAGATCCTTGGCAATGGTGAAACTATGAGTTGTTGAACTACCTGCAGCCTAATAGATAGTCAACCACAATAGGTACAAAAGGGTTAAGCCTCAATGTGAAGAAAGACAAGTGCATACAGGGGAATAAATTATTTAGTCTACCACTCACCACTCTCAAATCCAATATTATTGGCTCCCAGAGTGAATTCGTGAATATTGCATTGGAAGGATAGAAACTACTGTAAGGTTGTTAGGTTACTTAAGGGAACACCAGTGCTGTGATGTATTATAAAAAGTTTTAAAACCTGGCTTAGCTACTTAATATCTCTCATTTTTTAAGTATCCAACATAAACATGTGGGTTGGATGTGATAGGATTTACCACTTAGAGAGAGAATAACTGTGCCAGTGTGTTCTGAGCACATCACAGAGTACAAAACCCTGGGCTCAGGAGGAAAAGCAGCAGGTTTAAACTTCACAGTTCCAAGATACATATACGTATAGTACGAAGCTGCTCTGGAGTTAAAATCTGGCTTGCACAAGTTCTGCTGCTTAAGGTTTTTTTTGATATTACATGGAAAACCTTCCAGTGGAATACTGGGTAATGAAAGTCACACCAAAATTCTTAACCTACCTGAATTCATGCTAGTTCCCTCAATGAATACCAGTGTCAGTGAACTATGACCTTACATCATTTGTGTCCTCTCTCTTGCCTATCTTGATAGGTGCATACCAGTAAGAAGACTTTGACAATGTGATCAACTTTACAAGTAAGAGATGAAAATACTGCTTTTCACAGGAAAACT
Source organism: Falco peregrinus (assembly GCF_023634155.1). Taxonomy (NCBI): domain Eukaryota; kingdom Metazoa; phylum Chordata; class Aves; order Falconiformes; family Falconidae; genus Falco; species Falco peregrinus. The sequence goes on along the minus strand of NC_073727.1, from coordinate 46,936,286 downwards.
AATGAAGGTCTTCCTGTTCTTTTTCTATTGTAATCTGCATACACTTATGTAGGGTAAAGAAGAAAAAGAGTGATGGCTTTATGTTCTGCACCCCTCTCTATGACAGTAACAGTCCCAAATGCTTTGATTTTCTAAATGCCGTTCTTAGATGTATTTAAAAGGGGTGTCTGCAAGATGTGAAGGTTAACTGTTCCATTCTCTGACATTAAGGTGATAAGATACAGCACTATATGTAATTTTGGTCCCAGAAGCGGTGAACAAGTCGCAAACTGCAGAAGAAAGCAAGAAGAATGAAGAGGAGGTTGAAAAGCAATCTATGTGAAGAAAGGGTGAAAGGAAAAGATTTGGTTATCTAGCAGGTGTTGGTTGTACTCTCTCCCCAAGCAATCATCTGTTTGATAAGGTGATTCCCTCACACCTGCTTTATCCCTGAGAGGAGTCAGAGCTGCCATTACTTGCACCAGTGAGTGTTGCTGAGTGATGAGAGCCAAGAGTCCTGCTCGCACCTTCAGAGGCTGCCTAACATCAGTGGCCATCTGAAGCTGCTGAGTGAGGACAGCATCTGCTCTTTATCAACCTGTTTGACTCTTTGTATACGTGTGCTGGATTTGAATATTGCTTAACTTCACATACTTGAAATAAACCTAGTTCTGTGCTCTCTTTGGTGGGGAATCTTTTGCAGCAGATCACAGAATTAGAGGTTTTGCTCAGCTGTGAGCTGCTGTTGTAGGAAAGTAAATCAGGTGTAAGGTATAAAAAAAGAATGAAATGTGTTGACAAGGGTGCAGCTAAAACTTTGGAAACCTGATCTTAGACCTATTCTTTGTAATTTTCCTAGGATTCTATTGATATTATCATAGTTTCAATTTGCTGTATCTATAGCCATAGTCTCTTGTAATAGGATGTGATCTGAGACTTAATGGGGAGAGAATTCACTATGATTTGGACAAAACTCTTTTGATGTGTAAGGGTGTAGTACTTCACAGAAAAATTATTGGAAGTTTTGATATTGGCTATACAAATCTGTTTTGTGGGACACATCGTTAGCTTTGGCAGACAGGTCATAGAAGTTTTTTTCTTCAGTCTTAATAGGTTGGAGGACTATGTCTACAACCAGTCTTCTTTTGCTGCTTGTGCTCCATGTGTATGTTTTCAATTTATTTTGGTACTTAGGGATGTTGAATCATTAGAGAACACATTTTAACTTTTTCTTCCAAACAGGTCAGCAGCCAAACAGATGAAATGCATTGTTTGGGGCAGGGCGGGGGGGGGAAGTCATTCTTTTTTAATTAAATCAGTTGTTTAATGAAAATGCACGAGAAGAATCTTGTCTCTTCTTCTGCCTTATTTTCAGTGTTCCGCTGCAGCTATATGGCTTTCAAACTTTGAAAACAAACAAACTTCACCCTTAACTTTTTTGTGGTTTCTACTGTATTTTCAGTGACCCACAGAGGAGCTCATGCTGTCTGGTGTGCTTTAGAGTTGGTTAATTCCAAAAGTTTGTCTCTGTCCAGTGTCACTATTCTCTACAGGTGGATCTTGACATAACTGGATTGTGTAGTTTAGCTGGGGAAGAAGGAAGCTAACTAGTAATTTATTTTGTTTTCTCTCTTTTTCATCTTTCAGTCATGTTTTCTGTTGACATCTCTTTGTGTTGGCAGTTCTTCATTGTAATGCTTTAAAAGTGGGTAAGAATAAGTTGATATTTGTTTGGAATAAGATTTTGTGCAGCAATTCTTGAAGTTAGGTTTGGAATATGTTATCTCTTAGTGACTTTAAATCTAGAGTTTGTCTTTAAATGGGCCATGGCAGGCTTGTGGCAAACCTCAGTTAAAGAGAGGCATCCATTGGATCTAAGATGATCTCAAAGCTGGTGACTGAATTATCTGATCTGTCTTCATGGAACCCACAATGTGAGAACAGGTATTCTCTGGAAATCATAGATCAGCTAAAAATGAAATGCATGGTGAGTCACAAAATTCTGGAATTTGTTGGTATAGCAGGTTGTGTAAGAAATTCTTCAGGTAACAGGCAAGGATGTGCCTTCTAACATCCTATGTGCAATCTTTGGGGGCATTGGAGGATGAGAAGACACACTGGAGAGGAGCGGACTGCTGACAGCAGTCAGGTTTGCAGATACCTAACAAGCATCCTCCATCACTCATGAGCCAAATGGGGTATTGCTTTGACCCAGTAAGCCATTTTTTAAGTTCTTATAATTCTGTCTTAGTTGAACAGGAAAAAAAATTGAGAGGTTGTACTGAGAAGGTGTGATGCTATATAGAGATGTGTGATGTCAGCAAATGTTACATTGCTTTCATGATCTTAACCAGTTTTGTCTGTGTTGGCTTCATTCACTTGATAAACATGGAGCACTGTCTGACCACAGGTTAGTGTCTGTTCAGGAAGGAGAAGCCTGTTCTGACACCTACTTCTGGCCCCTCTCATGAGTGAGGGCAGGGCAGGAGTCACTTACATGCAGAAGTTGTGAAGGTAATGGATTGCTTTCTGGGAACATGTAAGGAGTTTTTTATCTGGGAAAATCGTACCTGGGCTGGGAAATTTTTGGTGAGTGAGCAAAAATATATACTGGATTTGGCTCAGTAAAAGTAGAATGATTTAGGCCTTTGGGTGGATCCCTAAATTGTTGAACTGCAAGTAATTATCCAGCCTCATTTTGTTTTTTTAAATGGTGCAAAAGTTTACCTGGAGACAAAGCCACCAATGAAGATGGAAGCTGGGCTTTTGTCAAGGTATCTGAGAAATGGCTCCTCTCCTGAGACTGGCAGACCTACCCTGCAGAGCTGCTTGACAGTCGTCATCTGTAATGGAAATTCATTTTGGGTTAAACTTGCTTTTTCTTCTCCTTGATTTCATTCACAGTGGTTCTTGACATCATCTTTAACTGTGAAACAAAAACCAAAAAAACTCAGTTTGAACTGACAAGTAAATTGTTACATAACTTTCCAAACCCCTGGAGAGAGCTGTTGTAATTACACTGTGGGTTTTACTTTTTTATAGCTGTAAGTACTAATTTATGTAACTACAAAGTGAATTATATGTTTGAATTGTTTATATTATCTCTAGGCTTTGGTGCAGTGCTCAATAAAGTCACTCTAGTTTAAGTTGTGTATATTACATGACTGTCAGGTTGCCAGAGCATCACCTCAGCAGTTAGTCTACATCACACATACCCTCATTGTAAAACAAAATGTAATCCAATTAGCATTTTGTAAACCTCCAGCTGCTGTTTTCCATCTTGCTTCTGCTAATACAATAGAAGCCTTCTTTTGAACTGCCTCCTCTGCCACCATCTCTTACATTGTCTGAATCTGTTGCGAGTATTGTGAGGGGGAAAAGAAAGAAGTTCCTCTCTGAAAAAGTTTTAAATTTTTTGCATTTCCAGATCTGCCTGATACAAACTCAGGTTTCTGGAAGAAGTATTTCTTCTTCTAAGAAATTACTTAGCATTTTCTAAACCACAGAAAGCAGATTTGCAGCGTCTGAAGGGAACTGGTCACATTAAACAAATGCTTGCTTACATACAAAAGCCTGTGTACTGCATGGCTTTGTGTACCAGGCTCACCCTCTGGTGCATTTAGGTGTCCTAAGTAGAATGGTGACGTAAACAGGTGAAACATGAGCAGAACTTCAGCAGTGCACCCCTAAAGCTAGCACATTCAGCAGTGCTACAACTGAAGTTTTGATTACCTTTAATGACTGTGGTGTTCTGAAGTGAGCTTTGAGCTTTAGCATTTATCTTGAATCTTGTCTGATTTTACCAAAGTGTATTCAGATGTTTGCTGAATCAAGGCATTGATATATTGGCCTCCTTCAAGTTAAACAGTTGTCTGAAAATAATAGCCCTTTATTTCAGTTTTCTTTATCTGCAGTGAGTACTTGCTTATGGTTTCTTTTTGGTGGTTGCCATGGTTATCATCTGTGCACAGAACAGAATTGTGCTACGTAGGAAGGTGAGTTTCAGAAACAAAGGTGAGAACTGGCCAAACTTGGTAGCAGCTGTCATTTTTGTAGCTGGTAAAGTTGTTCGCACTTTACAAAGGCCTGCTTTAATTTTATTACATTTTTAAAGAATGCTATTAATAAGATTCACTCAAAGTTGCTGGCTAATCAAGTGAGGGATTTAATTAGAACTTCATTGTAATCTGGGTGCAGCAAAATTCCCCTTGAAATGAATGAAGTACCAATAAAGAAAAAATTTTCCTCCCTGTATTGCTAAATGCAGCTCTGCTGTGAAAATCAAAACACTTAATTCTGAAGCATTTTAAAATGTTTCTGTAGCCCTTCAAACTCTCAGCATTTATCGCATTTCCAGGATGCTAGGCAAATATATGCTGTATGGGCTCTTGCTCTTTCACTAGCACTTGTCAGCATCTCCTTAGCATTTCTGTTGAAGACTTTCACATATTTGCACAGCAAAGTATGCCAAAAGTGTATGCCTGAGCAGAGAAGAAACTTCCATTCCACAAGTTACGTTGTTGTTGTGTGGGTAGTGCTGCAGGGCTGTGGCAAATATTGGTGCAGGCTTCTGTTATGCAAAGAAATGAAATAAAAAGAGGGCAATCCAGAATATAAGCTGTAGCATAGAGATGTTAAATTCATCACCTTTGGAGTTCTCTAATCATTGAGGCTGGGATTTAGCATTTCGGAGGAAGCAAGGCTTCTGAAGGAAAGACTGATAAGGAGTAAGGGGGCTAGGTTTCTCATAGGAAACTCTATAAATAAGAATTGGTGTTACGTGGGTTTTGGATGAGCCTTGGGAGGCCCATATTTACTTGCTGAATCAGGAGATGTGTTGTCCTGGAACTGGGAAAGCTTAACCAAGGCCGTGATCAGCAAATACCTATCCCTTCCCCATGTAACTTGGAGAATGACAGCATCCATGTTTATGTTGCAGTGAAGGATTTCTTAAACATTGCAGGCATTACAATAGTAGTATTCTTTTGGTTGTGATAGCAAAATGCTAGTATGTTCCCATTATATGCAAGGGAATCCAGATTTTTCCTTTTTTCTTTTTTCTTTTTTTTTTTTATTTTATTCTAGTTTGCAGTCCTCTGAAAGTATTCTGACGGGTTGCTTGAGGAATCATTTTGCTTCTCTGATGAAGGTCTGTTAGCTGTTCAATTACCATGAGAAGTGCCAGAAGCCCATATGCCTCATCTGACTGCTTTTATGTTAGAAATCCTTCTGCTGGGAGAACATGATTGCATCAACAGCAGAAGTAACTATACGTTGAGACACACCATTGCTTTGGCACGTGAGCCCTTCCTTGCACTGAACACATTGCATGGAATTTGGATGCAGGCCCAGCATCGGGAAATATTTTGTGCCGTCATGTTATTAGAAAAATGAGCTTTCTGTGAGTGCCATATATGCACCACTGTGGATGAGACTGTGAGCTCCTGACTGTTAGCCAGTTCAAAAGGCTTGACAGCAGATGCCTCTACCTATGTTATCAGATGCTGCTGCTGTATGCTATGCACCAAATGCTTGTCTAATGCAATAGTGTGACTTCAGAATGCCTTTTACTGAAAGAATAACCCATGGGCATCATCCAGGAACAAAACAAGGCTGCATCCAGTATGCTTCAAGACAGTAAACTACTACTCATTTGTTCCGGTTCCCTGGAGAGGAGAGCATGGCGCAAGTGTTAGCGTGGGCTGGAGACCTTCTGAATCGGCACATTGGCTGTGGCTGTCCTGTTTTGAGGTTTAATGAACGTTATCTGTATGAAGATGGAGGTGATCGTTCTGTGCCGGTTAGCCTCCAGGCCACCTGTGGCCCTGGCATTGTTTGTTCCACACGTAGATACCTAGCTAGTGGTGTGACCTGTTCTCTGAGTCTCTTTGGAAGATTCATGTTTATATTTGAAACTGAAAAAGTTGCTTAATTTTTAGCTCTGTATAGCTGGTGGTTGTTTGGTTTTGTGTTTTTGGTTTTTTCTTGTTATGCTGAACTTTTGCAGTTCAAGCATTCCTCTTGCATTATGTCAACTTTGAGTTGCCAAACTCTAGTGCAAATTCACTCCTCTTCATACTTTGTATGGGAGGTGATCGACTAAAGCTGATTGTTTGCATTGAGGTTACAAGTAGCAAGCTTAAGCCCATCATCATCTTCACTAGAAGATATCAGCAGTGGCTTAGTGTTTCTGCAGTAGCTATCAATCTGTGCTGTTACTTTAAACCATACCAAAGGGTGGTATCTCAGCTTGCCACCTCCTGAGCCAAGTGTTTGTATTCCAAAGAGCATCTAGCTTGCTGGTGGAAGTGAATGCTTCTGACCTGGGCAGGGGCCTAGTAATTCTCCTGTATGTATCTGTCAGTGTATGGTCAAAACATGCTGTGATTCAGAGGTACACAGAAACAAAAATACCTATATACTGACTCCATTTTTTTTTTCAATCTGTATTTAGGTACTTCCTTTCCCCAGCCAGGTGGTCTACAACAGAGTTGGAAAGTGTGGGAGTCGAACTGTGGTCTTGCTTTTGAGAATTTTATCAGAGAAACATGGATTCAACCTGGTTACATCTGACATCCATAACAAAACAAGACTGACCAAAAATGAACAGGTAAGTTACTCCTTCTCATCTTGGATCCTGTTTTCTTATAATGTTTGTGAAACTGAGAAACAAAGGCATATGCTAGCAGAAATAATACTGAAAAGGTGTACTGCTACTTTGACCTGAGTAATCAGCCAGAATTCTTCATCCTCTAAGTGGCTTCAGTTAATAGGAGAAATGGATGGTGGAGCCAAGAGCAACATGAGGTGGAAGCTAACCAGAAAAACTAACTTCTAGTGAGGCAGTTCTTGAATTTAGTCAGCATAGCAATTAGTCCGGCAGTGAGGCAAGAAGGGTTAGTACGAGTGAGGTTAGGTGCTAACAGCTTCTGGAACCTGTATTAATGTATCTGCAGGGCACTGCCATTTATCATGTAAGCAGGCCAGTTTATTTGGACCTAGCTTGGGTCTCCTTAAGCAAAGCAGTAGTAAATAATAGCCAGCAGGGTGGGGTTTTTTGCTGTCTTAATTCACTTCTAGTAATCGCTTGCTTCAAAATGTTGTTTCCCAGGGCCATGCTAACCTGTGTTGCTATAATTTGACATGTCCTTGATTCTATCTCTGCTTCTTAGTCAACTGCCTTTTTCATGTTATAGCACAGCCCTCACTAAGGCAAATGAAAATACCACATGAAACCTCTTTACCCAGACACCCCTTTTCATGTTCCCTTGAAGTTGCAGAGGGCAGTATTTTTGCAGCTTCGGTTCCACAAAAGATCCAGTTGTTTAAATTCCCTCGGTTTTAGGGTAACTGTACGCCTTCCGTGAGTATCACTGCTGTTAGTTACTGATGCAAAAAGACTTCAAAGAGTATGGATATAGTTGGAAGCCACACACATTGACTAGAGCAGCTATTTTGATCTGCTGATCAGGTAAAGGCTGCAATACCTGCCTGCATCACTCCTAGGAATAGCAACCTGTAAATCACAAAAGGATGTGTGTGATGATCAAAATACAGACATGGGCCTGTCAGTGGCATCATGCTGTGGTTAATGGAGATGATTAATTTGTAACCTGTTTATGAGCATAGGCTTGTTACTTTAGGTATAGCAGTTTATTCCAAATGGAAATTTGGGAGCAGATCTTGTTCCTGCAGGTCCCACATTCCTCCCTTCCAAGGTGGCCATTTAGCTCCCACTGGCAGCTGGCTCATCTGACCCCACACAGCACTCAAGTTCAGCCTGAGGTGGGGACCAGGCGGCCAGGGCTGCCACACCAGCCCGAAGGCTTCTGTGCACAGCTGGGTGCAGCACTGCAGTAAAAGGCTGTGTGGGAGGACAGTGTCCCCCCACCGCCCCTGCTTGTGGCTAAGGAAAGCCCTGGGCTTCTGCAGCATCCCTCTGTGTATCCTACTAGCAGCGTCATGGCGCCTGGGGAGTTCGCAACATGGTCCCATCTCATTGTGGTCAAACTATCGTGTGCTACAGAGCCTGCCTGATTAGTTTTTCTGCTTAACTGTAGGATATAGGATAAGGGATTTCTGTGGTATGACAGCCTTTGCATTTCATGTTGTTTAGGTTTTGTTTCAACTGAAACTCAATGAAAAACATTGTTGATTGGGATATGTAACATGAAACCTAAAAATCTTTCAGGTATTAATAATCATCAGCTTTCACTCTCATCAGCAATTTTGCTTCAGTTCTGTTCTGCCTTTCTCTGGTAGGTGGATTGTCCTTTGTTAAACGTGACACAAGATCACATCTCAACAGTCTTCTGTGCTTTAGTCCAGTATGTGGAGATTCCAGAGAGGCCCAGACTTATTTTTGATGCAGCCAATACACAGAGGATAAATATCTGCATTACCTTTTGCACTCCAGAAGTTGTTTATCCAGTTACTAGACACTGGAGCACAGATGGTGCTGTATGTATCGCTACAGAGCTGATGATTTATTCTGTGTGTGTATATATATATATGTACATACACACACATACTACTATAACTTAGACCATCATAGAATCATTTAAGTTGGAAAAGGCATGTAAGATCAAGTCCAGTTAACCTAACACTGCCAAGTCCACTACTAAACCATGTCCCGAAGTACCACATCTGCATGTCTTTTAAATGCCTCCAGGGATGGTGACGCAACCACTTCTTGGGCAGCCTGTTCCAATGATTGACAACCATTTCAGTGAAGAAATTTTTTCTAATATCCAATCTAAATGTCCCCTGGCACAACTCGAGGCCATCTCCTCTTGTCCTGTCACTTGTTACTTGGGAGAAGAGACCCAACACCCACCTCACTACAACTTCTTTTCAGGCAGTAGTAGAGAATGATAAGGTCTCCTTGTTTTAATTTATGGCTTATTTATATGGTTACAATAGGTTGATAATGAGTACTTTTGCTGAAAAGTGTGCCTATGCTTGCCAGGAAGCATGCCCGGAGACAGTAACTGTTGTGTTATTCAGGGTATTTATAGTTGTCTTCTCATTTCTTATGAGCAGAATATGAAAAAATAAATTATTTCTCCCACCTTTGATGTGGTGTACGCAAGAGGAAGTTAAGAGAATGGATGGTCTCAGGCTCCAGGCATTGGAATGACAGAAAAGAGAGCTGGGCTGGGCTGTAGGCTCCCAGTGTGAGCATGGACTTCTCGCACAAGATATGTCTCTCTCCCTTCAGTCATTTGTCCTGTGTTTAGTTAAAGCCCTGATCCATCCAAGGCTTTTCTGTAAATATTTAGCTTATGCAGTCTGCTGCTGTTAAATAAAGGTAAGGACCTAGGTGTTCTTAATGACTGCGGGGATTGCACATAATAGAATCCATATTCTCATTGCATTTTCCAAGCTCCTTCCTGCTAAGAAATTTTTCCAAATTATGTGTGCCTGTCAGCAATTAGAAGTGCAACCTTTGAACATCTATGGGCATAAGGGAGTGAGTTCTGGGAATAGATGAGTTAATTTTGCCTTAGATTTACTATAATATTTTCAGTTAATTTAAATACAGAAAATAATACGTAATATCCATGTATACAAAGCCAGTCTAATTGATATGGCTTTAAAATGACACACAAACTGTTGCAAAACTAATTCTTCCCCTTCCCTGACCTCCTTCCCCACCCCCATTTTTTTTTTTTGCATTCAGAGAAGTAAAAATGAGTATGTTTATAGATACACAAATACCAGTCACATATGGGACTAATTGATAGTTTATCCTCATTTGGTTTCATTCTAGCACCCGTCCTTGTGGCCGTGCAGCCAGCTTTAATACACTAAAAATCCATCACTATTTTTTCTTAAACGCTTATAAAGACAGAAAATTGATCATAGCAGCTTGGGGAGCTGAAGAAGTTCTTGAAACCGTTCCAAGTTTTTGAGAGCTGAAAATGAAGATGTAGTCTCATTCCTGTGAGTTGTTTATAGAAATGAATACCAAGATGAAAGTGATATACCAAATACCTGTAGATACTTGTGCCTCCTGGACCCTACATGTCTTCAGTAGAGACTGAAAACAGTAGAAGAAAGTAAAGAACTCAGAAGATAGACACAGAGATACTTATGTTTTTTCCTATTTGTATCAGTGTTAGTGTAGACCATAGTGTGATCCAGCTGACCTCACTTGAAGAATCCCAGTTGCCTCATTGTTTTTATACATTTTGACCTCGGATTCTTCCAGTGAAATAAAGCAGCTTTGGCTGATGATACACACAATTTTGGCTGATGTCTGGGTGGGCATTATTATCGGATTACTAATTTTTGTTCCCAGTAGAATTTACCTATTGCAAATCCTGAACCAAATGGGGCTGCTCTGAGCAGTCAGTGTGGGAGGCTGGCCATTTCCAAAAGAGGGAAAGAAGGTGTCCTCTCTCTGGCAAGCCTGAGTTGAGTTTTTGTGCAGGAACAATGCTGTGGCTGGAGCAAAGCCATCCACGTTTCTCCCCTTTCGGGGAGGGGCCCCATCCAGTCTCTCTCGGAGTCATTTCGCTGTGCCATCTGCTGGATTGTTATTTACAATGCAGCAGCAGCAGAGTACAAATACACGGATGATGCTGAGCCATTAGGGTTTGATTTCTTCAGCATGGCCAGCTGAAGAGATCCTACAGTGGTAGTGTAGGACAGTAGACTAAGGAAACCTCTTTCCCCTTGAGGGTATTGCCTCATGGTGTTCTTGCTCAGGACGGCTTGAAGATTCGGAAGTAGCTTGTGATTTATGGGATTGCCTCTGTTTGCAGAACTGGTTTTCTTTAAATGTCCTGTTCAAAAGCTAATGTAGAAAATGGATTTTGGAGAAAAAATGAGAGTAAAAACTTAAGCAAGGAATCACTGTGGCAGAAAGATGTTATGCTAGGGAGCAAATCAGCATTTAGGCTAAAGACTGTTCCTTACAAGCAGCGGGTGTTTGAGGGGGAGAGGTGGAATGACAGCAAATGTGTGTTGACCACAGCACAGAGACCTTTGCAACTGCTTGCTGTGTTTCAGCATCTCTGCAGACTCCCCCCTTCCCTCAGGGAGCATAGTGCACCCAGTACTTTCGGTTCGCTTTTGCCCAGCAGTCAAGCTGACGTGGCTGGGCTGTGACATGGGCTCCACTGCTGGATGCGAGCACATGGGTGCAGGGTGTCACTGCCTGTCCCTCCCTGCACACTCTTTATGTCCTGGCATTTCCCTCTCCCTGGATCCTTGTTTAGCAGCATTAACTCTCTAGTGGAATTACTCACTTCAAAAGCAAATTACTATCTTTCTCAGCACTGTTTCACTGAAACAGCCTAACTCCCACAGGAGAGCTCGGGGCAGCAGTGAGAAAGAGGAATGGCTCTTTATGGACCGTTATCCTAGTGGGCATGTGCTCCTTTCAGGATTCCTCAGAATATTCTACAGCTTATCCCACCAAACATGGATGTGATCTGGTTCATCTCTCTCCTTATGGTGCTTGCCAGGGTAGTTTATCTTCTGCTGCTTGTGCCTTTTCTTCTCTTCTCCAACTTATGTTGGTTCAAGACTATCTCCTAGATCACCTGTGCTTGTATGTACCTCTCTCTCTCCTTTGTCACTCATCCCATCCAAAGGTACTTCCTTTCCTTAGCTCTCATCTTCTGCTCGCTGTTACTCTCTGTGGGTCCTCTACGCTGACCATCTTGTTAAAAAATAAAAAATAATAAACCTCAACAAAACAAACTAACAAAAAAGAAACAAACAAAAAAACCCACTAGAGATCTTACTCTTCTGGGAAACGTTGGAAGATTTTCTTTTTTGTTTTTTTCCCCCCTTTTAACAACATCTTAAGAGGGTCAGATCCCTAGGTATTCCTGAGCAATACGTTTGGCTTGTTAGACTGAAATCAGTTCAGCATAGTGGGATCAGAGGGAGGCCTCTGGGAAATACGGCCACAATTTCATGTGGCCGTGAGCCATTACAGTTATTTATTTTTCCCTCCTGACATCTGTGTGTTGTTTCTGTTGAGTCTTACTTACCCTTTTGGCAGGATTTTTAAAGAATGTTTTTTGCTTGTTTGTTCATATGCATGTTGTAGCTTTATCCACATCTGCTTACAAGTCCAGTTGATCATTAAGTGTCTAAATATGAAGGTACTTTAAGTTGAAACAAAATTCTGTGTCTGCTTTGGAGTTAGCTATTATCATAGCTCAAGAGATTGGGTTTGATAGCAAGAGATTAAAAAAAGGCAAGAGCCAGATGCTGTCCTGCTCTCTTTGCTCCCGAGGCAGAAGTGCCTGTGCTAGTCTAACAGCAGTTTGACACAAGCCTGACACTGACATCAGGCGCAGTGCAGTGGGAAATGTAGTGGTGGTGTAATGTGAATGTGCCTGGCATTAGCAAATTGGTACCAGCCCCAGGGAGAGCTGAGGGGCCAGGGAGGCATGTGGTACTCTGTAACACTCACATGTACCCATACACACAGGTTTATCTAGCGGTATTACATTAAAGCTGCCTGTCTTTTTAAACTCAGCGGGATTACTTTGAATGGGTATACTAACTTTATGTCTCCATATTTATATTCTAATGATGTTTTCTCATTTATTCCAAAATGGGATTAGAGTGGTGACTGTAGCGGCATGAATAAGAGTTTTTATCCCATATCAGACTTCCTTCTGCCATCTTCCTCCCTTCCTTCCTTCCTTCCTGCAGATAGAATAACGCAGGTAAAATGCCAATAAAGCTTCATACAGTTCTACATATTTCGCTTCTCCTGTAACTTGTCTGGGTTAAGAAAAAAAAAAAAAGACGACAATTGAGACATCTGATACCCAGCCTCTAGAGTCTCCCCTTGTTTCATTCGCAAGATGAATGAATATAATTTTTTGGCAGAGTTACTAGTCCTAAAGAAATGTCAGCTTGTTTGGTTTGCTAGGAAAACCTTTATCTCTTCAGATCATTAAAAAAAAAACGCTCGATTACTTTGTGCCAATTACTGCAAAGTTTCCTGGACTTTCTAATTCCGGTCTGGGCAAGTTCTGCTCTTCAGGTTTATGAATTTCGTGCTCATAGCATTTATATTGTACTGAAGGAACTGTATAAAGTCCTGTTTGTACTTGAATCTAACAGTCCAGAGTCCATATATGACTAAATCAGGGGGGCCATTTCCTTCCTGTCTCTTTTTTTTTTTTTTTTTTTAAATCACACATCTTCTCTCTGTTTTCTCTTGGGGATTTTTTTCCTTTCATGTTGCTTTCTTTTGGCAGTCTCCTCTTCTTTATGTTCCATTCCATTGGGTTTACAGCCTTTCTCAGACCTAATAGACCTTAATATACAAGGTCTATACCTAATATGCCTTGATGCACTCCAACTAGTTTGACAGGAGAGGATCCATCCTGAGAAGATGGACAAACTGAACTGTTTGCTTCAGTGGTCATCATACATGTATGTGTATAAAACTATTGAAGGCAGAGGAAAAGTAGAGAAAAGCCTATTAGTATGTGTACTTTTTTATTCGGTCCTAGAATTTAAACGGCAATAGCTTGTGTTGTCTGAAAGAAGGCGGCAGGTTATGTGTCCTATGAAAAAAACCAGAATGAAAGATGGATGAGAAGCAGTAAAATGTGACACACGGTGTAAAAAAATGGCAAAGTATCAGTATATTGAAACCAGAAAATAGAAGGGGAGGGAAAAAAGACAATTGCTGTCCCTTAAATGTAGTTTATTATTTGTTATGGCACGGACATAATCTTCTACCATGCTCTTCAGGCTTTTAACTTATCACATGCCAGTCCATGACCACATGACAGGCTGGACCCCATGTTTTCCCTTATTTTGTCTACATCAGCTGTAGCATTCAAGTTTTAAGAAATAGATATTTTTTTTAATTAATGTCTCCTTGATTATATTTAAATTTAGTACATGAATTGATATGACTCAAACCAGAATATTTGGTTCACTTTCTCTTATCTCTTTTTTTCCCCCAAGTTTATGAATTTCTGTTACTTTCTGTATTACTTCCTACTACCCAGTTTGTAAAATCAATAAACCTATCATTTCAGTGTCTACAATATAGCCCACAATTGAGCACAGAACAGAAAATCTGAAAGTAAATCTTAGGAAATTAATATTAAGGAAGCAAAATTAACCAGGACACATTGACTCTTTAGTGTGATGTTCCATCAGACACTCCATTAGACTAATTTCTTCTAGCTCATAGCTAAAGCTCGGCTTATGCAACATAGATTTTCATATCCATGCTGCACAGTCTTCAATATATGCTGTTTACATTATTCCATTATAATGGCCTGCAAATTTAAATATTTTTTTTATTTTTTAAAATTAAAATTATGTGAATGCGCCTGAACTAGAACTTAACAACATCTTTTTAAAAATGCCCATTTAATTTGTACTCTTAATTTGCTGTAGTAGTAAAAGGAATGGCAAGTGCTGATCTCTGTATTTAAACAGGCAAATCAATCAGTGTTTTGGCAATTTTTGTTGTTATATGAAACTGGTCATGGACTCAGCTCCCACTTTCTGTCATAGTTTCAGACATTTTACATTTTGACATTCTGGTGAATCAACCAGTGTCATTTGCAAAGCTCTGGTGCAGATTTAGGCAGGGTTTAGATTTTTCCTTTAGTTTATGCCTTTCCTCAAACTGATAGCCACTTCTGAAAGTACATAAGCTCCATGATAGCAGGAGCATGTCTGCAGCTTAACCTTTCTTGCTTCAACACGAAATAGTAGTCGTGCCATGTTATTGACAGTGTTTGGGAGGGATAGTGGGGAAGGACTTTCTGAGTAATTCAGACTTGAAAATTATATCATCGTGTGTTGTTTGAGAGTTGTGGTTGTGTCAAAATGTGCGTTGATGTAACATGGAAAATAAAATGATTTCTTAATTCTTTTTAGATGGAATTGATTAAAAACATAAGCACTGCTGAGCAGCCCTATTTATTCACCAGACATGTACATTTCCTCAACTTCTCAAGGTAAGGCATTTTTTGAATCAAAAGTATTTTAAATTGTTTTCTAATACTATGTACTTTCCTTCCCCCTTTCTGGCACTGGAAGTCATGTTCAGAAGTTGGAGGTTTTTTTCCCGTGCTCTGTTTGCTATAGGACAGTTATGTGCAGCACGTTTGTGAAAAGCCAGGATGCTGTTGCATGCCTTTGCCTCCAAGATGATCTTGGTTTACAACTTTTCCAGCCAACGTCCATGAGATGGTAATTTGGGTCTTTAAACTGTGCACTTGTGTTTTAAAAGTGGCGGCACACTTGTGAATGTTTTATCTCTGTATAGCCAGATACTAATACAAGACTGAAAACTCTACTGAGTTCATTAATATTTTACCTGGAATGACTCTTCACCAATTTAACCAATTTAATTTTGTTCTGACAAAATAGTCCCCATTCCACAGGATATGGAAGTGTTTATAAACCATGCAAATGGATTATGCTCTGTATCATGGGAGTGCAGTCCCTTCTGACAGCTATTTAAAAGTATGTAGCAAGACTCTAGAGACATTTATAGTACAGAATGTGAAGAAAATTGCATTTGGATGAAACTTCTGAGGAATTTTTGGAAGGATGTGAACGAGTGATGCAAGTTAGCATTTAGCCAGGACACAGGGGTTAAAGCTGACTGCAGATGGTTATTGCCCA
Source organism: Falco peregrinus (assembly GCF_023634155.1). Classification (NCBI taxonomy): domain Eukaryota; kingdom Metazoa; phylum Chordata; class Aves; order Falconiformes; family Falconidae; genus Falco; species Falco peregrinus. Next base: position 46,920,668 of record NC_073727.1, on the reverse strand, counting down.
AGCTGTAAATTTAATTTGGAAATTATATTCAGGAACCATGCCATCCGTGCCACTAGGTTGGACTCCTTATATTTAGATAAAAAATTTTTCTGCAGATCTTTGTAAGAGCTTACCTAACTTCCCAGCATTTTGTTTATGTGGTGATGTCAGTGCACGTCCTTTGAATGTATGGGTCTAGGCATAGGTAGAGAGTGTAGAAGGAAATTATAACACTTGAGGAGGGGGCTGTTGTTTAGTTTTGGATTTTTAGAAAACAAAATATTTTGAGCAGTTGGAAATTCATTGATATATATATATATCAATTGATATATAATTTCACTATGGGCATAATTTCCTCACATGAAAACAAGAAGAGTTAAACAAAATTCTGATTGTCTGTGTTTTCTGTTCTGATTCCATGAGAGTTCTGTTTCTAATTTATTATCTTTAAAGTATAAAACTCATTAGAATAGGATTTAACACCTTGGGTAAATGATCTCTTCTGTCTGATCAAACAAGTAGCCATACCTGAGGGTCAAAGGGATGTTTCTTGATTAAACTGATTTTTCAGAGATGGTGTGCAACATTAGGTATGTGAGAAAAAGATGAACATGATTAACTCTTGCTCTTCCCAAGATACCATTTTCCATACATATGGTACATCCTAGCCACATAAGTAACATGTTGCTCCTGTTGTGTATCCATGAGATGAAATATCTACTTTTTTTTTCAATACAAATTTCTGAAAATACATTAAAATTATATAAGATGTATAAAAGTATTTGCAGTATTTTGGCTGTTCCTTGCAAACCCGAAAAACATTTTTTCAGTTTATGTTGGTTTAACTGGTAGCTGTAGAATAGTGAAAAGTCTGATGAGTCTTTTAAATGAGATGTCATTGAAGTGCATCAACACTGCTTACTATTGGTTTAACAATTCCTACTGTTTTCTGAAAAATTAATAATTTTTGAGAGTTTTAGTCTTTAGTTTCAAAATTTGTTGGCAGTTACACCTAACAGTGAAGTACCACGTTGAATATTTACTCTGTTCCTTAATTCTAGGGTGATTATTTTTTTTTTTAATTGATTTCATTAGGATCTGGAGTGTTAAGTATTGATTTTGCAGAAATTTCAAGAATGTTTTTAAGTACTCATTATAAATATTACAATATTGTGAAAGTGGTTTAGTTATGCTTGATTTTTTGTTTGGGTTTTTTTTGAAATTATTCATTTATAGACCATTTCTAGTGGATAGCTGAATTCAAATTATCTATGGAATACTGGTCTTCCCATTTGCTCCAGCTTTTCTGCCAGCTCAACATAAAAGCCACGCAATACCCCAGAAACCAAAAAGAATATGGGTCAAAGTATCGATGTAGTATTTTCTGGCTGACAGATGGCAGCTTGCTGTGAGCAGCCATCGCAGATGTTATCTTTGCTACTCTTTTGGTAAGCTCCAAGGTCACTGTTTCGATAAAAGGAACCTCTTCCACTTCTGTGCTTGCGTGCTTTCAAGATCTGTAGGGATTGGGTTAAGCCATTTAGAGTATGTCACCAAGGTGCTAGAGTAGCAGAGAAAATGTAAGCAGAATCATGCAAAGCAAGAGTCTGCTTTGCTTTCACTTAGAATCCTAGAAACACAGAATCATTTACATTGGAAAAGATCTTTCAGATCATCGAGTCCAACTGTTAACCTAACACTGCCAAGTCCCCCACTAAACCATGTCCCTAAGTGCCACATCTACACATCTTTTAAATGCCTCCAGGGATGGTGACTCAACCACTTCCCTGGGCAGCCTGTTCCAATGCTTGACAACCATTTCGGTGGAGAAACTTTTCTCAATACCCAGTCTAAACCTTCCCTGGCACAACTTGAGGCCATTTCTTCTCATCCTGTCACTTGTTACTTGGGAGAAGAGACCGACACCCACCTCACTACAGCCTCCTTCCAGGTAGTTGTAGAGAGTAACAGGGTGCCCCTGAGCCTCCTCTTGTCTAAGACTTGTGCTCCAGACCCTTCCCCAGCTCCGTTGCCCGTCTCTGGACACGCTCCAGCACCTCAGTGTCTGCCTTGCAGTGAGGGGCCCCCACCTGAACACAGGGTTCCAGGTGCGGCCTCACCGGTGCCGGGTACAGGGGGGTGATCACTGCCCTCGTCCTGCTGGCCACACTGCTTCTGACACCAGCCAGGACGCTGTTGGCCACCTTGGCCACCTGGGCACACTGCTGGCTCATGCTCATGGCTGTCACCCAGCACCCCCAGGCCCTTTCCCACCAGGCCCTTTCCAGCTGCTCTGCCCCAGCCTGTAGCGCTGTGTGGGGCTGGTGTGACCCAGGTGCAGGACCCGGCACTGAGCCCTGTTGAACCTCATGCAGTTGGCTGGGCCCATCCAGCCTGTCCAGGTCCCTCTGCAGAGCCCTCCTGCCCTCAAGCAGATCAACGCTCCCACCGAGCTTGTGTCATCTGCAAACTTAGTGAGGGTGCACTCCATCTCCTTGTCCAGATCATGGATAAAGATATCAGACAGAATTGGCCCCAGTACAGAGCCCTGGGGAACACCACTTGTGACCAGCCACCAGCTGGATGTAACTCCATTCACCACCACTCTTTGGGCTCAGCTGTCCAGCCAGTTTTTCACCCAGCACAGAGCACGCCCATCCAAGCCATGAGCAGCCAGTTTCTCCAGGAGAATGTGGTAGCAGACAGTGTCAGAGGCTTTACTAATGTCTGAGTGGACAAAATCCACAGCCTTTCTCTCATCTACTAAGTGGATCACCTTGTTATAGAAAGAGAACAGGTTCTTCAGGCAGGATCTGCCTTTCATAAACCTGTGCTGACCAGGCCTGGTCCCTTGGTTGTCCTGTACATGCTGTGTGGTGGCACTCAGGACAATCTGCTCCATAACCTTCCCTGGCACTGAGGACAGGACAGGCCTGTAGTTCCCCGGATCCTCCTTCCTGTCCTTCTTGTAATGGGCATCACATTTGCTAACTTCCAGTCCACCGGGACCTCCCCAGTTAGCCAGGACTGCAGATAAGTGATTGGAAGTGGCTTGGTGAGCACTTCTGCCAGCTCTCAGTACCCTTGGGTGGATCCCATCACACCTCATAGACTTTTGTGTGTCTCAGTGCTGTAGCAGGTCACTGACCATTTCCCCTTGGATTATGGGGGCTTCATTCTGCTCCCTGTCTTCTAGCTCAGGGGGCTGGGCACCTGGAGAACAACTGATCTTACTATTAAAGACTGAGGCAAAGAAGGCATTAAGTACCTCAGCCTTTTCCTCATACCTGTTGGTGCTTATTGGTGCTTCTCAGCTTCCCAAACAGTAGTAAGAAAAATAAACTCCATTTTTGTTTAACATCACTGATGTGAATAGCAGCAATGACAGATTGCTTGGATTTCCCTGCTTTGCACCCTGCACCTGCTTATAATATAAACCTGTCAGCATTAAACCTCTCAGATTATTCAGCAGAGCATCACAGCATTTACTTATAATTGTCTTGAACTGAAAAAAAAAGGAAGCCTGTCATCTTTCCAGAAAAAACTTCCTAGTGGAAGTGACCTAAGCCTTTAGTGGTGAATTTGAGCACATGCATGTTTCTGGGGCACCATTAGTTTTGCTGAACAAATTTCGAAGAACTTGATAATCTCTTCCTGACCTGACTGCTTGCCAGGGCTGTTTTTCGTTTGGTTTTGAACAGTGTTTTAAGAGGCCCTGCTGGTTCAGCTGAGTAAATAAATCCTCATTTACTCTCCTTGTCTTCATCTTTTAGTTCAATACTATCTTTTCTCAACTCAAAGTAGTGCAGAGGCACTTTTAAGATAAATCTTAAAAGGATGCATTGAAGCAAATCTTAAGTGAATTTTCACAGACATTAATTAATTCATTGCAGCTTCAAACAGAAGATAAAAGTATAAGTTTCTTGCTTTTCCTTGATGTGATTGAATTTCTACGTAGCACTTGTTACAGGAACGGCTTTTATTTCCAGGGGTTTGCGGCTTGTGTTCCTAGTCCAGTGCACTAGGGCTAGCTTTAGGAGACAACCCAGTGCCTCAGGAGGGTGGCTACTCCATCCAGTCCATTTCAGGAACGTTTCTTTTAGGGAAGGTGGTGCTGTTTATTGATTATCCTTTACTTGTGATTCCTGGGTCAAGGCTTTTCATTATGGCTCTGTGGTTGTTGTGTCCTACTCATTTCACCCTAAATGCTGGACTGACCTCTCTATACCTGACTTCTTTCTTACAACCCTACTTGAAAATGTTCTTATACACAGAGGTAAGCATTTAGGTGCTTTTTGGTTTCATACTGGCTGTGGCTGCTGAGGCTAGCCCAGCATGGGATTTTCTTGCTCTTGATTGGAAAAGGAGTATATTTCTCAGAAGTCTTCCATGAAATAGTCATCCAGGCTATGTTTGAAGGCATTGTGTTACACCACCTCTGCCACCTCCTTAGGCACTTGGTTCCATTTGTCTGCCAACTTTACTGTCAAATTATTGTGGCTAATTTCTAACATGAATTGCTCTGGCTTTTGCTCTTTATTGACTGGAATGCTTCTTTTGTTCCATGGTACTCTCAAGCCTCTTGCCAGCAGGTGTTTTCCTCATCCATGTAATAACCCTGTGACCCTTCTCTGAAACTTCTCCACTTGTCCCATAGTCTTTATTAAGTGCAAGCATCAAAACTGTGCTCTGGACCTGTATCAGCTTCACTAATGCTGTGTATAGTAGAATGCAGTCACTGTGCTTATACCTTCTAAAGATACAGTTGGGCCACAGCAATCTGGACTTTCAGGGCAAGTTGTTTTTCTCGTGTGTTTCCTAGATCCTTTCCTGATCACTGTTTACCAGGCTGACATTTCCCATTCTGTAGAAATGGCCTTCATTATTCTTCAATGTGTTAACCAAGGGGAAAAAAAAATAATGACATGAAATCTGCAAAATTACAAGCTGCTGTGAGACTGCAGTGGATGTTGTGAAGTAGAAAAATATGGAAAAGAAAATCTCCCTTGGTGTGTGTATTTGTACTCTTGGGGTGCGTTGGTCTATGTTTAAAAAACCACACACACACACACACAAAAAAAAAAAAACCCACACCAAAAAAACAAAAACCTTTTTTTGTCACATACCTAAGGAGCTGTAGAAGTTGTCAGTCATAACCTGTGCTGTGGTCTGTAGTGCGCAGGGCAGAGACACCCACCTCCACTTGTGCATACTCAGGAATTTAGGAGGTTTGCCTCCATGCAGGGCTGTGTGCCTGAAAAGGGCATGTTGCAGGACCAGGATGACAGCCACCATTTATCTTTGTCATGTTCCAATTCCTTTTCAAAGCAATGCTGCATGTATTTAAAAAGTGTGAGAGCCATTAAATTAGTGAAAATACTGATATTTTTTTTTCTCTTTCTGAGTTGAAGTTTATATATTAGTGTTGCTTGGAAAAGCATCCAAAATATTAATCAGAAGTGAATATTAAAGAATATCTCTACTCTAAGCTGGTAAAGATATATATGCTGATATATCTGCTGAGATTGCAGTTCTTGTTGGTAGATCCAAGCAGTACAGTGTTAGAGGGCAGAAGCTGTGAAGAACTAGAATAACCTGTAGAGAGACAAAAAGCTATTTCAGGATAGCTGCAGGTTGTTTGCTGTGCTTTATCATAAATGCTGCTTGTCATCTATTTATTTAGCCTGAGAAAAAATGAAGCAGGAAGAATCCTGAAGCTGGAATAGCCCCGCTTGACCTCTTAGTAATCTTCTGCTGAATTAAGTAACTGTAACAGTCTTTGGGCAGCAACTCAAGGTCTTTGGTGTGTCAGAGATTTCAGAGAAGCAGAAAAAACGTTTGCAAGAATGCACAGGGGTTGGTGAGGCCACAATTTTGGGTCAGGGATGGGGATAATTGCACAATTCACGTTTAGGACATGGGAAGGCAGCTTTCCTCCCTCCGACACTGAACTGTTATGGTCCAAGCACGCAGTTATGGACTCTGGTTCAGGCAGAGCTGGAAGCTTGGCTGCTCCCTCCTGTGGTGGGGTAAATGAATGTTACAGGGGAACGTGTAAAAACTTACAAACGTGCCTCTGTCAGTGACTGCTGCGTGACTTTTGCTTGTTTAAAGGCTGGCTGATTAGATCAGGGTAAAGTCATCGGAGGGAGAAGCATTAAAAAGACCACCCAAAGAGAGAAACAGGCTTTTTCATGTCTTACTGGAGCTATGATTTCTTTACTTTCTGCAGTAGTTACAGGCCGCTGGGGAGTGATCTCCTTTAAAATTTCCTATGATGTGGTAAGGAGATGCAGAGATAAAGCATGGAGTCAATTTAATCTTACATTTTAATTAGCCCTTGTATTTCAGTTTAGTATATCTTACTTGTTCAAAGCCAGGGTGAATTATTGCCCAGCATTAGTATACGAGGAGCCATCCCTTCTGTGCTGTCAGGCTGCTGCCTTCTTCGGTTCAGCAGCAGTTTAATATCTGCAGCATGTATTTAGCATAGGTGTGCATGTGCTTGAGGGGAGGGGACAACACTTTTAGCATAATTTTCTAAGAAAATAAGACTCATACAACTGTTCCAGCTGCTCTGTGTATCTTTCCAGTTTCCCCCACACCTAATGGCTAAGTAATTTCTGAACCTTTTGGCCAGTTTCAAAGCAAATTTGGAAGGCCAGTAGAAGACTCAGAGACAGCCACACTGCTGCAGGTGCGTCTGCTGAAGGGAAAGCCAAGCAAAACAGTGCTGCTGGACCTTCTGCTGGGCCACAGCCAGCGGCCACCTCGCTGTGCCCTGCTTGGGATGCCAGCCCCAGCTCTGCCTCTTGCTCAGTTCATGAGAGGTTTTGGGGAGGAGAGAAACATCTGTTTTGTCTTTCTGCTTGGGAAGGTACTTGCTTTTTAGTCCCTGGAATAACATGAGAAATATTTTTGGGTTTCTGTTATTCATTAGCAGAGTTATTGTATAAAGTTCTTGTTTTTCTTGAAAAGTGTTTTTTTTGGTAGACAGTCTGTTATCAGCTTTACTGATTTATTTATTTTTTTATATTACTTTTTAAACAGACATAATGGCCAACACTACCTAATAAAAATGAGTACATCAGACTGCTATAGCAGCAGACAGTGTCACCTGCAGCAGTACTGATCAGTTTGGACGCTTTCCTTCAACTCTGACTTGAATTCTGAATTATGGGTAGCAGTGAATCACATGTTGTATGAAGACAGAGATAAACCAAGAGAGTTTCCCATCTGGATAAACCCAAAGCTAAACTTAGTTTCTGAGTATTGTTCATGGTTTTTTGTTACTCATCAGTTTTGTGGTTTTTTCTCATGCAGAAGCAGCTCTAAAAATTGCATTTTAACACAGCACTTTGTCATTACAGCATTCCTTGTTCTTGGGGTCTGTAAAATGTGTCTGTAGCCAACAAACAAAAAGGAGGTGAATCGGAAGGAATGAACTTGGTTATATGTTGTGTGATGAAGGAGCTGTGTGTTTGAAAGCCGGAGCACACTCTGCTGACAGCGTGGTGTTTGGAAGTCTTGCATTTTAGCTTGTTGATCATTTGTAAGGGTTGGATGATATATTCACCATTTTTTAAGGCAAATAAATATCTTGCTTTGCCATAAGTTAGCCTATGTATATGTCTTTGGTCCATTGATTTGGCAATAGAATTTAACTTTTGCATTTTTTAATAGACTGGTAAGAGGCTGATAAAATCAGGGTGATTCTGTGATGCTCTTTTCATTGACTTACAACAGTCATGGGATGTTTTTCACAGGTTTATTTCAGGTTTATTAATAACTTCAGTATTCTTGTTTCTGCCTTTTTCTGGAACCGGTAATACCACACAGAGCATAGATGCTTTGCAGAACATGCCTATTATGTGTGTTAACAGTGCTTCACTAGCTTTTGAAAATAGTGTGCTGGGCAAATGTGTGGAGCTAGCATAACAAGATGCTGAATGTCCATGACCCTTCCAGTGCAAATTCAGGCATACTTTGTGTGAACGGCAGTAGTTCAGGCAGCTTGTACTGATTCTGTACAGGTCAGCTGTGGGAAGGAATCGGGCTCTTCAAATTCATCCTTGAGTCAACAACTCCGAACAATGATCGCAGCCTAAGATTATCTACTGAAGTGGTTTCATGTTGAGGATTTTTTTCTCCTTTTAAAAAAAACCATACACACCTAGGAAATGTCATTAAAAACATGGTAACAAAAAATTATTACCCTCTTGGTAAGCTCTTAAAAGTAGGGAAATGTCAGCTAAACTTATGTGCACAGCCTTAACACTGTGTCTTTATGTGTGTTCATTATAATCCACACTTTTTACTAACACATCATGAAACACTTTCTACCGTCATGTGAGGTCTGCCTTGTAAAGTACACATTTCATGAATGGCCACATGGTGCTGTAATCCCTCCTGCATATTTTTTCTTTTTTTTATACTACATTTTTTTTAATGATGTGAGTGTGTAATGATGTTTTTTAACTGTGACTTGATGGAAGGCTAAGCACAAATCTGCTATGCAGTTTGACCTTTGTATGGTCTAAGGGGTTTTTTTGGTCGTGGTGTTTTGGTTTTGTTTTTTTTTTAAAAACATTGCTCTGTGGTGAGTCCACAGATTTTTAGGTTATCTGATTTAAATTTTATTTCCCTAGATTTCCTGTGTTTTTTGCATAATAGACATTTTAGCTTTCATTCAGCTGGTAATAAAATATTTTCAGAATAGAGATGGTTGCTTGAAATTTAGTTACTTATGGTGGGATCCGGCATAATGCCTAAAGTATCCTTTTTTTTTTTTTTTTTTTTTTTTTTACTGTCGTTTGGTTTCTGTGCTCACATCCACGCTATAGATAATGTTACCAGTTTGGGAGTAATTTAAGAAAGATGTTGATTACTCCAAAGGAGTCCAAAAGAGAGTATAGCAAATGATCAGATATATAAAAAATTTACCTTTGAGGAAAGATTGAAAGGGCAGAGAAGAAAAAAATAGAGAAGATTGGGAAAGAGGTGACTATGATAACACTTTGGAATTTTATGTTAAAAAAGTTCTGCAGAGATAAAGGGACTGTACAGTTATTTATGAGTAATGATAGTAGATGTGATGGTCTTAAATTGCATCGAAACTCTAGATCAGTCACCTAGGAAAAGGGTTGAACAACAAGGACAGTGAAGCAACAGAATAGATTGTGCTTAAGGGTTTTGGAGCTGATAGTGACAATTGCATAGCTGATCCTGCCAGGCAAAAAGATGGATTGTGGAAGTCCCAAGTAATTAGTAGTCTTTCTCACCCTTGTGTAATGCACAATACAGACTTTTTAGGTTTGAACCTAAAACCTTCGTATTTCAGGAAAGGAAATTCAAGTCTTGATTTGAAATTGTCAGTAATAGAGAACTGCTGCCCTTGGTAAATTCTTCTGGTACTAAACTGTTCTCTTGGATTGTAAATTGTTTTTTTCCTCTTAATTTTTCTGAGAAATCCAATTGACTCTTTTTTTTTCTTGAACTTCAGAGTACATTTGCCACTATGTAAAGCCTCCTTTTATCAAATGTTTCCCCTATGTAAGCTTTCATGTGTAATTTCTTACATGACATGGTGCAGTGACCTCTCGGCCTTCTCTGTATTTTTCCCCTTCTCATTTTCTTTTCAAGCTGAGTGTTCTCAGTTTCTTAACATTTTTCCATTGCAGGGCATTTTTTTTTTTCATCCTCCTTGTGAGTCCGCAGTGAACTTTGTGCATTTTTCCTTAAAATGGACTCTCAGTGGTTACATCAATGCTGTGCCAGGTTTCTGCTCCTCTCTGCTGCTGCTTCTCGGAAAAAGGGAAACTAGGAATATTCTGGCCTGTAAGGTCTCACATGCTGCTAATAACCTGTGAAGGCATGCAAGTCCTTGCCAGAACTGTTCCTTCTCTGTGAGTGTCTTCTGCTTCTGGTTCTAGATGTTCTGGGTTTTACTTGCCATAATAGTGTGTGATGTTTGGTTATGTCTTGCTTGCTGTGTGGCTCGGTTGTCCCTTTATCAGCAAACCACTCCTTTCATTATTGTCTCCTTTTGCAACTTTGTTATCTGAAAATATCATCAGTAGATTTGCACTTATCTTCTGAGTCACAGATTATCATGCTGAACTGTGTAGATTCAAAGCCTCAAGCATGATGATATGCACAGATCCCTCTGGTTGATGGTGATTATGTAGAATTTCACATCTGGCCAAAAAAAGCAGCCATGTTTTCAATTCCAGTTACATTGATTTTTATATTCTATACATTGTATACATGATATGTACCACCAAGTTAAATGGGGGGTGGTGGGGGTGGTGTTTATAATTATTTATTATTATGATTATACTCAACTTACTGTATTTCAATTTCCATATGGTCATTGCAGCATTATCTTGAGTAGCTCTCTGTGACAGCCATTTCCACAGGACAGCTGGAATCACCCATGACACTTGGTAAATGTACTCATATGAGAGGTTTAATGCGCGGTGCTGAGTGCGTTGCAGCATCCTTCACGTTATAAACGTCCTAAGAAGTTGAGCCCCAGCCTTTTATGTGAACTTATCTATCTCAGCTAAATCTGTGGCCTCATCCAGTTCTGAAGATGTATCTTTTCTACAACGTTTGTTGATTTAGTACTTTCCAAAAAGCCGTATCAGCTGTTCTCCTGTGTGTTGGAAATTTATTGTGGTAATTTGTAATTATTTTTTTGTTCCTCTGTATAATGTGCAACATTTGCATTTCTGAATTATAATTAAATATTAATCAGAGGTCCGGAGAGATACTGAGCCAGAGCTTTGGAAAGTCCTGATATAAGGTGTCTGGAACTAAGTGATTTTAAATAATGCAGAGTTTGACTGTAGCTGCTGTTAGTGTTTTGTGGAGAATTACTCTTCTCTCTCTTGTTTCTAGCTGTAACTTTGCATTACATAAATGAAAACACAATTAGTATTTCCGGCTCAAGTGTTGCCTTTATGTGAGTTGGGGATGCTATACAGACCCAGGCAGGATTTGTATTAGTGTTGGTGTTGTTCACTATGAATTTATATATGAAAGTGCTTTGATATCCTCAGCGTAACAAAAGACGTAGCAAAAAAACCCTCATTGTTTAGCATGCATTAATGTAAAAGACTGAGAGATATATAGCATAAAGTATTCTGGGAGGTTTACAGGATAGTGAAATAGAGAACTATAAGGCTTTATAGTATGATCTTTAGCTATTCGCTGGTCTGATGCAGTTTACTAAGCAATTCCCAGAGGACTTAGTTGTGAGTTTTACAACATTACCCAGACACATCACTTCAGAAGCTGAAATTCCTACTATTGAAATCACAGCTCCTGAAAGGGTAATTAATGAGTGGAATGTTGCCAGTTTGCACTGTTGTGCTGTTAACCTTGAACCACTGGGCATTTTGGATCTCCACACATAACTCCCATTCGAGGCCAGGCCAGCCAAGCAAGCAGTTCAGAAACAAAAAGGTTTATCTCAACTCACTTTCCTTTTTTCCCCCTCTTAATTCCAAAGAAAAGCTGGAGAACGTGACCACAGCATAGGGTGAAGGCACAAAAGCTGGAAGCAAAGCACTTCAGACAAAAGCAAGATAAATTCCTTGACTTTGGAGGCTGGCAGTACTGCTGTAGTCCCAGACCTCAGCCCACTCCTCTGGGAGTCTTTGCAGCTCGTCCTTGAGGAGGGTCGCTGGAGCATCCCAGAGGTGCCAGGTGCCTTGTGGGCAGAACAGAGTTGCTTTGCCGCAAGTGCATGCGAATCTGAGATGTTACAAGAACTTCAAGATACCTTTTTCAGAAGAGAAAATTTGATGTAACTGCATCTTATTAGAGTCCTAAAAAGGGGAAAGCTGTACATTAGTGCTTTTACGTGACCTCTCCATGAAGCTGTGCTGCAGAGCAGGTAATGGAGGTGTAACATAATTGATGAGTAACGCTTGCTGGGCAATTGTGCTCTCAGTGTGTGATTCCCAATTGCATGAAGCTGTACAAGGAAATTGTGCTTCCTTTATAGGAAGTACACAGTATGCCTGTCTCTGTTAGTATTAGATGACTGTCAGTTCTTGTTTGCTTCTATTATATTGAATTTCTAGCAACCAACTCATTTGTTTAAGGGGAGACATTATATATTAAAAGAGTAAGAAGCAGCCATAATTCTTACAGAGGATAGATAGGTTGGGAGTCTTCTTTTCCTTGAGATCTGTAGTTTGCCTGCAGGGATGAAGAAGCCTGCTTCTGCTTGTGCAGAGTTTTGTGATGAATGGAAAGGCAGCAGCCTCCTTAAGTGAAATGAAAAATAATAGGAGCTGAGAGATCATCCATTTTTTAGCCAAGCAAATCACTTTTGTTGCATTTTTAAATTATTTATTTTTTAAACTCATCTTATAAAGGGTTTGTAAATGGTTTTGAACAAAGATTTTGCTCACATAAATAATAAAATTAGAATTCATCAGGGGCGTTTTTCAAAGGGACAGACTTGCAGCTTCTGGCATACTTCTCAGGCCTGTTATTTTCCAATTTTATTAAAAAAAAGGATGGGGGAATATGTTATTAATGAGCCTTAAGTATCACTGATTGAAGCCTGCAAATATTCTAGTTATTTTGATGAGGACTCCAAAAATATACCTGTCACAACAGATCAGTTAAAACTAATGAGTTTAAATACTGTATATATTAAATAAATCAGGAGAAGCTAAGTACAGGAAGAGTACTGCAGAGGATCAGTGTATGCTTTTTCAGTGCTCCGGTGGAGTGGTGGTGTTCCGGCTCGCTTTACCCAGTTGCAGCAATGTGCTGTCAGACATGGGAATGATCAGGTACCTTTAACATGGCAGGATCCAATGTAGATCCCACTCAGAGAAGGTAAGCCTTCTGCTCAGGCCTAGAAAAATATGAGTGTCCCTTTTTGAATGCTTCACGATAGGTATTTGAGTATAAATAAGGTGATGTGCTCTATAATGAGAGCACAATATGTTATTGTTTGCAAGAGCACTTTCATGTGGGTGGTGTTAATTTGAAGAGTTTCACTCTGGAGAGCTAAGTACTATTTAATATGTTGTAGTTGATAGGTACATAAAAATATGCAGAACATACTTGAACAAATGGAGCATTGATTTGCCCTTTATTTTTATTTCTTTCTAAATAGCTTAAGGTTATTGATTTTTTTAACCAGTATGATTTTTTATGCTATGCAAATACTGCTTAGCTTTCACAACAGGTCCTCAGTACGTTCCATAGAAACAAATGGTTGGAATTTGAAGTATTACAAACAATGTTCAGAAAAAAATGCAGATTTGAATAACAGCCAGAACAGACTTAATTTTTCTAAAAATTCCCTGCTTGTTGCCTGGTGGAGCAACTACAGCTGGTTGTATACCAGGCTGGTTATAGTGTACAAGAAATCAGAAATTTGAGCTGTCCTGTGTTTTGGGGGTGTACAGTTTCCATTTCAGAAATGAGAAGTTCCTCTGTAGCTCTTTGTGGAAGAATGGTCTTCCATCTCAGCTGCCTCTCAGGATGGACAGGCTTGTATGTGCCTTTTCTCAGAGCTGTTGGTGCTGGATTTACAGTTCACATGTTCAGGGACACGACCTTACTAGCAGAAGGACACTTCTATGTTGGTTATGCAATCCGATCCCTCCTTTAACTTCAGAAAAGACAGTATGTATTGAATATTTCTATATAGACAACTAATAGCTGCCTGCTTTTCATTCTTTTATCTTCTGAGGAGCACTTAGGCTTAGCATCCCTTATAAATCCTGAGGCAGGATATCCCTGCTCTGTTGCTTCACTGAGTCTTGTAATCATTCTGTCTCTATCTTAAGAGAACTTGCTGTTGTCATCACTTCTTACTGTCTTCACTGTCTCCTCTTTTCTTTGCTTTTCTCCACTCCCTTCTGTCTTCAGATTATTGCTGATATGTATGAAGCAGCAGGAAGGTGATGTGTTCAGCAATTTATGTGCAACCTGTTCTTGCCAGCAATTTCACTTGAAACATTTAGTTTTCAGGGCTACCAACCATGGCATTCACCAAAAACTTTCTATTTGAATAAATACTTTCAAAGCTTTATGCCCTCATTGACCGATGGTGTTTTAAGGAATGCCTTTTTTTTAATGTAGGTTTTATTTCTGTATAAAGACAGCAGCAGAGACAAGCTCAGAGAGGAATGCAGGATACTGGATTCAGGATACTTCCCTTGCACACCCATGTCCCAACTGGGCTCTACGTTAATCAGGAAGCAAGGATTATCTTGCTTTTTTAATTGGATTGTTTTAAAGGTTCATGTAGTCTGTGCAATTTCAAATTATGACAGCCATCCTGCAGCACTGAGGTCAATGAAATTACTGGTATGCATAGTTATTCATGAGACAAGCCTTTGCAGGCTGTCTTTAGCAATCTGGGGGATCATGCAGAATAAAAATCAAGTTGAAACTGTATGGGATTTTTCCCTTGTCTTTCACTGGAATTCATATTTTTAAAAAATTTTGCTGGCTTTTTAATATTTATGAGGAGCCCTGATCTTTTATTATATATATTCAATTATTCATCTGACTTAAAAGATGAAGAGGAGCCCAGAGGGCTTTTTTAATCTAAAGGGTGTCTTCAGTTTTCTCTCTTCTAATCTAATACCTTACATTTTATAGAAAAATATATAAATCATGACTCAGAAAATCATCAGAACAGTATTTAAGTACTTAAATATGGTTATGTACTCAGGCTCCAAAATAAAGGATAAGCTAGTGCTTAGCAAGAATTGTTCTCCTAAATTGGGGAAACAGAAGGGAGAAACGTAATTCATGTTCTTAGATCAGGCATATTCCAAGTGGAATTTATCCTGTGAATTTCTCAATCCAAAAAGGTTTTACTTTGTTCTTTATCCAACAGTGTTTGTAGTCCATAAGTCTGTTCTATAGCATAAATGTCCATTCTTCAATTTTGTCCGTGGAAGAGTGTAAGCAATTTCCTTTTTTTCATTCCAGTTAGACCTATTCTCCTGATGCTGTGTATTGATATAAAACATGCAGTTGATATTTTAACACTGTGTAAGTGCAGAATAATCACACACTTTCTCAAGCTCCTTTTTCCTCCTTTCTTCTTTTTGTACCCCACGTATTAAACTGTAGA
Organism: Falco peregrinus; assembly: GCF_023634155.1. Lineage (NCBI taxonomy): Eukaryota > Metazoa > Chordata > Aves > Falconiformes > Falconidae > Falco > Falco peregrinus. The sequence goes on along the minus strand of NC_073727.1, from coordinate 46,905,565 downwards.
TTTTTGTTGTTAATTACCAGGAGGCGGCATTCAGGAGGGTAAAGTCAAGCTGGTGAGGTTGGTCTGGTTTATTTTCTCATCTCTAAATTGCAGGTACCTATGCTGTATTTTGCTTTTGTGCAGAGCCTGGTCACAGCTGGTTTACCCTTTCCTTTTCCTTGGACTTGTGCGTACCTAAAATTGATAATTACTTTCTTTTTTAGAAATAGGAACTTTCATACTGACTTTTTAAATAAAAAAATCTTCATGAAGTGCAGTACAGGGTTAAGGCATTGCATAACCACAGCATAACCTCAAATCCAGCCAGTGGTGCAGGCTAGGGGCGAGGGGAGGAAGATATGCACAAGTTCCAGCAAATATAAATGGAAATACCATGCATATCTGTCAGCTCATCCAAAGGAAGCCTTTTGAAATAAGCTTGAATATTGCAAAATCCTTTGCACGTTACTACACTTACTGTACAGGTGAACGTGATCCAAGGCTGCCTTATGGCAGTTAGTGTTAGGTGGTGCCTGCTCTGGCATGACTTCCAAGATGGGAAGCGTTGCAAAGAAGAAATGCTCTTCCTCATGGTCAGCTGCAGAAGGTTCTTCATCTGAAAACAGCAAGGAGAAAACTCAAGAAGCAGCACTATTGACACAGTAGCAGAAATGGTCTTAAACTGTTTGTATACACGTGTAGCTTAATGTGATACCATATTTACCGTTCATCCTAAAGAGATCTTACATCCTTTTATGCAGTTTTGGTAACTAGTTGTAAGCTTCTCAGTTTCCCTCCTAACCTTGTAAAAGCTCTGAATAATCTCTGTAGAGAGACACCTGAAAACATTCAGGTGAAGGATGGATACATGTGCCTCTGTGGAACCTTCTGATGAGATTCACTCATTTTTCTTCCCACCAGGTTTGGAGGAGACCAGCCGGTGTACATCAATATTATTAGAGATCCTGTCAATCGATTTTTATCCAATTATTTTTTTCGACGTTTTGGAGACTGGAGAGGAGAACAGAATCACATGATCCGTACTCCCAGCATGAGGCAGGAGGAAAGATACCTGGTATGTTTAAATAAAGGCTCTGATTACCCATTTCCCAGCATAGTTACACAATGCCAATGTTCAAACTGGATGCTTGAAACGTGGGACACTAAGGCATCGTCTGGCCTGCATTTTTTCCTCTTTGTCCTGCCTCATCCTTAGTTTGGTCAGCTTTACTATGTGAGTGTTGCTGATGAATTCAGTGATCCAGTTTGATCTTGTATAAGTGGACCGCAAGTCCCAGATGCCACCGTTGAATTATGGTCCTTTCACTGAGTTGGGTTTGCACTGTATAGTGGTTAGGCATAATAATTCAGCCAATATTCTGTGAATATTAAGACAGATTTTTAGATGGAAACTATGGCTGTAACTGTGCAGCCTCAGAGGAAAATTGGGAAACAGCAGTTCAGTGAGCCCAAGCCTCTAATGTCCTTGCTGGTAAGTTGTGCATAGCGTTCTTTATACCAGGGCTCTGATGTCCGTTCTTGGTTTGGTTTTGTTGCCTTTTTGGATTAAGGAGGTGGCAATAATGTTGGATGAGCTGTTCATAGTAAGTTCAAGTTTTGTGGAACTGCTGAACTGTTGTAATGCCTGTCAGCCTTTGTCACAGACCAAGGTTCTGTGGCAGTAGGCGTTCTACAAGTGCTGAATGAGAAACACAGAGCCTAGGGAGGTGGTTGGATTGTTTGATATTGATCTCTTTACATGCACACAGACAGACAGCTCCCTAAGATGACCAGATGGTGGAATTAATACTTTCTCTGTAAGGAAGATCCAGTTTGATTAGACTCAGCCTTCATCCACACTTGAACCTGCAGAGGATTCAAATGACACTATGGTGGCAGGACTGTTTGATGGTCTGCTATGAGATATTGGAGGCCAAACAACACCAAAACAAGAGAGGACTGTGGCTTTTGGAAAACAAAAGGAGAGGATGTTTGACAATGTTTTGGAGGAGCAGTAGAGTACAAGATGTGGTGTCGATGAGCTGTAGAGAACACGGCTCTGACTGACTGCCACACAACACATTTTAGTCCTGGCTGAGGTCAGATGGATCCAAGGAGGGCTGGGGTGGTTTTTTCCCCATATGACAGGGCTGTGCTGCTTTCTTTCGTACTTTACTACTGTTGCAAAACCCTGTGAACAGATGAGCTTATAAATTATGAATAATTGAAGGGCAGGGTGGATCAGTGTAACTGTGTATAGCCTTAAACTTAAATGACATCTGCTGTACAGATATAAAATCATTTCAGTAATGTTGCAAAGGGTTTCTCATTTGCTGTATGTCTAGAGATACCAGAGAGGCCCCTGTATCAGCTGAGCAGGTTTTGAATTCTTGCTGTGCAGAGTTGAAAGGCAGTCCCAACAGCATTGTGTGCTGTGTGCGTGGACTTTTGTTTTCTCGTCTGCAAATGGGACAAGGGGGTTGCAGAAATGAATGCAGAGTGGGATTTTTACTACATTATTATTATGTTAGCACTGTCACGTTTCCTTTTTTGAAAATGTTAAAAATGAGCAGTACAGTCTGTACTTCACTCAGAGTGCCTCTACTTCTTATTTGAAGTGGAACATGCAGTGATTGGCATCTCTCACAACTGACTGACTCTGTAAAAGCTGGTATTAATTCAGTACCGCCTGTACAGTTTAAGATGTGATATGTACAACCAGTGAAATTTTACTTCAAGCCAGAACTGAAATGAGGAGATGTAATTACTCTTGTTTGTGTTGGTTTAAAAGCTAATAGAAAGAAATCACCTTGCATAATTTGTGTTGGGATGTTCTTTAAGAAATTAATTATTTATATGCACACACACACACACTTAGGTACATATACACAGATCAGTAGAAAAGCTGTAATGAAAAGGAAATAGAAAGTGGCCATCAAGGCCAGTAATCCTTTTGTTCAAAAGGTAGTTTGTCAGTCTGAGACACCATCAGCATCCTTTATAAAATTTATTTTTGCTTTTTTGTTTTGATTCTTCTCTGTTGGCAATTCATTATTAGAATCCTGGAAATGCTTTTGGAATCTGCCCTCCATCCCTCCTTGGCAGACTTTAGCTGTCATTTACACTACTCAAAAAGGCCAGTTGCCCCTGTCACAGTAATGTATAGGCCACCCGCCAGTGAAATTCATTTTAACAAAAACCATTCATTCTGGATGTTAAGCATTTGTAAGAAATGTGCTATCCAACCAGGTAATATATTGCATGACTGTATTTTAATCTTTTCCTCAGTGGTGCAAGGAAATCTACTGGCATGAATTTTAAAACTCAGGTAATGGATTTTGCGGAATGGTAGTTTCAGAAGCCTGCTAAATCAATTGCCTGATCTAGTTGTGAAGAAAGTAAGCAGCTAGTTTTACCTCTGAGCATAAGCCAGAGTGGCCCTTTAGCACAGGACTGATGGCTTGCCTGATTGCTGTCCTCATACCTTTTGCAATTCTTCCCTAATTTTTTTTTTTTTCAATTGAAAACTCACCGTAAAGCAATGTTGTTTTTTTTTTACAGAGAACTACTTGAAGCATAAGCTTAGAATTAGCTTACTAAATATTTTCTATATTGATCACAGAATTAAACCCAGGTCATTTGGGATGAGGTGTGTCTGACTGTGAGCAGATACATGAAGGTGGGGAGGAGGATTTGAGAAGCTTTTACTTTTCTTCTTCTATCATGCCTTAAATCAACAACTAGGAAAACACAAGACTGCTGATTGCTCCACAGCAGTGAGCTCATTCCTGAAGAGCCTGAGAAGCCTTGTATAGACAGCAGTTACAGACTTGTAAAATGGACTGGAGAAGCTGTAATCGTAACTCCTCTGTTTTACGAGGAGAGAAAGGTTTGCTTGGGTAAAGTTGCACATCTTTTGAAACTGGGGTATTTAGGGTCTAATTGTGCTTTTATCAGCCATGATGTTTCTGGCTTCCCATCTCTTGGCTTGGAAGGTGCTGTGGGCAACTGGGAGACCTTTGCAGGCTGTCCTGGCATCTTGGTCAATAGCTGCCAACACTGACCTCCCTTGAAAAGCTGAGGGCAGCATGCATTCCATCTCAGAAACTGCAGTGTGAATGTGTGGGAGCTCAGCACCTTTATCAAGCAGGCTGTTGAGGGAGGAAAAGCATTTTAAGATCAGGTTTTGTGTCCGATGAACTCCTGCTTGGCCATCAGGCTGTGATATCCTTAATGGAGGCATTCCCTCCACTCAATTCTGATCCTTAAGAAAAAAAAGGGATTAGAAAAAAACACCACCTTGAAGTCTTGTAGTACCTTGGGCACTGCTTTTTTAACTTTAAAAATCTGAACTGCTGACATTGCAAAGATCAGAAACGGAGACAGAAATTTCCGCTGTTCACTGATAATCTGAAATTTTCTCTGAATAGAGCTTCGGGCTTTGACTCTGTTCCAGAGAAAACAAGCATTCATTCAGGAGTCAGATAAATTGTTTTAAATGTTTTGGTAAATGTCTGTGTTTACCAAAATTTAATTGAAAGCCAGGGTAGAAAACAGGCCTTTTATTCATGAGTCAGATACAGCAGAGGCAGCTGCTGCAATGTAAGACTTTCCACCCAGATCAGCCAGCTCCATGCCCTGACCCACTGCTTTCTCTGCTCAAGTGAGTTACTGTCAGTCACCTAAAGAGATCACTTCCAAGCTTCCCCAAAGTAAATAGTGGCCATGTGTTAGCCTGCAATATGGCAGAGGTAATGGTCTGAAACAGTGGTGAAAGCCTCAGGTCAAGTCTCAAGCACACTGATGTGAGAGTCGCCCTACGTTATGGTCCTGCAAGATGAGGTAAATTCACAAAAGTTAATTTAAATCCATTGTAATGAATGTGTTGCAGGTTGAACTAGAGTTCTTAGAGTAAATATGCTTCAATATAGCAAGTAACTTATCAGTAGAGCTGTGGGTGCTTGCTGATACTTAGCAAAAGAAAAATGTGCACCAGGTGATACAGTTTAAGGCTTGAAAGTGCAGAAGGCAGGAAGCACTCCTGATGGAGAGGGACTACCATAAATATTTGAAAGCTTTGTATTAAAATTGTCCTTTCCAGAAGGTTTGTTAGTAACTACCTAGTATTTATTATGACTGCAGCCTGAGACATCAAATACAAAAGATATTTATGGAGGTTTTATCTTTCCTTAATACTTGCTAAAACTTCGATCTGAGACAGCTAAGGCTGGATGAGTGTGTGAAGCAGCGTGGGCTGTGTATTGTTGCCTGGATGGCAGGAAATCTGGTTATATGCGATTCTGATCTCTGTTAGGCTCACAAGTAGTATGGCTTCTAACTCACTCAAGTTCAAGATCTAAACATCTTTGAGCTAATTTCTCAGAAGAGAGAGGTTTTATAATAAAAAGATCGTTCAGTACATTAAGAGCATGCTACCTTCCTATATGATGTTTCAGATTTTCATTATAATTACCAGTTCAGTTTACACCGCATCTCTGTTAGGCTCAGCATAGTCTTTCAGCTTCATCTCTGAAAATAAATATGCTTTTCTCAGCTAAAATTAAAAATATTCTAACAATACTCAGCCTCAGTTATGATAAAGATTACTCATGCAACTAATCCCATAAAGGAGCATCTGTCTTTTTGTCTTTTAAATTATGCGTTAAAGTATTTGTTAAGTGTGTGAGGAGGGAAGTAAGATTCAAAGAATGTCAGGGAACTTTCAAGTCAGGTGTCGTACAACAGGGATCTCTCCCGTGGCAAAGATCAGCATTCTTGCTAAGTATTTAAACCAAAGTTGTTTAGGTTATTCTGTAAAGTCCAAACAAAATAATAGAAAAAGCTGAACAGTTAAACTCCATATAACATTTTTTTGTATTCCTGAATTTTGAGAATTTCCTTTTATGACTACATTGTTTTTCATTAATATGTTTGCTAAATACATTTAACCAATTCAATTATTCATATCTCCAGATTTCTATCTACAATGAAAAATATTCTTTTACCAATTGTGTTGGTTTTCTGACAGCAGCTGGTTTTCTGAAAGCAGTTCCTGTCTTTATCGGGCTAATAGAAATATTTAACCATGGCTAATTGTGTTGTGAATTGTCATCAGCAGTAACACACTGAGCTTTCTCCTTCATGACTTTAGATGTTTCTTGACGTTTCTAAGTCTGGCAGGGGCATGGCCTCCTGGAGACGCCATGGTATGGAAGCCATGCCTCTGCCTCCTGAATGTCACTCTCATGAGTGTGTTTCTGTTTAAAGAAAGGCAGTCGGAGAGTTGCTTTGCCTGCAGGTTTGGTGGAGGAAGGGATTAGAGGGTTCATTTCTGTATGGGACTTTTCTGCTGAGGACCTCACAAGGGGCTACACGTCTGTTGACTGAACATTGGAACTTTTGGGGAGGGTCTGGTGAACTTGGTTAACATTGTTAAAATTGGAAATCTGAGGCATGCAGAGGTTAAATTGGTTTGCCTATGTCTACACAGTGCATACCAGATATTGGGGAGTTAAATATTTAAATTAAAAAGTACATTTTTCAGTTACTGGGTTCTGAGCTGTAGTTAAGAGACTAAACATTTTATGCACTCTCGGCCTTTTCCCTAACTTACCCCCATTCATACAGTACTAATTTTGCTCCCTGTGTTATTGGTGCTGGGATGGTTTGAATTGGTCACTGGGTGTCCTGCAATGTGTCCTGAGCTGCGGCGCAGCTTTGCAGCTGTAGATGAGCTGTGAGGATCACACAGTAGCATCAATCTCTGTGGCTGGGACTGGGCTGTCAGGAGGGCACTGCTGAAGCACAGCCACCTGTCAGCTGACCCAATTAGAACAGTTTGCTGCTTCTTCCCTCTAATGAGTGCTTTTAATAGTCTCCAGCTGTTCCCTTTTACTGCATTAACTCTTCACAGCAAAATTTCTGGCCCATTTTTGTAACGCTTCATCTGCTGTGTGCACTCCCTCATTCCCTTAGACTCTCCCATTTTGTATTAATAATTTATTGAACAACAAAGTTAATGATAATTCAGACCTCAGCTGGAGGAGGGACTGATTAAACAACTTACGAAATGTAATATTAAAGGAAATGTTTTCATGACTGACATTTACTTTTCAGTGACTGTAATTTATAAACTCAATATTTTTGAATGTTCCCCTGTGGAGTTTTCATTCCAAACATTGAATCTTTCTGCAATTATAGGAGAGCAAGAAAATGTGCCTTCCTAATCTGTTTTCATTTACTAGTCTGAGTCAATTGGACATAGTAAATAAGCAATATACTATTGGTCAAGATTGCAGCACTAAAATCTTCCATGTAATTTATAATAAATATTTACATTAATAGCAAAGGTTAAAAGAACTGGATTTTATTAATACCATGCTTTGCTTTTAATGATACCATTCTACATTGCATTCCTTTTCACGGTGGCAGGATGCAAAATAACCACAATATTTTGCTTCAGAATGTAAAAACATGAGATATTTTTTCATGCAGTATTGTAATGGTCTGAAAACTTCTGGCTATTGCAAATGTTAAGAAAGTACACGAGAAGCCAAGTAAGCAGAAAAGTTCCAAGCACTAAGGGATCCACAATCTTATTTAAATTTATCATTGTTACAGGGTCTTACCACCATCAGTAAGCAATATATGGTATTTAAGACATTTGTGTATATATAGTAATTTATGTTTCTTTATTTAAGGACTTAGCTGTATTAAGTTGAGAATGATGAATCTTCATTTTTATGGTGATCTTGCCAAGTTTGTTTTGCCTTTCTGAGCATGAACACAGGATAGCTCTTTATATTCTCTTTTGCATTCTTTTTTGGTTGTTATGTGTTGTGGTAGCTAGTTTTTTCAAGCTTCTCTATAGGAAGCTATTGTTTGTACAGTGGAAAATCCCAAATGCGGAACAAATAGTGTAATATATTGATGCTGGCCTTCTAAGGCTGTATAAACTGTATAAGAGAAGAAGGTATGTCTGTGTTATGTTTTGGGGAGATATATTTTCAGAGATTGAAACAGGAACGGAAAGGAACGTTCTTGTATAGCCCAGGGATAAAAGCCAGCCTTGCCTTCAGTGAAAGAGGAGGAGGGGAATAAATCCCTATTTCACATAGAAAACGAGTTCTCAGCGAACTGTTACCAGTCTGGAATGAGACTGATGTTGTGTTGTGTGGTGGATGGTTTTACCATAGTATCAGCTTGGTTCTCAGTAGCAGTCAAAAAAAGGCAAATCAGAAGCAATAGAGAACAAAACAGAGAAACCTCATCGTGTATAAATCTGTAGTGTGGCTGCATCTGACTTCCTTCATTTGACATTTGTGACTTCCCATTCTCAAAATGGATTTGGAAGAACTGGAATATACTCAGAAATGGGTAAGAGCAGCAATGAAAGGATGGAATAATTTCCATACAAGGAACGACAAAGGTTAGGATTCTTCAGATGAGGAAGTAAACAAAGGGTAGGATATGAAAAGACAGAATTGCAGGAGGCGTGGGAAAGTTGTATCGAGGATGATTGCTTATGGGTTGTTTCAATGTGAGACCTAGAATATTCTAACTGGAATGGGCAGCTGCCAGATCCAAGAAAGAGCAGAAAGATGCGATGGTTTGGACAACATGTAATTAAGCTGTGGAAGTCTTTGCTGGACATTGTTGTGGATAGCAGTTTGTATGTATTCAAAAAGGAAACATTTATTTACAGAAGGGGTGGTCAAACACTGGGACAGGCTTCCTAGTGAGGTGTTCGATGCCCCAAGCCTGCCAGTGTTTGAGGCATTTATGGCCTTAACATACTTTGACTTTTGGTTAGGTGGGTGAACTAGATGATTGTTGTAGGTCCCTTCCAACTGAAATAATCTTATCTACTCTATTTTAGTCTATTTTAAAAGAGTAAATATGTAGCCCTCAAGGGCTATTAATTACCAAGGTAAGGTCTCTTCCTCAGAAAATCTCTGGTAAGCACATAGCCAGAGCCTCAGGGGTACCCAGAAGAGGGCCCTTGTACATACAGCAGATGTTCCTCATAGCCCATACTGATTTTCTGAAATTAGTGACTCTCTGGGTAACTCAGAAGCAAACTTTGTGGTGACGTGCTTGCAAATAAATTCTACTACTAGGCAGTTTATATAAGATAGTTACCATCATGGGCATCTCCAGTTGAACATATTGTATCTTGACTTTAAAGTGATTGAGTGTTCTTGGGTTTATGCCATAGTGGCTAAGGTTTTGTTATCTTACAGCTCTGCCAATCAATGAATCTTCAAACTGACACTGAAGCTTTTAATTGTTAACGCTGTCATGACTATTCTCAAATGTATCTTAAAAAGCTAAGATACAAATACATTTAAAGTGTGACGTGCATCCACAAGTTTACATTATGCATGGCTAATAGTAAAGGTACCAAAACAGAAGATTTGAAAATCATGACAGTAGTGGGTTTAAACATTTTTTTTCAGTGCCTTTTGTCCAGAAAGTAGAAGTCTCTTGGTTTTGATGTACAATAGTTCAGTATGGATGAGTTTTGGGTGTTTTGATGATTTTTCTAAGTCTCGATTTGAGTATTCAGTTTTCAGTTCTCATATATTTGTTAACGTGAAAACAGCAGGAAGACACGTCTGAGACAACACTTAAATATTTCCCAGTAAGTGATGACTTAGCAATAATTAGCTGGCAAATAACTATTGTAGGTGAATGGAAACAAGAGAATCTGTCTGTGATGTGAGTGTTATCTTCAGTGCATAGTCCAACATTTGGTGCATTGTGAAGCTGTAAAGTAGTCTTCAGTAGTCATCGAGTAAAATTAAATATTGTTTGATGTTTTGTTTGTTTAAAGTTGGAATAGAATGGCTTTTAGAACTGCAATGTTTTATCATCCAGAAGAAAAGAATGCCTCCAATTTCCATTTCTGTTCTTATAAATTTTAAAATTAATAATTCTAAAGTTACATTTTATGCGTGGCCTAGATAACAGAGATGTGGCATTGCCCAGCTAATAGTCATATATATATATGTGTGTGTGCATATATTTAGAAGTCTGACTTTTTGAAATGTTTAGTACTGTATTCATGTTTAATTAAAAATATTTTGAAATCTTGTCTAACAAAATCATGGTAGCCTTTCCTAGAAAACCCTGCTAAATGCCCTCCTAAGTATACTCTTTGCTAGGAGCAGACCTGTTTCCTTTTCCTGGTTGCTTTATGCTCTAACCACTTTAAATGAAAACTTTTATTGGCAGTTTGATGGGGAAGGAAAATGCAGGACCTTTTAGTCCTCTTGATAGAGGAAGGGCAGAGAGGGGCAGCCCTCCCCTTACTGCCAATATATTGAACATATTCAGGCTCTGGCATGATAATGAAATTTCAAGCAGTCAGATATTCACTTCACTCTGTAGGTGTCAAAACCTGCAAGAACTGACAACCCATGAGAACAAAACTGAATTTATTAGCCCATTTTATTCCTTGTCTGTCATCCTCTTTCCTCTTTCCTTTTTGTGGTTTGTACATAAGTTTTCTGGCTGTCAGCTCTGCCAGCGAAGTGTAATAAACTGAAATCCCAATCTCTAAAATTTATTATCTAAAGCAAAGCTGAAGCTCTGAGGTAGTGGATGACTAGGAGAGTCCAGGGTGGTGGGATGAGAACTGCCTGCCCGTGGTGCATAGCTGACATCATGAGGGATAGCTGTGTTTTTATAAAAGCATCCAAGGTTGTCCTGTGCTTTAGGTGTTTGTCAGCAACAAAATATTTTCCTGTTGTGCAATTTTTTTGGTGGTGATGTGGACTCTTCTGTTGGCTGCAGAATGACTGGGTCACACTTGCGATCCATGTATTTTTAAGGCTCTGAAAGAGTTTATGTTGAAACCACATGGAAGCAGAGGTGGCGTGTTGCAGAAAAAAAGGGACATTCAGTGCCCAGGCATATTTAAGACTTAGTTTGTCCTAGTTCTTCCGAAGTATCTAGGGTTTATTCTAGGCTACAGAGTAAAATCCAGTGCCTGGTCCTGGCCCCAGCTTGCATAGACCCTGGGGCCTGTTGGAGCACAGGATGCTCCTTTCTGTTCAGCACCCAGGCTCATGCCCCTGGAGCCAAGATGCAAATCAGGTGCCTGAATGTCTCATGGGACACAGCTGGGGTGCATGTCCACCCTGGGGAGGTGGGAGACACTTCCCAACCAGCCCACCTGGCAGAGCCTGGTGAGCTTCCACAGCTTCTGGCCTTGCTGCCTTTCCCAGCGACTGCACAGTGTCTCAGCTGCCTTCACGTGCACCCTCCCAGCAGGTACTGGTGCTGAAGGGGCACTGCCCAGGTTTCTTTCAGATGCTAAAGCTGATATATTGTTGTTTGCCCAGGCTATAAATAGAACTACTACTGCCTGTGACCAGTAGGTCTTCTGCTAGCGCAACCTCTATCCAGTACTGTCTGGACAATGTCAGACCATGGCTTTAAGGTTTGGCTTCTCTATAAAGAACAGCCTGGAGCACCATGGTAAAGATGCCAGCCTTGCTTAGTTTGATGGTGTAATCTTTCAAGTTAGGTTATCATGTGAACTTAGGACCAGGAAGAACCAGAAGGAGCTGGAAGAGTGGATGGAGAAGAGGGGGAGCTGCTTAGTGGAAACAGGAGGACAAGTCTCAAATCCATGTCCTCAGTGCAGGGGTCATAGTTTTTCTGAGGAGGGTGTTGCATTTTTAGTTAAATAGAGGAAGGAAAAAATAAATAGGCTACTTGAATTAAAAGGACTAATGACAACAATCACAGCAGGAATGTCTAATTCAACAATTAAAATCTTACCATGTGAGATTTGAGGGCTCTTGTAGCCACTATTCAGACTGGCTTGTCCACTCAGAGAAATACTTATTACTTTAGAGTACACAGTCCTTACCCTGAGTATCACACTAGAAACTGTCAGGACAAGGGAGTGTTTCCCTGTGCGAGATACACCTCTTTGTGCACTGCTGCGATCAGCCCTCTCTTTCTCTCTCACGAGTAGAGGACAGGCATGGGTATCTTTGCAGCATCAGGTATCAGCATCCTGCTTTGTTCAGTGAAGACTATGTAGTGTTAGTGGTAAGTAACTGTAATAAAAAGTATTTATTCTAAGGGTCTTCTATTCACAAGTTTGTGAACACAATGTATTGCAAGGTGAGTAGTGTCTCTTTTTTTCTTTTCATTTAAAAATGTCTGTAGTTCTTCACTGACTAAACACACACAAATAAAGGAAAGAACCCCTTTTACAATAGTGAAAATGAAACTAAATCCACACCTCTGTGCTTCTGTTTCAGTCTTATTACAGAATGAACGGATCTGAACTGGGGAATAGTTTTCCAAAAAAACAGGTGCTGACTGTCTAGTCTTGCTCTGTTTGCTTCAATATGCTCTTATGATGTAGAAACGTGCATTTGTGTTTCTACAAAATAACCAAGTCCCACAGATTTGTGTTGGCAACTGGATTGGGATGTTCTCTCTGTTTGTTTGGCTCTGCTGGGCAAGTGCCTGGTTTGCTTTCCCACAGGAGTGCTCTTCAGGTGTCAGATATTCCAGAAATCATATTTGTCCATCTTGACATAAAGGGTATTGCTACAGATGTTTTTCTTTTTTGTTTTCTTAAGAGGTTTGGTTTGTTGGGGTTTTTTTGCAAGAGTTTGATTTGTGTTATGGGGTTATCAGCATACCAATAGCTTCACATAAGTGAACTTTTTTATTATGAAGGGTCCAGACTCATATTAGGTGTCCTCCCTTCTCAGGTTTTGTTTTGGTTTTTTTTTTTCCTGAAGGGATATGAAAGGATGAGGGACTTCAGACAGTGCGGTGGTGGGCTGGCTTCTTTGCCAGACTGACAAGCAGTTGCAATCAAAAGAGCAATTGGCAAGTTTTACTGCATAGTAAAGTAGCTTTGAGCGGACTAATGGCTTCTGTACCCTGAGATGAGGATGGATTCAAACCACATGCTCTGAGATGTCTTGGCACTTTAATGAAATGAAAACCCAATAGAAATAAGCCCAGGGATGCTGAACGGTCACAGAGAGTCCTTCAGAAAGCTGTGCACAGCCCAATTCCCTCAGCCTTTTTGTGGTAGATTTTACTTTTAATTAAAAAGAAAAAATAAAAGCAGGTTTTTTTAACTTGGTGAGATGATGTTGCCAGAAGAAAATGTGGGAGAACAGACTGTGATAAACGGCAAACCTGTATTTGTTTACATTGAGTTGGAGTCTGGGGCATTTGGACACTGTTTCCTTATAGCCAGTCAAGTAAGGAAGAGTTTTGCTGCTAGGAGCTTCAGGGTTTTGTCTTTCTTGTAATTCCACCTTATATAAAGAAAGATATAAGAGAAAAAAAGAAACATGCATCAGCTGTTTCAAATGCTCCTTCCCACCCCCCCTTAAGATGACTATGTAAAGTCAAATAACCGTATTCAAAAATACACTTGTCCCTCACCAGCTGGCTGATGATGTTGCATGGTCATGAGCTATCATGGGGGCAGTGGGGGTCTCTGTTGAATGAAAAGGTAATGCCATCTTTCAGAACAAGCAGTGGACCTTCCGTGGCCCCTGAGAACATAGGCTGCCTGTGAACAAGGTAGGGAAATTCTCCTTTGAAGTAAAAGTAATGCTCACTTTAAAAAATCCCCACAACAAAAAAACCAAACCAGTAAAGGGTGTTCAGCTGGTTATTTGTTGTTCCAGACTCTGGAAAATGGACTGCTGTTGTTTCAGCAAAGCTGCCTACTGCTTAGTGAATTATTGAAACACAGTCTAGTCAGGTTAACTTGAACACAACTTTTTCCTATGAACTCTGATCCAAGTGAAGCCAGCCTTCTGTTCATAACTGAGCTTTGTCAAGAGTAATTTCCTCTATCTTGGGGAAAAAACCAGTAACCAGTGGCAAATAGGAAACTTTCCCTTTTTTTAGAAATTAATTTGCTGGTTTGTTTAAAAGCAAAAAACAAAACTGAAGTGCTCATCAGTGGTTGAAGGAAAAAAAAAACAAAAAAAAAGTTCCCCAAAGAATGTAATCCAAAGAGATGATGTCTCTGATAAACAGGAAGAAAAAAATGCAGATTTTACACTTTTCCTCTCTTTCTAGCAGAGTTATTAACCTCTGTGATTTCATCATTGATCTTGTTACTTGCTGTGCTTTTTAAAGCCACAGCACCTGAGATGAGGGGATTGAGAGTTTCTGGGTTTCCATGTGGGGAGGAGAGGCATGGTTTTATTTGTCATAGTTGTAGAAAGAAACTTCAGCAGATGACTCAAGTTTAAAAAATGGGAACATTAATTATGCCTCTGAACCTTGTAATTTTAGGAGTTTTTAAGTACTTGGAGTTGTCAATACAGTGATAGTCTTGTCAAACCAAAAAGTGAAATCGATACGTTTGTTCCATTTTGTGGCTGCTATTTAGAATGGCAGTGCTACGAATGATGCAAAGTATTAATCATTTTCCAGAAGAGCATTAGAGCTGTTCAGCAGGGGGAAAGATTATAACTAGGGAAATTAGATAGGGGCAGCAGAGCAGAAACCATCCCCAGCTGCAGCAGCAGGGAAGCCACACGCAGTAGCAGTGTGGTTTCTTCTCTGCTCTGCAGCTCCTTTTGCATTTCCACCCTGAGAGAGGGAGAGGTTCAAAGTCAGTTGACACCAGGCAGAAGGCTGATAAGAAGCAGAATTAGCACACAACTCGCACTTCTAGCTCTTTTCTCACCATTCAAGAGACTTGTGGTAAAGTGCCACCACAAATGTGGTAGGTTGAGGGGACATAAAAGGTTCAGACCTTGTTGCTATGAGGAAACTGGTTATTTTTTCTTAAAAGTCAATACTGTGTTTTTAAGATTTGTCATCTAACTTTAAAAAAATGGGCAAAACCAAAGAAATACGTGACCTGTACTGTATGACGATCATCCTGCATTTTCTCTTTTTTAATGAAGAGGTCAGCAGTGGGTTTCTTTTTCTGGGTTTTTTTGCTGAAAGTGTCCTTGGTATGACTGGGTTATTTCAGGTGCACATCACAATCTGTTGGATGCAATCCCTTTCCCTTTAGCATCAGTGAAAGGGAATTGTATCACTGGAATTCATGACAGCAGATAGTCTAAGCTATAACTGATCAGTATGTTGAAGTAAAACTTGTAACATGTATTAGCTAGCGAGTGTTCATTTTCTTTAGTGAAAATTTTGCTACATCTGCAGATGAGAGCAGCTTTAATAATTAAAAGAAATACTGCTTTCCTGAAGCCTGCAATAATTTCTTTAGATTTATTGTGGCATATCTTCCCTTCTCCATGTATATACTCTTCTGTTTTGAAGATTTATATTGAAGAAAGTAAGCATTTTCTTCTCTATTTCTTGTTATGTGAAGTTCTGTAAAAATACATGCAAATGGAATGAATGATCTCTCTAGTTTGTTTTGCCTCTGTCTTGATGAGATGTATGAGAGCAATAATATTTAATGCTAATTGCCAGTGAAATTAATTTCCTTTTGGCTCGTGGATTCCTTCTCTGTTGACGTCTTTAACATTCAGAACTCTGGTAGTAAGCCTCTCTTAAACTTTTGTATTATAAAAACTGAAAACAGTGTAATGCCAGCTTCAAGATGTCATGGCACTTATAGAAGTTAAACACGTTTCCATTAGTATATGTGTTTTTGAGGTTTGGGCTAAAAGCTGCTGAGCATCATTTCTGTGCATGCAGTCAAGCTTTAAAATTTGACCTGGGGAAGAAAATGTGAGAAAAATGAGAACTATAGAAACCCCTTGTTATTAAAATAGGCTTTCCTTGCATTGCAGCAATGAAGCAATATTCTGAACATTTATATCTCATGATATCCCATCTGTGCAAATGACATTGTGTTGTATGTGACGGTGTGAACTTTCTATATTAAGCCCTTCTTGAGATACATGAGTACCATCCAGCCCAACTGGGCAGACAGTACAAGCTGGGGACAGACTGAAGAGTTGCTTCCCCTCCAGTGTCCTGCCAGCTTCTGATGTTCTTCAGCTGACCAGTTTCCTGAGCCAGATGTTGCTTCCATATCTGTATTTAATAGCCCTTGATAGACCTTTCTACAATGAATATATCTGGTTTTATTTTCTTTTTTTAATTATTCTTTTGGTGTATTTTTTTTTTTTAAACCCAGTTGCACCTTTGTCATCTGGAGTATCCTGTTGCAAGAACCCATGCATTTACCAGCACTGAATTTCTTTCAGCATTTTATTGCCTAATCAGCATTGCAGGGCCCTTCTGTAACTCCTTGAGGTCAGATTTCATATCTACTCTCATTAATATTCCCTGAAAAATTTGCTACTTCACTGTTGACGGTTCTTTATTGTGCACCAGAGATGTCTCAGCAGAAATGCTGTGCGACCCTACTCAGTGTCTCATTTCACTAAGAAAACTAGCCATTTTATTCCTGTCCTTAGCTTCCTATCCTTTATCAGCCTCTCTGTTCTTTCTTTTTTTACCCTGAGAATGTAGGAACAAGGGACTGCATTATCACATCTTTAGTGACTAAATCAAAGAGCCATTGGAAGTTGGAGAAGCAAAATTTTCTCTGCTGAGGCTGATTCTTCCCCTTGCTAGTTGTGTTCTTCGTTATAGTGCCATCTAATACTAGCAGGTTCTGGCAATCTTCTGTTCGTTTTATCGATTTTTTCCTAAAGAATCTTTGTCGCTTCAGTTCGAGACTGGTTTGTTCCTGACTTATGCTCTGTACGTCCCAGATCTGTTACGGTATTTTTCATTACATGATTTTTCATTCTGAGCAATCTGCAATGCATATCACTGCTCAGTTGTGAGTAGATCTTGAGCTCAGTCCAGGACACACTCTTAGTATTGTGCTTGGCTGGACAGCGAGGCTTTTAACATTAATGGAGTGATGTATTAGAGAGGTGATGACCTACAGTGTTATACAATGATTTCTTCTGTATCTTCTCCAATTTGGTTTTTAAAAAATGTGTAGCACAAATTTTTCTGAGATCCAGCATTTCAAATCAAACAGAAGATGCTGGGTTAAAGGAGCCAGACACATGAAATTATTCTTTAATTCAGTCCATGGCACGCTCTTGTTCAGATGAGAACTTATGTAAGGCACCAGCAGGGTCTTCTCTGCTTTACTTGGAGCTGAAAAAGCCCAAGTTAAAAAGTGTTCTGTTTTAGGACTTCTATGAAATTGAAGAGAGTCCAGAAGATGGTCTTAAAAAGGAAATACTGTAGGGAAATTTAGATCTTCAGATGAATAAAAATGTGCTGTGAAGCAGATGTCCTGCAGTTATTCCTTGTGTTCATCAAGATTAAGACAAAAAGGAGTTTCCTTAAATTACATTAAGGTATTTTCATATCAGATGCTAGTGAAGGTTTTCTGACGGTAGGAGCAGTAAAGCACTGATATGAATTAGAGCAGGTATGAACATTTGTATGAACAGATTGGACAAATGGTAACCCTAGATTAGATAAACTTGGTCTCCTTTAGCAAAGGACGAACGATGCCTTGAGTCTTCTACAGCAGACTTACTTGCTGGGACAGGAGCAGCCAGGACTATTATGCTACATTGTCAGGTGTGGTGGGACCATCCTATCATAAGAAACCTCTCCCACCAGCTGCATCTCTGTCCACTTCCAGCCCACTGACTTCAGCCTTGTAGTCAGCTCCAGGCTGAGCCTGTCATTTGTCAGAGAATAACTTCATCTGTGCTCCAGAACTACCTTTTGTGAGCATAAAACTGCTGGATATATCTGTTGACTCACTGCTTTTCTCACAGGCATCTCTTGGCTAGGTGCCAGCAGCGCTGCATTAGGGAAGGCTGAAGAGTCCTTGAGGTGGGGGGTACTTCCTGCTCAGCACTTGCAGAATTGAATGTATGCTGCCCCTAATTGACTTTATTAAGGGTCTTCACCCGAGCAGACTAATTTTCCAGGTTCTTTTGTGAAGAGGTGTTAGCAAACAGAATTGACAGATGTACTGTCTCCCTGCTGTTGGTTGCCGCTGGGATTCATGATGGCAGTATAATGGTCTGTATTTTTGGTCTTCCCTGGATCTGTGCCCTCTGTAACATGGTGATTATTTAATGCTTATGCACTTCTTCCAGCTGGCAGGCACTTCCCCTTTTTTGGCATAATTTCTTTCTATTTTTTTCATATATTTCCTATACCATACCAAGATGGTTCAAGGTGAAAAACACAAAAACAATGAAATAGAAAGATGTGAGAAAGTGCCTACTTACAACTACGAAGTGATTCCATTCTAATTGTTAAAATTCATCTTTGACAAATTACCAATATGATTTCTGATGACAGAGAAGACAGAAATATATCTGCCTATGTATTTTCTCAATGTGGTACATCACTACAAGTTAGAAAAATTGTGATCTGCAAATTTCACGTTTGTTACATCTAAATAGTAGCATTGTGGGCATAGTTCATCACCTCTGCTAGGTTAATGCCAGAAAAAGTTTGTATATGAATGAATAATTTATGCCTCCACTAAATCAAAATGTAGACAGTTAGCAGAAGACATTGTTTGGTTAGCTGCTGCTTCACTTGCTAAAGTGCCAGGAAGAAGAGCTAAATACATTGTTGGAAGAAAAGCCAGGCAAATTAGCCTAGCCAAAAGAGTCTGTCAAAAAGAAAAAAAGTGGGAATTAAACTTGGCAGCCTATTTGCTTATGTGGTCTGAGGGAAAAAATGAAAAACACGTATTTTGCCAGAAAAAGGTGGAAAGTAAATTCAAAGAAACCCCAGAATTATTCTCTAGAAAAATGTATTTGGTTTGCATGGCAAGGTTTTTGGTAGCAGGGGGCTACAGGGTGGCTGCTGTGAGAAGCTGCTAGAAGCTTCCCCCAGGCCTGATGGAGCCCATGCCAGCCGGCTCCACAGCGGACCCACTGCTGGCCAAGGCTGAGCCCATCAGTGATAGTGGCAGTGCCTCTGGGGTAATGGATTTAAGGAGGGGGGGAATGGGGGGAAGGGAAGTTGGGGGAACCCTGTACAGTGGCATCTGGAGAGAGACATGGGAATATGTGAGAGCAACAGCCCTGCAGACACCAAAGTCATTGAAGAACGAGGGGGAAGCGGTGCTCCAGGTGCCAGAGCAGAGACTCTCCTGCAGCCCGCAGTGAAGCCCAGGCTGCGGCAGGCTGTCCCCTCAGCCCCGGGAGCCCACGGTGGAGCAGATCCCCCCCGCAGCCCCTGGGGACCCCACGCCGGAGCAGGGGGATGCCCGCAGGAGGCTGTGACCCCGTGGGCAGCCCGCGCTGGAGCCGGCTCCTGGCAGGGCCTGTGGCCCCGCGGAGGGGTGAGCCCAGGCCGGGGCAGGGCTGCTGGCCGGGCTGTGACCCCGCGGGGACCCGCGCTGGGGCCGTTCCTGAAGGATGGCACCCTGTGGGAGGGACCCACGCTGGACATGGAGAACTGTAGACTGTGGGAAGCGCTCGTGTTGGAGAAATTCATGGAGGACTGTCTCCCATGGGAAGGACCCCACACTGGAGCAGAGCAGAGTGTGAGGACCCTCACCCTGAGGGGGCAGGAGTAGCAGACAGTGTGTGATGAACTGACACCACCCCCATTCCCCATCCCCCTGTGCTGCCAGGAAGAGGTGGTCAAGAATTTGGGAGTAAAGTTAAGCCTGGAAAGAAGGGAGAGGTAGGGTGAAGGTGTTTTTAACATTTGCTTTTATTTCTCATTATCCTACTCTGATTGGTAATAAATTACATTAATTTTTTCCCCAGTTCAAGTCCGTTTTGCCCATGATGGTAATTGGTGAATGATCTCTCTCTCTCTCTCTCTCTCCTTATCTGAACCCACAAGCTTTTCGTCCAGCAGAGGAAGGGGGGTGATAGGGCAGCTTTGGTGAGACCAATGTAAAGACAGCACAAACTGAATCTGAGCAAGCCGTAGGCTGCTCCAGGCTAGCTGTAAAAATTCGAGTTTCCTCATTAGAGCACAGTTAAAAGAACACTTAACTGAACAAATCTTCATATCCTAACATCTGAAAATACTTCTGTCTTTTTCTCCAGACTTCTGTAATAGAATTTTCTCCTGAATAATTGTACTCTCACAGTACAGACTTTTTTAATTAAAGAAAAAATATCTCATACTATGAAACAAAATGCAGTTTCATTAACTTGCAGTAAATGTCCGGCCTGCCAATGTGGTTACTCAGGAAAGTATCAAGCTTTGAGGAGAGAAACAGAAGATGTATATATTCATTATTAGGCTATCTATGCTGATATTTAGGGTTGATCTCAAGTCATCAATAGTTGCCAAGGATTCTGTAAGCTTCCCATCTCCTCTCTCAAATGCAGCATTAATGTGCTACCCTGGAGCATGTGAAATAGAAATATTTAGTGTAAGTCTATAAGCTATCCTTGTACCCATAGGTGAAGTTTAGCAGAAGACTCGGGAGTTACCATGTTGCAGCTGCTCAGTGGTGCAGTGTTGTGTGCTTTGCATACCACAAAGAAATTGGACAGCAAGGAAGTAACCATACATGTTGTCTAAATTAAAGCCAATTTTTATCTGTGAGAACAACAGTTGTATTACACCTAGGTAACAGCAGACTTATCTGCTCAAACCTTTAAGTTTGGATGCTGGTTTGGGTACAGAGGTAAGTTCAGTTTCAATCTAAACATGTTAATTGGTGAAAACTCATTCCCTGGAGATGAAACTGGAAAAAAAAAATATTTCCAGGGTTTCCGAGGTTTTATCACAAGTACCAGAAATACTTTAAAATTTTATTTCTTGAAGTCAACTAAGTGCTTGCAGGCAGCCCCCACCACCCTTTCTCAGGATGGCTGCTGGACTTCCCTGTGCCTGGAGGGAAGGAGAGCTGTCCAACCTGTCTTCTCCATCCATCAGGCCTCTGAGCTGGAGACTCGGAAGAGGAGAGTGTAGCATTCCTGCTCATGAGAGAAAGTGCCATGCTAGAGAATGAACAAAAAAGCTTATTTTCCTTTCATTTTATTTAGATTAAACATTGGGGAACTGGAGGATTTTTCAGGTTTCTAAAGTGTGGGTTTTTTGAAAGAAAGATTTTTTTGAAGCAGACACTTTTATGTTCCTCACCTTTAATTTATAGGGTGTTTTTTTTCTTACATGTTGACTGGCTTCAAGCTAACATGTGGGTGTGACTTGCTACCCAGACCAGTAGTGACAGAGAGGGAGCTTGCTCTCCAGGGGGACATAGCAGGGTCCAGTCCTCCTCGTTACCCTCATAGTTTCCCAGGGACTCTGGAGGATTTCTGCAAGATGTCAGGGTGGCCTTTGTAGCCCCTGGCTACTGACCATATGCTGCCACCACCGCTCCATCCCCAGGACTTCTGTTCATCTGCAGGAAAGCCAGTCATCCACAAGAGACACTTTATTGTAGCTTGTAGGTAAACACCCCCACATCTCAAAGTGAGTGACAATGATTTGCTGACAGAAGTGGTCATTGTAGGAAGCATCTGAAAAATCAGAAAAGAGGAGAAGGGAAGAGAGTCTGTTTCCAGATAATAAGTGAAAAATTATTTGGAGAGGAAAAAACCCAACACATTTATAAAGACCACATTGCTCTGTTTTACAGGACAGCTTCTGTTTTGAGCTAACCTTTAAATAAGATGGCTGGAGGACAGCAGCTTGAATCAAATGAGCTTGCTCTATGGGGTGCTTTTGCTTGTCCAATGTGGTGCTGCTAGGAGTCCCTGAAACTTTCTAAAGAATATTCTGGTATCTTCTGATCTGCGTATGCTGTTACATTGTCTCCTCTAGCAGTGCAGTGGGGCCTACAGAAGTGTGGGTGATGAGAGGGCTCTTCTCTTCATCCTCCAGTTGCTTTTTCATGCTGCTTTTTATCAAATACATGATTTAGCTGAAGGCAAAGAGCAGTTCATTGAAGAAATGGTAATGAAGGTTTTCTGGGAATTAAAGAGATCAAGGACTTTTTTTTTATTACTTTTGAAGCATATTTCAGTATGTGGGGAGAATGAACTTGAATATCTGCAAAGGTGTGAAATGTCTGTGCGGCCTTTCAAGAGCTGTACAAAAATGTTCAGAAGTGTATTTCTTCAAAAACAGACACACCATGCAAGAAAGACTTGAAAGGAGTATTATCTGTGACTGAAAGCTAGTTTTAAAATGCAGACCTTAGCTCAGCTTTCAGACATACTGTTTGTTGAAGGTAAAGTGACACACCGCTTGACATTTAAGCCGGAAAGCAATGGTTAAAGCCAACTAGAAGAGGTTGTCTTTGGGGAGCACGGGCCCAAGCTGTTTTGTGTCCCAGGCACTTCACTGTTCCGTGCTCCAGTTTCCAAAATCCTGTCACAGGCTTCCATCTGCTGCAGCATCTGTCTTCACAGGGCAAACCTACATCTGTTGCATGGACCCACCAGAGGATTAGCCTTACAGGATGTCTCTCATAGCTGTAGTCTTCTCTTTCACAGCAATTGAGATCCTCATCAGGACAAAACGCGAGGCCCACCTCTGCTGTCTCATCAGTAACTATGCGAGACCTGCCAGGGAGCTAAAAAGAGAGGAGAAATCCTTGGCATCCATGAATTTCATGGTGCCACAGAAGACGATGCTGGGAACTTGGGTGGCTCTTGCAGCAGTGGCAGTATTTGGACATAGGAGGACAGTCAGTGCTGGGGTGACACGACTATGCACTCTAGTGACTGTTTCCCAGTCATTGCAATGATCACATTGGCAAAATGACTGAAAGAAATGAACGTGGCAACCGAAGTAATTAAGTATGGCCTGCATTGCTCCAAGGGGGACGTGCCCTGCACAGCTGGTGTGTGGTGGTGCCATGGTGGCATCCCAGCCTTTCCCACGTTATTCACTCTTACAGTAGATGACCAGAAGGCAACAGAAGCAACAAAGAGGGTTTCTGCTGCTTTTTTAGCTGCTAGAGCCTGCCCAGGAGTGAAGGGGCAATCACAACTGGTGCAGGAGGGCATGTGGGGACAGGAACCCACATTTGGGTTAGCTGGATCATTCTGCCATCTCGTGGAGCTTCTCCCCATAGTGCCCACTGCTCACTCTGCAGCCTGCCACTGGTGTCCTAATAGAATTGTCCAGCTTGCCCTCATCTCCAGAGGACCATCATTCCACCCAGCAGCCCTCCCTGGAGGGACTTGGTACCACAGTGACACAGACTGGGAAACCTTTGGCTTCGGCTGTGTTGGCAGTGCTGGTCTGGGAGGCGATGCCCAGCACCTCTCCACCCCACAGCAGTCTGCTGCCAGTGCTGTTAGCATAGATGCACAAAGCAGGTGCCAGATGCCTCCAGAATTTGAAAGCAGCAGGTCATCTTGCAGCTGTGTGGCTCAAGTTATTTGATTGAGATAGAATAGAAACAGTAAATATCACCTGATGAAGTAAAAACCTCTCTATTTAGGGTTAAAAATATGTTGCATTGTAGTTTATTTTCCATAAAAATATGTAAATAATTTGTGCTCCCTAAATAAGATTTAGTAAGTCATGTTATATTTATATTTGAAAACCTTCATGCCAACTATACTTTGACTTTTTAGTGTCTTTCTACAGCCTTACATAGTAGGAAGTTGTTCTTTGCCTTCTTTCATTTCATATTTACATTCATGAGCCCTTTTCTGAACCATCGTGTTTACATCATCTTCCCCATCGCTCTGTGGCCTCCCAGAGCTCCCAAGCTGGGGTCAGAGAAAGTGGTGGATTTTTTTTTTTTTTTGATATTTTTTTTTTTTTTTTAGCATGGCTGTATTTAGTTCATATGATGCAACATTGTTCTTAGGATGTAACGGTCAGTTTGACCTCTTTACAAACACCAAGCAAGTATGTGAGAAAACATTTTACAAGTCACAAGGGAATTCTTGGGGGCTCTCAGCAGAGTAGAATAATTTTCCTTGGCTGGCAACAGTGAGGACTAGACTGCACCGCTGACTTTAGCAGCATATGAAGAACAGCCTTGTAATGGGAGAGGTCACTATAGACTGGGCTCACTTACTGGTTTTCCATATAATTTTATTTCATTTCCTTTTATAGAGACTTGAAAGGTATTTATTTAGTTCGTTGCTTCCTCTGTAACCTTCAGGACACACCTGAACTTCACATCTGCAACCATCAGACCTAAGTAAGGAGTTATGCACCGTGGCTGGGCTGTAGGCAAGGTCTCACAGAAGTTGCAGTATCCCAAAAGGACAGGGCATGGAAAGGCAATGTGCATGTTGTATTTTTCATTTTGATTGTGAGAGACCAGTTTTTATGGCTTCCGATAGATCAGTGGATGATTAATGGGAAAACATTGGCAAGGTGTGTGTATTTGAGTTACAGTTCCTCATTTTAAATTATTAGGGATACTAAGAACTGATGTACATCTGTGGAAGACTCTGGTGTTTCTGTAATTTTTGGTTAAGATCCTGAGGATCAAGAAGTAGGGAATGCCTTGAAGCCCATGAATTACTTCCTTTTTGAAAAAACTTAAGTGTACCTTGTGCTGGACCAAAGAAAGTTCTTATTTCCCCCAGTACTCTTAGGATTTTGTATTAGGAGGGGGAAAAAAATCAAAATCTAATCTAAGGTCACATTTTTTTGTATATGGTACAGTATTTGCCATGAGTTAAAGACATTAATTTAAGTGTTCATAATTCTACAAAAAATTTGAAGTTTTGTCTTTTTGTGATAGCATTAAAACTCCCAAAGGAATTTCAGAATTTAGAATTAGGAAATCAGGAATTAGAAATACTTCTAATCATGTGCTGACTTCCTCTTATGATATATATGAACTCGCTATGACAAATAGAACAGTTCTTTTGTTATTAACTTAAAAAAAATATAGTAAAAACACACCTTTGATGTATTTCTGATAGATCAATAGCCTGGCTCCTTGACAGATTAATAGATCAGGGCACATTATGATTTTTATTCGAAAGGCAATTTTACAGAAGAAGGAAGTGGACATTACCAATTTACCATTTCAGCTGAAATTGTAACAGTAGAAAAACAAAGTACTATTAAAGAGAGATGGTTTCTGTTGTTACTTGCAGCCCCAGGCTGATTCCTGGGCATCCCTCTACCTTATTGGAGACAGCAGCCCAGCGGGATGTGAGCAGCGTGGATTGTAACCAGGAGCTGAGGAATAAAACAAAATTCCTCTTTCTTTATTGTGGAGGGGTATGATCAAAGTAGCTGTGTGTGTTTCTTTCTGTATCTTTCCTGGCTGTGTGAGAATCGTTTTTTGACAAGGGTCCTCAGTGATTTAAATGAGCAAGGCTGTCATCTGTCACCTGACAATTTTTTGTCTCGCATAAAAACCTTTCTGCCCTGATAGATCTATGTCCTGCTGGGAAAACATGCTCTTACTAGGAAATGTGGCATTAATGTTGCTTAGGATAACAGAGTAACGCTGCCTAGAATAATGTCATTGTACCTTAGCTTTCTGTGCTCAGAAAAAAAAATCCAACAGAAATTCCTGTAAGTCCTGCTAGCAAATGAAGAGCAGCTTCCTGTAGGGGCGTTTAGGTTTTTTGATGACTAGCACACCTCAGGCCAACCTTTCTCATGGTTAAAAACTGTGATTTCACATTTCATGGAGCTGCATAATTGCCATCAAGTAAAAATCTCTGAGGGGATGGATGGTGGCTGGTGATTTATTTCACAGATTATGAATACAGTAAGATTGGAAAGGTGAGCAGGTACTGCAAATGCACCAGGACCCTTCAGCAGCTGTAATACGGGTCACAGCAGTGGTGGTAAACAGAGACTGGAAAGGGGCAACGCTTTTACCCTGAAGAAAACCTGGTGCTTCTGATGTCAGGAATGTGAAACGTGTGCCACTGCATGGTGAAAAATTGTAGGTTTGTATGAAAACGTATGTGGTCTTTATCTTAAACCCTGAGTCCATCAAAGAGGAGGGGGGAAGATGTTTCTCTCTCATCCTTTTCCACTCCTTCCACAAATCAAATTCAAAGGGAATTGCCACTCGGTAGTTTAGATAAATGCACTCCTGCTGGATTCAGTGACCCTGCAGCAGTTTACCCTAAAAAAGGAGTACTAAAAAATCTCTTTTTGACTAAATATAAGCTGTTTACATGTTAAATCTGCAGGATTTTCCACGTGAATTTATGTTACTTTTATTGTATGGATGTTTCTCTGGCCATATTAATCAGATACTGTTCTCACAGTGACAGGAAGGTTCCTGTTACACTTTTGTGTTGGATGTCAATACTTTTCTCAAAGTATTTTCTGACTCACTGTATTCATTATTCTTGCAAAGAAACAGTATGTTGCTTTGTTGTGAGTTAATGCCGTTCACCTTTGTATGGGAGTAAGAAAAGAGGAATGGTTCTCGGCTGGGTGTTTAACTAATGATTTTCAAATCTTATGTAGGTGTTTCTACCTTTCAGTTAATCCATCAATCAAGTGCAAGCTAGCTTGGGCGTAATTTAAAGTATTGTCAGGACAATATTTCAGATTTTTTAAAATCCAAGCAATGTATTATTTCACTGCAGGTCTCCGCAGGTTCTTATGGAAACTGAAAATATGTATCCCTGAAGACATCTCTGGTGGCGTCTATAGTAAAAGCACAATAAACCTTTAAAGAACCACAATTTTTAATTCATGTTAAAAAAAAAACTGTTGGGATGATAGGAGGGACACATTGCCTGTGCCGCCTTACTGTGCCATCAGTAGATTTCTTAGAGCATTGAGAATGCGGGGCTGGTTAGCTTCAGCTAAGAGCTTTGAGTGTCAAAATTCAGGTCTTGACCATAAACCTTCTGGTATGTATTTAAGGCAAGCCCTTCTCAGAATGCTTGAATACACTGGAGGGAGCATTGGAGACGGGTTGTTCATATCCCAGCTGGCAATTCTTATGTTGTTTTCTTTGATGGTTCCTCACCATGTGATTTACTTCTCAGCCCAGGATCTTCTAATGTGCTTATAGAATCTCATTTACACGGTGTAAAAGAGGAGGAAACAGGAACATACTTTAAGGCTTACAAACCCAAATGTGACACTAATGAAGAGAGGCACGAGGGCTGAAGCTCTGGGAAGAGCTTATCTGTGCTGAGGTCTCAGGAGTGGATGCTGAGCTGAAGGCCTGTACCCGCCGCCGCCCGGGAGAGCAGGGGATGCTCACCATGTCTCCCGTGCTGCCCAGCACTCCGTTTGGTGGGGGACATGTTGCCCACTGAATTGTTCTCTGTCACGTTTTATTTGCTTGGTGAAGTATAGATTTGATTAGTCATTGGTTTGATATATTGCGTTATAAAAATACGCATCTTTAAATAAGAATGGTTTTGCAAAGATGAGATCATTTCCTCTTTGCTTATGTTGTCTTGCACTTTTTTTTTTCCCTCTGCACGTCTCTTTGGAGTCAGTGGGTCTGCTTGCGGAGTAAGGGTCTGTTAGACTAGATAAGGATAGTGGAATTCAGTCCCACTTGCAGGTACATTTATTATTGCACTAGAGTAAAGCTAGAAATGGAATACGGTTCCTCAGGGTTCAGTAGCTATGCCTAGTCTTTGTAAAATTATAAATAGCTCCTAATTAGATGAACGATAAATCAGGAAAATGATAAATACTTTCTAATAAGTCCTTTTCTCAGTGGGGGTTTACACAATAGGCTTAATTCTGAACATCTTAGGAATGTACAAAATCGTAATCAAAAGTGATGTATGTTTTTAAATCAAGAGTAAGCTGTGCGAATTACAGCTTACATTTGTTCATTGCAGTCATTGAATGAAGCAGAATAAAAAATAATAATTCTTGTTTCAATTTAATTTGTTCTGGCTACTTCAGGTTTCCCCCAGGGTGTATTTAGAAGAGGGAAGAGTCTGAAAATAATCTCCTGAATATTTTAAATATAATTCATTATGAAAGTTTATCCATGTGACACACTACATTCAGTAGTCTTGATGTAATAATTGTGTTGTTTGCAGCAAGAAAAAAAAAGTTTTTTGCATTCTAAGACAACATCACTTTTTTTTCTCCCCCCACCCCCCAAAACTTTCTGAGGATATTTAGAAGTAAATAAATTGATCAGCAAATGACTTTCAAGGTGTTTGATATAGCCTCAGCAAAATTATTTGACTCTGAGGTGGCTGTATAAAGTATGAGATAAAGAAAATATTTCTTAATATAGAGTCAAGAAAGTGCAGCATTCAGCCTCTTTATTTTGTATTGGTTTTTCTTTCCTCTCTTATAGGACATTAATGTATGTATCCTTGAAAACTACCCTGAATGTTCCAATCCCAGGTTATTTTACATCATACCTTATTTCTGTGGACAGCATCCAAGATGCAGGTAAATATATACAAGGTATCCCAATTTGTTCAGCAATAGCTGTTGCCAACATTTTGTTAGAAAATGGTAATAAAGAGGCAACGATTACTTGAAGTGCAAGAGAAAAGCACTGTACGGTACAACACAAGTACATAGTAGCGCTGTATGTGGTAACTATGTGCCTGTATTTTGCAGCAAGGAGGGTAATGCAAATATAGTGCTATTGTTTTTTCTTGATCTAATACTTGGATATTTCATCAAATTTGGATGTATTTATGTGGATTTTTTTTCTGTGTTGCCAGGGTGAGAATGGCAATGACCGTATGTGCTCGCTACTCATTTTACCTGCACTGTAATTTTGTAATACATGTTTTAGCTCTGCTCAGATCCTCATATCAGGTCTATATATGAGGTATTGCAGGTTTATATGTCCATATAAGAAATAGTAATCAAGTTTAAAACTGTGTGAAGTGCAGCCTTCTGTTGCTGTAATTGAGCTAGCTCATTTTTAGTATGTCTATTTACACCATTCTCATATTGCTGTATTACTGATACTGCATAGTAAATTTTTCTGCAATAATATGCGAATAATTTAAAATACCTTCTTGTTTTCAAATACTTCTGTGTTGTTGGTCACAGCATGTTCTTTATTAGGTTTGTTCAACTTTAAGGCATTCTATTTATTTGTTCTTACCACTTCTCCATAGTGGAACAACTGCACATGTTTTCAAAAATTTCTTTCAAAAGCCATACTTTTTTGTAGCAGTAATAACAAGTGAAAATGTGTTCCTTGTTACATCTCAGTTTCGAAGTATCTTTGTTGTAAAATCCTGCTTTAATTGTTTGGCATAAGTGAAGCTATGATTAAGAAACAAAACAGATTCATGGCCTCATTTTCATTACACGTTTTTTTTCTTAATATATTTTGGCCTGATTTGCAAATGCTTACGGTTGCACATTTAACTTGTGTGCATGAGTAATCCCATTAGCCGCAGTCGCATACCTGAATAATTTCACAGCATATCTATGAGGTTCCCAAGCAGTATATTGCAGTACTGTTTTGTAGCTTGTTAAAGATCTGTCTCCTACCATGCCCTTGCACTTCCTTCAGCTACTTCTTAGTCTCACAAGGAGCTGCAAGAAGAAGGCTCATAGGAGTTGTTAGGACACTCTGCTCTTCCAGAAAAGCGTACAGAAAGTGGTAGGGAATGAAAAACCTGCTCCAAGTCTGCTCTAGTAGGAGTGTAAAGCAATGAGCTTTTCCACATGTCGTCAAAAGAACTTCTGACAAATGTTGCATAGCTTGCAATAGCTTAATGGGGTCAGAGAAGAGGTGTGATCTCCAGCCACGCTTAGGTATCATATGTGATGCAGATGTTCATCATACCAGCTGGACCCTGTGAAAGAGTTGATTTCCTTTAGTTTGGGATACTGGGTTTATACCCCTAATCAATATGAATGCTGACTGATGCTCCCAGGACATAACTGATATGAGTTAGTCTAAGGAATTTAGGATTCATATGCTTGTCTAACCAAATTGTGCTTCCAGGAAGCTGTGAGAGAAGCATAAAGATGTACTGGTGTCCTGCCAGCTTCTCCCACTGGGGGAAAGGAGAGAATAACCTTTCTTCAAATTTCTTCAAAACCAGTATCAGTCAGAGCAAACAAATGTGAATCCTGTATCAGAGCCGCAGGGCCATCAGGGGTGATGGCAGGGAAAGGGAAGCTCACAGAGACTTCGGCAGAAGTTAGAATGAAGGACAAGATGGGAAACAGGCTGGTAGCCTCCTGTGGGGTATTCACTGGGTAACAGCAGACAGTGGTTGCTTGCAGTAGTTCTGATGTGGTTCAGGGACACCTCCACCCCTTAGAACCCTTCATCACCCAGGGCAGTTGTTCCTCTCATGAGACAAGTTGTGTTTCCCGGTTGAAATACAGGAGTTCACAAGTTTGAGCTTATAAATAGCTTGGCAAAAGACAACTTCAGAACAGACGGCTTCCACACAGTGATTAACCTGCTTTTAATGCAGTCATGTTGTTACATGCCAAACCAATCTAGGTGTTGTGCAGAAAAGCTCAGTAAGCCACTCAGGTTTGGTGGGGGCGGTTTCTGTCCTGTTGGAAGTATAGCACTGAATATTTGTTGATTCACTTGTCTGCTTGTATTGAATGTATGAAGTAAATGCATATTCAAACTTCTCTTTTTTTCCCTCTTCTCCCTCTCTCCTTCCATTAATTTCATACAGGGAGCCTGGTGAATGGGCCCTTGAAAGAGCAAAGCTGAACGTTAATGAAAATTTTCTGCTTGTGGGCATTCTGGAGGAGTTGGAGGATGTGCTGCTTTTATTAGAAAGATTCTTACCTCATTATTTCAAGGATGTGCTTAGCATCTACAAAAATCCAGGTAACTTTTTCCATTAAAAAGCTACTCTTACAGGAACTTTGGCAAAATCTGCACAGCTGCTGAAAGGTAGGTGTTTATGTCTTGTTTATTCAATGAAGATATTTATCTCCCTTTTAGGGAGCAGATTTGATTGATGGGGAAGGGTACATATTCTGTTTTTATTCTTAATGTTACCGCGTGGTTTTCATGCCTGGGCAAGCACTTCGTGTTCCGGTGATCTTGCCGCATGCCAGAAAGCTTCTTGTTTACCACTGGAGTGGCTTTTTCTTTTAGTGCTGTCGTAACTCAGCTCTCAAACAATACTGTCAAAATACTCTTCAAATGGTGTCAGCAATAAGTAAACCTTCAAGAAGTGGTTTGGGGAGCTGGACACTTTGGAGGTTCTCTAGTTCCAGGATATATATTTTCTCTCAACCTTGACTAAGATTTGAAATTAAATGAACCTTCCATTAAACTGAGTTTAGGTAAAGTACAAATAAGAACATGTATTTACAGCACTTTTAAGTACAAAGCATACTAAGGAAAAAGACTTAAGAGACTGCAGTAGAGAAATGAAAACAGAGAGCACTTAATCTACCCCTTAATTTGCACCCTACCATCAGTCTGAAAGGGTTCTCTCTTCTCTGCATCAGTCTATCCCTCCCAAACCCATTTATTGCTAACTTCTTTAGAAGGCAGCCTTGTGTCCTATGCCTAAACCAAGAAATACGATGCTTCTGTGGGGCTGTGCATGTCATTCTGGCAGAACTGATTTCCTGCTTACATTTGGCTGGGCCATCAACATCGTATGAACCAGGGAGGGATACAGCTTTCCTTCTTGCTTCGTGACCCACATTCATGTCAATGTGACTTGCCTACAGCCGGTGAAGTGTGTGTTTTCTACAAAGTGTGTATTAAAAACCCTTGGATCAAAGATTGCATTTTGTTTGTAGTGCAGCTGATGGCTGGCTTTTGACTGAGAGCATCTATCACACTAATCAGTCACTTCGGAGAAATTATGGGTTTCTGTCCGTAACTAGGAGTTATGGGTGACTGCACCAAACCCTGCTTCCAGGATTCATCTTTGAAAATTTTATATTTAGGAATTATGTTTTACATTCCAGGGAAACTGTGGCATTCCTCCTCTGACATGACTTCACTGGGTCGTTATCTGCTATATCCAGCCATAGAGCTAATTTGCTCAATAACAGATGTAAGGAAAGCATGGTATGGTATTGACATGAGAGCAGTGCCCAGTTTAGAATCAGTTATTTCTCTTTTCTTTGTAAAGTAAAAAATGAGAGAACTTATGGTTGTGTTAGGTGGAAGTCTTCCTAAGAGTTTGCATAATTTAGTCTCCAAGATTTTCTCATGGAGATGTTAGATGAGAGGGAGGCAGCGTGTCAATAGAAGGATGCTGTCTTGGCAATGAGCAGACTTTTCTTTGGGAATTTATAGGACTTCCTCAGCTGTTCTGTGTACCATAGATTTTCACTTCTCTAACACTGGGGGAAGCTAACAAACAGCACGCAGCATCTCAATTTTCATCAAGGTTCCCTACAAATGGCCAGTTGTAAAATAAGCGATCTCCCAGAAGTGCCGCATAATCTTTCTCTTCTCTGTGTATATTCTAGTACCTGGGAGATTTGATCCCCTGTTTCAGGACAGTGGTTTCATCTTGGATTTCATATATAAAACTGGTCTTGTGTCATGTCTTTCCTTCAGTATTTCCCGTGTGGGTTAAACTTCTGTTTTATTTTTCCCATTCAGTTATTGACAAGGAAGGGCAGAAAGGAAACAGTTTCCTTATGTTAACTCTCTTCTCCGCTTCTTCATACGTTTGGAGATTTTTCCAATCATAATTATTTTCAGGTTATTTCTGAGTTGGTGCTAATGCTTACAAAAACTTGACGGAATCAGCCAAAAAGAAGATAAAATCCAAGTACTGTGTAAGAAATCTTACATTGTTCTACTCAAGGCACCTTAGACCTGATCTGCAACACCCTCTGCTGTTGCATCATGAAGTACTGGGAAGAGGAGAGATTATTGTGCCCAGCTGCGTGGTGATCCCACAAAGCAGCAGATACTTGGGGACAAAACCGACCTTTTGTTGCAACTAATACTTGCAGATTAAATCTATACAATTTACAGTTTTGTCTGCTGACCCGCTGCTCCACTCGAGATACTCTTACAGCAGTCTTTCCTCTTTTTGTGTAAAGTAGATAAAGCTTTGCCAGAACTTATCTTTTGTCAGTTGAAGATACTGAGATGGGAAAAACACAGTGAAGGACTGTGTGCAGAAAGGTGATTTGCTTCCAGGTCAGTGAACTTCTGCACCAGGGTCCACTGCAATAAGCAATTCTGGATTAGCCACAGTTCACAAACTGTATTTATAGAGCTGCTTTGAAGCAGAAAGTTAACTGAAGGCAATTTCCATCCACTGATGCTTTAGTGGATTACGTAGATGAGAAAGCAGAGTAGGAAACTGGTGATTGCTGTCCCACCAACCTCATAATCTAAACCAAATTAAAAGCACCTACATCTTGCTATAGGGAACAAACTGCTGGATGTTATTAAACCCATAAAATCACGTGCACATTTAAGATATGTCTGCAGGACTTTGGGAATAAACCCCTTCTTCTTCACAAAGTTGGGACCCTCCTCCTCCCTCATTACAGGTTCTTTGGGTGGTCACCAGATCACTACAGCTCCCATCCAATCAAACTTGTTATTATTGGGAGCTTTCTGTATAGGTCGATACTAACAGAAGTCAGAATATCTGGAAACTTTTTCTCATCTCTTTTTCTTTTAACCATGCAAGCCATATTCAAGCTTCTTTGTTTTTTCTATATCTGTAGTGAAATTTCTCACCTGACACAGCATGTAACAACATTTATTAAGGAAGACTTGCTCAGCGTCCTCCTAGCTGGAAAACAAAAGACTGTAGCCTTTTTACCTTCAAAAATACTTTGCTGCTACTGTTCTGAAGCAAAAAGACAGTAAAACTGTGGCTGTTTTGATCAGATAAATAGTGGGTGTTTACATCAGAGAACAGAGAAATGTGAATACAGGTGTCTGTATATGTAAGGACACAGATAACTGCTTAATGCAATAGGACTTGAGTGCTTTTGTTGGTGATGCTACTGATTTGTTTTACATAAGCTGGCAGAAAGAAACTGTGAAGAAAAGGTAAAATATAAAAAAATTAAGAGAGTGAAATGCAGTTGACTTGTTCAGACATTATCACTAACAGCTGGGTTTTGAGATTTTTTAATATATTTTCCTTGCCAGCTGCTGTGTATTTGTTCCGTACTGGCTCTTTTTTTTTCTTTTTGGTAGTGTCACATTTTGAAATGCACCCAGTTTTCTCAAATTTTGTGAGTTTAAAAATGCTGATAGTTCTGTATGACAGGAAAGTTTAGTGTCAAAGGAGACTAGGAGGATAATTTTCTTCATTGCATTAACAAAAATGTTGCCTTCAGCTATTCCATATGCCAAATATTTTGACTTGTGCATTTTATAACAGTGAACAACAAAATGTGAAAGCTCTTTGTTGTTGTAAAGTTTTCATTGGAACCAATCTGGTTTTATCTCATAGAATACTTTAGAGCTACAGGCTTCCTGCTTTTCTCCTTTTCCACTCTCCCTTGAAAATAAGTATTTTCTCTAATGTTAATACCAAGTCAAGAATTGCAAAAGGACTCTTTTTCGATGTCTGTCTTGTCCAAAGTGACAAACTGTTCCTGCCCTGACAGCTATAACTGCCTTTGACAAGGGATCAAAAGGAGTGGGGGTGGAGGGTGGCAGACAGATTATGGAATAGATAGATGGATTGATAGATGGGTAGAATATTTAAAAAAATAAAATAAAGTATTACTAGAATTCTTTGCTAACACATTAAAATTTGCTTGAAGTTTTGTCTCATTAGGTTTTTCCACAGCATTAAAGCAAATTGCAGAGCCCCAAGTTACCAACATTTTTAAGTATTCCTTAACTCTTTGAAAGGCCTGAAATAGTTATAGCATAACTTTACATGTAAAATCTCTCCTCCTTCTCAGGAGTACAACTGAAGGAAAAATAATTGGTCAGTCCTGTTCATTTTTCCTGGCTATAGCTCACTTCCGTAGCCTGGCTGGTAGCCAGAACACGGGGAATACTTACACAATTTCTTTTGAAATGGGCACGTGTGGGTTTTTTATCTTTGGTGGGTTTAAGAGGCAGAAAACGCACACTGTAAACAGCAAAACATAGAATTTTCTTCTGCCTTGTCAGCTTCTGTGGCATGGGGTAAAAGTTAACAGCATCTGGTGTAAAAGAATAAGTAATAAATTGTTTTTTATCACCTCAGAAATAGCCCATATCCTCTTGCCTTTCTGCAGGAGTTCATAAATTTTCTTGGCACCAGAAACCCTATAAAAACACTTCTTCCCAATACCAGGAAAAAAAAATATCTTTGTTTCCTGAAAGTTACATTTTGCGTCGATCTTACTCTAAAGCAAGAAGACTGACTTTAAGCTTTTCAAACAGTGAATTTTACTGAGTGCAATGAAACTACTCATGCTGTCAGCTGGAAGAAAATGTATTGTTCAGATAAACTGTAAAATGTGCTTTTTCTGAAAATGCAACAAAAATGTGATTCTCCTTAGGAATCATGTTTACAGGGAATATTTTATACTGTAGTAGTAATATTATCCCGGGTAATATAAACCTGCTGATTTTTTAAATCCATTCTATTCATGAATGCTAGCGACACAGTCTTGACATTTTCTATTTATAAGCTTTCCCTTCTCTTTAAACCCAGTAAGGAGGGAGGTGCTGCCGTTTGTCCTTACTGCAAGGCTGAGGTCCTGTGAGGCAGATGATGAAGCCTTTTTTGGTAGAGTTAGGAAAATGGTGGGATCAGCCGCAGAAGTCTGTGCACCATGCTGCAGACCACTCCTGTGCCGGGGCAGCGCTGACAGTGGGGCATGCCTACACATCGTTCCTGTGCTAGAAGTGGAGAAAAGCACTTTCCCCCTCCATGTCAAAATAAAACTCTTTGCAAGTGGATAAGGCTAAGAGGGGCTTTCCTTTCTTTCTTTTCTTTTCTCTTCCAGGCCATCACTTTGTTAGCAGTGCTCCCTATAGTCTGATACCTTTAGTAACAAGTTCTTGTGGCAGCTTTTCTGCCAACCCTGTTCTTGGGCTGCTCTGGCAAGATGTGGATGCTGTGCATTTGGAAATGTTCAAGAACTGAGGGTCATTGCTGGAAACGTTGCTGTGGTATGAAGAAAGCAAAGGGAGGGCTGGAAGATCCCACTGCCCTTTTTTTCCATCTGAGAAACTGGAATAGAGGATATCTTTGCAGGCACAACCTCCAAGAGCAAAAACTCTGGGTAGGAAATTTTGAAAGAAGTCTGATAGAAGGAGGCAGTGCATTTTGTGCAGTGTCCTTAAATCATGATCATCTTATATTCTGCCTTTGTTCAGCACAAAATGAAAGGAATGAAAAAAACAGGGTGAGTGATCTGCAGCTTCTAATACTCTGCCTGCTTCTCGTGAGCTGTACTTCCTGGAGAGAGTTGGGACTGGTATGTGGAAAGGGAATATATTGGCTCATCTCTTGTGCACAAATGAACAACCCTTCTCTGTCCTACAAGCATCTGTATTCTTGATGCGCAAATAAAAGCTGCTTGGATTAGACTCTGTTCAAATGCTGAGATTTTTGTTTTGCATCACTTCTTTGCATCTGCTACTTGCTTAAAACAGAAATTGGGAAAACTTTGACCATGTTCAAATGCTCAAAAACTTTGGAGACTCCAAATATGCAGTCTTTTCTTTTGCCTCACGCTGTAAAACAGCTATGTGCTTTCCCTAAATAATACTCTCAAGAGGAATCACTGTGTGAAAGTTTTCTACAGAAGAGGAAAATACTAAATTTTGTGTGGAGTTAAAACGTGAGGTTGGACTTAAATGTGTGACTTAAAAATTTTTGTCCAGAAGGTGGTGTAATCTCCCTGTTTGTTCAGGACCTTCAGGGGACTTGAACATCATGCCGGTGGTAATAGCACATGTGAATTTACATTCTGCCTGGGTGGCGTTCTCTTTTTTTTATCACCCAACATCCTGTTCTGAAACTAGAAAATAAAAATAGGAAATGTGAACAAACCATTCCTTTCTTCTCCCTCTGAAGTCTGAACTTTCAAAACTACATAGAACACTCTAAAACAATGTGTATGTTAAAGCAGGCGGTTCAAGCTCTATAAAGAGTGCTTAATTGCATTTTTCTTTCTTGTAAAACAAATTCCCAGTTCTCTGTGTGCAAGAGAGGCAGGGAAGGAGGAAAAGTCACAGTGCATATCCCCAAGGATGTTTGTTCCCAGTTAGGTTGATAGCATCTAGGACATTCTGCACAACTAACCTGCTCTTTGGTTTCTTTTGTAAACCTGAATGTAGTATCAAAAGTTGTAGATAAATTATTTAGCTCGTTAGCCATGAAAATACAAGGTTTGGAGAGCAGGGTCCAAAACAGACTGCCTGATCTGGGATGCCTTGAAGTTAGTGGATGCACCAGTCAGTGATAAGCACAAACAGTGGAAATATCCTTTCTTTTCCCAATTCCATAAAAGGAAAATATGATGTTTTCTATCTTTCAGAGGTTTCAAATCCCATTGTGAATAAAGTAAACAGTTTTAAGAATAGGAGCTCTTGCAAGGATTTGAGCACTTCTGGCTTTCTAATGACTGTGTTTTTCAAAAGATCCATTTTGGAAGATTTGTTTCAGAAGCTAAACTTCTCTGTGGCAAGTTCTGCAGCAAAGATTGGCAGCTTATAACAGCTGTGGTTCTTGTCCTGCTTAGGAGGGTGAAGCCACTCCAGGCTATGTGTGTGTTGCATGAGAGGCGTAACTGTGGCACCGAAAGACTCATCCAAGATAGTATCAGTGTCATTGCTAAAATACGAGCAACAGTAAAGGTGCGGCAAGAGTTTGGCATGGCTTTCCAGGCCCACATGGAGCTTGTGTGCATCCAGGCTCAACTCCACCATATTTACTGTTCCCTGCTAGTGTATACTTGTTAGCTTGGAGTTAGTTCATATGTGCATGGTAATGCAGCAGAGCATTTGCCTATAAATACATCGTGGCCCAAAATGAATGGTACATTTTGAGACAAAAAGTGAGTTAGCTGACAGCCGGACATGACAGTGACGCTCACTGCAGATACATCTGCTCCCTGAGCTTACAGTGCAGGGAAGTACAATTTACAGGGCCATCTGCCAAACATACTACTGTGGCTCTGCTTTCTCCTAGAGTCGAGAGGAGTGGCTGACTATGTAAGTACGGCAGCACCAACTTAAATCAGGTGAGAAACGGACATATTTCATATCGACAGGTTGGGATGGTGGGCATGGTTCATGAACTGGAGGAATGAGGAGGGCTGGTATTGATCCACAGTACCCCTGCCAAGGGCTTCTGGCATTGGAGGAGGTTGGCCTCCTTCCAGGTCTCACCACTGAATACAGCATAGAATGATATGGTTTCTCTGCTTGCCAGTTGCCATGCAAATTTTTGAGTCCTTATTTTAGGCTTAGATTTTCACAGGAGTTGAATTTGTAAAGGCTCTGCTCAGAATGAGCTGTAGTGGAAGGTGAAGGCCATGTTCCCTTAAATCATCCTTTGAAAAACCTAGATGAAATGTTTCTCTTCTACTGAAGCTTCTGGACACATGAGCTCGTAGACTGGCTCTGACAGCCGACAATGTAGTGTAGAGATAGGCCAGTAAGACAGACTTACTGAATCTTCCCTTTCTTTGTGCTATAATACATGTTGTATGTATAGAGCTTGTGCTCTGCAGTCTGCTACCTTTTTCCTATTCCTCTTCACCACCTTTTTCTCATTGCTCTTTCCCGTCAGCTGGCAGGGTCTTTACCTGAAGCCAAGCACACTTTTTTACATGCTCTTGTCTGAGCTGCTCCGTCATAAGCAGTTTCCCCTCTCTGAACTTCCGACATAATGCATTTATACCTGTAGGGTTATGAAGGCTGAGACCACCTACGGCATCATCTTCATCTTGTAGTTCAATTCCAAAAGACTTCAGCCTCCAGATTTTACATTTCATCCCACATCTTCATGATGCTTGCATTGTTTCAATTTCCTTTTATTAGATCTATTGATGGGCAGTCTGGTTTTGGACTAAACCACACAGATGTAATTTCATACTTCGTTGCTGTAAAAACAAAACTTATTTGTGGTCTAAATCCCAAGAGGCCAGTCAGCCAAACCCTTGCATCCCACATATCTAGAGTTCATCTGGATCTTTCTTTGTGTCAGGGTATCATTTTGAAGGGTTGGTGCTGGTATCTTTCAAGCAAATGTTATGTTTATCTAATGAGCATATCAGTCATTAAAGGTGTTATGGTTTATAACAGTGCTGCTGCTGTTCATCTGGGGTTGATTCCCTGATGCATCTTTTTAATGTTTCCTGTTCCTAGTATGACAAAATAAAAAACGCATGGACAAGCAGCTTTGCTAAAGGTCTAGCACAGAGGGAAAGCTGCATTCAGATACAGCATTAGTTGTATCTCGTAAATAATCCAGGGTCACTGATGACAAAACACCACAAACATTTTAATGACAGACAATTAAAGCTTGCAATGACAGTTCATTCCTTCTTGACCAACTTATTAAATAAAATCATAATGCTATTTTAATCAGTATCATTCCGGCTAAACCTCTGTTAACTGCTTCTGCTTTAAAAATAGCATTTCAATAAAAATTATAACAGATTATGCAAACTGCTTCTTTGACCTCTGTTCAGGCAACAGAAGGCATAGAGGAGGAGGCAGACAGCCATTAAATCCCAGGTAATAAGCCTACTTCTGTTCCCAGCTGCAGTTCCAGTACATTTGCACAGGTCTTCATTTCACCTACATGGAAACTAGCAAGTTGCACAAGGTGTCTGAGGCTGGAATCTGAAAAAATTTTGTCAATCATGGGACCAAAGCAACTGAGAATTTAGCTTGATTATCATTGTGTCCCACAGTCTGTTTTCAGGGTTAGTGTTTGGGCAAAAGCATCTTTTAACTGAAAACCAAGCACATTTGGCATTGAAGTCACAGGAGCAGTGTGAAGCAGATCACAGAGCTGACTATTCACTTTGCTTTTAGGAGCATAATAATATTTTCAGTCTTCAGAGAAAGCTATTGTATCTTTCCCTCAGACAAATTGTTAAGTCCTGCCCATTGTATCAGTGATAGAATAGGCTACAGGTCAAACTGATTATTCTTATCCCTGAGGCATCTTGCAAGAGCAATGCGAGTACTGTGAGACAGTATCTTTGATGGTTCAGAAATGTTTTGAAAAATATTCAAGTTAAAGTAACTACAGAAAAGAGATGGAATTATAAAACCACTTTTACCTGTAATTTTTTGTACACTAGAGACAAGCAGCCATTCCTAAGGAACTACTTGGGGGTTCACATATACATTGCAATTTAAAATCAAGTTTTTACAGTGATACAAGTGAGCTGCTGTAAAATAATTAAATGCTGTAATAATTAAAATGAGGAAAACATGAAAGAGCATAAATTCTGACAAGTTAGGTGTGAAATTATAACAAGGCACTTTATGGCATTCAGCTTGCTGAAGGCATTAAAGCTAATACCAAAAGGTTTTTTTCAACCACATCAGAACTTGGTGGCCCACCAGAGAGCTGGAAAGAGAGAGACAGTAGGTAGCTGGGAGGAGTGACAGGGAAGCGTCCCCAGGGAAGCGACATACCCAGAGTACATCTGTAAAGAGGCCAGTTTCTCCCAGAGAGCACAGTGCGTTGCACTCCAGGTCATCTTAAGACCACTAGTATTACTATTAGAAAAGAAGGGAAGGTATTACTAGAATAAATTCCAGCAAAGTGCAAAAGTTGGCCCTTGATTACGAAGTTATAAGAATTAAAATGAAGGAAATATATTAGCAATGTAGCTCTCAGCTGCTACACAGGAGTCCTTTTGGTATGTCTCCCAGCCATCACTCCTGAGGGGGTAATGTGCTCACTTGAGCATAGCTTCACACCATGCCTGTGCTCCTTCCTCCGAGCCCATTTGCTACCTGCCTTGGAGGCAGTTTGTGGTGCTGAAGAGCCAACCCCTCGCTCTTCCAAGAGTGCGTCTTTCTTGGAGTTTATGCTCCCTACTTCCTTTCCCATTTGGAATTTCCCAGCCTTTTTGATCTGTCCCTCTTGAAAACTTGCTCTCCCAAGAAGCTACAGCAAGAGAAGAGGGTTTTACTTAATATGGCTAGGAAGATTCCTTTTTTCTTCTTTTTCTCTGTTCTTGGAGTAGCATCACAGATTTACAGTTGCAGTAAGAAACAGCATCCTCCCCTCTGCTGCTCATCTTCCCTGTCTCCTCCCTTTCTTCCAAATTGCATTCCCATTGTGTTCCTTAATTAGTATCTTTCCAGTTACGCTGCTTTTTCGATCTCCAACATTTGCACAGTTGTTACTGTGCTTTGTAAATCTCACCTTTTGAGCTGACTCA
The DNA here is from genome assembly GCF_023634155.1 of Falco peregrinus. Classification (NCBI taxonomy): domain Eukaryota; kingdom Metazoa; phylum Chordata; class Aves; order Falconiformes; family Falconidae; genus Falco; species Falco peregrinus. Next base: position 46,864,465 of record NC_073727.1, on the reverse strand, counting down.
TTCTGAATAACTTCAGTTACTTGCAGATGCCATCTATAATACAGGTAACAGATTTTCTGTTAGGGTGGCATATTTTTCTCCTCAGCTGTCTTTACTCCTTGGCAGCATCAGGAGTTCTGCTGCCAGAGCTAGTACTCACCAAGGATCTCTTTACTGAAACTGCCAACTCTGCGGTGCGTCCTGTCATTCAGTCAGCAGCTATATTGGAAGAATGGAAGGCAGTTAACATGGCTTCAAGCTTTTAAAGGGTTCCAATGGTCACCTGGACAGCAACGGATGAAATAATCCAATTTCTGTACTGGTAGGGACTGTAATGAAGAATGGCATTAATGGACAGTTGGGAAAAGTCAGTATGGCGTTTTTAGAGCCCCACAAATCAACTAGTTCCTTGAAGGAGTTGACAGGTACAGGTGTGATTTTCAGCAGGATCTCTGTCCCAAAGCTCTTAAAAGGTGTCAGGCTATGAGAAAGAATGTTCTCCCACGGGATTAAATTGGTTAAGGAGGTAGGCATTAATTGTTCCATAGTCTTCCCTTACTTTAAACAAGGAGGGGAGTCCTGCTCGGGGCTGTGCTCCAGCCTGGGATAAATGTTCTTTTAAAAAGATGAGACTGAGGCGAGAGAGGTCACTGTCAGTATGGAATTACCGGTAAGCAACAAGAGCAACGCTGAAGTGTTTTAGTAATCGTAACAAAGCAGTGTATTAAAATTCAGCTTGTGTGCAGTTGATAAGGTCTGTCCTCAGCACTCAGGACTGCAGCCTGCTGATGCTCTGGGTCCTGGTCTGTGTCCAGGTCGGTAGGAAGGTGCACAGATTTGTCAGATGGGTGCGTATTTTTTTATGCACAGGGAAGCAGTCCTCCACAGAAGAAATTCTTATGTGAAGCTAGATCAAGCCATGGCTGTTTTTTCCAGATGGCAGAAAATGATGACGCAGGATAGAAAAGCTAAATCCCAGCTAAATCTCAAGAGCAGCTGAAGGAAAGACGTTCACGTTTGAGGTGCTGCCCTAGCTGCAAAGCGGGGAGCTCATACAGCTGTGGTTCTGATCTACATTAAATCGTAGGTGATTCAGGAGCATCAGTACGTACTTGCTTTTGCTCCAATTTATCCATTCTCTTTCAAGTCCACGTTCTGGGTAGGCAAAAGGCATCAAGGATGACAGTGAAGCCAAACAAAGTAATTTTCTGTAGAAAGACCAGGCCTCATTTGCCAGCTAGACTTACCAGAAAAAAGAATGAAACTGTTGAGTTGGTCTCTGGTTTTCTAGCAGTGAGCAGCAGCTGTTTTGGTAGCAGTAGCAGCAGCTCATATAACAAATGTTTCATGATGAATGCAAACAAAAGCCAGCCCTGAAATTCCAGCTCCGCTATGTACGCATAAAATATAAAACCAGTTCAAAATAACATAATACTCAACTTAAGGGATTTTTCTCCCCCTCTAAATAAATTCCATATGAGCATTAGTGTTTAGTCTGCTTGGTTCTCCGGGGCTCACCCAGAAAACATTTTTATTATACAGGCTGAGGGCAAAAAGTGAGCATAAAAACAGACCAAGAAAAAAATACTTTTAAAAGAAGTGCACGTGCAAAGAGGTGTGTGGTTTGGGGGAAGGTTTTGAGAATACCAAACATGCTTACTGGATTGAAATTACTGCTGATGTTTGTGAGTTGGCTGAATTCACTTGCCTCCAAAATAGGTCTTGGAGGAATTCTTCATGCACCTCCACGCAATTTGGTTTCTGGAGATGGCTTGTGGTTTTAAAGACATCTACATGTGAGAAGACTGTTATGCCCTCTAGCATGAATGGCTTTCCAGATAGCTAGTGGGAGGATTTCTGGGGAATGCAAGCTGCTGATGAGTGCATACTCAGGGGAAATGAGGGTATTGGAGAGAAAGGAAAATATAATAATTGGAGACTCAGGAGAAAAAGAGCTATCCAGGGGGCAGTGCCTTAAATTGTTATCTTCCTCCAGTTGTTCAAGTTAAACAAGTGAAGCAGGGAGCATTTACCCATCCCTCCCTGCTTTGCTGCTTGCTGAAAGTCTGGAGCAGCATCTGTTGCCTGCCCACACAAGCACTCCCACTCTGTTCTCAGGCCCTGAAATACTCTCTCTTCACAATCAATTTTCTTTCCCCATGGCTTTCTTAGACTCCTCTGGTCAGACTTCTCTGCAACTATGGGTTTAAACAGCTCTGTGCATCCACCATTGGAAGAAACTTTATTTCTTGTGTTCTACCAGATCAGCGATAAAACAATATACCCTATTCCTGTGCCTGTTGCAGTGTGATTCCATCTAATACTTTTTGTGTAGTGAAAATCTGAAACCAGGTAATTGTAGCAGTCTGTCTTCTTCCATAGTGTTTCTTTCAATTGAGTTTTGGTGGGTCTGTGAAGTGGTGTTCCTGTGTGATGCATTGCTGGCCTTAGGCTACGTGTGTGTACCTGTGAGGCGTTATGAGTATCATATCTTTGGTATTACCAAGCATGCAAATGCAGGGCTCAGAACAAAATCTGTATGCTCGTCTTGGTCTTTGCTCCTCTTGCTGCTTGTCTGCTTTGATGAATTACCAAACAAACAGCTACGCGATTTGATTTCTTGCTTTTTGTGGAGTGGAAGGGGTAAAAAGAGATGCATAAAGAGCACCGTTGAACCTAGCAAAAAAAAAAAAAAAAAAGAGGAGAGAGGGGCTGGGTTTTTCTGTTGTTTACTTGTTTCTAGCCACAAAGAAGCACAACACAAGTTACTGGGAGAGCCCAGTGCTTGGTTGTGTTGGGCCTGTGTTGAGGGAAGACGTGGAGCACGCTGGTGTCGCTGCAGCAGAGTATCTGGTGTGTGCCTGCCTTGCAAGAAGCACATGTGTGCACAGTCTGGCCGGAGCCCCCGGTGCTTTGCAGAGCTGCACTCTCAGGGCTTGCGGGATGTTAGGAAGTTTGGAGGTTTATGGCTTGGGCAAGAGCATGTGCTTTTTCTGTTACATAAAATGAGAGTGCAGGGTTAATGTGTGGCTGATGTATAATATACATCTCCTGAAAGCTAGTGGAAATTGGATGTGACAGGAATGAGAGTGTAGCCAAAGCAAATTTATTTAAAATGTTGAATGAAAATATTCGTAGAAAACTCCATTTTAACCTAAGTACCACTAAATATTTTGCTGGACGTTGAAGTCTTATTTTTATTTTTTAAGTTTTTTTCCGCTCTCCGCTGTCCCTGTAAGTGCTCTGCCAATTTCACAGTAGCTGTGACTGATCTTTGAAGGGTCTTCAGGCAGCTGACAAACCTGATTTACTTCACTGGGTATTGACACTACTTAATGTCAGATGCTTAAATTATGTACCAGGGAAACTGAACTCTCTGCATGATCAGTGAAGAGAAGTAAATGGCTGTTTATCTCTCTGGGGGATTGTTTGATGCCCTGAGTGGCTGCCTGGAGTTCAGCGGAGTATTTCTCACTCGTGCTCTGTACCAGTGTACAGTTGGGTAGAGACGGATGCTGCCAAGGAGCTGGTATGCAGTAATTGTTTGTAGGAGCAAAGATGAAGTATGCATATAAAACCAAAATTTATATCATGCCGCCTTAGTGCCCTCCTTGTCTATCCAACAGATAGATCTGTGCATCGAGTGCTATTTGAGCCAAGCTTTTGGTGGAATTTTGGGGGGCTTTTTTGTGGGCTTTGTTTGGAGCTTTTTTAGCACCCTTGGTAGTTTCTTCTCTTGCAGTGTTTCCGAGAGCAAAGTCTATGACCTAGTTCCCTGTGGGGCAGAGAAACGCAGAAGCCCAGGACTTCCTTGCCAAGAGCAAAGAAGACAAATGAAGAGGAAGATCTATTCTGGTAAACTCTGAAGAAACCTCTGTGTGGTGACCAAAGCAGCTGCTAGAACAGTGCTTAGCATGAATGAACTGCAGAAGGCAGGAAACCGGGAGAAGGAGTTGGATAGTAAAACTATGAAGGGTTCTTGAATAGGGTGAAGCATAGCAGGACCAGCTGGGGTGGGGATGATGGTCAAACCAACCTGCTCAGGTGTTCGGCAGCAAGGTAATTTCACCAGTTGCTTCCTCCATGTTCTCTCCAAGGTTTTTTGGATACAGCACATGAGATGCGTCTCTGGTCTTGCGCTGTCCGCAGCTTCTGTTGCAGTTGGAGGAGTCCTCAATCTGTTTTTCTGCACTGAATCCTAGTTCATAGGGACTAGCGTCTGTCCAGTTTCACCATAAAGGTATCAGGTAATAGAGTTTTCCACGTCTTCCTTAGGGTCATTATTTCAGGAATTGTTGATCTCTCAGGTGTGGAGGTTTTATTCCCCTCTAGATTCTTATCCTATCCGTTCCCATTCTTAATTTACTTAAGTGGTAAATTCAGTGGTAAATTTTGAGTGCTTGTGATGGCAATCAAAAGCCATTAAAAGACAGGGTATAATCTGGGAATCCTGGATGCCAAACAGCATTTTGAAGAGGTCATGATCTTCCCTGGTTACAGGTACTTGGTTTAGCCCATGATTTTGTGTGTTAAACCAATTGATTTTCTTCAATGGCCAGGTGAGGTGCTTAGTATGAAGGATGTACACTCATTTCGAGCACAATGAAACAGATTTCTCTTGTTAAGATTATTTTGTTTTGTTTGCAAATGACAAATTGTTCTTTCCAGTCAGCATTGTGAAAAAGGGTGAGATGAGTGCTGCTGGTGCCCAAGCCCTGGAAAGAAAGGCATTATCCTGATAGATGTGTATATATATATGCACACACACATATATAAAAACATCCTGATATACATATATATACGTCTTGATATACCAAGAACAGCAAGAAGGCACTGCAAGCCCTTTTTGTAGTCAACAGTTTTCACCTCTTATCAGCAGAAAATAACAGGGACAAATTGCAGCTTGTACAGCTTTGCTGGTTTGGTGCAGATATGCCAGTGCAGGTGGCTGGTTGCAAGAAACCTCGGTCTGTCGTCTTATACTTCAGCAAACAGCTTACCAAAAATGTTAACCCAGTTCATCCAGAATTTTCACTAGCAGAAGAGCAGTGAAATTGCAAAGCACATTTATCTGTATAATGAAATTGAACATTTGCTTGGCATTGTCTTCTGCTGCTGGTAGAATATGGTCTGAGGTCCCTGGCAGGCTCCAATACTTTGCAAAACACATTATTTAGCCTATTTTAAGGGCAGACTCACCACTTAGCTAAAGGTTCTGCTTTGAATCGCTGAAAATTATTTTCCTTGGTGGATGTTTTTGCAAGCTACTTGTAGAAATCAATGGTTTGAGCTCCTGCTTAATTCAGCTATTCAGTTCACAGGCTGCTTCTGTTATCCTTCCAGACCACATCTTGGTGTACATCCCACTTGGGCTACAGGTTTTGTTTTTAACAGAAATAGAAAGTTAGCGCATAGACACTTTGTATCTCATGTGCAGCAAGGGAAATTCTCCAAGTCCCAACACATCTTTTCATATTGTATACACATGTGTGAATAATTTTGTGAAGAAATGGCACATGATACATTGGTATATTTTATTAGCAATTGGCAATGCCAGACCAACATTTTGATTTCAAAGTGATGGCAGAACTTACACAGATTGCCACTGAAATCAAAGGACAAATCTAGCACCACATCCCTGTTTCTAAGTCTTAGCAGACAGACTGGTTAATTGAAGGAAAAAGAGATACAACAAAAGTATTTTGATAAACAGATGTCACCCACTTTAAAGTGTGGAATCTCAGTTTAATCTTTCCCATGCTACATAAATAGTCCCTTCACTTCCTTCAGCCTTGTGGTTTTTCATCCTGCTGTTATTCAGACCAAATGAAGAAAAAAGAAAAAAAAAAAAAAGTAGTTATATTTATGAGGATTCTATATTTGCTCAGTTTAAGGGTTTTCATTTCTTCAATAAATGCTCTGGGAATATGCCAGAAATGCTGTCAACCACTGTGGCAAGCAGATGGATGAAGTTTCAGCTGAATGTGAGGTGCCCAGGTTACCGTGTTTAGAAACTGTTGACTGTAGTCACTGGCCACATCAGAGTAGCCTGTGAGGAATGTATTTTTAAAGAGCTTGGAGTCAGAATTTCATATCTCTAGTACCCACAGTTTTACATGAGAACTTGGACTCCATCTAGATCTGTATATTTAGCACTAAGACAAAACCTGATTGCATGCATTGGTCTCCCAGCGAGTGCTGAGCGTAGGTCAGAACATGCACCTTAGGGCTCTTCTGCCATGGGTAAGTCCATATACACATCCAGCGCGATAGGTGTCCCTTCTACATATGCCAGGCCTCCCAGAGATTAATTTTTCATTTTTTGGACAGGCCTTTACAAAGCTCCCTTGATTATTTTTTTTGCATTGTTTTCTGTTACTGTGGAAACCCTGAATATGTACCATTCTCTCAGATAGTTTCTTCATCATGTTTTTAATCATGTTTTCCACAGAATTTTATTAAAATATTCTGGGTTTTTTAGAAAAAATAATATATTCAGTGGTGTCTGCAGATTTTAAAAAGCCGATCATTTATGGTTTCAGGATTTCTTTGAACCATTAGGCAGGAGTGAAATTTAGGCATATATTCTTCTGGTAAACTTAGCAAATGAAATAGTATTTCATAGATTCAGAATCAGGTTTGTTGTTTTGAGGAATATCTGTTGAAATTGGGCACTGAAATGTTAACTCTTGGTTCTTAATGGTATTTTCTGTGTTACGTTACCAGGTAAGTTAAATTTACTTATAGGTTTCCCTCTTGCTTTTAGAATTAGACTGTAAAGTTGAAAAAAAGTCTTGCGCTGAATTGCCTTTTTTGTTAAAGTAAAAGAAACAGTCTCAGTGTGTGCTTTGACACAAGCAACAGTTCAAATCTGTGGTAAAGGCACATAGGTTGTCATTTACTTCTGATTCTTAAATATTAAAAAAGTTAAAATTAGTTACATTGTATGGCTTTTTAACCACAAATTACAGCATTTTCCATTAATTGTTTGCAGCTCTAATCATACCATCTCAAAAAGCATCTGACGGAATTAGAAAAAGTGCGAAGCTGGGGTCAGCCCACCACAACAGGGTTTCTCTCTTTATCTTGATGAAATTCAGTGTTGCATGTTTTCTGAATAATGTCAGGGGCCTTTCTTTTGCCACTCCTGAAGATCACAATGTAAAAAATCATGTTCTTCAACAAAAGCCTGGTTTTTTGCAGGTTTAGTGCTCGTTTTAATATCCTCACTTCCTCCCAAAATTTGTTTTCTTGGAGAGCTCTTCCTAATTGCTATCGCATCCTTCCAGGTTTCTATCCCATTTTATCCTTCTTCAGGGGTATTAATGTTGATGTATGCCCATAAATACTGAAATGGAAAGAGGGAGGGGTTTGTGCGGTATAACCTGGAAGCATGTTAGTCATTATGCTAGGGCTAGTATTGTCATTAAATCAAAACAATGCAGTTATCCTGGAAGCTTTGATACTAGCCAGTCTCTCTAACACTGGAATGAAACTACTAATTGAAACACTGCAGACATAAGACAATTTGCAGGACTAAGTGCAGGAGCAGTGGCTTTTTATACCCTGTAAATCTCCCATTCTGATCCAAGGGTGTTTTCACAGTACTCAGCTAATTCCTTTAATGTGCAATAGAGTTAAGGCTACTAAGAATATACTTCCTGTAAACAAGGTGATAGATGGCAGAACGATGTGCCTACATATCTCTTCCCTGTCAGCACAGTAATACTAAATGTGAGTTGAGTTAAAAAGGATCATTGACCAAACTCTTGTTTCCTCAATGGATTGCTTTTGGTGCTGACACACGAGCAAGAACGGTCAAGGTGTGCTGGAGCTGATCACAGAAGTCACTGAAGGCAGGTGAGGGAGGCTGGCTGCTGCTGGCTGGTGCAGATGCATGGGGTGCATTGGGAGGTCGTCTTCTGCAAAGATCTTGGTCTCATAAGTATGTGTCAGAAATGACATTTCCCCCTTGATTCAGGAGGAAAATCTGTTGCCCGGAATACAAAGCAAGTACGTGCATGTGTAAATTTCAATGGTGTTTGAACAGCATCTAAGCACCAAAAAATGTCCTGTACTCACTTATATTAACCTAAGCAGATTAAGATCACACTTCTCCTTGAATTGGGGCCTGCTTCTGAAAACTGTCAGGCATAAAAATAATTGCTGTGGGAAGCCTCCTGCCACAGCTCACTGAGACACAATCTTGTGACACAGCCTCTGAGGCAGTTCACCTCACCCAGGCACTTCAGTGCTCGGAGTCAAACAGGTCACGCCAGACCCAGGGATTTTCTTCTACCTTTTCAAGTCCTTTTCATCCCTTGCCTGTGGCTGTGCTGCTGCAGTGCTGAGGTTGGACGAAGAGCCACTGCATCTCTGTATAACCTCTGCAACAGCATCTGCCTCTGAGGTTGCAGGGAGGCGCACAACCTCTCGACTTGCAGTGAACCCCACATGTCCCAAGCTCCCCATCGCAAACCAGGGCTGCAGGCTCTGCTACAGCGACACCAAAAAGCCCAGGTGTGAATCCACCTTGGCTTGGGTTTAATGACTCTGTGGAAATGCAGCAGGAACCTCGGTCACTGTGAAGTCCTGAGAGAGCTAGATGTTTGACTTACCTATCTGTGGGACTCTTCAAGGTCTGCTTAGGTGCATAGAAATGTCTGCCTTTTTGTGAGTGAAGACGCTCACCCTTCACATGAGCTTGTTAATGCAGGCATGGAAGGGTTGCCTGGGCCTTCCTGGAAGGAGGAAAGACACTTTCTTGTTTCTGTTTCATAGTAACTTTGAGAGGCATGAAGACCCTGGCCGCCTTAGGGCTTAGCCCTGTTGAGACATTATACTTTGTCTTCCAGCATGAGCAGTAGAGAATCAAGACATTCCCTCTCCAGGAAAAGCATGGGGTGAGAATTGCATTAGCCACACTAGAAGATTACTCTCCTCTCCCAGGACTTCCAGTTAATATAATTGCCCTTCTTTTTAGTTTTTTCTCTTGCTGAAACAAGCCTGCCTGTGTTAAACAACAGACCCTTTTCCTCGGTTTTGGCCAGAGGAGGAGGCCTTTGTCCCAATAGCCTGGCAGCTGGCCAAGGCAGTCGGGCTGTGGGCCAGGAGGGGGTGAACTTGAAAGGAACAGTGTGTTGTTTCTGCTCTGGTAGCATTCTTCCTTCTTCACCAGTGCCTCAGCCCCTGGCCGCCTTCAGTCGCTCATTATACACAAAAGAACCTAAGGGCAAAAAGAGAGAATTTTCTCTGGACTGCCTGTAACTTGCAATAATAAGAAATAAAGCCATTTCAAGGCTTTCAGTTGTCTCTGTGCAGACGGAGTTGGGAGAAAATCTTAGAACTGGCAAACTTTCTCACAAGGGAGAAGAGAACTTACAGGGTTTTTTTTCCTCCATTTTAATAGCAGCTTTTGTACAGTAATGTACATCATCCTGTCTACTGGAAGTGGTTTGTACCAGAACTGGTTTTACCTTGGCAGCGTATAAATTTTGTTATTGGCCGTTACTTTAGTCCTAGTTAGTATTTTTGCTTTTGTTTCTCATTTCAGTAGTTATTCTTATATAAAGCAGTAAGCAGTCATACGCATGCTCTAGGAAGACAGGAAGAGACAGCGCTTGGGGTTAATAATTATTTAAGGCTGTGTTCTCAAATTTCTTTTGAAAAAATGTAGTGTTCACATTCCTGCAGGGACCGATACTGCAGAGTGGTGACCACTAGTTTGGAACAGCCAACAACTGGGAAAGGTAGCAAACTAGGTGTTCAGACATCTTCCGAAAATGACATTCACACTGAGGTACCGCAAAGACACTGACAAAAAGGTTTTCACAAGTGGAGCTTCCGACTTGGAAGCTGACACATGCAAGACATTTGGAACTTCATCTGTGAAAGACTTGGATGGATCATTGTGTCATTCAACTTGGCTCCTTGTGTGCTACAGGCACCACACAGTTTCTCTTACTTCTGCACAGAGATCAGTAACTGGAGTTGGTTAAGTTATCCAGTGTTGATGCAGAACTATCAAGTGATAGCAAATCAACTCTTCTGTTTTTTGTCTTTTGTCTTGTCACCTTCACCACTTTAAAAAGCTGTGCCTTACTTGCAGTCCGCGTTTCTCTGGTTTCTGCTTCCAACCCTTCAGCATCCATAGTTGTCTCACCATGAAAATATGCAGATTCTGTAAATAAGTCACCTCTCAATCTTCTTTTTTTTTTGTAAGCTGACCAAAATGAACTTATCATCTTTCTCTGAAGTGTCCCTTCCAACCCCAGTGTTCATTCTGAGGCTGTTTTCATACCCTGTCTAATTTAGGATGTGGTTACAAAACTGGATACTCTGTGCCAGTGTTGCACTCATCAGTACTATATATGGAAATAAAGACACCTCCACCTCGCTCCATCCCTCTTACACATCTGAAGAATGCTTCTTCCATCGCTTCCTTTCTGTGGACAAAAATCATAAACAGCAGTCTCCTGTGATTCAAAACACAAAGCAAGATGCCTGCTCTAGGTTCTCAAGTCCCTGGCTGTATCTCTGCAGATTTTCTGCATAACATACCTGTGGTGAAGCTTTTCCTGCTCGTGAGCATGGCTGAAATTTGTCTCAATCACTGCAACTTTATCTTCTCTCTGTAAAAAAGTAATAATGCTAGTATCTGCGTAACCTACTATGCAACACTGTTCACAAGCAATGTGTAAGAACCTGTTTTTGAAGTCAGATCCAGATTTGACTGGATCTGTTCAATAATACTTGTACAGCTATAAAAGATACATTAGAAATTGCATACAAACTGCGACCATAGTAATTCTTTCGGCAACTCAAACTAGACAATCCTGGCATTTCCTCTGCAGATAACTTTGGTTTTGGCACCTCCAACTCTGTCTAGTTCAACTTAGAAGTTGCTTAACAGCAGTAAAAGTACCTGACCACATTTTCATAAGAATCTGCCTTTTCGCTCTACCAATGTGGGTTAATTTTCAGCTTTTGTTTTTTTCCTTCTGTGTTAGCTTACCTTAGCTGGGAATGCAACATTAAAGTACACCAAGTAAAGGAGTCTCTTAGAAGATCCTGTTGAGATTTGCTACTTGACCACATGTAAGATACAGCATGTTTCCAGACTGAGGCAGCAGCAGAGGCAGTGTGTGGGACAGGAGGGTTGGCTGAGGTATCCCTTGCAGCTGGAAATCCACGTTGTTGGATCCACAGCTCGGAACTGGTAGGAGCAAAGGCATAACACTGTGAAGTTTCCAAGAGGAGAGCTGGACATTTAATGATAAATACTTACCGGCTGGAGAAGAGACCTCAGAGAGTGGTAGATGTTTACAGAGTATGGAGAAAGTTATATATTTGCTTTGCTGAGTGTGTTGTAAGGCAAGTGTTTCATAATAGTGATATAATTCCTTTAATAGCTGGAGTAGTATTTCAGAGCTCTATTGAACGCGTATCACTGTTACATTGTCCAGCTGACAGCCAGACCAGTGCAGTGTTGACCTCTGCAATATATTCCCAAAATATGTTACTTTCATACTGTAGGAAGATGTTTGTTTATTTTCAGCCTTATTGGCCCAAAGTACTTCTAACATGAGTACTTTGTGTGCCACAGACCTAATATTATTCTTTTTTTTTTCTTTCATGTTTCTTCCTTGTTCTGGTTTTGTGACATACCTCCTTGGTGTTTACATCCTTGAGCATTAGTAGTTGTTTGATGATGTGTTTTTCAGATTATCTCTGTGAGATCTTCCTGTCTAATCTCTGTTTTGGCATCCCTTCATTTTTCTCTGCCAGGTTATCATTCTTTGAGCTCCCTGCATTTTGTCCATGTTAATGTTAATAATGGAATTATATGAGGTTAACAGTGACATTCTTCCCTCTGGTTTCCTTAATCATTGTAGTGTAAGAAAGAAGAAAGAGCATTGTTGTAACTGTCTCATCTAGTTCAGTCTCTGTCACTGGTGGCCATCATTTTGCAGCATCTGTGCTAATTACAGTCTGGTGTATTTGCTTCCAAGATTCCTGTTTGATAAATAGGATGTCTGATTTGCCTAGGATTGCAGTCTCTGGAGTTCTAGGTGTTTCCATGACCCCTGGAGTGCTGTCCTCTCGGAGGGTTCCATATCTGACCTTTAGGGGACAGGTCATTGCTATGTGCCAGTGGGCTACAGTTCTCCTAATCCCCATTGTGCTTTCAATGTCATTCCATGTTATCAAAGTGGCACAATGATTTGAGACAGAAACGCTAAAAGAAAGAAAGCATTGCAAGTGAGCCTAGCATAACTGTCCTCCATATGCACAGAAGTGTATAATCTTTATCTACACATTGTTAAAACTTACACCTTATTTTGTTGATGTGAATAACTGAGAAGAGAGTAAACTAGCAAGTAAGGAGGTTAGTAACTGGGACTCATGGTGTTTCAGACAGACAAAGCAAGTAGGTGCTGTGGGACAAATTACCGCTTACTTTTTCATCAACTTTTGGTTTTAATACACTCCTTCCCAGTCAGCAGCTGTAAGGTTTTCTTTACTGTCTGTGCTTTCCTTTCGCAAAGTGAGCCTAGGCGAGGCGCTCAGTTGTGCAGCCCAGCCACAGTGCACCGTCCCTTCTCCCACCTGGGACCTGCCCCAGGCTCAGCGCACTCCTAAGCAGTAGCAGCCCAGTGATTATTGGAAAGACAGCACGCAAGCCAAACACATCGACGTCTAATCTGTTCTCCCAAAACCATCCTTTCCCAGAAATCCTTCAAAAGCCTAGCTAGAAATTTCAAGTTTGGAAAGCAGACCAATTGTGCCAGAAAATTCTCTGCTGAGCTGCGGTTAGATATTCTGGGGGGAGAGCATTTCTAACATAGCCATCAGAACCCTGTTTTAGCACCGCAGCAACTGCTTGAATGGCATATCAAGCAGAGGCCCTCACCAATTCATACGTCACATTTAACCACAGTGACATACATTTACTTCCATTTAAAACTGCGGAGAAGTAGGTATGTGCTGCAGCTCAGCTGCATGTGATTGAAACGCAGGGCCTCCCCGCGTAGTTCCAGGAAATGAGTTTGCTGTATCTGTGACAGCCATCGTGTTCACACAGCCCTAGAGCAGCAGAACTCGGTGTGGGGTTTTTCCACTGCAAGCATTAGCTGGGCAAGGCCACGGTTACACTTGCCTGCAGCAGTCCTGCGCTGGCTCCACTGGGTCACCTCTCCCTGCCAGTTCCCTGAGGGTGCTGGGCTCCCGGCAGTTTCATCCAGCAGCAGTGGAGCAGTGATGGGGAGCAAGCCTCTGCATCGCACCCACCAAAATGGCAGGGCACTGGAGAGAGCATCAGTCCAAAAATCTCTTCTGAGGTGGAGAATGCCTTTAGGATCATTTTGTCTAAATATGGCAATCCAAGGGGTTTTGAGCCACAAAGTATAAAAACCACTTTTCCCTATGGTTTGGATTGCTGCAATGAGTAATGCTGGTTTCTTAGTTTGGGAAAAAAAAAAAAAAAAAGTGAGAGTGCAGAAAGTAATAGTAAATATTCATTACCTGGTAACCCAAAAGAATTTAATTTTATTCATCCATATCTGCGTACCAATTTAGTCTTAACTCAAGGCATGAGCAGGCAGCACTGGGAGGTTGGGTTACTGTATAGTACGTTCTTTTTCGTAATTTAAAAGAATGCCAAAGCAAACACAGTTTAAAAAAAAATAACCCTAAAAAGTAAATGGTGTAGTTTGTTGCCCTCCATATGGTTAGCTGTCTCAAAGGTCATAAAACAGGGGTCCTTTGGTGGGACAGCTGGGTTTATGTAGCATATGCAGATTGTTATTTTGGCTTTAAGCCAGATCTACCTAATTTTTCCACTTTGCTTCTATGATGAGGAGAGGTGGTTAAGGTGACTTCAAGGGGCAGTTCTGTGATTTCATTCATATTCATATTAAAGAGCCTTTTAAAAGTATTTAAGATTTTAAACCAGTCTAAATAAAATTCAAGTGCCAAAAAAGCAAAGTTCACTTGTTTTATCGAAAGGCTGAGCCTGCAGCCAGGCTCAGCCCCTGTTTGCACCATCTGACAGCCAGCACCTCACAACTATTCATGCACTGCACTTGCAGATGATGATACTGTGAAGCAAACCAAGAGAAGCCAGAAAATCTACATTGCTCCTGTAGCCTTCCAGATTGTGGCTGCTTCTGTCTGTTTGTATGCATACATCTATAGATGTAGGTGTGTGCATAGAGCAAAGAATTGCACACATCCAGGAATACCCTGTGCCATGACTGCTGCAAATTCAGAGAAGTGTATTTTGCTGCTTTCTGGCTGCCCACCGTGAGGCTGGCATGCAGCACCTGGCTGCTTTGGCAGATGGGGTGCCAGCAGGCTGCTCCCTGCCTGGCACACCACCCCTCTGGCTGGTCCTGCCCCACACTGGCCACCAACCCCCCAGGAAAACAGTCCAGTGCTTTTCACCTTGTCATCCTTGGCAGCACTCCTGGGCTGAACACAAGTGCCTCTCTCTGCTGGGAGGAGCAGCCACCGAAGAGAGCTGGAGCTGTAAGAAGTGGCTTTTCCTGCTTAAAGTCCTGGAGGGATCATATAAGTAAAGAGCTTTTTCCAGCGACGTAAATGGAGTTTTCTGTAACAGAAATAACCTATGTAAAATAAAAATGAAGTTGGCAAGCAGTATAAAGGCTTAAGCTTAATAAGTGCAATATTTAGTAGTGTATATTTGCTGCTGAGTTTGTAAAGAAAACCAGACTGCAGAGCTGGCGGGAGCTACCAGCTAAGTGCCAGAAAGAGGAATGTCTTGAAGTGTTCAATAATCATAAGGGAGCGTTTGCCTTCTCACCGCGGACAGACTGAGTACAGTGTCCTTCCTGGAGTGTAGTCATCTAATACCCACCAACGGCAACTTGAACAACTGACTGGGAATCTTTAAAAAGATGAGACGTTTCTTAGTCTATTCCAGTCTATGGGTATAGAGAGAGAATAAGCTCTTGGGGAGCCCAAATATTTTCAGCAAAAATATTTCACGCCCTTCACTAGCTACAGGTAGTGCTTTCTATGCTAATATCTATTTTAAATGCAAGCGTTTCATGATCCTTCCTCTGTACCTTTTCTTAGCTAGACAGCACATTAAAGATTGCTTCTTTAATTCAGTTTTTTATATTGTAATCATTTTACTCCTATCTAAATAGAACTATGCAAATTGATAAACTGTGAATAGTCAGTAACTATAGAGCATACATCACCATACATCAGTGTAATTAACAAAGAACTCTATGAAGTTGTTGAATTACTTATATATATATATATGAGTAGAGACAAGACTTCAGTGTAAAGAATTATGAAGTTTGGTGTAAAAGCTCTATTTCATTACAGAACAGCATATTTTAATTGTTACCAGCTAATGAAAACCATTCTTTCTACGTTTCAAATTACCCTGCTGTAACTGGTAAGCAAAACTGAGAGGGAGAATACCTCTTTCAGATACAACTTTTTTCTCCTGTACCAGATGTGTGTGATGCAATGTAGTCAAATGAATATGAGAATGTCCAGCTCAGCAGCAGCACTTGCTGTCTCATGTAGTATTATTAAAATGAATAGTTCTCGGCTGTTTTTCTTTAATTCCTTTACTCTGAAGTAGGAAAATGTGCGTCCATTGTCTGAAAATTAGTATCTGTTTATTTGTCTGGATATCATAAGCTATATGAACATTAATCTTTTAGAATTTATAGAAGGCAGTTCATGTTCACATAGCTGTGCTCTGCCCTTCTGTTGTACTTTTCAAGATGTAAAATCTTGCAAATACCAACTTTTTGTCTAAAGATCATTGCTGGTGTGTTTGCTAGCTGGACTTACTAATCTTTTATTACCTCTTGAAATAAATGGGTTTGCCTTTGCTTAAAATTCCTCTCTGCTCTAAAAACTTTCTCTTCGTTACTTCTTTTGGGTGAGCATATTGCTTGTGGAATACTAGGAACCATCAATCCATTGCTTAGTCTTACCTGTAAGCGATTGTGAAGCCCTGTTTCTCTGTAGAGCTGTGAAGCATGTGTTTAGCTTTGCTGGCAAGTGCTTCAGAAGACCCCAGTTAGGACTGCTCATGTGAGCAAAACTCTGCCCTTGATAAAATCCTATTTTGATTTAGGATCTCCATCTGGAAGTAAGAGTGGTCACTGCCACTGGGACGCAATTAGAAACATGAAATGTTCTTTGTTGTCTGCTTCCTTCTTGTAAGGTTTTTCTTTGCTGTGCTTCATAGCCTGACCCTTTAGAATTCCTCCAACCTGAAGCAATGTCTGACAATAAGAATTAGGTTTCCATATCAAAATCCAGCTCTTCTTCACTGCAACAGTTCATGTATGTAGTCAAGTGGAATATAGGGATTTCTGTTTGGCATTTGAGGCAATGCAAATAAAGGATATAAATACTAAGGAAAGAATGAGCAGCAGAAGCCAAGACATTATCCTGGAACAAAAACAAACAAACCAACCAGTTCTCATGCAGACCTTGCTGTTGTAGCAAAGAGCAAGGAAGTGAGGTAAGGACTGACAAGATTAAAATTAGTCTGTTGGCTTTATAGCATGGAAAATGGCCTTCAGATGTCCCCTAGTCAAATGGCTTCCCTCAGGAGAGAATCAATTAATCTGCTCTTAAAATCCTCCAGAGATACAGGTTTTGTAACTTGTGTGCTGTACTGCAGTGCCTAACCATCCTTGGAATTAAACAGGTTTTTTGCTATTGTCTAACTGGCATCTCCTTGCTTTTATGCAAGACGGTTCATCTTGCCATGTCTGGACCCAGGTGTACTCTGAGGCTATTACAGTCATGTCCATGGGCACCACGCTCTCTCAGAGTAACACCTAAGGCTTACTGGATTGGAGCCCTAGCTTTCAGAAAACTTGATTATAGAAGCTACTAGTTCATCAGTGTAACATTCATCACTACTTCTAAAGAAAGTTGCGGTTGTTAGGGGGGTTGCAGTGATGCTACAGGTCAGTACTTTCAGCTTTTTCTGTTCTGTTTTTCACAGCTCATTTTCAGTTACATTTCTGTCTTGGAGAAGAAGAAAATACTTAGGATGCTTTGACAGCCAGTTGCCATCTGGTAGAAAACAGCAAAATGATTGCCTTGAGTGTTTGCTTTATGCCTTGTTCAAATACATTAATCTCCGGTGGTACAATAATCTGTTGAGAGAGGAGACAAAGAGGCAATTCAATATTTTTGTTAGTAGCTCTAATTTTTTATCAACAATAAAGGTGATTCTATTTCAGTTTACCAAAGCAAAAGTTGTAAAAAAGTCAGGTGAAGAAAAGCATACTGAAATCTTCCAATTCCAGGGCACAACAGGAAGATGAATCTATAATTAACAGGTATAACAGGATGAGAGAGTCAGCAGGCACAGTCAGTCTTGGGGTGTCATGTGGTGATGCCAACAATGCTCCATTGTTAGCATGAGATAGATTCAGCTCGTTAAGTACCTGTTTAGATTTGAACAATAATAAAGCACAACTGGGACGTGATGTAGTATGCCACATAGGAAATTACATAGGTAAGGCCATGCCTTAATCTTTTTTTAAAAAAAAAAAAGAAAGTTTAGGTCTGATCTCATTAATGAGCACCCACCATGTTGCTTGTTTTTGGTGTTTCTTTACAGAACATAGGAAACTTGGCAATCTGACTGTGACAGTGAAAAAGACCGTCCCCTCTCCAGAAGCAATACAGATCCTCTACCAGCGCATGAGATATGAATATGAGTTTTATTACTATGTCAAAGAACAGTTCCACCTGCTAAAGCGCAAGTTTGGACTGAAGTCTCCTATCAGGAAACCACGTCCCAGACCCGAGTTCTTTATTCCTTCTCCCCTGGAAACAGAGGAACCGATAGACGATGAGGAAGAAGATGACGAAAAGTGGCTAGAGGATATCTATAAAAGGTGATGGATGGAAGAGCTATCCTTTCTCTTCTGGTGACCCCTGCAGCTTTCTTAAGATTTTTTTAATTATTATTAAAAGTATTTCCTTAAGGAACTATGTTATGCGCAGCAGCATTTGAAACGGAACAGAAGAAACCATTCCCACATGCTGAGGCCATCAGGAGATACCTGGTTTTGCAGGTTTGATTCATTATACGATGTTGACTCTATAGCGTCCTTGCTATAGCATAGTTCAAGAGAGAAGTATCTACTGTCTATCACAAAATAACTTTTGGAGTAAAAAATAGTCCTCTGGGAACCTGCAAAACATAGAAGAATAGATTAGACAGTCTTGAAAAGTAAATTTTACAGACTCTCATCTCTTTTTCTCCAGAAACAAGTGTTTATTGCATAACACTGTGGCACTAACTACGGCAGTGTGAACTACAGACGGTGAGCCATTTGGGAAAGGTGCCTCTTTCTGCCCAGAGCACACCAGTATCCTGCTGGTACTGTCAGAGCCATCGCCGTGTCTGTGCACATCCAAGGATAGCAGGCTCAGAAAGGGGCTCATAATGGCTTCTGAATTATCGTGTGTGGGAGGAGTGAGGCTGCTATTCTAGCAAATTAATATTAGTGGACTTAAGGCAAGTTATAGGAACAAGATGTTTGCGGTAAACCCTTCTAGAGTGGAAAAAGTTACCAGGTCAGTGAATGGCAACAACAGATGAAAAGTGCAAGGCAGGGTTACCTCAATGGTAAGAGTTTTGCTTATGCAGTTGAGTATGTTTCTATTAAACACTGAAGGAAAAAGTGCAGCATGCAGTTTTTATGTTCAGGAAGGTTGTTTTTAGATTTTTATTCTTATAGGTCACAAATCCAAAGAGATACAGAAAAAGTTACTCGTTAAACTTCCATGATCGGGAACTCCTATGAAGCATGATCAGTATTTCTGCAATTGCAGAATTTAGTTGTTCACATCTGAAGCTGAATGCAGCTGCCCTACTAATGCAAAGAGCAGACACCCGCTTCTAGCGTGGCTAAAAGTAAAATTAACAATATGGACATACACGACTTCTTTAGTTGAAATATTTTTGAATGATTAAACAAAGAGAAGCAGGTATGCTCTGTGAAACCAAAGCTGATTCAGTGATGCATTGTTAAGAGAGTCACTGTGAAAGTTGCCCTTGTTAATCACTACATTCTCAGCAAACACTAGAAAGGGGATGGGTGGAGGCTGGGAGGGGAAAGGAATAGCTCCAGCTCATGACATGGTGTGTCTGCAAGGTGTGTGTCCCCAGGGTTCCCTGTGACATGCAGGCTTGCCAGCTATTCAACAGCCTGCCGGGACTGGTGGTGCGGAAGTGACAGACCTGCAGGCAGCGATGGGCAGAGCTATTTGGCCATCTGCTCCGTAGCAGATTAAGGGTGATCTGGGGGGTCTTGATGAGGCCTTGGCCTCTTGCACACTGTTGTTGCCAGAGCAAGGTGGACTACTGGAGGATAATAGCAATTAATTCCTGTCCTAGAGCACAGGAAAGAAGCAGGGCCAAGGAGCTGCAGCTCCTTGCCAGGATGAGTCCCAGCAACACTTTAGCGGCAATGCACCTCTGTCCAACTCACGTCATTTCTCAAATACCTACCGGGCAATTTTTCTTCCTATTCTATGGCTGCCTCAGCAGTGTGTCTGCTGTCTGCAAGGTCATACTTCAGTTTGCAATAACAAGCAAAAGTTATTTTGTGATGGACAAGGCATATAAACTCGGACTAAGCTCGAATTTGCTTTCCAAGGGTTTCCTCTTCCACGAGCCTGCTGAGAGCCAGTAAACATTATGGCCCATCTCCATCACCAGTCAGTCTTTACTGTACCTACACGCAGAAAACAAAAATAAAGGAGTGCACTCATGTTAAGACAAGATGCTTGTAAATTACAGAAAATAATACATAGAAGATTCTGTTCTCGTTATTAACGTCCCAGGTTAGTGGTAGCAATGCGCTGCCACGAGGGATCATGTTAAAGAAAGCTGAAAATGGCACAGATAACAACTAACATATTAGCTAAAATATGAATCTGCTGCATTGTATATTTTAAGTGGTTTCTATGAAATTACATTGAAAGAGTAATGATTAGTTTACACACTGTGGAGTTGTTATATATTGGAAAGAAAACTAATATTCTCGCTTTCCTGAAATTCTGTTTGAATCCTTTTTGCCAGTGTTGTAACAGAATAATCAGTCACGTAACACATTCACCCTTCCTGCAAGTTCACTGCCGCTTACCATAAAGTCTATTTTTATCTGTTTATTTAATGGTATCTTCAGCCATCACTACTTATAACCTAAATACAAAACCTGTTTAATGATTTACGCGCTAGGTTTTAATGTTGTATTTTTTGTAACAATCAACCTGGCCTCTCTTCCTTGAATGGTACTTCATACATTTATCTGCCACATAGCATCTAAGATTCCTGGTCCTATGGCCTGTTTGTCTGTCATGAAATATATTTTACTTAATTGTTAAAAGGTACATTTTAAGCCGGTTAATCTTTGACTTATTTATTGAAACTTTTCAGCACATTCCAAATTCTAAGTTGCTCAGGAAGAAATTGATTTAAGTGGTTATATTTTGATCTGATGAATATTTCTTATTCCAAAAAGAAAATCATTGTTTGTAAGCCTTTAGCCCACGACAGCTTTGTAGGAAGTGCCATGCATGTGCTTGTAAATCTTTGTGGGGGGAAAAAGGCGGGTGCTTGACATGTATGAAAATAAGAAAACATATGTGTACATTAGCTTAGCTATAAATGAAAGCAACGTATGTTTTGGGATGAAATATTCTTTAACTTATTCGCTACCATCTCCTGAAATAGAAATAAGCCATATGACTCTTTATTTTTCAGTCCAGTGATGTTTAAAAATAAAACTTGTGCATTTCTTCCTAGCACCATAGCCCGCTTGCTTACGCTAGTTTTCTTGCCTGGGTACAGTGGCTGTAGGTAAGAGGACGGAGTTGCACCTAGCAGAGCAGGGCTGGATATGGCACAGCTTATCACCTGCTACTCGTACTTGAGCAGCGAGGTGGGGGCAGGTTGTTCCTGGGTTATTCTATGTCCTGAACGGTCTGGAGGTGTGAGAGTCAAGTCAGAATTATTTTACTCACCTGAGATGTGCAGTAAGTACCCTGAAGTACCTTGTCTCGTGTGCTTTGTGGCTGCGAAGTAAAAAGAAGTTTTATCCAGGAGAAAAACAGCTTGGTCCCCATACGCTGCATTTTACTAGACGTGGTATTCGATGGCCAGGCGTAAAAGCTCCAGTAGTCCAGAGTGATGCTGTAATGCAAGTGAAACATCAGTGCTTTAACACTAAAGAGAGATTCAACCATTGTTAAAATGCAGGATTCTGGAAAAAAATAAATTTTAGTCTTAAGTTCCAAGTGACAGTGACAAATGGTGCGGGTTTTTGTTCCTGTTTAATTTACTTCTTTTCCACATAAACTGCGCTGATGATACAAGGCTAAGTCTTGTATCTGAAGTGTTCTCTACTTAAATGTGGAGAAGTAGCTCGGCAGAACTGAAGGTATGTAAAATTGATGGTGTATTTGAAGCATTTCAGTTCCTTTGCAATTCTTTATCATTGGACCTTTGATGAATTGTTTGAATGTTATAATATAGAATGGTATGTAGTATCATAAAGATACAAACAAAATCACAAATTTTAAACACTGGAGAACAGATCTGTGCATTCCAGACAATGAATTCTTCCTCCTTTCAATACTTGATGTAATAAAAATATTTCATGTAAAGTGGATTTTTTGGCTTACAAACTGCATGCCAACTTGGGTCCTCTTATCAAACAAAAAAACATAGTCCACCAAAGAATAAAACTCTACGTCATCTAAAAAAAATAAAGGTCTGTGATTCCCAGTTAAGGGTAATGGTTCTCTGATCTTTCCTTCCATTTTAAGAAAGGGAACATCTGTGACATTAGACCGTGGCCTAAAACAACACAGCAACATTTTTGAGAGCTGGAATACTGTAATACAATACCACAGCATTCCTTCTGTTTTATTTTTAAGGAATCGGCCTTTATTGCAGAGTTCAGCAAACATGTAAAACACTGTTGATCAATCTGCTTGCATAAGCCAGGACCAGAGAAAAGAACTGAGCGTTGTTACATGTAGACCTCTATACACAGACTCCGCGGGAAAAACAAGAAGGGTGTTACCAAGCCTTGGAAGTGCCTGTCCGGTGGTGTTGGGATCACCACGACCACTTTTTGCAGCCTGTCCCAAGAGAGTGTTTGCAAAGCCAGGCTCTGCTTAGGTGCCCGCAGGTACGGTGTGAAGGGTGCTCGAGGGCAGTTCCGTGAGAAATGGCTATTGGAGGGCGAAAAAATCCCCTGCAACATGTTCAAGTGGATGGAAAGGATCTTATTTTGAAGGTCAGAAGTTAGATCTCAACCAGCATAAATCAGTTGCTGATGTCTCACAACTGAAAAACTGTCATACTTTTTTTTTCAGTTTGCGCAGAAGTGGAATTGCATGCCAAGCTACAGCGTGAAGGGAGTGTCAAAGCTCAGTTGTAAGCTTTAGAAAATAGGTGTGTGTAATGGAAGCACCGGCACACCGTAATAGTTGTGTCCCAGCACCAGCGTCTGATGCTGTCATACTGGAAGAGCCAGGAGGTGGAGTGGAAGGTTGTTCTGGGGATGGGGGAAGGGGGAAGGTTTTCTGCACGTACACATTGAGCCTTTCAGATATCGTAAGATGGTAAGATTTGACCAGCGGTATACTTGGATGTGGATTTTGAATATGACCATGGGGATTTCCTTTTCTCAGTATGTAAAGGAAGAGTGCAAGGCTTGTTTTGTGCTTAACTGGTTGTGGCTGAAGGGGTAAGTTAATAACACTGCTGTCAGCCAGGGCTGGTAGGAGTGTGCTTTATGCAAACCTTTGCTATCCTTCTGTTCCGTTCTTCAGATCCAATGGGCAAAAAGGCTGATGGCAAAGAATCCTGCTACACCGCAGGGGAACTGATGCTGTGAACAGTAGAGATTAATGTGAATACATGGAGGCAATGCTGTTCAGGGTTAAGCATAATGGTCTGAACACTAGGATCATACAGAGCACCTAGCAGAAATGTTACACAAACCGCTCACTCTCTTTAGGGCTTTGGCTCATCTGCAAAACTTGAGACCATGCTTCAAAAACAAATGGCTGCTTCACGTTTGTGATTTGTATTAAGGTAGCAAATTTTTGTCTTTCTCTATACACTTCCAAATTGCCACTCTACCTCAGAAACCTGGGAGAGTATAAGCACACAGCCTATACCTATGTCTGATGTGCAGGAGCTGATCTGAGACATAGACTTGATCCTTCAGCAAACCTCTCTCCAGGAGGAGTGCAAGTAATGACCTGAGTGAAATTAATCCATCTCGGTGCAGTGGATCTGCTAACAAGCAGAGTAATATTTAGTTACTGTGCCACAAGTGAAAATATTCCTGGAGTTTACCAGGCCAGGATGGTACAGGAGACTTTAGATCTCGGGGCTCACAGAAGTGTTGTCAGGTAGCAAAGGCCAGTTGCATCTCCCAGTTTTGAATTCATGATCGTCTCCAGTTTGGGTGCAGGAAAGAAAGGAAGGTGGTTACAGCCCGTGGCAGGCACAACAGACATCCAGGGTATGGCTTCACAAAGCACACAGGAGTTCCTCTTCTTGAAGTCTCTGATCTAGTTTGTGTGGTGGTGAGCTCAGGGAGGGGAAGTCAACTATAGTCGTTAGTCTGATTCCCCCAAAAAAAGATTCCCAAGATCATTCTGAAGAGATGTGCTAGATGAAGCAGCAATGAGGCACCTGTGCTTCACTGAAGAGCTGTGAGCTTTTTCCATCTTCATTTTTTCCATTTGTTGGTGTTTGAACAAACCATAGGCCGTATTTTGTGTATTTCCCAAGGTCAATCTGTGTAGGGTATTTCTTCACTAACCATCTTGTCTGAACATCTTGGAAAATTATTAATATCTTTATCCTTTTGATCCACAGTGGAGGTAAAGAAGTGCTGTTATCCCCATTTCATACACTGGGAATGGATACAGCAAGTGGGTAAGTGATATTCCCAATGTCACACTGGAAGGTTGTGAAAAAACACTGATTATAATTTAGCCAAGTGTCTTAATCCTTGAACTTTCTTTCCTGCTTTAAAATCAGTCCTAGATTTTAGAAGGCAGAACAAGTACCATGGAAAATTTCAGTTACGTGGAGTTCTCTCCCCTTATCTTTTCTTTAAATCTGCAGACTTCTCGGGTAACTGTCTAAATACAAATGAATTTTTAGCCCTTGAGTGGACCATTTATGTCCTTTTGGGACAAAGATTAATTCCTAGTCTTACGTGTTTAGTTGCATGACAAACACCAGAAATGCTGTAGCTGTAAGGTAACTTTGTGGTTGGGAAAAGTGGTCCTGTAGCAGTAAGAACAGATAAGCAGATGGATGGGTATCTGAAGTCACATCTTGTAAATTAAGCTGTTCACAAGAGTATGGTCACGTTATCTCATGCAATGTGTGGCGCTTGTAGCCTACCTGAAAAGTCATCAAACCTGTGTTCATGTATGTAGGCTAAGCTGTGTTTTCCTTTGGTTTTCCACAGTGCTTAGAAAACCAGAACATGAAGTGGTGCCTTACTGTTCAGCAGCCAACACCAACACAGAGTGAAGAGACAGTTCTCGCTCAGTTCACCAAGTAGTTGGTTTTGTCTGGCGTATCCATAAACCAGAAAGCTTCTCTGGCTATCAGACAGGGCTATACGCCTCTCGGCTGAGAGATCTGGCGCTTTCCCCTCATCTCCTTGCAGTCCCTCCCTTACCTGGACAGTACATGTTGCTAAAGCTTTTGCCTACGGCTTCTGGGGAGCATCTTGAGGAAGACTGAGCAAATGCGGACATAATCCAAACTCCTCAGTCCAAGTGTCTGTGCTTTGTGGAGGATCGAGAGCTGCTGAGCCTTGCTGTCGGCTTTGATACTGGGGGAAGGCTCTTGAGACCCACCTTGCGGGTGTCAGCTTCGTTCCTGCTTCAGATCTAGTTTCTGCTCTGGGTATTAGGGCGAGTCCCAGCCTGTCTCTGTTGAAGTAACTGAGGCTTAGCGATGCCAAATCCGTCCCCTTTGGCTTCGGGCCGGGAGGCTGAAATGCGCTGGCAGGTGAGCACATCAGGGTGCAAAGCAGTCTCTGCAGTGTCAGTCCTCTGACATGGCAGGGACGCTCGGTGTAGCAGCAGCCCTGGAGGCCGGTGTCTGAGCGCAGCGAGGGGAACGAAGCTGGTTTCTCAGTTGTAGCTAGCTGGTGGGCACTTCTGCCAAATCTCCCTTGGACAAGTTTGTGCTGGTCCTGTCAGCACTTGCTGTGGGAAAAACCTTTCTTCCAAGCTGGCGAGGAGAGCCCGGCAGCGCCTCTTTTCCAAGGAAGCAGAGGGATCCAGGGCAGATGTCAGGGTGCAGGGGAGGGAGGGAGGCAGCCTCCCGCCTGCCCCGTGGGGGGCTGAGCTCCAGGCTGTTTCTCACCAGACCCAGGCGGGACCATGCTGATACAGCATAGTGTTGCTCCTCGGAGCATGAAAATCCAGCTCCTCACAAAGGGATTTCTTGTCAGAAACTCTGCTGTGCAAACTCCCTGGAGTCTCCGCATAACTGTAGCTTTCCAGCAGGTTTTGCCCCAAAGAACAAGATTTGGCCCATCAGTGTTGGCTGGAAACTGAACTTTCTAGTGATTTCACAATCCAGCTCTTGTCAGTCACGCCACTTGGGTCCATGCATGGGGCTCTTTGTGATAAACCTCACTGGAATTTGGAAAACGTTCAGCAAATTTGACCTCTACTTTGTCTTATAAATATCACAGTGTCAAGCAACATCACGCATGTCTTATCACTCCAAAACTGGGAGAAGGAGATGGAATTACAATGTGGTCAGCTCTGCTTTTCCAAAACAGTATCTTTTGAATCAAAGGAAGAAAGTTTTTGCTTCTCAGAAAGAAAAAGAGAATGTCCTCTTTTTGTCTGGGGGAAGGGAGCTTTTCTCCAACTTATTCTGATCCCTCATGGGCATGTACCAGTCACCCCAAAGGAGCCTAAAGCATTTTCATCTTTTGTAGGTAGAGCACCATGGCAGCCGGCTCCTGCAAGGAAGGTGAGATGAGACCCATCCCATTTCTCTGTTCTCACCGTGGGAAAGGGAACAGAGGCGTCGGCAAAACCTTGGCCAAGAACAGATCTGACCAAAGTTAAGAGCTTCTGACTTCTCTGCAAAATAGATAGAAAAGTGCAAAACAGATAGCAAGGCTTACTGGAGCAATCCAGGGAAAACACATCTAGCCACAGGTCAGCAGCTTCTAAGAAAGCTGCTGCTCCTTGCTAACATGAGGAAGGTCAGGCCCTGTCTTGCCTTAAAAAATGTATGTGGTCCCACAGCGTTTCCTCGCCGGCCTCCCTCGGGGCTGCTGCCCGGGCTGCGGAGCCGTGCCGGTGCTGTCACAGGCAGCAGAAGAGGACGCAGAGGGCACGGCTGCCCTGGGAGCCCCGCACAGCTGGCGGCCCAGCTTGCTGCCGAATCGCTGTGTGGCCCAGCCTAATTGCTTAAAGCTTTCCTTCTCCCCTCGCCGCGAAGGCTGGAGTGTAGTATTTATCTACTCTGCAAAACTTTTATGAGAATTGGTATGGTTTTGTAGAATTCCTAAATAACAGGGATCACAATAGCTGCGGAGGAGCCAGACTTCACAGACCCGAACGCCTGCGCCGTTTGCCTTATTTATGTGCGGGCTCTGCAGGCAGGAATTGTGCTCCTCTGCCTCCCACTGATCCCAGCAGCAAGTGCCCCAGCCCGCTCAAAATCCAGCTGAGGTGCAACTGCCCGGCACACCCAGGCACTTCAGCCTCCACCTCCCTCCTCCTGTGTCAGTCCCAGGCTCAGAAAGGAGCCCGGGTGCCACTGGAAGGCAGCTGAATGTCACTCTCCAAACTACTCGGGGACTTTGTACTAGTTTATATTCCTCTGTAAATGCAAAGCAGTCACTGAGAACTTCCCTGGGGAAATTTTCCGTGGGGAAAACCTTATTTTCCTGCCAGGTAGTGAGCTGGGAAGACTAACTGGAAACAGGACAGGTAGTCCTCACCTTCCCCAAAATATCCCTTCAGGTTTTGGCCAGCCCTTATGTTCTGTGAAGCCAGCAGTGTCCCATCTTATACTTGGAAGACTCCTGTTACAGACAATATTTAGGACAAACAGTAATGATAATAATATTTACCTTACAGTGTTAATGTTCACTGCACAGTGTACACCGTACAGCTGAACAGTAGGTGCTGCAGTTGAAAACAACCAAAAATAAGCTTCGTATGCAGAGGAAACCTTATGCAAGAGGGGGATGAGTAGAGGTTGGACTGCAGGAGCCTCTTGCTGAGGAGGCCTAGACTGCAGTGCCTGGTGCCTGGGCATAGCTAGCTTTTCCTTCTCCCCACCCCCTCCAGCGCATGCCAGTCATTTCAGTTTAGATGAAACAACCTTTTAGAAAAAAACCAGCAAGCCAAGCCAAGGCCAGGCATCCATTGCTTTCTCCAGCCTGTCCCTCCAAAAGCAGTTTGCTTTAGCTCAGTGAGTCAAAAGGTATTGCTGCCTTACTCATCATTGCCATTTGCATTGCTCAGGAGGAGAGCTGGCAGAGGAATGGTGTGGACGAGCCCTGAAGCTTGCACTGAGACTCAGTAGCTCATTCTCAGGGAAGCGCCGCGTTAGCTGTTGGGACTTCAGGCTTGGAGGCCGTCTAAATGTTGGTGGTTGTTATTTGCTCAGGGCCAATGGAGCCTGTGTGAAAGTGTCACCCTAAAGGGAGTTGCAATCTGAAATAACCAAGTTATAACCCGGAGCAAAACCGGGCTGGCTCACGCAGCAGTGCCGAGTTCTCACTGTAGCACTGGTAGGTTTCTGCAGGAACATAAGCAGGTATATATGTGTAGCCTCAAAACACTAGCTGCAGCCCTGTGGAGTTCCACAGGGGTTTTAGATGTGAAAGGCAGAAGGATTTCCCTTGTCTAAAGTTTGGAGAGCAGAGCAGAGAAACCAGAAAAGAGGTGAAATGCATGGCAAGGTGTAAGGTCAGAACCCTGTACAAGGGGAGGCAAGGAAAGCTACTTCTGGTGCAGGCATTAAGCAGCTGGATATCCGTAAGGGAGCTGGCGGGAAAGCCAGTCGCAGCCCCTCTGGCTCCACTCTCCCTGCCCCTGCTGCTGAGGACGTGCTTCGTGAAAAGCCCACGCCTGATACAAGACAGGAGCACAGAGCAACAGCAAAAGAATTCAGCCTGGGTGCAGATGTAGCGAGGGGTCCAGGTGGAACTGTTTAATAACCCTGGAAGTCACAGGCTTTCAGGTGTTGGAGCCAATCTGAGGGGAGGCGAGCAGAGATGGGATCCTTTCTTCCTTCTGGTTCCCATCAGCGAAGGCCACTGCTGGTGCAGATTAACAAATCCTGCACGGTTTTAAAAGGAAGCAAGGCTGCTATAATATTGTTTCAAACTTTCTTCTAGCAACTGGCCAATATCAGCTCTTGTTAAAAGGTTTTCCTCACTTCTTAATCACAGCTTGGTGCCCTCTGCATGTCCAAAAAGAAAGGCGAAAGGCAGGGGAGCTTCTGGGCTGACTCACTTTTGTCAGAGGAAGGGTTTTTCCTCTTGCTGCTGCGGTCCCTTGTTCCCACACCTCGTGGGTCGCAGCATTTCAATGCAGAGCCTGCGCTCCGCAAAAATGCGCTGCAGGCTTTCAAGGAATGCGCCTGTTTATATTACCTCTCCCCAGCCCAGCATCCTGTTTTGGGAAAAACAGCTTCTGTGATGGGAAGCGGGGGAAAGCAGACAAATGATTCTTCATGCAGGAGGCGAAGGTCTTCCTTTCCCCCGAAGCTTCTTTGCTTGGGGCCGCCGCCGCTCTGTTTTCCCGGAATTGCCGCCGGGAGGAAGCAGTGGATGAAGCCGGGAATGCCGCGGGCCCGGGGATGCGCGGTGCCCGCCGCCTGCCCAGCCGCAGCCCGGCGGGGTGGCAGCGCCCCAGCCCCGCGGGGCTCGCCGGGCGGCCGCTAGGGGGCGCCGCGGCCGCGCCATAGCCGCCCGGCCCTGGCCCCGGCCCCGGCCCCGGGCAGGGGGAGCGGCACCGGGGATGGCTCCCGGTCGCCAAACAACCCCGGGAACCCGCTGTGGGAGCCGGCTGTGGGAACACGCTGTGGGAGCCTTGAGGCGGCTGCGGCTCGACGACGCTGGCTTCGCTGCCTCCCGTCTGCATCCGCCGGGCCCGGGTACATGCGGCCCCGCGGCAAGCCCGGGGCAGCTGGCGAGGAGGAGGGGGAGGAGGGCTGGCCTGCGGGCAGAAGAAGGGAGCTGCCCGAGAGAGCCCGGTCGGAGCCAGGGCCGCCAAACTAACGGTCCTGGAAGGCAGCGAGCGTCCAGGCACCGGGGAGAGCGAGAGATGCCAGGCGGGAGCCACGTGAAAAGCGGCAGGATGCTCCAAGAGGAACGCGCCTCTGGAGATCCCGCAGGGACAGCGCGCTCGGGCAGGGGCAGGGAGGAAGGTGCTGCAGGGATCACACACGGATTGCTTTCAAGAGCCAGCCAAAGGAACGAGTATGTGAAAAGCCCTTCCCAGGCTGGGGCTGTAACCGTCTTCGATGAGCCGCTGACTTTTGGCAGCGGGAAGAGCGAATTAAACTTCTGCACGGATGGCACCTTTCTTCTGGCGACATCAAAGCCCAGGGAAGATGAATAGCCTCAACCTTATCGCTCTCTTGAGAGATCATTCACTGTTACAATCCCAGTGTTGCCCACCACATTTACGTGGCTTCACCCAGCACCCAGTCTCACAGTTCAGGAGCGGGAGCCTGGGTGTCCTCCAAGCACCCCACTTTAAACAGGAGCCTTCCCCCCCACGCCTTCCCCCTTCCCATTGCCTCTCCCCCGGCAACACCGCATGGGGCACAGGCAATTATCGTTAGGTGAACTCGCCTGTGGTTCCTTGTTCGCTATTTTGGTCCGGACAGAACATAGAACCTGGGACACGGGCACAGAGAGAGATTAGGTGGTTTAAATCTTGTGCCTTGGGCCCCTCTCCAAGGAAAAGCTGTTGCTAACTTACAGCTGTCTCGTGCTCTCTGTGGAATGAGAGGGAAGTCCATTCAGTCTGGTGAAAATAAACCCACCATCATAGCTGGCATTCTCGTTGGTAGTCTCAGTGCAGAGGCCAAGGATTTGAGGGCTGTGACACATGAGGCAGCTCGCTCCTAAAGAGCTTGATCTGGGTTGAAACGTGTCATCAGAAAAGCATGAGGCGCCTTGTGCTCCTGCTGTCAATACAGTACTTGCCCTCTTCACGCGGACCAGCTTTCCTTTTCTGTCCTGCCAGTCTGGCACATGGCATGGGGACTCTGTACTGTACATTCACGTTAAAGGAGAAGGACACCCAGTTTCCTCTCACTGAGCCCAAGAGCTCAACCATCCATCCTGCAGCTGCCATCTTGCCATCACCATTTGTCCTTCTCCTGAATAAAAGTTTGTCCCCTATCCTGCCTGCTACCTGGCAGACACTGTCATCTCCTCTCCTCTCTTGTTCCCCAGCTTCTCCTGGCCGTGGAGCTGAGTGCCCATGCAGCACCTGGGTCCAGTGACATGCAGCTGGACAGACTGTCAAGTGGATGAGCAGTGAGAAATGGGCTGTTGCACAAACATTGTTCTGGTAACGGCCTGGTGAGGAACTGCAGGCACAACTGCACCACACACAGCCATGAGTTTTGTTGACCTGATGGCAGCTGTCAAGGGACCTGAGAAACTCCTCTTGGTTTTGCCAGCTCCACACCACCAGCTGTTTGAGCATCCTTTAGCAGACAGACTTCCACAAAAAAAAAGTGTTTCTTTTTTATGAAGCATTGTTGGCTGGAGGGCCACAAAAATAGTGCTCACATGTTTTATTGTCACTCTTCATATCACTTAAAATGAAGCTACTACAAGACATTGCAAAGGGGGATGTTAAACAGAGGAATTAAATCTTGTCAGAGAATTGTTTGGCTCACTGACTTGCCACAGGTGCAGCTCTAAGAATAAAGCAGTTGTCAGGAGCATGGCAGCAACGTAGCTGTGTACATGCTCTGCTGTTGTCAGCCTTCTCCTCTGGTTTAGGATCAAGAGCGAGTCTAGGGCTCTGCAAGAGGCTATCACAGGCAAGAAGTGTTGACTATAATAAGGCTATTTATCATATGATATGAGAAAGCAGAAGCTTTCATCATAGAGGCCTGGAGGTTTTTCTCTTTACTGTTTTATCAACAGGTCTGAGAGTTTATACAGGCTCTTCATAAGGGGTGAAATCTCTGTTGAAGTGGGCTTCATAATCTTCCTGACTTAATTCATTTAATATGGTAAACATAAGTATACAGCAAATAGGCCAGAACACCTCTCTGAGGTGAGAAGATACAGTGAGTGAGAGGGACAGACATGGTGGGGGGGGGGGTGGGGGGGGGGGGTGGGGGGGGGTGCACCACCAGCAGAGAACGAAACACAAAGCAAGGCCTTCTAGAAGAGTTGTCATCCGTCAACTGATTTGCCACCTTCCATTGCCACTGTAACAATCTCACTTTGCACAAGCTTTTTCTCATGAAGCCTAATCCAATAGCCACTGTCCCTGTGGGTGAAATTAAGGAGGTGAATCACCCTGGAGATGACTTATCCTTTCAAGGGAAAGAACAACTATTTTTTTTTAAAAAAAAAAAAAGGCTGAAAAAAAAATCAATCTTTAGTCTTCAAGGTTTCCCAGGCAATTCTGGGTGGCCTGGTTTGATCTCACCCCACACCCCCACACCCCCTGTATTCACTGACATAGGTGTTTTCTTGATACAACTGCCACACACTCACTGTCAGTCCTCCTCAGGGCTGAGCGTGCTATGTGCTCATTCTCCAACTTAAGAAAAGAACCCAAACACACACACACACATAAAAGCTGGAAAAATGTAAGCAAAGGGTGCTCCAGTGAGGCTGTGCGGACAGATCCACAGCCTCTGCAGTGCCTGGCTCCTGCACACCTTCCTCTGAAGGCTATGGAAAGGGGTTTAAATTATATGCTGCCAAGAGAAGGGGAAGCCTGCAGCTGGTTTTAGTCCTGGGTTGAGAAAGTTAAAAGAATAAAAGAATTAGAGGCAGCTCTTTCACATAGGTGATTAGTGCAAAGGAATGTCAGATTCGGCAAAGAAAGTTTGCTTATCAAGCTGCAGATTTATTAAATGCGTTCCAGACTTGCATTGCTTCATTCAAGTTTAACAGGGCTGTAATACTTAATATGCCCTTTAGCAATTTAATACTCTCTTGTACAAATCATTGGAAAATTTAAAATAGAAAAATATGTCCAGGCTTAACTGTAAGAAGAAGGGAAACTCTACAAAAACAGAGGAGAAAGAATGCATTGGTAAAGCTGAATATTACTGAATATCTTACCACATGTATTATTCTGCTGAGTTATTAGTACATGCACTCTCATCTGCAGGCTAAAGGAGGAACTAGCAGTAATAACTTACAGAACAACAATTTTCAGCATCAGGGCTCAAAGACTGGCATCACATCATGCCCAGAAATTACTCCTCAGGAAACAGGTTTTATGCTTTCTTTTTTTGCCTTCAGAGAGCACAAATGCGGGGTTCTTCTTTAAGGAAATGAAAATCAGTTGTTGGTGCTGCTTATAACAGACAGGAAATATTGCTGTCAAACATCATACAATTGCTTTTGCAACGAAAAGTGATGTAAACATTGAATTGGTACATCACTGAGACATTAAAGGCAATCTTTATGGGAGACAGAGAGGACAAGCCTGTAAAATGCCTCACTGCTGCATAATTACATGTGAATATAAACACACCCATATAAACACATTTCTGCATAAATATTTTGGGTCTAATACCCTGTGTAAGAAAGTTCCTTCGAGGCTCCATGTGCCCAAGGTCTGCAGGGATCTGCCCCAGTTTGGACAAGAGGGTCCTATTTAATATCGGACATTCACGTGGGAAGGAAAGGGCGGGCTTTATTTTGTGGCAGTCAGTTAGACTGCTTGACTTTTCGTTTTTTAAAGAAGCAGAGGCTCTTAAAGCAACTTTCCCAGCCAGTTAGCTACATTCTAAAAACATGATCCTGAATCTGTCACTGGCCTGCAGAGGGCTGGACCAGAAGGTACAAGGGTGCCTGTTGCATCCTACAAGGGGACATTCCCAGGACAGAACCGGAGTGCAGGAAAGGCAGTTACATACGTGACAAGTAATCTCGATCCAGGTGCTACTGATACAAAACTGTATATAGTACAACACCGTATATACTGGCCACTGCTGATGACACTGAATCATTCTGTCAATCTGTAATTGCTGCTGACCCAGACTCGCTGCCAGTAGCCAGCATGAGTCAATGATACACATAGATCACAGGGTCTTACAGAGGCTGGGAAGAGCCATTGCTCCCAGGGAAAAAACTTACTTGGAGCATAAAGGACAGCAAGATTAAAGATTTGCCAAAACTCATGAACTGAGTTTAGCAAGAGCTGGGACCAGAATCTCCCCTCTCCTGCCCTAGTCACACACTACCAGGCCCTGAGCCATTTTTAACAATTATCGTTGCCTTCTACTGGCAACCTCAGACTAACTCTTTCCATACTATTTAAGGGCTGCAGGGCTGGAAGTTACCTCCTGAATCACTGATCCCAGTCCCTCCTAATTGGAGGCAACCACATCATATGAGCCTAGTCAGAAATGCCTCAAAGTGAGCGGGTGGTGGGATGTGTGATGATTTCATCCTTCCAAATTCCAGAGGCAACACCCAAGCAGTTGTGGCAGTGATTGTCTCGTGCTCAGACATTACGGGAAGACTACAGTCGCCTGTTAACGAAAGGAATTTGTGCTGAAAGGTGTTTTGTTTTGCTTGTAATTTTCGTGACATAGCTATGGAAAGGCAAATGAGGTGGGATCTGGGTAGAGCAGCCACTCATATCTCCCACCGTGCTAAGCAGCAATGGCACCAAGTACCAAAAAGCAGCTTGCCAGCATCTGGGACCTTAGAAAGCCATACTAAAGCAGAAGCTGATAGAATATATCATATATCAGAAAGACCTGGTATAAGGTAATGGGGCCTAATTTCGGCATGAATACATTAGCAATGTCTGCCTTTGAAAGGCACATACTTCATGGCCTCTGGGATACACAGAATTTGTTTCCGGAGCAGGGGGACAGGGCCTTGATTCTCCTCCTCCATTAGCCTCTATCTTCCACTTCTCTATGTGGCAGCCTGTCTCCATGCCCTCAGGAACGACAGGAGAGGGGACCTGGGCAGTCAGTGGTTCTGTCTCTGAGGGGTGCAGGTCTTAGCGAGAATTATTTTTTTTTTTTCTTTCTTGTCATCTGATCTACTTGGTGGCAGGGATGCCATGTGGGATCAGCTGTCAGGTTTGCTGGGGAGCACACCCTGCAATGCACTTCTGCTACCAGTCCTTCCAGAGGCCACAAGCTAAGGAGCAGCATGGAGGCAGCACAATATGCCTGAGGTGGGAATAGGTGACCACAAGAAAGAGAAAGGTAAGCAGAATTGCGTGGATTTTGAAGGTGGGATAGAGAAACAACTAAAACAAGAGGTATAGGGCTGTCACACTAGACCTTAGAGGCAGCTGGGGGTCTGGGTCACCTGGATGCTGCTTAAAAAGTGCTCTTGGACATAGACAGTATATGAGGGACTGAATATGGGCCAGAAGCACAGGAGGAAAAGGAGTAGAAACAACTTTGGAAAGAAGGGCATGGATGCTTGCAGCAGCTAGAAAGCCAGAGCTCCTAGCAAGTGTTGGATTCACCTGGGCATGGCAAGGCCCAACAGTATCGTCCACCGTGGCACAGCAGAAACAAGCAGCAGGAGTCTGGGGCTTCAGGCCTTCCACAGAATCAACCTTCTTGTGCTGGTGTCCAAAGAAGCTGCCAAAGTACAATGGCAAACAGCTATGTGTTAAAGAACAAAGGCCCCTTAAATATCAAATAGTGTTTTAACTTGCTCCAAAACACAGGAATGAAACTGAGTTTCATGTCACCACTGAATTGTGACAAGGTACCAACAAAACCTACTTTGGCGAAGCTGACATGTTTTCCATAGTTGATAGCCAAAAGCTACATAGGTTTATCTGTGACAACAAAGTGAGGGTAACAAACAGAAGAGATTCTGTTGTCAGGAGCAGGAAAGGGGAATCACATAGCTCACATGTACTGAGGCAGACGATCCAAATAGTTCGGGGGGTGGGTGGGTGTGTAAGTCTCATCTTCAACAAACACCTAACAGAAGAACATACTAAAGCTGCTTTCTCAGGAAGAAGGAGGCAGATTACTTGTATGCATTGCCTGGATCTCATTCACGTAGCGTTAATACACTGCTAGTATTGCTGTAGCTCATGTAGGCATTTCACTTACATTTAAGTTTAAATTTAAAAGTAACACTCTTGTGAGTCCTGTTATTTAAGTTACTATAAATTAATGTAGGCTAGGAGTCACGGTTTGGAATGTGGGGTGGGCAACAGGAGCAGTGCTGACCCTTGCAGGAAAACAGTGCAGCCCTGCACCTAATAGCTCAAGAGGTTGGTCATTCACAGCAAGTGGGACATAATTGATGAGTACAGAGAAATTCATCCCATTCCCAAGCAGTTAAAGCTGGCATTTGCTGCGAGGAGCTGCAGTGGTCAGAGGCTTGGGCATGCTCCATGCATCACGGTGTGCCCATGAGCAACCAACATGTTGTGAGCTTTCCTCTCTTTTCATAAGATACTGGCGTACCTGTGGGTGTTAAGGTCAGAGAGAACCTTTCAGGCCACCAAGAAGTACACAGAATGTTTTGTCCAATTCTGCTGGAGATTTATCTAGTTATTTCTACATGTGGTTGTGTGAAATTTCTTGGCAAAGTTCAGCTTTTAGGAAGGATATTATAGAATAACAATTGTGCTGCATCAGCAATGTGTGAAGAAATATTAAAAATAGATGTAAGTAGGAATGGCAGGTGTTGGTAGCATCAGTCTTTAAGTCAATTGCATGTGGTTTCCATAAAGTCCTTTCCTTATGAAAATCAGTGCAAAGAAAATACGATGACTTCCGCACCTACTCTGGAAACAAAGAGATCACTGTGCAGGACCTGAGGAAGAGACCTCCTCTGCTGAAAACAGTGCAGCATGCTGGTGGCTTCCACTGCTCTCCCCTGTGCCCTCAGCCTGCTGCTCTCCCTAGTGCAGGCGCAGCGGTGGAATAGCATTGCCTCTCACCTGAGCACTTCGCCACTTGCAGCTACAGTGTGCTTCAGGAGGCAGAAAGGTAAAATTCTGGCCTCATCAAAGTGATCCGTAATTACCCCTTCAGAAAAGGTAGGATTTTTGCCTAGTTAGAAGGAAGACACAAAGTCCTTCCTTGCAGCAGACTGCACACTTCAGGTGATCCAGGAACCAGGATGTCGGCTCCTGCTGATCTTCCTTAACTTGCCATGTTTTCTCCCAAAGCTGATGACAAAGGTCATGGCATGATCACAGGCTTGGTTGGGGGTGAAAAGGAGGAATTAAAGAGAAAAATTTTCACATCAGAAACAATGTGACATGTGCCCAGCTGGGGGAGTGATGGCTGGCAGTGGAGTGACGACACTAATGCATCTGGCAGGTCAGTTTGAAAGCCCATAAGGTGCTGTGGTGAATGGCCAGCTTCTCCTAGTAGTTCATGTTGCTGCGTAGATAAATCAAAGCTACCTCTGCAGCTCAGAACATCAGCACTCGTTGCAGGTTGGCAGACCCAGGTGTCTCTCTCAGGCTTCAGGTTCACAGGCACATCTCTCTGACAAGAACAGTAGGTTTGAAGCACTGCAGGCTTCTCCTTCCTCCCCGTGTCTCTCCAGGACAAACAGCTTGCTAGCACTGGGACAAGATGAGATTTCACCTGTTCCTGGGAAACTCTGGTCAGATGGTGGCACTTCACCTGACTGTGAAAAGGCCATTTGAGGTAAAGGTGGATTACAGCAGTCCAGCCCCCAAGGTGTTAGAGAGAGCAGACTTTCCAAATCATTAACAGGGAATTCCTCACTACCATAAGGAAAATATTGAGCCTATATCTCCAAGGAAGTACTGGCAGTCCAGACAGATCTTCATTGTCACAATGGATCTATTACAGCTCTGGAAAAGGGTCTCCCCATCCAAATCAGAGACTCACTAAGCCTGCCCACTCTGAGACTACTGTCAGAGATAGCAGAAGGTGACCGTGGACTGCCAGTTTCCTA
This sequence comes from Falco peregrinus, assembly GCF_023634155.1. Classification (NCBI taxonomy): domain Eukaryota; kingdom Metazoa; phylum Chordata; class Aves; order Falconiformes; family Falconidae; genus Falco; species Falco peregrinus. Next base: position 46,827,272 of record NC_073727.1, on the reverse strand, counting down.
ATGAATAGTTTCATTTATTACAGTATTTGAAATGTGAGATCCTGAGATAATGACTCAAGAGTTGCTCAAGAGGACAGCATGCAACCTCACTGAAAAGCCTCTTTCTGCTCTTTTGCTGGTAAGATAGCGAATAAATGTCTTCTGGAACGGGGCTCTGGTGCACATTGCCAAAATTCAGTTTGTGCATTTGTTCTTCTGAGGCAAAAATGTTGAGTGATGAAAACCAAATTGCCAGTGTCAGCTGGGTAAAACCGGTTAATATTTTGCAGCCTGGAATAAAGCTCCCATACCTGCATTCCTCCTAGGTGCAGCTCACTTAGGCATTTCAAATATCCATTGAGTGAATACTTTGGGGCTTGGAGGTCAGCAGTGGTTAAAACAGAAGTGCTCGGAGGCTAGTTTGCAGAACAAGCTCTTTGACTGGAGAAAATGAGATATAAAGCAGCACTTTTTCCTGGGGCACAAAAGAGAGAGGATAACTCAAGAGCTTGAACAGTTTGCCTTCTGTTAAAATACATGTAGTTCTGTTAGGTGGTTTAGTAGCCAGAGCTCAGCAGTGTGCTTGCAAGTGAGATCCCAAGAACAACAGCACATCTACAATTTACAGCAGCATAGAAGAGGTCTTCACCTATTGCACTGTGCATCTCGCTGGCAGCGGTGGTGCCACTGCTACAATGTAGACATAGCCAGTGACAGGATAACTGACACTGAACAGTACATTAGTTCTGTTAAAACTGTTAAGTCCTTTAGGAAATTTTTAACATTCTGAGCCTAAGCATAATGAAAGGGTGCTTCTTCAGTTTAGTGTTTTATATGAGAACTAATGATGTTTTATTAGCAGCATGTGGATGCATGCACATGTGAGTGCATGGATGTGTCCACTGAACATAAAGGTTTGACCTGGACAGTCCATATTTTGAGGTTGCTTTGGGTTAGACTACATACCCCATCTGAATATGAGGCGCTGTACCCATGGCTTTGTCTCTAGGACCACGAAACATTTCCATTTAGGTGCTGCGTGTCAGTAGTTCCCCTTGGTATTTCCAGCTGGCACTGACACAGTCATCTCTAGCTGCAAAGGCAGAGGAGATGGAGGCTATATTAGCATCCTCTCCCACTGATAGCTGCCCTTGGATTTTGCTGACATGGACAAGACCTCATTCCTCAAACGAGACCTTGTCCCTCAGACCAGTATACTCCCCAGCCTCCTGAGTTGAGTGCAGGCAAACCCACTTGGATTGTTGGCCTGTGCCATGCATTGGTCAAAATCCTTTCACGTCTGCTTTTAACAAAAAGCTACTTGAGATAGGTGGCAAAAAAATTGGAGAGGAGCAGACACTCACGTTTGCAAAGCTCGCTGTTTTAGCTCAGAGGTAACAGTGAACTAACATGACTTGTGGGTTTCTTCTCTTTGTAAGGAGGTGGCTTCTGGGCATCTTTTTGATGGGACATTCAGATCCATCACAAACCATCCAGATAGATGTGTTTGCTACAGAACTTCTTCAAGGAAGATAGGAGGAAGGTTGAGAGGATGCAGACAGCAGATTGCTGACCTACTCTTGCCTTGATCCGGTGTGGTTTTCTCTGCTGAAAATGAAAGCATTTCTCTTCTGGATTCCAGAACATTACAACCAAGGAGACAGTAACTACTGAGATGAGGACCACCATTATAAACTATCCAGAGGAAGGACCTAATGCTGCCAGGACACCTGCCTGTTTGTGACCATCACTTTCAGTAAGCAGCCTCTGGCCTGGCAGCTGAAGGAAGATGGAGACTCATTCATACCAGGGCCTGGCAGTCATCCGTGCTGCTCTGTGCAGTCCCTGGCATTACAAACTGTCCACATTTGTGCCAGCAGAAGCGGTCCCAGTCCCATGCTTTCTTGTACTAAAATCTTGAGAAGAGGAGGTCCACAACAGACAGGCTAAGGGGAATCAACATAGGTCAGGTAGACCAGGGGGTCTTTCCACAGGAAAGGTCCTCCTCAAAAGCCACAAGAAAGCTGTAGCAGCTGGATGAAACAGGTATCTTAGAGAACAAAAGACAACTTTTAGCCTATGAACTTGACAGCCCAAGCTGATGTGAGGTGCTATGAAAGGCACATGTCAGCTTTAACTAGTTCAGGGTTAGCAGGCTGAAACCCTGCCTATCCATCTGCATGTTTCCACTTCAAGTTCCCTTGCACAGCACAGCAGCAAGGGGAGAGACACGTTACTGACCAAACCCAGTGAAAATAAGAGCGTTTGGCCTGCAGTATACAGATGCTGGCTTCATTAAGCTCTCTCCCTGCTCTCTAAATTAGTTTTGAACTCAGGAGAGGCTTGATAAGTGACACAGAAGTGGCAAGGGAAGTTGAAGCGTTTGAAAACAAAAGGAAATAATGCACAGTAAGTACCCCCCCTGCAAACCTTGTCTGGCTTTTATCCTTGCCCCATCACTGCTAGAGCTACTCCAAGTGCTGCCTCCCTCTTCTTTCAAATGATTAAACCCTGACCACGCTCAGGGAAGGAAAGTGTTGTTCAAACCATAAATAAAAATGCTAGTGTAATGGTAGGGTAAGCCAAACTGATTTTCAGCTCCCAGTTCATATGGGGCTGTACACTCAGTTGGACTCTGCATCCAGTAGTTATCCACAAAAATTTACCTCAATTAGTACATCTAGCTCCTTTCTCACTTCCCAGCGTACAACACTAGAAGTTGTTACCTCAGGTGTGGCTGCTGTATTAACAGCATCAGGCGCGCACACACACACACACACACATGCATGCAGACCCCAGTGAGACAGCTCAGTCTCCCTAGCCCTGCTTTGTAGCTGGGCTTCCTACTCAAGATGGGGTGCCAGGATTAACTCGGGTAAGAGTTAACCCTCCAACCCATGGCACAGCGATCTCCAGTTTATCAGAGACCTGGGACCACTGTGGAAGGTGGCAGCAAGGTTATGATGGGCAAACGTGGAATCAAATGAAAGGCTTTTGTTTCCTTAACTCATGGTCAGCCCTCCAATGATCCCTGGAAATGGGAGGGGGTAAATGCAGTTGCAGAAACTGAAGTATTTGCAATTTTGTCCTGAAGCAAGTTTGTAGCTTTGTGGTTTATTTTCAAGGGTAGGCATTACACTCACTGGGTTGAGCAAAAAGTATCTCTAGGTTTGAATCTGTCCTGTGGGATTAGAGTCACTGGATTTGGAGCCAACCAGCCTGTTATTTGGGGAGGGTGAGGAGGCGGCTGTGTCTGAACTGCCCACCCGATCTTGCCAACATTTCAGTGACCTTTCTCTAGAATGGAGAGCTGGAGTCCAGTGAGAGCACAAACATTGCTTTAGAGAGGAAAGAAGTGGAGGCAGCTTCTGATTTTGGCGGTGTAAGCCCACTTGTTTCAGGGATGCAGCAGCCTCAGACCTCACACCAGTGAGACTGAGCCTGGAATGTGGTTTCCCCTTCTCAGCGAAACCAAATTTGAGCCCTATCAATAAGTATCTAAGGAGATATGTATGTATGTATGTCTTTAATTGCTGGAGAGCTATGGCCTAGAATGCCAACGTGCTCAAGCACCCTGCTCCCTTAATCATTTAAAGTGCTGTGCATGCTGCTTGGATACCTCCTAACACTGTTTGCTAGATCAGATATCAAACAGGAATGTTAAACTTTGAAAGCGGGGCAGCAGTATGCCTTAGTAATTGCCCTTCTCACTGAATAATGGAAGCCCACTGGACAGGACAATGATTTGCTAGTACTACTTCTCCTGCCTTCCCCCTTCTCCATGTGCCATCTCAAGCAATTCAGTCAGTAATTTTTAATGGCTGTATTTTATTGTGGCATACTTATCCTAGAGAACTAAAAAATTTATGCCTCTAGAAAGCTCATACTCTCATAGTTGTTGCTGGAATCCAAAATATTTTTCTACAATTGTTGTGTGAACATTTTTCTCATTCTCAGAGCCACAATGGTTTGTATTGCTGCTCTGACCCCTATTCCCTTTACTTCCATCAATAACAATAAATTGCTGAAAGTTAGAAACAGTCCTGGGCCTGGGGTCTGACCTGTGAGCTCTTCACTGCTGTGATGCTTAGGACATCTCGGACATGCCAGTAAACTCAGGTGTAACAGAGCAGTGTTTGGACTGGGGCCCCCCAGATGCTAATCAGATTGCAGAGGCTGCTACCAGAGAGCTGCTTCGTACCCCACAGACACTGCTGCTTGTGTTTCGTTTCTAGCTAGTCTAGGAAATCCATCATATTTCATCTGCTCATTGGCTTTATGTTTGCTGAGTTGTCAAAATAGTATCAGGAAAAAAAATCTCACTGTGCACAACGGTTGAAAACCAACTTCTAACATCCAGCAAAACTTTTCCCTCCATTGCTCCAGGGACTCTATTTGCCTGCCAGCACCATTTTTAGCTCAGAAAAACCCAGTTAGCAGAGGAGGCAGACTAATACTCATGGTCATCTGCAGCTGATCTCTCTGCTGAGCAGGTGGAGGTGTGTGTCCGTCCTGGTGTGGGTGGTACACCCTTTTCTCGCTCATGCACTAGTGCCTGCACCCCCTCGCCTGGAGGCATGGCTGCGTGTGGTCTGCGCTATGTGCCCAACCTATGTTGCTCCCACCGCGTGCTGCTGAGTGATGCTCCAGGCCAGCAGGCACTTGCTGTCTCCTCAAAGCTATTATCTCAGAATCTGAAAATAATAGCCCAGTAGGGCTTCTTGGACATGCCTGCCAGACTAAGCGACAGATCTGCTCCTGAGAATCATGAAAACTGCTGCTCTTTGTAACAGGGCAAATTTAGCCCCTTCTGTGCTGCCAAGGGGACTTAAGGCCTTATTCACACAACTGCCACTCTTCTCAAGAGAGTGCAATAAAACCTCCAAGACTGGAATGGAAGCAATCAATGTTTGCCAAGTTCATGTGAGAAAGATCACTTTTTGTAGTGAGCCAAATAAGCCACTGGAGCAAGCTATCCAAAGAAAGTTTTCAGAAATAGCTGACTCCTGATGAAGCAGGTCAAATTGAACTATCTCTTTCAATTTGAAGTTATGGTGAAACACAGCAAAGCACTCAAATAACTCTTCTTTCACTGCAAACAAGATACATGACCACAGTCAGTCTTTCTGTTAGTATATGCCAGTTAAATCTCCCATCTCCTTAAAGCTTTCCCCTTGTTGCTTCTCTGATGGACATCATGACTACACTAATCTTGAAAAGAGATTTTTAGGGTTTTTTTCCAAGTGATGACTGAATTGTGGGAAGCAAACTGTGTCAGAACCAACCTCTGTGCTGGATAGATACACTTTTAACAGCTTACTGAAAATGATATATGTGCCCCAAATGGATCCTTTGAAAATTGTTACCAAGAGAAACTCAGTTCATGTTTTGCAAAGCAGTGACCCTTGCTGTGATCAAAACATAATCTTTTTACAGATACTTTGCTAATAAGAGTCAGTATTTTATCCTTACAGGGGAAGAAAACATATTTTTCACTCCTTTACAGTGCAAGTGTCTTTCCCTCCCTGTGAATGATAACTTGCAGGTGGACCATGTTCCCATGGGAATGGCTGGATTTGGCCCATGAACCAGGGGATTCGTAGGCGCTTTGGGATTCAGCCATGACAGACATGAGAGGAGGCATATGTGGTGCTTGTGGGGCAGTCTCACCCACAGCGTGGGTCCCATCCATGTGCCCAGTGTGGGACTGTCTCTACAAGCATAGCCGGGGCTCGCCGCTCACCCACACAAGATGGAAATAAACAAGTCTGATACTGAAAGTGGTCACATACCTCCCTTTACAGGCAGCCTAGGTATAGCCATGTGCCCATTGGCATGTTTCTTTTCCGTGCTTATCTTGGCCAGCGATAGTTTACATTCATCTGAGGGACTGGCTGAATTAAAACACCGTGCAAAAGTGTGCCTGTGTGCCTGCCCATTCTTTTCCCTCCTTATTCAGTGGGCCAAATTGTGGCCAAAGTGCAGCACGGTGAGGTCTTCTCACTAGGATCTTGCTAGGACCACCCTGTGCCTGGCATGTAGCTCAGCGATCACCTTCCTGTGAAACGAGGAGAAAGCATCATCGTTCCCACATCAGCTTTGCTTTGGGATGCGATGAAGAGGTTTATATTGAGAAAAATGTATCAACACAGCTCAGAAACACTCATGGCACCAGGCTTCCCAGTGATGCTTATGCTTACTGCGCCTTCATAAATATTTTTAAAGAGCAGCCTGTGTCAATAGAAAACAGGTCCCTTGTATCAGGAGGCCCGGTCTCACTCGTTTTCATGGAGCTACGCATTCAGTCCAGTCACTAGTCAGAACAACTCCGCAGAAAATACGGTATCACGTCAAAAAGTAATTTCCTGGTAACGTGGCATCTTCTTTGGCAAAAAACTTCCTAAAACAAATAAAAAAAGCACAATAGATAGATTTCTCAATTCCAGGCTTGTTTTAGACTAGATCTGCCAGACAGCAAGCACTGTTGGTCCCACAATAAGTGACTTTCCCTTCCTTCCCTGTTCCTGCTCCAAGGCTGTGCACACACTCTATATGTGTTTACAGATACAGCTCTGTGATTACTTTGGAAGTGCAAAATACTTGGCGTAAAGGATTGTGACAGAGTTTCCTTGGCTCTGACAAGTCTCCTCAGTGCCTTCAGTTTTGGCTAGCCCAAAACAAAACCTTTGCTTCAAAATACCGTTCAGTTTTTCAGCAATAAAACAACCACCTCGGGTGGAGCTCTCTGGTGTCACCTGACCATCCGCATGCTGCCTTCAGGATTTAGGAAGGAGCCTGGAAGAAGAATGAAAATGTACATCTGCAACTGGCATTGGGCTTCCTGGCTTTGATTCCTTCTTTGTGGAGTCCTGTCAACCAGCCTGTTGTCTGGGTGTGAGTGTTTGAGTGGTCTTCCCTGGCCATTTTAGTGTGAACTGGTAATCAGCAAGTGTGGGGGGGTGCAGTCCTCTCCTTTGGAGATGACCTTGCACTGGAATATAAGGTTATTTGTTGCTTTGGGTTTGCTACAAGCTCTTTACTCTCAGCTACCTCGTACCTGAAATGTATGTTTTGTACTATCTCGCTTCCCTTTTCTACTACCTACCCATTCTTGCTTCTTCTAAATCCAGCTAAACCTGCATCAGGTGACTCACGCTTATGCTTGTTAGTGCGCTCAGGACTTTTGCAAGAGCTCCACACGATGTGTGCATGGCATTGGCGAAGGAAGGGTTCGGTATTAGAACATCAATTACAAGGGCCTGGCCCAGAACAGGAAATACAAGTCCTTTCCTTACATAAACATTTTCGGTTTGGGTTGGCTGAATACCTGGCTATCAATTCTCTATGGGTTGGGATCCCTTAGGTTTATTTATCCAGTTATGTTCCTGTTTTCAAATTTAACAACTCCCAATCATCACCATGGTAGAAGAAAATATTGATATGCAAGGTACAGGAGACAATTTTATCTTCAGTTTCAACAGAAACTAAGAAAAGTATTCAGCCAGAGGCATTGCTGAACAGCTCTGCCTATTCACACAGAAAAATGGATGAACTGCACCTGTCATTTCTTGCCATCAAACAGCATTTTCTATTTCTTCTGCTTTCCAGAATGGGGAGTTAAAATTCAGACACAAGTAAATAGCAACTTTTTTTTAAGCTCTCCCCATTCTAATTAGAATATTTTGTAACAGGGGGGGGAAAATCAAAACCCTTACACACAGAGAAATTAAGGGGGGTATAATCAGAATACTGCATCCCATGTGGTGTCTAATTGCACCAGTATCAGAGATTTGTACACTGGAAGAAATACTGTCAACACTTAAAATGGTCTAAGCAATACTGCTTTGAGGTTTTAATAACACAGAGTGTCAAATAAACAGGGTTTGGAGTAAATGCAAGTATTGGTTAATTATGTATCATTAAGTAGAAAAGAGGCAGAGGCATTCCAGAGGTCAAAAAATGGTATATCACTTAAAATAGTGGAAACAGATTAGGGTTGAGAAGAGTGTCCATGAAGTTCACTGATTTTTCTGCCTCTCAGTTAACCTTACTCTGGCTGGCTGGCTCTACTTCTCCCATTTTGCTCTTGTTTCCAGCACCAGGCCACAGACAGAGACTTTAAGAGTGCTGGGGAGGAGCAGATATGACTAACTGCTTTATTCTTTAAAAAAAAATCTGGAAAAGTGAGATTCCCTTTCAAGATAATCCTGGTCTGAAAAGCATTTCTAACAAAAGGGTATTGTGCCCATAGAGGTAAATTGTTTGGTTTTCTTTATACTACATAAAGATAATTAGTCACTGGACTGAAACTTGACAGTAGCCTGTCGGTAGCAGCATGACAGCCAGTAGGGGCAAATGGAAGACACTGCGGACAAGTCCTAGACATATTTTCGTAAAAAACGGTTTCCTGGAACTGAGAGGAGTTGGGAGAAAAGAATTAGGTAGAAGTCTAAATAATTATTAACTTAGAGACAAATGTATTCAACAGTCATATAAAACTGATCTCATCATTTGGTAAAACCGAAGAGGGAAGGAAAGCTTGGGCTGAAAGGAAGTAAACTAGGACCAAAAGCTGAAGTAATTCACACAGTTGCAACAGTCACTCTCGTTCAAGTTTTCAAACTTTAGTGACATTCAGAGCACATAAAAAAAAAAGCCTTAATTCCCTACTGAAGGAGGCAAATTCTTCTAGAGAATGACCAAGACACCAAAACTTCAGACCATACGAATATTTTAGTCTCTTAGAAAATCATCTCCAGTCATCAGGAGCAATATTCAAGTGAAATTAACTATGCATTAATAAAAGAGAGAGAAAATGTTGGAGCTTTAGTAACATGGAAGATGTAAAAAGCAGCTGAAGACAGGTAAGAATGGTTTGGCCATATTTGTGTCACAAGCAACAAATTACTAGTTCGACACCAGGAATACTCCAAGAGAGAAATGGCCCCTGGATAGGTAAAAATGATAAAATGATCAACGGTCATGTAGAAAAGATAGACTTAATCCATTCTTATATGTATTTGGAAGACAGAAGACTAATGAGCATAAATGCCTTCTTTCCACTCATGAAAGAGAACTATATTAAACATCTCTGACACAGAATGAATATTTTGAAAATCACCAGACCTAGAAAACTTGCAGTCAAGAGACCTACAGAGATGATGGAGATGATCCTGGCCTAGAAATACTCATTTTTAGTGAATCTTGAAACACCAGAAGGACACCAGAACAATGCAGAGTGTTCAGCCAACGTCACAGTAGGTTACCAGCACACTTGAAAACACTGCAGCTTAGTTTGCCTGACAAGGGATCCTATGCAGCAGAAAAATGAATTGTTAGTGAAATTAGATGGGAACACAGTCACTAGAAGTCTACACTGGTTTACAACATAACATTCTTGTAAGAAACTAATGATATACAATGTCTGTGTGGTTTCTTCCAAAGGGATTAACACAGGGCTTGAAGCCACTCCAAAGAGTTCATTAGCTGGTTCCCTTCAGACAGCCATCCATATGCAGCAGGTTATTCAGTGCTGCTTAGATATGACCAGCCTGAACCCACAAGCAGTTAGATTGCAGTTTGACTACAGCATCTCAGTCATCAGCTGGGGGTCACAGGTAAGACCAAAGCAGAATCAATCTTGCCACATTAGCACGGAACTGTTCAGGTTCAAGAGGCATGACTGATCTCTGCTATAAAAAGAGATGAAAACTTCACAAGGGCCCTGGAGGATTTGATCTTTCAGAGCCAAGTCAGATGATCAGTGTAACTTTGAGCATGTGAGCAAGAGACACCAGCAAAGCCACTAAGGGAGTGGGACCTCATTAGTGACTGGAATCCAGGTCAGCATCTAATAGCGACTGAAAAAGATCACCTCAGAGTAAAACCAGAAAATTTTTCTACCCCAATCTAGTTTGAGCAGGGATGTGCTTTTATCCCTGTGTACAGTATTAGGGAGACTGCTTCAATGCCCACAGTTTTAGAAGGTTGTTGAAATACTGGAGTGGGTGCAGAAAACAGCCACAAAAATTATGCAAGGTCTAGAGAAAAAGGCCACAGCAAAGACTTGGAGAACTCAGTCTGTTGAGTTTAAGAAAGACTTGTAAAAAATGAGAAATGACTCGATTACAGAGGATGTTTCCCTCCTGGCAGAAAATGTCATGGACTAAAGAGCTCTTAATCTAGCAGAGTAATGCGCAACAAAAGCCAACAGCTGAAAGCGGAAGCCTGGCAAATTCAAATGAGAAAATAATCAGAAATGTTTAACAGTGAGAGTAAGCATTAAAACAAATTGCCAAAGAAAGTGGTCGGATCCTCATGTCAAGCTATCGTCACATCAAAGCTCCAGGCCTTTCTAAAATACGAGCTTCTGTTAGACAAGTCGTTGGGCTCCTTAAGAGAATGACTGTCCAAAATGCAATGGCCCATCCCAAGGACTGAAACTTAACTGGCGTTGGGAGGCTCAGACCAGATGGGTTATTGACCTCTCTAGCCATCATTTTGTGGGCCTAAGACACTGGTACAGATTAGTTTAAATTTTTAAATTCTTATCTACCAGCCTTATTTGTCATCTCTCTTGTAAACAAAGACTTCCTGCAGCTTTCGTCTGTCTGGACTCTACGGGTGGGCAAAGAGCTGTCTCTGCATCTCTGGAGATGCAAACCTTCTGCTGAGTAAATCTCTCCTTGTAGCTAAGTACCCTGCAATAGCAGGGGCTTTTCTTTTCTCAGACTTTTACATTTTTCCTGGAAAAAGGGCAGTTTCTCTCTATCCATCTTTCTTTCTCTCTTTCTCCATCTCAAGCCACAATTGCCAAGTCTCCTGGAAAATATTTTCTAGCTTCTGGAACGGATTATTATCCCTGCTCGGTGCAGATCTTCTGTACTGTATTTCTCTGGGTGGTTTTCAGAGCCTCTCGGGGCCCACTACTTCCCATGGTCTGGCAAAATCCCTGACCACCACTTGGGACCTTGGTTTGTTTATTTTAACATTTATAGTGCAAAAAAACCTGAAACTAATCGATGCCAACCATTGGTACAAAACAAAAAATTAATATAGACCAAACACATTTCTATCCACTAAAGAAAGATTTAGAATAAAGGCCTCACCCAGCATCAAATTAAATAAAGGCCAGAGTTAAAAGTTTTGTCTTGCGACACATTCTACCACTGTCCAAAATGCATGGCAAGAAGCAATAAATACTGGAGCCAAGGGCTTGAGGGGATGAGTCCTGCCTGGTCCCAGCAGCTCAGGCCCAGAGATAGACAGCAGGAGCATTCTGGTTCACTTCAACTACTGTAAAAATTTAAGAGCCCCAGGGCAGATACCAGCTCCTGTTGGAGAGGAAGGGTCTGACATGGTGCGCAGCTCTAGGAACACTGGTGTCTTAAATAAGCACACGTGGCACAAGCCACAGAGGAGCCCTTGCCTCTCACCTTGGGCCATACTTTTCTGACAGTGCTGGTTTTTATTCTTCTCTGTGTGGGAGGTGGGCTGTGGGACTGACCAACTCCATGGTCTTTACTTTGATCTTTGCACCTCTCTCTGCAGTCTTCCCAGTTTGGGGGGCTTCTCTGCTCTGTTGAAAAACAGGACATGAAGGAATTAAGTGTCACTGAGGCATCTGGGAAGAGCTGTCTTACACGTCTTCATGGCATGCATGCCCAGGTTGAAAATGGCGATCTGCCTCAGCTCCCTTTCCTCGGTCCCTGGTGTTGCTGCTGGCCCCAGTAGGGCTCCTGGGTTTCCAGCCCATAGTTCTTTGGCTCAGACAGTGCCAAAGCCATTGTTTTTTGTGCTAGAGCTATGTGGTTTCTGTGCCAGAATTATAAGTAAACCGTGAAAAAATATTAACATTTTTTTGTAGACTTATGCAACTTTTTCCATGAAGACCCTCAAAAATGGCAAAAGTCTTGCCTTGTCATTAACTGTAGGGAAGTGTGTGGTACATGTCTTTCTTCTTAAAGCAGCAGATATTTGTCTAGAAAGAGCATGGTTACAGACTAGAGATGATCTGAAGGACATCACGTATACGACTCCCACAAAAGACCTCTGCAAAGGCCTGGCTAAGCAGATGGATATGAAATCTGCTTTCCTGGCAAACTTTGGTCTACAAACACAGCTGCTACGGCTCTTGAGCAGTCACAAAGCATGGTTACAATGTCAATTAGGTTGGGGGCAAAGTCCCACTTTTTGTAGGCCTAGGTTCCAACATGGCACCACATTTCACCAGGAGTGGTTACCTTTTCCGTCCTGGGGCAAGGACAATGGTCATCGCCAGCCAGGCATCCATACTTTGGGGCCTGCTGGCTACACTGCTGCCTCTCACCAAGGGTCCCAGCAATGCTCCCTGTGCTCTCCAACCAGGAAACATGACTGTATATGAGATCCCAAACACTTTATAAAGTGCTTTCAGCCTTAACATGCGTATCAGCACTTTGTAAAACACACGGGGATGGAAACACACATGCCAAATTCTTTGAGCAGTGAGACTGATTGGTGGTTCAAGGTTTGTCCTGAGGAAATGCTTGCTTTTCTAAAATAGTGGGCTGCTGTCACTTGTGTTTGAGCAGCCTTCACCGCTCAGGAGCTCAGATATATCCAGATATTCACAGATGTATGTGAAATCTGCGTGGACCACCATGTGTTTTTGAAGTTGGTGGGTGGACATATGCCCATTACAGAGACTAGCTATACAGATGCTCAACAATTAAGCTGTTAGTGGACTCCTACATGCTTTTAAGGTACACAGGGCTCATGGAGTGCCTGCCAAGTTCCTCAAGTAGTAACAGTTCATGACACTCTTGAGATATCTGCCAGATGCCGACCCAGTGTTCTGAAGTTCCTATTTCAGGACATAATTTTAAAAATACTTCTAGCTCAGGATTTAGATGCCAAAAAGCATTTGTGTATGAATTGTAATGTAAACCATAAATGCAACAGGAAACATCAGAGCCTTCTCCTTTTGTAGATACGATGTGACTAAGGAGCATTAGGAAAATGTTCCTTTATTGGCAAGAAAACAAATACATTTTACTGTCCCATATGTGCAAAATGAAACAACCAATTAACATATATCTGGCAAAGAAAGAATATTTTTACCTTCCAGCATTGCCCACACATCCCAAATTGTATATTGATTGCAACATTTATGAGTATTGCACAAGGGGCAGATGGTGAACACTCTGCTAAGCACTGAGTTTGGCTGACAAGGAGGCACTGCAGTTTTAATAACAGAATCAGCAATTCAGCTCAGCCTGAATTTTCTCATGTTTCTGGAGCTCACACTGGGACTGCTCAGTAGCCTAGCAAAAGCTTTAACATAGTTGCTTTCACATCATCAACTGGCTGGCATAATCACTCTCATAGTACTAAAATAATTCTTACCCTTTCAGTAGATGCCAAAATTAATTGCAGTAGAAAAGCAGTTCTAAGAAGAGACACTTGTCTGCTTTGCCTAATGTAAGATCTACATTTGTAGTGTGTTTTAGTACAGTTGCACAAAGTGAGCGTGTGTGTATGTTGTATGTATGTTTTCAGCACATTGGCCCTTTGAAACAGACTTTTTTTTTTTTTTTTCCCCCCTCAATTAAGATTCAGGTGGGTATGAGGAAGTCTTAGAGCTAACAAGACACTAGCCCTGTTTTTCCCAGTATGGTTTTAGAGGAAAATGCAAAAACAAATACAACAGCGTGAGCAAGAGAATGCAAGTCCCACCCCTGTGGTGAGCCATCCTCAGTGCATGTTTTCAGCCTAGCCACACCAGCCTCTAGACCAGAATAAAGTACGTATTTGTTGTTTCTGGGATATTGTCACAGGCTCTTCATAACTGCTGAATAGATTCAAACATTCCATACCACCCTTTCCAGCCACCCCCATCTTCTTTATTAAGTTTGTGTATGTCAGGCCTCTGAGTACACTAATAAGCCTTAACGACCTTGGTCAGCCTCCTCTGGGGCTCCCGCCCACACCCATGGGCCCAGAAGGCCCATTTATGCTGAGCCCATGGCTGGCAGTCCCTGCCTGAGCTGCACTGGAGGGGTCCTGCTCTCTGGCTTGGCTGCATCTCTGTTTCACTAGAGGCTGTGTTGGTCTAAACTTTAACCTGCAGATTGGCATCCTGGCTAGACCTCAGCCCAGCCTTGTTGTGATGGACCTTCCCAGCTATCATTGGACCTGATGTTAATCTGACCTCCAGATGGAATTTCCAGCTTTACCTCAGACCTGTCTCATTGCCTTATATCTGAACTGTTGGCTGGTTCTGGATATTATCTTCAGCTTTGTCCTGCTCACCTCATTCAGATACTGTGGATGGTCTCTGGGGAGGTTGGGTCCTGCTGGCCCTGGGTTCCTATCACCTCTCAGCTCACCTTGCTTCAGGAAGCAGCTGGTCTGTGTGGTGCCATGGCAGTGGGACCTGCGTTTAGTTTATAGGAGCATAAAAATGGCCAAGAGGGTCTGAATGAGGGTCCCCAAGTGCAGCATCCTCATCACACTGTAGCTGGTAGGCAATGCTTGCAGAAGACTGTAAGTGGCCTATGCTGCCAAATACCATCAGCTGGTGCCTGAGGAACCTCGTGAGCTAAAGGTGATAACTTTATGCTAAAGCTTAAAGTCCAGGTACGCCAGTCCATGCTACTGTTGATGCTTATCGTCAACTTATGTCTGACACTTATGTGGGTTGGTGACCAACTCTGCCAGGATTCCCCGGACTTGCCACTGGTGGTAACCCAGGTCACCTGGGAAGGTCCCTGGTTTTCTCACATTGTCACTCAAACTTACTTCCCAGCTTGTGTCCACTGAAAACTGCTGGCCTTGAACAGAAATTGTCAGCAGCCGTCCCTTTCTATTGCCTTCTTGTTCCTTTTCACTGCTCTACTTCCTTCAAAGGCCCACTGCTGAATAAAAACCCCTTAGGAAGGGCAATTAACTTTAAATATATTTCTAGAGAGTTTCTGGTTTGCAAATGAGGCCCACCGTGTGGATAGTTCAGGGTGGACAATGCGGTGTGATGGGGTGGAGAATTTCAGCTTAGGTTGTTTGGGCTGGTTAAAAGTAGTATCAAGGCCAAGCCTCTGTATCGGTGTAGTTATACATTTAGGTCTTGCTTTGGAAATCAGTCCCTTTGTGAGATATTGAAGTGCCATAGGTGATAGCTTTGAATCCTTTCTAGTCAAAGCTTTGGACCTCATAGAAGTAATCTCCAGACTCATGTAGCATGTTAGTACGCTCCACACTGACCAATAAAAGGCAAAAATAGGGATCTCTGGTTTCCCATGTATCTGCACCCCCTGTCTCTTATGGTCTTCACCTAAAACAAATCCATCTTCTTGGTCTCTTAAGGTTTCCTCATAACAATATCCCTAGGCTCTTCTCATGCCACCAGAATAATGATTCCTTCCCTGGTTCCCTTAAGCCTCTGCTTCATCCCATGTCCTTGGCATTTTCCCTTATGGTGATAACTCCACTTCATCCTGCTCTTCAACTCAAATATTTCCTTGTGTTTTCAGCATCTACCATTTTTGCCTGGTAGATGAGCAAGAGGCTGTGTGTGCAAGGACAAGGCATGCCTACAAAGCCACAGGTGATGGCTGGTTTCTACTTGTCTTTCCTTTGGGGAGGGCACTAGTTTGGGTGTCTCTTTTCCCCACTTCCTCATCCCTCCTGGATTTCTCTGAAATGTGAAATTAGTTTTTCAGAGCCCTCTGCTCTCAAACATGATTGAAACTGGCCACTGGGTTCAAGAGTACCTGAGGAAAAGGTTGATAGACAGATGGGCTTTGTATAAACCCTTGTTCCTCTGAACTCTTGCACTATTAAGTGAGGTTAAAGTGCACAGGGGTAGACTTATTTTGCCTCCTTCATTGTTTACTTTGAATTGATCCAAGAACAACTGTAATAGTTTATTAAGTGTATTTAAAGAATATTTTAAGACAACAGCTTTCTACCTTCTGTTTTCAGAACTGCTGTGCAAGATCAGCATTTTACACTGGGTTGTGATAAGAAAGAGCTTTTGAACAGCCGTTACACTGCACAAATATGCAGGGAACTGCTCATCATTAATTTAGAACAGAGAGCATTTTGCAGTTCTGGAAGAAATACTAGTAAGTGTAACTTAAATGTACCTCTCCTTTTCTCTTTTCACTGTTTCCACACCAGCGTGATGTGTAACCAGATAGTTTTCCGAGACCTCTGTTAGTGAGCAGTTTAGTGTGCAGGCACCAATCCTAATATTATGGGAGCTTAGAGGCCTTTGAGTTCAGAACAAATTGGGTTTAAAAGCAATAGCAATTGCTAAAAGGTTCATATTACAATAATTGATTTGAAAGCTTACACTGTGAGCAATGCAGCAGGCAAGAGCCGATGATACAGATGAAGTATTTTGTGAGCTGCTGGGAGCAAAGCAGGTCCTGATAATTGCATTGACAGAGGTGGGTTGTGGGGGGCAGCTGACACCTCGTTAAAGTCATGGCTTTCAATCCACCCATGACTACCGTGGGACTTAAGAAGGATGCAGGATCAGCACTATCAGTCATGGGCTGGATGAGGGAAGAAGGTGAGCCTGGTTCTGTATATTTGGGAGAGCTCTGCACTGACTAACCTAAATGCTGCTGTGGTAAACTTAGGAGTAATTAACTGTAATAGGAAATGAAGAAATAAAAAAAAAAAAGGGGGGGGGGTAGGGGAGAAGGGGGATCCCCAAGTAAAAGGAACTCTAAAGAGATCTATCTGCAAGTCCCTGAGAGAAGACACCGATGCCCAGACCCCCAGAGCTGTTTGGATGAGTCAGGTGGCTGAATAACTTTTTAAGATCTTGGCCGCAGTTGGGGAGACAGAAAAGGAGCTGACAGTCTACTAAGCTGCTTCTTGACAGACTGCTTTTCATCCTTTTTGAGAGGAAGCATGAAAGGCTTAGCTGTCAGTATTTTTCAGGATGTTCCCGCTATTGGGAATTTCTCATGCATTTATTTACTCTATCATAATATTTGCATTCTGGTTTACGTGTGGTATATGCATTGGAAGTAACTTGAAATTCTAGAGGTTTCTTTGACTGGCTGCCTAAATACAGTGACATCTTGTTTGAAAGACTGAAGAAAAGATTAAAAGCATTTTGGCTGTAACTCCCTGCCATGGTCAAATTAAAACTTTGATTTCCTCAAACGCAAACTCCTTGTTAGAATGACACTTCAGCAGCAATGGTTTATATCTGTACAACAGAACAGTTATTATTAGCTAAAGCCAAAACTTATTCAGTCAATCAGATTCTGGTTTGGGGATGTTATGTATGGCATGTAAAATGAAGTACTAATGACTGACAAAATAGCACAGCAATGAAATTCTATTCATAAATCCATGCTCACTAGTTTCCAAACCATTGTTAATGGCAACCTCTTTCTGGATGTTAACAAGGCAGGAATGGAAAGGCAGAAAAACAAAAACCACTAAACTAAACTTTAGTATGCACATTCATATACATCCACACATGTGTTTATTTTTACAAGTGAGATAATGCCATGTCCATTCTGAGTGTCGCTTTTCTGCTGTTCCAACTGTACAAAGGGTTCTTAAAGCAATTATAAAAAGATACAGAAAACGAAGGGAGGACCAAGGGAGTATATGACCCAAGAAAAGCATACAAATCATGTGGACACATGCTGTGTGGGCAGTTTGAGCTGGCTCACAGGCAGCACAAGATGAGCCTGGCTCACAGAGGATGCCACTTTGTGCTCTATCCTCTGGCTTTAATATTCTACAGACATCCTGCTGGCCCTCAAATGGCTGTAAGGATGGTTTTGAAAGTGTAAGCTAAAGATAAGCAAGATAAAGGTGTCCACAGGCAGTCGGAGCAAGATCTTCAAAGATCTGAACTTTTGTCATTAATCTTAATGTCATGTTATTGCTTAAGTCATGCAGCAATACATGGTTTAGTATTGTTAACAATTCCATTGCTGGGTGAAACTTGCAAGGAAAAAAAATAGAATGATGAGTAATAGGAGGATACACACTAGTCACTCTCACTGGCATCTCACTTAGGCCTCACACCAGAATAGCATTTTTACTTGAACTTCATATTTGCATTATAAAGGATTGTCTTGAAACTATTTGCTGTTAAATGAGCTGATATTCTGACTGTTCTGCTGTTTACCTGACAACCTGCCTTTACATCACAATTTGACGCTACTGTGACCATGAAATGATAAAATTTAAGTTCCCAAGAAAAGAATGGAAGGCAGGGTGATAATACTGGACTTCATGAGAGCAGATTCCGTCTTCTTCAGGATACCGCAGCAGGCTGCCGCAGAGCAGTGTGAAGGAGGTTCGCATTTGTTTGATCTTCAAGAAGTGTCTTCTTGGAGCACCAGAATGCTCCATTCCAGTGGGACGGAAATGAGCAGTCCTGGCAGGGGACTGGCTTGAGAACAGGGAACTCCCGACTGAAATAAAATGTATCCTTTGAGGTTTTCCATACTTAACTGGATGAAGCTTTGAACAACCTGAAAGTTACTGCTGCTTTGCACAGCAGAGGTGGCTTGGTCCAGAGGTTCCTTCCAACCTAAATTACACTGCTTTTTATGTTTATGCTGTGCCTTATTGGGTATGTACTAAAAAGGTATATTCTTTTCAGTTAACAAATGGAAGACTGCTGGCCACTGTTTGCACTGGATATGCTACTGCCAATTAAAAAAAGTTTATCTGACACTCAAATATGACAGCAATGAGCCCAGTACTCCATGTCTGCAAACCCAGGAATTGTATAGTGTATTGGGTAACAGTAATCATTTTTTTGCCTTTCTGTGCAAAATGGTATTGCAAGACCCAGTCCCTTCCATTTTCTTTAACTGTTTGAACAAGCAATTTGATTCATCTGTTCATTCTTCCAATGATCTTTTTTCCTATGCAGCTTATTCTGATTCCCCACTGTAATACAATCAAGATGTAAATCATATATGACAACAAAGATCTGCCAGAATCGTGCAAGTAAATGCAGACAAAAAGTTGATGTGTGCTTTGTACAGTGTTGTATCTTAGTTACTCCAAAAGTTTTGAGATAGATTCCGTGTTCTGTTTCACTAAAGGAAGCAAGTGTCTCTTCCCCAAGTAAAAATAATGTGCAGATCTTTGAAGGCAGGACTTAAGTATATGTCACAATATTGCAGGGCAATTTGACAAAGCATGGCATTTCAAAATGCTTATTTTTTGTTACTCCCTACTGAAATGGGTGTGTTCTTCACAACCTATGCTGGTGTGATGGGACTCCAAACTGACTAAAATGTTGAGGCAGATCTGCCAAACTTTCTTCTTAAGTTGGGCACTCCCAAGACTGCAAAAGATCTTTTGAACTCAAACCCAAGTTTTATTTTAACAGAAACTAGATCCCATAGCTTTTAAAACAGATAAAACTTGGAGACAAAACAGAAATGAAAGCATTTGGAAACTGAACTCCTTCTGGCCTACTATGTCCTGGCAAGAAGGGTCCTTTTTTTCAGACTGCTTCTCCATTCAGCAGCTCAGGAGCTTTCAGTATTGCAACAAAAACTCCTCTGAAAAGATCTTGTTTGAAACTCTAGGGAATATCTTTCACCCCATCACTGAGACCTGGTGTGTCTGCTTTTCTGAACAGTTTGCTAGTCTCTGCTTTATGTGTGCTGGGTTGTCCTCACACCCTTAACATAGGTTCTTACACATTTTACTCAGTGATGAAGTATTTTAATTTGATTGCTATTTAATTGGATTCTTAGATTATACAGTATCTAAAAAAACTCACCAGAAAAATGAAAGAGGCTGATAAGAGGGGAACTATCTGGTGAGGATGGGGGAGAGGCTGGAGGATATAAACTGATGAAGGAAGCTGATTTTAAGACCAGCTTGTCACTGAATGTATGTGGTGAAAGAACACCATGTAAAGAGAAGTCTCTGGCGAAGTTTTTAAGGTTTGTTTCTTTGTTGTTTTTTTTTTCTTCAGCTGTAATGCTTAATACCATATAAATTGCACATGGCATGACTGCAAGAACTGTCCCATAGAGGAGATTGCTGTAGTTGTCAGAGGACAGAATAATAAAGATCTTCAGAAAGGACTATAGGAGACAAGGTAAGAAAAGCTACAAGAGGAGGAGAAGCATCAAGCACTGACAGAAAAAGAAACTGAAATGGAAAGATCATTTTACTATATGATAAGATGTTTTGTAGTAATACTGCAAAGACCATGAGAAGTTTCAATCGATATTGTACATAGACCCTTCTAGAAAGGTAAGTTGTGTGTAGGAAAGAAACTATCTGGTAAATATCTGTTAACATAAGAAAGTAGCCTTGCTTACAGGCACATTTTCTTTTTCATGGAAAACTGCAAAAGGCATACAGATGTATTTCAAAGACTTAGTTCATCCAGTTTAATACCATGTAATGCCACTGGCTGTTATAAGGCAGTTCTAGCCCCCAGTTTTGGCTCTTACCTATTTTTAATCTGGAATTCTGAAACTAAACTATCAAAGAGTCTAACACTACATATTTAAAGCAATGGTTCCCAGATGGCAGGGAGAGAAAACTATATGAATACCTTTCTTTTCTTTTGCTTTTAAAAGTACTGTGTACGTAGAAAACAGTGCAAATAGTTTGGTCATTGCACTCTATGCCACAGGTACCCAAATGTGCAAAGGAGAATCTGGGCCCATCTCTGAGTCCACTAGCAATAACAGACCTGCAGCTGTACAGCTCGCCAGCAGAGATGCCACACCACCAGCGGCTGTGGTGGCAGGACAAAATCCTGGTCAGGCCAGGGAGGTGGTGGGTGCCTGGCAGCTTGTACCAGAAGGAAGATCTGTGTGTGAGGGGAAAGTATGGTACCCAGCCGCTAGTCCCAGCGGCAAGTTGGACTTGCAGAAAGGGCAGCGTCACACAGCAAGTATGCGAGCAGGAAGCTCAGAGAGCTATTCCTTAACGAGTCTGCAGCGTGCCAGTCTTTAGATTGGCATGAGTCAACCCTTTGGTTTTTAATCTCTTCCTCTGCATGCATAGTGACTATTCATAAGAGGATTACTATGAAGTGCCCTGAAACTAGATGGCATGTTTAGGATCTCATGGCTACATGAATAAAAGTCACAGGCAAGCTTGGATAGTGCAAGCAAGATGCAGCCTTGTTCACGTTTTCCAAAAGGAAACTTAAAAGATCAAATACTCAGTGTAACACTCTTACTCACATTTATCCAAACTCAAAATGCAGCATCAGCTCTAAAAGTCCACTTGTTGTTGCCAGCATGTAAGCGGAATACCTCACATGGGTGTCACCTCCTCAGAATCACCTTGTTCTTGCAGCTGCAGAAGTCAAGCAATGGGAACAGCTGATCACATCAGCTGAGAAAGTAGACAGCCAGTATCTTCTGCAGATCTAATTTTTTTTACTGTTCTAACATTAAAAAATTAGAACATTAATTTTTTTTTAATGTTCTAACAAGCATGTGCCTGTCTGGATTTACCCTGTGAGACAATATAATACTCAGATGTGTAACTACAGCGTTACTGCTTGCCGAAGAGTCTTGTAAAGCTGAAGTTTTATGTAGATCCACGTACTTCAGGCTCACCTTCATCTCCAGAGCTCATTGTGCAATAGTCCAGTTAGTTACACACATATGCTCAGCAAAACAAGATCCCTTCCTCTGGGGATGAGGGGAACGGGGCACAGCAGCTAACTACCAGCCTAAAGAAAGAGGAAAATGAGTCACAGTCATTAAATAGGTCACTTCCACTTTGTGTAAAAGTGCTCTTCTAGTAGTCAGGTTAACCTCTGAAATAAAGAACTGTCTGGGCTCAAGTTTCTTTCTGTGCTTGCTGTTTCAGCTCCAGATAAACAGTAAAAAGTAAGGAAAGAAAACCCTTTATAAAAGTTGGTGTTTTCAGCTAATGAATGTATGATTGTCGATTCTAGAGAAATTATTCTAACTCCTACTGACTGATCATGTGGTTTAGTTTTGTTTCATGCATCTATGTAGCTTCTTTAACAAAAAAAAAAAAGCCCCAAACCAAACCTCTGTAGCAGCTGCATTGGCTTCTGCTAGTATTTGCTTCCCTTACAGAAAAACCTAAGCAGTTCAGCAAAAGTTGGAAACAGTTTCTTTATTTCAAATCATGTCTTCAAAACATTAGTTTCTGCTGGAAGACAGAACACAGGCTTATCTGTATGAGTGGGAGGCTGGAGCATTAGATCTTCTTTCAGGAAGACTCTGACCCCAAACAGAGGGTCAAAGCATTTTGGCCATCAAACCCCCCAAACAAGGGGGTTTGCAGCATTTGAAGATTCAGAGATAACAATGTTTTTTCCAAGCAATTTTTCAAAGAAGAGGGAGGGGTATTATTACTGTTTTGTTGTAGCAGATCGTCTACTGTCTGGAGACACTCAGCTTACTGGAAAATTGATTGGGGTTCAGTTTTGAAAAGCGGGTGTTTCCTCTGCTTTTAGTTACCAAATTAGGTTTCCATAAGAAAAAAAATTCTCGTTTCCCATGTTCCTGTTGCTTCCCTGAAAACTCTGTGTCACAATGACTTACTGAATGTGAAGCAAGCTGCTTTTTTTCCCCTCCCCTTCCAGGGAACAGTGCTTTAGCACTGATTCTGGTAACCTGATACCACTTCATGTATTTTTGCTGGAATATGGAGCCTACATAAATTGCACCATAAGCAAATTTCTTTATAATGGAAGGATCGGGAAGCTGCAGCTTGGCAGGCCATTTCATTAGTGTGGCTTTTTTAAGGTGGATTTTCCAGATGCTTTTTAACACATGATATTGGAGACTTTTCCAAAAGGTGTTAGGAATACGCAGTTGTCACTGTTTGTGGAGCATTACACCTGTAGACAAAATGCTGTACATTAAGAAAAGATCCTATCTGCCTGACAGATACCACTCTACAACTTGAAAAAAAACCTACTGCTGTTTTCCCTTGCCAATGTGCCTAATTTGTTATTATCAGTGTTACATGAGCCCATAGGCTCTTGCTGAAATCAAGTCTGATCTTTGCAGTCTCAAATACAGATGAAAATTTATTCACACACACACCCTTCCCACAGAGATGAACTCACAAAAAATCCACAGAGAGTAGTAAAATTTACGCATTCATTAAACCAGAACATCATTCCTTTCTGACTGGCACACAGTAGTCAATACAGGGACTCATTTAGATACAGGGTGGGCAGATGTGACTCTGCAGTGTGGCGTGATGCAGGCAGGGGCTCTTCCAGTGCTGGTCCTGAAAAGGAGCTGGAACAGAGCTTCAAGCATGAGAATTTCCTTCCAGCTGAGCAAAAGCACTTATAGATTATGGCTAGCATGAGATCAACCAAACCAGCTGGATCCACTGCATGCAGAGTGCATCCCAGGACTCCCCTTCCATTTGAGCATGTTGCTGCCCCACAGTAAGCTGAGCCTTCGCTCCAGAAATTTGCCCATTACAATGTTGTATTGGAAGTAATGTTTATTAAAGGAGCCAGAGGGAGAATGAATTCTCCAGGTCATATATAGCAAGCCTAACTATGAGAGAAGCTCCCCAGGCTA
Source organism: Falco peregrinus (assembly GCF_023634155.1). NCBI lineage: Eukaryota > Metazoa > Chordata > Aves > Falconiformes > Falconidae > Falco > Falco peregrinus. Next base: position 46,803,753 of record NC_073727.1, on the reverse strand, counting down.
CCCTGCCAGTGGATATTTGGCTCTTGCAGGGCTTCACCTCGGAGGGAAAAGGAGAAGTAAAGCTTCAAGGCACCTTTACTTCCTTATTCCCCCTCGGGACACTGTCAGCAAGGGTGCCAGATGAACCAGACAGGAGCTGATAATTAGGACCTAATCCCACAAACTCACCCAGGTGACAAGGCAGTGTGTAGGTGCAGCAGTCCTGGCTGCAGGTCCCCATGGCCACAGGCTGTGCTTCAGCTGGTGAGAGCCTTCCTGTCCTCTTGCTGCTGTGCCGAGACACTCCGCACCCAGCACCTCCTGCACTGCGAGGGGCTGGCACTGTCTGTCCAACACGCTAGTGTCAGTGTGTCCTTTGCCTCAGGCCTTTCCAAGGTGCCACGCTGCTAATGCCTTTGCTAAGATTTCCTGACAGCTCTGAGAAAAAAACTCTCATAAGGCCAGGACTTATTCCTGCTATCAGCAGGGGCTGCCATCCCTTCCCACATTCAGACAACAGAGGAGGAAACCCTGGCCAGTGACTTTGACATGGGAAGCACTTTCCAGAGAGTTTAAAACTTGTGTTGTTTGCCTGGCACAGGCTGAGGTACTGGGGAGAGCTCTCAACTATGCAGACCATGCAACCTCTGTCACCACATCATCCCAACGGGAGAGCTCCATTACAGCTCACTAAAGCTCCCAGACCATTCAGACTTGATCGTGTTGTCATTACAGTATTATCTGTCCCCAGGATGTTGCAGGGTAGTGCACCTTCCCCCAGCTCTTCCCCTCGCCGTGGTGCGCGAATGCACGTTGCGCACGGCTGAGCTGTTGGTCAGGCTGTGCCACACGGGAATTTCTCCTGATAAGGAAAACCGTCACGTTCTGCCCAGAAATGGAGCCTAGTCTTTCAGAAGGAAAGAAAGAAGAAGATTCCCACTTTATTCCTTCCACTGAAAAGAATGCTGCTCAGTGATCAGACTGAGGTAAACACAAGATAGGAGGAGGCTGGAATGCAGCTCTTGGCTTATCGGCTCCTGGACCCTGCCTCAGGAACCCTCTGTCATCTCATAACATTTATTACAGGCTTACCAAGCATCAGAATGGCTTCTGTGTTTTGGGCTTCTGCTGCTAAATAACTTGTGTGATGATGAATGAGTACTTTAAACTTACAGCACATTGCTTCGTTCTTCTCCAAAACTCTTAACAGGAATTTCACTGGGCTCCCTGGAAACTCAATGTTCATAAATCGCTTTAAGAGTCTTTCCTGAAAGGCTGTAAAGATACAAAACATATCTTTTTGTTATGCACAAATAACCTTAACTCCAGATTATAATTCCACAGCCATGTAGTAAAGACTGGCTCAAATTCACACTGCTTGGGGTTTGCCTGCCCTGCAGCGGGGTGGCTGCATCCCTGCTGCACTGCTGCCCTTGGCCTGCATTTCCTTTAGGTCCCATGTATCGTAATTGTGACTGTGAAGCTTAGTTTTTCTTTTAGGGGTAGCTTTCTTGAGTTCACAGTCTCTCTAAAATAACCTGATCTCCTGATAAATTACCCAATGAGGAAGTCCTTCAAAAACAGTCTCAGAGGCTCCTGTTAAAAGAAATGGTTACAAGAAACTAAGCTATGCATTGTCACATAATAATTATGATAATTAGGTCCTATCCCTTCATCTTACACTTTAACTATTCAAAAATGAGGGTATAACCTTAAAAAGCCCTTTTAAAAATATGTTTAGAATACGTGGCAACCTGGTTTCCCAAGGCAAAATACCATCTCTGCTGCTCGCTAACTGCTAAGGAGGAGTTGGTCTGTGCCTGCAGGAGGGATTTCCCCAAAACTCAGCTCCTGGGGATCCCAGCCCGCAGACGCTGACACTTGGCATACACCTCCAGCTCTGGAGGTTGTCCCAGGTCATCTCATCTTGCAGGTATCCGTAGCCACTAGTTCTGGGATTATGGTTTTTGTATTTCATTTGTATTTTCATAGTGTGTTACAGAGGGGGGGGTGTTTTTTGAAACAAATTTTCCAGATCGTGTTGATTTGTCTCCTAAATTCTTAAGTAGTGGCTGCTGAGATCGCACTTTCCTCACAGATGCCTTACCCTCTACAAAGGCCAAAACTTAGATGTGAGGCAAGAGGCATAACTGAGGGGTGAAATGTGTCATTTCACTGCAGCTGGGCAGAAAATGGTCAGGTGCTGCAAATGAGTGTTAGGGAAGCGGCACAGCTCTGAAGGGGTATGTGGCGAAGGAGCCAGGGGGGTAACACACCCGGCACAGAGATACAAGCTTATGCCAGGAAAGTCCTTCAGAGACCAATTCCTAACAATCCCTCAAACTTGAAGATCTGTTGCATTTGTTTTACAATAAACAAAGGAAATTAATTAGGAAGCAGTTTGCTTAGCTGAATTTTATTCTTTACTAGAATTTTACTTGTAATTTTGGTTGGGATTTTGGTTTTACTGCCTTGGTCTATGTCCTTTTGTTACAAATTCACTCTTGTTACAAATTTACTTCCGTAATTTCTTTTTTTTTGGTGTGCAGAGTTCTGAATAAGAGTTAAGTTATCCCATAGGGACACACAAAGAAAAGACAAGCTAGAATAAATCTAGGAAGAGAGCTTCCATACAAAACATGATATATCTAACGATGTATAACTGGCAACAGAAAATTGGTTATGGGGGGGTTTCTAAAGACCTTTCAAACAAGGCTTGGACACAAGCTGAAGTAGTCACCTAAGGATGCTTTGAGATTTATGTGCTGATGATAGCTTCCAGGGAAAGCATTCACACAGGGTGAAGTTCATGCCCACTAGTTCAACTGGTCAATTCCCAATGAATAAATTATCCTGTTCTTGTTTGACATTGCATGGAACAGATATCCAACACTAAATTTTAAAAATGTGGGGAAAAAAAGCAGATCATCATGATATAGATCTCATAACTCTAAGATGATGCTAAAAATTGTACATTATTTGGCTATGATAACATGCCTAACTCTTACCTGTTTCTGATGGAAAACTGAGCAATGCTAATCAGAATGTTCTAGACATTTTCTGTCCTATCAATAAAATATAAGTACAGATATTCAAACAATAGGTTACTTCCCAGACAGAATAAAGAGCAAGGCATTCATAGTAGAGTTTGTAATATGCTGTGCAGTCTATGCTGCTACAAAACAAAACAATTCCTTCTGATTTGTGGATGGCAGTGAGAGATCAGCCTAACTTTGTTAGCGAGGGGAAAGTATGTTCATACAGTGTGAGAGATAATCAAAATAACAAGACACATGCGCATACATCAGAAATGCATGTAATATTTGTCTTTTCCCATTCCATGTATTCAGGATTAACTCTTTCATATACAGAGTGCACATATACAGAGATGGGGGTAAAGTGGCAGATGAAATTCAGCAATGAGAAATACAAACCAGGGGATGCAGGGAACAAGGAATTTTGCTACCTGTGCAGAATGCTGGGTACTGAATTACTTTGCTGCTGCTTAGGAAGGGGACCTTGGGGTCACCGTGGCTAATTCCTGAAAATGGTTGCATTAGAGCAGGGGTCCTCAAACTTTTTAAACAGGGGGCCAGCACACGGATGAAGTGGCAGGAGGTCAACTGTGGCTGCTTGGTTTCCCCCCCCAACCCCCGGCGGGGGGGGGGGGGGGGGGGGGGGGGTGTGTCTGTAAATACCGGGGGCCGGGCTGAGGACCCTGGGGGGCCATATCTGGCCTGCGGGCCGTAGTTTGAGGACCCCTGCATTAGAGTCAGAGTCAAAAGTAAGAAAAGATTTCTATTTCACTCTAAGAAAGTAAAGTGAAATAGAAAACATCATTGTTACACTATGTAAATTTATTGTCCATCTACACTGTGATTACTGGTAGCATTCTGTTCCCCTGTCTCAGAAAGAGCTGGTTAAATGAGAGAAAGGTCAGGAAAGAGGGATGGGATGCTCAGAGGTATGGAATGGGAGGGGAAACTAAAGAGGTTGCCATTTTTTAGCCTGAAAAAAAGAGATAATTGTGAGGAGATATGATAGCTGTAAAACAAACAAGGCAGGGAAGAAGATACATAGGAAACACCTTTTTCATTATGGCTTATATCAGAAAAACTAGGTGTCATCTGAATGATCAGGCATCAGGTTTAAGTCAATACACACAGAGCACAATTATGCTGTGGAATTCATTTCCACACGATGCCACGGCAGCCAAAAGAATAAATTAATTCATAAGAAATTATTGGACAATTTATAGGGATTAGATCAATCAAGGCCTGTTAGTGCAACAATCCAGATGCCATCTCCTGCTCCAGAAACCCCCTACCTACTGATTGCTGGAAGCTGGAAAGGTGCTACCTGTCCATACTACTTCTGCTCTGTCTCTAGTTGTCTGCGATGGTCCATGATAAGAAATAGGGTACTGGATTAGACCGACTGGTACAGATTCTCATACTGCCCCTGCGGGGGACCCTTGGGGGTCCAAGCTTGCACTGATTATGTGAGCTAAGTAACATTCCACAATGTAATCAGAAAGCAAACATTATTTATAAGAACTAAGTTTTCCAAAGAATCAGCAGGCCTTAACATTGCATGAAGTTGACCAGAAGTGTCAGGAACAATAAAATTAAACACAGAAGCAGAGGTCATGGTTTTTAAAGTCTTTAGAAATAATAGTAACCTCATTCAATCAACAGAAGAGTGATTCATTGGACACCTGTTTTCCTTACCAGGTTCTTTTTTTCCTTTGGGGATGCAGAACAAATACTAGAAACTAATCATTAGGGTCCTTAATTTACACCCAAATTACAATGACATTATTTATAACAAGGAAAAGTTATGGCACTGAAGGTGGGAATGTGAAACCTTTTAAAGCTGGTGATCTATTGCACTGCAGGAGCAAAAGCACCACTCTAACAGAGCCCAGGCTGGCTGCTGGGTGGCCCTCACAGGGTTTTGCTGCAAGAAAAGGTCCTCTGCAAAGACGACTGAGGCACTGAGTAAAAAAACAGTAGCTTTTGTTTCAACGTAGCAAATCACTTCCTATTTCTACTTCAAGACAGATGAACTTTCGACAAATAAAACCCAGTTTGGGCTCTGTACACCCCTTGACAGCCATAGTGTAAGTGACTGGCAGATAACGTCTTTCCAGAAACTTTGCTTCAGAGCAAGGGCAGTGAATTCTGGCACCTGAGAGGGTCACATCATTTTTCTAAGGCCATGAAACAGTTAAGCTCATATAGGTATTTGTATGTATTTATACACATAGAAGACTACAGGCACACATACTTCTGTATTCAATATATTCAAACAGGTTGCAAATTTTTTAGCTGAAATTGTGCAATGGGATCTGTGACAATATTCAGAATTATTCATTTTTGAGGTTTCTTCAGCATTTCCATCATTTTTATTAAACATTTTTAGAGAGTTCTCTTTGAATTCCTATCAAATGTTTGCATTTGCCTTTTTTTGTTTCAGTAAATGGACATGTCTGTGGATTGAGTAAATTCGACTATGGCATTGTAGAAACTTTTGTGTTTCTGTTGGTGAGTTTTCACTCTGGGGAAAAAAAAAGAGGCATTTTCTGCTGGAAAAGACTTCTCATATACAAATTTTTTACTAACTTTAATAAAAAGTCAAAGAAAAGAAAACATTCAAGTCTCTTGGTTCTTGCCAGCTCCTGCTGCTGCTATTTGTTTTTAGTTTATTCCTTTATTTTTGTTATTACCGACCATTTATTAGTACTGTAGTGGTGCCCAGAGCTTCCCCACAATGCTCATAACTACACTTTGCAGCATGATTTACAGACAGATGAGTTGATACCATTTCTCTCACCAAGACTTTACACTCCCAGGATACAGTCAACTGACCTGGAACCAGGAAGTGGCATAGAATAAATTAGTGTCCAGGCTTTACCCCAGAGTGTTGTGAGCAGACACAACCAGGGAGGATTTTGAACTGCAGGCAAAAAACAGTTTGGGGCACTCAGCTCTGCATGTTGTGGACACTGGTACATCCGTTCTTCTTAGAAGAGGAAGGGGCATTCCTCAGACAAAATAAAAACTTTTGTTCATCCTCCAGAAACAGCCAGTCACTGGATTCTGGAGAAGGCTGCAGGTCTGGGGGGTGTCAGCCGTTCCCCAGCAGCCCAGCTGGGCACACAGTTTGGGGCCTGGCAGCACCTGGCAGGTGCTGAGTTTGGTGGCCACCCCACAGCATGTCACCCCCTTAGGGCCAGGGCCACAGCCAGGGCTGGTCAGATGAGGTACAGCCACCACGCTGGGAGCCTGGGTGCATTTCTTCCCTACTGAGGGTGTCAGTACAAGTCACCAAATGGGGAGCGCAGGGCCCTCGATAAGGGAGAGGGCTCGAGAAGGCAAGAACTCCTCTGGGTTTGAAGCCTGAATGAAAAAAATAAAAGAGGAGTTAGATAACCAGTTACAGCAGTGGATAAAGTTTGGGAGGGTTTGGGAGGACTTTGAGGAGAGAAGCATGTGGCCTTGTACTATTTTAAAAGTGCAGAGGGATTAAGAGAGGACTGATGAAATTTAGCGAAAGGAGGGAAGATATCAGGTCCGCTGAGGCTGGGAAAAGGTATTTCCTCACCTACCAGCTCCTTCTGTGTTAGATAGTCTAGTCACTTGGAGGGAAAATAATCTCAGATAGCACACCAGAAATTAAATCCATGGTTTTTATAAATGCACAGAGGTTGGGAGGAAGGTATTAAGAGACTGCAGGCACCCTCTATTAGAAGACAGTGGCCAAAAACGTTACAAAGCTGCCGCACGGAAGGGCTGCAGGTGGAAACGTTCAGGATGAGTAACACAGAGGGGATCAATGGCTTTGCAGTAAAAGAAGCGCTGGGCAGACTGAGAGGGCTCAGCTGGCAGCACCTGAATCAACAAGGGGAGAAGCCAGCAGTAAGCCTAAAGTAGGAGAAAATGAAGGAATAAAGAAACTAAGGCTGCTAGGGCACTGCAGTGAGATGTGTCTGTTGGGATGTGGCAGCAGGGTAGAGCTCGCTAAGTCCGTCTGTCTCTTGCTATAAATAAAAGTAATTCCTTTGAAGCTAATGTCTCCGTTTGACATTCATTAGGTGAGGACAGCGAGGGGATGAAAGAAAATGATGATGATGCAAAAGACAGCCCTGGAACATAATCCATCTCTAAACCTGCTGGATAATGTCTGGCTTGGGCAGGGCCGTGCAGCCAGGGATACCAACAGTGGGAGAATAACTCCGTGCCTGCCATGGTGGTGAGGCTGAAGGGAATGAAGTGAATTATTAGCTGTAGTTTTATGTCAACAATGGCATAGCATTAATCCTGTAACGAGCTAAACTGATAATAACTAGTAAGAACTGTTTATGGCTTATTCAACATAAGTTAAGCCAACAATGAGTAAAAATGTAATCAGATATGCAATAAATGTTAATTAGCAAATTAGAGACATGGAGACAATCATTAGAAAACATGATTATAAATGTTTAAACAATGTAGTAGTTGCAGAGCAAGATGTAAGTTAAGTTAAATGGACAGTCTCAGTGACAGAGAAGATACATTTGACAGGTAGTAAAATCAGCAAGCAAAAACATATTTGGAGGGGACTCAGACAATAATACAGGGACTAGGAGAGCTGTATTGCATTGTCATATATCAGATGTTTTGTTTATAATATACCCATTATTTCAGCCTCCTTATGAGAGAAATGAAAAACAAAACATCCACGTTCAGTCCATGAAAGAAACCGTATCTGCAAAATTCACCAAGGCAAGTCTGAAAGAGCATGGAAAGTTGTCATGCTTTTTGACTCAACAATCTGGAGGTACTTCCCTTGGGAAGTACACATTATTTGCAGCAACTATTAATTCCATATTAAGGATGAAATCCACGTAAGTTCAGCAACATACTGCAAGCCAGGGTAAATTGGTATGTTAAACCTACAGTTTGCTTACAGTGTTCCTATTAGCAGCCTCATACCATGAAAAATGTAATCTGTTGGAATACGTTTTGTTATGGTGTGTTTCTTTTGGCTGTTGGAAATTGTCCTGTAAACCAGATCATGCCAATAAAGAAAGGCAGACTCTACCTGAAACATTGCTGTTGTCACATATTTGTGTTGCTGATAAACCGGAAAATGTTTGCTCAGCATCTTGTTGTAAGGCCATTGTGAAGCAATAAGTCGCTTCTGAAACGGAACTAAGTTACTGTAGCCTGTATTTTAAGGCTAAAATCTGAAAAATTATGTGGGATATAGGAGTCTTTTTGTTCTTTAAATGTGTTCACTCTCTTATCCCCTCCTGGCAGAGCCACACTCTGTGTGGGAGCTACAACGCTGAAGTCTGGAGCTTCCTACTTATCCGAGTCTTCTAGCTGGGGGGGAGCTGTGCCCTCTCACCATCCAACTGAGTCAGGTTCTCATGTGGCCCCTGCAAAGCTATTGTCTTTCTGCTTTCTCCCATACCCAAATATTTAATTCCTAGATTGTACACTCAAGGAGCATCAGTCAGGGTCTTCTTTAAAAACTCCGTTGGGAAAGGAGAAAGAGTTCTCTTCCTTCCATACAGCAAAGAATATTCATCTTCTAGAATAAGCTCTTTCTGTGCATAATTTGGTTAAAAATAAAAATTTAAAAAAAAAATCCCTTGTGAAGACAGAATGAGTGAAGGATCCTGGTTTGAAAAATGCATTTTGTATCCTGTTTTTTTGAAGGGATTTTTACTGCACTTTTTTCTGTTTGATTGTTTTGTTTTTGTTAGCAGAGAGGAATTCAAAGGAATGAAATTAAGCCTATGAACTAGTACCCGTAATCACATTAAACATGGGAGAATTGAACTAGCAGTTTCCCCCAGCTGGAGGCAGTTTGTGAACTGCCAGGCTGGTAAATCCACTGCCATCTACCACAGAAAGTACTGTTGCCTGGTTTCCCCTTCCCTCTGCCTTGGGGATTTGCTTTGCATTCAGCAGATTGTTTCAGATCCTTGCCTGCATTCAGTAGGAAGGCCGCAGTCCAAGAGCAGCTGAGGGTTTCCTCCTTTGCAATCACTGACCAGGGCCAGGCCTTTCAGTACTAAACATGCTTCAGGGGACAGGCACAAAGAAGTGATCAGGTGCTGGAGAGCCTCCTGTGTTGCTGAACTCAGAAAATAGGTCAGCTGTCCTTCAGCTGCCTCGAAAAAAAAAAAGGGGGGGGGGGGGGGGGGGAGGAGAATAAACTTGGTTTTCTTTCCTTCCTAACAACATTGTTCCAAAGACAGAGGGGGGGAAATAGCCATCTCCTAAAAGCTGCACAGATACTGGTGTTCAGATTATTGATTATCCTTTCCCCTGCTGCGTGCCCTCTGCTCCTTGAGGAGGGTCCCCTTGTTGTGGGATGTGGGTGCCTTGGGGCAGGCGGGAAGGCTCCCAAGGCAGAGCTGCTCCAGTAATCCCTTGGAGCACGATGGTGCCTGGGCACTGCACTGCCCTGCTCCTAGCGCCTTTCTAAGCCAAATCATAGCTCTGTAGAAAGAGCTCCTTTCTCTACCCTGGCTTTAATTTCCTTACTAATCCTGCAAACGGGGAGGAGGGGGGTGGGGGTGGGGGGGGTGTGTGTCTTTTCTTTTTTTCCACCTCTGTACAAAGAAAAACCTCTATGAAAAAGGGGGCTTGTACTTGGCATGTAGCATAGTAACGTGAGCATAATAAACAAGAGTGGCTGTCCCCATAAATAATAAAAGGAATGTTTCTTCTCACATGGCAGCTTTTCAGAGGAGAAAAGGCAGGGAATAGGTAGTCCTGCTCTAATGCGCACGTCGCAAACTCTAATCCCCGCTTCTGTTGTTTTCTTTGGCAAGCCACCAGCTAGTGAAGCAGGGGGGTACCTCTCTGCTCTGCATTCCCTTGTAACTTTTATTCTGTTTCTTATCTCTTGTGCTTTGTGCTTTCTCTGTCTGTGTGTAGTTTTATATTCTCAGAACAACAGAGCCATGCTCTGCTGGCGGTGAACTTCGACTCGTAATACCAGCTCGGAGCTGAAAACAGACCATTCTCAGCTTAACGTCCTCCTGATTTATGTTACTGAAGCAAAGGTGATGAGCTCTTGATACAAGTGAATAACTGTATCATTGGAAAATGTTTTTGATGTTGTTTCAGCTGCTTATGTAAAAATGTTAAGCTTTCTCACCATTAGGGACATGATTTACTGGCAGGTCAGAATTTCCCTTTTCTGGCCACTCAGTTCAAACTTTGAATACATTGTAGTTGGCTTCAGTCTTCAGAGCCATGTGTGAGCTACTGCAGTAGCTGAAAATGCATGCAAATTATCCTTTTATTCTGGCTGAGATTACAACATTAAAACAACAACAACAGAGAAAGGCCTGTGCAGAGAGTATCATAAATAATTTAGCTTAAGTGAATGCTGAAATTAGTCAAGGCACCGCATTGCTTGGCTCCAAGCAGTCTATTTGCAGCCAGATATGTAGAGTACCCTCTGGCCAAAGCCTAGCCTTTCAAAGATGGAAAGCAGGAAAAACAATATGATCTTCTTTTAAAGAAGCATGTTGGAATGATCCACAAGGTATATTTAACAGTCCTCCGTGCCACAGCTCCAGTGATCTCGGGAGAGAAAACAGACCATTTATAAAGAGCCCCGAGCTAGGCAAGGAGATAATAAATTGTGCTCGTGTATTATTGGCAAGTGCTCTGAATGGTAGAGACAAGCTAAGTACATACAGTATTATCTTGCATAATTATTGGGTCACCGTACTGTAAACTAAGCGGTTACTATACTTAGCCATACTACCTGTGCTCACTGCCTGATTAAGGACTAGATCCAGCTCTCACTCAGACCAGGCTGTATTTACACTGAGTTCAAAGGACTGAATCAGGGCCTAGCGATTCTTCTTGGGTTGGCCTTCATTTCTGAATAGCTGAGATGAACGTGGTGACAAAATAGTGACAGGCATTTCTAATGATAGCAGTAGGGATGCTCCCACTGGCGAGGGGTGTCTGGGGAGCCCCTGGGGGTTGGGAGCTGGTTGTGGCCAGGCACCACAAAGCCTTTCCCAGTGGAGGTCCAGGGCTTGAAGGCACAGCAAGGCAGCAGGTGGGCAAACCCAAATAGATGACTTGGAGGATTTCAGAGAGAGAGAGAGAGAGAGAGAAACTAATGTGAAGTACAAACCAGACTGTTTTGAAGCTACTGCTTAGTCTGCATGGATCAGAAACCCCAGATAAACCCCACTGGCGAGCAAGTGTGCATTTCTCCTACGTGCCTTTAAACGTGGCTATCATGTGCAGGTAGCATCTAAGGACAGGCTGGCTACCAGCACAGTCCAGGAGATCAGGGAGCAGGCGGCTCTGACAGGCAGAAATGGCATTCTGCAGAAGGGGAAAAGCTGGAGGAGTTTTTTATTATGGCCACTTTCAGAACCAGCTTCCTAAGCACATTTAAGAGTCCCCAAAGTGACTGTGCAGTTGAATTAGTCATGGAGAATGGGAGAGACCCCTAAGACAGCCCAAGGCAATGAGTCGAGCAGCAGTGTGTGTCTGTGTCTGTGTGCCTATGTGTATCCTCATGCAAAACCACACAGCTACTCAGAGTTTAGCAAGCTATTTGTAGTGACACAGGGACTGCACTAATGTCAAGAAGAAAGGGCTGTGAAAGCAAGAGGTGAGAGAAGGAAAAGAAGCCAAGGTTACAGATGGAGATGAGTTGGAAATGAAGGCCAGCAACTGAGATACAAACATGGGAATTAGAAAAACACAGCAGCGAGAAATGAAGTTGTAAACAGAAGACAAATGGAGAGAGATTGGAAAATGAAAACAATATTGGTTGAAGAAAGAAGAAACAGCTTGAGCCTTAGGAAATATACAAGGTGAGAGAATAAATGAAAACAGAAAACTTATGTAAAGAAAATAGCATGAGAAATCACTGAACAAGACTAATGAGGCAAAGGAGATGAGAAATCTGTCCCAAGATGCTAGTGGCAGTGTTTTCTCTTAGCTGACAGGTGAAAAAATAGGTTAAGATTTTATATCCTTATTGCCCTTTACCAATGCTACTGCTTTTTCTAAATGGCTGTGCTGAACTGTGGCAGGCCCCTACCAGTCCTTACTCTGAGAAATTTGCAGTAGAAGAGTGAATATAGAAATAAGTGTAGGTTTTGTTTGTATACCTGAATCGCCTGATATATTACTTAATGCTTTTCAAGTCCCAGAGAAATACTCTGAATTACTAGATCATAAGGTCAACTTCAAAAAATTCCCAATAACTGGGGCTTTTTTCAGTTCTGTTTTCATGGGAAAAATGTAATGACAAACCCTAAACACTAAGGATTTCCTGTGCATACGGCCACCCTCCCCAAGGCAATCACTGGGTGTATTGCATTGGGTGACTGTTGTAACAGAGAATTTCCTCTGCTGGTAATGCCTGCTCTGCCAGTGATGTCCACCATCCAAAGCAGTGGACAGGGCAGGGAACGGTGCTGCCCTCCCTGGAGAAAAAGGAGATGGTGAATCTGCTTTAGCTGGTAGATAATGGATCTTTAACACCTCTTCATATCTAATGCATCCCTAATGCCACTTTCACAGAGGGAAGAAAAAGCAAAAAGAATCTGTTTTTATCAGTTCTCCACAGTTCCACATGAAACATTAAATTCTGGGTCAGAATCTTGTAACCATGTGTGTTTTAAGCTCTATAAAAATATTTTTTTCCAAAGATTTAATTCTGTTTGTAAACAAGGTAAAAAAGAAGCCGAGATTTGACATAAAACCTTAGAAAAACTTTGTTAAGACATTCAGCCTTCATATGACCTGAAGAGTAGCAGTGACAATAGAGGCTTAACCCATTCCCCTCCCTTCCTACGCAAGCTGGGACAGGGCTTGCCACAGGAGAAGCATCTGGCCTGGCTGTGGGCATGCACATGGGGAAGTGGCCTTTGCTGCATGATGATGCAGAGCACACTACACCTCATCCCTTATCATTGGACTTGGAGTGGCTACGTACCTTGTGTACAGATACAGTGTTTTTTAAATACTATAATAAGGGTGCTTCTATTTCTTCCTTTCTCTCTCTGTCTTTTATTTTATTTTATTTTTTACGCTGAAGACTGTTGGTGTAGTCCTTGGGAGCCCAAAAATATATATTTTTTATGGCACAAAAATTCATCTTTTGACTAGACTGAACCAGTCCACTTACGGTAACTGGCAGGTGGTTTTAATTCCTTAGATTTGCTTACCTGCTACAGATATGGCTAGTTATGAAAAAGGTAGCTTGGTTTTTGAGACCAAGAGGTGCAGCTTCGTAACGCTGTAAGTGAAGTCTGAGGTATGCTAGCAAAAAGTATTTCCAAAGCAGCTCTTTAATGAGAGCTGGTTTGGGTTTTTTTCATTTTTAAAGACATGAAGTCTGCCTTATGTATTTAGTATTAGGAAAGAAACTTACTTATTGCACAGAACTATTTGTCTTATTAAGTCACGTTGACCCCATGTTACGACCAGAGCCCTGAACAAGATGCCATTAGGGCTAGGTACGGTTATTAGGAACTTGTTACAAGTCAGAAAATCTCAGAAGAAGATGAATTTGGTGTTTCTTATCAACAGTCTTCACATCTTTCCTTTGGAGGGGTCAGGATGCACAGGAGCCCCTCATGAATGTTGAGGTGGGGTCTAAACAAATGTTTCAACAAACAGATATTATGTTTTGAGGGTTTTGATCTTCAGTAAGTTCACACATGAAGCAAGTTGCCATGACTCAATAATCTTTTTTTCCTGAATCCTTACAGGGTTTGTTTTGTTTTGAGGGAATTAAATTATGCTTGCAATTTAAACCTGCAGTGTGTGCATGCAAGGTAGGAGGTTACTTGGAGGGAAAGGGTTATACATTCAGTAGCCTTTGTATATTTATTTGTTCAGCATGCTAGCTCTTGTGCTATTTGCTGGGAAGGAATGCCTGCACAAAAAGCTACGAGGTGGCTCAAATAAAAAAGCCTAGAATGTTTTGAAAGCCTCCCCCTTGACTTCTGATTGAAGGGATATTTAGAGTTTTTGGCACATTGTAAATCTGTGTTTACTGAAAAGAGAAAAAAACCCCAAAAACCAACAACCCAAAAGCCCCACTCTGATTCTGGTTTTATGTCTATGAAAGTCTATACCAGCCCCAGTTTATAGAATGTTGAGTGGTAATAATTCACAATAGATCCAAGACAAAAGAAGACTTTAACTACATTTTGAGTCTAAACACGTACAGTATTAAAGTCTAAAAATACTATGCAATTCGATCTTAAGAGATTGAAAGGATCCAAGCTTACTCCACATTGTTCCAACTCTTCTCCTAGAAACTTGAATGTAAACTTTGTGTTTAAATATAAACCCACCTCTGGGGTTGGCCTATTCTCTTTATTTATTTTATTTGCCATGCTGCTGAAAAGGTCATGTGCACAAAAAATATGCCACTCTCCTAATCTTTTTAATCTATTGACTGGGTAGCTCACGCAAAGCGTGGTTTCATTGTGCCTTTAGAAGTGGAAAGCAAGCTCTCTTTCTGATTCCTCAGTCCCTCTTTTCACGCTGCTGCATTATGTTTTTCTCTCTTAGATACTTGTTCTGGCCTTTGGTTACAGACACACACTTCACAGTTTAGATGTAACCTAGGCATAAAACTCTTCTTCTAACAAGATAAAATCTTTCTTTATGAAGTCCTTGCTAATACCAACAGAAGAAGTTGGCATTTCATTATTTATAACTTGTTTCAATCCTATCTGCCAGTTGTTCATACGCTTCCTGAGAACTGGGGCAGAAGAACTTTGGGAATACAAGATTGTGTGGTTACCTAGAGTATTACCAACCTCATAACCTAAATAAGAGCTCTGAAGATGAAATCCAGCACTTGGGTACGTGAGTTTGTGTCATTTTCTGAATGGTGCCTTCTCATTTTTCCTGAACTTCCATCTTCTGAATTTTCCTGGATGTTTTCACACCTCACCTTGTATATGCATCCCTCATCACTTGCACACTGGAAAAGGTAGAGCTAGCAGCATAAAATGGAGATGGTTGGCTACGCTGTGGTGAACATCTTTGTGAGGCTCTGGATAAATCAAGTTCAACCCTTTGCTTTCACTCCCCTTCCCCAAATTTTAAAAACTCATGTTTGATCGCTCAAGAGTGAAAATGTACCAACCAGATGCTTTATTATATTATGTAAGTATAGGAGCCAGATAAAGCTTTAGAGCTAGTTTCTTTCACAATTTGAGGAAGGTTTCTTTTGCAAAGGGAGAGATTTTCCACCAAATATCAGCACCAGAATAGAGCTACTGTGATGGAGTCAGAAGCTACTTTAGAGTCAGAAGATACGTCTTGAGACAGAGAGGTTTATTTGCATTACAAATGATGACAATTTCTTGCAGTGACACCCAGAAGCTTATAAGCACTTGGTGATAAGCAGAGGCGCTGTGTCCAAGACATCCAAGCTCATGTTGTTGTTCAATCTCAGTGTGTTCTGCTCACATTGAAGCCTCTATGGCAATGATTACACCAAAGTCCCAGGGACAGGCTTAAAACCACGTGCAAGTTTTCTCCGCTTGTTGTTGTTGCTGGTTATTAATTTAGCTGTGGGTTTGAACTGAAGCATGCAGTTGCTCTTTGGAAGAGCTGAGTTTAGAGTACCCATGGGGGACTGGACAGCTGCACTTGTGGCACCACCTGTGGCTAAAATCTCCCTTGAGTGCATGGCAGTAAATGACCTGCAAGGCAGAAGCCAGAGTGATGCTACCATGTTCTACCTCACCTCTCTTCCACAGTTCCCGGACTAGGTAAAAACTGTTGCTCCTTTGGAACAATGCCATATTCAAAAAGAAAAATCTAAAACATTACTGAAGTGGAATTTAATGAGCCATCCACAAAACGCACCTTGCTTTTTAGCACCTGAGGTGCCCTAGGCATTTTTAGTTTTCTGTATACCCTCAAGTTCTGCTGCCACCTGCTAAGGGCAGCTGCCCCTTGGTGCAGCTGAACATCTGCACTGCTGCTTCCACCTAACCCAAATCTGAATTCACCAAGTAGGTATCCCTGGTCATCCAAGGGCCCTGTTTTCTTAAGGATATGCTGAATTCAGCACACCAGTGCTGCAGTCAGCTTTTCTTGTGGATCTTCTGGTCTGTGGGCAGAAATGTGTCTAGTACGCAGGTCAGCTAAAACTGACCTCTACCAGCAATGAAATAATGTGAAATCCTTCATCAACACAACAGGCCTGGAAATGTTTCTCCTGGACGTTATAGCATCTCTGCCCTGCCAACACTGTATTTACATCCCAGAATCATAGAATAGTTTGGGATGGAAAGGACCTGTAAAGGTCATCAAGTCCAACACCCCCTGCAATGAGCAGTGACATCTTTAACTAGATCAGGTTGCTCAGAGCCCCGTCCAACCTGAGCTTGAATGTCTCCAGGGATGGGGAGCCTACAACCTCTCTGCACAATATGTTCCAGTGTTTCACCACCCTCATTGTAAAAAATTTCATCCTCATATCGAATGTAAATCTACCCTCTTTTTGTTTAAAACCATTACCCTTTGTCCTATTGCAACAGGCCCTGCTAAAAAGTCTGTCCCCATCTTTCTTACAAGCCCCATTTAAGTACTGGAAGGCTGCTATAAGGTGACCCTGGAGCCTTTTTTTCTCCAGGCTGAACAGCTCCAACTCTCTCAACCTTCCAGCCACCTGAAAATTTTTGTGGCCCTCCTCTGGGCCCACTCCAATGGTCTTTCCTGTGCTGAGGACCCTAGAGCTGGACACAGTACTGCAGGTGGGGGGTCTCACAAGTGGAGCAGAGGGGCAGAATCACCTTTCTTGCCCAGCTGGCCACGCTTCTTTTGATAGAGACCAGGATTCAGTTGGTCTTCTGGGCTGTGAGTGCATATCGTAGGCTCATGTCCAACTTTCATCCAGCAGTATCCCCAAGTCCTTCTCCTCAGGGATGCTCTCAATCCCTTCATCTCCCAGCCTGTACTCATGCAGAGGTTTCCCCAACTTAGGTGCAGGACCTTGCACTTGGCCTTGTTGAACCTTATGAGTTTCACACAGGCCCACTTCTCAAGCTTGTCCAGGTTCCTCCAGATGGCATCCTGTGCCTCAGGCATGTCAACCACACCACCCACCTTGGTGTTCCCTGCAAGCTTGCTGAGGGTGCACTCAATCCCATTGTCTGTGTCATTGATTGAGACATTAAACAGTGCTGGTCCCAATCAGATCCCTGAAGTACACCACTTGTCACCGATCTCCATCCTTTGACCTCATCCCCTGTTCTAATGTGACCAGACAACTGGGAAAAGAAGGGGACCATAAAGCCTACAGTATCTCAGGGAATTTAGGGAAGGGAATGCCCAGGTGGTTCATTACATTGCCTTCCCTGAGCATTATGGAGAGGGAGCAAGTACTGCCCTCTAGCAAAGTGAATGGAGCTCTTTCTCTTCATTTCTCTTTAGATGCAAATAGTTTTGGAGCAAATGGAACTGTTTACAGGTGGTATGTTGTGAGGAAACATCCAGAAAACTGATTCTGCATACAGCAGCAGGAACAGGGCATGCATTAAGTGAGTAGAATTGGAGACCGGAGACCTGTAAATAAGCATAAAGATAGTAACAAAAATTGCCAGGTTTGGAACCCTCACTGATAACCAGAGCTTTATGAATTTGCTTAAACAGAAAATCTATGAGCTGCTTTATTGTGCTTTAGTGGAATACAGAGGCTTACTTTGTACTTGCTGGCCTTTCTTACATGTCTTTTGTGTGGATCAGGCAAAGAAAATGCTCCAATGAAGAGCAGGAGTGCATCTTTAAAGCATGCTACAATGTTTTGTTTATTCCTGCACTTTATCACTGCAAACTCAATCATCTTTGCTGGCATTTTAGAGACTCCACAGTTGCTCTACTCTCAGCACTGCCTGATAGCAGAAGATTTGTGAAAATGCCTCTGTGCAAAAAAGAAGGGGGTGGACAGAAACAAACTTTTCACAGTAACTCAGAATTATCTTAGTAGTAAGTTTAGAGAGAAACAGCTTTTTAAAAGCTCCTGCTGCCTTTGGAACAAATTGGGAGGGGGAAGAAACAGTATTCATTTACACTGTAAAGTATTTGTTTTTAAACAGAGAGAAAGAGATATGGGGGGGGGGGGGGGGGGGAGGCTCTACAATTTCCATTAGACAGAAAAACAAATAACAAGGCTGATAACCACAGAGATGAAAGAAGCAGATAATGGAGAGAAACAGATTTTTACAAATAGTACAGCGATGACAAAATACCAAGGCTCATTGACAGCATTGTCAAAGCTTAAAATTATAGTTAATGATACAGTAGTGGCTCTCTGACATTTTAAAACACCATAGCACATGGATTTCTCACTGTATCTGTGGTTTTCTTCTTCTCTAGAGAGCAACAAACTGATCCTGCTGCTAGGTGGTAACAGACAGTGTAAAGCAATTGTCATCTCAAGCTATAGCATAAATTGGACCATGTGCTCCTCCATACACGTTGTTATCATCCTGCTGGGAGCAAATATAGCACTGTAGTATCAGGAGTTGTTAGTTCAAGTCAGGACTTGGGTGACAGAGCAGGTGGAAGTTTTACATGTCAGATGGAGGAAGCTTAATGCAATATTGGGTAGCCGTTACATAAACTCTGCTAGGGTGTTACTGCTCCTTTACAGACAGGCAAGCTGCAGAGGTTAGAGAGTTTGAAGTGATTAGAAAAGTCAGCCATAAAGCTTCTCTTTAATTTTTGTTGGACTCAGGTTTTATCGGTAAATTGTTGATAGCAAAGTAACTTTGTAATTACTGAAATGCTTACACTTGGTTTAAAGTAGAATGTAGTACTAACTGTCACCATGCAGCCTGCAAAATACCCAGTGTGCTTCCTTACCTGCCTCTACATCTGAAGGCACGCTGATTCGCACCACAGCAGCAGGTTTCCCTCTCCCACGCTGTCAGTAGGCACTGAAATGTGAAGGAGACACAGGATTTCCCATTCACTCAAGGGTGGTTTTGCTCAGTCTCATCTTGGAGCACCCACCTCTCTGCATCTGGTCCACAGAGACCTGGTCCAGCCAGCCAGTGCTGTGCACTACACCACCTCCGGGTGAAGTGCACTAACAGCCTGAGAACTATACCTTGGGCATCACGTCTGCCCAAAACCCTGACAGTGGGCTGTAGACACAAGTTCTCTCTTCTTCCTTCCACTTTTGGCCCCAAGAAGGGTTTGGGTTTTTTTATTATTATGCAGTAACTCCAGCTAACAGGTGGGACATGGGAGGCCCTACATGGGAATTGTTGGTACTGGGGTAGGTGAGCAGAGCATGCGTGTAGGAACGACCTGGACCCTCTCTGCTCAAGGAGGACTCCACATCCTAGTTGCCTCTTTTCTGGTGAGTGCTGTAGGCTACCACGCAAAATGTAGCTGGGGAGAATATTGACTGGTATTCTCTGGTTTAAGTAAGTGCTAATAAACAACCATTTGAGGAAAGAGCATGGAAATAAGTAAAGGGAGTGAAACTATAGCTAAAAAAAAATGGTATAGCCTTTAAGTTACTGAGGAATACACAGTTTCAGGAGAAGGGTGTTTAACACCAAGGAATGGAATTAAGCACACATGAGGTGGCAGGGAAGCTGAAAGACCTGAACATGCTCATTTGAAGGGTGGGACAAGGGCTATATATTAGGATAACTGATATATTGGAAGAACTAGTATGTGAAATCTAGAAGTAAAGATATTTTAATAAATAGCTGAGATTTAGTCAGAGAGTGAGAAAAGGACAAAAATAGCAAATACTGTGCCTATGATTAGGATGAAGCAAAACTACGACATAAGCAGCTGGATCCATTGATCATATCTCAGCCCTATGCAAGGCTTGTAAATATTGAAGAAAATACAACTGAAGATAAAGAGAAAAAATAAAAATAAGATAAACCACAACATATACTTTAGGAGTAGATTATGCTGTACTGATGAAGTACTAACTTCTCTTATCTTAACAAGGAAAGCATTGGATTCAATCCATCTGGATGTCAGAGAAACACACCAAGGAAAACAGGAGTTAATGTAGCAAAGATGAAAATTAGTAGGAGAAAATGAAAGGTGGCTGAAGACGAGGCAAAACTAATTTAACCTATAAACCAAGAGAGGACAGGATTGCTGCCACTGGAGGAAAGAAAGGAAATTATTTAAGGTAAAAATCAGTGCTGGCACAAAAGTGAAGTAGTATAAACTGCCCTAACTAAATTTACATTGAAAACTTAAGAAGCTTTGAAACATCAGAGGAGAGAGGTCTGGAAGAGCCGCTCAGTCAGTATAATGTAAGCAGTGTTTTAAGGCAGAACTTTGCAATCGGATTTAAGCTTGATAAATTATAGACTGCAGGGCTGACTGATAACAGGGACCTGGGCTTGATGACCCAGGAGATCCTTTCCAATCCTTTGTATATAAGTTGGAATACAGGAGCTGGAATACTCGAGGACCAGTCTTCTTACTGATAATGCACAAGATGATAATTTGAATACCAAATAGCATTAAAGAATAAAGTGCCTTGTTCCTTTATTACCTGTTTGTCTGAGGGAAGATGTAAAGAAGTATAGCCTTTGGTGAACTGTAAGACTTTGTAAAAGCACAAATCTTTTTTCCGTTTACATTGAACAATAGGTTTTTTGCATGTATCTAACATGGTAGTGTTTTACATTGATAAAGGAGTTGATCACAACAGTAAAAAAATGTGATAACCTAACAAAAATGTTTGCATCTTAATTGCAAATTTTTATTGTATAACCAGAATCATGTATAATAGAAATAGGCCTGGGCAGGGCCTTAAAGAAGTAATTTATTCCATCTCCTGTGGGATGAACTATATCCTACAGCATTCCTGAGAGATGTTTATACATTAACCTGTTCATAGAAATCTCCAGACATGGAACTGTGTGAACTCCCCTAGCTATTGCAATGCCTTTGTTGCACTCACAGTTTAGAAAGGTTCACTTAAGGTCCAGCCACAAACCTTGCAGCAATTGAAACTTTTTTTTTTAAGCACCTGTTCCATATTTGAAGATTGTTATTTTATCTGCCTTCAGCCTTTTCTTCTCTTGATCAAACAGCCCCAGTTCTTTCAATCTTTTCCTCATAGGTTGCATTTTTCTGACTTCTAATCCTTCCTTGTTACTCTTCTTTGTTTTCAGTAAAACTGATCTAAAGTTGTACTGAACTCTGAAAGCCAGTGCTGAATAGGGCAAGATTACTTTCTGTGTTTTGCTGACTTTACTCTTCTTTATAAAGCCTAATATGACACTGTTTACTCGGAAGTGCTTCCTGTTTTAAAAAAGGATCATTTCATAAAGGTGAGAACATGTCAGCCAGGCACTTTCGAAAAAAAGAACTGAAACAATCTAATGTGAATGACAACCAAGTACTGGCTCTTAGGAGAAATGTTTTTAATAAGCTGTGAATAAGAAAAAAAATCCACACAACTAAAAGGCATAGGTTTTCAGTTTTAAAAGAAAACAGAGGCACAAATAACAAGGAGGGTTGCTTGTTCGTAAGTTTAAGAATTGTAGAACTTTGCCAAGGGAGAGTACACTTCTAGAAGTGAAACAGTAAACATCAGTAGAAATTTTAATTTCTTTTGTTTTAAGCATATTGGAAACTAAAGGAATTCTAATAATAGCTAGAATTTTATCTAATACAAGGCAGAAATGTGATGTTGAGAGTATCATGGAAGAGAAAAAAATGTTCATATAATGGAATTGTTCTCTATTTTGAAACAATTCAGTGACGTGTTTGATCTATTTCCCAGCTTTTGCTGTTGTCGGGATGAGGGGGTCCTGTGTTTTCGGGTTGTTTTGTGTTGTTGCATGCCAAATGCCAATGGCCCCATGCTCCCTGTGGGCCTCCGTTCAGCCTGGGATTCCTTCACGTGTGCCAAGGAACTTGTTCTGCACTAGGGGGAAGGACCCATCCTTTGCCCAGGTAATTCTGCTATTCTTTGTGGGTTTGGAGAGGTCATTCTAGAAGTAGATTTGTTTGTTACTGTGCTGTACTACATGCTTGCTTTCTAATTAAGACTCTAACTAATGTCTCTAAGTAATGTCTCCAGAGTTAGGTGGATAACACATGGTTTATTTTTTTTCTTATCACAAAAGGAAATACATATTTTACCGGTGAGCATCTTCCTACAGAATTAAAATGTTAGGAATTATAGCGCTCAACAAATGTCTTTATTAACAGTGGTTCAGGCATTACTCCTGACAGGAACCTCTTGCTCGCTTCTTATTAACTCTTTTTCCCATAAAATAAGATGACAGCATTACTTCTTCCCCCTGCTCTCCCCACCCCTTTACTTCGCCAGGGTAGCAATACAAACACTCCTTACTTCAGAGCACATGCAAACAACTGCTCTGCATCGTGCCATGTGATTAAAAGATACATCATACTGCTTTCAGTATCTGTTTATTACCCACTCTTAAGCAGGGTGACTTTAAGGCACATGTTGCCACCATGGTCCAGGTACTGTGTGCCGTTGAGCAGTGACATGAGAGAACTCTGCTGATAAAATTATCTTGATTAATATGGGGTCTATTTCGAGAAGGGCTGCAGAGCCAGCTGGGGTTGTAGCTGCTCACCACAAACCGCTGTCTGGTACTTCTTGCAGCCTTGTGTTCCTCCCTCTGCTTCTGCAGAGGTTGTTATAAACCAGATGGGAGTGTTCCTGCTTGTAGAGAGCGATTTGACATAGCACGCATTGCTGCCAGTATAATGCTCCCAATAATTTTGCCTAATACTACCTGGAGTTACGCCACAAACACAGGACCTCCCTACAACTAGTCAGCTCTACAAGGTCAGTGACCAAAAGCCTTCAGATTTACATTCGAAATGCTTTCCTAGCTAGCACTAAACCAGGAATTAATGCTCACAGACTTTGTGGAGTTTAAAATGTTTATCATTTGTACCAAAAACACAGTAATGAGCCTCTTAAAATACATAACTGATCTGTTAAACAAGTTCTTTTTAACTACTGATCTTTTCCTTAAGTACAAAGATTAAAGCTGTATTAACTTAATGCTTGGCCAGGTAACCAGAACAGAAAGTATTGCTGCTAGCTACCTCAGTGACACTGGAGCTGTGCTCAGCAAAATGTTTTAAGTGTACATTTAAACACTCTGATGACCCGATCTGCATATTTAAAGGCAGGGCACTGGATTATCTCAAGAAGATGTAAACTGATAGGAATACTGCAACTCTCCTGCATTTCAATAGCTATTTTCAGCCTAATTTCAGTGCTAGAAGTGGTACCACACAATGCTGCTAAAAGTATTTCCCAAAGTCATATACTTTTTTTAAAAAAGGATGTATCAAATTATTGCTTTTTCAGAATTATCCACTTTTTCTTGTTTCTCTATTACAAGATGTATAGAGCATCTTCTAGGAATTGTTAAAAAACAGTACAAATAAAAGGCAGTGTTTGCCCCAAGATATCCATGAAAGAGTTCATTTGAGTGAGGCAACTGCAACATGAAACATCTGAGAAGAAACGTAGGTGTACTATCTGCAAGCCAACTCCCTTATTGCAATGCATTGTGTTTTAACGTTGTACACTATCATTTTATTGCATCAGCTATGACAGCATGTCCTTTCATTTCAGCAGAAAATTACACACTGTACTGCAACTTTTTCCCCCCTCCCTTTTATCACATTTCTATCTGATTCCATTCTGAAAAGACACAAGGTCCTGTTTTTCATCTCACTATTGCTCCAGGGTAACCATATAGATAATTTTCCTTTACAACTCATCATACCTCTAAAACAAAGAGAAAGCATATGTAGGTTTATTGCCCAGTTAGATGGCCACACAGTCTATGCCATTACTTTTTAGAAGCTGCATTATCTAAGCTGCAAACCACAAATTTACTTATGTTACAGGTATGACAAATAAAGGGAATAGGTTTAAGTAGATGAAATTGTGATGCAAAATGAATGGCTTGTACATTCTTGAACTAAAAGTTGGATAGATTAAATTAATGATTTATCACAGATGAACAACCAAAAGGAAACAAAGATTATTTAGGGCATCTTGACTTAGACACTTCAAAAATCACCTCTTTTGCAGCATGTTGTGTTGCTTGTCCTTATACAGGCACCTTATGAGTCTCAGCTGCAGCAGCTTAACATGGTATCCTTAATTGTTTTCCACATCTGTGTTTCTTTCATTATGATCGTCCTTCGTTTTTTTCAGAGTTAGGATAACAATAACCTAAATGACAACCAAAACCTAACTCTCTTTTCTGGGTCCTTCGTTGTATGTTATGTTGTGGGAGGTTCTCTCCTATATAAGCTGATGGGTAGAAGCTAGTTTAGATTTAAAGGTACTGATTTGTAACCCCAAAGTTCCTAAGAGCACCGATCATACTTGAAACACACTTACTACGTGAATATTTATTGCCTTGGGAATGCACAGGTGCTTTTGTAATTCAATATATGCGTTGCCTTTGTAGACTTTTGCTATTTGGAACAAAAATTTGTGCATAGTACTGTAGCAAGATTTCTGAATAGAAAAATTACTCCTAAAAATATAACTGAAACTCTCTAAATTAAAAACAAAGTCTGCTTATGCTGTTGGGCACCAGGTATTTACAAGTGAGCTGACAAGTGAATTATAAAAAAACAGTTACTAACAGTGGTTTAAATCTTCTGTTTTTCTGAGGGTGATGGTCTCACTAAAACACTCGTGACAATTATTTTAATCAGTAACAGTTCGATGCATGTACAAATTTCAGATGACTACCAAGTACTGGGTTTTGGTAGCTAGGAAATTGAACCAGATGAGACCTCTATGGTTCACTGAACATTGGTTCTATGAAGTTGCAATAATATGTTTTTAATCCATTTTGAAACTGGTTTTCACTCCCTGTTAAAGTTGGAAGGCTATTTCAGAACTTCACCTCTGTGATTAGAAACTTGTTTTTAATTTTTACTTTAACTGCAGCCTGTTACCCAGTACCAGGACTGATTCTGACAAAGATTAACTGAAACGGGCAGGAGTTTTGCTTGGAGAAAGGCTGATGATTAAACTTTAAAATATGTATTACATTAGGGAAAAGCTCCCAAACTGGAGACCTCAACCTGGTGGGAGTTTTTATGGTCCCATTGCTACAGCTATTTAAAAAACACAGCACTGAATTAACTGTTGGTGAATCTGAACTGTCATCCTGGCCATCTCATATCTTAGCCTGGTATATGGGGCTGGTTTCTATATCCGTTAGCACATCTTGGCTTAGCTGGCCAGCTTGACTTAGCCCCAACCTTGCTGCTATTGCCAATAAATCAAACTTTCCTTTCTCCCACACGTCTGATCAATGTGCAGGTGAGTCCTAAAGCTTCTTTGCAGCACTGTCTGGACACAAAACTTGCACACAGGCAGCACATCCCAGTTTCGGTTTGTGCTCAGGTCTCCTGCCCATTGGTAGAAGGTGACAGGCATACAATGGAAGTGAGACTTGACTGGTATGTGCTATGTGTTCCACGGTGGTTATTTCCAGCTGAACAGATAGCACGGTGGTTTACTGGAAGAGTGCAATTTTAAAAATTATTAAAAACTTTAACCTGATTAATGGTATCTGTATACATCACTGCCATTACTGCAGAAATCAAAACAGGAACTCAGAAGCATTGGCAAAGGGGTGAATTTTGAAGAAAAAGCAATCTCTGACATAAGAGGTAGGAAGAAGAATGGATTTTTATTTACAAGCCCTGCTAATTAGAGTCCCATAACTGTCCATAAGGATGGCTGGGGAAAACATTCTCTTGGAGCCATTTTTCTTCCCATCTGTGATCTCGTAAGTTTTATGCAGTCAATGAATTTACTGTTTAATGTTTGTCTGTGCTGTAGGGCATTGGGACCTCGACCAGGTCTTCACTGAGCAAATAAGATATGAAAAGAGGACTGAGGATCCTGAGCTTTGAATCCCAGTGAAATCAGGAATTTGGTAACACTGGAGTAATTAAACCTGGTTTTAATATGTCTCAAGGTGAGGGTTTCCAGTGGGTTCTCTCACGTGTCGTAAGAGTGAGGGAAGACCCATCTTTATTCTCCCCTTTTGCAAGGACCCCAGACACTTATTTTCTGAAAAACTTGAGAATTACAGATGGGTCTGTCCACAGCTGTCCAATGGGCTCAGAAGCTGTGGCTGGGAATGAGGGATGAGCACAAACACCTGCAGGCTATGTACTCGGCAGCCTTGTCCCCTCTGGAAAATTGGCTGCAAGGGGAGGGCTACTGAATGATGGGAGAAAAAGCTAACTTCACAACAAATATTATGTCTTGTCTTTTGAATGACGGGTTTTCCTTTTGAAAACACAGAAATTACAATGCACATGCATTGCCTGCTGATTCAGGTGTGAAGTAATGTTAAAGGAATAAATGACACTGTTACTGAGATAGTTTAAGACATTTTCTGCAAAAGGGTATTAGTGAGAGGATGGCCCATCGGTACAGCTCCACTGCTACCAGGAAGAGCCAAAGCACTAGCACAGAGCAAGCTGCTGTGACCACTGGCATCTTGATATACAAGACAGAACTGTTCTGAACGTGGCCGGATAGCACTGCACTTAAAATGCCAAAGAAGCTGTATCTACGCTAGAATTCATGCTTTGCTGCACTGTTGTTAGCAACAGAAAGTTTTTGCTGGAAAAAATAAAATTAGCATAGACACAGTCTAGTAGAATTGTATCCACTCTGGTTTTGCAAATGATGTCAGTTCTCTTTAAAGGCTAGACGTACAATACCAAATATTTAGAGAGGTTCTTAGCATTAAAAATAAATATATATCACTGCACAATGCATACAAGAGAAATAGTTAGCTGAAATGTATCATATTATGCAATTATATACAATTACATACACTTGAATGAGTAAATTCAGGTGCATCTGTAACTAAACTCAAGTATTTGAAAAGCTTGTCCTTCCTATCTGTCCCCTTCTCCAGGGAATGCAATGGTATCTCTGGAACATCCAGGCTGTTACTAAACAGTGGGAGCACTGCTCTTGAAGCTTGTGCTTGCAAAACGATTTTTTCCTTGATGTGTAGATTAATTTTCTTTTGGGGATGCAAGGATGCAAAAAATGGTTTTCAGCAAATTAAGAAAAATGAAGGTGCTTCTGTAGCAGACTAATTAGACAGCTATCTAAAATAAATGTTTTGTTTAACGCCTGATTTCTTCTTTAAATATATAAATACCAGCTAGTGTTTTAAAGCTTCTGTAGCTGTGAATGGCTCTGCTGTCCCTCACTGCAAGCTACATTTTTATTACTCCTTCCCAAGAAATTTATTTTGCTGACATGGGCCCTAATCCAGTAAAGTGTTAAAACATATGCTTAATTTTAAGCATGTGAGTAAAGCCAACAGAACTTTCCTATGCCTAAATTTAAGCACAAATTTGTGTTTGGCTTAGCTGGGGTTATAGTTTCTGTGTAATGTTCTTGAGGATTGTGTCTGTTCCACAGAATGGGTGCCTTCCTGATGGAAAAACAGACTCATGGCTTTTAAGGTATTTTGTTATTTATCAGCAGATCTTCAGAAGAAAAAAGTACTAGCAAGTAAACGTAAACCTTTTTGGACATTATTGCATTCCTTTACATATGTATGTTATGCAACTCCTAACAAACTTCCCACAATTTCCTTTTCTACCTCTACCTGATATTGTAGTAGCTGAAAACAGCTGAGATAGTAGCTGATTGTTTTCATGAATGACCACCTTATTTTCTATATGGGTTTTCCTAGCTGTATTGAGTGTTTTGGCTTGGAGACAAAATGACTTTTCTTAATTCTAGTGAGCTGATGAGTTAGAAGTTCAATATTTCTTAATATCTTGTGGAAACATTTTTAATTTTGGATACACACAAGCGATGTTTTCCCACAAAAAAGGTAAAATCTTGAGACGATGACTGAAACAGCTCGACTTGGAACTTGAAAGTCACACAGGTAGAACAGGAACTTGGTGATTTTGATGGCAGTAGCTAGAGGATAGCTGGTTACATTGTGAAGCGTGTTGCTACACTTTTCACTCCTGTTGGCAATCTCAGACAGACCTAGGACAGAGTGGACCTGGAATCGGAGCTGCCTTCTCCTTACAAGGGCTTGCACGAGATGCAGGAGGAAACAAACCGTACAGTGCATATACAAGCTTACAGGACTGATTCTGTTTTGTACACCAGTGAGTTTTCTACAGAAATGGAGAATCCAGTACCAGTCTTCATCAAAATTTACTGTTTCTAATACATATCAGCATTAGAAAGCTCTGAGTGATTTTAATTTTTTTTAATATGGGATGGATTAGAATCTTTGTGTTTCATTTGTGCCATGCAAGCTCTCAAGCACCACAGCTGAAGAGAAGAAAGAATGCAGAGGATCTGTACTAAGCTTTAATTTTACTTAATAGCAGGCACATGATACATTCAGAGTTTTGTTATTGGGGAGGAGTCAAGGTAATTACAGCAGTGGGGCAGAAGGCCAGAAGATGATGGAGAAATCTAGTACCGTGAACTGGTTAGGTTTACACTGTACTTTGGGTTATTTTTTTAAATATACTTACCACCTACCAATAACCTCCTCCACATTTGCAGGAATTTAAACACAATATAATTATTGCACCTTGTGTGTTAACATACATAGTAAGATTAGGTATATTGGCATTTGCACTCTCATGCTCACTTCTACAAAGTGGTTAAAGGAAAGGGATTTGGCTGACGTCAATGAGACAGAAGAGGTTAAAATCAGTAGCTGGAATATGAAAGAGCTGTAATACATTCTGCAAGGGTTTTTACTATGAAAACATTCATGCATGACTTGGATCTGGAACAGCAAAGTCATTTGTTTGGACTTCAAGGTAGGCTTCCTGTATCAAATCAGCAAGTTATACCTGTCCAGAAAAACACTTAAGCCCATTCTTTGCCTCAGGTTTCAACACAGTGTAAAGTTTAAGCAAGTGATTGAAAGGTATCCTGAATACAGATGGACTTTAGCAAGATACCAGGTGTTTTGCTGAACCAAGACCCTAAAGGCATACAGAGACTATATTCCAGTATTATATAAATCTTAAGAAAAGTGGAAATTTATTTTTAACATTACTTTATACTGAATTTCCAACAAGGCATAGGAAACTGTGGATTTGGGAAGAAACATAACCGTTATTTCTTCTGAAGTATCTTGGAACCTCAAATGGCCTTGGCTTTCTATATTTTAGGTCACTGAGTTATCAAGAAATAGTTTCATAAAAGAGGAATACAGTAGCATTAAATAATACTAAATTTGTCTCCCTAGTAGGTATTGACTCAGCTGTATGTCATGTGAACACATATGAGCTTTTATTCATACATTTTTAATTCTGTTATTCAGAGCACTGAAAGATCTGTAAATTGTTGATGCTATCAACAATGCATTTTTTCCAACAGTCAAAAGATTGATTTAATACTGTAGCCTTTCCCAGTTCTAAACCAATTATTTAAAAAACATTCTTATAACACACTCATGATCAATATAAATTAATATTTTTTTTAAGGTAAAGGGAAAAAAAGAAAAAGTCTTACCAAGTCTCCAAAAACATATTATTTCAGTGTGTCACATTAATACATAGCCTACAATTATGCTCCACTGTAACACAGCTCACTATGCTTTCAACATTGAAATGCCAGGGTAAGCTGTCTCTCTCAATGGATTTCTTTTATGCAAAGGCCTTATCCAAATCCTGGGAGGCTGCTAGAACTCATGAACCACTAAGGCACCTCTTAATCATAATCTTATCTCAAATGTCATGTTTGCTCTCTACTCCCAAATAGATGAGCTGTTAGGAAGTAAGAAAGCTGGTGCTATCTTGAAGAAAGGAAGGGAGCAACCTGGAAAACCAGGGGAGTCTCAACAGCGATAGCAGAGCTGTTTGTGTGCTGTGGTTTGAAAAGAAAAACTTCAAGGCACAACAGCCTTTCGTAACTGCACACGTGCAATCTAAGCAACCAGAGTTCACTACAGGCTTTGAATAATTTGACCTGAAAGCCATTTCTTTACCAAAACATTACAAACAAAATGATTATACTTGTTGGTTATTTTAGGATTGTTCATCAGTTCTGAGCTCCTAGAGTTGATGTTTCTGATCAAAGAAGAGTGTTTTGGGCTTGGTTTGTTTCTTAAACCAGACTTAGAATTATGCTGACATTTAAAACAGAAGGAAAAAGATAGTAAACTAGAATATTGACACTACAGTGTCCAGTACAGTCCTCCAAATAAATATCAATCACTGGGCTACTCCTACACTGGGAAAAAAAAGGGCTTTTTTAAAGCTATTACAAAGTAAAAGCACTCATAGTGGGGTAGGGGACACAAGTGCTGAGAACCTTCACTTGAGCAAAGCTATGCTGTGTATTAATCACAGCTTTTGCTTTATGATGAGGCTCTGCAGTTGAATTTACTTCCAAATCCAGCATCATCCACTTCCCTAGACTAGGATGGTCCAATTATTGTCCTATGGCACACAGCTGATAACTTCTAGATAGAACAGGAAAAGTACAATGCACAGATCTTGTGAAATAAGGTGAATTTCTCTATTTCCTTGGCACATTTTTAATCTAAATTCTAATGTTTTTTATAGGAGAAGCTATGGATGTAACCTCAGACTGGGAGCTTCCAAGGACTGTCCTTTGGCCAGTGAATGCTGCTTCTGTTTTTGTCAACCTCCAAACTGGTAGACTTCTTCTAGACTTCTGTCTAGAAGAATGAAAAAGAAATTGCCAGGTGAATGTTCAAGGGAAAAAGGGTGTTCTTAGAGCTGCCAGTGCCAGCTTTTTCCACTGCAGAAAAATAACTTTAAACTAAATTTCAGAAATAATCATGCCAGTTGTTGTGGATTGGTTTTAACTGGACTTGTTCTCTTACCTTTTCTGAAAAGCATTCTCAAGAAATTTCAGCATCAGAAATGTCAGTACCAAGCTGACAAAACTGACTGTACTTTGCAGAAACAGTTTTCCTGTACAACATGTTTAGAATAAATCCCCAATCCTATTTATAATTTCAGTCTCTAGCAGTGAAGAATATAAACAGTCTGATGAAGATTTTAAAAACATGAACTCATACCTTGTATGGCCAAAAAAATGGGTAATATTTAAAATCTGCAAGGAAAGCAGCAAGGCTCTGAATTGACTGGACTGGTGGGCAGGTCCCTGTGCCTCACTGGTGACTGAAGGTCTTGATAAAGAGTTACATCCAGATTTTAGTGTTAGGTAGATCCTCCTAGGTCTTGTTTCAGTTACATAGGAGAATAGTTCTTTCCTGAATCTCAATACACAGAACTATTTTCCTAAATACATTGTTGTTTGATTTTAGAAAAGTGTTGGGAAATTATTCAAAATTAGCTGCTACAGAGGAGAGAAGAGCAACTTTAGCCAGGGCTCAGACATAGATGCGGTGTGGAGCGTCTGGGAGAGGGGGGAAAGCATCGTGCAGCTCACTCACATGATCCCAGTGCTTAAGCACTGCAGTAAATACTGCTGATGAAACAGGGAAAGATGGTCTTTCGCCTTCCTGTGGCAAATCCCTGTTTTAGCAACTGTAGGCAAAAGAATCAAATATTTAACTTGGTATTAAACTTAGCAGAATAAGTTCAGTTTCTAGCGCACAAAACGTATTCATGTAAGTATACTATCCTGTCTGTCTGAAAGGTCAGGTATGGCTTAGCAAAGTTTGAAACAATTGTGTTGGAAGAGTGGAACAGCAGCATGCTTGAGCAGGTGACCAGGAGATCATGAATTGGCTACAGCACAGGTCACGGAGGAGAAGGGTTGGATTAATGTAGTGGAGCAACCCTGGTACAGCTCTCTGTGATCTGATGTTTCCATTGCATCTTCTTTCTAGATGTACGATTAACCTTTTTTGTAAGCGATTACATTCATTTCTGGCTGGGTTTGGGGTGATACTACCTTGTTTGCAATTACCAAATATTTCAGCAGATTGTCAGTCCTCTATAACCTTGACTCAAGATAGGCTGAGTAATAAACTTTGGATACATGTATTTCAAGTGCCACGCTGCTGATGTACAAATGAACTGCAGACTTGTCTGTTAGAGCTTATGAAAACGACCAGTTCTTACTGGAATGAATATACACACCTATATTTCCACATTTTGTGAGGGGAAAAAACCTGTGTTCCTTTCCCCCCCCCCTTTTTTTTCACCTCCCACCATAACAACTCACTATTAGACTCATTGGCATCATGTTCTCTCTCTCCCTGCCTACTCCAAGCAAAGCTAGCCTTTGCAGTTGCTTTTCCTGGGATTCTCTCTGTGTGACAACTTGAACTAAATGCAGTTGAGAGTGGTTGGTTGGTGGTTTTTTCCTCACTTCTTAATACATTCATTTGGAAAACATGTTTTCAATCATTTCTGAAAGTATCCTTTGTTGCAATGGCAAAGTCAACTTTATTTGTTGTAACAGAACACTTAGGCTAAATTGTCACAAATAATTTAGTTCCTGCCTAGCGCATGCTAGGTTTTTATTAGTTTATGTAATTTTATCTTGCAATTTTTAATTGGCCAGTTTGATAGCTGATGTCTTGTGAAGAACGTATGGCCCTCTCTCATCCCACCATTGCAATGGATAGTGCAGCTTTTAAGGTTTGAGATGACCATGACTGGGCAGTTTTGTAATTCCTTTCATACACTGGAGCACACTGGAAATCACTGGTGCCTCTGGGAGTTAAGGTGGGTGAAAAAAAATCTTTCCACTGGTTTCTCTCCAGTACCACTGCTCTGTGGGGAAATCTGAAAGCCCTACCACATCCCTGCCAGGCCCCATTCTAGGTTGCAGGGTTTCAGACAGTTTCCTTCTGCTTCAGCTGATAAAGTTTGCTTTTAAACTATTTGTTTCTGACTGTATTTTGCAAAGCAGGATTACCTAAGAATGGATGGATGGATACTCCATTGTTAGCGTGGGCAGCACCTGCCCGCTGCACGGAGGAAGGAGAATCCAAGAGGTACAGGAAGAAAGGAAATACAAGGAGAAAGAGCAAGCAGTGTACGGTGTTGCACCCCTAAAACCCAACTGTTTTACTGGACAATTTTACAAACTCGTCAAAAAGCTGTCTTTTCATTGAAGGTTAAACTTCCTCAAACTATGGAAATACAAAGACCTACTTGAACGCCCCACTAAAATCGAGGATGTCGGCCTTTCTATGGTAGAAGGGATTTGGTACCGATTTCCAAGCCTGCACGTTAGGAGCCCCGGGGCGGCGCGGCCGCCTCCTGCGGGCTGGCTGGCTGGCGGGGCCGGGCCCGGGACCCTGCCGCAGGTGCCGGTGGTCGCCGGGCTGAGGCCCCCGCCCGCCCGGTGGCCTGTCGCAAGGAGCACTGCGCTGGGCTACACCTCGGAGGGACGGTGGAACCCGCGTACTCTGTACACGCATTCAGAGCACCAGTATTTCGGACAGGAAGCGGCAATTCCCGCTCGGAACGGCTGTTTCGCATATAGGGGTGGGGGGTTTTAATCAATCCTGCTGTCCCTGGTTTCTTTTTCCCCTTACAGACGCTCCCCTTTGTGGTGACTGCCCTTCCTCCCGCCGCTCTCTCAGACCCCGCTCAGCTTCCCGCCAGCCTCCCCTTTCCCAGGCGGGCGGCCCACCTACCCACCCCCTGGCGCCGGGCCCGGCGGGAGGCGGGGGGCGGCCGGCGGGGCAAGAAGGGGCGAGGGAAGAGCAGGGCTGGAGGGGGCCGGGGCCGGGGCCGGCCGCCAGCGGCCGCACATGGCGGAGCCGAGCGTCGCCGCGTCGTCCCGGGCGGGGGGAGCCCGGGCTCCGCCGTCGCTCAGGCGGCGGCCGTTACCCCACGCGCTCCGCTCGCTTGCGACGAGGGGCGGGGCAGCCGGATTCCCCCCGTCCCCATCCCCGTAGCGGAGAAGGCGGCGGCCCTCGCTGCCCGCACGGCGCGCGGCGCAGCCCCCGCCACGCCCCACCCCGGGGGCGGGGGCGGTGCAGCCCGCGGCCCCCTCCCCCCCGGTGCCCATTGGCGCGCGCCGCATCCCGTTAGCACTCGGGGCCCGGTCTCGCGATGCTGGGCCGCCGCCGCCATATTGTGACACTATTTTGATTTGGAGCGCAGCGAGCGGGGGGAGGGGGGGCCGGGAGCGACGCGCAGCCGGAGCGGTTCCAGCTGAGGACGGGAGCGGCGCCGCAGGCACTCACCCACCCACCCACCCACTCACTCACTCACTCACCCACCCACTCACCCACCCACCCCGGCCTTCCCGCTTCTCCCGCCCGCGGCGGCAGCACGGACGCCCCCCTTCCCTCCCTCCTCCTCCTCCTCCTCCTCCTCCTCCTCCCCCCCCGGAGCGGAACGGCGGCGGCGGGAGGCTGCGGAGCGTGTCGGGTCGGCGGGGTCCCCCCTGCCGGGCGGAGGCGGCGGCGGCGCTGGTGGCGGCGGTAGTGGCGGCGGCTGCTGCCGTGGTGGGGGAGGCGGAGGACGAGGAGGAGGAGGCGGAGGAGGAGGAGAAGCAACGGCGACAGGGTAAGGCTGACCCCGCCGACGCGGGCCTGGTGGCAGCTCCCCGGGCTGGCTTCCTGGCGGGGCTGCACCCATCCCCGGGGGGCCGCGGGGAGAGGCGCGGGGGGCTGGCCCGGGCCGGCCCCCAGGCCCGAGAGGGGCAGGGGGCCCGAGGCGCTGCCGGAGCCGCTCTCCCGGCCCCGGGCTCTGCCGGGGCGAGGGCAGGGGAGGCCTGCGCGCGGGGAGGGAGCAGCCGCCGGCACCGCGCTCCTCCCGGCGCGGCGGGGTGGGGTGGCGGCGGGAGGCAGGGCAGGGGCGGGAAGCCGCCGCGCGGCGGGGCGTCCTGCGGGAGATGGAAACGTATTTTCCTTCGCGAGCCGCTGGGGCTCCCCCCGCGCGGGGAGGGGTCCGGCGGGCGGGGGGCGCGGGGCGGCGCCCGGGCCTGCCCGGCGGCGGGGGGCAGCGGAAGCGGGCGGCTAGCGGGCTGCCAGCGGCCGCGCCGAGCGGGGGGAGCGGGCGGCGGGGCTGGCCCGGCGCCCAGCAGGTGACAGGTGTGAGTGCGCTGGGCGAGACTCCGCCATTTGGGGATGAGTAACAGTGTCAGAGGTGCGAGGGTTTGGTGCCTGGTGTCTGCGGGGGCCGGCTGGGCTCCATTCCATATATAGTATATTTGGGACGTTAGTTTCCATTATTCAAGGCAGTTTAATTGTTGCGCTGAAATTCTTGAAATGGTTCTGATAAGAGGGATTTCGAAGAGAGGAGATGCATACGGTTTCCTTTTCTTCTCTGTTTCTGTTTCGTCCCTCTGAGAGACCGGAGAATGCTGTGCGGGGCTGTGTGGTACCTTGTCTCATTCATTAAATTGTATTAAAAGTCTGAATGCTCAGTCCTGTTGGATGTAGCGAGGCCTTCAGGGCAGGGACCTTGTGTTCTTTGTACTTTACCTGGTAGCTCAGCAGGGCCTGGTTTTTGCCCAAGACCAGTGGGTGTTTCTGTATTAATGATAGTAAGTGTGTACTTAAAGGAATTCCGAAGGAGTGCTTCTTAGCAAGGAGTGGGTTTCAGGTGTGGTGTTCTAGTCATCGTAAGTTTAGGTTATTTGATATAGACTGAACAAAGCTGTTTCTGAAGTTCAGGTGTAGAATGCTGAAAAAGGCATTGCATGTAATTTTCAGTACTCTGAGTTACATAGGTGTTTAGAAGGCATATGTTAAATACAGAGCCATTCTCTGAGACTGTTCAAAATGTTTTGTAACGTACTTCATACATACATACTTTGTATCTACTTTAACCATCAAAATGGTACTGCACATGCACTACAGTATGGAAGGCTAGTGACTATAATGATAGCACTGTATTCACAATGGGACATGATCTGCTAAAATCAGGAATAATTTTCAGCTTAGCTAATGATCCACCAGATAACCAAGCATTTGCATTTCATATACATATTTCAATTACTTGTTCTTTATCTGTATTATTGCAATTGGGTTTTGTCAAATCAGAATTCTGATACCTGCTTTTGGCAAGAGGGAAGTTCCACTGACAAACTAAGAGACATGTCATCAGCTTCAGTAAGTTCTGCCCTTCAATTCAAATGAAAGTTTCAGTCACTTGTGGCTGTTATCCCAATGTTAAACTTATGGATGCTCTTTGCTAGGTAGTGCCTTGGCTTGCACTGCACCAGAATGGACACTGAGCTGACTTTCAGTTTCTTTTAAAAAATCTGAGAAGACCTGGGTGTTTTTTCATGATGTTGCTTCACAGGGGAGCCTGCAAAGAAGAAGAGGGGAGAAAGGCTGTTGGAGGAGATTCACAGTTTGGGTTCTCCCAGTTTTGTTTCTTGAGAGATGTTTGATAAAGTATCATCCCTACCATTACATTGCAGGAGCAGTGCCATCTTCTTGCTCTGCTGTGCTACCCTTGCTTACGCCAGCTTTCAAAGACTGTGAAATGTAAACCATTTTCCTTCTCAGCATTAAGAGAAGTCAAAGGATTCTTCTCTCTTCCTTTAAATTTGCTGATACAAAAATAGAGTTCTTGAAAATGGGCACTCTTCTTGTGACAATGTCCTGGTAGAAACTTCTCTTTTCCAGAGGTGGCAGAGTGGAAGAAGATAGTGGTTTTCCTCGTCATGGCATTGCTTTGAAGGCTGAGGTCCTGTGTGTTTTTGTAATGGTCCTTGGCGTTATAGGTAACTGGTATGCCTTTCAAGCCTTGTAGAATTAAATCTGTCATCTGTTGAAGAGATTATTCTTATATAAGGTGGGGGTTTTGGTGGTTTTTGTGTTTGGGTTTTGGGGTGTGGTTTTTTTTTTTCTTTTTGCTAGGGAGCTTAGAGAGCTTTTGGCAGACTACTCTTTCTGAGGCTGTACTTTGAAACATAAAACTAGATTGGTCTTCATCTTACTGCAAGTGCGACCTGCTTATCATGATCTCCATGGTTGGAAACACTGGAAGAAATAAGTTGGTCAGATGTGTGACCTCAAGTTTATGAAATGACTGTAAATTTAGGACTGAGGAATCAGGCTGATCTTTTTCTGAACCGCTGCAAGCGGAATGCTGAACAATGTTGCTGTTGGTGCTTTTACAGGAAATAGAACAAAAATTCCAGTGATTCAGAACTGGATTTTTTTTAAAGCTATACTCAAAACTCAAATATTTAAATGATTGAATTGAAAGTTAACTTTTTTTCCCACTAATGTGTACAGTGATTCAAGTTGGGGCGGGTGGGTGGGTTGTCTTTAATTGCATAGCAGGTTATCTCAACTACAAAAAGTATATACTTTCAAACAGGAGAAATGCTGGTGGATGTTCTACAATGTCTTGAATGCTGCATAGCAAACTGATCTGGATTGGATTGCACATATTTAAATGCAACTGTGAGAGCAAGAAAGCTGTCAGATTCACAATTGGATAATATTTTTTTATATAAATTCTTATTTGTACTCAGAGGTTCCATATAGTAGTTGTTTTGGTTTCATCCTTTCTTGAGAATGCTTACCAAGAAATTGCTGGCGTAATATTAATACTCTCCCTGACATAAGTTTTTGTAGACCTTTATCCTGATTATAGTAAAATTAGGAACTTACTTTTATTGAACTGATCAGCAATCTCAACTCTCATGCAAGAAAGTATTTCAAACAGTATACCAAGTTCTTTCTAGCTTTGTGTTAGGATGCCTTTAGATTTTGGTGTCCCTTAATTGGGTTCTAGTGAAACCAAGTGAAATAGCTCAACATAATTAAAGTAAAAAGATCTGTGTTCTTTGTATATCGTATCCTGATGTTCATGGAACATGTTCGTTGCTGAATGAATGGCATCACTCAGGATATTATTGTTACCATAGGTATGGTTAAGATGTAGTTAAATAGTATTTTTAGCATGTGTTAGATGTATTTTTTTTGGTGTCTTTATGTGTAACTTCTGATAATGTGCTAAATTACTGGACACAGAATTTTA
Organism: Falco peregrinus; assembly: GCF_023634155.1. NCBI lineage: Eukaryota > Metazoa > Chordata > Aves > Falconiformes > Falconidae > Falco > Falco peregrinus. The sequence goes on along the minus strand of NC_073727.1, from coordinate 46,765,792 downwards.
CAAAAAATATTTTGTTAAAAATATGCATTGTATTCTTAGACAAATGCTGTGGGTAACCAGGTTTTATTGCAATGTGGAAAATGTATAGCTCTTTCCTATTCTGAGCACAGATGAAGATCAAATTTCATTGTCTTTAATGATGAGTGCTTTAAAACTCATTCAGATCCTGGTTGTACTTTGAGCAGAATTTATTTTTTTCAATTATTTAAAAATCAGTGTTTCAAAATGGGTTTAGAACTTGTGCTCCCTTTAGTATCTAGAAAAGCATTAACTTAGGAAAGCACAGTGGTAGAAGACATCCCATAATTTCTGTAGGTTGCATATGTGAGTTTTTAAAAAAGATAAAAAGATGAACCCCAAACAACCAAAACTATTAGTTTTGTGTACGTATTGATTATGATATTTTTAGGCTTGCTAGAATTTACTGAAACCAGGTCAGAGCCACTATATGTGCTCACTGCTTTTTGATGATTTTCTAACTTACCTAAAACATGTTCCAGAATTAATCAAATCTGGTGCTGTGTACATGCTGGCTCCTTGGTCTGCTGGGGCTACCGGTGGAGAAGGCAGAGTTCCATCATTGAAGGCATGAATTTGAGTTTCTTTTTTTCTACAAAGCTACCAGTTTTCACAAAATTTGTAGAAGCCTTTTCTATCTTTGAGACTTTTACACCTCTTTTAAATGTGCTTGAAAATGGTTGGAGGATGTAAATACTTACTAAAAGGACACATAGAACATGTAAATGCAGTTTCTTTTGCAATTTAGGAGTTCAGAATCGACTGTTCTCATGTGAATAATATGTTGCGGTGCACCTATTTTATTTGGGTTTTTTGTAAAGAAATGGAGTTGCTGTTGGTTTTTATATATTTGTGTAGTATATAAACCATATTTAATTCGCCTTTCTAAAGACATAGATCTTGGGAAATTGTTTTCTTTAATCGTTTATCTCAAATTTTGAGCTCATTGGTTGATTTCAGAAAATTAGCCAAGGGGCAAGGTGTGAAAAATTTTATGTTTTAATAATATTTGAGAAGCTTTACAATTGATGGCTTCATTGAATAGTTTCATCTCTTGAGGGAAGAGTTTAGCATGAATTTAGCAGTTACCTGTGTTTAGCCTGCCAGTTGGCCAGCAGCTGTTTGTGGGTTAAGAACTAGATGTGAAGTGCAGTAATTTTATTTTTTTTCCACTTTTTTTTTTCTCCTTCAGTCAGTAGTTAGAGGACATGAGAGGTTAAAGTATATTGTGGCTAGTGCTTGGAAGAGAAGGGTAAGATAATAGGCATCTGGGATAGAGGTGGAATGTGACTTAATTGCAACACAGAGGGCATGGTTGAGACAGAATGCTAATCTATGGGAAATGGGGCTTTGTTAGTTCTGCTATTTATGGGACAGTGCCTTTAAGAGGAAGGTTAGCAGCAGCTGCCTGTTTTGGTTTACTGAACAAAACTCGTGTCTACAATAGGTTCTTAAGAAGATGAAGACTTGGGGCAGGCGGGAGGGAAGCAGGGTGTGAGATGGGTAAGGTAGCTGAGCAGACTGCTGGGCTGCTAAGATTATATCATAAGTGGCATGCTTTTGACTACAGTGATAGAAACTGTTGGGGTAAGGTGACTGTTAGATGTTGGGTGATATTGTTGCTTCCACACATACAGACCCTCTTTTGCTGTGCTTGCGTTACGTGCTTGTATGGGTCTGATTCAACACTGTTGTCCTAACACCTAGACTGACACACAGAGCATGTAGCAGCATGGGGCAAGAATGTGCATGAGTAAGGGAGGAGTTACTTAAGCCGCCGAGGAGATACATGTTGTTCTCAAATATTATCTAAAGCATTATTATATTGTTACATTGTATATGGTTACAGTTTCTTTAGATAATGTGACTTAGACATTTTGTTTGGTGCGAATAGTATGATTCAGTCATGCCTCTGCAGGCTGTTGCATGCGGTGGTGTATTTAATGTACTCCCAGGTCTAATGGACTTGCCTGTGAAGATGAGCAATGGTAGTATCAAATTGTTTTAGTAAGCCTGAAATTAGTTGCTTTTTATTACAGACTAAAGATCTTATGGAGTTCATTGAATCTTGAAATAAGTATCTGGTATACCTCTATTTTGTAGATAACATTAGTAGAAATGGATAAGAAATCACTGGCAGATGTGAAACACTCTTAACAGCAAACTTTTAATTTTATTTGCTGCTGTGTGTCTTTACTGTTCAAGAAGATGCTTTGCTGTTACTGGGTATTTTCGTAGGTGACTTCTAGAAAGATTAGGGAGCCATTCTAGGAAAATTCTTAGAGGCTGTCAAAGCTACAGCTTTAGAATGCATTTTTCCAAGGAAACTGCGTTGTATGTGTATAAAAAAAAATAATAATTTGTTGATCCAGCTGTTTACTCATATGTCCTCAGAATGTCTTACTTTTTTCAGCAGGGTAAACTAACTGGGAAAAAAAGTACAGTAAGTTTCAGAACCTAAGCACCCCATGAGACTTTAGTACTTGTTACTGATCCGATGCCTCAGAAGCTGTGACTAATATGTACATCCAGATAAATCTGTTTTCCTGAAGCTGTTTTGGGGGGTGGGGGTGGAAATCAATTTCTACTTTATACTGGAGGTTAGAAATACAGAAAAGTCTTTTCCCATTAAGTCCTAAGCCTGACTTGGCCAGGTGGAAAAAATTATGAACTGTTTCACCTACATAGGGGGGGAAAAAAAGCAAACACTTAAAAAAAACCCCAAACTTGTAGTGTGGCATGTAATTGTATCCTTTGTCAATTCATGTTGTGTTTAAACCCCTAAAAAAAGTCTCCACCTCCTGTCTCCATGCTGTGCTACCATATCTCTTTTTAAACTACTCTCCCATCTTCTTACGGCACTTGTTTTTTTCAGCTTTTTTTTTCTTCTTAAAGATCTGTTCTGCACAGAATTTATCTCCTCCAACCACCTTTTTACTGACATCCTATCATATTTGTAGGTGAGCTAGGAAAGAGGAGACCTGTTCATTCATATATGATCTATACTTTACAATTGAAACATTAGTGCCTTCTTGTTTATACTTCTCGTTGGCATTCTTTTTTATTCTAATCTTTCTTCTTGGAAACTTTTCTTTTTAAGGAACTGGTTCAGTGCTTGTCATGTCTTTCTCATTCTGTTTTCTCTTCAGAGTATCAGTTGCTAAGTTTACCACTGCTCCATTTAGGCTGTCATGAAAGAATGAGAGAAAAGAAAGTGTGGTGAGTGCTATACTTGGATTTCTTTCAATTCATTCAACTGGTTCAGACTGCTACTTTCTAATTGTTGGAAAAACATTTGTTTTTTGAAAGGGAATGGTAGGTTATCTTACTTAGAGAGCCGCCTTTAGTCTAACAGGTGTAAGCCTGGTAACAGGGAATCACCAGGGGCTCAGCAAAAGTATGCTTAAAAAGGCCTTTTAGGTTGATACATCTAAAGCAGTATGTTTCACATCAGCTTATGAAGCTGCTTCAGTTAAAAAAGTTTTGGTGACTTGTTCCATTTTTTAAAAATATGATCTTTTCTTTGGTTAGTGGGGGTAAGATTTCTTGTGTGTGTGTGCATGTGTCTCAAATTGTGTAATTTAAACTGCCTTGCTGGAATAATTGCCAATCCCAGATTATTATATTTTTATTTATGCTTTGGTATTGGCTGGCGAGCTTCACTTGGATTAGGCCCTTTTGTGCAAGGCACTGTATAAATATTTATTAAATAAGTCAGTCCCGGAAGAGTTTGCAGCCCCATGAATAATAAAGTTTGTTTACCAAGATGCATATATTGGATTAGACAGAGACATTTAGCAAAATATTTGCGGTATCTTTCATATATTATGCCTGTTAGTTCTTCAGTCATTTTAAACTGTGCTGATTAAAAATTAATTATAACTGTCTATAATAGCTGTAATTCATTTAGCTGTTTTGACGTATGATTTTCAAGATTTGTCTCAACAATTCATAAAAGAATTATGAAATTACTTGAGCTGGGCCCTCACCAGCTTGTATTCATTGGTAGCTGCTTCAGGTAGAGGTAGGGTATCAAAGCTGGGAATTCTGTTGAAGACAGATGGGTCACATCTATGGTGCTTTCACTCAGGACTTCAGCCAGAATGAGAACATTTTTTTGTAAAATGACTTGAATAAAAGGAGAAATTTGACCACTGGCAAATTCTTAAGCCATATATCTTACTTTGTTGTGTATCCAAGTTAGGACTTGGCTTGAATGTATGTGTAAAAGGGGTTGCTAAAGAACTAGTTTCTGTTCCTTCACAAGAAGTGCATTTTGATCTTCCTTTCCCAGGCCTAAAGTACAAGACTTCTTGGATCGGAATAGTCTTCCATGGTATCTGGTGAAGGAGAATAAAATAAACTGCAAGCAGCAGGAGAGAACTGTTATTTGGATTGTGGAAATCTCTGTTCTCTCCAGCCTCTTGTTTCTAGCAGGTGATGTGTTGAGAAGGAAGGTTCAGAGAAAATACCCATTATTTGTTTCTTTTTTTCCCCTACATGGGGCTGAAAACCCCTGTGGTTTCCAAACTGAAAGGAAAATATCTGTTCTCCCAGTAGTACTTTCATACGCATGCTGTGGAGGAAAAAAACCCAGTGTGACAATGTCTTATGTTCACTCTTCTGGTGATGTAGATCTTGTCAAAGCTGTGAATGGTACCAATGTGGCTTCATCATTTTGGATGCATGAAGTGTCATCCTTCCATAATGTAGCTGTATGCATGCAGAGATTGCTAGCTGCAGTAACGTGCGCAAAATAGTGATAATTTTCTGAAAGGCCTTCAAGCTTAAGTTGGGTGAGTAGTTTTGGTTTATTGATACAAAATATGCCTTTGCTGCCATGAAAGGAAAGCGTTGGCTCTTTTGTCAGTATTCCTATGTGACTTACTCTTGGAGTAATATAACAAAATGGCTTTGAGGTAGATTTAAAGCAAAAAACAGAAGAATGCAAGCATTTGTGAACATTGAGGGCCAGTGATAGTTTTCTGTGCCTGAACAGGGAAGATGTATTTCACCGACACAAGCAGTTGGTCTCTGGTACTTGTCTCATCTGTCTGTGAGCCAGGTTAGTCTATGTACTGGGGGTTAGGAAAGTAATCAGATTGCAGCTTAACTGTCTTTAGTCTCACTCTATGAGATCACTTTGCTGAGGAGCTGTTAGATCAGTTCAGTAGTTTCCTCTAAATTCACACTGAAGGGGGATGTTTTGCACTGCAGCTGACAGTGTATAGATTTGCCATCCTTTCCCCTTAGCTCACTGATGTGCTTTATAGTATGATCCCACAAATAGCTTTTTCTGTAAAATTGAGGTATGGCAAAGAAGTAGAAGGTAGAAGATAGAAGAGTTTATTAAGCTTGTATTGTTGATGAAGAAAGTCTCTCATGAAACTGTAGACTTCAGAGCAGTGCTGCAGTAAACAAGCAGGAAGACCAGTTCAAGAATTCATCTCTTCCCCACGGTGACACTGCAGCTGTTTGTAGGGTCACCAACTGAATCACCAAAATGATGCAAGTTGAAAGCTATCACTTCAGAAAGTAGAACAGGTACTAGTTGAACTGACTTCGCTACAGAACCCATGTATGTGGATTCTGCCACTGTGTGAAATCTCCGCGAATGGCCTGCCTGGGTGAAAGATGGCAACAATAGTCTTTCTCCTGTTACCTGGAAATAATCAGAAAGTCTTAAATGCTTTCAACAGGTGTGTTTTAATTAGTGAGCTTTAAGTGATGGTGCCTGTAAGAACCCCAGCAGTTTTCTCTTTGTCAGTAAAAACAGCTAGGTTTTCCTAAGGTGTTTAGTCTTTAGATGTTGTAGTCCAGTTTTGTAATGGAATAGGAAATTCAGGTCCCATTGAAGCTGGTGAAAGTCTGGCTAATAGTTCAGCCTAACAGCAGTGAGGTATGTAAACTGTGGAAAAAGGGAAAGATGGCAAGAACCATTCAGAAAAGAGGTACAGCACTTGTTGATGTTAAGAAAAGATAAGGTTAAAATGGGGTAGTAAAACAGATGTATTGTAATGATACTCCTGTTTCACCTTGAGCTGGCCTAGATTTAGAGCCTTTTGTAATCTTTAACGGTTATGAGAGGCAAATGTTGAATCTATTAAATTGCAGTCTGCTGTTCAGCCATGTTAGTGAATGTAAAGCTTCCTTTAAGGACGAGTAAATTAAATTAGTGTGTAGCTGTTCTTTCTTTAAATTGCAGATTTTGAATGGCCTTTGGAACAACAGTAGTTGCCAGTCTGGCCTGCATATTCAGATTCTAGGCTGGCACATACTAACTTTTTCAAGCTGAAGCTTAATGTAGATGTCCACCTGTTTGCAAAATACTGTAAAAAACACAAGTGTTTAAGCCTCATCTAGGTTCTGAAGTTTGACATTACTAATGTCTTTTTTCTTGGTTGTGTTTATTATATTGGGTTTACTTAATTTTTTTCTTGTAGATTTTAGTTGCAAGTAAATTCCCTGTGATGGAGTATCTTAAAGTCAAAGTACCACGTAATGGTGTTAGCAGAGTTGATGGAGCTACAGGCTTCCTTCCTGTTGAAACTGGCCAAAAGAACAGGCCAAACTGTAGCTTTTGTTTCTTCAGTGTAGAGCCAATGGCAACTCTCTGGAATGTTTTTTCCACTCCCCATCCGTGAGTGGGGAAATTCTTGCCAACGCAAATGAGATCTTGAGACCTGCAACTTGACATAATATAGTTCATACTGGAAAAAAAAGATACTTCAGCTAGAAAAACATCCAGAGTTATGCTAGCATAGGGTCTTGTTAATTTGAAAACAGTTGTCTTCTGACTTGAAGTTTTTAGCAGTCTTGGAGCAAAATAGTATTTCAGCTTTGTCTGTGTGATTTCAGGCTGCTGCCTGTTTCTGATAAGGGCAAGTCATCACCTTACACTGGCATGTCAATGAATGTTGCAGAATGCCTATAGTGACTGCTCAGACTGTCAAAATTCACTGATTTCAAAAGCACTTTCTCATTTCATATTTTCCTATTGCAGTACAACTTCTCTGGCTCTTGTAGCTTTGTTTTCTGATGTACACGTATTGACTAGGACTTTTAAGTTGATTTAGGAGAAGCCTAGCAGTACAGCTTTGTTTGCTCTCTGAACTTAAGAATTTATTGTCACTGCTTTGTCATCCTTTCTGAACCTATTGTAAGAATGAAACTAGATGTAGTTGGCAGGAATAATACTTTGCTATTCATTTATGGGGAAAAAAAATGTGCTTTTATCACAAAATTGAAGTACAAGAGTTTTTTCATAACTTTGTTCTTGCCAGCTCCTGTGAAAAGTCCATATCTGCATTTTTAAATTATGCCTGCCTGTATCCCATGGCTTAGTATTTTTGTGGGACAAGCATTAGAAAATTGGAATGGGTGAAAAACTGAATCCTTCTGAAGTTTGAATCTAAGTCTAATAGTTACGAATCCTTTGCTACTTTATCTACATTACACTGTTCATCTTATCTTTCAAAAGTCGGTCTACTTCTATTAACAGGCCTCTTATCTTTGTTGCAAATGCAAGAAATGTATTAGTACATGTAAGTTTGGAAGAGCCATCCAGACTAGCAGAGTTAATTTTCCTCCATGGAGTTGTTTAGTATGTGTTTTTATAAAACAGGATCTCAGCCCTCTCTTTAGTTTCCTGAAAATACCTGATATCTGGCTATAATTGCGGTTAGAAGATAAACACTGAAGCACAATGATTCTTCTTAGTTTTATGTATTTTTTTTAATATATTTTCAGTGTGTAACTCCAGCTTTAAAAAGAAAGATAAAACACAGCTAATTTCTTAGTTAAAGGCTATAATGTAATATACTATCCAGAAAATACAGGGAAAGGTCAGAATCTGGTGGGAAGATTGTGTTTAATAAAGGGAGTGGGAAATTATCTCATTTTTTAGAATGATTGGCAAGTTAATAACAAAATTGGTTGGTTTAGTAATTAGTTAATGTTTAACATTTTTTACTTTTGGCATGTGTTAATATGTCCAAAATATTGGTGGTTTTATAATTAAAAAGGTTTGTTAGATTTCATAGCTAATACATGTGTGTCAGTTTCAGAGAGAACCCTTTTATATTTTTGCTGCTAGGTGGTAGTGTAATCTTGATTCCTCGCTTTTTAAACAATGGTTTATTTCTGCACTTTCCCTCTGTCCATAGTTTTCAAAAAAGGACTTTGAAATAGGGGTAAGACAGGGACAGAATCTTAGTTGCAAATGTTTGGGTTTTTTTAATGTGGATTTTGGTCTTCTGTAAACCTTGCTGCTGTTGTGGCAGTCTCTTTTATTCCCAAGGAGGACCTTACGAGGTTAGAAGCTTCACTTGCCTTGCACTGAGGCATCTTTTCTGTTGTTTCTCAACTTGCCTCTATTACTTTCCTCATCTGCCTTTTTCAGAGCAGGTTATTTTTAATTTTTTCCTTTGGAGTATCTAGTTGTCTTGTTAGCCTGTATCTGGTGTCAGGACCTTCATAAGGAGATACTGTTTAAGCTAGAAAAAGTGGAAGATAATTTGTAAAAGGGTTAGTGGCCAGCTTTTAAAGGTTGTAACTGTAGGAAATGATACATATTGAGAAGCCTTAAATAAATACTGGAGGCATTTCAGCTCTTCCCAGCTTTCCTTTCCCCTTCCCTTGTTAATCTCCTCTCCCTGAATCCTGTGTGGAGTAAAGTGCAGAAAAAAGGGTCAGTGGTGTTAGTCCTTTACACAGCAGGAAGTGCAGTGATCGCATCTTTCCGTTACAGAAGGCTGGAGAACAAGTAGCATTATTCTTTTCTTTGAAAAAAATTCATAATGAAATGTTGGAAACCTAGGGGAAAACAGCTAGTTTTAAAATGTTGAATTGTTAGTTCCTAGGTAGGAAATCTGTATTTTAATCTAGAAGGCGGCAAGTATGGAAAAATAACTGGGAGCTAGAGGAACAGCTGTTCAGACATCTGTTTGTTACTTTTCCCTCCTGGTGTATGAAATATGCTCCTTGAAGAAAAGCAACAGGAAGAATAACTTGTATTGGCACCACCATGAGTATTTCTATTTGACTTTTGCCTATCGGTGCCTTTTACCTCATCTTGATGTAGGGGTTTTTTTCCAGGTTGATGGATTTTTGTTTGTTTTCCCTATTACTGTGAAGTTGGCAGAAAATAAGTGGAAACTAGATATTTCCTCCCAAATGTTGCAGTGGTGGTCTTAGTTTTGTCCTTATTTATGTTAGTTTGGGAACTAACAGAGAAGGAAGAGAAAACAAGTCCTAGTTTCCATGACCACGCTTCTGCCTGCCTTTCCCTCTTTTCCCTGGGAGCTATTCTGTCAGAGAGCTCCTCTGTTAATGTAGGACCCTCTGCCAGTGTAGTTTCGTAGGGGAAGGTAACTGCGTTTAGTTACGAAGTTAAACTCGGGCCTAAAACCGTTGGCAGCCCCGCTGTCTGCCTCTTCCTCATATGGGTACCCTTCATAGCCAAGGGCCTCACTGCCCCTTCTGGAGAGGAGGATCGGTTAAAAAGAGGAGTTCTGTGGCCATTCTTTATGGTAATGTGTTAAATAGCTGAAGGTCTTTCTTCCATACCTCTTAGTGGTGTCCTACCGATCTTTTTGAAGCTCTCCACCTGCTATCGCTTCAGGTGCTGTCTTTCAGCACAGTTGTTTTCAGTCAGCTGCTAACAACTCAGGGAAGTGGTTTGCTGTATTAACCCTTTTTGTGTTGCTTCTGTAGAACTTGTATGTCTCTTCCTTCCTCTTCCCTACAGGCCCACATTGTTGTTTGTTTGTAACAGCTGCAGAGACAGCCTTGTGCGGTTGGGCTAGGTGTTTAACTTCCTAAATGTTTATTCTAGTGCTAAAGCAATGTAAAATCAGAAGAGACTCTTAGTGTTGAGTACAATCTTGGTTTTTTTCCCCTCCTCCAAGATTGCCCTCAGGAAAAATTAAGGGTGTGATTTGTAAATCAGTGTAAGTTGGCTGTGCTCCTTTCCCTGTGTTCACACTGGCATTCATCTGACTCAAAGCAAAACTAGCAGAAAATTAACACTATCCCCCCCCCGCCCCCAGTTTTGCTCCATGAACTGGCTTGCTGCAGGATCAGATGAGTGCCAGCATTGGCTTAAATCGCAGGAGTGAGAGGGGAATGCGTGCCTGGGAGCAGGAGGAATGACAGTAGCAGTATTGAATTGTTTTGGAACTGCATTTTAAGGAGTGGCTGAAATACCCAGCCTTACTGTCATTGAAACGTTATGAGTAAATGATACATTAGTAAACAAGTCAAGTCCCTAAGTTGAAAAAGGAATTTTTTTTTTGCCAGGGTCTTGCTTTCAGTAGATGTTTACCCAAAAGCTGGATTTACCAGTGAAGCCTTTCCTGTTGATTAAAGAAATTGTTTGAGTTTTGTAAAGAGGGGGAGAATAAGAAGGAAAATATTCAACCAGCCCAGAAGTGTGCATGTGTGATGCAATCCTTCGTGCTCCTTGACTGTGATACTACAAGGAGACTTGACTCCTTGAGTGATAGCTTGTGGGTTGCTAGGAAATCTAAATCTGAAAGTTCATGAAACAAGCTGAGATAGTTCTCAAGGTGAGTCACCCAGGGTAAATCAGAAGGGAGTAAAAGTTGCCTTGTAGTTGCTCTGTTTATGGTTAGGGAACAGGAGGCAAGTTGGAGCTCATGATACTTAGCTGCTTAGATATCTGACTGTGTGCCTGCTGCTCCAGTTTCTTCAGACCTTTCATTCTGCTTGCATCTATTTCTGGGATGCGAAAATGGGATGTTGGACTTTATCAATACCTAAATATCTGATAGTGGTCGCACATTTTACTAATTGGTAGTTATAGGTGATACTTCATATTTATTGCAAAAGGCAGAAGTGTTTTGCAAGTCCTCAGTGTACTTTCAAGGAGTGGGTGGATTTTTTTTCTTTGCTCATTAGCTTCCTTCCACCTACCCATCTCTCAGCTGATCAAATTTCTGCAGAATGGGAGTTAACCATAAGAGACTTCACTATTTTGGAGGCTGAGGACAAGGTATAACTAACTGGTTGTGCCTGTGGAGAGCGAGAGGTTTGGGGTTGATATTGCCTTGAGGCTTGTCCTGATAGGCCAGTTCCAAATATAATTGGAAAAACTGTTTAAATGTGGCAAAATGAAAAAAGGAGGGTTTAATTTTGATTATAAGCCTAGCTTATATTATATTATCAAATATAGTAAGGAAAGTTCAAGCATTTTTTCTTTAATAATTATAGCTGTTTTCTCAGGAAAGTGTGGCTAAAATGAAGTACAGCAATATACAAAGCTGAAAATGTTCTATTTAATCTTTGTACATATCTTTTAATAATACATTTGGTTATTACACTGTATCTTTAAGCCTGTTGTTCTCAAAAAATGACCTCTTTGAATAAGCTCTTGCATAGGAATTACCCCCAAAACCTTAAAATAACAAAAAAATGTTTGCCCCCATTAGAACAAATTTGCTTTTACTTCATTTAAGTAAGAGAAACCTATGGCTGATTGTTTAGCCAGTCATTTTCTACCTTAGGAAAACCTTTAATTTTCAAAAAGAAATAATTTTGTGTGCTTTTCAGATTGATAAAGGTTTAGACTGTGACACGTAGAATAACTTTGCATGGTGTATTTTGACATGGGAAACATTTTAATATACTGGCAATGTTTATATTTAGGATTGAAGTAGTATGAGTGTTTCCAAGTAGTAGTGTCTGTAATGAAACATTTTAACTAAAGCTCTTGAGCAGAAAGAAATATGCTGTATGTGAAAGATACAAAGAAGGCAGAGACTTTCTTTGAAAAGTTAGAGAACCTAATTTTATGCTTGGATATTCTTGAACAAACTAGTTTTTGATTAGGCTTAAATGATTTATTGAATCTCTTATGTTTGGATTCAGATCTCATTACAGTCCTGATTCAAGTTTCTTCCTTCACTCTTTAAATGAGGGAAAGGAATCGGTAGTTTTGCATCACCAGTTTGTTGTTGTGTTGTTTTTTTTTAAGCCGCCTTATGAAACATCTGATGATAGACGTTCCTAAGGGAAAAGTTTGGTTCTTTAATTTCTTCCCTCTTATTCTAGCAGTTAAGGATGTTTGAAGTATCTTTGCTCTGTTAAGGGACCATGGTTATAGTTTTCAGGTTATTTGCAATATAACTACTTAAATATCTTGGTAACATAATTAAATTATTTGGTTATTCCATATGCATTGTTTACTTTTAGCTTTAACCTCATGCATGGACAACATACATTTGCTTTTATCAGCATTTGAGCAAATAGCAAGTCAGGGACATGAGACTGGGGGGAGCAGCGAGGTCTTCTCTGATAATCTCTTCTGAGACTTTTACTCCTCTTAGTTAAGATCATGTTTGTTTACATGCGGTTTTTTTTCTTTCCTTGACAAAAAAAGGGGGACTAATTCTTAGTGTTATTTTCCCTACATATTAAAGCCATCATCCAAATTCTTGTAGGTAGCAGCTGAGGCAGTTTTCTTTTTCCAGCTCAGTCACGTCTTGGACTGAGAAAATGAAACTTAAAATGTCAAAGACTGCTAGAATTGGTGGGGAAGAATCTGAGCTTTGAATCTTAAAACCATGCTGGTATCTTATGCTTTGAAGTAGATAAGAGTTTTAGCAGAGGAGCTATAAAATTATCTTTCGAGGGCAGATGCAGTTTCCAAGAAAACTAGATCAGCACATGGTCATAGGCATATGGACTTCTGTACTGGGGACCTTGTAGTTGTAAACAGTACTTGACAGGATTTATATCAATAACACATAAGTTAAGGGACTGCTGTAGAGGGTAGTCAAAGACTGTTTCTAGTAGACATTAACAACTTACCTTTCCTCCTCCAAAAGTCTGCAGTTTAAACTGAGTGTCTGGTATGTGAGGTTTTTTCTCACTGGTGGTTTTCTCAGGACTTTCTCCTCTGTTCTTCATTTTCCTTGATGTCCTGCAAGGGAATCTGTACTGTGCTCCTTCTATAACCTTTTTCTCTAGCCTATAGTGACAGACGTGTTTCAAACTATATCTGTAGCTGGTTTTGTCTTGCTGATTGTAGCAAGTTGAATTTCTATTATGATTGGAAAGTGAAATTTCTTGCTCTAGTTGCTCTTTAACAGATGAGGGAGTGGAGAAAAGGAACATAGGGTAATTGAAGTGTTGGTTTCTGAACAATTTGTTTGGTGATTTCTGAACCTATTTTTTGTTTACTGGTAGGATGTGCATGAAGAGATGACAGGAACAAGTAGCAAGAGAAACACTGTGCCAACTCTGGTGGTTTTTCAATGAGCTGAATGATAGTGTTTTTTGAGCCCCAGCTCCTGAAGTCAGAATTTGAATGTTCCTAAAACACAAGCTTCTGTCCTTCAAGGCTGGAGAGCATAGTCTGCACATATAAAATTCAAGGTTAAAAAATTTAGGGGAGAATCTTTTTAAAAACAAAACAAAAATCTAATAAAAACCCACACACAAGAACCCAACACTTTCTAGGTTAATTTTGAATGCTTCTGCTTGTTAGGGTTTTGGGGTTTGGTTTGGGTTTTTTTAGTCTTTGGAATGAATGAACTCCAGGTGACGTGGAAATAAAAGGGGGAAGCAGGAAAGAAATGAGGGCAGGGCTGCAAGGGTGAAACTTCCTTCTCTTCCCAGTCTTTCAGTGAGATGAAATTGTCAATGTGTAGAAAAGACATTACCTCAGAATGTGAAAGTGAGAGTGTGCTGAGTTTATAACTGCTTTCAGGGTCCTAACCTTCTAGGCTGGTTTTACTCTTTTGCCTTCCATGCTGTCGGGCAGAGACCCTGTGGAGCCTTCCCATGTACCTCAGAATTCTCCAAAGCTTAGCCTCTAATGCTTAATCTGCTCCATTAAAGGGTATAACTGCTTCTTGCTTGGAATGAAAAAAAGTGAAAGAGAAAAAGAAATTATATTGATAAGAATTTCTTCCTTTCTTTCTTGCCTGAAGCCTTTCAGAAAAGCAAAGCTCACTTTTATGTGGTTGTGGCAATCTCTCTTTTCTTGACTGTTTCTTACTTTTAAAACTGAAGTCACAAACATTTCTAGTCAGCTTCATGCTGATTACCATAATTGATGCAAAATTAAGTTTGTTGTAAAGCTACAGTTGTAAAACTGTCTAATTGAAAATTTGGTATTCTAAAGCGTTTTTACAACTGAGTGGTAAAATCTGAGAAGTGTCACCATTGCTTATATGCTGCCAAGCTTGAAACTTATTTTTGTGAATTAACAGATACTGTAGAGCTCAGTTAGTTGATACGCTTTGTTCTAGCTTCATGATGTGGACAACAGTTTCTGTGTTGGTGCAGGACTGTTCTGTGGATGTGTTTGTGGGATATCTTGGGCTGACTTGAGTTTAGTCTCTTTGCCTTAGTTCATTTGCAGCTTCAGGGGACTTAATTCACTTTTTAAGGAGATTAGTGGAAAGATGAATTGGTGCTCAGAGATTACTTTCTATTACAAGACTGATGGGTACTAGTCCAATTGCTAACAAAGGAGTAGTTTGTCTTAACTATTTGGAGATTCACTGAAAGCTTGGAATCAAATATATATGATCTGTACTTCATATTAATTCAGTCTTTCAGTCTGTTTTAATCACAAAATCATGCAAGACCAAGAATTACAGAAGGTGCCTGAAGTCAGCTAAATGTTTATTTTTAACGGCTCAAGAGTCTTTAGATGTGTACTTGAAAGTGGTAAGCTTGAGAAACCAACTTTTTACAGTTTCTGTAAGCAATATTGGTATGGTTGGATATTTGTTGATGATAGCAGTAACAGTGGTCACTTTATTTATAACTAGTAACATGCTATTTGGCTGTTAGCTCTGGAGTTCAGCAGTCGTTCTGCTTGTTCTATAATTGGAAGTAGTAAGTGCCAATCTAACTACCCCTCACATTAACAAGGGAGATGCATCCCCAGTCTGTACTCTTGCCCTACACGTAGGCTTTTATTGGTACTTCTTGAGTCCCTCTTCTCACCATCTCAATATGCTAGAGACCCGTTCCGGCTCCCCCTCACCCACCAAGAACTAACTCCAGCTGCGCTGGCAGCTGGAATTGCCTCTGAGGTGCCCGAGGGAGGTGGAGGCGGGCGGGACCTGCTCCGGCAGGTGGCAGCAGCAGCCTGTTCTGCTGAGTTGGGGGGAGGCGTGAGGGGACAGAAAAATGAGGACAGGTGTATGATAAACAGATGAAGACAGTTCACTTAAGAGAACTTGCTAGCTTTTAATAAACGATGTCCTGTTAAAAGGATTTATCTTGGCACTTTGTCCGCAAAAGTTGTGATGCAGAACACTTGAGGACACCTACCAAAAGAGCTCTGCAGTAGTATTTAGAAAGGAACCTCTGTGAGTGACAGCCAGCTGCTGTTGTTTGCTCAGCTACCTGTTGTAGGATATTCTGAGAAGGTTGATTCATTTAGGTGCATCTGTGTTACAATAACGATATGGTAAGACTTGCATAAGAGGAAACGTGTTTTTAAATAATGTGTTTGGGGGGTTGTGCATAAATAGGTGATACTTGGTTTGGGTGATGTATTTGGGCATGTCAAAATTCATGACTTTTACCTGACTTGCCCAGCTGTGATAAGGTGCTGGATCAAGTACCTAAATGTTAATGGGCTCCCACAAACTACAGTTTAGTTTAACTGTGAGTTTATAAGAATTTGTACCATGACAGAGTATAGTGCTGTGAAACTTGACCCCTAAAGAAGTGTGTTCAGATCAGATGAGAAACCAGCCTACTGTCTCAGGGCTTCAGTGCGGTGCTTCCTTTACAGTACAGACTACTGCGGACTTACACTACTGGACGATCACTAATTTGAGAACATGTGGTCTAGGTTTGACAAATACACTGCTTATCGTTATTTTATGCCTTTTAATTGTTGAAGAAGTGCACACTTCTGGCAATTATCTGAATAGATTTGGAATTGTATGTCCTTAAGTTCTGGGAGGATAAGTATCTGTGGTGAGATAAGTTGTATTCAGGATAGAGGGTAACTGTCTTAACCTGAATTAAGCCTGTGTCAGTGTTTCACAGTAAACTCATTTTTGCTTGAGGTTTAAAAAAAAAAAGTTCTGAGCCAACAGACTTTCCATGTATTATTGTTAATGGTTTGTTCTATTGTAATATGTTGAAAGTTTAGTAAAAGATCAAAATACTAAACAAGATCGGTTGCTCGTGATCCATCTGAGAAGTGCCCTCTGCCCAGTGATGGCTGGAAACTGTATAGTGTATTATTGGCATTAATATTGATTCAGAATAATTTTGATAAGACTCATTCTTTAATTACAGTATTCCTTCCTTGAAGTTATAAACTACTTTGAATTAAATCTGATTATATACATCTAAAATTAACAGGTGAAGAGATGCAATTATTCCCTTATCTGAGTTGATAGCATTACAATGTCTCAGGAACGATTCACAGAAAGAAACTACAAAATTGGACTTAGCTTTTTGATATATTTTCAATTTAAACATCTGAAAAGACAAATCTGATTTATTAATTTTTCTGATACATGTATGGAAACTTGCCTGTGACGCGTGTGTGTGCATAAGTTATGAGCTTAAATATTAGGCTGTTCCCAAATCAGGGATGTTTTTCTTTTATTTAAAAGCATATACTTGCTTTTGGGTATTAACTGCAATCCTTTCAAAATCTGTGCTATAACCAGAAGGAGGAAGGAGATTATGTGCCAGGGATGCTGCTTTTGAACGTGATTGACACAGGTGTGTGCTCCCTGTGTCTTGCATGCCACGCTAATATGATATAAGCCAGCTTCTGTCTGGAAGCCGTATCCACGTAGTGATGAACTTGAGCAGTTTGTATGCCAATTGCTCTTGTCCCCATGTGTGGGGTACATTTATATCAACAGAGCACAACCAGCAAGGTTTGTACCTTTTCATGGCCTTGTAGGCATGTTTATCTGATAGTTCCTTTGTACTGAAAAACTTCAGGAGTAAAGCAGATCACTAACAGACTTTTCCTATTGTTGATGAAGCTTACAATCTTACCAAGGAGGTAGGGTGTAGCCCTTAAACAAACAGGGTAGCTATTTTGGCAAGATGAGTTGTAATTTTTTAGTCTTGTTATTTTATCATAGCAAAGAAAATGTGCTTTCTTATAAAGTGCTGTAAACAGATACTACTGTCCTAGCTTACAGTTTATTTCCCCCTCCTTTTCCATTGCCCAGGATTTAAGAGAACAAACGCAGTAGCATCTTGCCCGTTTGCGTGAAGGGCAGAGATCCAATACCAGGTTTTGTGTGTGAACTAGTGGAAGAAACAGCAAATGATAGAATACACTTGTTCCAGGAAATGATGATGGGGGAGGGAAGTGGTGCAGTTTTCAACTTCTGTTTTAGAAATTCGTATAGAAAAGACTATTTTTTTTATAGCCCTTGCATAGGATTTCTTGAAAAGTGGGTGGAAGCCTCCTGCACATTTTTTTTACACATTTGTGAGGTAATATTCTTCTCTTTTATTCTGCACTGTTTGGTTAATGCACTTAATCAGGGAATGCCAAATGTTTAAAGACCAAGGGTGTAGTTTCATGAGCATTTCTTTCCCTGTCAGCACTGGCATGAGCTGCCCTGACCTTAGCTTCTTGTTCCTGCCTTGCCCCTCAGTTGCACTAGTATAACTAGTTAATGTTCCAGGTGGCTATGCAGCAAAGCAGATTGTGGAATTTACCATCAGAAAAATATTATTTTTAACCTGGATCGATTCCCTGACCGGCCTCACTGCTCAGCTGCACAAACAGTTGTACCAGCACAGCTGAAGGATGAGGACTGCTTAAGCTGGTACTGCAGTGGAAAAAGTGTTGTGAAACTATGGCCCATGGCTTAAACTATATTCTAGGTGTTTTGCTGGTACAATTATACTATGCTCGCAAAATGTTCCTCACACATGCGGCTTTCATCAGTGCAGTTTATTTTGATTGTGGAATGGAGAAAAGGGTAATTTTGGGTTTTGCTCTGATACCTCTGTGTTGTCAAAATATGTAATGTATATGACATATGCCTGTTTAACTCTGTATAAAAATCATTATTCTTTACATTAAACTGTTTTGAGCTACTATGTGTCGTTAGAGAATGGAAGAACTATAAAGTCAAGGCATCCTCTGTTTATTTGTGCTGTATACTTGGAATACATGTCATGTTGAGATAGCTGCTTCCATCTTTAACCAGACTGCTATTAATCTTTCATCATCTGCAGGAATATCAATCTTTACTTTTGAAGGTGAGGGCAACAGGAAATTTTACAAGAAATTAAATTCACAATTCTTGAGTAGATACAATAAGAAGTTAAAAGCTCTGAAGCAGAGGTTTGAGATTTCAGGAAATAATATGGGATTTTTTAAGAATTCAGATTTTTTGTCACTACACTCTTAGAAAGGTGGTTATTTAGCTATGTGTCCACTTGGGAAAGGAAGCATCAAAATGCTTTTATTCTTTATCCAGAAACTCTTACTTGTCAAATTTCCTGCACCGAGGCAACCCTATTATTTAATTTCTTTTCTGATCTGGTTCTTCTATTGTTTTAGGTGTCAGTTTACTTTGGTTCTCAGTCTCATGCTATAGATGGCGGGGGCAAAGGCAGATATTCTCCCTTAGTTGGAATAGTTAAAGAATTTGAATTTTTTATGCTTCGCTTTTACGATTTGAATTCTGCATATTGCTACATATGACATACAGTGAAGAATAATTTAAAATTGTTACTTTTCTTTGTATTTGGGCACTATTCAGCTAAGGTGGGCTTCTTTCAATCAGATTTGACTAGTAATGTATTTATAGGATTTTTAAAAACTGCTACTACTGTATTACCCATTTTTTTACTCTCTTTAAGTTGATAGCCACATGTGAGTTTAAATATCTGTAAAAGTTACATTGATTTCATTTGGTAATTGGTGTGCCTTCTGTCCAATCTTCAGCTTCCAAATACCAGTCTGGAATGGGCTTTGTAATACAGGGACAATGATAAATCTTAGGTTGAAACAAACTAGTATTCTAAATGGTTCATCAAATGTTACTTATAATCATGTAATGTTAATGCCAGACACAAATCGATACTACAAATAGAATGAGAAATGTAAAGTTGTTACAGTAGAAATTTGTGCTTTGCATATTCCTTTAAGAGTTCACTATCCCTATGGCAACAACTGGAAGGAGCTTTTTCTAATTATGCAGAGTTTAAGATTTCATTAAAATGTGGAAGCGGGGAGAGTGGGGAAGCAGCTTCTGAACTTCTGTGTTTTGTGGCTTGGAAAGTAAACACAAATCTGTTCTGTGTAGGCTTTTTTTGCTGACTCCTTGTAGCTTTCCTAAGCACTGAAGAAAAAATTTAATATATGGTAAAATTACTGATCTGCACAAGAGTGAAATTGCTAAAATCTCTGATACTTGAGAAAAATATGCAATAGTTCAGAAGTTAAAAAGAAAATGCATGCAGAATGTCTTCTGAAGTTGGAAAAAGGCATATAGGCAGCTTCTTTCACTGTAATAGTAGTTTCCCTTGCTCTTGAATGTGTAAGAAATGTATCTCTGCTTCCAATGTTGTTTGTAAGGGAGTTTTCTTCATAGAATGTTAAGTTATGAGGCAAACTGTCTTTTGTCTCTTTTGTAATGTAAATTGAGATACAAGGAATATTTTTTTATAAAGGCAAGTTACATTTATTGCTGTAGGAGTCAAGTAACATTGTTAGATAAGTTTTTACTATGAAACATTTATAGTGGGTAGGGTATATTTTAATTTACTATTATAATTATTAATTTTACTACTAACAGAGACCTAGGAGCATTTCATAATTATTTATTTTGAATTCCTATAACTGAAATGACAGTGTTCATGGTAGATTTTGTTGTTCTAGAGTATGTTGGGTTTGTTCCTGAAACGTATGGGCCCAGAGCTTGCCTCTCAGGTTGGTGGTACTGGTATTGGCATTTAGTTTTACTTTGGCTGTGGAGCAATCAATCCTGTTAGGACTTGCTGATGTAAAAAGAGATTGAGTTTACTGTAACTGAAACAATGAAGCAAGTGTGAATATTTCAGAATATGTTGTAACATTGTGAAATTGAATGGCTGTAGGTGTATTAGTTTTAAATTATTTGTGATAACCTGGGTTGCATTATGACAAATTCAGTAGAATCTGTGGAAGACTTGCTTTGTGTTTTACTTGCTTCCTTGGATGCTGTCTGTGGCCAGTGTCACTAAGCCTGTCTTAGGGACTAAAATTAGTCACGTGTATTAAACCTATATAGCTCTCATTGATGTAAGAGGGCACAGTATGGTCAAAATTCATACTGCAATGTCTTGAACGTTTGTGCAGATGTGATTTAGTTACTGTTACACACCAGTCGCCCAAGCTGCTGTATCCCCTGTGGCTCCCAACGAAATGGTTAAGATGTCTTGATCAGTGTCATTAGTACTATTATGTAATGTTAGGGGGCAGGAGGCCACCTCAGCTGCAGACTGGGCCAGGTTTCAGGGGTGCCTGGAATTTTATGCTGTTTGATTCCCTCAGGGGTCCAATCACTAGAACTGGCCCTTCTCTAAAACGTCTGTAACGGTACCCTGACAGTGTCAAAATAAGGATGTGACATTCCAATGGCAGATAACTGAGTTCTTAAAGCTACATTCAAGCTGTGAAAAGTAAGGTAGAAAGACATTTTAAGCTGAAAGGAGGTGTTGTCTTTCATTATTACTTCATAGGCTGTTGTCTTTGCTTTTGTTCTGAGGACTTCTTGTGTAATGACCAAAAGCGATTGCATGCCTGTCTGTTTCAACTAATCAGTAGGCGTTCTGGAAGATCTGTAGGATAAGAGGAAGTCACAGCTTTTCAAAATATTTTTAATCCAGGGGTTTTTTTTTCATGTAAGGAATTAAATGTACCACCTCATTTAAAATAAGGATTCATTTGCAACATGGTCGTAACTTCTTTTATGGGAAGTGTAACAGTTTCAATTTCTTATTGGAAAGAGGCTACTTTTCAAGGCGGGTTGCAGGGGGGGGGCAAATCAAGTTTAAAAGTCTTATCTGAAACAGTTTGATTTTGGTTTAGGGTTGTTTTTCTTATAGTTTCATATGACTGTGCCAGTAACAAATCACAGTAGCCCTTTTTGATATCTATATGCTCTTTCATTTACAGGGTTCACTGTTCTTCTAGTCAGTACATGGCCATCCTACGTTTATTCGCAAGGGCAGAGCCAGATCTGCCAGCTGCTATGACATGGGAAGATGGGAGACTTGACATTTTTTTCTGAACTCAATAGAAACATTTAGGTTGGAAAAGACCTTTAAGATCATAAAGTCCAACCATTGACCCAGGACTGCCAAGCCCACCACTAAACCATGTTGCCAAGCACTGCATCTACATGTTTTTTAAATGCCTCCAGGGATGGTGATTCCACCAGCTCCCTGGCAGCCTGTTCCAATGCTTGACAACCCTTCCAGTGAAGAAAGGTTTTCCTAATATCCAATCTAAACCTCCCCATGTGCAACTTGAAGTCATTTCCTCTAGTTATCTGGGAGAGGAGACCTACCCCCACCTGCCTACAGCATCCTTTCAGGTAACTGTAGAGAGCAGTAAGATTCTCCCTGAGTCTCCTCCAGACTAAACCCCAGTTCCCTTAGCTGCTCCTCATAAGACTTGTGCTCCAGACCCTTCCCCAGCTTTGTTGCCCTTGTATCAGTATGATACTGAAAAAGGTTTTCCACTGTCTATACTGCTATCTAAAACTTTCGTACTATGAAAATACTGTTAGTAGTGGCTTAGATTTTTGGCATTAAGAAGTTCAGCATTATAAAGTTTGAATTTCAGATATTTAAATGTTTTCTCTGTGGTGCCTAGAGAGGACATCTGTCTGGGCTAGAAAGAAATAAGGCTTATTCAAATGGAACTATATTCCACTGGAACATGTAAACATCTAGTTAGGGGAGAGGTATCTAAAGGTCTCCGTAAAAAGAGTTGGGGCTTACATAAGCTACTGATTAAAGATCTACATATAGCCCAACAGTGGCAGATAAATACTTGACACAGGTTTAAATTTAATTTGGGCTCAGTGTCACAAAATGCATTGAGGCTTGTAATTTATATAGCTGTTCCTCATAGCACATTTAGCCCCATAACTTTAATTTTTTTTCTCTGCATGTTTCTCCTCACTTGAGTTTAAGTAGGCAGCTGTCAAACTGAATGCTTTTCTCCGGGTTCTGCAGGTTGTGTGTGTGTCCACAAAACAAAAAGAAATACAGTCAAATGTTGAAAATATTACACATGTAAAAGTAGAGACAAAATATTTCTATACTAATATTTAGTTTCTTTAGATACCTTTTTTACTTTGTTTAAAATACAATTGCTGATGCAAAATCACTGTAAAAGCTTAATTTACCTTGCTTTAAAAAAAGTGTAGTTCAAACAGCAGCTGTGAATCTAAATGGGCTTCAGAGTACTTCCCAATATGTCTGTCTTCTCAAAGCACAGGTAAAAGGGCTTTTCAGACTGCACACAGCAAAGAGCATAGCCAGCATGTTGTAGGATGTGGTTGGTTATTCCTTCTATTCAGCACTTGTGAGGATGCATCTGACAGACTGTCTTGAGCCCAGTGTTCCAAGAGGTGGTGACAAACAGGAGCAAGTTCAGCAGAGGGCAACTAAGATGGTTAGTGATGTATGTGGAGAGGCTGAGGAAACCCCCTATCTTTAATGTGGGGAAGAGAGGGCTAAGGGTAGACTTGCGTATAGTCTTAAGTTGTTTTAATGGGAATTACAGGCAAGATGGGGGAGGCATAATCTTCTCAGGTGCTGAGTAAAATGACAAGAGAAGTCACAGATGGCAACAAAGGAAACCCCAGTTAGACATAAGGAAAGAGTTATTCTTAGTGGGGCTGATTAAACACTGGAGCAAGTTTTCCAGAAACCTAGTGGAATCTCCATCCTTGGTATTTTGATAATTTGGTTGGCCAAGGCCGTGTGTACCTGCTTTAAACCTGAAGTTAGTTCTGCTTCAGGTTAGTCCATCTGAATAGATGTTTGGAGCTGTTGACCTCCAGAAGTCCCTTCCAACCTAAATTTTTCAGGGATTCTATGAAAATGGAGCTGGTTTTTGTTGCAGAGTATCTCTTTCAACACTTAAAGGGGACTTACAAGAAAGATGGGGACAGACTTTTTACTAGGGCCTGTAGTGATAGGATGAGGGGTAATGGTCTTAAATTAAAAGAGGGTAGATTTAGATTAGATACTAGGAAGAAATTCTTTACTGTGAGGGTGGTGAGGCACTGGAACAGGTTGCCCAGAGCAGCTATGGATGCCCCATCCCTGGGAGTGTTCAAGGCCAGGCTGGATGGGGCTTTGAGCAACCTGGTCTAGTGGGAGGTGTCCCTGCCCATGGCAAGGAGGCTTGGACTACATCTTTAAGGGCCCTCCCAACCCAAATCGTTCTACAATTCCAGATCAATACTGTTTTATCAGGGATGCTGCTGGAGGTCATTTGAGATAGAGCAATCTTATATTATTTAGTTCTAGTCTGAGGTGGCATAAATCAAAACTAGTGGTTCCTAGAATATGCTTTTAAGTGTTTCTTAGAAATGTTTTTGCTCTGCTTTTTTTCAGGTAGTCCCTGCTCTTACGCACCTATACTAGTTTTAGAATTGATTTAATATGCAATCCCACAGGGAGATAATAGGAGTGGAAGATATAAATGGTGCAGTCACACCACTGATCCAATGCTGGCTGCCAAAATAATATAGTACATGGCTCATAACTCCTCATATTCTGCTTTTGGTCTAGCCGTGCTTACAGGGTCTATAATTCAGATTCTTAATTACAGTTCTTGGAAATTGGGTGTAATTTGTGTCAGCCTCTTTTCATTGTTCCTCTCAGTTTAGCAGTAAAATCTTTGATTTCAGAATAATACAGTTCCAGGCTTTTTGCACAGTAGTATTTTCCAGCGTGCGCTAATATCTGCTGGTTGTGATGTGGGTGAATGTACCCAAGGTGGTGTGAGCTTATACAGCAGTTTGTTGCTGCTGAAGCATAAAGAATAATGAAAGAAAAAAAATGGTACTGTCTTTTAATAGGTTAATCACTTGAACTTGACCCAAGGATGAGGTTAACAAATATCATGGCCAGAGCAAGAAAGATGGCAGAACTGCAATGTCTGGGAGCAGGGTGGAAGGAGAAGGAAAGATATGTACTCTTACTAAAGCTTTCAGTCTTCTCGGTGTTCTCATATAGTTTCACCCTAAATCTCTTAAGCATTTCATTAGTAAAGGAGCATGCAAGGTTGACTTACTGCCAGACAAGTAACTTGTGGTGCAAATCTTCCATCTTGTAGGAGAAAGTTAATTTGATTTTATCCTCACGGTGAGCAAGAATAGCAATAGTGGACTTGTTGAGTATTCCTCATAAGCAGTCTGGAAATTGAAGCTAAAAAACCCAAAATTAACTCAAGGTGGTTCTGTCCTTTCCTGGCTAAGGTAGTCTGCACTCTGGACTTCTGCTGCAGAAGGTAGCTGGCAGATCTTATGCTGGGCCTTTGTTCTTTGCATCTGCAACAACAAGTGGCCTTCATAATTGGTTTGAAAAGGTTCACAGACATTTTGGGTATATATACATTCAGAAGATTTTTTTATACTCCTTCAAAAGCAAAGTATGCTAGGTTTTTAATTTTCAAATTACTTTGAAGACCTAAAAATCAGAAAACTCCTAGGTGGCTGACTAGCCAGCTTTCATTTGTGTGGAAGCTGGTAGATTTTAGCTAAAATATTTTTTAGTGGTATTTTATTTTGCCGGGAGGAAAGGAAGATTTAATGAAAGACCTGAAGTAACTTGGTTTGGTAAAACTTGATGTGACTATTTTAATTAGTATGTTCAAATAAATGTTATTTAATCAACAAAGAACAGTAAAGTTATAAATCTTCAGGAAGAGTGTGATGAATGTTACCCATAGTGTCTTTAATCTGAATGAGCGCAATTATCTTTTTAGCAACTATATTTTTTCTTTTTCCATTCATAATGTTTTTACCATAAATCATTCTCTTAGTTTGGCAGTCTGAATTATAAGAAAAGTCCTGCTTTTGACACATTATGATCAGTATCATTACCATCCTGGACCAATGATTTAAGTTACTTGATTATTTCTAGATTAATTGATCTGATTGATTTGTTCTTGAAATATGAGTATATAAAATAAGTGACTTTTTGCATACAGAGCAGGAAACTGAGAGCACTTTCTGAAAAAGAGTATGTGGAAGATAAAGGGAATACTTGTAGTTACTCTTAAGCTTTTTGGATTCCTTGTGGCTTTTTGTGACACATACGTTCAGTGTTTGGTGAATGCCAGTGAAAGTGTAATTTGATCATGGAGCCACGTTTGGTAAATACTAGTTTTGTGGGGACAGCCTGTTCTATCCATAGGAGAAAAGCTCACTGCCAAAATATAAATGCTTTCTGTTTTATTTTGTTCTCTGTTCTTTTGCTCTAGACTACTGACATGCAGATACTTGTTACTTGTGACGCTAACAGCATCTGTATTTGCTTTAGTTGTAGTGTTTGATCAATAAGTGTTCAAACTATACTTTTGTTGAAATATGGCTAGTTACTTTGAGAAAATACTTAGAGAAAGTTTTTTGCAAAATCATTTATCAAACATAGGATCAGTGAAACATTAAGAACTGATGTGATGCTTCTAGCCCTCTGCTGCTTAGCAACTGTTTGCCTACTTTCTCAAGTCCTGGTATATGTGAAATAGAACTATTTGTTTTCTGTTGTTTGATGCTTTCTTTAACAGTCCAAAGCTACTTCCAGTTTCTCTGTGAATGGTGTATTTTAAAAACAAGTAGCTAATCTTCCACATAATTTAGACTGTGGGTAAGGTTGAAAATGCTATCTCTTTAATTGTTAATTTTGTGTTCCTTCTATTTGGATTGTAAATGAAAATAAAAGTGCTTGTCTTGCTAGACATACTTCTAAAAAACATTCCAAAAGCTTTTTTCTTTGGCACTAAATAGTACTTCTTTTCCTCTAGGGAAGAACATCAGGCGAGAAGGCAAGCATTAGCATTCTGTGAAATAGTTTTTAACCTTCAGATCATAGTTCTGAGAATGATTTTCAGCTGGCACAGCTTCTGCCAGCCTGTGTTGCTCCAGTTGACACAAGCATTTGACTGGCAGAGTGGTGAACAAGGCTGGGAAGCTGATTTAGGTTAAAACTAACCTAGCCCCCAAAAATGGGATTACTAAGTAGACTAAAATGTATTCTGAATAAGTAATCTAATCTTGTCGTGCAAGTACTTGATCAAGGGAGAAAGGAGAAGTGCCAGCCGAGGTACTGATGGAGAGAAAATAGCGATCTTGCCCTTGAGAGAGCCTGGGCTTCAGACTGTCCTAAACTTGCCTCTTGTCTTAACCATCATACAATGCCTGCATATATCTACTTAAATTACACATATGAATGATTTTTATATTAGTATTTCATAAGGAAACTTTGATATACCAGGAATGATAGTTCCACAGTGTAATCTTAATTGGCTGGTTAATTAACGATACTGAGTTACAAATAGAAGTCGAGCAACTTAAACTTCATTTACATCTTCATTGAAACAAGAGTGGAAGAAGCATTTGGTTTGTGGCAATGGAGGCTTAAACTGTGCATGTGAATTCAGTGGCTTGAAAAACAAAAACTGTTGGGTGATAAGGACTATATATGACTACTAAGAGGACATTGTGTGATGTCATGGCTATATGTGACAGCTAGGAGGAAGTAAAACAGCTTGTTGCTTCTTCTAGTACAGTGCACTAACAGTCCAAACACAGCTGTGGGTTGGTGATGATCCAGTTTAATGCTTTGAGCAATGGCTTTCATGTAAATGGGATCACAGATTCCGCCACCAGAGCTTCAAACCATACTTGTATGTGGTGTATAATGTACATTTTTAATGTACAGGTAACTTTATACTATATAGCAAAGAACGCTGAAGGTGATACATGGCAAATTAATTTTGCTCTTAGATAACACAGTTTGTAATTTGTAATAGTTTACAGTTGCTCAAAATGCTATTGCTCAAGCTATCCTTGGTATCTTTTTGCTTTCATCTAAGCAGATAACCTCTCTAAAGCCAGCAGTACTGCTCAGTAAATTTTCCCTTCCAGCGCTTTTCTTCCGAGTGGTGTTTTGTATAAACCAAGCCTTCTCAAAGTAGTCTGTGGATCACAGTGAAATGCGACATTCCAGCAAGCTGAATGGGGGCAGGGGTTGTGCACATTGTCTATACCAGTGCTCACAGTTCCTGGTTGTATGACTGCCACAGATAGGAGAGACTTTGCTATAAAATTTTGCAAAATGTTAGTATTCCCCTCTAAGTGCCTGCTTAGTGTATGGGAAATGGGAGATTTTGATGCTATGACCTGGAAGAGTTCTTGTTTAGCAAGTCAGAATTGCTGCTGTTTTAAAATGAGATCAGCAAAGAGACTGCTTTGATAAGACTGTTTGGAAAATGATCTAGTTTTGAAATGCAGTGTTTTGCCTAGTGAAATACAAAAGAAAAATTATGAATGAGCTGCAGTATGATAAGAAGAGAGAAATTGTCTCTGGTTGCGTTCCAATGTGTTGAAATCAGTGTGTGCAATTCTATTCCTGGTGTTACTGTGGAGTTACTGCATGATGTTAGACAGGACTTGAGTGATATGCATGCAAATACGTATGGCTTAATTGTGATGTTACTGATTTTTTTTACTCAGCTTCCCAGTACTTGACCTTTCTTTTTTTTTTTTTTTTTTTTTTTTTTTTTGGCAAAAAGTAATGTTATCTTATGTGGATGTGTACTTAAAGTCTTTACTGAGTTAAATCCCCATTAATATAGCCTGCTTTGCAGTAGAGGTATCAACTGCTGAACACCTCATACCAATTTAAGATACATATGAAGAATAACTAATTAAAACCAAGATATATTTAACAAAGGCACTGTTTCTGGAGTTTGGCTATCATGACATGACTGAATTACCCTTAAGGTTATAATTAATACTGAGTATCACAACTAGATCTAGCTTGCCTTCAGTATGTTCAAGGTTTTTTGAGGTCTTTTATTTGGTTATTGCATTGGTCTGACTTCTCATTTGTAGAATACGATGAACAGTATGTAACATGGCTGTGAGGGCAAAGACCCAGCAGGAATATTCTTCATAGCAGTTTTATTGTTCATAGTAAGTAGCCTTATTGTAGCAGGAAATGAGAATTTTAAAGACTTTTTTCCTATTGTTATTGTTATAATATACATTTTGTCAGAAGCTCATTTTTAAAATTTGGTAATGAGAATTCCTGAAGCTAGAGACCTCTTGCTTGCCCTGTGAAATATTACTGCATCTCATTGGCTGGATCAGAAATTTAGTAAAGTGATATTTTATTTTTTTTTCCCTGCTAACTGTATGGCTTGAGGGAATTTTGTCCCTGTGCCATGACAACTGCATTCAGAAGCATTAGCATTAGTATTACCCTTGCTACAGTAGTAACAACCCCTAGAGCAATAGATTAAATGAAGGATGGGGAGATCTCTTAACTGCTTGACTATTCTGGGTGCTTTATAAATAAAACAAGATTCTTGTAGTTCTTAGAGCAGAGACCGTAGTTCCATCCAAATCAGTTTTCCAGACTTGGAATTTTTGTTTCTCCAGCTTCTGCTTATGGCAACAGTTAGTTTTATATCCTTATATTCCCTTATACCCTTATGTTTAATCTTCAGTAAGAGGACTGAACTGTCATCCTTCAGACAACCACTTGCCACTCTTACTGGTAATTCATGTAAGGCTGTACTAACACCTTCTGTATTTGTTTCATATGCTTGTCTAAACCACAGCTAAAGTTACCTACTTACCTGGTCCAAGAGACATAAAGGAGTTGAGGGCAGGGGGAGCACCATTCTTGCCAAAGGTGAACATCTTTCAAATAAGAACATGTGTAAAGAACTGGAGAGAGTGTCAAAGGTGCAACTAGTCCTGAACTTGAAATGTGCTCACATTTGTTTCTTTCTATAGCTGTATACATGTTTGAGATTGGGGGGGGGAGGGAAATAAAAAAGAAAAGAAAAAAAGCAGTGAGATGTGGAAGATGGAAGAAGGGGATAAATCATAGCCTATATTTTGGAGGTCAATGAAAATATGTTTTATGTATTGCACCTTGGCTTTTCTCCCTCCTTCCCTTCCCCCCAGCCCCATGCTGGCT
Organism: Falco peregrinus; assembly: GCF_023634155.1. Taxonomy (NCBI): domain Eukaryota; kingdom Metazoa; phylum Chordata; class Aves; order Falconiformes; family Falconidae; genus Falco; species Falco peregrinus. Next base: position 46,736,563 of record NC_073727.1, on the reverse strand, counting down.
AGGTCAGTTTCTTAAGGATGAGACCAGGTTTTGTTGAAGTAGGACTTCCAGATCTTTGCTTCCTGTACCTTTGTTCCCTGACAGGGGACACCACTGTCTTGCTGGGCCACGTTGTGGTGGCAAGCTTGTGCTGAAGTGAGTCACTGTCTAGACTGGGGTTGTATAACTTAAGGAAATAGAAATTCAATTAAAAAGTAAAAAATTAATAGAAATTTATGTTAAAAAGTAAAAAATGGAGACTGGCTTAATGGAGTCAGGGAAGTAATTTTAAAAACTTTCTCGCAAAACCAGGAAATAGCCTGTACATTGTGCAGCTAAGAAAGAGAGATGCAAGCGGTTTATGATTTTTTTCGACAAATTAATGCTTTCAAAGTAGCAAGAAAACTTCACCTTGTTACTAAAAAATATCTGGGTTGAGCTTTTTTGTTTCAGAAAATCTCATTGTTGATACACTAGGTGTGCTATAATAAGTTTAGGCCAAAATTATAAGCAAGGCATTTCTTTCCTCTAAGGAAAACTGTAATGCACAGATTAGAAAAAAGGACACAGCATATAATGTGAATAAGAAAACAATTGACATACCTTATTACTACCAGGATTTTGTGAATAAGTTTCTAATATAGTTGTATGCATACAACTTGCTATACAGTCTAACTTCAACATTGTCTACTTGTAGGGGAAAAAAATTTTAAGGCATTACTTAATGCATTGGATTTTGATGCAGTTAAAAGAACTGCAGTTACCTTTGGTTTGGACATCACTGATAAAGATTCATAGAATGTTTTAGGTCTGAAGGGATGTCTTAAGACCATCTAGTCCAAGCCCCTTGCTGTGGGCAGGGGCATCTTTCACAGGACCAGGTTGCTCAAAGCCCCATCCAGCCTGGCCTTGAACACTTCCAGGGATGGGGCATCCACAGCTTCTCTGGGCATCCAGTTCCAGTGCCTCACCACCCTCACAGTAAAGAATTCCTTCCTTATGTCCAGTCTAAACGTACACTCTTCTAGTTTAAAACCATTACCCCTTCTTCAGAATTGTTCATTGGTAGGAATGGGCAGTTGCTGAGAGACTTTGATTCTGTAGTGTTCCTCTTAAAATGCTGTTATGTCCCTTGATCTCTGATTAGCTTCATTTCTGGCTTACAGTTGTAGGATAATTGAACTTCTTGGCATTTTTTAGGGGTACTTGCTTTAGCATCAGTATGAAACAGAAATCTTGCAGATACCAATGTAGTCATAAGCAAAACCACTTAAAATTGGGTTACTTAATGATGGAAGCTTTGAGATTTATAATGCTGTTGCTGGCCTCTGTATTGAACTGCTGAAGTTCACATATTTGCCTGGGCAGAGGCTTCCCAGAGCTTCCTGCTGTGAATTGAATAACACAAATTACATACCAGAAATTGAACTACCTGGCAAGCTGCTAAAACATAGCACAACAGGGCTTGTCTTGTTTATGTTCTTGTATGAATTTTGAAGAAATATGGTAATACTCTCAGTGGAAACATATTAAAAAGGCACAAAATATTAAAAAAGAACAAAATTCACTCTTAGACTTTCCACTGCTGCAAAAATGTGACAAGTGGATAATTTTACATCTAACAATTGTAGGTCACTATGAAAGCAAAAGCATTATGTATCATGCATGTAACTCGGCACTTCTTCAGCCTTTTGCATCTTTGAATTAGCAATATAGGAAAAACAGTAATGTAGTTTCAGTTATGAAATTGAAGATTTTTTTTGTGAAACTTTTTTCATGGATAAATCTGAGTTTTAATTGCTTCAAACTGGTTGGGTTTGAAATGCCTCTGTGGTAACAGTCTTCTGAGTCAGAGAAGGGTGTAGCAATAGTACTTTTATAGTTCTGAAGTGATGATACTTCTTGCTGCTGTTGAGCTATGATACGCAGAGTAGCAGCAAGCTGTGCATAACTTTTATTTGTGAGAAACTTTGTAGTAATGCTGTAATAAAGGATGATCTCTACAGTGGTTGTATGTTAAGGCATAAATACATTGTTTCACAGAATCTGTTGGCTCCTTGGTAAGAAACCCAGCAATTGTTTTTTACTTCAGTATTTCAACGTGGATTTTATATTCTTTGTGCTTTTTAAAATCCAGTTTCAAACTGTTTCCATCTAAATGTATTTATCTAAGTCATATTCCTGTCTTCTAAAGTTAAATTGTTTATGTATAATTTTGAAGAGAGCTTTAAGAAAGCCTGAGATAATCCTGGTCGTGTGATCTTTTAAGAGCAAAAAATATCATGCTTTTCCTATGTGCCACCTCCTATATGGTGACATCCCATGGTGGCTTTTCAGGTAGGAATCACATGCATCAGCCTCCTTTGGGAGGCTTGATACCTAGTTTGTGTGCTGTCTTGTTCTGGTTTTAAATGGGAAATCACTATCAAAAAGAATTGTGGAATACCTAGGGTTATGGTTTCCTAGAAGTCATGATTCTTGTTTCATCAGATGTCTGTTTCATTTAGCTGAAGATTTTTAAATGAAATATGAGCTTGGCAATCATAAACTGAATCATGCCTGGATTCAGTGAAGTTACCATGACTGTAGAGTTCACATTGACAGCTCTGAAGCAGCCAGTTCTGCTGGACTGTGGTTTTCGTTGGTGGAGCCAGAAGTCTGAAGGATCTGGAGCTCCAGGTCTAATTGGAGTGTGGTTTCATAATATCGAGAGGGTGTTTGGAGCCAGGAGGTTTTGAGATGGGCTTCTGTGTGCTTAGGCTATAGGGTAGTCCCCTTTGGCCCAGACTCAACTACTGTAGAGGCTCCTGAAGCTATTGAATGAACTTGTCATTCATGTCCATTTTATTGCTGCTGTTGGCAGTAGGTTCCTGGCAAGTTCCCTGAACATCTACAGCTTTTTAGGGGGCAGCATGTTCAAGGAAGACTTTGATCTGATTTGGACTGAAGTCAGATATAAAAACTAGAACCTTACAAACTGTTCTGGAGCCAGCTCTTTTTAGAATACTTCTGTTGTAAAGTAGTGATTAAAATTCATGAAAGCAAGGAGATAGAAATAAGCTAACGTTTTTGGATGTTTGTTACCCTACTTGTTACTTTGGTCATAACCAGCATGTACAACAGACTGTATCACAAGCTTAACTTTTTTCTGACTTTAAGGTGCTAAGGACTTCGACTATGACTCTTACTTCTTTTGCAGCTTTTGCCAGGCTATTTCCTACTTAGCAAACTAGGTAGTAATAAAACATTGGAAAACATTTTAGACTTCCACAGCTACTGATATTTAGGGAACTATATATGGAGAAGGAGAAGCATAGGTGGGAGCATGGGGTAGGAATAGGTGAATAAAGTTGCAGTATGCAGTCTTGCGGTGTGTAATAGGCCCTGTGATTCTTATAGGTACTATATTCATAACTCTCGTTACAATTCAGAAGAAAGAACCTGGATTCATGGCAGTTGCCAGAAATGATTGGCTCAATGTGCCAGAAGAGCCTGCAGAGGTGTTGGGCATCATCAGAAAGATACTGAGGACATGAGAAATTGTGTCTTTTTGTTCCCATGTAAAGCCCTGGTGAGACGCCTTCTTGAATACTGGGTGCTGTGGTCCCCATATTTCAGGGAGGATGTGTTTGTATTACAGAAGATAGTGAGAAGATTTTATTTTTTTTTAATCAAGATGACAGCTCTTGCCTTTCAAGGAGGAACTTGGATCAGTTTAGAGAGGTGAAGGTTTTATGGAGGGTTTATGAGTGAAGCTTACAAATTCATGAAGGTGGTGAATGCAGAACTGTTACTCACCAAATCCTGAAGCCTTAGAACGATGTAGCACTCAAAGCTTATAGGACAACTAATTAGAGTGTAAGGAAGATTTTTAGTTGATTTTTTTTGAAATCATATCCTTTTTTTTGTTGTTGTTAATGCACAGTGCGGTAAACTTCTGGAATCCTTTGCCACAGGGTATTGTGGAGGCAAATGATTTCAACAGGTTAAGAAAAGGAATTTGATGAGTATGTTGTCAACAGGTCTGTAAAGAGAATAAGCAGGGATCTGCTGTCTAATTTCCTTGATCACACAGTTGTATACACTGAGAGAATGAGAGGAATGTACTACAAAAAGCCTCAGGTTTGCATGTTCTTCCTAAATACTGCTTTTTGTTGCAGACAGTGAGCTAAAATGACTATTCATCTGATTCAGTGGATGCTTCTTAAATTCTTATATTGGTGTGCATTTGATCAAAGAATCTGTAAGCGATTATAGCATCTAATTAATTTTAAACTGGTTGTTTAAAATCATCATTTTAGGAAGGCTTTGAATTTTTTTCTATTTGTCAATCATCAATCAAAACCAGACTTTAAAGGAAACCTAGTTGAGTTGAAAAGAAGAAAAAATAAGAAACTTAACTAAGCTGATATTACTTCTGTGTAGATTATGTCATTGTTTTCAAACTATTTTTTAATAAAGGCTGGTCATGTAGGTGTGTGTTTTCCTGCCTCTTTCTGAGATCTGCACATTTTTGTCTTAAGTTTTTTTCTCTTCCTCCAACTCTCAGAACAGTTGTACTAAAATAATTCATACTTTTCAAAAATAGCAATACCTACGTTTGACAGTAGACATCAGGGAGGTTTATCTTTGTGAAAGCTTTATGTTGCCACCGTAGTAGAAAATTGAGGATGCAGAAGGGGAAGAAAAATGTGGAATATACTTTACTGCGTTCTCATATTGTTAGTCTGTGGAAGAAACCTGATACAGTCACAGTTCAGAATGTCAAGGTTAATACTTGCTACTTGACCTTCCTTTGAATTAATAATGGATTTTTCATTATTTGGGAAGCTGACAAATGGAAGCAATTATGTAGATGTGTAGAAAAGAAGGGAATAAATCTGCTTAAAGGGGAAGAGAATTGATTACCTGAGTAAAATTGACACTAAGGTTGCTAAGACTGTAATCTTAATACAGGCAGAATTTAGAGTTGCTATGAAGTTTATTAATGTAGTTAACAAAAATACCCTAACTGGATTATATAATGCAGTTTTTACTTTGTCTGCTTCAATTTGACATCCTACAGTTGTCATGAAACAAGTGCTACAACACACATGCAAAATGTATGGTTACTTCTGAGGTAGAGAAAATGCTTCATCAAGATATATTTGTAAAGATGCTGAGATGTAAAAGTTTTTGAGTTTCATCAAGTACTGTATTTAAGATACACATGGCATTCAGTCATCTTGATCTTCACATGTATTCCCCATGTAATTTAATGGGTAGAGCCCATATTTTCAGATTTGTGTGAATACCTAACAAATCATTGGTTATTTTGTAGCAATTAATTGCACTTACTCTGTATATATCAGGGAATAAAGATGAAGAAAAACAGCATGCTTAGATTTTCTCCTTGTGACCTTTTCATTTCAACTCGGTGAGATTAATTTGATTCTGGTCAAGAGAGTTGGTATGTTCCCTTCTTAACCAGAAGGCTAACTTGTGATGCAAAGCTTTTAGCATTTTGGAAGAACAGTGTGGACAGGAGAGAACGTGAGAAGTATCACTGTTAAGTGGTTGTGTGTACCTTTGAGAATTAGTGTAGAAAGAATTCAAAATGCCTTCTCAACTGTCTTAGAGATGCTTTTCTTTCCTCTCCTCACCTCTACTTCATCTTAGTTAAAAATAAATTAAAATCCTTTTTACAAATTTCAAAGCTTTGAGCCAGATTTCTGTTGTTAGTATGCTGTGTGGAAAATATAGGTCAAATTTCAAACTGTCAATTGAGCTTGAGGTGAGCTTGATAACTGTTGTGATAGATTTTTCTCTAATAAAACCATACACCTGGGAAATTATTTGTAGTGATCTGAGAAACCTCATTTTTAAGGTGCTCGTGTATGAGGTTTACTACCATACTGCTAAGCTATGAAAAAGTCAACTATGAGCTATGCTTCGGTAGAATCCACAGAATGGCCTGCAGTAGGGGAAGGTGGCCTTGTTTTTTAATTGATTCTCTAAGGGAAGGGAGAAAAGAAAAAAAGGAGGAAAAAAACCCAAAACAACAAAAAAACACAACTGCTGTAAAATCCTTTAATGTGCACATTATCATGTCTGACCTGGCAAGAATTAAACTAATTCGTAGTAAAAACAAAAAAACCCCACAAAAATAATAAATTTTGTTTTTTAAAGTAGTAACTTTTTTAATTTGTGCAATGTGAAAAAAGTACCACCCCAACTAATTCTGAAAAAGAAATTTTGTAAGTGCTCATAGTTTTTAAGGAAATACTTGATGGATTAAACCTCTTTTTAAATGTTTTATATGTGCACGCTTTTGCTGTAGGACCCGTTACAGCACATTGTTATTTAGGCCAGGAGTTAAAAAGACTTTATGAAATGTGTTAAAGTTTATTTCTGGAAATGAATATTTGTAATGAATTTAGAGGAAGAAAACTCATACTTCAGGGTATGAATCACTTCTAGGTGTGATCACTTTAAAATATATTTTCCATAAGAACAGATCGTTTCTGGGAACTGTTGGAGAGTCTACCATTTTGCTCATCGTTATTTATTAGAAGTCTTTTGGTCTAATCCAATCCAATGGGGGGGGGGGAGAACTCTTAGTCATGCTTATTTGTAATTTTTTTTCTTCTGTTTTATGTTCATGTGATGAAATAAAGTTTATATCCTCTTATATTCTTGTTTGGGTTCAGAACAATGTGAAACAGAGATCTGGCAAATAGTTAAATAGAAGTATCACTGTTTAGTAGGTTGAGGATGAGACCAGAAAGTTATTTGTGAATGAGCTGAATTTTTTTTTCCTTTTTTATTTATTTAGGATATGGATGGTAGCGAGTGGAGGGTGACTTGTGGTTTTGATATAATTGTTTGATATATTGTTATTTGATATGGCTTTTTCTTCTGTGTTGCAAGGCACATTTAGTGGGAGTTTCTCATTTAACAAGGACTTGCAGATATAGGTGAGGAAGGAAAGGGAAGGACTCATAGGTGTGGAAATCAGTACGTAAGAGGCTAGAAAGGTAGGGTTGCAAGAGGAGAATATGGCATTTATAGTCTGATTTTATTTTTCTTTTCTCCAAGCAATATGGATACAATAATACACCCATAACCTAATTCTGAGGGAGAGTGTTGACACATAACAAGTAAGTATAAACTGGCAATAAACTTGGCAATGCTTGTTACTGCCAGAGGAATGAGGTATCACTTAAGAGGGCTGTTTTATGGATAGAGATTCATAAGCTGGTGATGTGATTACCAGTCTTAAGTGTAGACTGGAGACATTCTTATATTCTTGAAAGAAGGCTGAAAGAAATGCTAGCAATATCTGTATTAGCCATGCTTTATCGTTCGAGCTGTTCCATGTAAGCAGATCATCAGTGGCAAGTGACCTAATACTGGCCTGCACTAGAATTAGCAACTTGGAGTTGATGCATCAGAATTGAGGTCTGACTGAAAAGCAGGGTCCATAGGAGTGTTTTTTTAATATTTGACCTGGTGTTTTGATAGTGTTTGGATAAGATAATGGGAAAAAAAGTAGCTAAATGTGTGGGGGAAGGTACTGCTCAAGCAAGCATGGAGCGGGGAGGGGAGAAGACATTTTTCATTTTTTGAGTTATCCAGTAGATAGGTGAATAGTTTGGGAGAATTGGAGTGCTACATAGGCCTGCTGAAGGAACCCAAGAGAAGTGTAGAGAGGTTGGTTCGCTTGGTTTGGTTGGGGTTTTTTGTGGTTGGGGAGGGGGCGGGGTGTTCAGTCGTCTCTATAATAGCTTATCTTTCTGCACCTCTTGGATCCATCAAAAGAAACGCCGGAAATCCCTTGGCTGCTATCTCAACAGGCACTTCAGCAACCTCTACCGGTCTTGCATTGCAACTTGTTGCATCTAATTTGCTGTCACTACAGCAGTTGTCTTACGCACAACATCTATAGTCTGCACCATTTATGCTACGAGGAAACATCCTCTTGTTTCTGCATTCACAGCACCCTTTTATATTTATAGCCAGGTTTCTAAAATAAGCTTTTAGGTGGATTACTTTTCTAGCGTTTTTAGCCATGTGAGTGAAACAGGTCAGATGTGGTCAGATTAGAACTACAGAAAAGCAGACTGATTTACTTATTAGATGTAGCTGAAGTATAAAGGCAGATACAAAGGTTTCATTCATTTCATTTTGGGGAAGGTGAAGGGGCATGCTGTTTACTGTTGCAGTGTTCTGCCTGTTTCCAAAAGCTGTTCTCTTGAACTTGGCAGTTTCCAGAGTGGTAGCTGACCATAAATGAGACTTCAGTTACTATGAGTGCATTGTAAGTTCAACTGGAATTGTTCAATACAGCAGTTATGCTAATATTTGCACAGTTACCTTTGATATTTCTTATGGCATGAACTGTATGTGAAGTTGTGGTAAGAAAAGATTAGTAATGAACAAGAAGTGCAGATAACATTCCAGACTGTCAGCTTCTTTGTTTAGATTGTTAGGTATAATTATTTCATAAAATCTGTTTTGGCAGTATTTACTCTGAAGAAAGCTTGTATTGTAGGTGTTTTATGACAAGTCAGTGTAATATTAAAGTTTGTATTGAAGAATTGTCTCTGATCTGTTGAACGTGTGCTTTGTCAGAAGAAAGAAGATTAAAAATGTATTTATTTCTTAACTAGCTATTGGTCCATCATTGTAAGAGCCTATTATTTGGCATCTGAATCGTATTTCACATTGTTGTCTTTGAGTTTTTTAATAAACAAGATAAGCAGTTTATTTTGTGTCTCATACTAGTGGTTCTGGATAACTTTTGGGGGATGACACATTGTTTACTTTCATATCAATAGTTTTCGCAGAATAAATCTTCAACAGGAGCTCCATCATGTTACAGTTGCCAAGCCTTTTAAGTTATCTGGGGATCTTGCCAGTAGTCTTTAAAAGAACACAGCTAATTAATTCTTCCCGTTCCTTAGTATTTCTGGCATAAGTGAGCACTAGGATCTTTGTTGTGCGTGTCTCTCTTCAACAGTATAAAGTCACGCTGAAGGGTTTTTTGAAACAGTGAAAAGCAGGATGTAAAAGGATTAGTAAATGGACATTACTACAAAAATGACTTTGTTGTACTGCACTCCAATATTTAAAAGTTTTCATTTGTAAGTAAACTCTACTTTTGATAGTTCTAGGAAGAGTTCTTTCTCCAAGTCGCCATTGCTGCTGATAATTTCTTGAATAGATTTTCAGTTTACTTCTGTAATTCTGTATTGCCCTTATTTTGTGCATGTGTCTCTGAATGAAGCCACAATGTTGCTGCCAGCAGCTTCCCTTACCTCCTGTTGGTACCCTTTTCTTCTACAGCCTATTTACTGGTAGTCTTGGCTGTTCACTCTTGCGTTTGTGCCTTTTATTTTCCACTGGTATGTATAACTTCCTAACAATAATCTGGGTGTCCTGCTGCCAGATTCTGAGTTCCATGGCTGACAACAGTGTTACGTTTCTGTTCATTAGACATGCATCTGTCAAAATAACTTTCAGTTCTTTTAAGCTTTCCTATAGCAAGATGGATGCTGAGTCTTTTTTATAGTTCCTTTGCAAAATCAAGAATTGATAAAAAGCCTTTTAATCTGTCTGTGCTAGAGTGGCCTCGTGAGGCCTCCTGGCCTGCTACTTCAGATGTTAATTTGAGTTTATTAATAATCTTTAAATATCTTTGAGCTCTGGAGTAGGTCTGTCTTAAGTGATGTTTGGGGTGAGACCTTAACATTCATGATGCAAGCATTTGTCATACGCTATATTGTCAGCGAAGCCATACGAGTTACCTATTGTAATTGAAACTGAACAAGAAAAAAAAAACCTTTCAGTGAATGTGGTGAATATACTGCCTACAGGACTTTGAGTATATTTGTCTGTGAATTAAGATAGTGGGAGCAGAGCATATTGTGTTTATTTTCTCCCATACCACAGTAAATATAATCATGTTCCACCGTATTGACACATTTAATGGATGCATACAAATATTTCTTAGTAATTTTAGTAAAAACAATAGAGAAGATGATAGTTTCAGCTCTTCTTGTGCTAACTGTACGCATCTTCTTGGTGCTAAGCCACTGAAAGTTAAAAGTACACTACTAAAATAAGAATAAGCAGTCTCCTAATTATCGCGTACTACCAACAAATAACTGAATTTTCCAAACTTTGGATGATGCCCCATAAGTCATTTTATGTCTCATGAAAATGCAGAAAAGCTTCTCTGCAGCACTTCTTTGAAACTGCATCAAATTATTACAATAACTCCTTAAAATTCAGAGTAATAAATGGAAATTGCAGTCATTGTGTGTTTTATCAGTACTACAGACACTGAAAAATGAGCTGGAATACAAAGTATTTTATTGAAATGAAGCACTGGGGTGACAATGTGGAACGTTCTCCTGGTTTTAAATGTTTTAAATAAGGGCGGGGGGTTAATCTATTCTCTGTGCTTTTCACTAAAAGACTGGATGCATGAACCTTTCCCCTTGCAGTTTTTTCTGTAAGACCTGTGAAGGTGCTGTTTTGCCAATATGATACGTCAGACAAAATATGGAAAATTATATTAAGAGTAGATACAAACTTTTCAGTACTGTTCAGGGAATTTGAGATGGAGAGTGTAGAAAATACTGTCCTGATAATAATACAGTGTGTTCTGGTATGGATTACTTTAGTGTAGGTTAGAGAAGATGGAAAAAAATTAAGAGGTCTTAGGAGGATTGAGGGGGGTTAACTGCTTATTTAGCAGTAAGATTAATGGGCTACTCAGTGTAAGAGGGGTGGAAAATGGCATTTGATACTCAGCTAAGGGAAATCAGTTTCTTTCTTGTTAAGAGAAACCTGTATTTTTCTGGACTTGCTGTGATCTTGCCAGCTTTGAATTTTTATTGGAGAAGCATTGCAATACAGTTATCATTGATAAACAATTGAATCAATTGCTTAATTTGATGGGTTTTTTTCTCTGGTTAACAGTGTTTTTCTTAATAGCTGCTTGAAAGAAAGTGTAAGATCAATAGTGTTTTGTCACTGCTCAGATTTGTCTAGGTTGTAAACCACTGAAGAAATAACAGATGTGTTTTTAGTGAGGCATGGTTCATTAATTTTTAAAATTGTGCTACTACTGCCATGGAGTTGACTTTTTCAGAGTTTAGGAATGTAAGATTTCAGAACAATGTCAACCCAGCTAGCTTTTTCTGTCTGAGGGCGCGTATTTTCAACAGTTGGGAGCAGGATCTCGGTCCCTGTCAATCCAAGCCAAGGGCAGATGGCTGCGAAAGGTACTTGCAGGGGAGTGCGCTCTGCTCTGGCTGAAGCTTGTGCGCTCTTCCTTTGGGTCTGCCATAGTGAGCAGCCATTTGCTCCAAGACTTCAGGGACACTTAACAGTATTCTTGATTCCCAAACCTTTATGAATTGCTTGCTTTAAACCTGGGTAAATGTAAACAGGCTTTAGTGTTGTTTTAACAATATATGTACATACTGCACATTGTGCTAGCCAATGCATGTGAAGTGGGAAGGGTAATGAACTCCAGCACTTGAAGTCGTGTTTACAGACTGTTTCATGTCTTCATTTTAACTTCTGCAATTCTTATCTTATTTTAACCCTATTAATGTTATGTTTAATGTAGCTTTGCTCTATAACAGAGTAGAAGCCTGATACTTTTTTCTGGTAGAAAATAAATTACAGCTTTTTATATCAAATTAGGTGCATACTTGCTTTTCTCTCTGGTTGGGGTGGCTTTTCTCAGTTGCGTAAGCCAAGACTTGCTGCTTCAGCTGGCTTTTGAATATGGTTGTTTTTCAGATGTATAGCTTGAATTAGAAACAAAATATTTTAATCTCTGCTTGTCCAGTGTTGCAGTTTCTGAAGCCTCTTAGGTGTGTCTAAACTTCAGTTTGAAGTCAGACCACAGTTTGTTTAGGTGTATCCATGCTACCTTTAAATTACTGATCTTGGATACTGATAGCAGCAGCCACGGGATACCTTCAATATTTCTTGTCTTCAATATTTCTCTACCCCTTTGAGACAGCAGTCTTGGTATATGCAGAGTAAATTTATGCAGAATTAGTGCAGATGTGTATCTAATTAAACTGTAATCATACTGTGACCACTAGTGTTAAATGTGTGCTCAGTACTTTTACTTGTGTGGGACTCAAAATCCGGTATTGCCTGCTATTTTCACAGATCTTCATACTGGTCACCTCTTTGCAAACAGCTGTTTTTTTTTATTTCAGGGGGTTTTAATCATACAGATCAGAGGGGGGAACCAGACTCTCTAGCTCCTGAAGAGTTGGCCGGCTCTGGGTCATTAATAAAGTGCATGAAGAGAAGGGAAGCTGAACTTGCATAGTCAGATACACAGGATGTGGATTTTGGGAAGGAATACCATAACCTTAGTTTCCAGTTCTAGTAGTCTTGGCTGGTACTTGTACATTTTGATGTTGTGATACTGTTTTCAGTAGTGGACTACTGTGTTTTTATGTACACTAAAAACTGTGGGTAGGATTATGATCCGTTTTATCTCTTAAGTATTCTAACAAGAATTTCTGTTCTTGTATTTTTAAGTATGTGTTGTGATTATTTCAGAGATGATGAAATTTATGGGACTGAAATAATGATCAGATGTTTACTGGAATATTCTTAGGACTTGCGGTCTTCACTATTTTATTAGCTAACAAGTTGCTTTTTCCCGTGTGTAGTGCATATAGATGCAGGCTCCAGAGTAACAGTGTTTTGGGTTGTTTCCATTTTTTCTTTCTTCAGAGCTATTCTTAAATTGTTGGCAGAAAGTTAAAATGGTTCACGTGTTGCTTTTCAGATCACGTTCAGCTATTATTGGAGGCGTTCTGATTCAGACCTATTACTAAATGACCAGTAGTTATATCAGTTTGAACTAGAGAAAACAAGTAATAGAGTCGTTTAGGACTAGTACATGATATAATGGTTCAGTGATCCTGGAATAGATTTATGCCTGTCTTGTAATCACTGCTGAAAACGATGTGCCTTGTGCTTTCCCATCAATTCTTTGCAGGTTTTTTCCATCTTTTCAGTGTCAAGAGAAGTTGTAGCATTGCACTACGTTATATTTGAATCACAAGTGCTGTTAATGCACTAGAAAATCATGGTTATTGTTCCTTGATTAACTTCCCACTAGTCCCCTTTTAGCGCATAGAACTAAAGAAGCACAAGCACATAGGTTTCACTTACAAAGAGTGTGCCAGTGGGATTGCTGGGAAAGAACTTGGGCTGATGGGATCCAGGGAGCAGCATGTACAGGCGCCTCGTGGTACTGGAGGCAGTTGTCGGCTGCAAGTTGCTATGAGTCAGCGCGTGGGGTGATAGTGCATGTTGAATATGAGACAAAAAAAAGAAAAGCAGGTAGAGAAGAGGAGGGGCAAGTGAATAAATTGATAAGAGATGTTTGAATAAGATTTGGTAGCTTAAGAGGTAAATGGATGTTGGAGTTGACTACTTAGGGTTTTTTATAAACTCTATGGGCACGTTTATTTGTAATATTAGTTTATATGAAGAGGATACCGTTCTATTGCTTAACACATAGGTGCATTCTTCCGAACATGACTAGTAGAAATTCTTCTTGGTAAAAGCCTATAGATGTTATATAACCAGGACAGGTAATTAAGTCAAATATTTTTTTATTCCCAATACATTTTATAATGTTCAATATATAAACCAAAATAGAAGGAAACTGATCAAGAGATGTGTCTATAAATGGGCAATTTTCAAGGTTATGAGTGTGTGAAGGACAATTAGTTAGCCAGAGATGTCACATGGGAAAACGTTGATGTAAAATACAGACTTCTATTGCATAATTGGGAAGGGGTTACAAGGGTGGTGGTTTTGGGGGAGTGTTTTGTTGTTGTTTGTTTGTTTGTTTTTACATCAGAAGTACCTGCTTTCAGTGTCTTAAGGCTTTCCTTCCTCTTCCAGAAAATGCTGGGACAGAAGAGATGAGTACTCCCTTTACTAAGGCCTAAAACTGCCTGTTGAAAAAAATCCTAACCAGGCAATATACGAATGGCCCAAGGAAGCCAGCAAATTGATATTCAGGTTTTACATGACCTGCGACAGAAGTTTCCTGAGGTACCTGAAGGTGTTGTATCCAGATGCATGCTACAGGTCAGTGTTCGGTTAATGAGTATACAAGTAAGCAGTGTTGCTTATTTTAAGCATTATATATGGGTGTCTCCTTTGAAAGTAGTTTTGTCTTTCTCTTTTCATTTTTGTGAGACACACACAATTCCTTTATGTTGCACAGCAAGCTAAGTGATAAATTGGCCTCTCTTGCCCTCCCCCCCCCCCCCCCCCCCCATGTCTAATCAGGAGTGGCCCGTGGTACACCAGCCTGTATATCAGTGTGTGCATGGAGACTGCAGTCTCACCAATCAGTATGCTTATGCCTTTTGGCCATCTCAAGACCCAAAACTAACTGTGGCAAAAGGAGAGATGCAAAGCCAACTTGAGTCCAGCAGCGATAATTTAAGGCAGTGATACAGAGATGCAGGTTTTTAGTAGTTGGTTTGTTTTGTGGGTGGGGTTTTGGTTTGTGGGGTTGGTTTTTTTGCTTTGAGGGTCAGGGCACATTCAGAAGCAACTTTACTACCTGATCTCCATCTGGCTTCAAGGTAATTGGTGGGCCCTTGCCTTCGTGCAGGTTGCCCCACTGTGTTCCACTCCCAGCTTCCTTGGCCTGCAGAGCCAGTACTGGTGACCTTGCCTATCTTCTGCAGCAGGGAGCCTGAGAGTGTAATGCAGGCACACCCATGTGCTCTGAATCAGCCTGTCAGGTTGTAGCCTAGCATCCATCATGTTACACCTGAATAGGTGTGATGCACCGGTGTGCTTCTGCCCTTTTGTTTTGTTGTTTGTTGGGGTTTGTGGTGTTGCAGCTTTGGAGTCCGTGCTGCTAATCTATATGGATTTCTATTGGACATGGATATAACAAAGCATTTTTGTATGGTACTGCAGTTAGTGCTAAGGCTATGGACTGCCATGTCATCAACTTTGACCTCCAGCTGTGTGTGTTCTATACTACCACTATCAGAATACTTATGCTGGTAATTTGTATCAAGTTCTGCTCCATAACATCACATTAGCTACGTCAGCAGATGAAGTGATATGCTTATCCAAAGCTTGACATAGGTATACCTGAATATCTAGAGTTAAGTAAGTCTATCGGCATTTGTTAACTATGTTGTCTAAACATTTGCTTTGCATTTGCCAGTGGTCCCAAGGCATCCATACTGATTGGATTTTTTTCATTATCTAAGGTATTGAACCTTTGAGTACTCTGGATAATAAGAAGATTGTCTGAATATTCATACTGATACCAGTATACACAGCTTGATTGGAAGAAAGATAGGTCATGAGTTCCCAGAAGTTAGCTGTCTCTGGACTATGGCTAGGACATCTGCGGTTACAATTAAACATTCTTTATACCGTAATTGTTTGTCTTTTTAATATGTATTTGTATTTATAAAATACATATATATGTATACTTACATATGTATAAGTAGTCACACGCACGTGCATCCAAACACAGTGTTTATACTGTTGGGAGTAAAGTGTGACTGCTAATTTAATGTTCATATTTTCAAGACTTTATCATGACTTTCCATTCATACTAGAGTAAAAATCTGAAAACTGCAGGGGTTTTGAGAGAATTGGCTTTGGTTTGCAACAGAGCAAAATTCTGCTTGGCGCTCACGAGGCTTCAGGCTTTCCTCAACATTTTCTCTCTAAATATTTAGCTGAACAGGAAACTGAGCTGGACTGTAACTTGTCTATATATGTTTTCAGAATTGTATACCACTATTTTTACATTAGTTCTCTGTAGGACTAATCCGATTCTTAGACTACAAGTACAGTTTTGTTCTCAAACGTGAGAACTGCTTGTTGAGCAAGATCAGTGGACTTGACAGAGTGAATGCATCAGTAATCACCTTTTGAATGTGATTCTTGATGAATTTAAAAGGTAGTGCTTGGCTCTTGAGAGGCTCAGCAATCTTCAGAATGTTGCATACAGTGGATTGTTTTATATATGTATATAAAAAGGAGCCTTATAACTGAACAAAAGATACTATACATCCCATACTTTGACAAAGATATGGGAGAAAGGTTTTGAGGGAGTATTTTAGGCCAGCTTTCATAACAGGTTCTTTGAAAAATTCCATAGGGTAACAAAAATTGTGTGCAGTATTTTGTGTGCATCCCCATATGCACACTGATTTTTGTTATTTTTATTTTTTTTTTACACTGGAAAGCTGGTTTCTTTGTTAACTAAGAGCTTCTAAGACTCACCAACAGAATCCTGTCATGTTGGTGGTTTGAAATTTCATGAGCTCTAGTTTCTCTGAATCAGCTTCTAACTCTGCTACTCCTCTGAGATAGTGGGATTTTTTTTGTGTATTTTCTTAAATAAGCCTACTAACATGACCCCTTTAAACCAACAAATTTTGTACTTGGACTGGCAGTGAAAACTGGAAAGCAGAATTTGAGAGTACTTTCGTATGTGTTTGCAATACTCCTGGAACAGCATCTGAATCCTGAATTCTGCCTTCTTGTAATTGAGCATAGTCAAAGGAATTTCCAATAAATGCAGTAACTGTGGTTTAGGTCAGAGATAAGTACTCAAGGACATTCTCAGGTATAAGAAATGGCGGGTTTGCCTTGCCCCCACAGTACCTGACGTGCAAACGTGTCAGAATGAGGTTGGTTTTAAACCAGAAAGTGTAAGGTATCCCAGGAGAGAACCTGAGAGTTTAAGCAGTTACACAGTTCATAATACTACTGCCAAGAGGTTTTCTTAACAAGAAAGTTTCTTTGGATCACTGTGAATTGTACAGGAAAACTCTAGATGCTTAAGTCCTCCTCCTTGAATTTTTGTAGCAAAACACTTTCAGCTTGTTTTCAAAGGGAGGTTTATAGCATTATATGCTTATAATGGAAAACTTAAGGATAAACAGAGTATGCAAATATGTTGAGGTGAATAGCCAGTATCTGGTATGCTAAAAACAGAGGACCATCAAAAATCTTAACAAGATGCAACTTAAACCTGTGTAATCTAGGGGAGTAAAAAGTTTTATTGCTTTCTTGGACTGACAGCACTGAATGTTCCTGAAAAGTTTTGCATCCCTCCATTCTTCCCAACAAGCCTCCTGCATTCAGCTGTCCCCTTCTCCTCATTTAAAGGAGTCACTGCAGTGTCCCCAGTCTGTGGACATTGTCCCCTTTTGTTTTGGGGGTTTTTTTTGGTTTTTTTTTTTTTTTTGGTCTGGAGCATTCTGTAACTACCTGCTCCTCAAGTCTACATCCTCTCCTTGCTTCCTCATTTCCCTCCAACATTCTTATTCTTTCTTTTTTTTTCTTTCTCTTTCAGGGTGCCAACATTTTAAACTCAATTGGGACATGGGCAGAGCTAAGATGAGGGGTATTGTTTTGCTGGAATATGCTCAGTTCTGCCATCAACCGGTTCTCTGATCTATAAAGAGCTAGAAGCGGTTGAAACTCTGCCTCTGCCAGCCAGAAGATGCCAGGGGTTCCATGTGCCCCCGTTTCCCCTTTGAGTTCTCCAATTTGCTCATTGACGTCACTGAAATTTTGGAATTGATTGGATGCAGTCTTAAAAAAGAAAAAAAATTGTCCTAAGAAATGCATTCAAGCTGAATGTAAGGGCCTTGCAAGCTTGGCCTGTTCCTTTTTGGTTTGGTATTTTTGGCCTTTCTGTTAATAATTTTAATTCACTTAAGTTCATGCAAAATCTGCCTTTAAAATCTTTCTAGCTTGTTTTTCTGTGGCATCCTATCTTTTTCCCTTTTCTGGCTCCCTTGTCTCCTTTGCAACAAATACAAGGCTATGTTCTTATCTTTTCTTACCCACTGTTCTGTCTGTGTGTGGTTCCTTTCTTCACTACTAACTTGATTACTTTGCCCTCCAGTGCTTACTCCAAACTAGAGCCAGTATGCATAGTATCAATTTGATCCATTTTGATATCTTTCAAGACTTCTTGCAATAATCCTTATATATAGCTGGCTAGTCAGATAGCCTTTAGGGAATCCTGGTATTTGAAAAGTTTTTGTGGATAGGTTTTTTTGAGGGATTTTATTTTTATTTTTTTTTAAATTCAGAACTGCCTCTGGACTGTATGAACACAGTTTTGGTCTTGTGGGTGGAGTTTAGCTTTGTCATCCCTCTCCCACTTCTGTTAAGTCTGTCCTTTCTTTTTTTTTTTTTTTTTTAAATGTGTAATGTAGAGACAGTCTTGCTGTGTCTGCACAGCATTCTTTATGACCTCGTATCCTGGTTGAAGGATGAAAACTCCTGTCTGCTAGTTTGACAAAAATAACTTGGCACAAAGCATGTAGCATGGATCGATTTATTGTGCTTGTATTATTCTTTAACTAACTGATAATGTTACTACTTGGCATATGCAGTTGTTTTCCTTGACTGTATGCATTCTTTCTAGTACTCATTTCTGTGTGCTGGATGAATTTGACACCTATTTCGTTTTAATAATATCTGGGCCTCAACAGGTGCTCTTCTGGCTGAAAGTATTAACCTTTATTTCTTGGGAGGTTGGGGGTATGGTGGGGTATCTGTAAGAAAAGCCGTATGAACAGAGCACGGTATTAAGAAACTATGCCACTGATGCATGTTCAATCTTTTCTGAAAGTCCTTATGTAGGAAACTGAATTGGGAAGATCCAAGTACAGTATTACTGAACATGTGGTAAAAGAACAGTGAGGGATTAGTGGTTTGCTTCTGAAATGTTCTTAAAAAGAAATTAGCTAGGTTGTGGGTTTTGTTCGAAGTCATCCTGTTACAGGTTTTATAAAGGAACTTTGTACAAATGTGAGTATTTAAAAGCTTTGCAAGCAGTGTTTTACAATGAAAATACAAATATCCCCTGGGCTTTCCATTAACAGTTTCATCTTGCAAATGAGTAATCCTGCTCTATTTGTTTAAACTGAATTTTTACATTTCTTCTGAAGTCATGTACAACTCCTTGGGTCAGCATGATTTTTTTTTTTATTAATGTTTTTCTCTATGTAAGATTAACTTTCCATTTTCAGCAGGAGGTAATGTATAACTGGTATTGAAATGTTTGGGAAAACATTTTAAAATGAACATGTATTTTGCTTTTATTTTTAAGTTATTAACCAGTAATATGGTGCTGTGAATCCATTCCTTCTGTCATTTTCCCCCTCAAGCCAGAGACTTGGTCATTGCTGAAGATCGTTCTGAAATTGAGAAGGAATAGGAGAACTATTCATCCAAGGTGTATCGTACTGCATGATGTTCGCTTGTCAAGGTCCAAGATCTCCCTGTCATTGCTTCAGCAGCAGTGCAGACCTCCGGCCTTGGTGCCAGTGACTGAGTCACTGTTCTCAAAATAGTAAACTTCACATGCAAGCCCCTTGTGAATGTGTAGCAGCTATGCTAGCCAACCACCTAAAGCTTTCTGTTTGATGCTACCTTGTTAATTGTTCAATGATGATTGGGTGCATATATATCTAACTGTGATGGGATTTTCTCAGTAATGTCAAACTTTCATTTCTCTCTTGTAGAATAACAATAATTTGGATGCCTGTTGTGCAGTTCTCTCTCAGGAGAGCACAAAGTATCTCTACGGTGAAGGAGACCTAGGTTTTTCGGATGATTCTGGGATTCCTGGACTACGAAATCACATGACATCTCTTAATTTGGATTTGCAGTCACAGAACGTGTATCACCATGGAAGAGAAGGAGGTAGAATGAATGGAAGTAGGACTCTATCTCACAGCGTTAGTGATGGACACCTTCAAACCAGTCAGTCCAACAATGAACTGTTTCAGCAGGAACCACAGACAGCACCTGCGCAGGTTCCGCAAGGATTTAACGTCTTTGGAATGGCCAATACAGTTAGTACTTCTAATCCAGGGCAGCATCTTGGATTTCACCTAGGCAGCAAAGGAGTGTCTAACTTGTCTCAACAAACACCCAGATTCAACCCCATTATGGTAACTTTAGCCCCAAATATTCAGCCTGGTCGCAATACCCCTACATCTTTGCACATACATGGTGTACCTCCTCCTGTACTTAACAGTCCACAGGGAAATTCTATCTATATTAGGCCTTACATCACAGCTCCTAGTGGTACCACTCGACAGACACAGCAGCAGCCAGGCTGGGCATCTCAGTTTAATCCCATGCATCCTCAGCAAGCCTACCAGCCTTCGCAGCCAAGTCCCTGGACTACTCTTCCTACATCCAGTACTACGCCACATACCTCATCGCAACACTCAACGCAGGCAAATCAGCAAGGCCACCAGACTTCTCATGTCTATATGCCTATCAGTTCTCCTACAACTCCACAAGCACCTATGATTCATTCATCTGGTAGCTCACAATCCTCTGCTCATAGCCAATACAACATTCAGAATATATCCACAGGACCTCGCAAAAACCAAATTGAAATCAAACTTGAACCACCACAAAGAAACAGTTCTTCTAAGTTGCGTTCAACTGGCCCTCGCACCTCCGCTACTTCCTCTTCCCTCAACAGCCAGACATTAAGTAGAAGTCAACCCACTGTTTACATATCGGCCAGTCCTCCAAATACTGATGAAGTGATCACACGCGGTCAGCCCAAGGTCTACATTTCAGCAAATGCCACAACAGGAGATGATCAAGTTGTTCGGAACCAGCCCACGCTTTTCATATCAACAAATCCTGGAGTATCTGCCACTTCTAGGAATATGTCTGGTCAAGTAAGCATGGGTCCTGCATTTATTCATCACCATCCACCCAAGAGTCGAGCAGTGGGCAACAGCACCACTGCAACCTCTCCTCGAGTGGTGGTTACGCAACCTAACACAAAATATACTTTTAAAATTACAGTTTCTCCAAATAAGCCCCCTGCAGTTTCCCCAGGGGTAGTGTCCCCAACCTTTGAACCTACAAACCTTCTAAACCTTCCTGATCACTATGTTGAACCAGAGGGTATCCAGCATCTTACTGACCCTGTTTTAGCACATGTGGATAGGATCAGTGATGCACGGAAATTGAGTATGGGATCTGATGATGCTGCCTACACGCAAGGTAATATTCTTAATATAAATAGTAGAGATTTCAACCAGGTTGTCAGTTCAGTACAGAGCAGGAAGCCGTTGATAACCTTTGTGATGTTAATACTGTATCTTCAACTTTAGCATTCATGAGCATTTCCTAAATAAATAAAAAAGCTTTATAAGCAAATCATAGATTTCTTTATATGGGAAAGACATGCAACTAAATACTTGGAAATAATTCTTCTGTTTGTCTTAAGTAGATATGTTATCTGCTTAATGAAGTGGAGTCATAGCATCTTCATTTTTTTGTTGTTCTGAAAGAAACATGTAAGCTTGTTCGATTTGTCATAATGATTTAAAGTTACAAGTCTACTGGCAGATTTTTGAATCAGTTGAGATACTGTTTCCACTGGATAATGTTCCCATTTTTCTTTTTGTGAGTATTATTTAAGAAGCAAGAAAAGCAGACTTCAAAAGCAATTAGTGGGACGAAGTGTTGGCCTGACAATAAAATGCTTAAAATATTGATACTTATGTTATGTTTGAAAATAGGAGAAGGACTGCCACACCAAAGAAAGCTATTTTAAAGCATCAGTGGTAATGGGAGGGTAAAACTTCAAAGAGATGATGTGGCAACCCGACCTGTTAATCTTTTTCTTCTATTTCTATGTTTTTGCATGCTTTTATTACCAACTTGATGGTTTATTAACCCTCGTGGACTTTTGGATAAAGATGGTGAATGAGTCTTAGGATACTTAAGTAGTGTTCAGGGTGGGTTGTCAAAATATTTGTCTTGGACCTCATTGGTCCTCTTTGGACTTAGCGAACAATTCGATGTTGTTAAACTGGCTTGTTCCAAGACAGTTCTAAACATTCTTTAGATTAATTTAGCCATTTTGGTTTGTAAAAGTAAGTACAGTGATCAGGACACTGGAAACCTAGTCTTTATCTGGAGTCCTACAGTAATGAAGTAAATAACTGATTGTAGCTTGTGCAGTATGTCTGGATGTAATTATACCTTTGGTGAGAGAATAATCCATCCTAACTCAAGTGTCTAAAAGGGTAGGTGTCACAACCAAAAAACCAGATCATCCTAGGCAGTTTTGCATAATCAGTGGAGAGTTTAAAGAACTTCAGAAACATATTAATCTGTAGATAAGCAAAATAAGTAGCCCTCCAGAAGTGGTATTCCCTTTCCTTAATCTGAAGAGAGACTTGAATGGCTGTTCTAGAAGACTGTAGATACCCAGAAAGTAAGCAATCGAAATCTTGTCCTTAGGCTCTAAATATTCTTCTAGATCATGAACTTGCTTTCCAAGCATTCTGCATTTTAGGTACCTGTTGGGAAGAGTGTCCCCTTATCCTGTTCTGTCTTTCTGATGGGACTGACTTCTATCAGGTCTAGCTTTTAATTACTTGTACCCCTGGTAGTGATGGCTGCTGTAATCTGTCTTCCTGCGCAATCCTGCACAATTCCTGCATAATCTCAACAGGCTGTGGGTATCAGCATCCAGTTTATCGAGCTGGGGTGACCTTGCAATGTCTGTTTCTGCTATGCAGCCTAGAATTCAAAAGTGTCGACTGGCTCATACCTGCTGTGGAGCCCAGTTGTTCCTGAAGCCAAGACATAGACGCAGTTTTCAGGTGAAGTGTACATGCATGATGTGGGCTGGTGCAGCTTTAGGGACCTTAGGGAAACACCATCTTTCTGTGTCCTTCACTAGTTCATACAGTCATGCTTCTGAGGTTCTTTACATTCAGAAGCGTTTGGGATTTCTGGCATGATGTTGTTCCATTTCTGCTGCAACAAGTGCAATATTTTTTTTTTAAAGTTTTTGTAACTATTTAATCTTTGGAAAGTTGAGGAGTGTGTGATAGACTTGTATGATCTTGATGTCTGGCAGTCCTAGTTATTGCTTATAAAAACTTTTATAGGTGTGTTTTTCTGTTACATACTGAAAGGGATTTGAGTTACTTGATGCTTTCCATTGTGAGGCCATGTTCTATGCTGCTTATAATTTATCTAGACTGTGCACAAAACCTTTCATGCTAGGTGCTTATCTCACTTTAATTTTAGTCAGAACAGGTGAGTAGTTCCTCCGGCCATGATTAGAGAAAACTGTATTTTTATCAGCTTTTCCGTTTCTGCCCAGAATGCTCCTTATCTTGGCAGGGAGAACTGAAACTGGCTTGGGGTAGAAGAAATGTGGAAGGTGGAGTTGCTTTGTTGTCAAAAGGGATTTCCTTTACTTTGTTCTGGTGAAATACATTTATGTGCGTGGTCCAACCCAGGAGAATAGAAGTCCCGTTGAGCCTATCTGCAAGTGCTTCTGCCTGCCACCTAAGAAGCTTTACTTCAGTTATGGTGTGTGTAAGCACTCCAGTCATCTTCCATGATTAGATTTCTGGTTTTCCTCTCAAGTAAGTCACAGTGGCTAGTAGAAGACGGGCACAGATCTCTTTGTTTGCTGTCAGAACTGGAGGTTATATGACATGAAAAGGAGTAGGGTACTGCTCAGATAAAATCAGCGTGGTCACCCGGGAGTGCTAGGTTGTATCTCCTCCACTGACTTTGTGATGCTAAGAAACTCACTGTCACCACACTTCTCAGAATATTTTCGGGAGTTCCAATTTGAGATACTGCGGACTTGCTTGTAGAAACGTTGAGACTACTCATCCACTACTAAAGTCAGTAAGAATTAATAATGCTGTGAGAAAAATACTGCTAGGTGCATGTGCCCAAGAGGACAGCCAAAGAAGGATGCATTTTTTTATGCTAATCTATTTAGTGTCAGTTCTCTGCGCGTACAGGAGTATCATTTCTCATTACTTAGCAGAGATTTCAATTTCTAATGTAATTTTATTAATGATGCAATCACCTAAGATTTCAATATGCAATTTAGTATAAAGTGTCTTACAGATGAAAACCAGTGAAATCCTGTTAGAAACTGAAAAATTTGTACTCAGAATGTTGTTGTGATATACGCTCACAGTGCATGCAGTCATATGTTGAGTAGTGAGGCTAAACAGTTATAAGTTGCTCGCTCTGTGTATAGGTTTTTGGCTGTATAATGGGCAGGCATCCTATCAAGAAAATACATAATTGTGTAATAAAATCTTTATTATCTATGTTTTTATACTAGAGAGCTTAAGTCCCTTAGTTCAGTACAACTTGGCTTTTGTCTGATTTGTTCACGTTTTCTTTAACTTGGTCAGGAGGTCATATGCATAGAGTTGATCATTAGTACCAATAATAGGTATGTATGTGGATGTATTTTTACTTAGCAGTTCTGTGGTTTAAATATGTTAATTGATAAATCAGTTTGGTAATTAGACATTTTGTACATTTCTTGCTTTGGTTTCCTGGAGCTCTTTAAAATTTTCAGAAAGAGAAAAAGCTCCAGGAAACAAACTTCTTAAAATACTAACCAGTCCTTGTAGATGTTTAAAAAAACCAAGAAAACCACCCACACAACTTGAACGAGATACAGCTGTGCCCCATCCTCCAAGGGGCCTTAAGCCCTTAACATCACATGATTTAAGAAAAAAAATACAGCTTTCTATTTGGCTGTGTATATCAGGTCCCACTTTTGAGTGACACTTCAAAAAATTAAATGAAAAGAATTTTGGAAAGGGAGGGGAGAAAAAAATCAATGTGAACTCTTGAAATTGCGTATTAAATGCATATTAAATGACTGAACTATAATGATTTGCAGCATTTTTGTGGAAAATGTGCACTTTGAATGTCAAAGGAAGCGGTGGCATTTGCCGTACTGTTCTTGCCAATCAGCTGAATGTGAACATGCAGAAGCTGAAAAAATTGAATGTGCATAATACCCTGTTTGCACATCATTAAAAAGTTGAACATGAAATCTGTTCTGGTTGTGGTACAATAATGACGAGTCAAGGAGGCAACCTTTGTACTTTTGCTAGGATGATTACAGTAAACAGCTGCTTTTTAAGGATGTCTGAATAAACAAGTGCAAGCGTGAGGATTTCTGGCTTGTACTCCAGATTAATCTGTGTAGAGTCTGCGTAGGTGGAATTTCCTTTGTGCAAGAAGCACAGGGTTATCAAAAAGTCCATTAAGTGTAAATGAGATCTAGTAGCTGAATTGCATTAGATTCAGAAGTGTGCGGCATTTTTCTTAGCGTTTTCAGTTGCTCTGGTCAACACTAGAGGGAGCTGAATACTTAAATTCTGTTTTTCATTAATAAATACTGCAGTGGAATATGGGGAGATTTTTGTTTTCCCCACCTTGTTTTTTCCTACAGCTGTTAAAATGGTATTTAAGCAAAACTACCAAATTCTATGTGAAAGCCAACACTTAAAGCCAGGGCAAAGTCCTCCAGAGATGCTAGACTTACCCTTGAGGCCATGTCATGCATCCTGGAGGTAACTGTGATAGCAGTCTTCCTCGCTTTTCACACCCAGCATACTTGCTGCTCACCAACAGCCTGCATCCACAGTTAGACAGGTCTGAAGAGTTCTGAGTCTGGTTGGTAGAGCAAAGCTGTGTTCCTGCAGGTCAAGTACCAATAACCCGGGCTTCGAGGCGTTGCCTCAGCAGTAATACCAAGGTAATGAAAATTAGGACTATCTAAAAGTGGAAATAAAGTGTAGAAGGAAAAAGGGCTTGTACTCTCTCTGCAAAGTAGAATTTGATTTCCTTTCTTTATAGTTGTAGCTACATTTGTAATTCCTGGAGTTCATAAATGGGAAGAAGTTTTCAGCTGTTTCTAGAAGGCTTGTCAACAGGGGAGGGAGTCTTTTGAGGCTGCTTACCTGATGATCCCAAGTCTTCAACAAAAATTGTTATCCCGCCATGTCAGTTACTATATTTTTATATTGCATGTGAGCACAGCTGCAACTGTAGTGTGACCAGGGGCTGCCCCCAGTGTAGATGCCTGTTTATGTAGACGTTTCTAAATTGAACAAAATCAAGCAGAAGCTCAAGCACCTTTGTCATCTCGGTATCTTTTTAACACAAGTGACTCAAAAGCCTAGGCTGAATCTCAGTAAGGCCTTGCAGCTCTGTTACACTGTACAAAAATAGTTTGGCATGGTTGTTCCTTTTGAAGAACCTCTGGAAGACAAAATATGATGTGTGAATGAATGAACAGGCAGGAATTGCAGCAGAGAGCAGTTCTGCTTGCCAAAGATGTGGAAAGCTGTATCTTTTTGGTGTGCCATTTTTTCCTTTACTACTACTCAGGAAACCTAACCAACCAAATTTGAGTGGTTCTGACTTTTTAGTACTTGAAGAAATCGTGGTGAATTAAACATCATGTTCCAGCCAGAGTTTTGCTTAAACACTTCTGAGGCAAATTCAATCTTTATAAAAAAAGTAGCAATAACAAGGTATTTTAAAATTTTCTCAGTGCTATAAAGGTGTCCGTGGTCTGTGAAACTGATCTTAGTTTATATGTGTTAGTAATTTCATGGATGAATGAGTGGTTGTGCAGAAGTTGAAATAATTGTTGGGTTTATTTAATGAAATAATTCTCCATTTTTATAGAAGGTGATAATTGCTTTGAGCAGTGTTATCTGCCTGCATGGTGATACTTAATAATATACCTTCAATGAAATAAACTACTTAAATTGTATGAATTTGATTGCATCTTCGGCTGCTTATGTTCTTTAGACCTTTAAAAGCTGTGGTTTAAATGTTAATTTCACATTTCACCATTTTTAAATTAGGTCTCCTCATGCCATTTTCTTTACAAATAGTAAGCAGTGTTAGAAATTAGAAGCTGACCTAATGGTTCGGCACCAGAGTTTAGGGATAAAATGGCATACAATCCAGCCTCTGCGATAAATATAACTGATGTTTGCCAGTGGTATTACTTGTAGTACTTTCTGTGTTTCATTTGGTGTCTCCTGCAATGACAAGAACATTGGATTATGTTCCAATCCAAATAGCAGTAAAAATCAAAATCTTGATGCTTATCTGGCATATATAGTATTCTGTATTGCAGCTGTCTCTCTGAAATCCTCTTCATACTACCTGTTCTACAATGGTTGGGCTGAATACAATGCAAGGAAACATTTGGGTTTGGTTTCTGGTAGTCATTCCTGTAGATTGGTTGGGGTTTTGAAAGATTTTTACAGATCACAGCTAAATTTTCTATGGTCATCTGTTACATTGTGTGACTTTCGCATTGTATTTGCTTGTTATCTGTAATTGATTTGTGCTGTTTTGAAAAATACAACATTTTCTTTCCTGTGGCAGAGATCTTCTTGTAAGGAGAATGGAAAGGCAATCTGTAGCAATGTTTTTGTATTTTCCCAAAAGAATACTAACTTTCATCTTTATCTGATGTTGCCATGTGAAGGGTAATAAAGTAGATAAAATGGGACTTTATGTATTGCAGCTTTACTGGTACACCAGAAGGCGAGGATGGAGCGACTTCAACGAGAACTTGAGATTCAAAAGAAAAAGTTGGATAAACTAAAATCAGAAGTCAATGAAATGGAGAATAATCTAACACGAAGGCGCCTGAAAAGATCGAATTCTGTTTCCCAAATTCCATCAGTAAGTTGAAACGTCTGTAGGCTATAAACCTAAACCACAAGTGTGGTCTGTCACAATAAATTAAAGGAACAGTTCCTTGTATGCTGACAACATAATAGTGACAGGCAGTGTAGCTAGAATTAAACTGGTAAACAGTGTCATTTAGAGTAAAGACTAAATGTGCATTATTTAACCACAGACTTCCAGTTCACTAATTGCTTTGTGAAGTGTTGCTTTTAAAGGTAGTCACAAAAGGTTTGACCTGGTAGTCCTTTTTAACCTTTCAGACTACAACTTAATACTCCATACTGCTTTCCACACAAAGTGTTTTTTGGTCTTCATGCTTATAGCAATCTCAAAGAAGCTGATTAATGCACCAGTTTCCAGTGCCAGAAGATCAGCCATTGATCTGGTGGACCACTGGCTGTGTTTTGACTACAATTTGGAGTTGCTCAGTCAGCTCTGAAATCTGATGAGAGAGAAGAATTTGGTGGGTCTGAAAGCTTTTTGTAAGATTACGCTTGGATTAAAAGAAAAAGGCTGTTTTTAGGGAAGATTGTTTTTTTATCTTCACTTCTGAAATAACTAAATGCTGCCTACCAATGCATGAACGATAACTGGCAATAAAATGGGAAAAATTAGTCTAACAGGCAGATTTATTTTTTCAGCTGGAAGAAATGCAACAGTTAAGAAGTTGTAACAGACAGCTGCAGATAGACATAGATTGCCTAACCAAAGAGATTGATCTTTTTCAAGCAAGAGGTACAGTATATCTTAGTACATCAGCAACTGTAAATGTTGGTGTGTCTTTCCTTTCTTCTTTCACTGTCTGCATGTATCCAATTATCAGAAGTGTCTGTTATAAATGTATAGACAGTTTGCAAAATCTTCATGTCATTTTGAGTGAAACCATGGAAGTAGTTGTCTTCTCAGCCTGTTTTTGTTGGCTTTATGATTTTCCTAATCCCAGTCATTTCTATCTCATACTTTGCTCAGAAGAGAGAAACTTGTGATGCCATTTATTTAGTAAGGGGAGGGGCGGGAATCTGATTATTTGAGCACCAAAGAAGAGGGAGAAGTAGTTTTGTGAGCGATACAGCTGTGCATATGTGTCAATATCTCTCTTGTCTTCCACTTCTGCATTACAGTCAGCGTCTCAAGTTAGCAAATAGAAAGTACAGTTTTGACTTCCAGTGTGCTCTCCTCCTTCCACTTTCCTTGTCTGCAGGGACGCAGCCTTAGGTCGTGAGGGTGAAATTGAGACAGCTGAGCCAATTCAAGAGCTGCCAGCAAGAGGTCCCTCTCTCTTCCTGCTTCCCTCTCTTACTGTGCTCTGGCTCTGTGTTAGCTTTTTAGACCCTTTGCAGAGCTGATTCTGCTCACTAGCCAAGCAAAAAATGTTGCATTGCTGGAAAAGCTTGCTGCAGCTGATGTGAGGAGAGGCGCAGGAAGGGAGAACTGAGATAGTGAGAGGGAAGGGGCTAGTGCTTTCTACTTCCAGCAGCAGCGAGCTGTTAGATCAGTTCGCTCAAAAGCCATGGAAGTTCTTCAGTGTACCTGCAGATAAGGAGAAAGTAGACAGGTGTACTTGAATGTAATGCTGCACTAAAAACTTGACCTTAAATAGAATATTCAGATTACGTGTGATTTTGTATCTCTGTTACAGTAAATTGGAGGCAGGAGTTCCTTGTAAGTATTAAATATAAGCATAATATACTGCATAGTAAATAGCACATATCTTTCCGTATAGTTACAATTTAGAAAGTCTCAGGTAAAATTTACTAATAAAATGCTGTTAAATATTTAAGAGTGGCAGAAGAAAATACATTTAAGGAGTTTGTTCTGCTGGATTCTGTTTCAGACTTGATATTGCATATTTTGGGCAATAAGTATTTTCAAGTGTTGTTGACATCACTAATACCTCACTTGGGTCTCTGTTGACACCTTGATACAAAAGGTGATAATGAATAGTAGTTCTGTTTCAGAATTACTGCCAAAAAAACCTGATACGCTTTCCTACCCAAGTTTATTTTTAAAACTGCTTCACTTTTTTTTTTTTTTTTTTATTTTTAGGACCACATTTTAATCCCAGCGCTATTCATAACTTTTATGATAATATTGGATTTCTTGGTCCAGTGCCACCAAAACCCAAAGGTACTATACTGGTAAAATTTTGATGTAATACTAATATGTGGTTTGCATCTAATATCAAGTTCTATTCTGTTAATGTAGTTTAAATGTTGATTGTGAAATAGCATACAAACCTTGCATTTTATTTGTATTGGCAGTAATACACTTCTATTTGCTCTTCTCTTTTTATGCATTCAGGAAAGTAGTATATTAAATAGGGTATGTTTGAAGATGGATAATCCGTTGGGAGGTGTTTTAAGTAAATGGAAGCATCCATCTTTTTTTAAAAATTAATGAGAGGTAGATTGCTTAGGGATGAGTGAAACTTGTTTAAATAGTGAAATTTTCATAATTGTCCTTGGTGAAGAGTGGATTTATTTACGTATTAGAATAACTCAGTTTGGTTACCCTGACTGGACTTCCTGGCTATGTAGAATTTTTATTAATGATTTACATAAGAGCCTCTTCTGGCTATTGTTAAATACAATTTTAGATAGTTGAAGAGGAAAGGAATGCTGCCCAATAGGGCAGTCAATATTGCTGAATTTGTTAGTCTTGAACATTCTGCTTGTTTTTAAGTTTTGCATGTTACTCATTCTTTTGCCCTAATGGGATCTCAAACAAAACAGAATAATTCTTACATGTTACATAAAGCAGAGAGTGAAATTAACTGTTTGCGACAGCATCTTGGTACGACCTGTAGGCAGACCAAATCCACTGATGTTTCTGTGCAGTCTTTGTTCTCCACATAGTACAGATGTGTATGTGACTGGTCCTTGTCGTGTGTGTTAACTTGTTACACAGTCTCATCTTACAGATTTCTGACCATTCTGTATTTCAAAATGGTCTAGGTGAATTTGACTTTCTTGTCCTCCAGACTGATACTGTTCTTCATGCCTTAGAAGGATTTTTAATCTTTTGTCCTATATCATTATGCAGGCTGTTAGTGAAAATACTGAGTGAAGTTAAAGCCATGCAAAGTCCTATTAGATACATTTTACAGCCAAACCATGAAGAATTTATCAGTTCTGTCAATTACATAGTTCCCTTTACAGTAAATAAAAACTAACCTAGCAAAGAAAAAATTAAAATACGTTTTCTGTGAGTAGTTTTTAACGTTTGCATCAACTCATCTTCTAGGAACTCACAAATTTAACTGTTCAGTAATTTGGTAAAACCTATCTTGAAAATGCAAAGTTAACTCCAACTGGTTTCTAAACCTCTTGAGTTCCTCTTATCCTTTATCTTTCTTTTTAAAAAAGTATTGTTGCTGTATCGTAGTCCTCCATTGACTTTCGTTTTCAGTTCATTTTATTTTTTAAGTTTTAACTTAACTATGTTATAGGCTGAGACTTAAAAAAGAATTATCACTGTTCACAGAATAATGAAAAATTATTCTTTTGCAGTTGTGATCAGTGGCATGGTACTTCTTGATGTTGTCGCTGTCATTTTGCAGTGGTTGCCATTGGCTAGTTGCTAATGAGATGTTTTCCACTTGAAATAATTGTCTGGAAGACTTTGCTGCAGTTGCCTAAATGGGCAACCCTTAATCTGAAGTCACTTTTCTCTCTTTTTATCTTTTTCATCTCTTCATCTTTTCTCTTAAATTAGTTCAAGGTTGTTGTCTAACACATCATGCAAAAAGATGCACTTGTATGCTTGGGAGGATTACAGTGTAGCATGACAGAGCTAGCCATTGATTTTTCCTTAATGTATCTGTCTGCTTATCTGGTTTGAGGAAGAACTGCTAATACTCATTCTAGGGTCAAAATGTTAAATATATCAAAAGGTTACAGAGCACTTACTTCTTGCCATAACAAATTTTAGACTGCTACATAGACCTCAGACTAATAAATCTTGTGCGTGTTTCCTGTGCCGATTAATTTCTGAATTTTATCTCCTTTTCATGCAACAGCTTTGAACTGAGACCAAAAGGGAAGAAGGCAGAGCAAAGGGGTGGGAAACTTGCTTTTTATAGTTTCACCTTGTGCCATTTGGCTGACTTACAATCAAGCTCTAGTGAAGGGGGTGGTAAAAAGCTGCCTCTGTCACTTGCAATAACTGTGCTGCTCTCGGAGGAACAAGATAGTTCTCAGTTACTGAAAAAAAAATCATCTCAAAATTCTTTCCATGCTGTTCTTAGTTAGTAACTGCTTATCTTATCTCTTTCATGTCACAGATCAGAGGTCCACTGTGAAAACACCAAAGACTGTTCCAGACACAGATGAAGATGAGGGAGCTCAGTGGAGTTGTACTGCCTGTACTTTTTTAAATCATCCGGCCTTAAATCGCTGTGAACAGTGTGAAATGCCCAGGCATTTCTGAGCCAACAGGCCTGTTACCTTCTATAAAACCATAACAAACGTACAAGGAACTACCCAGTTATTGGGGGGCAAAAAAAGCATTTATGCGTGGGATTTTGTAAAATTGAAGGTGTGACGAGATGGTATTTTGCTAATGTTAAATGTCAGCCCACAGAGCTAGTAATACCTCAGTGTTGTGTCACAGGCAGTTGAAATTGATCGGCTGAAAGGTAATCTGCTGAAAGACTCGGTTGCCAGCTGCCTAAACCATGTACAGTATTACCAGTATCCCAGTAACACACACCATGTTCAGTGCTTGGGTGTTGCCCATCCTCTTCTCTGCCCCAGTGTCACTACTGAATTTTGACAGGGGAAAGGAATAGAGTGCTAGTGTTTTTGTTTTCAGAGCTTTCAGTGAAACACTACATGCACAGAGGAGATCTAAAAGGAACAAGGTTTAACTATTTGAACTGTTTGCTGCCACATAGTGCCTTCGATAAAGGGAAGAACTTCACAAATCAGTGGTACTCTTTGCCTTGTCTTCCCTGAAAACATCTCTGTGAAGCCAGAAATCAGTACAATCACATCTGAAGATGAAAAGGAAAAACTGCATGCGTTGTCTGTACAATACACACAGTGAAATACCCCAAAGCTTTTCCTACTGTACATAGCTCTAGAGCCTGCTTTAAGTGATTTCTTTTCTTCACCTTTATTATTTTCTTGTACTTCTGTATGTATAGTGTAATAGTCTTTTTGTTAACTTTCTTTTTTCCCTTTAAGTGATTAAGCACGATCATGTCCCTTTTTTTTAAGCTTTTATCTGAGAGAAGCAATGCCTTAAAATAAGAGCATTAATAAGAAACTATGCACAAAATAGCTTTCCTCTGCTCATTCTGTACATTGCTCTTGTAAATGCTGATGATCTGTGAAGACCTGCAGATGCAGCGTGGTAAAAATGCAGGAAAAGTTGGAAGAATTATGCATATAGTTCACTCTGTACACTGAGTTTTACGGTGGGTGACACAAGGTAGCGTTTTGTCTGGTGTGAGGAAACTTTATACTAAGAAACTTTCAACCCACCAACAGATCAGCATCTGATTCAAGCTTGCTTCATCTGCTGGGTATCTTGCAGACTCCTGGAGAGAGATTCATTGGGGAAGTACATACAGTGCCAAAATCAACAGCAGCAGCATCGTACAGCTTTGTTCAAGGACTTTAAATGCTTTCCTGTTTTGGCAGCCGGTTTCTAAACCTGACTTTGTGGTGAAGTCTCATATTTATAGAAAACAAGGATAGCAATATTTAGGACAACTGAAATAAAGGCTGGAAAAGAGAAATCAAACAGACTTGAACACTGAAGCAACCTCAAGCATCTCTTTATTTTGATGATCTATTTTTTTAAGGAAAATATTCACATGATCGGGGATGTACGTAACCAAGATCAAGAAAATGGAATTCCAGTACAGTATGCATGAAAGACGGCACGCAAAGAATTATGTAGCAGCACTTAGCGTGAGGCTGGAGGGAGTGCTAACAATGTAGCAAGAGACAAAGTAGACTGTCACCCACTGTAAACATTTGCCAGTGGACACTTTTATTAGGAGTTTTACAAGTGATCTATGTGAATGCACAGAGGCCTTTGTTTTGAAGGCTTTGCATTTTTTTTTTATGTGGGAAGAAAATGCCAATCCCAGGTAATTAGGCAGTAGACCCAAAGCACTTGCATTCAATGCATTTTGTTTATAAAATGAGGCCTTGTTTTTCAGCTTCATCTGCAGTTCTATGTGAAGATTGACAAATCAGTTTTTACCTGTTTATTAATAAAACCTAATTTGGATATCTTGAGTTGATGGTTTTGTGATTTAGCTGGGTAAACTGCCTTTGTAACAGATAAGTTATTTATAAAAATTAAAAAAAAAAATTATATTCTAATGTTTGGTTTTGTGATTTGTTTGTTTTTTCCATGCTGTGGAGCAGCAGAATATTCAACGGAACAATAAGCGTTAATAGTATTAAAAGTAGGCAGATTTCTTGCCACCAGAGATTCTATTTAAGCCTTTGTTTTGTTGAATCTTGTCTTTCCTCCCATGTATTATTCTGTTAAATTCTAATTCTGTGAGCGTAAGGAATGTATTCTGAAAAGTTGCACTGACAAGATTGTGTCCTGACCAGAGACTCATTCACTTTATGAATAATTAGTAAGCTAGACACGTGCTCTTTTTACTTCATGCTTTAAGGGTTTATGATTTTAAAAATATTTTTCTGATTCAAAATGGGCAACCACTATGTCCAAGGTAATAGTTTATCTACTTTGTGTACTGTTAACGTAAGCACAGTTTAATGATTAATATGGTTGAACTGTATTTTGTGCTGTGTATACTATAGTGCTATGAGATGTGAAGTGCTCCTGGACATGTCTTTCCCACTTGGACCCTGTTTAGACAGACATTTGGTGTGTGGAGCTGGGCTTTCCTGAGACACAGTGATGCTGTGTAAAAGCCTTTCAGGAGGCATCTATAAAGAGATCAACTACAGATCCAATAAAAAACATTCCTTAATGCAGATTAATCAGCTGAAGTGCCTTTATCTGCTGTATGGAAAATAATGCTTGGAGTGAGGAGGGCAGCTGTTTTTAAAAAGCAAACAATGAAAACTAATCAGTTGTGGGGGGGGGGAAAACATGTTTGGGGAAATAGGTGAAGTGGAATTCTGCTCATCATATCAAATGCGTAATTCATCTTCTCCCTGCATTTATTTTGTGTGTTATTTTCTGAAGGAAAAAAAAAATTTACATCCTAGCTCTCAGCTAACTGTGCAGAGCCATCAGCGCATTAGTATGAGCGTATGGGGCAGTGTTTTCAATAACTGATCCTGGAATAGTGGGACAAGAGAAATGACATCTCCAGTGTTGTCTGGTTCACAGACTTTTAAATTACCTTCAGGGACTTTATGTTTGTCCTGTGTATCATTAGGCCTTCCTTCAAGTTGATACTAGTATATCGGCATATCACTGCTGTATGCTTTTAAAGGGTAGGATTTTGAGGGATGAAGTAGAACTAATTTCACTGCTGAATTTTTTTCTTTTTCCTCATAGAAGATAAATAACAAAAAATGAAACATTTGCAGTAAGGTTAAACTTTGTATTGTGAACATCAGTAGTTTATCTTGGATGATGCTGATTTATGACTATGTTTCTGTACTGTCTTTGTTAGGGATCTCTATAATGGTAAAAAAATCAACAACAGGAAAAAAAAAAAACCCAAACAACAACCAACCCCAAATAGATTATTTCACTCTTTAGCAGGAAGGGAGAAGTATGCTTCTTGGCTTTTAGAGGTGCTGCTGTTTATTTGTTTATTTTTCATGAATATGTGAAATGCTCATCACTCAGTCAAGCTTTAGAATTGGGATGACTGTAGAAGTGCAGGCAGTGAAACAGACAAAGAGCTGGTAACTGGGCTGCTGTGTCACGTCAGCTCTGCGGGGCTGCCTTCAGTTGGCATTGCCAGTTTTCCAGATAAATTAGAAAAACATTTGTCTTCTGTGGTCTCCAGTCAGTAGAGCTATTCTGTTACCCAGGAGTATGGTTGTGTGTGTCACCCCTGAAATTTAGATTGTGACATTTGATATCTTCAGTCTCAAGCTAATGATACATTGATTTTAAAACTGCATGGTTGGTATTTGTGCCTGTCTGTTTTATTTGTGTGAGCTTAGTCAATTTTATGATCTTGAAGTATTTACCTTCAGTGTATTTTGTAGATGCCCAGGAAGAAAAGTATCCTTATTAGTACTGCATTTCTTCAGATTCCTCTGCCTTGAATGTACATTCAAGCCTGGACATAAATTAAAGGAGAACTTGATCAAAGATGTTAAACAAGCATTTAACAAGAAAAAAAAAAAGCCAAGTATTGAAATTTACTGATTCACCCTTTTCAGTGCCACTACTTTGGTTTTCTAAAATGCGAGCATTGCTATAAAACAGTGGCAGAAACTTTTCAATACAGTCAAGTAACAGCATCTATAGTGTAGCTTGTGAATCCATGGCAATTCTTATGAATATTTCATTCTAAAATAGCAAGAAAATGCTTTGACTTTGTCTTATTTGTTAAAAAAATCCTAATGTGAACAGGAAATAAAAATTAGTTTTAAACTTGATTCCTTTCGTTGGTACAGAGTAGAATGATTACAATGCATTCCTTTTTCAAGCCGGACTGGTTGAATAGCTCTCTTGTTGCTAACTTTGAGGAACAGTCTTTGATTTTTGTGTAGTCCAAAATGCCTGGTGAGGCTCACACTTTGAATATTTTACTTAAATTACTGGAGAGCAAGAGAACAGGAAGTTAGTACGAAATGTTTGGGGACTTTTAGGCTTCACGAAGAGCCTAAGTGCTGTAGGAGCACTTGGGAATGATGATGAGCATTGAATGCTGCAGTCACACTAAACTTTGACTTTTTTCTTCTTTTTGATACAATTCTCCATGATTTTTATTTGGCTTTCTTTGAGCAGTTTGGTGTCAGTGATATGCTTGCTTCTACAGTAGAGCTTCTCAAATAGTGTCACCTTCGGAGGCAGCACTAGTAGAACTCACAAGTGCTTGCTTCAGTCAAGCTTTAGACATACTAATTCCCAGTAGTGTAAGTAGTTATAATCATGTATTCATCAAACACACAATGGTCTCCAGCCAGTGCAATGCTGCAGGCATGAGCTAGGCGAGCATTTTTCTGTGTCCCGTTCTCTTCACTGATTTGTTGCAGGTATCTGTGTGTAGTTACAGAGGACTGAGCCAAAATTATCTACGTGGGTTCAAACTGCCTATTATTTGTAAGTTTATTTAAAATAGTAAAACACTAACATATTGCATATGAGCATGGATTTTGAAGGAGAAAAGTGGCATATTGGTTTGGGTACTACTCAAATGAGCAGTTAGGGATTTTTATATATAAACCTAATTCCATATTTTTAATGCACATGCATTGTGTTAATGCCTTTAAATTCTGTGACTACATGCTGTTATTCTACACAGTTTACAGGAGCACGATGCCAGTACGATTTTGATGTAGTTGATTTGGTAATGAGTGGAAGAAATGTGTATTAAGCATTTTTAACGTGGTTTTGTCTTAGTAGGTATCAACAGACCACATCCAGCCTGTGACTGATCAGCTTTGCCTAAATTCAAGTTCCTATTGCGAGTGATTTAGGTCAGGGCTGAAAAAAGATACACTGATGGAGACATAGAAGGGGACTAAGGGATGCTGTGTCCTTTGTTCTTCATATGCAGAAGCAAGTGGTGGTGGTGTTCTTGCACCCCACTGTAACATGCAAACTAAAACGTGGCAAGCATAAGGCCTCAAAGCAGAAGAGGCTGTAAATGTTAGTGTCAGGAGCCTGGGACATAGCATCCGTAGCATGCCTGGCCGGGAAGACTCATCATGTGCTTGGTCTGTGGTACCTCAGGAGTCTGTCGGTACAAGTAAATGAGTTTTACCACACGCAGCTAGTCATGAGGCTTGTTTTTGTGGCAGTTGATGGAGTTGGTTGATGCGTTATGTTCCTGAGCACGATGACCAAATGTTTCTATCCCGTGATTTCTTTGCAGACTTGCACAATACACTGCTCAGTAGGGTCAGCAGAACAGCAAGGTTAAGGAACAGCAGCATCGGAGTATTCGCTTCACAAGCCTTTTGACAGGAAAGGATGGCTGACTTCTCAGGCTCACCTCAGGGGCAGTGGAAGGTGCAGTCCGTATAGGAGGTACCCAAAAACAGTTCATCACAACACCCATTTCCTGTGACATGACAGATGTGCAGGTGTCACCGCTGTGTATCTGCTCGTGTGACAGCCATGTCTCCATCGCATGCCAGGGTCTCGTGCTTGGCACGTTTGGTTACGTGCCGAGGAAAGGTTTATAAGGTCCTCCTAAGAAAAGGACAGTGGGAAGCGAGCTCCCGGAGTGCCTGGTCTGGCTGGTACACAGCTGCTCACCCACGGCGGAGGAGAGGCGCCTGCAGGTAAAATGGCTTATTCTGCCTTTACAGTTTTGGAGGGTGGACACTTGTTCCTTAAAATAGACGCTTTGTAGTCTGAAAAAAAGGCCAATGCATCAGGAAATCTGGATTAGCTTTTTGCCATCATACTACAATAATAAGCTCTTAAAAGTGGTGTATTGTAATTAAGGGAGTAAGTCTGGAATTGAATTCAAAACAGGTTAGTGAATATTGATACCCTTCTGATGTGACAGGAAACGTGTTTCAAATAAAAGAATGGAGTGAAAACTTTATTATGAAAATTACCAGCCAAAAAATTTCAAATGAAGTATTAGCTTTATAGTGGCTTTATGTTGATGTAAGAATATAAGCAAAGCAATGTTTGTATGTATGGAATGTCTCATCAGCTGATATAAAAAAAAAAATTACTCGTTTACAAACCCTGCTTATGGTAGCAACTCTGTAGTTAGTTGTAAGTTGGGCAGCCCTTTTTTATTATTTTTAATTTTTGGCATTTCATGTGTTGTATCCTGGGGAGAACATAATTGGATGGATGGATTTATTTCATGCAAAACCTTTTTAGTTTTGCTTTCGGTTTTTCGTTTTGTGTTAGTCAGATTTCCATAATGTCCTGCTTAGGGT
Source organism: Falco peregrinus (assembly GCF_023634155.1). Classification (NCBI taxonomy): domain Eukaryota; kingdom Metazoa; phylum Chordata; class Aves; order Falconiformes; family Falconidae; genus Falco; species Falco peregrinus. The sequence continues at coordinate 46,697,948 of NC_073727.1, read as the reverse complement.
CTTAGAGTATTGGGATGGAGGCTTACTGTCACCCAGTCTGGGAGCTGCTGTTGAGAAGAAAGATTCGGAAGGTACTTGGATGCATTGTACTTACAATTCATCTGGTTACTTTGGGGCTGGAGTTGACTGGGAGCCTGTGGACAGTTGCGGAAAAGTGAAATGCCACTCAAAAGGCATCTGGCCAAAACAAACTTCGTCTAAAGGGGCCTGTTGGAGAGAACAGGCAAGGCAAATGGGGACAATTGTGCAGCAATTGAAGGAGCAGCAGGTCCAGCACTTCTTTCTGCTGGAAGATTTACACCACCACCTTAGGGTTCGTGTGCTTCCTCTCGTGTATGACCTGTGAAGACATCCTAAAGGTAACGTGTTTTCTCCCAGTCTTCATGTTGCAATAGTGTTTTGTGCTGCTAATGGGGCAGAATGGGGCCAGGAAATAGTCAAAGGATCACAGAAGGTACTAAATAAAAATGGTAAAAATGCCACAGGTGTCAGTACCACCACAGTGATTGTTATCTCTGCAGTATCGCTGTGTCATTGGCTGGCTTTCTAAAAGATGCTCTGCTCTAGTGACATGGCAGCTCTGCTCTGAGCAGTTGTAGAGAATGTGAACCCAAGATTTTGCTATTCCCGGTGCCTTCATTCATCTCTGTCCCTGTCTCGATCTCTGCCTTTTCAGCTTTCCTTTTTCAACTCTATAATTAGAGATTTGAACCATCACTCAAGCCAAATTTCTGATGTTTTGTTGCAGTCTCTGGTAGCTACTGTGAAAATCTGGACTGAAACTGTGATGTGTCTTGTATTTTTTCATGCGCTTTTTCCTTTCCTCTGTGTTTTAAGGCCAGAAATAAAATTTAAATGTGACCTAAGGAAAGAAAATACTGTCTTTTGACAGAGATACCTGACGCAATTATGAAGAGAGAGTAACGAGGTGTCTTTTCTGTCTGCAAGAATCACTTTGGTAGCCAAAGTCTACAGATGAAAACCGTCAGCAGATTTGGATGCTGTCATCAGGCATCCAGCCTGAAGTCAGAATGCAGTTTGGCCCTGTGTTACAGACTTGCTTGGTGGTTTGGAGAAAGTTGCTCAGGTCCTTCTCTATCTGTTCCATGGCAGCAGTATGACCTTTCTCATTTTTGCAGTGTTTCTTGTGCAATTCCCCTGCCATTGCGAAAGCATTTGGAGGTGCGTACCTCTTTTCGTGCCTTCTGTCCACACTCCTGAATGTTTAAGGTTTTCAGGAAGTGGGGCTGTGTGCTAGAGGTTCATACTATGCCAGTGCAACTAAGCTGCTGCTGTACTTAAATTGAAAAGACACTGTAACTTGGCTTCAGGAACTCTTCCTTGTCCTTGGCACAGCTACCCTGTACATGAGAAAGAAAATACCATGCTAGTGTTTTTTGAGCTGAAGGACATGACAAAAGCTTTTCTTCTTGAGTAATGATTAGTAACGTGGTTTTTTTCTGATGAGTTTGATACTTAAATTGCTTAGGCTTTTTGAACCCCTAAGGAAACCAAGCACTGCGCTGCCTGGCCAGGGTTCTGTCCCTGCGAGCTTCTCTTTGGGCCCTGGGACTCTGGACTATGTGAAACAGAACAGCCGGCTAAAAGGAGCTTTTCCTTTTTGTAACGGGCCCTGCTGCTGCCCCAGTGGATCTCAGCAGTGCTTTTCTGCCAGCCCCAGACCCTAGCCACCAAGCTCCACCTTCCAAACTTACCAGTAGTTTTGCTCTGAAAAAATACTTTGCCATTTTTCAGGGCAGCCGTGCTATGTTCCAGTTCTCAGTGCTTCCTGAAGCAACGGTACGGTTGGGTGATGGGGAGAAATACTTTACCATTCATGTGATTTACAGTTGCACCCAAAACAACTGTTAGGCATAGCTGTGCCAGGAGATGCTGTGCTTGGGAAGCTCCTTCCCACTTGGAGAGCCTAGCCATGTTTGAAGTGGTGATAAGTAACATGCAAAAGTATGTTTTGCGTAGTTTTGTTGAAAATTGTATCATCCATCTCCTGATCTCACACTTCATGTTGGTTTTCATTTTCTTTCACTTATATGATAATCTTCTGTCTTTTCATTGTGTTCTTTTCCTGGACCAGTTCCTGCATCCTAATACTAGGATTGAACCTGTTGATTTTTGATTGCATGCAGTGGGTTAGTTCAAGACCTGAAATCAGCATCTAGGTCTCACTTGAACATCAGCACGTCACCCCATGGCAACCATGCCCTTCTCTTGGTTTTTAAAGCACTTTTAGTAGTTCTAGTGCTGCCCCAGAAGGTGGTAGGCTGCCGTGTGGTGATTTCAACTCGCTTAAAGGTTTTAATTTTATATGTGAAATTCATCTCATGAGACGTCAAGACAAAATGCATTAGTATGCTTTGGAGCATGGATTGCATCACCCCGCCAGCTGCAAGCGTCTTCATTACTAGTTTACAGGGTGGTACTCGGTGATGCTCCCATTCTCTGTGGAGCTGTTGATGAACTATGAATCCTGTGTTGTGGCATCGGAATAGCACACCCTCCCTAGGGGTGACAGGGAATGGCTAATCTGGGCGTTGCCCATCCTTTGGTCAGAGCTGCTGTTTTCTGAAAGGCGTGGAAAGGCTTTTGCTCCTGAGGCCAAAAGCAAGGTGTAATCAAGTATTGGTTAACTTTTTTCTGAATACTAATTGTATGACTCTAGCCAGGTCTCAGGTGACACAGCTCATTTTCACAGCACAACTGGATTATGCTGTTGCTGCCATAACCTATTTGTCTGTCTTTTCATTTTTTTTTAAAAAAGCATTTAACTCCAAACTTAAAATAGACCAATGAGTCAAACACACCAGTGAAGAAATTGTGGATAAGGGCCTCTGAGGTAGGTGGCAAAAGCGGGATTGCTCAGAGGCTTGCTTTGTCTGCTGTTAATCATCTGTTAGCAACTCCTGTGTGATCCTTTAAAGCAAGAGCCCTTGCTCCCGTTGGAAAGAGCTTGCTTTCCGTGGTGTCCTCCACCCTGAAACCCTGCTGTATTGTAGTTGGCTACAAAAGCACTCTGTACCTGCAGTTTGGTGGCTGCTTCTGGATGTATTACTTGGGGGGGTTGAGAGAGTGCCTGCCAGCTGTCAGGATACAGGCACGGTTGGTTCTCTCTGCGTGTCCTCAAGCAGTAACGTAAGCCAGCGCACTCACTGACCTTTTTCAGATGTTTTTTCATCAGCCTCTGATATCTGGGTTGATGGAATTTGCTTTCCCTGCCTTTTTAGCCCTTTCCAGGCTGGAGCAGGCTGTAGTGTTGTGAGGAGTTGTTATACCATGGTATGGGTAGATTCCAAACTGTATTTTTCTCGTTCTCTTGACTGTCCTGCTGGTGTGTTTGATGGTGCAGGGCTTGATGCACTGCACAGGAGCTGCTGAGTCAGCCCTGAGCTGGCAATGTTTTACTGTACTCTTAACCCCATATAGAGCTGTCTGGACCCTGAGCAGGCAGGAGAGGAGCCAATGTTTCCTGCTTTGTTCTGAAACATGTCAAGGCCAGCCTGGGGGAACATTTGCTTTCAGCTGTGTACAGCTTCCAGTGCCAACTACCCTGCACCTCGGATGCCACGTACTGAAGAGCAGCATATCCAGGCAGGGCCACAGCAGCACTCCTGGGGATGTTCCAGCAAAACCCTGTGTGCAGCCTGGGTTGTGGGTCCTTGCAAGTCCCAGCTCTGTATCAGTGTGATGTAACATACATACATCTTAACCTCATAGATTTGCTTTGGAAGTTGTGCAAGAAGGAGGGGGGTGTCTTGTTTTTACAGATTCCTGTTCTGAACAGCAGAGTCTAGAAAGCATATGTAACTTTTGTAATATTACTGCTAATTGCTATGATGCAACTCTGCTTTGAAATGGGATGAACTGCATTCTCCAAAATATAAAGACTACATTTTGAGCCCTGAAAGCCAAGAACTGAGCACCACAGATGCAGTTTTTAAAGCAGGCCTGAATAAATGAAGGGTTGATGGCACAGCACTGGGAATCGCCTGCTGGCCCATGGGCAAATCCAGGCTCCATCAGGAGGCTCAAAGAGTCTTGCCTTCAAGCCAGGGTTGCTGCTGCACCAGTGATGCGATAGCTGGACCTAAGCGGGGGCTACCTGTGCCTCTGGCAAGGAGGTTAGAAACAAGGCTGCAAGCAGGTTACAAGTAGCTGGAGCTCAAGCCTGTATGTGCTGTGTTGCACATCCAGCCTCCACCCGGCTGGTGGAGAACTGCAATTTGGTATGGAGGTGCCCAGCTACCTGGCCTCGGGCAACTGTACAGCGGTGGTGCCCTGCTCCCCAGAAACGAACCGAAAGAAGGTGTAAAAGGAATGCAATAGGAGCCTGGCATCTTGAATTACTTTGGAAGAAGCTTATTTTTTATTCTCCCCTCCTACTTAATGCTGCCTTACAATTGGATGCCTGGAATACTTGTTGTATATCTCTCTAACCCTTGATTGACACATATACAAGATAATAATCTTAGTTAAAATCCCCTGTGCTCAGATTGACCAGTAATGTTCAAAGTACACCTGGAAAGACTTTCGAGATAACGTTTGTAAGACAATGCTCTCTGGGCTCGAAGAGAAAGTGTTTTTCCAATTAATTTCTGTCTAAGGGTTGGCTGTGATACTTACCCAATTGACAAACCTAGTTTCAAGTTTCAGCTTTAAAATATAATTGGCAGCTCAGCAAATTCATAAAATTGATCCCCGTTCACACTTATTTTTGGCTTGCATTAAGAATGTGCCAACCTGGAACTCTAAACTTAACCCCGAGTGACTTTCCCAGGGCTGCTGCCCTGAAAGGGAAGCCTGGCAGCGGCGCCTGGGTCCTGGCCAAGGTAAATCCTGAGCCACCGGCGCCAGGGCAGCCGTGGCCCAAGCCGCAGGTGAAGGGGGAATAAAAAAGATGGAATAAAGGGTGGATTTTGTGAAATTTCCCCTTTCTGGAGCGTGTTAAGCGGCCCTGCTGCTGGGCTCAGCTCCCCCGTGTGACACAGCGCCGTGGCTCCTAGGAGCATCCAAGCTGTGGCGGGCGCTGCAGAGCTGCTGGAACATTGGACACGCTGGAGTTAGGGGGCCGTGCCGCTGCCCGGCTTTGGGGTGTCTCGGCTCCGCGGGCGAAGCTACTAGAAAGTGGCGGAGCCTTCCCGGCAGGCACATGCGCCTCTGCCAGCCTGCGGGAGCCTCCGTGGCGTGGCTGCCCTGGCGAGGCCAACGCACGGGTGCTGCCCCCCCACCCCCCCGGGGTGCTGCCCCCCCACCCCCCCGGGGTGCTGCCCCCAGAGGGAGAGTGAGGGCAGCCCCTGCCGGGGGGCTTCAGGCGGGTGGATGGGGCTGGGGGTGGCGATGTCAGCCCTGCAGCAGCCAGCCCTGATTCTAGCGCTACCACATTGACACCTGGTGGCGGACGCGGCCACGGGGTTTTTTTTTAAAAGCAGGCGGTCGGTGTGTGTCTTACGGGTGGCGTTTGCTAGCGGCGTGCCGCTTGGCCCTTGATGCTTTTTCTTTCAGCATCTCTACTTAAGCTCCCTTGGACAAATACAAACATTAGGATATGAAAGTGTAGAGGCTGACCTAAACCGGTGTCTCCCAAATATTATCTGCTGTTGCATATCGGTATCGTAAAAGGTGATCAGAAATAACCACAAGAGTATTTTTTCTACTTTTCTGCTTATCCAGAACTTGGATTCTCTGCCCCTTTTTTCATAATATTGTTGTTTTGACTTCAGCTTAAACTGACGCTCGCTTCCTGCAACCCCACTTCTGCAAAGCTTAAATAGGACCTATGTAATCAAAGAAAGATGCCCTAAAGATTTGAAGATCTTCCATCTGTTTCTTTAAGTGAAGCCAGGGCTCTGCATCCACCACACTTCATATATAATGTTATGAACGAAAGGATATTTGGATGCTGAAGTTCTTCTCTGAGAATGTTTCACTGCTGGAAATAACATTTTTACAAGCTTCTGTATTCCCTTCAGTCCCTTCCTAACAGGACCTCCTGTGGGGAGAACTTGGTGTTTCTCATTCCAATAATACCTTTGAGTAACGTTTATAATTGTCTGCTAACAGTCATGTGTTTTTTAGCAATAATAAATCATACTCAAATCTGCTTCCTTGCTAAAAATGTCTTTAGCAGTGCTTTTGAAGCAGTCGTTGGATGGACTGCAGCCTTTGCCAGGCTGTCATGGCATTTATGCTTTTGGTTTCCCTGGAGCTGCAGAATGTGGGGTTTATTTATGGAGTACAATTTGCCATTTGAAGTGGTAAAAGCCATCACCTTCCCCCGCGCTTCTCCTGCTATCCCCCCCACACACACACCCTTAGCAAGCGCTGGTTGCTCTTTAGTCCTGTTAGGCAGTTCTCATCTCTCTGCAGCTATTCTGCTGATGATGCGAGGAGAACGTTATTCCTGTAGTAAAACTGGCTCTGATCTGGAAACCAAATCACCAGACAGTGAATGATATCTTTGTATTGTCTTTGTGTCCAGCGTTGTGGTTCATTCAGTTACTATAGTTGATATTGCTGCTTATTTAGCATTTTTCTCAGTTGTTTGGAGTCTCTGCAGGTAGTAAGTTATGGGCATTCAATTCAGCAAGCTGAGAGTCACGGGAGAGCTGGACTCCGCTTAGCTCAGTGTTGCAAGCGTGCAGGTGGATGGCAGCCATCCTTTTCCACCTGACCTTGCACAGCAGTACCTTCCTGAGGTTTATCGTACCGTATGTAACATACAATACTTGCTTCTACTAGCTCTATGCTTCTGTAGTTTTATTTGATACCTTTTTGGGTTTTCTTTGAGAAAATTTATTTCCATTTTCCCAGTTTGACTGGGTTTTTTTTGCCATCTGTGTTTTGCTGTCTGCTTCTAGTTTATGTTTTTGTTCTGCCATTCAGTGTCCTCATGCCCATTTGTTTTCTGTATGAAAACAGTAGCGTTAGGATCTCCCTCGGGTGCACAGTCTGGGTGACGGTAGGTGAAGGATGAATGTTGCTTTTACAGTAGGATTTCAGGTCATTAAGGGCGGATGGTGGCTGAGTGTCTGCTAGCATCCTGTTTGGTCCTCAGAGAAGGGAAAGCTGTGCGCAGTCAGCGCCAGCACCTGTGAATGTAACTTTGCCTCTTGTTTCCTTTCCCAAACTGCTTTTGCTAGGAAGACCACTTTAAGGTGCGATGGGAAAACAACTTGAGCATATCGGGTCTCTGCCAGGCTAAAGGTATCTATGTCATGGTTTTAACAACAAAAACCAAACAATATATATATATAAAAAAAAAAAAAGAGGGGGGGACAATGACAAAAAAAAGAACTCCAAAAATATGCATCAGCTGGAGGGCAGGGGTGAAGGGAGAGAGGTAAGACACTACCTGGGCTTGAGCAGGAGGGGTACATGGCACAGCAAGGGAGCCGGTGAGTGCCGGGGGCGGGGAGGGAGCGGAGAAGCAAAGTGAGTGTGAAACAAGAGCTTGGGGTGGCAGTGGCTGGGGGCTTGTGGTTTTGGGGAAGTGGAAGGAGAGGGGTTGGGACAGGGAAGCATTTTGTAACCTGTGGCCTGCTCCATAAAGAGTGCAATGGAAATCCTGAGCCCAACGAGAACGGGAGAACAAAAAGCGTGTAAAAAAATTAGGGAAGCAGAGGAGATTGTGTGACACAAGGGAAAGCCAAAGAGGAGGAGCTGGCAGTGCCGTTATGGAGAGCAATTCTGATGCTACTATTCATTGGCAGAGGCACATCATCTGATTTCCTTACCATGTTCAAAGGCCTGATAGCCCTGCATGCGTTGTCCTAATTTTCTGGCTTGCTGCCTTACATGTGCTGTCCCCACAGATCGCTGGGTTCACAGCTTTGCTCCGTTTCTATGTCCATTTCGCTTTTGCCAAGTCAGCACATTGGTGCATCTTAGTGAGGAGTTCCTCTGAGCCTGCTGCAAGACTTCGAGGCAGCGAGCCCAACTTGGGGCAGAGAAGGGATGTGGCTACAATGCTATAAAAATCTCTTCTGTATCGACTGCAAGATGTAGCGCCTTCTTAATAATGCTAGACAAATGATGCTGTAATATTAAACTGTTCTTCTCAAGAGTTCAAAGCATCCCAGTCCCACCAGCACATAGGAGGTAAATACTACAGCAGTCCTGTAATACATGTGGGTGAATGCAGAGCAGACATACCCTGAGGCAGAGAAGTGGTAGAGGGGATGAGTTACGGCTGGGAGTAAAACTGAGAGTTTTCAACTCCTGGCTTGGGACAAGCCCGTGCAAAAGGTGAAAGGTAATATCTGAATTGTTGTATGAGGGAGATGTATGTGATATACCGGTGTTCAGCTAGAAGCCTGTTAAAAGCTTTTACCAGAGGCATTGGGATGGTTTTTGACTTGCAGAGGTGGTCTGTCACACAGTGAGGTGCAAGGCTTGCTTGTGCTTCCCTACAGTCCAACACTGTGAGGGAGGAGAGAAGCTGTGAAACCTGTCTTGTTCTATTCAGTTATCTGTGATTAGTTCAAACATTTGCTTATACATGCTGGAGCTCTTATGGGAAGTGAATTTAAAATACTAGCAAAACATGGCAGAATAATTGGCAAATGCAAGTGTTAGGTCATAAACGTGTTCTGTATCAATATCGTAGACCATTTTGTGGCATTGATTTTTCTGATGTCTAAGCTCACCAAATCAGTAGACTTGTCATCAGCGTTCTGTGAGGGAGAAATGACTGAGTTTAAGAAGCGGTGGGAGGGGGGTGCTGTGAGTGGCCCAGGACGGCATCGCATCGGCTGCGAGGGCTACCCGCTTTCCCCCTTTTTACGCTGAGGAGCTGCTGCAGGGCTGACTTCCAGCCAAGACTTTTCAGTGAAGTATTTGTATCTAGTTTCCCTAGCCCCTCACAAAGGAGGGAATCTGTGGCTTCCTAACTTTTTGGGAAAGGGCGAGAGTACAAAAAGGAAGATTATTCTCTTTTATGACTATTTTTTTTTTTAAATCTTAAAATGAACTTGGCAACTCTGTAACTCTCCCTTAGGAAAGCAGCCTGTCTCCTGGAGGATTGCTCCCACTGCTTCCAGTTTCTTCTAAAAGAGTCTTGACAACCAAAAAGCAAAGAACCTCAAGGGCTTTCCAAGCCTGTTGGGATTTAAGGATTCATTTTCAACTTGGCAGTGAGTGCTGGACTCAAATGCATCTCAGCAGAGATACCGAACGGCAACAGCCTCCTACCCTGTCAGTGCAAAAGCCACCTCCTCCTTTCTGTTAGCGGCCCCTTCCCTTACCTCGGGGGCTGACAAAGGCAGAAAGAAATCCTCCTGTCCGGGAAAGCACAGAAGGCTCTGCATGCAGATGCTTGTGCTGTGGTGAAATAACGAAACAGTCTGTGCTTTCTGTGGGCTCCTGGCCAGCAGCAGAGTTCCTCTCCAGCAGGCAGTGACACAGCACCGCTGCTGAGCTGCCCTTCAAACAAAAGCTCCATGAGAAAAAACCCTCTGGTGAGCAGAAGAGCCAAGAGAAATCAAGTTTTGTTTCGTGCCAAAGCCTGATTTATTTTCTCAGACACTTTCTCAGCAGAATGCACATTCTATGTATTCTGTTGAAAGATTCCCCAGGAAATAAGACAGAAATGAAAGAAAAATAAGTTATTAAATAGCAAGAGAGGGTTTTGAACAACCACCAAATTCCTGTGCATCCTCAAAGGAAAAGGAGAAAAGCTTATGTGCAGGTCTTCAGCAAGCCAAGGGCACTATAGAAAGGCAGTGTGCCAATTTTCCTATAGATTTTAAATGCTTTCCGTATTGAAATATGTAACTTACATTCCAGGCATTAACAAAAAAAAAAAAATGCTGACATGTACGGTTATATCCTGTGCCATTGCTGTATGTATATGTTCTGAATGCTGTCGTTTGGGACTTGTTCTGTTTGAGTAGGTGGAAGGTATTTTTCCACTTTGTATCACAGTTCCCCTGTGAGGGTATATATGTGCTCGGAGAAGCTGGAAAAGCGCTGGTGCAGGCTGTTGGGCAAGCCATGAGCCTGGCCCCGCGCAGGCACGATATAGGCATTTAATCTGTGAAACGTCTGCGGTTGCTTCAGTGTGATGTGTGGTGCGTGGCAAATTTCAGTGTAGTTAATGATGGCTGTAGAACTCAAATACTTTCCAAAGCATTTCACAGGGCATTTATTCTATAGTTTTGTTTTAATGTCATTTATAATCTTTATGTAATGTGCAGTGGATAAATTTATAAGCCATTCTGGTGATCCAGCTGGATTATGACTATAATTAGTGGAAAATTCATGGCATATGGAAAAAAATGTCCTGTTCTGTGAAGATAAATCATACCTCCACACTCCAGATTAGAATTTCTTGGAGCCAACCACATGGCCATAAGAGACTGAACTGATACAGTATACTTATTTCCTGAAGATTCCTTAACCACCACCACCAAAAAAAAAAAAAGTAAAGCTGCTGGTGTTTTCCAGAGGGAAGCAGATCAAACTATCACCACTTTTAAAAAAAATTCATCGTGTGATAATGTCACTAAAGGTAAATTACTATTCCTTAGTCACTTTTTCAAAAGCAAGATAATTCAGAATTGTTGGTGAGGGCTGTGGTTAAATCCTGCCTGGGCCAAACATCACCAATTGCACTTCAGAGAAGAACCTAACGGAGATACTGCAGGGTCAGAGAGTTTGTAAATCCTACTTCAGTTTTGGACTGGGTGAGGCATCAGTGCCAAGAAAAAAAAAAAAGGCAAAAGAAAAAAAATTACATTACTCAGAACAAAGTGTTCTAGATGACCATTTTAGAATAGGTTAAAGCATTTTTAAAACATGTCATACTGACATACTTAAACTTTGGTATAATGCCAAAAACCTTCAGGATCAACCTTAATATTTGAATTCCACGGAATAACGCAGAGACTAGCAGCTTTACAGCTTACTGAAAATCAAATGTGTCCCAACAGAACACAGTTTAAATGTTTGTAATCATAAAGCAGCTGTATAATTGCATCATGGGCCCGCATTTGGTAATTAAGGGTTAAAGTAGCAATTGTTTTCTTTGACACAACAGAGACACTTTAAAGGTTTTGGGTTGGGGGGGGGGGGGGGGGGGGTGTTCCCCCTTGGCATTATCTGGGTTTCTTCGTTTTTGAATTAACGACCCTGAGCCCTCAGTCCACATCAGGATTACACTGAAGATGACTTCCTTGATTTGACTTATATTGTCCGTGATCGCTAAGAAATGAACCTATAGGGGTGTGTGTGTATATATATATATATAAAAAATTATACCTTCAGGTGCTCTGGTGTACCTGCACCACCTGTGCTAAAGAGCATGTGTTCAGAGCATTGGATTATAAACACGAGACACATCTTTGAAAGCTCGGTGATAGAGGACTGCGTTCTCTCACAGAGAGCGCAGCCCTGTGCTAGGAGGAAAAAGCCAAATTACTTTCTATGCTAGCTGAGCCTGTGGTCATGGCGTGGGGGTCCTGTAGAGAGACCTTAACTGGGGACTGCGGAGCATGGCTCTTCTATGGTCATTGAACAACAGGTTAGGACTTGAAAAACATGTCTAGTGTTTCAAGGCATTGATGAAGATCTCTGCCACCCTGAACCTAGTGAGGCTCAATTGCTGATAGCTCAGTTACTCTGAGCCTCCCCATTCCATTCACTTCCAGGTGAGGTGAATGAGATCCCGCTGCAGTGAATGACAGCCTGTGTCTTGACCTGATGCCCCAGGTGACATAGCTGATTGATGCTTAGACTTGTGCTCCTGGAACAGCTATAACCTTTGTCATAAAACCCTTTAATGACACTTAGTTAAGCCTCAGAATAGCATCTTTTTGCCCCAGGACTTGTGCTTGCCGGGAAAGGTTTAAGGTGGAAGCTTCACAGGTTTCTGTGTCTTTGAATCAGTAAAGTCAAGCTAGTAATATCCTTGATATCAGGGTACAAAGCCATAACGTGGTTCACCTCCTGGTAAGAAAAAAGGGAGCACAGCTCCCTGTGTATGCTTGCTTCGGGGGCAGAGGGTGGCCTTGCAGCTGGGGTGGGCCAGTAGTCACTGTAAGCCTGGGCTTTCTGGAAGAAACCCAGTCCATCGCTGGAGTCTAACAGAAAGGGCTGTGGTGGGGGCTGGCTGGGGAAACGGTGCTGGTGCTCGCTGTAGAAGTGAAGTGGGTCAGCAGGAAGAGCTGCAGGCTGTGGCAAAACACGGTGCTGAGTCTCCGGGGCCTGTTGGTGCTGAGCACTGTCAGGGACGTAGCGGCTCCTCTGACCCGTGCTGTGCATGCTGCAGCACTCCTGAGGCCAGCTATAGTCTGGGCGCATCCCACCCCGTGCCCGTGAAGGCCCCATTTGCTGCAAAGGGCACCCCCGCAAGCACGGGTGGTCCGAGCTACGGGCACGGTGCAGCGAGTACAGGTTTTGCCTGAGGTCACTGCAGCGATGAGGGCTGCCCATCACTTCTCTGTCCTGAGGGTTATGTATGGACCGAGTGTAGCCGCAGGTGTCATCGCCGATGGATAACACTGACATCTTCTCCAGGAGCAGCTGGTCCTGCAGTGGTTCTGGCTGTAGCATCTGCTGCTCTGGCCCCAGGTCTGAACTGGGACCACCAGCCCAGGCAGCAGATGACAGCGCAGGACGGCTCCCCCAGCACCACGCTGGGTAGTGGGAAGCCCCTGTGCAGCCACTGGCTTCTTGCAGCATTTCTGTGCAGGTGTCGCAGGGTGCAGGCTCTGCACCGGTCCTGTACAGTGAGTGGTTACGCTTCTCCTCCTCTTTGCCCAGGCTTAGCGGGACCTTTATTTTGGCCCTGAGCTCATCAGCAACTGACAGCTGAACTTGATGTGCTCTCTCTGGGTGGTAAAATTTGCATTTATTGCCATAGGTGCATTTTTTACCTGAAAGAATCAAAACACGAAACAGGAGGTTGTCACCAGCACCCACAACTAACACACACATTGCTTCTCCCCCAGCACTGTGTATTTTGCAGGGGCGAGGTGAGCACAAACAGCAAGAGGGGAAGTGCTGTTTTCCAATTCAGTACTTTTGGCCCCAGATTTAAATACTGCTGACCTAAAATAGCAGGGTGAAGCTGCAGTGAAAGCAAGTTTCTGCTATTTTGGAACTGTCTGAAATTCTTACATGTTCTGGTTGCTGCACACAGTGGGCTGGGAGACCTGCTGCTGCAGAGGGTGGCTTTAAAAAAAGGTATAGGGATTTACCTCTGGGAAACCTGCACATCACTGGAAAGCTGTTGGGAGGGGAGGGAGGGGAAGTGTTTGGATGGCCATTCCCTAGCACTACACCGCAATTCCACTCTGCAAAGTGAAAGGTGTGTGCAGGCTGGGGGGCCAGCACAGCCACGGCGCCCTGTTCGGGTGCTGTGTGCAGGCAAGGATGGAGGAACCAGAAAGAGCCGGTGCCTTTGCTGGGGCTGAAGCCATTTGAGCAGGAGAGGGGAAGAAGCATCACACGTTTGTGCAGCGCTGTCTCGAGTCCCTACCACGTGAAGCAGGCCAGCACGAGGCAACAGCATTTGCCCTTAGCTGAAGGAAAGTGCCGCTGGGAAGCAAGGGGCAGGAGGAAGAGGGGTGGCAGTTCACAGCACAGGGAGAAACCCACCATAGGGGCAAGGCTGCCACTTTGGTTGAGGAAGCACTGGCTTTTTGCTGAGGAAGTTGTTAAGAGTGGGTCCGTGCCGGCCTAACGGATCATCAGGAGGCATAAACCTGAAAAAGGAAAGAGTCACCGGGGTAGCAAACATACCTCGAGCTTTTGGAGCTGAAGTGCCATCACAGCTTGTAGCGTGAGGTCATGGCAGGAAATCCTTGCCCTCCTTTTGTGTCCTGGCCTTCAGGACTCAGGCTGTTACTAGACTCACTGCCTTCTGCCTGCTGAGACAGCAGTGCCTTCTCCTAATACCATAAAACACCTGGGAAGGCACGGCAGCCCCAGCCCCATCGCTTCCTTTCCCTCTGAAGCAGCCTCTTCTGTGGCCCCAGCACTGGGATCCTCACCATCAGCTCCCTCCCACAGCAAACTCACTTTTCTCTTACTAAATACTTGTAGGAGAACGAGGACTAAAAAGCCAGCAGTTAATTCAGAGCTACAGCTGATGGTGACATGGTGCAATAAACAAGCCCAACCTTTTTCAAGGATTCAGTAAAAGGCTTCCTGCTATGAGGCCTTCAGAATGCTCATGTAAAACTGTTTATTATTCTGTGCCAGTACCTGAATGTAATGCTTCAGGAAAAAAACTAAGTAGCTTCTCTGGACTTGTTTACAAATGAATCTGCACCACAGCCCCCCTGGAACAGCTCTCTGCTGAAGGGAGTTGCAGGCAGGAGAGGAAGGGAGGCACTCGGGGAATTTGGTTATCCACATAATGGGACTGAAACCTCCAACATCAAGCTGTGGTTTTAGAGAGGTTCCCAAAGCTGTGCCAAAAGTGTTCTGCTGAAACTATTCAAACAGGCTTCACAGTAAGGAGGTAGACTTTCTGAGGGAAGGGCCCTGAAAAGGTGTGGCAATCCCTACAAAATAGGAAGGAAAATATCACATAAATATTTGTAACCCATTAGTAACTAGGGAAGAAACCTGCTGGTAAGGTGGGTGTCAGTCTCTTTTCCCAGGCCACAAGCAATGGGACAAGAGGAGATGGCCACAAGCTGTGCCAGGGAAGGTTTAGATTGGCTATTAAGAAAAGTTTCTCCACCAAAATGGTTGTCGAGCACTGGAACAGGCTGCCCAGGGAGGTGTTGGGTCACCATCCCTGGAGGTGTTTAAAAGATGTGCAAGTGTGGCGCTTAGGGACCTGGTTTAGTGGTGGACTTGGCAGGGCTGGGTTAATGGTTGGACTCTAATGATCTTAAAGGTCTTTTCCAACCTAAAGAATTCTGTGATTCTGTTATGGACCAGAGCTTTGAGAAATACAGTATGCTGATGTTCAGAAGCTTCACTTCTGTGAACAACATCACAGGGGAACTGAAACCCAGTGGCAAGCACTCCCATCCAATTTTGGTGGCAGGATTGCCAAGACCCAGAGAGAGTAGCACTGCGTAAGGCAGCTTCCCTGCTTGCGCCCATCCGTGCGTGCTGGATGTCTCCGAGTGCATTTTCCCAGCCAGACTGATGGCCGATGACACCTCTGCTGCTAGGAAACTCAGACAAAGCAGACAAAGTTGGTGTATACCAACCGAGGAGTGTACAGCTCAGCCTCGCAGGCACGGCACAAGTGCC
Source organism: Falco peregrinus (assembly GCF_023634155.1). Lineage (NCBI taxonomy): Eukaryota > Metazoa > Chordata > Aves > Falconiformes > Falconidae > Falco > Falco peregrinus. The sequence continues at coordinate 46,682,720 of NC_073727.1, read as the reverse complement.
TTAATGAAACCCTTCCCCAGGGGAGATGGTGAAGGGCAGAGAGACCAGTTCCTCGTCTCTTTTCTTGAAAGTCATCATTACAAAAACGTAGGGAAAAGTGCTGTTCTGCCTTGTAGGGGAATTAAAAATACTGCCAGATAGCCAGCCACCTCTCACGGATTTCATTCTGTTTCTTACAGGAAACAGAAATTAAAAGATACCGAGCCTTGGTTTAACATCCCAGTTTGGATTGGAAAGAAGCAAAGCTGGTCATTAATGCTGCCATTCAAATAGAGAAGTTCATTGAAGAGTGGCAGGGAAGGGCTATGACCAAAACTGAGAAGAAGTTACATACGAAAAGTTGCAGTAAATTCCTTTCAGAAAAAGACTTATGTACCCTGCTGCTGGTGGGAGGTGCACTGATGTTGGAGCTGACTTGGCCCGTAATGTTTGAATTCAAGATTAACAACAACTGTGTCTTACCTGTTACTGACAAAAGAGTACATGAGTAGTCGCTGCTCAATAAACCATTTCCACTCTGGGTTTTCATTCTGGAGATCCCGGTAATGGTCATTGGAAACAATAATTCCATCTTTCTCATAAGCAACTTTTACTATATAGCGATCATCATAGCAAACGACCCTCTTGCCTTTCACTTTCCGGGATGGGGTGTACACAAGGATTGATTGCTTTTCAAGCTCTTCAAGGATGTGCTGATCTAGTGGGGTCATTGGCAGAAATAAAAGGGGGGGGGAGAGAGAAAAAGATAAGTTAATTGATTAATAATGACCAGGTCTCAATCATGTGCTAGAAACCTACAGGAATCTCAAGCTGTTTCAACACTTTAGGCAACTTACAGTGGTGTGGTTTTCAGATGCAGGGATACCTGGTGGTTATTTGGCAACTTGAAAATTAGGTCTTTTACAAAAGCATCTACTTTAAAATCTGAGACACCCTTTTGTGGTTTTTAGGTCTTATCTGCAACAGGATGCCTTGATTTCTACAGTGACCCCCTCTGGTGCCCTTTTTACTCTGCTAGATGCTAGAAGGCTCATAACCATCCTGATATAAGCTTTACTTGGAGATAAAATGTGTCTGGCAAAATAAATAAACAAACCTCTTTTGCTGCTATTGAGGACACTCTGACTTCTTGCCATTCCCTGGATGCAGAAAGGCAGATCCCCAGCCACCTCATCTGCAGATACCAAGTTGCCAGCACAAATCGAGCAGATCTATTTTCATACAAACTGAATCTCACCACCCTCCCACGGACTTCAGCTGATGCACTTCCTTCTCCTGGAAGAGGAACCCATGTAGCTCCTATGCTGGGGGAACAGGCTAACAGATAACAGCCATGCAGCAGTGAATGTTTTGGATACGGCCATCTTTGGATAATGCGTGCAACAATCTTGTTGTCTCCTGGCTGGCCTTAAAAACTCCGCAAACTCATGAGCTGACAAACCTGTAACTCAGCTGGAAGCAACTTGTGCTTGTAAAGCAGAAGGCTCAAAGCAGCATAACAAAGTCTTGCAAGCAGTTTTATCTGCTAGCCAGAAGCATGCAGCAATAAAATAACGACTATACTGGATCTTCACACACCCCCACCTCCAAACTGCACCTAATGGTTGTCAAATTATGCCCAGGACAGTGACCTACCTGCAATGGGACTGTCTTGTCGAGGGGGCTCCTTCCTCCAGAGCGGGACAAAAACCTTGATGTACATGTGCCCCCTCTCTCGAAACCAATCCACTGCCAGCTGGATACCCCAGCAGGAAAATACCTCTTTATTTCCGTGACTATTAAAAAAAAAGAAAAAAAAAAAGAAGAATGGCGAGGCAAAGCTTTCAAGAAGCTTAGGGTTTTCTTTAACTAAGCCAGTAATGAAAAGGCAAAATAAACAGCTTGTGTGTCATACACCACTTTCCAAGAAAACAACCTGGCAGGGTGTCCTGGTTGGAGACATGCAAACACCTCCTCCAGTGGAACCAGAAACTTGTTCTCTGAAGCAGTCTGGATACTTAAGAACAGAGGTATCCTATCCTCATTTCTATGACCTGCCTGCTACCCAAGACTGTGCTTCCATCTGTGTCTGGCTGGACTTGGATCCTAAAGCACTGGCAAGATCTCAGGTTGTGTCAGACCCTTCGTGTGCCCTTGCTGATTACGGTTTGAGTACTGAGAGTTTCTTCTGGCGCAAGCAGAAACCCACAAGGCTCTCCTATGAGAAACAAAATGTGGGTATTTTCTTCTGTGGTGAAAGTGACATTCCCGATTTTAATGTCTGAAGCAGCTGCAAGTGTGATTGCAGGTCATTCAGCTGCTGACCTCTTCTGGAAACAGGAGTCAAACTATGGAGGAAGAAAAAGTAGAAGATGAAGGATGGGAAATACAGAGAACCTAAGCCAGGGCACCAAAAAAAGGACAAGACCTCAGTGAGATGGCCACAGGCCCCTCAGGCACATCTTTTTCTTGCCCTAGTCGGTGGATTTTGTCTTCATAGCACAGAGAGGCAGGAAAGCCCTAGGGCAGGTGCTGTAGAGGATGCAGGCAAGGCGGGTTCCGAAGCATTATCAATACCCAGAGCAAGACACAGAAAACAACCTCCAGAAAAAGTTAGGGTTGATATCCTTCTGAAGTTTCTCCTCCTCCCTTGAAAGTTCTCACTGTTTGTCATTTGCTTAACTAAATTTTGGCTGAAGTGCACGTGTAAAGGGACATAATTTGTTAACTACCCCTGCAGAAGGAGACAAAAATAAACTCTACACAAAGTCCTAAAATGGATAAATGCTCTCACAGTATCTGCAGAAACCTCATCCCTGTACTTTGAGCTTTTTGAGTAGTATCACCACAGTTTCCCTCAGGCTTTCATTCTCTGCAAAACGTACTTGTAAATTACTCTCTTGGTTACTACACCTACCTGCAGTGATGGACAAGTCAAGTATGATGATGCTGTCTTAAATGCCTCTCCTACCACCATCCCCCAGGAATTCATCTCTAGGTTCTGCCTACATCGGCCTCATAACCAAAGCTCTGTTTTACACCTAATATAAGTCTCAGTGCTAAAATGGTGACCGCAAATGAAAAGTAGTGCAGTTTGGGGGAAGAAACCTGGTTGCTTATTAATAGATACCCAGGCAATAGGAAGTCTTAAAAAACCGTCACTAAGAATAAATGGTCTGAAGTGCTCAACACATCTAATCTCCATTCTTGAACAGCTGTTTTCTTTGGTTTTAAAGGATAGGATCTACCCAGGATAGGTATAAAGTCACCTGGACAGGTGAATTGGAAGTTCAGGTGACTTTTTCAGATAACTACCCTCAAAAGCAGGGGTCCTCAAACTTTTTAAACAGGGGGCCAGCATGCAGATGAAGTGGCAGGAGGTCATCTGCGGCTGCTTGGTTCCCCCCCCCAGCCCCCGGCAGGGGTGTGGGTGTGTGTGTGTGTGTCTGTAAATACCGGGGGCCAGATTGAGGACCCTGGGGGGCCATATCTGGCCCACAGGCCATAGTTTGAGGACCCCTGCTCAAAGGCAAGGCTAGGTACATCTTTAATGCCACAACTCAAATGAAGTCCAGTGACAACCTGCTTTAACATTGACTCACATATATGACCCTGTCTGCTTTAAGAAAGTAGCTCTAGATATTCCTCCAGTACAGAAGGTTAAGCACTCAAGCACAAGTGATTCAGCCAAAATGCCAAGCAGAGCAAGCGAGAGTGTTTCTCACCATTATCACTTCATCCAGTTGCTGCTGCATTGCTACAGCCAAAGCTGAGGAACATATATCTAAAATGGTGTGTACACACGTGGCGTGCTGCAGCATCGACACGACTGAACACCAACATCTGCCGTGCAACGGAGCAGGGGCTTTAAACCTTCACATTCTCACTGTGTGGTGAATTTATGTTGCCCGACAACGAATTGCCTCCGGTCAGCCACCTTGCCCATGCACCCTGTAGCCCATGGACCATGACTGATCTGTCATAACTGAGTCCCATCTCCCTTTTGCCAGCAAGCAGGTACATTGCACATGGGCCACAGGTCGGCAGGGCCCATCTCCCAAACAAAAGCAGCAATTTGGCCTCGCTGTGACTCCAGCAATTAACCTGTAATTAGTATGCAGTGACTCCTTCTTAAATTGTGCAATTCCAACCCCTTTAGGAAGAAGTTTAGTCCAAACAACTCCTTTTGAAAACTGCAAATGGCACCATCTCCGCCCTATGGTGACAGAGCATCAGCCACAGCTTTGGCAGAAGGCAGAGAGCCTAATGCATGACTCCGCTGGCCTAGAAAAAGGCCTCTGTACCTATCACAGCTTAAAAACTAGGTGTAAGTACAAGCACTAGACTAGATGGCTTCTTCAGTGTGCAGTGAATAGGGTTATGGCAGTTCCCTTTTCATATTAACTCAACTCTATTGATTTTTTATCACTAGCCTTGCTAAACTGCCCTGCCCGCTTCCCGTGGATGGGCTGGCAGGCGGATAAGTTTCTCATTATGTCTGATGGAAACGCAAGGTGTACTGAGACACTTGGCTAGTGAGGCTGGCTGAAGGAAAGGTTATTTCCCATTCAGTTTCTATGGATAGGCTGATCGATGATTGAGACCACCGGCTCACCCGCTTTATTACCCTGGGGCCTATTCAAAACCTTGCACCCCACAATAGCCGGCCCTCAACACCGACTCTGAGATGCTCCAGAAACACCAGTCTTAAGATAGAAATACAAATGCTCAAGGCATTTTTCTTCACACAAGCAACTGCCTCTCCCAGCTTCCACTTTTTGACAGCTTCATTCCCAAACTGCTGCTTCTCCTGCACTTTTATGGTCGTTGGTGTTGATGATGAAGTTTATCCAGCAAGGAAAACTAACAGCCCTTTTTCCTGATTTCTGCAAGCATCCCTTCTCCATCTGACAGCAGCAAAGCAGAAAAATTAAAATGAGGATACTGAAAGCACTCACCAAGCCTGTCCCGTTAGCCAAAGCAAGTGCCATTCAGCACCACTTTGAAAGGCATCCAGGTGAGGAAAGCACCCCCTTCCAGGCTACGTCTGTTTAGTACAAACTGAACTGACAAGCTCAATAGTCTTCTGCATCATCCAGGTAGTCTTAAATTTAGCAAGACAGAGGTTGGGGATGACTGAGAAGAGCTGTAAAACCTTTCTGAAACTCAAAAGTACTTCACATTCCTTTAATTCTTTCTAGGTGAATGATGACGAAACCACAGCAGAACACCAGCTTTCAATAATCTAGCAGGCAAACATCTCTCAGACTCACAGTTTGGAAATTACTCTACAAAAATATTTAGATTTTACATGCCAAGAAGTACATGTGGCTTCTTGAAAACCCATTTAGGTGGGCACGTGGTCGAGGAAAGCAGTATGGCATACTGGTTCAAGCCATCTGCTGCACATTACCTGTAATGATGTTTGTTTTAAATAGTCTCTGTCTAGAAAGCTCCTATGCACAGGCTGGCACAGTGGGATGATCTCAGAGCTTTCCCAGAGTACTCCAAGCTCAAAACACACACTATTTATTTCAGTAGCCACAAACTTACTCTTGGCCTCCTGTTCAGTGGCAAGGGTGCATCTTCTGCTGTCTTGGAAACTACACCGTTCTCTGCCTTGCCCACCTCTGCCTGCTCTAAAAAAGGCCTGGTAAATAGGTGAGGGCCAGGTTGTGCCAGCAGAATGGGGCACGTGGCCAGTCAGCGGTAGCATTGCCCTTAACGCAATGAAGGCTCAGCTCGGCCACTCAGCCTCAATGGGGGCTCATTTCTTGTGTAGAGAGGCAAGAAGGATGCCCCAAGGAGGGTCCAGGGTGAAAATGCAAATGGGAGCAGGAGACCCTAACACCTGGCTGCCGAACTCACAGCCCAGGCAAGGCGAAGCAATTTTGGTCTGTTGCGTGTTTCTCATTCGTCGTGAGCTGCCCTGACCGAGGAACCCTCCGTTTTCAGATGGGATTTCTCCCTTCATCCAGAAGATGGCATAATTCGCTTAAGGCTCCAGTTGCTCTGGATGCCTGTGTCCTCTTTACCCTCTAACCAGAGGGGATGGGGTCCCATCCCACCTCACACCAAAGCTGACCGAAGGGGGAAGCCCTCCTCTGCCCTGTCCCAACATGCAGCGACGAGCTTGGCTTGGCCCTGCTGTGAACGGACAGGGAAGTTAGGAGGGAAAACCGATGGACACCCAGCGTGTCGTGGACTCTGCCGGGCCTCCGGCTGTTCACATTGCTCCAGTAAACAGAGGCCAACCCACTGCTGTATTTGTGCTTCCCATCCACACGGATGCGCCGGGCTCCCCCTCGGTAAGGCTGCTTTCACCGTGCCAGGACGCTGCTTAGGAAATGTGATTGGCCAGGGCGAGTTGTTACGACATTTCCCAGAAGCAGAATTAATTAAGGAGGAAATGAGACTATTCAGTACAAGTCAACTATCAATTCCCTGATGTTTCCATAAAAAAGAAGCCAAAACAAAACCCAACAAAAATATACAAGCCAGGAACATTTCTGGGGTTTACTTGCAAGTCAGAACACCACAACTGTGATGTTGTTAGGAACCAGTCACCTGTCTTTGTTTTCTCTCTCCTTCTTAGGTTAGCTGGGGTGTTCTGTCTATCCGTTCATCAGTTTTTCGTGGAAACTCCTCAGCATATATATTTAGAGATCCTAGGTTCCCATTTGAAAAGGCAGGGAGACAGCAGGGGTGAGCTAAAGGGGAGGGTGAGCTGCTGAATCATAGCGCCCCGAGCAGCAGCGGGGAGCTGGCTGTTGGCTTGTGAAGGGTCAAAACGCGGAGCGAGCCAGCGATCGCATTTGGTGAGCGTCCTTATGGGCATAGAGACAGCAGGTCCCTAGAAGCCGTGCCTCAGCCAAAGAGCGGGAGTAAGCAGCGGTTCATGCCACCGTGGTAAATACATCAACGCATCTCTCACCAGAGGAAAAAAACCATACTTCAAGCCATCAGCTTTAAAATTCAAAAGCTTCAGAGGAAGAGAGATCCCTTCCAGGAAAACAGAGCTTACCTCATTGCGACATTGCTGCCGTCGATCACAATGGGTCGCAAGTAACTAGAAGAATCACTGCCATCTTCTCCAGGCCACTTTGATGCCGGTGTAGTGCTACATGATCCACGGGCAACAAGTTTTAGTGGGGAAGGCCGAGCCTGGCTCTCCAGAGCTTGAGGTTTGCTCCCCATCCGAATCAGCTCTTTCAACACATCGTCTTCCAAGGCTTCTTGGCCCAGGTTCTCCAGCACTTTGTAGATGTCCTGCTTACCATAGCCCAGCTTGCAGAAAAAATCCAGCTTGCTCTGGTGCACTTCCACCCCTGCCGTAGAAGCTTTTCTGGAGCATGGTGGTACTGGTTTGCTAGAAAGTGAACTGGCCAGTGCCATCTTAGCAGGCATTTACGCTCCTTTAAACCCAGTGCCCCTGTTGTCCCAGCCTTGTCCAACAGGCATCAGCTTTAGGGAGGGAAAGATTAGAAACAACAAAACACAGGCGTTAAGGAAGAATGTGCAGTATCAGTTATTTGCCCAGCGCACAGCAAAGAGACTCTCTGATAGCTGTCTCTGAAGAGACTGTCCAGTCTTCTCCCAGCATTAAAGCATTTTTCTGGCCCACTCTTATTTATAAAAGCCCTGAGCGTCCCGTGCAATGTTTATCGCTCTCCAGGAGTTATGATGTCAGACAGGTGTCACCCTGCTTCATGAGCCTTGCAAGCCTGCCAGCACACAGATACGCTGTATGCGTAAGTTTGTTCCTCAGACTTACCTCACAGGAAACTATACGAAGGACGGTGTAACCGGGGATTTTCATTTTGCTCAGTGTGGTTTGTAAGCCACAGATAAAAATCTGTTGAATGCTGTTGGATGAGCTCAGATGCCATAGCAACTTAACAACTATAGCAAATTTCATCAAGTGAATTAAGGAAACATGTTTGCAAAGTAGCTGGGAACACTGACTTTTTTTTTCTTTTTTTTATAGTTTTATGTTTCCTAGTATATGTCCGTCTGTGTATACACAGACATACCTTATGAATTTCTGTCACTCATCTGTTCCGATGATGCCTGGCTTACTCTTTTCCTGTTATTTGCTGTTTCAGTAAGGACTACTATATTGAGAGAAGCAGCTTGTTTTTTGAAAGCTGTCAGGGCAGTGGTTGGAAGCAGGCAATCTGAAAAGCAGTTTCAATTTCTCTTATATTTATTGACAAAAGAAACTGGTAACTCAGAAATGAGTGTGCAGGAGCAGCAGAAAGGTACCTCAAGCTTCTCCAGAACTGCACTATTTGCATTTCTGGTCTACCCAGTAAGTGAAGGCGACGCGCAGCATCCACAGGTGTACCCAGCACCGCTTCAGCCCAACAAGTGTGACAACAGAAGGGCATACACCGTAACCACTCATCCATCAAGCCAAACATCTCTGGTCACTGGTGGCGTACCTGCCCTGAAGCTTCTCTTGCCACATCTCTGCAATTATTGGTGCTACCTGGATAAAAGCTGTGGCTGGTTCATCTACCCACATGTAGGGCTTAAGGGTGGCCCCTCTTCCCTTCACTAGCTGGCAAATGACACAGTATTAACTGACCGAACAACTACGTCCGTGATGAGCCCAGAGCCACAACCACACTGCACCCATTGGCTCCCCTGCCCAGCCCACCCCACCAGCCACGGGCCACCCCAGGAGCTCCGAAGCTAAAACCATCTGAAGGAAGGCACCGAGGACCTGGAGACAGGAGGTGGGAGAGAGGCCACAGTGCAGCACCTCCTCTAGGCATCAGAAGCCGCTCCCCCCCCCCCCCCCCCCGACTGTGGGGAAGAAATGTGCATTGGGTTCAGTTAATTTAAAACTGATTATTTCAGCAGGAAAACTGGATAATTAGTTGTAACCCTACCTCATACAACTTTGACCTTTACTTTTCTAAGTAACCTTATAACTTTCAGGTATTCTGTGGAAGAAATCTGGCTGTCTGTCAAAAGTGATAAATAGCATCAGTAAAATAAAAAAAAAATCCCTTAAGCACGCCATATACATAAGGGGAAAGCAGTTACCATGTGCATTTTTCCACCTCAACCAGAGTGCTGCTTAGCATAGCCAGTGGGCTTGACTGTTTTTCCTCACAGTACAATCCACAAGTCTAACAGTTTTCACATCTAATCCTTTTTTTTTAATTCATGGGTTGAAGATGTAAAGGTATTTGTCTACTTTTCATTACTGAAGTGGTTTCTTAGCTTTGAAATAGCTACTCACTGAACTAAAATACACGAAGGTATCTTTGTACCTAAATGCAGCTGAAGCTGTTGCAGCTGGGCTCGCACTGTAGCAAACCCTGCTTCCAGGTGTGCCGGCAGTGCCTCCAAACACTTCACATTTACTACTTGATTTTTATTTTTTTTTTTTTTATGTCTAGATTATTTTAGTAAATCATTGTAAAGGAACGACTTTAGTTGCTGTCTATCCTCAGGCTGAAAAGAAAACATTTAATACTCATTTTAATAGCCATCACTATTATTTTTTAAACTTGTGCACCTCTCTTTTTTCAGTATCAGAGCGATTTCCCACATTGCCATCATATTGTGCTGTGTGTATGTTTGTCCTGGATTTCACCAGAAAGCAAGTTCAATTCAACCCTTCAGAATTCTACCGGGCAGCTTTCCAGCTGCAGAGGGTGCAGAGGCCACCCCACCGCACACCCTGCACCCTTTGCAGCCCCAGCAGCACACACCAGCACACGCTGGACGGACGGCTAGACGGACGCTGCTCACCGCATCACATTCCCAGCCCAGGAAGCCCCAAGCCCGTGGTCCGGGTCTGCACCCTTTACTTCCTGGCACGCAGCATTTGGCAAGGTTTGGCCCTTCTGTACAAGCCACAAACCCCTTCGGCTCGGTGAGCTGGGGCAAAGCCGGGAGCGCTGAGCTCTGGGTGGCTGCCAGGGGCTGATACTTTATCGGCCATCACTGGCAGCGTGCCAGTTCTGCAAAGGTAACCACTGGATTTCTGCTGCAGTTTGGCCAAACGTGAAGACTGAGTGATACCGTGGCTGCCGGGTTTTCACAACAGAGAGAGTAAGTTTGAAACCCTCAGGTAAAAGCCTTGGTCACAGCCAACACTGAGGTTGCCCTTCTAAAGAGAGAATTAAAGGGCAGTAAAACCACTAGCCTACACATCAGTAAACAGTGGAGTGCCCAAGTCCAACAGGCTAGTTGGGTGCTAATAACCAGCACAAAAATACATGACAAGAGAAAAAATTGTGCATCACGGAGTCCTGCTTTTGCTATCACAAACAGGTTGTAAAATCCCATTTGTAAACTTTATGACCTTCATTTTCAAACTGCTTAGATTTCCTCCTGCCACTTTTTTCCCTCTGTCTCAGCAGATCCCTTGGGAAGATGCTCTTGTTTTCCCTCCACTGAAAGCCAAAGCCTTCTCATTTCCCGGCTAAATTTATCCACAGGTAACCACGTGCTCATCCTATGTTTAAAAAGCTTGAAAAACACCCCTCTCATCTGTGGTGTTCTGCCCCCTCTTGCATACACACACACACAGAGGGGATACCTCTAGTCATGTTTCCAAAATTCTATTTTAACCTTAATGTTTTAGCTATTAAGAAAAAAAATTACTTTTGACCAAAAAATTGGGAGACCTATCAAGGTCTTCTGTCTTTGTTATATTTTTGACAGATTTGGAAGATGATAAAAAAATAATTTGAAAGTTTTGTAAAAAATGTCTAAAAAAGTAGTGGTTACACTCCAGTTCCTCATCTCTAATGACTTTAAAGAATAATTTCTGCCTCGTCCTTCCACCAGGCTTTTGTCCCACTTGCGAGCAGGCAGAGCAGGACCAGGTGTCCCACAGGTGCTGCTGAAGCAACTCCTCCAGCGGCCTCCGGCCACGGAACCACAGCAAGGATCACCTTGGCTCAGGGGGTTGGGCTCCTCAAAGCCCCCACCAAGGCCCTGTCCTGCCACACAGGGCCAGAAGGGACACAGCCCCAGCCGCACCTGGTGTTGGTCAAGGCAGAGCAGGTTTGGGTCTTCTCTAGACCAGGTGTGCGTGCTGAGTAATGCCGGAGCGCATCAGCTCCCTGCCACGCTAGCGTTCCCCTGAACGCCTCAGGGCTGGGCCTCCTCGTCCTCCTCTGCCCCCGAGAACCACGCTGCAAGTCACCTGAGCCCGCCAGACCACCCCAGCCCTTCCACAAGCTGCTTCTCTGGAAGCAGGTGGGCTGCTCTGCTTTCAGAAAAGCAGGAAATTTTGCTTTCACAAAGTAGAGATGTACATAAACTCTTAAAAACAAGACCAGTCATTTACCGTCTTGTTGACTAAGAAAAGATTTTCTTCCCCACCTTCCCTGCTGCATTTGCCAGAAATAATCAAACCCAACTCCGCAGGGAGCAAGCTGTGCTCGGGGGCAGCCCCACTTGCTCTGCACCTTACCTGACTGCTGTTTTTTCTGTGTCCCAGCAGCACCGTCCCACCACTCGCCAGTCAGAAGTGGGACTCGGAGCAGTACCTAGCTCACAAGGAAGTCGCCAGCCTGTCTTTGGAGGCTTTATGGCAAGGTTGATGTCAACTGAGAGCAAACAAGTGCAGTGAGCAAGTTAGAGCTCACTCTGCAGGAAGGCTTTACTTCCTCATTTGGCTGGCCAAGCTCTCATTTAACTGTACAGGTTGATAAACTTTCACTTCGTTTTTCAAAAGGTAAAAAAAAAAAAAAAAAAAAAAAGGAAGAAGAAGAAGGAGGAAAAAAAAGAGGTTCCCAACACATCTCAGTTCTGAGTTACAGGCAAAGATGAGTCAAACCCACTGTCGTAGGGATCCACAACAACAGCCAGTAAACAAAACGACATGTGAATTCTGGGGCAGTGAAAAGTTTTCCACCGGGGATGCACTACCATGCTATTTTAGCCTCATCCCCCCAAACATCTGGCAAATTTCTAACCTTCAGGGACACGTGGAAAAAAATGGTTTTTTAAACAAATCAACATTTTGCTAAGCACCTGATATTGCAAAGCCTCATTCAAACACCTCCACATCTGAGGGAACCCGCTCTGGGATACCACAGTAAAATATCAAAAACCAAGCGACACCCCCTACCCTACTGGTGCCTCCATCTAAAGATTACTTCAGAGACACACAGCCTGTCCACAGTAAAGACCAAGGCACTTCCCAATAGAAATCTGAGGTTTTCCTCTGCTTCTTCCTTACCTTGCTGTAAATACGCCCGAGATCCACTTTTAGGCAGCAGAAAGGGTTGGAGACTCAAGGAAGGGTTAACCTCTGGGACCCTTTGGATGCTTTGGACAGCTCTGCAGGCAGGTGCCCTCTGCCCGAAGGGCCAGGGAGGGTGGGGAGACCCTGTTGCAGAAGGAGAGCACCTCTGCCACTGTCACAAGGTGACACGGCAGAGCAGGGCTGCCCCTTCCTGGCTAGAAATTCCCCCCTACTTGCGTACTTTGTGGGAGGAAGCACTGTGACCAAACCCTTTGTAGTGGCATCCTGCTCAATCCAAAGGCTGGTTGCTGGTAAGCAAGCCTCACCACTGCTTCCCAGCTGGTTCCAGTCGATGGTTATGCCTCTGCATCACACGCAGGCTCCCAGGAGCTCCTTGGGATCCACGCTGCCCTGCTGCTGTGTGACAGCAGTGCCTGGCCAGGAACAGGATGAACGGGCAGCACACCGCCTCACCTATCCTGCCTCTGGCACGGCATTTCTTCTGATCCACAAAGGTCTGCCTGGGCAGGTTGGCAGCTACAGAAATAGGGAAGTGTTCTTAAGGTCACAACTAAAGAAACGTGTTAGTTTTCTGCTGCCCGGAAGCAGAACACCTAGAGCCTTTGACTCCATATCCTGGAGAAGGATCTTTGCTCAATTTAAACTTGCAGAATGCCCCGTAGCTCATCACAAGACCACCACAGAGCAGTATTATTGGAAAGGAAAGAGAAAGTTGCTGTGTTAATTTATAATCCAGGAAGGCAACTGAGCAAACCATACAACATTGCATAGTATCATTATAACTCCTACTTCTCGGTAGAACAGGGGGTTTTTACTACATAAATAAGAACAAACCAGAGCTTATAAAAAGAAACAAGAAGAAAATCAGGTAAGAAAATTTTGTGCTCATCTTTCATTAGTAATGAAATGACTAAACCCATCTACTGTAAAAAGCCACGAGCCAAATATTTCAACATCATTGAAATTGCAGTCAGCCAGGAAGACCCTTCCCCAATTCCCAGTATCTGTTTTCAGGAGCCTTCACCTAGGTGGATCGCTACTTGGGAAACAAAAGACCGTGAGAAATAAAGGAGCATATTTAATTTTTCATATGGTCTCAAACCCTTTCGCTCACCAGTGCAGAGAAACATTTGAGCACCCAAGGCTGTGGTTTTGTCGACGTTTCCCCTCCGCTGTGCTCCCTTGCACTGCCAGGCACGCTGAGTTTTCCCAGTGCAAAGATTTAAGGCTGCTCAACGGCACTGGTGTGTTCAAGAGGGGAAGAGCTGCAGTGGGAGATGGTTTTGAGAGGAAGATCCCCCCGCTAATGGATGTTCCTGTGTTGAGCTGAAGACAGGATTTACAGGTTTGTGAAACAATTAGACCTTCACCAGCATCGTTACCAACCTCAAAGCAAGACAGCCTTGTCGTGGCAGCTACTGGAAGCTACAGAGAGGAGCAAGTATAACTTTCAAGGAGGGTCCCTGTGCGAAACCACTTTCCTGATGGTGCTAGATTTTCATATGGAAAAATCCTCTTGAAACTGGTAGTGTGGAACGCCACAGGTATTTTGGTCTACACACCCTGGTGAGCTATTTGCTTTGCTAAAGGAAACAGTCATGTATTGCATCAGCAGCAGGGAAAAGTGTTATTACCATCTTCCTCATCTGAAAAAGCTCACCTGCTAGGAAAATCAAACAAGTGTAGGTGGCCATAGTGTCATAGGAAAAGTTTCTTAGCCCTTAACCAACAGAAGACAGTAAGGATGAAACAAGTGCTTAATCAAATGCAGCTCTGTTGCCAGGAGTGTTTTAAATAGCTCCTGGAACTAATACATTCCCCATTCTGCGTCAAGTGAGAGTTTCTCCCTGCTGCCTTCAGCAAGACTTGGGTCAGACCCTCAAGCAATACTCCCTCCATTTATTCTCCTGGTTCACTAAGAACAAGTCACCATTACACAGTACGAGCTATGCTCCCAATTTTAAACATAATTTTTACACACTATTAGGCAAAGTCTAGATGTTTTCTGCCAGTGAAATTCTCTCCCTGTTGGAGGCACTGGACATTTTGACTTGGAGACAGGTGTTCACTCAAAAAATTTGCATCACCAACTTAATGAGTCCTGCTAGAGCACCGGATCAGCTGTTGTCAGGCAATCCCCTATTCAGGATGGTAAAGAGCCAGGCATCTTTAGAAGAGGTATTTTCGCACGTTTGCCAAAATGACCGCTTTCTCTCCCTCCCCCAAACTCTGCCAGAGCAACAAGCTCTCCATCTGACCACAGGGCAGGGAGAACTGAGAAGAACCGATTTCAGTAGTACCAGTTGTGACTTCTTTTACTTCTTGGAAAATTACAATCCCATCTTAAGATCTGAGGTAGCAGGATCCCAACTTTTTTTGATCTAAAATATCTATTTTTCTTCTGCCTTTTACACAAAAAGATACTGCTATTACTCAAGTGGTTTCCACTGGGCTTATAATAAAAAGTACCTTTTACAATCAGAAAGTCGCAAACAAGTTTCAAGTTCAAAAGTTTACTGCTGTTCAGCTTAAGATTTCAGAAAGCTCTTGGAACCGTCTTTCAGCTTCAATGATTTATCGTATGCTTGGAAGACCTAAATCGTAATGCTGTTTACTGATGCCTTTTAACACAGCTCCCACGTTTAATCAAAATGATACTGGCTTGCTCACTGAGAAAAAGCACATTCTGTCCATAAGCAGACCAAAGTTTTACACAAAAACACTGCCCTGTAGCAAGTATTTACATAAACCTTAGTGTAATTTATCATTTTTCAAAGTGCTCATGCTATCTAGGGACAGCGTGTATACAACAGGTGATTTGATAGGAGAGACTTTATCCATGCTCTAGGAAGCTTACAAGCAAAACCTGTAATCCTGTTGTCGATAACCTGTAAGTTTTATATGAAAAAATCAGGCTATAAGAGGGTGAGATGAACAAAGACAAGAGCAGCAACAGGTTTCAGGAATGCTTCTGAACTTCTTGAAATTTTTTAATGTAACTTCTTAAATGTGCGACTAAATTGCTTGTCCAAATAACTAATGGTTTGGGGTGGAGGTGTGCTTTGTTTTTTTCTGAGTTTGGTTTGTTCGGTTTGGGGGGTTGGGTTTGGTTTTTTGGTTGGGTATTTTTTTTTTATTATTTTGACAAGTGGAAGGAAGCAGGTACAGCTTACCTACAGGGAGTGGATTCTTGGCAGCACAGAACCAGGGACTCTTCCATCCATGCATGGGATTACGCGGAACGACTCAGCACACATCCCAAAGGAAGAACACAGGCATCAAGTCATCAAGCCAGAACAGGATTTTGATGAAGCGCACTTAGGTGTCACCAGCTCTCTAACCCACCCAGAGCACAACCTCAGTTGATGCTAAGGGAGTTTCACAAACTCATCCATGATTTTTGAGAAAAGAAACAGGAAGCCTTCAGCAAACAGGCAGAGCATGCACCAGGGTTATCATGAATGGTTTGGGGTAACTGCCTACTGTGTTACCCACCACTTGGATACAATCTTTACGCTACTTCTACTACTTGTGTGATATCCGCGGGATTAAAGAGGGATCTCTGCTGAACACCCCTAGCCTCTCTCACTCGCGCCTTCAAGGCTTTAAGACCAGACCCCATTCCTAACATGGTTATGGTCAAGTCCACCTCAAGTCTGCAGAGAGCTACAGAGAACTAAAGGAACTGCAATGCATGACTACAAAATAGGTCGCCAGCTTCCTCTTATCTGTGGAACACAACAGTTTACACACATGTTTAAACTGTTACAGATAAGGGAATTCAATAGAAAACTCTAAGAACTGTTTTTGTAAGCCTTTATTCTCTGAACAGAGAGCCTACAGTATGAAGAGCTCCCCTTCAAACAGGCCTCAGCTAAATCAGAAAGAAGCAGCTGATGTTTCTGCTGCGACATTTTCAATGTTATTCTCAACATCACAGAGGAAGGCAGGGGTTTTGTTCTGTTTTGGTTTCCAACTGCCACAAGCACCAAAGGCCAATACTGAAACTGAGGTTGAGGATAGCATTGACGAAAAGGAAACAAGGATAGGAAGCGTGAACTCTCATTAGAATAAAACAAATCAACTCTCCACCTGGATAATGAAAACTCCTGTGTACTCCAACACTTCTGGCAGGACAGGAACAGCAGGAAATGTTTGTGGTTTCAGCTGACCACACAGCTCATTCCTGTCAGTTCCAGGAGAACTGCACATACACAACCGTACCTTCTGATGACCGCAGCAGCGAACCCCATCTAACCCAGAGAGCTCAGCAGTCCATGTGTGCACCAGGTGATCCCTCCAGCGTCAGCAGAGTGGCCTAGAAACTCAGGCTCATTTAGCAGTACCTAAAATTGCCTCTAAATAGAGACCTTTTATGCTGTCATTTAATGACCTGTCAATATCATTGAATTTTTTAACATTCACATTTGAGAGTTTAATCTTAAAAATATGAACAGGTAATTTCATCAATCTGAAGATACTGAGTATATTTTTAAAAGTATTACGGCATACTGAAAATCAGAAACTTGAAACCTTTCGGATGTATTTATTTTTTGAGTCTTTTCTGAAGACTCTTTGGCCACCAATGCAAATTGACTATTTACTTCCACACGCTGCTTGCATAACATTTCAGTTCTGCAGCATCTACATGTTGCAAGAAAAAAACCATTTCTGCTGCTGCAAAGTGAACACACTCACCTGAAACAGGGTGTTTTTTTCTAAACATCAAGAGGTCCTGTATCTTCCACAGGTGGTTGGGGGCTAGCTGAAACCTAGGAATGCCCGCTGAAACTCTTTGTTCTATCAAGTCACTTTTACCATATCTCCAGCAAAAGGATCTCTGGCATTCAGCAAGAATCCATTTTTTTCTCAGTGGAAGTTTTTTTTCTATGACTGCCATTTCCTAAAAGCAGCGAGAATTCAATTGCTTTACCATCCCCACATCCTTGTCCAATTTGGCCAGTGTTTTTTGCATGTTGAAAACATGCTGTGGAAAAGAAGAACTGAGGACAGTACAAACCTTGTTTCTTTAACAAAGCAGGCTAAAAGCAGGAAGAGATAGAGAAAACCCGCCGCTTCGGCAGCACTACCCCAATGCATCACATCCTGGCCTAGTACAGTTCTTTGGAAGTCTTCTGGCCAGACTCAAGGCAGAAACTTTCTTGACAGGAACAGTGAGCAGTCCTCAGCCCCAGCCCGCCACCCCCACCCTCTCAAGAGCAAGCTTCTTGATCACTTCTCCTCCGGAGCAGGCTCAGACTCTGCAAGGAGGGCACACACCCCTGCAGGTCCCCAGGGGCTTAGGAACGTTTTGTCAGGAGACAGCTGCATTTCTACTTCCATGCTTTGAAGCACACAACGGAGACACTCGGCAAAAGGCAGCTTCTTAGCCAAATACACTTAGTCTTTAACAAAGCAAAGACAGAGTAAATGCTGCTGGAAAGCACATTTCTACATACAATACCCTCTGCATCCCAGCTCAGCTTGGGTCTGGACACTCTAGGCATCTGGCCTGGCCTGCTTACTCAGAATTTTCTGCCATGGGGTAAGGAGCTTTTGTTCCTTTAGTACCAGCCTTCCCACAGAAGCATCTTAATCCAAAGTTCACTTTCTGCATACAGCCTGTTCAAATGCTCTAGTCAGTCTAGTTCTGGCTCTCCAGGGCAGAGTAATTTGTAGCAGCTCTTGGCTGCCCTGAGTTTTAGATTTAGTCTTTGTCCTGCAGATCATGTTCAGATGAGGCGTATTAAGCGATAAAATCTTATTATCATCGGGCACTACGGCAAACATTACAGAGAAAACAATCACAGAAGAAAAAAGCTGAATTTATTCATCAAAGCAGACTGCCTCTGAGCCATCACACATTCCGTGGGAAAGGAAGGAAAGACAAATACTATTCCCCGTGTCTTGTCTCCCCTTCTAACAGTGCAAGAGCTCTCCTCCTCCGGAGAGAAAGAGGAGGACATACATGTTCTTAAATGTATGAATACTGGCTAACACTGTTTAAATGGTGAAGAACAAGCCAGGCATTTAAGAGCCTACCAACTTTCATGAAGACCCAAGCTCTCGTAACACCACCTGAATTCTTCTGTAGGTGAAGAGTTTTAACTCACCTACTTCTGCCACAAAACTTGAAAATCAATCCCACCTAAGTTTGGCAAGTACAATGTAAGTTACCAGTTCTGCGTTTCTGCTAATGACTGTTTTCTTCTTTCTTAACCACCCAACATAACCTGCCTGCCACCATGGCAGCTGGACCCCCTGACACTACAGAGGCCAGACCTTTAACAGTGACTACAGACAGGCAAAGCGTAAAGTGGTGAACCTCAGTTTTGAGAGGCATCCTCCAGCAATGCCACACAGCCAAGTGATCTGCGTAAATAAACCAGCAAGGAAGCGCAACGGATTTAGCATGGTACAGCACCTCTGTGGCCCTCATGAGCAGCACAGCAGCACTTCAGCGCCTTTAACCACTGCTGCACCGTGGTGTCGGCAAATAACACCGACACGACTATGCCCACCAGAAGCACTTCATTTTAAAGGAAGGAAATAAAGTTTTGAGTATCCATATACAAATTGTATCTGCCCACTTTCTGGAAGAAGTGTGCACAGCACATTTCTGTCTCCCCAGGTCTTCTAATCACACTCATTATGACAGCATCTGAAAGTGTCAAAAGGTAAGTACAACCTCCTTGTAGAAAGGAGATATGACCTGCAAATCTCTTCACAATGAAGGGCAATTCACTTGTTAGTGCATGCTTATGCCTCCAAAAATCTTTAGACAACATTCCTTATTGCAGACTCAAACCATTTCACTAACGTGAAATACTTTATTGAAATCACCTTTTTGGAATCAAGGCTTACTCCAGCAGTCATACACTGGGCACTCACAGAATTATAAGGCCAAGCTGCCGACAGAAGGCAACTGCTTTTATCCAGTCACTGTACATCCATTTGAGAGAATGAATGAAGAAAAATATATTTTAGTTCCCCTCTCTCTTTTCCTTGCCCTTCATCTGTACTTGGACCTTTCTTTGTCTTTCGATTTCTTAGGACTTCTGCTTCTGTCTGCTTTTTTATCCCAGTCTCTTGTTCGGTAGTCGTCTTTGTATTTGTCTTTTTGTTTGCTGTAAGTGTAGTCTCTCTCTTGAGATCGGCTGCGACTCCGATGCCTGTCTTTCTTCTCACTCCTCATCTTCTCTCTACAGCGTTCTTCATATTTCCGATCAGAATCCTGTTAAAGGAATTGGACAGATAAACAGTTACAGACAAAAGGGTAAAACATACAAAGGCATGAAGAAAACTAGAAAAGTCAGGTATGGTTGGTTCCTTGGCTAAAGCCAGTATACCTGAAATGGATTCACATCCATGATGATTTGAAAAAGGTAACACATTAAAAAAACCCCACTGTAACTATATGAAGAAGGTAAATCTACAGCTTGTGTCAGCATTTATGGAAAAAAGCATGGCTGTCAGGCATGCTGCTACTTGCATTTCCTAAGGAGCTTTAGCAAAAACTGGTTACATCAGGGATTTGACACAGATGGATACTATCAAACTCCTCATGAGCATCACACAAACTTCTAAGCTAGATTTGGATTTTGACTTCTTATCTAAGCAATGCAAGGATTTCATCATAGATTTTGGTTCAAGCTCCATAAGCATTCCCATGCTATGAAGATGCAGAACATCTTTTAAGACCTGTCTGTAACAATCCTTAATGGCCTAAATCCTAGGCTTCAGAAAAACGAACGACACCATTATAGAGACCAACTACACACACGCAAACTAATTCACTTCCTTGAAGCTACAAGTCCAGAAGAAAAGGCAGCATTGGAGAATCCCATCCTTTTAAATGTAGTCAAACAATAACACAAGGTGCATGAGTTGAAAAGGACATAATGAGGCCATGAAAAATCAGTTGTATTTTGCAGGCTGATGGGTATGACCCATCCAGAACACACATGACAATACACTCAGACACCATAAACTCCAAGGGGTACAAGTCTATAAAATTTAAAATGGCCTAAAAAGGAGAGATCAACAGTATGTACACCAAGTGGTAATGGTGTTCGAGCACACACACACAAAACTCCTTAAAGACAAATGCATGTTCAGGCAGCCAAAAATGAGGAAATTTTTAATTTCCGTGGCTTTCTGCAATGCATCGCCGAGAATGCTGAGTGGCTCAGCACACAGAACAGATTTGCTCTGCACAGAAATGAGGTTTATGTAACAAACGAGGAACTGCTGCCGGCAGAACACCTGCTTTACTTGTTGCACAAGGCAGACCGTATGAGACCGTTGAAAAAGTGTACTAGTCAATGAAGAAAAGATGGCTTAATTACTCAGATAGTGAAATGTCACACTAGAAGATTATGGCACAGCACATACTAAAATGACTGTGTGGAGACACCAATACCCATACAGGCCACAGCACAGAGCATTTTAAAAAGTAAAAAGACAGAGATCACTTAGAAAGTTGCCATTTCATTTCAAAGAACACTAAAGATTTTAATACACAACACTGAATTTTGACACATGAACTAACATTTTCAAGCACTGGTAACAACTAGTTTGTTCTTATTATTCAACTAAGATATACGTGGAAACAAAACGCAAGAGGGAGCTTCAGAATCCTGCAGAAAGACACATAGAAAACTTGTTATTAAGAAGGTGGTAGGCACTTTTTTTTCTGAAGGTACAATCACCTCAAAGTTTAGTATCATTGATGCTCTAGTTTAACAACAACACTGTTAAACACAGATCACAATGAACCATGAAAAACATCTGCATTAAATTATACAGTATTTCTTACTTCATTTCAGGTATGATCTTCCTTTTTCTCAATATGTACTTGTGACAGTAGCATTCACAATTGTACGGCTAAAACCTATGCTGCACGTACAAACAAGCAAACTTCATTTATTTAAAAGCATAGTGCAAAAAAAACTCTACTCCAAGCAGAGCTTTTATCCAGACAGGCAGTGATCAGGATGGCTCCCAGAGCAAACAGCACCTTCAGAATTAAACAGATAATGCTGAAACACTAGGGTTACAACAAGGAAGATAACCCCTGTGGATCAACACATACATCAGTAATCACAGACCTGATCTTCATCTACACAATCAAAACCAGCACTTGCAGGTAAATCAGCTAGAAATACCACGACCACAAAAGCAGAATAAATATGCCATCTCTACATACATTAAGCACATTAAAGGTTAAAAGGAGCAAACAAACAGAGGCAGCCTTTTTAGGAGGAAGATTTTGATCAAACTTGTCCCTGAATATAAAGACAACAGTGTCCAGTAAGCAGTAAGAGCAAGAAATTAAAACCAGAAAAAATCAGTTATCTCTGCCAAAACCATGCACTACAGAAACATGAACATCAGAAAGCCCCTGCGTCTCACAAAAATCTATTTGATAGGCTACACTCCTCCACAAATCCAGTTATCTTGGGGAAAAAAAGAAAAAGAAAAAAGAAAATCCAAGGAACCAAAAAACATAGAGGAACTGGAAAGGGAACAAAGTCATGATACAGATCTCAAGCAGAAGCATGACCCGTATTCAAAAAAACTACGAAATCCTATACACAAACCCACATGGTAGTCCAGCCTCCTGCTCCAGACCCACATCCTGTTACCTACTAAACGCAAGCCACAACACCCCATCTCTTCTGCCCTCTGGAATCAAGTCAAACAGCACAAGATTCAAAAATACATTCTTGAAACATCAACACAGAAGCTGAAGATTCAGGAAATGGGTGTCAAACTAAGAAAAGGATGAGTCAAAATATACTGAAGAAAAAACAGCAAGAGAACAGAAAAATGACTCAACATCATGGAAACTATTCAGAAAATAAAACCCCTTCAAAGTCATAGCTGGAGCTGGTAGCATAGCACAAACTGCAAACAGTTGCCAAAACCTCCCGTGTTGTCTGTTAATTAAAATCTCTGCCACACTAGGGGCTCAGGATGGAAGCCTATGTATGAAGCTGTACGGCTGTTGTGGTCTTTGGCCAATTAATTGTGGAACATCTGCTGTTGTTCTGTTTTGAAGTTCTTACTTTGAATATATTCTCATTTTTCCAAAATAAGGTTAAGGGAAAATACTTTATTTACCTATACTAAAAATGCTACCATTCATCAAAAAAACTTCTATATTGATATGTGTCGTGCTGGCCTCAGTATTCAATCTGGACATACTCTGCCTCAAGGACATGCTTCCTTCCCCTGTCCTTGTATGAGCTCCCCAGATTAGGCCCAAATTGTAAATTTTTAAAAAATAGATTAAAAAAATATTACGTTTTGTATATGCTAAACAGGATTTATTATCTAAGCTGCCTGCAGATTTCATCTAGAAAGGGCCATGCCCCAAGACGCTTACTGTATCTCTAAATGAGATCAAGTACGTACTGCTTAATATGTGTACATACTATACAGTACACGCTAACAAGAATATTCAAGTGCAGACAGAAAAAATTCTTACCAGAAATTCATTTTCACAGCTCCGAGGGGGAACTACATTACTTGCCACCAGAGAATAGAAGTAAGCCTCCACCTGTGATTTTGGGTATAAGAAGGCTGAACTATTTATACCAAAATCGTAAAAGGTGAGCAACAGAGAGGAAAGCAGTGGGAAAGAACATACCAGAATACAGCAGAAGTAGACTACAAGAACAAACCACAGCAGGAGCATGTGACTAAATCACAAGAAAATATACAGAGATACAGAAGAGATCACAGTCAAGCACTAGAAAATACTCATTTCCAGAACCTCGAAATAGAATCGGGAACTTCTCTGTCCTCATGGTTTTGTGCTACGAAAACCACCGCTAACGTGTCTCACAGTCCCCTTGTAACAATTATACCAACAGAGGTTAACAGCCTATTGTTGTCAAGTACTTGCTGTACCACCTACAGGGGTGGAGACATCTAATTTAAAGTGTTCTCTGCTGATAACACATGACCAGCCAGTTCCACACATTTAATCTCTCAACCGCCAAGAACAAAGACAACATCCAGAAATATCTGTTTCAAGAATGTTAAAACGAGAACGTTAACCAGCCAAAAAGTCATGAGGATGTCTGAACCAACATCAGTTCACACCTCTAGTATGTATATGCTCCCATCCAGATTTTAATTATCTGAACAGTCACTCTCCTCCACCCAAGGGATCCCGACTGAACTAGTATACAAACAGTGACAAAAAGACTTGTACCACAAATAAGCAATAGGGTCTCACTGGTGGCACTGAAAAAAATTAATTGCCAACGTTTGTGAGAAAAGTTCTTTTTAGCACCAAAGCAAGAAGCAATGCAATGGAACAACAGAATCCTGTATGCTCTCTGTAAGCAGAACTTAAAGCAGTACTCAAAACTCATGCCAGGGACAATGGCTTTATTTACTGTGGCTGGAACCTTATCACCTTCTGCAAAGTTGCTAGAAGACAGCTTTGCTCTTGTTCATAAAGCTGCACTGTTGAATATTGGGGTTCGCCACTCTACCATTGCAGACATTGTTTCCATGAAACATCAGCATCTTGACTATCCCAAGTCCACAGAACTGTGGGAATGCTGACGCAAAAGACTGCAGTGGAAATGACAGAACTACTGTCTTCCGATGATCTCCTCTACTGCCTCAGTCTTAGAGCACTGTATGCTGGCACAAAATACAGATGCCAGCAAACCTGCATACAGATTCTACACAAATGCTTCCAAAACAGTTAAGGAAAAATAGGAAAAATAAAAATAAGACAATGCAAAGAGATTGTGTTTCTGATTCCATACTGGGAAGAACCAACACACGCTGGTCTGGCAAGAAAATGAGAAATAGTTTGCATTCATGAAATATGATTAACTCCTAGTTTATGACTAGGAATATGTGAGCAACAGGTTCAAAGTGCTGAAGATCTCCTACTTTATGAGAGGCTTCATTGCCTCTTCAGGATGTTTTGGCAAAAAGCCATTCAGACATGCCAAGCTTCAAAAGTCCAGGAAGATTTGGAAAGCCTCTTTCATAATCAGCTACTAATATCAGCCTTCTGTATGTTTACAACTGCTGTATTTTATGGGACTTTGCACGTCATGTCCTCAGTTCAATATCAGACTTCTTTTTCCTGGCTTCTATTATTAGGAGAACAATAAACAGCTATAAAGTTAATGCATGAAGAGGTAAGTACCTTAGATTTTTTGGTCCTCTTGTCATCCTCTTCATCTTCAGAGTGGTGGTGCTTTTTCTTCTTTTGTTTTTTAGCCAAGTGTGACTGACTTGTTTGAGACTCTTCTATATCCTCATCCAGCACAAGGTCATACTTAGCACTGGTGGTGCTGGTTAAGGACAGGTCTGTTATTCAGCATCAATAAATAGCAGAACATAAAAGCTCATGAAGCAAACAAATACCTGTTTATCAGACCAAGGTTTACCAAGACTTACCACATATTTCAGTCAGAACAGGATTGTACACACTGAAAAAAATCAGCTGTACTAAAACAACTAAATTCTGTCCTGTCAAACAGTACAGCCAGGTCTCAATTCTCCTTTCTCTTCTACCTGTGGATAGCTGAACAAGCTACGCTCTCTTTTTCTCTCATGCTCACCACAAGCAAAGTATAATCTCAAGGCACGATGAAGTCACTACTATGGTCTTATTTTGGATGCACCAGTTCCCCTCTTAAAATACTTAAAACTCTGTTATGCCATAGATCATTCCAGACATAGATCATTCCATATATCATGTAGACTGGAAACATTATTTACCTGCACACAACACTGAAGTGAAACAGCACATTCTGATTTGACTAAATTCATCAAAGTCATCAAATGAAAAACTCAAAATGCTTAATTCCATCTCAAACATGAAATGGTTATATGAAGCAGCAGCAAAATCCATTTGGCAAGCTTTAAGACGTAGTCTTTTCCAGGCTGTTTTCATAAACTGTATTTAGTTCAAAAAATACCTTTGACAAGAAAAGGATACTCCTGCTTTGGTTTTACCTTCTCTTTCAGAGTAAGTTTTGAAGGTTTGTCACGTTCCTTTTCATACTCTCTGAAATCATCCTTGGTATACCGCCCACCTGTCCACAGAAAAATATATTCAATTCACTCCAACTAAAAAACCAACCAAGACCCATACCAATCATTAAGTTCTCCTTATGAATTTAAGGGCTCTTCATAACCACACAGAGACACACAGCAGGATGCAGTTCCAGAAATAACACTGACATCTGGGTAACAGGGTAGGAGAGAGCAAGACAAGTTGTGATTTTCTGTCCTTCTCTTGTTTACAGATCCCATTAAACAACATACGGCTCTTTCCTCACTCATGTCCAGTGGAGACAACACACGAACAGGATCACAAAGCAGGATTCAGCAAGTGGTTTAGTCCCACTCTGATTAGAGGTCATTTGTCACACTACTTAAAATTCTGTTACCGGGAAAGCCTAGAGACAGTTCTCATTATTAAATTACTTTTTGCTCTGGGCTACACAAAGGGAAACCTCTGAGACTGCAACAGCTTAACAATTAAAATGGAAAACTATTAAAAAAAAAATTATAATGTCTTGATTTAAAGGGGGGGCATGACAGATTTCATTTTCCACCCATTCACATTAAAGTAAAACCGCACAGATTAATCAACTATCTCGCAGCAACATGCTGCCACCTCACGGTCACACTTAACATTGCACTATATAGTTAGCTTTCCGGTATTTGGGACAATTTCCACCTAAATTACCCAGATAAAGATAAGTTTTCCATGTAGCCAGTCAGTACAGGATGCACCGCAGAGCATGGTATAGATGACAAAGTCATCTCAGCTCTGTGCACGACAAGTTCTAGTACCTCAGTGCCCGAACCTGGAGAAATGGTACACAACAAACTGCAGGCAGCCCTCAGTGGTGGGTGAAGGCACACAAGATCATCCACCGCCACGCACAGTCACCTATCCAGGTCCGGTGTTTTGCTCACACCCCTAACAAACAAACAATCTCTCTATCCACCTCTCCCACCATCTTTTCGCTCCTACAACATCCTCAAGCATCCAAAATTGGGTTTTTATAAGATACAGCCTACTTACGCAATATGCTTGGCCTACAAGAGGTGAATAATGGAAATCCCTGGCCTAAATACTGACTTTTTCTTGCACACACCCAACTGTCATACAGTGAATAAAGAAACTAGAAAGTAGCAATGTACTGCTATATTCTTTTGTTAGTAAGTAATATCAAAACTCATCACTTTTAAAGCTCAAGAGGAACAAATTATTTAGTGGCAAAAATACATTTGATAAGAAGGTAATCCATGGCAATGTAATGTGTAATAATGTTAATATGCAGCAAACCTTTGTACCCTTTTTCTTATGGAAAAAGTGAAGAGCAGAGCTAGGAGCTGAGTTGCTCCATTTATTACGGTGCCTGGAAAAATTATATCCCTGAAGGTAAGATGATTTAAACATATTACAATTGTTTCTCTTCACATAACACAGTTTAGAAGTCATGGCTTGTTAAGTTATAAGGGTCAAAGAACTGTAGGTGTACCTACCTTTTCCCTTCCACTTAATCTTTGCAACAGACTGGCTAAAATCCACGTGTATCCGCCTGTCATCTATCAGCACATTGTCCATTTTGAAGTAGGCTTTCTCACAGTCCTCCTCCTGATATTAAAGTTTCCAGAAAATTTTGAGTCATCATTAATTTATAGGAATATTCACACAAATTCAACTGCTTAATGGCGTACTTTTTTTTTCCTAAAATTGCCTGAAGCACAGAAGCATTGTCCCATTTCATAAGAAATAGTTGTTTTGTCTGAATGTCAGCATTTCAAATTCCAATTCTTCAATTCATTTCACTATTTTAAAAATTTGCCAATCCAGCTACATTTGACATGTGTAATACACTCAGAAAAACAAGGAAAAAAAGGACAACTAATAAAAGCTCCATTTTAAGTACATAAGTAGGCTGAAGTGGAATACTTTTCCAGTGTTTTCCAGTTTCCCTCACAGATTAGAGATATTAGCAGATACAAACAAGAAGCCATGCACCATCAAGAGAACTTTTACTACTAATCTCAACAGTAAAAGCAGCATGTTGATAAAGCAAGCATCATTTACAAGCCAAACACAGGACACTACTGTACACACCAACCTACCTTCTTTCATACAA
This sequence comes from Falco peregrinus, assembly GCF_023634155.1. NCBI lineage: Eukaryota > Metazoa > Chordata > Aves > Falconiformes > Falconidae > Falco > Falco peregrinus. The sequence continues at coordinate 46,655,336 of NC_073727.1, read as the reverse complement.
CCCCCTTTATGAGCTTGCCTCCTTTCTCTCCTAATATTCCCTTCTTTAACTCTTCAAAGTCCTAATGTGTTCTAGGGCAAAAAAAAGGGACCTGCTCCCCTCCCACTGGTTTCAAGACAACCTAACAAGAACATATTTGTCTTGCTTGGCTGAACAGAGGCAGACTTCGATGTTTGCTTCATTTAGGACCTAGCAACTTCTATAACTAAGTCAGTAAGAGAAAATACTAGCTACCCCACACTTGGAAGATTTCAGTGGTTTTCCTTAATGGAAGTATACCCAAAAAAGAACTTTTATAAGCAGAATCTACATACAGTATACCTAACAGACATACCTTTTCAAACTCAATGAAAGCATAACAAAGAGATTCACCAGTCTTCCAGTCTCTGATCACTTCACAGCTGAAAAATTGATAAGAAATTAAAATGTCAATGCTGTTGGAGCAAAAAACATAGGATAGGCAAGCACTGCCTAAAAGGGAGAGTAACAATTAAACACAAACCAAAAGCCAAAAGAACCTTGAAGGTGTATATACAACTTGATTCTGAGACCCCTACTGATGTGGGGGTGTCTGCACAGAAAAATATGCATGTGACATTAATGGAGTAATTAATAACACAAATCACAAGCGGTTAGCAAGAAATGTAGAACTAGGGATGAATTTCTGATCAATAAAACAAAATCTGTTTTCCACCATTACTGTTTGTTATTATTTTTTTCCATCTCACTAATGCAAGACAAGAAATTTCACATTCATTTTAGGGGAAGTTTAAACAGACATCACGTGACAAACTTTCTCTTCTTAACAAGCATCTCTTTAGCAGCCACCTTCTTATCAGGCAGTTCACTGGGCAAAAATACGAAGCCAGAAGTATTGAATCAGTAGACACAAAATGCGAACAATACAGGATTACATCAGTATTGCCAAACTCTTGTATACGACACGAGAATTCTGACTACAGGATGTTGAAGGAGGTCAGACAAGCAACATGGGCAGGAAATTTGGCATTAAGGCGAGACTTTAGGTGAGACCTCCCCATGTGTACTGAGAAAGTGACAAATCAGGATTAGGATACACAATCCAAAAGATGAACAAGATTTAAAAAAAGAAAAAAAAAAGAAAAAGGAAAAGAAAAAAAAGACAAGGCTATTCAGACAAGCTATAGGAATTCTTTGCAGCAGCCACCAGCGAGGAAGAAGGTAGGACAGTTTTGTGCCAGAACCCTCCTTTGTGGATTATTCAGAAAATCCATCTGAAAGCAGGAGGACTGCAGAAGAGGTACTGAACAAACCAACAGAGGGGAAAAAAAGTCTCTAAGAAATCCCTAGGATATCCAGAAATCTTGCTGGAGTTGTAAGCGTGGCAAACACTACCAATTTCACTCACACACACAGTCTAGTGAAGGATCTGGGATACTGCAGGCCCGTATGCTGATACTGCACAAACGTAGAAACAACACAGAGCAGTTAGAGTGCATCTGAATGAACAGGACCTGCTCAGGACCATCTGAATAAACCTAAGTGAAGTTCTCTGAAAGAGTCAATACACTTGTGTGATGATGATCTATTTGACGCAGTCTTTTGAAATCCCTCTGGAAACTCAAACTCCAGCACCAAAGGCTTTTGGAAAATCAACCAGCCATGGAATAAGAAACACCTTTGCATTGGTAAATATATGAAAAACCAGGTAAGAGCAGTTGTTTCTCACTGAGAAAGTAAAGAGGTCACCAGTGGAGTCTGCTGATGATAGTAAATTGTTAAATGTGGCAAAAATAGACTGAAAACATTGCAGAAAGTTCTTGTGAGACCAACTGAACAAGATTGCAAATTCAACATAGATAAATGCAGTGAGATAAGCTGGGGGGGTGCTGCCAGAAATCCCAACTGTGCATTGTGAAAAAAAAGAAAAAGAAAAAAAAGCTTTAGCATTAACTAGAAAAGGAGTTGAGAGCAAAGCAGAGAATACCACTGTGCTTCTGTAAATCCGAAATCTCTTTAAAATCTCTTTAATACTGTGTGCAGTTCTGGTCCTCTCATCTTGAGATGAAAACAAAAGAACAGGAAAAGGCAGGGAAAGGTTGAGAAAATGGAAACAAGGTAAAGAAAATTCCTCTGCAATGCATGAGTACGTAGGCTAGTACTCTTAGCAAGAAAAAAAAAGATTACTTTGGGGAAAGCAGGGCTCACTGCCCATAATATCTTTTAATACCAGCACTAGGAAGAAACAAACTACTAGGAGCCAAGTTCAAAACTGAAAAAGGCAGCAGGCATGAGGAACAGCTTAACGAGGAGTATATCAGATGCCAGAAATGTTTGTCACTTTATCCCAAACCATACATATTCCCATGGAAAAGAAAAACCCTGATACTGTATCTAGCTCATGCAGCACCCAAGTCAAAAACTGAAGAAAGGAGGGAGAGGATGAGAGGACAGGAGAGTATCATGTTTTCCTCTTTCCTACACTTCCCTAGGCCTTCACTTGAATACTCACCTAGGTAGATCTGACTTTGTATCACCATTGCTGTGGTCTCTATCCAAATACATGCAGGCACAGAATGAATCTCCAGAGACACCAGAATACTACTGAACAGCCAAACCTATATAGACTGGTGGGAATCAAGTTCAGTCTTAACAAAGAAGGTTTTCCTATTAGTTTTATAATAATTACCTTTTAATGGGACCAAATCGTGAAAATATTATCTCTAGATCTTCATCTGTCGTCACAGGATTCAATTTACAAACAAACAGCACATTTTCTGGTGGCTTGACCTCTGCATCTGGTAAATCTCCCACCTGTGGCATACAGGAAAATACTTTCATCACTTCTGCCTAAAGGTCTCTACATTTTTTTGCCACAAGTACACTGGCAACACATCTTTCGGATGATATTAGACATATTCCTATTACAAAATCAAAAATTAATTAGTTTTCCTACCCAACACCACAAAGAAAGCGTTTTCCATAGCATCTAAAAATGATAATCTATTTGCAATTCCACCACACTTGCACAGAGACAGTGTGTCGGTGGCTCACTGTGTCCCTCTGGCTCACTGGTGGGCTTTGCCCACTCTGCGACTCCCTCCTTTCCTGCTTCACAGGCAAGGAGATGAGTCAAACACTTTTCTCGGAAGGCCTTAAATCAACGCTTAGTGGTGACACTTCACGAAAGTAACAAATGCTTTCTACTTTGTTTTCCCTGTTCACAACATAACAAATACACAGTTGTGAAAGATGGAAGTATACTTCTACAGCCACTCCGATAGAAAAATAAAAATGGACTGGATCCACTCCTTAATCTCTGTCTGTACATAAACTCACCTTTCCTTGAAGTCTGGCAACAGCTAGGATACGCTTAAATTTAAGACAGCTTGACAGTAAATTAAGTTAGAGGAAAATACAAATATACACACCAATCTCCTAATTGTAGCAATGCTTTTTAAAACCTGAACAAATAGCTGGTCATATTTAAACAATGTATCTCCATCTTTTACTTAATAAGCTAATAAAAACGTAATGCATATTAGTTTGATAGCAGAAAGAAGCAAAATAACATACGTAAGAAGCCAATTCCACAAAAGAACTCAAAAGGAGTTTAAGCACATAAACGCTCCCCAAGAAGTTTACTGTTTCAACAAAAGAACAGTGGAACTATCAGTTGTCATTTTTCAAATCAGTGAAACTAGCAGTAAACTTAGTTTTTCACCTCTTCAGCTTGTATAAAATAGCTTCCTATTGCATATTACATGGCAATACTCACTGAAAATTACTGCATTGGCTAACATATCCCACTTGCCTTTTTTAGCTAACATTGTTATCTGGAAAAAAGGTCATCTGCCCTACTGCTGCTGCAGCAAAACAAGAGCCCACACCTACAGATCTTCTGCAACACTATGGCCACATCTGGACTGACGTTGGTATTAGTCTCTGTTGCAAACTATTCACCATTAAGTTGAATTTGGTAGTCGTAAGGAAGTGTGATGGATTCACCTATCCTTCAACATTATGTGTGATTGTTTTCTTAAAAAACAAAAAAAAAAGAAAAAAAAGACTTCAAAGCCTATTCACAATTTTTGTTATTATATGGATTTACAACTGCCAGCAGTTACCAAACATTATATTTAAGAAGGAAGAACATAAAGTTAACAATGTTAAATTCAACTAACCCCTCAGAAGGAAGACTGCTACTACATATACAAATAATGCAACCTCAGTGCCACTTATACAGACTGGGAAGAGATTTAGCTCAAATTAGCTCAGCTCTTTCCCACACATGCTAAACCTTTTCCATGATTATAAATATTCAGCAGCATATTATGTATGTTATGATTTTTAATTGGATGCATTTCCAGCAAGATTTTATAAAGCCTCCACTGGTCCACTTTTAATTCTGGCTCTGAAAATTAAGTATCAGAAGTTTTTATCAGAAAACCACCTCTGGTTCTCATGCTCATTCCTTTTCATTGTACCACAGACATTTAATAGCAGATTCTGAACCATGACATCATCATCAGATAAGCAATTTCAAGATAAATAGTAAACATTCTCCTAGACTTAATATAACATGCACACATGGAGGAATAACATCTATCAGGTAAATACAGAGAGATGTTCACCATTTCCAAAAGAATGGCACGAGTTTTTGCTTCTTTTTCTGCCTGCACTTCTTCTATTTCATCTGCAGATCGTCCTTTCAAGTCATCAATTTCTTCGTCTGCTCCTATTCTGCCACTCTGGAAAATGAAGGAAAGCTATTTATTACCAAGCCATATCCAAAAACTCTTTCTCACTTCCCAACAAATATTACTTGGATGACCTACCCCCTCATCCCCCAAGACATGAAAAATGCTTAAGCACTGTATCTCTGCAGAACTGGGCTTTTGTTCTGTTCTTCCCGCTTAAGGTTAAAAAAAAAAAAAAAAAAAAAAAGAAAGAAGATGTTATCCTCATGTTTCATGCACTGTGAACTTTCAGGCCCAATTTTAATGATATTCGGTTATATATTCTGAATTCTTTTATACTCCCATCTCATACTCAACATCTCACCACAAGTGTCAGCTCCTAGATAGCTCCTACCAGAAATGTAGATAAGGAACACTGCAGGTACATGTGGTGTCTATTAAGACTAAAACATTAAATACAGTATATCACAACAAGAATTTTATTTTTACACATCTACATCTAGGCAGCATTTGAGGTTTAATTTTTTCTTCTTGTCAGCACCTCTAGAATGCTGCCCTTCTTACAGACATTTCTACATAAAAAGGTGTTATCTTCAGACAGGCTGTGGGGGGAGAAAACTAAGGATAAGTTCTCAGATCTTTTAACAATTGGCAGTGAGCTACTGAACTCCTTACACCCAAAGGTAGGTCAGAGATTAACCACAGTGCAGATGTACTATGAAAGCCTAATTCTAACCTTGTAACTGTATCTATTAAGCTTAAAAATAAACAATATTCTCTCCAGTCAATTGCAAACAACTATTATCACACAAGGAGATAATCTCACATAGCAACTTCCATAACTGCATGCTATGAGTAAATTATGAATAATTACATTAAATTTTTAGCAAATTCCTTCTGTTTGAACAAATACATCACAACAGTATGTCTGCTTGCAGATATAACGCAAAGAATGACCAAGATTACTTTCAGTGAAACACAGACTATTTCACATTTAAAAGGAAAACAGCAGTAAGCACTTTAATATTAATAAAGGTTAGCTTTATTTTGTCTTCTACCAGAGCATACAAAAAACCAGGAATGCCAAAGGTGAATATTTTGAATGTTCTGCTTATCTACATCGTAATTAGAAATCTAAAATGTGGCTTTCCAACCTAATTCCACCATAGCCACAGGGGAAAGCACCCAAGTCACCCTTTTATCCTTTTCTTGAAGGATTAAGCAGCCATATTTGATTAAATACAGCAAAAGCTGCAAATAACAGACAAGCATTTGACATATCAGAACTCAAGCTGTCGTAGTAGAAGAACATCTCTTACCCTCTTACACTACAAAAATGTGTATTTCTTTTAGGATATAGATCTGATGAAGTCTTACAGATGGAATTCTTATTATGACCAAGACTATGCTGGCCACCAATAGGGATAAATTAATCTAATTATTTCTTCCAACTTTTCTCCAAGAAGCTATCATAAATACTCACATCTAGCTGTTCCTTAGTAGGTTCTGGTGAGCGATCAGGAACAGACAAGCCAGGTGGATCTTCAAATGGATCATCCAAAATTACTGTATGATTTATCCTTAAGGAAAACAAAATCAAGACCAGCATCAGTCACACGCAAACAAAACTCTCTTTACCCAAGTAATAGAAAACCATTCCAGATGATTCTCAGTTATATCCCAAACAGCCAAGCATACTGTATGCTTGTAAACACCAGTACTGGTGCTTTTGTAAAGGCAACATAGTTGCTCATTTTTCTCTCACAGTTGTTTATTTTAGTACCTGCTTATTTTACCAATAATACTGGAGTAAAAGAGTATTTAAAATATCATGTGCAGGTCACCTGACATCGCTGTATGAATCTAGTTTCAAAGTGAAAAAAAAGATGCCTCAAAAAGGGAAATGAAAAGCAGCCACACCTGATATCTTGATATGGGATAAAATCCTTATCTACAAAGGTTTCATTAATTGTCTTCAATACGTCCATGCCTTCTGTCACTTCTCCAAATACTGTATGCACACCATCAAGGTAATCCAGGTTTTCCCCTGTAGTAATGAGAAACTGCAAAAGAAGATACAAAACCAGTAGCAGTAAATAGAAAAATCCAGGGCTTGAGTTTTACCTTAGCAAAGGTAAAACTCTCACTTAAATCAGGGAGGGGGGAACCATAAACAACTCTTCCTGACTTTTGCAGAAAATTAATCATCTTCCATCAGCTCTGACACCACGGTGAGCCAACCTACAGGCCACAGCCACTGCCCAAGAAAGAGGGGCTCTCTCACACAAGTCCCCCTCTGCACAAGCTTGCAGCTCCAGCTCACTGGACCCTTCTGTGAATTGGTTTGACTCAGTAATCTGGCAGAAAACCAGCTGCCAGAGGAAAAGCAAATAGTTATCTGCCAGGTAGGTTTGCTGAGCAAGATGAGCAAATGTTGTGACAGGCATCACAGCTGATGAGAGGACAGAAAGAGCAAGGCTACCCCTCTGGGAAGCAGTAAGTCATGAACTGAGCTCAAATCACCTGTTCATCACATCGCATTCAGCAGATGCATTTTCACAATTTTGGCAAAAACTCCCACAGTTCTACCTTCACCTAATTCTATCCTGACTTTTTTTCCTTCCTTCCCTTGTACCACAAACCCTTCTCTCCCAAAAAACGAGGATCAGTAACATTGAGAGGAGAACTAGAACACAGTAGCATTGACTTAAACCAGCTTGAACGGGCACTAAAATGTACCCTAACACAAATACCAACTGAACACTGGGTAACAAATTAGAGATGGTGGACACTTGGTAACGAACAAAGGAGGAAGAAGTAGGTATGCACAAATTAAACAGAACCATTACATCCACACTTTACAATTTGACTGTTAACCTCTCCCTCCTCTTTCTCTGCAACACAGTTAAGACTGGTAGTATTTGGTATAGGTTATACTAAGCTACCTTATATTTGTAAGCCAACTGCACACAATTCCTTACTGGAATTTTTCTTTCCCAAGTAAGAAGCTGCAATAATGTTCCTGGGAACTGCATTCATTCCCATATGTCTGTGTATACGCTAGCAGGCTGGATTCTTAAATATAAATACAAGTGTCACCTCTTTTTCCTAAACCCACCCACCCAAACAATTTTACACATACAATGCAGGGAAGCAGCAAGATTAACTACATATATTACAAGTACTAGCTGGAATAAAACCATATTTTTTTAATTGCTCTTTGATTATTAATACCTTTTTTTTTAATTTAAACATATGGATGTTACAAATGAGGTATTTTAATATATAAAAGTGACAATGCATCTAAAATAATAATTCACAAATAATATCATTCTCTGAGATTAAAGCTTAAATATACCCACAGCAAAACTATGTGCACATGAACAGGGAACATCAAAGAACAACACTACTTTCAAAAATTGTTTTGTACTAGCACTGGGATAAAACCGTAAACTTACATTGCATTATTAATGCACACTTTTATGTAACCATACAGTGGAAACTGGTATGATTTCACCTTCCAAATTAACATGAAGTTATAAGCAGAAAGTTTCAAGATTCTTTCAAAACCCCGGTTCCTTACTTTTCACTTCCATTTAACTACAGGATTTTTTCCTGCACATTCTATATACTAGGAAAAACATCAAGGTATTAACAGAAATGAATAAACAAAGGAAAAAAAATAGAGAACTGAATGCTAACAAATAAAATTTATAAAATTAATCTAGGACAGGATTTGAATCTGAGCATTTTTATCTCTTTCTTGTCTGCAATCAAATACCCACTGGCACCTGGGACACTGTGCAAAAATAATTAACCTATCTATGGCTGTCTCCTTACATGCTTTTTGACCATATTACAATATGATGCTAATGAGATGACAGTCATTGTTTGTCTCCTTTGTAAATTCAAGGAATTTTCACTTTAGTTATTTAGACATGTACCCAGGCTTTCCAACACTGTATGCTAACCTGCGATCCATGCTGATCATTGCCATTATTCACCATTGACACAGTTCCCTTCTTCTTGTGCTTGATTCTCGGTGCTTTTTCTGCCTCAAAAAATCTAGCTTGATCACCATACAGTTGACTGAAAATATATGTGACAAGTATGTTACAACACAAAGCAATTTCTAAAAAGTGAGATAAAGAAATACTATAAAACAGTAAATAAAACATCTTAACATTTTTTACATTGGCATTCAAATAAAAACAGAATTTACATTGCATCCATGCACATTTTTATGGACCTGCACACTTACATAATTCACTATATATTACAGGGAACAACAGATTTTTCTCCGAGGCATTTCACAGAGGTGTCGGGCGGAGGGGGGAGCATGGGGGGAGGTGCATTTGAATGTTTTTAAATGCAGTATACAACATTTTCCAAAGCATGAAGGTAATACAAATTTTGATAAGTAGGTTCCATAAAATAATTTAATCCACACTATAAAAGTATAAAAAATTATGTCAAAAAGTTGTCTTCCAAGATAAACAGAAAGCCACTAAATCTACGTGTAAACTTAGTTCATCATACAGACAGGACTGCACACAGTAATTTGAGATACACAGGATATGGCAAACTGTTACATTCTTTTTATTTTTTTAAGTCTAACCCTGATATCACTCATTTTGTCTCACTTCATAACTGACAGAAGCATGGTCAATACCTAATATATTTGCCCAAAGGAGTGTTTTGTGAGTGAACTCATTTTGCTAAGCAGGTGAATTTCTTCCTCTATGAAGAAAGGATTCAAATTAAACTTTGCTTACATCAGATTCCTGGGTAGCAATAACAGAAATGCCAATTTCATGGACTTCAGCAGTAATGAATAAATAGAAAAGACAAACTGCCATTTTCCACGCTAGCAGCAGAATAGAATCTGCCACTCACTCATCACACTTCCCTATCTGCCACACCTATGAGCCTCAGAAGACCAATCCTTATAAGAGGACAGAGTATCAAAATAAACTTTATCTACCCATGTGCAGAGACAGCTCAGGTCTGGCAATTACCTACCCAGACTTGCATTTGCTTAGCACAATTATAATGCTTCCAGGATCACCAGAGTGGTGATCCATGGATCCATGCGCTCAAGGTCTTGTGTTTAAGAGGCTCTGACAGACCAGACTTAGAAAAGCTGACACTTGTCTAGCAACACTGCTCTGTTCAAACTGAGCTATTTACCTCTGTATACAGTATTCCCCAGCACTCCAGGTTTAGCTCTGCTCTGCAATGTTCATTCTGCTTTTAATAACTATTTCAAAGGAATCATACAGAACATAGGCACTTTGCTAACTTCCATCCTAGCTGTTTGAGTGATCTCTTCAACTTTTATGTGTATGACCACTGAAAAAATCTTAAATGAGGAAGAAAAGTGATCTCCTTATGCACGTTCAACATGACTGAAGTGAACTCCAGTAAATCTTTAGAGCAACAGGATTACTTTCTTATACACAGAGGAAATCAAGTATAGCCTCCATATTCCCCTCCCACTCAACTGAATACATTTTTTTTACAAAAATAAAAGTAATAGCAAACTGCTAATGATTTTGCCTTCTACAGAGCACTCAGTTAGGATACATCTCTCACAAAACCAAACCTACAGTTATTTGCTCACTTTTAAATAAACAGAAATCTAGGTACAACTTGCTAGTTGTAACTTTCCTTCTAAGGTCAGAGATAGAATGTGGTCCTGAAAAAAAATCTGAATGGCCAAAGGCAGCATAGGAATTAAAAAGGTATTTAGGTATGACAACTTACACATCAACATTTTTACACCCCCCTCAGTAATTCTGCCCCAAGAGAGCTGAAGACAAACTAACTGGAACCCCTATTCCCCTATACAACTTCTCTATTGATTAAATAACGCAAAAGTTTTACTTACCAAAATATGGATTCCCCTCCACGGCCAGTCCCCATGGGGTCACCAGTTTGTATAATAAAATCCCTCTGTCACAAAGCAGAAAATGTAAGATACTGCTCCCATGCTTGTGAACTCAAACCAACAAAAAAACCCAGGGAACTAAGAATACTCACCTGTACATTATAAATAAGACAATAGTTGTAGTACTTGACTTTGCAGAGCTTCAGAAAATTCAGACAAGCTGTAAGAAATTATACCAACATTTACTAAAGAAAACCCCAGACATAGTAAGTACAGACAGAACAGATACCCAGTTCAATGTGTAGAAAAGTATTTTTAGAATAGACTGTGTTAAGACTTATCAGCGTACCATCTATAAACGCTGTGAAAAATGCTCTGCGGTAAGATTTCCTCCCTTCTTAAAGCCCACCTCTAGCGATCCCAAAATCCTTAAATAAGCTAGTTACACAGAAATGCAATTTTTTTTCTTCCCAGTTTCTTTCCAGACACCTAAGAAGGATCACAGCTGCCTTTAGATTCAGAATACATTACATTTGCTCATTTTTAAAATAAATTGTTAAACATTTATAATAAAAGCATAATTTAAAAAAAAAATCCAAGCTACCCAACAGCAATTGATGTTTCCAAGTATTCCAAGCACACGCGCACAAGCTGTTACTTGCACAAGCGGGGACCCGAGATGGCCACAGAAAAGTTGGCACCCGTTTGGCCCCGGCATCCCAACCCCCGGCACCCGTTGGCTCTTCACACCCAGCACCGAGGCCCGACGGGCCGTACAGGCCCGGGCCGGCGGGCAGAAGGGCCCTGATGACGGACACCGCCCGCCCGCGGCCCGCTCCCCCGGGGCCGCAGAGCCCCCGCACCGGGCCCGGTTCGCCAGCGGAGAGGCGCGGCCCCTGCTCGCTCCTCGAACGGCGGACCCCTCGGCGGGCCCTCCCGCGGGGCCGGGCCGTTACAAACCGGCACTTCCCGGCCCATCCGGCGCCACGGGCGGCTGCAAGCGCCACCTGCAGCCGGCCACCCCCCGCGCCGCCCAGCCCGGCCGCTGCTTTACCGGGAGCTTCCGTTTGCCCGCCCCTGCCCGCCACCCCCTCCGCTGCCCCGGCCCGCCGCGCTCCTACCGCGGGGCCGCTCCTCCGTGTACAGGTCGATCACCAGATCGCCCAGCGTGGTCTCCAGCAGCACGGCCATGGCCGCCGCCCGCCTCCGCAGGGCGCCGCCGCGGGGCCGCCCTCTGCCGGCGCGGAGGAGGAGCTGGCGCCGAGGCAGCGCGGCCCCGGCGGGCAGCGGGCGGGGGGGGAAGGCGGTGGGCGGCCCGGGGGCCCTGCCAGCGCCCCGGCGGCGCAGGGAGCGCCCCCCCCCTGCAGGCGCCTCGCCTCCCCGGGGCCCCCCACGGGCGCGTCGGCCTCGCAGCGGGACGAAGCCGGGGCCGGGCTGGCCGCCTGCGTGCTGCGGGCTTCCCCGGCCTGAGGGAGGGTGCGCGGCCGGCGGCGCGCCCGCCTCCCCCGTTCTCGCTAGCCCGGCGGCTGCAGGAAAACAGAGGGCGGCTGCGCCCTCCCGCCGCTACCCCCCAGCGGGGGGCAGCGGGGGAGGCTACCGGGGAGCCCACCCGAAGGGGGTGGGGGAGAACGGAGAGAGCTCGCAGGAGCAGCAGCTCCGGCAAAGTACGGGGTCGTGAGGCTGATGCTGCAGCTCTTTGTGCTCGCTGATGGCGGGTAGGGGGGGCCGTGCATGTTCTACCTGGTCACAGAAAACCCGTTTTACCTCACAGTTACTCAGCAGAGGGTTATAAGGCGATTTAACGCTTCCGCTGTTTGCCCTGAGTACACGGTCACAGCACAACCTGCAGTGCTGTGGGTGGCCCTAGCACCACCGCACAGACCAGCAGGTCTCACCAGCACATCTCCCGGGTGATGCCACGGCGTGCCCTGGGGCTTGGTGCAGCCCACCCGACCTAAAGGCTCGTTGCCCCCAAAACAGGCTGGGAGCATAAGAGGGCTTTCCCTTTTGGCTCAAATGGATACCCCTAACTTAGGCCAGGCTTTTATCACTCTTTTTAGACATAAAATAAATTGTATCAAAATTCCCTTATTCTTTATACTGGCTTTTGCTTTCTAATAACCCATGCCTATAATGAAGGTTCAAAGAAAAAATGGCTTTTCATGATCATTTTAAGAGTCAGAAACATTACTTCCAATTTAAATGTAAAACCACTGAAATACAGCACTCTTGGCATACTCAGCAGTAGTTAATCTTTACTTTAAAATTACTTTAAAATGTTACATATTTTAACAGTTCCTAACGTCAGGACATGTTCACCGGTAGAGTAGAAGGGCCTGGGAGGCATGCATTTGAGCCAAAAGGGAAAGCCCTCTTATGCTCCCAGCCTGTCCCAGCACTGAGTAGTTATTGAATCACCCAAGGACAGGTCACTTGTGAAACTGATCACAAGTTATTGCAAAGAATTTTACCATTTACATTAAATAAATAAAACTGTTACAGAATCTGTCCTGCTGTGAGACTAATGAAAACGTTGAAATTTGGGGACTACAGAAGTATGTTGAAAGCATTTTGTACATACTTTTTGCAGTTCTAATTAAGTTCCAGGAGAATAAAAAGGAAGGAAGAGGACTGAAGAAAAGGGGGTGCAAAAGATTAGGAGAAAAAGGAAAGAACAGTGGAAACAAAACCAGAAGGAAAGCATTACTTGATAGGCAGTTTACCAGGAAACTTGCAAAAGGAGACAAGTCAACAAGGAACAGACATTCATCTGCTGTTCCATTTCAATGAGATGATGAATTCCTCGAGGTCAGCTGAAAACTCAACCTGAACTTTGCTGAATCTATAAATTCTACAGGTCAGTGATCCTTGCTTCCCTGTATTTTTATATACTCTTATACCATTAATTATTATGCCTTTGGTACATTTTGTGAACATTTTAGTCATGAATCTAATACACAAGACAACACAGTATTGCAGCTTGCTTTTGCTTGTCAAGGACTGTCGGGAGGCAAGCCCCACTCTCATTTATGCAGAGTGCAACTCATAGTTAGGAATTTAAGTAATTTACACTTCCTCCCACCAGCACATGCAAATGACTGCAACTGCCAACAAGAGGTGCATTCTTGTAGCTGCCATCATATCCCCAAAGACTCTTACCCTTACGAGATTCAGCAAAACATCTCATTGGGGAGCTGACTGACCACGTAGTCCTCTGCCATGTGAGACTTGCACAGTGAACAGACCCTTCACAGACTTCTTTCAGTTTACAAAACTTAAAAAAAAAATTAAAATCTTAAGGACAGGTCTAAAAGAAACTAGGTAAACTAGGTGATGGTAAAGAGAGGTGGTGGAAATTAAGATGTCAGAGTTGTTATCGCTTCTTTCATTACTGATTTGTGTGATTACAGAGAAGGCGGTTAATCAGCTTTATTTTTTCTAATCTCTAAAATAGTACTAACTACTGATAATAAAGGTGTTTAGGGATGAAATATTTGAGGTTTTCACGTAATGTGTACAAAATACACCTCACAATGTGTAGCTCTCTTAGGCCTCGTTTTCCAACACCTCGTATCTTGTGCAAGATGTTTGTATCAGTATCTCATGAATGCAGTCTGCATGTAGAATACAAAGTTTCTGTGGGTTCTCTGATTTACCTTCACTATCAACCAAGTGGGAGTCATAGAACAATATAAAGTCAGGCTACAGACTGCTTCAACGGGACAGCTGATATATTGCCTGGGCTGTATTAAAACCTCCCTAGAGAAACTATTAACTGTTTGCCACCCCTACCGTTAGAAAATTTCTTGCGAACAGGTAACAGCAATCTTTCGTGTTGTAAATAAAGTACTTTTTTGTCTTTGTATCCACCGAGGACTTCGGAGACCCAGGTTGTTTCCTTTCTCTTTGCCTGAGGCTTCCACGGTTTTTACTGCTGCCGTGAAGTTCTCCGTTTTCTCACCTCTAGGTTGACGACCTCTAGCTCTTCGCATTTACCTGGGGCTTTCTTCCTTTCTGATGACTCCTTCTACTCTCCTCTGCCGTACGCTGCCTGGTTTTGCTTTCCAGAAACCTTCACTGCCGAGCGGTGCTCAGCACCGCCCGCCGTGCCGCCCTTGCGGGCAGCGGCTGCGCCCGACGGCAGCGAGGGGAGGCACGGCGGCCCGACGGGCGCACGGCGGCCATTTCATTAATAGCAGTAATTATTAACATTAGCTATATGGGTAATTCTCTCATTACGCAAAGGCTGTAATCATCTAGTAACGGTCATGGGCATCTGTAGGAGCAGGCAGGTGCCCACGCGTGGCTCTGCAGGGCCGAATTCGGCCTCTCCTGGCGGCGGCGGGGCCGGTGGCGGGAGGGCGCAGGTTCAGCTGTTGTTCTGGCTAAACCTGCCCCTCTCCCAGAAAAAGGGTCATTCCCGAGCCTGCGGGAGACAGCCGGCGGGCGGGCGGCTGCGCGGGGTTGGGGCGGGGCGGGGCGGCGGGGAGGAGGCGGCCCGGCGCAGACCGTCTGGGGCTGCACGGCCCGGCCCGGCCCGGCCCCCTGCCACCGCCTCCGCCGCTTCCTCCCGGCCCCGCCCCTGCCGCCGCCGCCGCCGCTTGTTGATGTTTCACTTTGTTTTCGTTCCCGGGTCGCAAGATGGAGGCGGCGCTGGGACGGCGGGAGCTGCTGCCGCTGCTGCTGTCGCTGGCCGCCGCGCTGCTGGGCCCGGCCGCGCCGCTGCAGCTGGGCCAGGTACCGACGGGCTCGGGCCGGGGCGCGCTGGGGCCGGTCCCCGGCTCTGCCGCTACCGCTGCCCCGCCGAGCGCTGCGCCGGACCCGGCCGGGCTGGGGCGGCGGCGCGGGCGCCTCCTGGCCGCGGGGGCGGCGGGCGGGGACGGGCGAGCGGCACCGGCGGGGCGGCGGGCGGGCGGGCGAAGCCGCTGGCACCGGTGTGCCGCGCCGTGCCGAGCCGAGCCGCGCCGAGCCGCGCCGAGCCGGGCGGCGGGCGGTGTTTTTGCGGCTGTAGCGCTTGGCAGCCGAAGGTGCGTTACCCCCGCTTGCGGCGGTTGACTTGCTGCTCCGGTGCGCGGCGGTCTGACCGTACAGAAACGTTACAGAAGGACAAAATGATGATTATGCGTCAGCCGCAAACTCGGTTACCGTGCACGGAATGTTGCCTCCCTCCCTGTAACGATTCGTTTGTAGGATTTGATATGCTGAAATAAATATCTGACAGGTTGAGGGGGGGGAGAGACCTACTTCTATGCAATGTAGATGTATTTATATTGTATTTTTTATATGCTTGTCTACGGACATCTTGATGGTTCAGTGCTATAGGAGCGTGCAGGGCATTAGGTCCACGTTTGCTCCTCATGATTTTTGTACTGAAACCAAGAAAAGGGTTTTCATGTGTTGGTGTATTACGGGGCATCGTGCCATCTGTTTTTCTGTTCCAGTACCTGTGTTGTGTTCTGGTAAGATTAGTTTTCAAATAAATTTGGTGGCTTTTTAAAAAGTGGAAGGGATATTTTGGATATTCCCTAGAAGATCTTCTCAGTGGGAATGAAAAGATGTGCCGTGGCACCAGTGAGCTTTGACCTGTGGAATTACAGAAGAGAACTTTGGGGTTCTTTTGTCTGTACTTGAATCATGACTAAATACATCCTCTAATTGTTACAATTGTGAACTCCAAAGTGTGAGACTGCAAAGTGGGAAGAGCCGTGGCGGGTATGTAGTCGCTGGCCTAGCCAATGTGAAGTTGCTGGCATGTGAGTAAATTTATTACAGCTTTTTTTCCTCCAGTGTGTTTGTTGTTTTTTTTTTTTTTTAATAAAATGTTTCCAAGAAAGCCTGACAGAGGCCCTGCGCTGGCATATCCTGTGCTGCGGAGCAGGATTCCTGGGCTCACTTCCTGGTTTCTGCTGCTCCTATGAACGTTTGAAGAGAGATCTGCCGAGCGCTGATGTCAAAATGGGGATCTAGATCTTCAGATGCCCATGAAAGTGCATGAGTGCTTGAAGTCAGGCTCACTAAAGTGAGCAGAGAGATCTCGGTCCTCGGGTACTTTGCTCGTCCCTCTCAGAAAGGGAGCGCTAGCTTGAATTTGCTAAAAGACACGTGAAGTGGCGATGGAATATAAACCTGTAATCTTGCTTTACCTTCTACACAGAAACTGTCACGCTTTCACACCAATACTTCAACTTAATAGCATTAAAGTTGTTTGTCACAGCTGGCAATTGTACAAAATCCGGAGGCACATCTGTGCGTGCTATCTTTGGACCTGAAAGCGCGAGCGAGCATGGCGCAGGGGTGCCAGAGCAGTCCTGTGGAAGCCAGGTTGGGGTCAGAAACAGAATAGGGCTTGACTTGGTGGCAGGAGTGTAATGCTTTACGGGCATAGCTGTGCTGTTGGTGGGGCTGAGTTTGTTCATTTGTGCCATACTGCTTAGGTGGTGGGTTAGCTCAGGTTTTCCTAGTTGGAAGAGTTTACACTTTTTTAGCTTTTTGCTGGTGTAGTGGTGTAAGTACATGCAGAAAAGCTCTTTTTAAGAGTCAAAAAGAGAACGTACATGTCTTTAGTATTTTTTCT
The DNA here is from genome assembly GCF_023634155.1 of Falco peregrinus. Classification (NCBI taxonomy): domain Eukaryota; kingdom Metazoa; phylum Chordata; class Aves; order Falconiformes; family Falconidae; genus Falco; species Falco peregrinus. The sequence continues at coordinate 46,638,193 of NC_073727.1, read as the reverse complement.
TTTTAAATCTCAAACTTGAAAACATGTAAAACCTTGTGTTTCCTCCTGTACTGTTTCTTTTTGTACATACAGGATTATTTTTGATGTAAAAGGAACAATGCATGTTGAGAAAGTTTTGAGTAGGAGAATTGCTGGGTTTTGAGCGTGGATTGGTTTATGGTGGCCTGGTAGGAATGGAAGTGCCTAGGCAGCAGGAATAGGCAGCGTGGAAATGCCACATTGTCACGTTGGCTTCAGAAGCCACAAGCTTACCATGGGGGCAGAATAATTGTGGTCTTACCTCAGAATGGCTTGGGACTACAGAACGCTTGGGAGCAGGCAGCATCGACATGTTCAGTTTGGCTTTGCCTGGACACCACGGCTGTGCCCTCTACAGTTCTGTGAGCAGCATACTACTGATAGCTTCACATTTTGTAATTCTCGTATGTGGTATTAAAGTTTACCTCCAAGTTGATGGACATGATGTTACATCAACCACAATGGAAGGACTGCGGAAAAAACCTGAAACATTGGAATAACATTTTTTAAGGCTGAAGCGCTTTTGTTCAGCTCTGGAATGTGAATGCCTCTGTTGTTGTGCAATACTTGTCATTTCTTAAATCAGCTGTTTTGTAATCTGGACTTTTTTTAAACATTAGCATGTGTGTTTTGATTTTAGAATGATTGATATTAGACAAAGTTGGTTTTTTCTTTAAGAAAAAACAAAGGCAGGGAATGATGCAATAAGATAACTGACCTTCACATTAATGTGTTTTTTCTGGTACAAGGTCAGGAATTAGGTTTTGTGTGTTAGAGTATTTTTTTAATGTGCTGATAGGAACTGGCTAAAAGCACAGTGGGATGAATACTAATGCTATGTTGTTTGCTTACTCTATTTGCATCTTGATAATTTAGGTTTAGCAGTGTTCTTTCTAAATGGCATACTTGCCTACCGGACTTTTCTTTCTTTTAGTTTAGTTGCCTGAAAAACAGTTTTCAGATTATTTGTTGGCTGTAAGAAACCTCTTTGTGGATGGATGATTTCACGACAGAAGAAAGTACACACACTGCATACATACTCAAATGGTTGATGCAGTGAAGATTAATGTATTTTAAGCAAAGAAGGACTTGTCCTTGCCAATAGTGACATGCTAAAATGTTTCTTTAGTTGCTTTATGACAGTTTCTCGATTAACAGCCTGGCACATGTTCTGAACTTTATGCCTAGAAGATCTGACATCATCTTTCCGTGTATATTTGATTAAATTAAAGCAGTATGATGCAACCATGTCCTGGTGATGTGAGACTAAGTATTCATAATTAGAGTTGATTTAATAGGGAGAAAGCAAACGTGATTAATTCTAGCAACATATGTAGGGCAAAGGAAGGGATAACCAATATTATACTAAGAATCATCGTTGAGCAAGGAAGAACGTAAGTGTGCTTGTTTAGAAAAGCAAAGCAAAAGCATCATGTTAGATTTTTATATTAACAAAGATAGTTCAGCTTCAGTTACTTTCAAAGACTTGATTTCATTATCTTATGCTAAATTATTATCATGGAGTTGAATAGTACCAGACCTCATTGGAGAAGATTTTGTACTAAAATTTCGAAAAATGTGAGGGACTAATTATCATCATGCAAACTTGTCATGTCAAACTTGTACCATGATTATTTCTTAACTCAGTTATGCCTGACTGCAGTTAAGACTAATCCTACAACATAGCTCTGTTTTGAGCCTGATGAAAAAATTACGAGCAGCACAGATCACAGAGCCCTGGATTGCAAATACACAGTTACACTATTTGGAGCCAGTTGTCCATGCGGGTGCCAGGATTCAAATGGCATGAGTTTGGATGGTAGTTTTGTTTGTCTGTTTGAACACTCTTTTTCCCATAATCTATTTTCAAATTTAGAAATAGGTTCTTAGTTTTGTCTATTTCTTATCTGTTTGGCAACCTTAGCTGGACTTTGTATTTTCCTGTCGCAGACAGGATATCCCAATAGTGTCTGCATAACTGCTGCGAGGGGATTGTCTGTCTTTCAAGTCTCTGTCAAGCTGGCCATCTTGCAAGGCACTATGCCATCTGTTCCTAGTGCTGCCTGCTCTGCTTCCCACAGGCCTTCTGGTGCAGAAAGAGCCTTGTTCGGAGAGCCTCAATAGAGAACAGCTGTGCTTTGAGTGGGCTGGTCGCTAGTGCCTGAATCTAGATCGGGTTTGTGTGACTAATGCAGTTGTGTAGGACTGCACAGTTACTCTGCACTGGGAGAAAGCGTACAGTGCACCCCATCAGGTATCCACTGCCTGTGGAAGTTTTCCCGTGATTCTGTAATCAGATCTGTTTGAAGTTCATGCGCGATTAGACCCAACAGCTTTGTCTTGTGCAGCATCTTTCGTAAAAGGCTATAAGATTAGGTGAAACGTTCTCTGTCAATTTGTGTGGCATCTGTATGGAGAGTCGTTAAGAATTGATGAATATTCCCTTTCAACTTATGCCATATGCTTTATATTCTTTGCTGCCATCTTTTCCCCATATTGCATTTCTGCTGCTACTTGGATTATATTGCCCCACTTGACACTCCTGGGTTCTGTTGCAGCACATGGTGAAAGAGAAAGAATTAGAAAATGATCACTATCTGCTGATCTCTAATGCTTCAAGTTTGCAAAATTCACTAGTTCACTGTCATGTATGTTGCCAGCTCCTGTTGCCCAGCTGTCCTAGAAGAGAATTACATGCGTTTGTTGTAGAAGTGCTGTTTACCACTGTAAAAACCACTGCTGGAGCACTAAAGCAGTGATGAGAAATGCTCTGAAAACTCAGGAGAGACATCTACATCCTATAACAGCATTAAGAATGATAGGGCCATTTTTAGTGCAGATTGGAGCACATTGTGTGAAGGCATTCCCCTGCAGAGGAAGGGGTGAGGTGCTGTGAATGGTGGAGTGGGTGTCGATGGTAAGCTGAAAGCACAGCCTGATTCCTAGGGACCTGAATTGCTTCTTGGGGCTGTCCTTTGGTTCTGACTCTCAAAACGCAGCTTTCTGAAATATTCCAGTGAGTTCAGGACCTTTTAAAATTACAGGACTGTCTGAAATTTATGTGAATTGCCATGATATTGTTATTCTAAGTTATACAAACAAGTTTTACACTCATAGTTCAGGCTTCTCCAGAACTCAGGAGTGCAATATTGTGGATTACTGCAGAGGAACATGTCGTGCTCTCAATGACTTTGTGACTACAGGATTGGCTTAGTATGCTTTTGATACACAAAGTAAGTGATGTGGGGTTATTTACTTTTGTTAGTAGTGCAGTACACAGAAACAAGACATTTCTATAAAACACCACCCCTCCCCAAACAGTGAGTTTTATTATGGTAACATAAAAAAGTATTTTCTCCATTGAAATTAAAGGATGTTTCAGAAGTCTGTGAGACTTCAGCCCTAGGACTGGGAAGATGGGTATTGAAGTTATCACCGGAGCACTTTCTAGCAAGTGTGGCTTGTCAGGCCAGGCATTTCATCATGAAAGCATGGTACAAGAGCTGTTGGATTGCCAGGTCCATTTCCCTCCCTGTATAGCAAGCATAAATAACGTATGGCTCTTGAGCACTTATTTGTGAGCCAATATCAAGGGGATACCAGCTGAGGTTGTGTTGGCAGCTGGGGGAATGCTGTGCCTCCCCCATCCGCTGCTGTGGGTGAAAGCAGGTCAGCTGGGACAGCGCTTTGCTGCTCTCCTGTGAGCTGCTTGTAGTCGTCCCTTCCTCTTTCCCCCAGCCCTCCTGCCCAGCATGCACCTTGTGGTTCTTTCTCTCACATAGATTATGGTATGGAGTGTGTAGGGTCAAGAAGATTGGCCACAGCAGGAACCCATTGAGTTTTGGGTGCGGTGCTGCAGGAAAGAGCAGTGGGAAGTCATGGGAAGACAGCAGTGAGGAGCTAACCTCCGAGGAAGGATTGGGTGAGCTGAGAACATTAGCATAAAATCAGGAAGACTGAGCTGGAGGCCTGTTATTTTCCATGGGAAGGTGTTAAGAAGAGTAACGAATGACCTGTTCATAAATTGCAGCAAAGGTGCTTCAGGTTAGACCTTAGGAAAACTTAATGTTCAAGGTAGCCAAGTAGTAGAGTAAATAGTTGAGGAGAGTGTGAGATTTTTGGACATCACTGGAGAGCTTTAAGCAGTCTGTTGGGAATGACATCAGTATAGTTGATTTTGAGTCTGGAAGAATTGGTCTTCCTCTGGTCCTTGGTTTCTGTATCAGTTTAGGAATGTTTGGAGCAAGAACAATTGAAAGCTGATTATTTTTTAGCACCAAAAGTTGAGATCTATTTGTAATGTTTCTTGGCAAGACTGGCATCAAGTCTGGTGAGACTGCTCAGTGAAGGGGCAAAACAGGAACATATGACTACTCAGGAGAATGGACGTACAGAATATGGGAAGTTATCACTAGAATTTCTTGGATCTGGATGTGAACAGACTGGTCACGGAAATGGCAAAAATATGAGTTCTCCATTGCTTGTGAACACAAAATTGCAAGGGTCATGGTGTAGCTGCTATAGTGGAGTAGTAATTATTAATCATTGCTCTGTTGTTAAATAGCTTTATGAACCTGTTCAGGAGATGCACCGCCATCTCTTGAGATGATGGTGAGGACAGGCTTCTCCTAAGATGCTGCTGCAAGGACAGGCAGGCAGAGCCAACCCAGCAGCCTGTGGCCATCAGAACAAGCAGGCTAGCTCCCTCCTCCCGGCTGGGTTCTTGCATCTCTTGTGCTTGTCTGGCTCTTTCTTGTTCAACTGACAAAAGAATAACTTGGCAAAAAAAAAAAAAAAGGGAAAGTTTTCCTGCCAGTTTAATGAGGTAAATTGTCTCACTGACTTTGCATAAAGGACAGGGAAAGATGATGTGCTGCAGAGAGCTACACTCTTCTTTTAGTGGCAGAGGCAACAAGCAGTTAAGCTGTCTGACTTGTCTGCATGCTGCGATCTATTACTTGTAACTTTGACAGCATGGAAGTGATCCGCTGAAATATTTTAATTTCTTAAACATGTAATGTGCTCTTCAAGTGCAATTTTTCAGTATGTACTAGAATTCATGTTAGTGCCTGTGGATACTACGTCAACAGAATTGATTGCTGTTTTGGAGAAAATTAATAATAAATATATATATGATTTCTATAGCTCATTTTGTACATTTAATGCTCAATTGTTGAGCATATCTATCTTGCCCCATGCCATTCATTTTCAAATAAAGCATTTAAATTAAAAAAAAATGAATAGAAAGGATTTTCCTTTTTTTTCAGCAATTACAGGCCATCAGTTATTTCCTCCTTCTTGTAATCTCAGTGAGTCACTTTGCAGATGTTGAAAAAGATTGCGGAATACTTTCTGTGTAAAAGGACTCAGATCTCATTTGAGGCTTAAAACCCAACAGATTACTAAGACTGCCTGGAAAATCCTTTCATGCCCTTTGAATTCCCAGAAAACAAAAAAACCTAGGAAGTAATGACAAGGTCTTGGTAATCTGTTAAGCAGTTTGAGGGTGTAAAAGACGTACAGCTCTGAATGCTAGAGCTGTAAGTTCGATGATTTTTTTTTAATTTTTAATATACAGAATTCTTAAAAGATGTGCAGAAAATAAGTAGTTTGAGGGAACTGCAGGATAACAATAGATTACATCCTATGATTATATTTATTAATCTGGTTTATATTTTCAGTTACAGACTCCCAGTTCTCTAAGCAAGTTGATAATTTTAATTTACTTTTAATAGCTAGGGGTATCAAGAAAGAGATTTCTCTTCGGTCTCAGTGGCCAGAGAGTTTTCTTACTGGTTTGACAAATGCATCTAAAGCGTCAATGACGAATCATTTCCAACCAAAAGATTATCTGTGTTTAGGTTTTAAAACATGCTTCCCGTGATGCCAGATTTCTGCTGAATCAGATTTGGATGTTGTTTTCCAGTTTTTGGCCGTTCTGGCTACCTGTGTATACCAATTAACACCTGTTGTTTTGAGGATTTTTTTTGTTTGTTTGTTTACATTATAGCCAGACTTGAGAAGCTCTCTGTTCATGAATTGAGACTGTATTATCCTAGGTACTGTATATTTAAAGTCTTTCCTGGCTGAAAATTTAGTGTTTTATAAAAATCCCAAATGAAAAACCTTTTTATGTATCTAAATTTTTATTTTATTTCAAGTTCTGAACAAGTTCAACTTTTTATTGAGACGTGACTTTTCAGCTGTTAGTTTTGAAACCATGACTCAAACACAAAGTTAAAAAAGGTGCTGATGGTATGGAGAGGTTTTCCAGAGGTAAATGAAACATGATTAGAATCATTTAAGGCTTCCCAAAGGCAAACAGGGAGCTTAACATTATTTTTGAAGACGTGGCTCAGGAAGGCAGTGTAGTAATCGTTACTTCTGGCTATGTCCAAGAGAGACTTGGCTTTTCTATGTAGGTTTTGTCAGGGGCAGGACTGGGAGATTTAAGGTCCCATCTGGAAAATAGCCCCTGAAATTACAGGGGGGAAATGAGGGGACAGAATGAGTGAGTCGATAAATCACAGCAATTGGCGTTAGAAAGAAAGAAGCAAATCCCCATTAGCTCTGAGTTTGGAGGTATCCCTGGTGGCATAATTTGGGAATGATAAACCAAAGAAAAGAAACAGGATTGGTGCTGATACTGACAAAACTGAGTGTTCTTTAGCATAGGCTAACACATATTAAATTATACTTCATCTTGAAGACTAAGTGGAGTGCTTAAAAACCATTTGCAGAGATTCTGATTTTTACCTTGTATTGTCTATTATTTTTTAGCCAATATGAGAGACTTCTTTTCCATTATATCAATGTAAAACAAGTTCTCCTGAAAATTTAGCTTGATTATGATCTTTCAAAAAACACTGTACATAAGGGGATGCAGCTGTCATTCTTTCTCATCAGCCCTCTTTATTAAAAAGAGGCGAAAAAATCCAACCCAACCCTTACATGAAACAAGTAAGCATATTCCTCTTTCTTCTGTCTGCTGGATAGAAAGCCTGGGAGCGTGCTCTGGGGACTGTGTGTGGCCGTTCTGTCAGGACAGTGAATGGAAGTTGCCTGTGGCCCGCAGTGACTTATGTGTTTCCTTAGAAACTTAACATCTCTTCTCACTGTTGTTTTCCAGGAAACGATCAGAGTCAATGTTATGATGTTGAAAACCAATGGAGAATTTCACAAAGGACAGGTTTGTCCAGTTTTTCTATGTATTCAGTGAATTAATATGCAGTGAAACGAAGTCTGCATGTGGAAGCAAATACATTGTTTTGTCTGACATCAGTCAGTACCAAGTGTGTTCCTCAGAACAGAATTGTAGCGTAGGGCCAGAAACCACACAACTCACTCTGTTTGTCTTTCTTTCAGGTTGTTTTTAATATCACCTATGTTAATGGACAGGTATATCTAAATGATTTTCCTATGAAAAGCGGGGTTGCCCACATAACATGTCAAACAGTCATATGTGAGTATTCTCTCTCTCTCTCTCTCTCCCTCCTCCCCCTCCACTCCCCTTTGGTTATTTGGCTTCCCTGTTATCCAGTAACCAAAGCTTACAATGACTACATGTTCTCATACTCTGCAAACCTGAGCATTGTAGATGCAAATCATCTCCCAAGGTAGAGTAATTTTGCTACTAAAATGGATGGGAAAAAAATCTTACTACCTTGTTCTCAAGCCACATTCACATGCTTACATGAAAATGGTCTAATCTGAAATCCAGACCCTGCCTATCTTTTCAAAAGAATGTTTTGCACTACAAGCTAGACAATGTAAACAGAAGGATGCAACTCCACCCTGCTAATGGCTTTGTCCCTAGGTTGGTTGGCATGTTTCCAAAAGGAGATTAAATTACAAAAGTATGAATTACTGTTAGGAAGATCTTTTAATTATCTCATTTCTGTGTCTACTGGACAAACGAGTTTCTGCTGTATAAGATATTATAGCACAAATACTGCAGTTTTGCTAGTGTCCTGCAGCGGTTAATGACTTTGAATCATTTGAAACTGCTATTTTTTCCACTGATTCAATGCTATACCTTTTGTGAAAGACCATATAGTACCATGATTTTTTGAGATACACAGAGCATACTGTATAATTAATTTTAAAAGGGCCATTATGCTCATTTGCTTTAAGGTTCTGTTGTATTCAGAATGATTTCTTGATGGATCAGGTGCAATTGGTCTCTAGCTTGTTTTCTGAGGTCATCCTGACCTTACAATCAGATATTTACTTAGAGGGTACTCATGCTTTTTCTAAATTGCTTCTCTGAGCCATGACCTTGTTTCTTGAACCCTTCCTTCCCAAACATGATCAATTATTAATTTGACACTATTCCTTTTCTGGAGAGGGAGAGCAGTAATTAATTTCTGTTTTTCTGGGATAGTTGTGGTCCTGTTGCTTCTATTTTTAATATCCTAGGGCAGAAAAACACAGCAAAATGTCTTTTGCCTGCAAGGTAATTGACTCCAGAAAAATGCATCTGATTTTATTGACTCATGCTGAGGGATACTGAGCACTCTAGTTCCTATTAATTTCCCAAATCATAGTTGTATAGCTTGCAGTGACAACTATTATGAACATGAATCTGAAACAGTGAGAAAAATACTTACTTGACCTGGGTGCTAGGAGCCTGGAACTCTCTGTCTTAGTGTTTGGGTCTGAGTCCTCAGCACAGTACCTCTCTGTTTATCTGTGAAGTAATGGTTATACTATTTACTTACTAAATCCTTGACAGTAGATTCAGATGTTTGTTAAACGCTAAAGGAATATAGAGATACTTGTTAGCCTTTAACAGAGGGGCGAAATACTCCTGTATGTATGCAAAAACCAAACGAGCTAAATATTCATGCTCTTGAATGTAAGAGTAGAGACCAAGTCTCGTGAATGGTGGTGGTCCGACGCTTCTCGGGGCACGCTTGGCACCTGTAATCCCCACAACTGTCAATTTTGGAAGCATATCTTTCACTCCTGTTGAATGCAGTGGGGTTTGAGCAGTCTGACACACGAAAGGTTGGGACCACAGGGAGCTGCAGCTACATGGCATCTTTGAAGCTTTGGTCCTTCAACGTATGCTTGCTGCTGCTAGGTTGGAAAACATTCAGCAACTACGTTATTGCTCTGGCCCACTTCTTTAGGGAACCTTTGTCTCTCTCTCTAACCTCGTTCCTTCTGCCACTTACTTTTGCAATTTAAGATGTGGCTAAATGATGCCAGAGTATTTGTCTATATTTAATATAAACAAAATAGCTGTGTGAGGAAAGGGATCATAGCATAAAAGTAACGAGCCCACTGCGTTGTTCCTGTGTAACTGAAGGGCACCAGTCCAGCCTTCCCACCTTTTAGGCTCAGCTGCAGGTGGCACACAGCCCTGGTGGCTTAGGGATGGGCCAGTTCAGTCCCAGTTCACGTACCTTGCTGTCTGCGTGCCAGAGAGACCTGTCACCTCTGGTCTCCTGCTCCTGCAGCACTTCAGTTCTGGCATGCCCTCACCTGGAGTAGAGGCCAGTAGTTGGGGGGAGGATACTACGTCTATGCAGAAACAGCAAGGGTAGAAAAGCAGTTCTCTGCGCGCTTGTGGAATATTAAGTCATTGAAATAGCTGAAAGCTTTTGGGTAGGGAGGGAGTTTGAGGTGTCACTGGTCACACATGAAAATGGGGCAGGGGTGGGTGGGTAGGAGGGAACCGACTCTCGCCTTGAGTAGTATGTGCAGTGTGTGTGGAAAAAATGTATTTGTTTCTGTATTGAGAGGAAGGGGAATGTTGTGCAAATGAAAATGTTTACACAGGTGGCTGGCTGGGCTGTGGCATTGCTCTTATGAACTCCTTTGGACAACTAAAGTAACAACACAGCAACAGCAAAGCCAAAGACTGCTTAAATGCAAACTTCAAAGGCAGGGACGCGACATTGTTTGAAAGCTGTCTCAGGCTGGGGGTTGTACAGCACTGCTGTTGTCTGCTGTGTTGTCTCATGAGACCTCCTCCAAGCTTGATTTGGTGATATACTGGTAAAAAATCATCGCATCTGTTTTACGTGCTGCCCAGATTGCTACTGCTTGTAGCAGTGGTTACTGGAAGTGTTAAGGACATCAGCATAGTACATATTTCAGGCATCTGTGGTTTGATGCTGGGGTCCTTTGTAGCTGTAATGACTTTTCCATTCAGATGCTGCATGTGCGAAGGCATCTATGTCAGAGTTGCAAGTGTTTGCCCCATGGTTGTATACTGCTTTCTGGCTGGGGTGGTTTCTCTTCAAAAACTGTGACAATGTGTCTTAACAGTGGAGAATGGAAATTTGAGTAACTTACCAGATCAGCAGCGCCTGGGAACTGTCAGTGTTCGCATCATGGTTCACGAGTGGCCTTTGGCATCCAGTTCTGATTTGCAGCTGATTGTCATTCAGGAAGAAATCACAGAAATTGATGGAAAACAGGTAAAAAAACTTCTCGGTGTTCTGCTTGTTTTTATTTTAGAAGAGGCAAATAGTTACCAAGGATTAAAAGGTTTACATGTGTCTGGCTGGTGGTTAGAGCACGAAGTATATAATCTAATGCTAGCCAGCACAGTACTGAGGGAGATAATACCAACCTAAGTTGCCTGTATAGTAGCAGGGGTGTTTCATGAGGAGACTTCAAGTTTTAATGCTTCTATTTGTATTTTAATAATGAAGTGTTGGATGACTTCCCCTTAAGCTTGTGAGAATATCATTAACTCTGTCACATGCTCTTTCAACACATGCACTTTTGCAACCAAAGTCAGACTCACAGCAATACTTTGTTTACAAAAGAATGTACAAAATAAATAAAAGGGGCATGGGCTTATTCTGAGTCCTGAGGTTTTCCTCACTGTTTATTCCAAACTAACAAAGCGTTTCAAGCATGTAGCATGGGGAACTTGCAGAGGCAAATTCTTATGGTTGGTGGGCTTGTTGTGAAAGCCCTCAAACCCTGAGAACTTAGCCATAGAATATTTTGCATGTAAGATAATTTAATTCATTTGAATAAAAATCTTGATAATGAACATGGATTTTGATGAACAGAAAACTAACTGTATCTGCACAAATACCAGTGAATGTGAGTGCTTACAATTCTCGCTGAGACTGAAACGCGCAGAACTGAGTTCTCAAATCACCTATAACATATAGTTATTTTTCCAACCAGAGAGGTTCTGGAGAGAAGATACAGCTGCTGAAGCCAGCAGAAGTGTCATATTTTTGTTTCAGTACATCTGCATTTTACATGTGGCCAACCTCTTTTGAAGCTGGCTTATGTTCCACTGCCTTTTTTTTGGTTTTCTTTTAAAGGGGAATTATGTTAATACCATTGATCCTTAATTAATTGCATGCTTAGCGTGTAGGATTTTTCACAGGGACCTGCATCATGTAAAAATTTTATTCTGTTAATGAAAAATCCCACTGAGAGTTTTGAAGCTTTTCCAACGAGGTGTTTATCCCACTGTTAGGAGGCTAATATATCCAGGTTTGATTCAGTTGTTACACAGTAGTGGTGGTGTATTTCACATCTCAAACTGAGACATCACAGTGTATCTCACATTTTCATAGGGACTAGGTAAGAATAACCAGAAAGCTAATGCTGTTTCCTTAATTGTTCCTTTAAGTCAAAAGCTTTCCATCTTTCTCATTAATTATCAGCTGACAGTAGCAATTATCTGTTTCATCACATTGTTCTGCACGTTTGAAGCAAAATGAGTCCACGTTCTGAAAGCATGAGTCAAACTATCATATGCTTCATTCCTCTTTTGTTACTTATATTTCTCTGTAGCAGCTAGAATTATGCTCACAAACACTCTGGATTTCGGTCAGTTCTCGGCCTCGCAATGCAGTTATTGATGTTAGTAGCAGTTATGCCGGATGCGTTATATATAAGCGATACTTGCAGTGATTAAGTGAAATGGCTCCAGTGCATCACTGGAAGAGAAGGAAGAAAACTGTTATGTTGGTTGTTCAAAAAAAGCAACATTACTGCAAAAGCAGAAGTGTCAGTCTTGCCTCAGCAACGTTTTCAAAGTTTGCAAGTGCTCTTTCACTATGTACTTGAGTTTTCCATGCCTTAAAATGCCTCCCTGAAAGAACATCGTAATGAGCTATCTAAGGCATGGTTAAAACCCCACGGAGTGACCCCCATGCTTTTGCAGGGAGAAAGAGACCCAGTCTGTTCAGCACATTGTCTAATGTGTTCCATAGTCTATGGAAGCGTGGTGTGTAAAACCTTGTAAATTCATGTTATAACATCCCTGTGTCTACATCTTAATGGCTTGGAGTTTCTGTGCTAAGACTGGTTTTCTCTGCCAGCCTACTTCACTCTTGCTTTAAACTCAGTAAGGTCAACAAGTTTGCATCTCTTGTAGGTTCAGCAGGAAGAAGTAACAGAAATAGATATTTTAGTAAAGGACCTGAGAGTACTTAGACATTCAAACTACACTGTCCCTTTGAAAGAGAGCATGCTGTATTCCATCCCAAGGGACAACGACGTGTTATTTACACTTCCCAACCTCTCTGGAAAAGGTATTTCTTTTAGTTGTTACATAATACTTTTTATCTGTAGTTGATGTGCAAAAGAACATCATTATTCCTGTGTCTTACATAATGAAACTGTTTCTTCATTAACAGGGAAGTGTTTTGCTTTATGTGGTTTGTTTTTTGTTCTTTGTTTTGTTTTGTTGTTTTTTTTTTTTAAAACCCACACCTAAATTCAACTCTTCTGCATTCTAGGTATTTTGTTTGTTTTCAAATCTGTTCTCCTTTGAAGTACTTGGTACTTGTCAATCTGCAGCCCAGACATCTCACAGGAATAAATTTCTCTCCCAGTGCTATGATGGAAGTTTCTCTAAAACTCCCCCTTTTTCCTGAGAATGAAAGAGAAAACTGGAGAGGAAATACCTGTCTGGGGCACTTCCAAACCAGAGAATAGTTTTATGTTATTAAACTTGAATAACTTAAAAGCAAGCGAGGTTATTTGATGCCTTAATCTTATTTCAGTTTTGCTTAATGTAAAACTCTCAAGGATTTCATAGGACATGAATATTTTGACCTAGTTCATCGGTATTTAATCTGGTGAGAGCTGAAATGTACAGCTAAGGGCACAGCTAAAGGCTGTTTAGCTTTGTAATTAATTAACTTTTAAAAAAAAGTAATTAAACACTGCTGCTGCTTCTTACCAAGTTAACTACGCCAGTCAAAAAAAAAAAAAAATGTCAGCCTTCTGTGTTCTTGCTGTGAACGTGTGAGAACTGTACCATAAGCATAGAAATGCAGCAGAGAATCATTTAGGTTGGAAAAGACCTTTAAAGTCCAACCATTAACCTGGTACGACAACAGTCCTATTCTCCAGGGCTGATCAGACTAAGTAGGGAAAAGAAAAATTGAACCAATTAACCAAATTTAACCACTGCTTTTCAGCAATGATACAACTCTGCCACCAGTGCTGGATCTACCTTTTAACCGAAATGTCCTCAGCCGAAACCCTGATAATAACTGCAATGACAAAGCCAAGCCCAGCCTAAGCAGGATACACAATTAGGAGACAAAGGAAAAATTGATGTCTTTGTTTTCCTGAATAGTGAATCAAATAAAAAGCAAGCCCCCCTCTAAGTCTAGCTTTTCTTCTTCAGATATTCAAGATCCGCTGCAAACTACCAGTCAGTACCTCATCCGGCAAGTAGAAACTACAGTAGATGAAGAGACATTACCTGGCAAGTTACCAGAGACACCTCTTAGGGTGGAACCTCCATCTTCTTACAAGGTAGTTTTGTTTGTTTGTTTCAGTTATTAGTATAAAACTTTAAAGATTGGTCTATAAAGGAGAAGCAGCATTTTTTCCCCTCCCTCTGTGGTTTTTTTCCCCATTTCCCCAGAGGTGAAATGCATACAGCTTGGTGACATTTCCAAGAATAAAAACTTGTAGTAACATGCTGCAGATAGAGCTGTGTTACTCAGTATTACAGTTTGAGAGCGTAAACTTTCTTCCCCATACAGAAATGCATACAAATACTATGTTTTCCTCCTTTGTGGATATTTACAGAACAAAACAAATAAACCAACCCAGCATTGTTATGATTCAGATAGCGGGTTTTCCTCCTGTAGACACCAAACACAACATCCATTTAAAGATGGTAAGAACTTATGTAACGTTCCTACACCTTTGTCTTTGGACCTTTATTTTTAATTTGAGAAAAAGCAACATAGTATGCAATAACTCATTTCTGGAAGAGAGAGTTGCCATTCCTACTTAACCTAGTACTGACTTGTAGAGCACTGTTTTGCTGCTTTATATTTTTAAAGACCAGGGCTCTCTGCTGTGTGAGGTATCCAACAGTAACTGATCTCCACGTAAGTCTAAGAAATCCCCACAGCCAACCACTAAGAAGAACAGACTTCTACAGACATACTGTAGGAAACTTTAAAAAAACCCAGAAAACAAAAAAAACCAACCCACCCCCACACAAAATCAATACTGAATTACCCTTAGTGAGAAATTGTGTTTTGGGTTTTTTTAAATCCAGTAGGAATCAAATGGGTTTGTAAATCCTGTAATGCTCCGAGCTTACAGATATGACGGTGAATTGTGATATTTACATTGTATGAAGCTAAGCATGTATAACAATTTCAAATATTGTTTAGCTTTAAATTACACCTGTTTTTTCTGACTCTGCTTGAGTGCTTACCCCTCTGGGAGGTTGGTCTCGCCCACTGTAGGAAACCCAGTAACGGCTTGAGAAGTTTCAGTTCCAGATTAGTTGAGGATGGGCTTGGTGGCCGCCTCCGTGGCTGAAAGGAATACTTCATAACCTGCTGTGGAGACAGGATAGCCAAAGTAGTAGGCTGAAAGTTACAGACAGGCTGTAGAAGGTGTAAGCCCTCTCCTGGGCTGTCAGTAACCCTTTCCCTGCCATACACTGCTGTGGTATAATAGCTTCTCTATGCCTAGGCCAAATAACTCACCCTTCCCCTGCTCTGTTCAAGTGTCCTTTATTTTCCAAATGGCCTTTCCTTTCAGGGAACTCTGCTAGGATGTGCAGAGAACTAAACCTTCAGCTGCTGCAAACTTCATAGGAGAAAGAGCTCTGAGTCACCAGTCAATTCCATTCTGCTTTTATGCACGTTTAAGCATACATAAATTTCAGTATGTCACCATGTGATGTGATTCACTGGTAGGTACAAAACCTTCACTTGCACTTTTGCAACCTGTCTTCTTGTTTTTACCTGTTTGGTTGTAGGTGATGTGCCAGTGGGTGGAAGACTTGAGAAAAGGGTTGTGCAGATTCTGGTTTCGATCTTTACCTATCTTCTTTAGTTTGATGGAAGTCATTGTAGTTGGAGTCGTTGGAGCTGCTCTTATTCTCAAAGTCTTAAAGGTGATTTTCCCTTCCTATGAAAACAAGTAAGTATATTTTGTTTTCTCTGATGAATGCAAAACATTAAGTAAAATCTCTCAAGAAGGAGCCCTGTTCTGTAGGAAGATGGTGGCAACAATTCAGTGAAAAGGCTGCCGGTAACTTTCCTCTCCAAGTGACCTTTTGACACATAGGCATTTCAGAGGAATGTGGGAAGATCTTTAATTGAAGATGTCTTTAGCTTGGCTGTCATGCTGCCAGATTTTTATCAAGTCTTCTAAGGACTACATTGTGAGGCACCATTAACATAGCCCCGAGAGAGGAGGGTAGAAGCTAGAGCTAAACAACTCTCGACCTTTTCGTACTCCTACTGTGCTGGAGTTGTTACAGTAGCTATGAAAGACCTCAAGTTTGGCTTTGCAAATTGGTACAGGAATTCTCCAAAGAGGAGCTAGCTGTGTTACAAGCCATGGCAATTGGTACTAGCATCGGTGGCAAAAGGTCATAAATAAAGTTGATTGACTGCAGATGGCTTTCGTCACTCGGTGTGTTACCAGCTACAGTAATATTTTTCAGAGAAGCAAGCTCTCAAAACAAGGGCTGGAAAGATGAATTAGTAACTGTGACTAAGAAATCAGTGCTGGAATAGGCAAGTGCGTACATTTTAAAGCCACCCAAGTCAGTTCTGGAAGACCTGACACTGAGAACTGTATCTTCTTTCAGGAGAAGCGCCTGACCGTGTAGCATGCTTCATCCCTCACAAGCACAGCTGATGCCTTCAAATGCAGCTGACTGGCTGCGCTTCTGAATGGCCCTGAGTGCAGTTAATTTATGTATCCACCCAGGAACACGAGTGGCCTTAGTCCTTCTGACAGAGCTAGAAGGACAGAGGGTTGGAGATCAGGAAGGTTGGAAACTGCAGTGACAGAAGAGCCCTTGCTTCCCCCAACGTTTCACAAAGCATGCTGTCAGATCAGAGTGCTTCTTGTAACTTGTTAGAACAGAAAAAAGCAAAGAAACACTTTGTGCCCCTGACAGCAGTAAGTAGCTTAGCACTGCTACATGTAAAACTTTGCACAAAGTAGAACTATGAAAAAAAATTCTAATCCCCATAAACTGTTCTCAAAGTGTCTGAAGGTCTGTCCACGGCAGAGATCAGTACAGAGCAGAGGAAGCAGCCTGCTGTAATTTCTCTTCCAATTGAAGAGCACAGCTTGTTGGAGTATTTCAAGAAATTGTAAGGATGGTCTGATGCCCTCCCCCTACAAAAAAAACCCCAAATCAAAACACCACCACCCCCCCACCCCACCCCCCGAACAGACCACCACCCCCTGCCCAGAACTACACAGTCATTTTCTTGCTATCTGTATAAACTGGTCCTGTAAAGTCATAAAGGTTTCATTTGTGATTGTAAACCAGTAAGAATGAGTAGAAGGTCTTATTTGGTGAACAATACAGTTGCAGATGCAAGTCAGGGCTTTGTCCCAAGTCTTCAATGCTGTTCTGCAGTACTGACAAAACCAGAGGCTTTAGCTAGTCTTAGAGAATTAAATGCCAGAGCCTGACAAAGTAGCTCCTGACCGCAGACAGCTTTAGGCTGCTATAAAACTGGGCATATAGAACCTACATTGCTGGTACCTGCTGGTACTTCAGATGTAGAAGCTGGGTGACAAGACTCCTCTGAAACCAGAACCAGTACATTTTGGAACCAGTTTTCCATCAAGTTTTCATTCTAGCTTCATAAAAGAGGTATTGGGAAGGTAATACTTACTTGATTCATTGAATTAAAGTTTGGGAAGTGGAAGAATAAATCTAATTTTTAGAACACTGAATTGTTTTGTATATTGTTCTCTAATGCCAGGCAAACTTACCTTTCAGAGGCATCGTTCTCCTGGATCAAGTCAGCTCTGTACCTGTGATTACCATCAGCTTGCCTTCAGATCTTCCAGACAGGAAAAATAATTTAGACAAGAAAGCATGTACTTAATACTGTGTTTATTTTGGCATTACTGGGGTTTTTTTAAAAACAAATTTTTAGTTGACCTGAAATTTGGCACTTGATCTTAATACCTTGTTTGTTTCCTACTAAGAAAAATAAGTCACTTGATTAATTGGTAACAGGGACACTCAGGCCGAGGCCCGAAGCTAATTTCCCTGTGCCTCTTCATAAACACACAGCCTTTTCAGAAGCTTCAGAATAAAACAGCTTTCCACCCTGAGGGCTACCATCGGTTTTAACTTCTGTGAAGTCACTTTTCCACACCTCGGACAGGAAGCCGGCTGCCTTCGCGCCTGTAGATAAACCAGGTCAGCTGTCCTAAACAGCGAGATGATGAAATTCAGGGTGCCCTGAAGCCTCCAGATAGCATTCTTGGAACAGGATGAAGGAGCATCGCAAACATCAGCTGTGCCTGCAAGCCTAAACAAAGCTGCCCATCCTGGTTTCAGGTCTCCTAGGGTTGAGCGTGCCTTGCGAGGAAAATATCACTACCAAACGTTTGTGCTACTCAATTTGACGTGTTATATATCCAAAACAAAAATTTAAACAGCAGATTTATATTTCAAGCACTTTACATTTTTATGGCCCCTTCCACTCATAAAAATCATTAGCACTTGTAAACAATGTGCTTTTTGTATCGGTGACAGCAGTACTATGTGAAGTCTCAAGAAACAATTCTACAGAAGTACTGGCTTACAATTGCTAAGTAGGCCTGCTCTGCCCATGCTGATTTGTACTGTTAACATTTTTCAAATAAACATGTAAATTGTTTATTAGGCTTCGTTCGTGTGTGCATCTGTATTTAGTTACATAAGCTAGCGGTTTGCCAAATGTGCTAGATAGATACAGCGTATTACTTGGTTTTTAGCTTTTCCTTGTTCTTATTTACAAAAATTGTTCATCAGAAAAATGACTGGGGGGGAAAAAAGAAGACCAAACACTCTTATCAGTTAAGTGTTCAGAATTACCCATGTTCAGCTTAAGCTGTTAGAGTGAGAGAGAAAAGCTGGGATCCGCCCCTGCCCTTAAGGAAAGGTTAAGCTTATGCTAACGATACCCCCACATTATTCAGGTGCTTGTCCTGGCAGCTGGTCTGTGGCAGGAACAGCTCGAGGTGACTCACTGAAGTGACAGCACTGCACTAGTCGAAGGAACATTCCTAACACTGGCTTGTCCTGCAAAAAGCCAAACCAGAGCGCACCCTCCAGTAGCTTGTGGGGCATGTCAGGCCAAGGAGCCCTACTTCACCCCCCACCTTTTTGTTTCTTAAAAAAAAAATATTTTTTGTTCTAGCACCGTGTGGCTTTGTGCTTGGCTGTTATTTCCTTAAGCTCAGCGCTGTCAGAGCACAGGATCCCAAGCACTTGCCTGATGCCCGTCTGAGTCAGGCTGACAGAAGTGGGGACATGCCCCAGCTGGTGGGGAGGGGGCTGCGGATGCTGCAGCCACCGGGCAGGAGCCAGGGGCAGGGGCTGGCATGGCCAGAGCCCCAGGCTGTGCCCCGTGGGCCCCTGCTATGCAGAGCTGCTGTGACAGTAATGTAAGCATGTAAGGCAGAGCTGATGCTAGGAGCTAGGGAGGTAATAGTGCGATTTAGTCACAGAAAACATGACAAAGGGTAGTCATCCATGGCTAAACGGGAAACTGCTAAGACGCCAGCAAAGGAATGGTGACTGCACAGACAAGAACAAGTCTTCAGTTGTGGACAAGCTCTTCTTTGTATGTGGAAATTAATGTTCTTTCCCTTTATGAACATAGCCCTGGCCCCTTCATTAACATGGTTGGAATAGAAGCGATATATAAGGCTGAAGTTTAGCTGTTTCTTCAGAAAAAAAAATAAAAAAAAATAAAAAAAAGAAAGAGTAGGATGGACATGGAACAACAGTTCTTACTGCACACAGTGTGAATTGTGCTGTGGATGGAAATTGGGCAGCTGTTAGCACGTGTTCTTTGCATCCCTACTTATGAAACTGTAAACCAAGCACCTGCACAGCAACAAGGCGATTTAACTGCTCCAAACAGCTGCAACAGGAACGAGTGGCTAAGCCTGAAAAAGTGTCGGTGCTGCTTCACAACTTGGCCAATTTCCATGAGCCAAGTAACCCTCTCCTGTACTGTATTCCACAAAGTTACAAGGCACAAGGAAAGAAATACCACTATCAGGTTAACAACATTAAATTTAAACAATGGTGCAAACCTTGAACACTGTAATTGCCAGACAACACAGCTGTGCGACCGAGCTGGAGCTCAGGTGTCCCTCCCTCTGCCTTTTAAACACTGGGAGTCAGCCAGCGCTGGCCCTTCCCTCCATACAAGAATTCCAGCAGCAGAGCTTGGTGTCCTCACGTTCTGCATTCCAAAACAAATGAGCCTCTGAGCTATGAATTCAGCATCTACTGCTTCCCACCCACCCCCATTTCCATGTATTACACAGGTGCTCATTTCTAGTAACCAGGGCTGGCTGAGCTGAAGGACTAAACTACTGCTTTTAAAATAAGGTTTAATTCAGAAATTCTCAAAAATCCATCAGGCTTAAGTGGCCCCCTACTGGATTGCTTCCAAGGACTACAGCTTGCCTACTTTCCCTTCTTGAGTACTCAAGTAACAGAACAAGTATTTTGGTTTGCTTGCAAGGAATTGATTTATGAGAAGACATCTCTTCCTGCAACACAGCTGACAACTACACATCCATCCTAACATACAAACAGGTAAGTACAACAAAACCCAAGCTCTTCAAAACACTGCATCTTTTTCTTAACTGACATATACAGCTGACCTTTTGAAAGCAAAGAGGTACATTTGTTTTTAATTTTGGAGATGGAAGTCTCTAAATGCACATACCCGTATACTCGCTTGATCTTCTTCATTGCTGGGTTCATCATGCCAGGTCCAGCCAGGGAATCGGGAGCCCTCAGCAGTACCTGCATTTCGGTGCCTTGCCAGAGCGTCTCACCACAGCCACTGCTCAAGTCCCTTTTCAGCATGTTCAGCTGTCACTCAGTGACTCAGTGACACTGTGGTGAATTTTAAGTACATAAACAAGATGTTCACGATAATGGCATTTACACAACTTGGGACACATTTGCCTTCTACCTGGACTGCAACTTTTCATTGTCATTTGTCCTTCCCACCTGCCTGGCAGCATCTGAGATACATGAGCAAGAACTCCAAGCCAGTGTCATACAGCATGTTTCTGCCAGCTGAAACAAGTCTATAGACATATTTGATTCATGAAAAAGCATGAAGTTTAGCTGCAAGCAGAACTGCAGCCAGCTGCTCCAAGGTGAACTAGCAGGAAGTGTTTCCAAAAAAATGGATGGATAGAAGTTACAGATGTTTTAGTTACAATGACCACTGTTGAGCAAAATCTAAAATTATGACCTAAATGGTCACTGTAGAACCACCCTCACAGAGCTGCTTCTACATTCCACTTGTCAAATAATACAAAAAGAGAATTTAGATTTTACATCAATTGTAAGGTCAGGGTTATGAGCAGAAACCAACTGAGCACAAACACGCACTGCCTCACCAGAATAAATACCAGCCTTACACTTACTGGTGTAAACTGGGACCCAACCTGCCAGTCAAGAGTTCTGAAGCTTACAGTTCCGTACAGTCAAGGAAGAAAAACGTACTTTGGAATTAATGCCAGAAAGCTTTTGTTTTCCCTCAGACTTACAAGGAGACTATACATGTGACAGTGCATCACTGCTGGCTGCACAGAGTTGCTCTGGCTGATTGTATTTTAATGTTACTTAATGGATACTGTAAACCAGTGATGATCCTACACTTGCTTAAACTTCAGTAGAATCGACTTGACTGTTCGTAATGCAAGGGTTGCTGTTCTAAATCTCAACCTTTGAGTAGGTTCTTTACTAATAACTAAGAAAGAGTTTAAGGGTAGAATTCTCTACGATCAGCTAGCAAAACCATCTATATACCTGCATCTTGTTCACCCCATTTCTAGTTCTCAGCATCCCTTACTCATTTAGCAGGGCTACACTGGGCTTTTGGTATAATAGCTATTTTTCCAAGAGTAAACCCTCTGATGCAGGAGTTGAATTTAAGTAATTTTAAAATTGTGAGGATCAAAGCAGATCCCATCAGTATCTTTTGCATTTGAGAAAAATAAGTAACTTTTGAGCTAGTTCAAAGACAGCTAGACAGAATCTGCATTTTAAAAAAAATTTATTTAGACATCTGTTGCTCTTAAATTACAAAAGTTAAAAAGAGCGCGCAGTGCGCTGACACACTACTTATTACTTCTAAGCTTAAGACATAAAGGTGGCTTCTTCAAGATAAGACAACTCAGCATGATCCAAATTCAACTATCCATTTCTCGTATTTCTCAATGTCCGCAGCAGATACCGATTTAGAAACTTTCTTCAAAGCTATTTCAAAGTCTTCCATAGTTGTTGGCATGTGCATTTCATCTCGGGAAAGATTTCTTATTTCTTCTGGTGTCAACCCTTCAATACGCCTTCTCATAGCCATCAACGATGCATCTCTATTAAGGATGCAAAAAAAAAAAAAAAGTTACTCAATACAGAATGGCAAGTTCAGTTGATTGAAAGGCTCAACATACCATTCCAGTTAAGCTGTTACAATTCATTATTGTATCTTTTTGAATGCAAGCTTTTACAGGAAGATCTCCAAGTGCTTGTACAACCTACAATACCATGCCACCCATATTTTTCAAACATGGATTTATTCTCACTGGATCCCTGAACAACTACTATTCACAAGCTAGGTGAAAGAGGTGGACTGACTAGTTCCTCTAATGCCACTGCATGCCTGTGATGCAGCTGCCATTTACAGAATTTTTAATGGGAACAAGGCTAAGTAATGGTTCTGGTTCTCCTGCACGTAGGAGGAAAGGCTGGAACATTTCCTGGTCCAAACAGAAATCCCGCTTCAAAGACAGAGAGGTCAACAGCATCTACCTCCAACCTGTACATTCACCATTAACTCTTAAAAGTACAGAATCCGTTCAGCCTGTAGCTCTTCAAACTTCTGGCCTCAATAAGCATTAAGTGTCTTTACAAATGTGTCACAGTCATTCCAACATCGGCTCTCTGTGCTTTCTCAAATGCACTCTCAGTGCCTGGAGAAGCACCAAAGCTATATTCAAAAAATAGGAAGCCACCCACTGGAACCCACAGCAGGGCTCAGTTCTGTTCCAAAGGCCTTTCAACCTTCACAGCCCACTCAAAACAATGATTCAGTTTATACTCACATATAAAATGCATCTAAATTGCATATTAGATTTCCTGGAATGTCTTTTAAAAATCAAGTTTTACCTTCACTTTCCATGGTTATATGCTGCCTGTAAGGAACTGTGTTGTTACCTCTGACTGGTTTTCACTCTCGTTCAGCAACTTTGGATTTCACATCAAATTCTTTAAGATAGGAGAATAATTTGAGCAAACCAAAGTTCTTGGTTCACTTTTTCTTAAGTTTTGCTTGTGTCGCTAGCAAGCACTGTTACAGCCTACAAGTTTGAATTTTACCATGTTTATGTACTGTGAGCCTGAACCATACAAAGCATTTTTAAATCAGTCATGGTTTTTTGTCTCAATGTAAATGAAACAATCATATCTACAATCTGGTTTTCCTGACACCATTAACGAAGTGGAAATACACAGGCTAGTATAAGTACTTTCTTACTAATTTCAAATCATGCGCATCCAAACCACAGTTTGTCTGGATTTCTGGTTGCTGCTACCTCTGTCTTCAATAAGGAGACTGCCACAAATTAAAGACTCCGGTGTTTCTTTGTGGGTTTTGTTTATTTGATTGCTTGCTTTTGCATGGTTTTTTTTAATAGTATTTGTACGAATGGACCTTGATTAAAAAAATAAAACCCAACAGAGTGTGTGTGCATCTCTCTATAAGCAAGCAATTGAAAAACATTACAAGCATTCTGACTTTTAAAACAAGCGCACTGGTATCCAGTGTAAAATGAATGACAAGTAACAAACACTGAACAGACCAGTGGAGACAAACTGCAGCTGAAACTCACAAAGCAGCTGGCCAAATAAACTCTCTTTCATGTAACATGAACCTATTAGCACAAACTCCTTTCGCAGCACAACCAACATCAAGACAGAGCAAAAAACCACCACAAATTCATCTCACAGACCTACAGATGAAACAAATCTGCACAACACTGATTCAGAGCAACTAACATACCATTCTTTTCCCAGACACCGTGTAAGGTTTGTTCAGGAAACAGCACTGAGGCTCCAAACTCTTAGTTCAGCCTTAAGCGACCCCTTTAGTGGCAGTTTTGTGTACAGGCTACTCGTATTGATCCCTGCAGCACTGCACATTGTCCTGTCAGCTGTGCGGACAAATGTTTGCAAAGCTGTATTAGGAATCAAGGCAAGAAATGGATCTGTGTTTGAGAGAAGTACTGAGGAGGTGTTTTTAATCCAGAACAGTTCTCTTATCCTGTTCAAAGTACAGCCCCCACAACACTTGCATGGGCACAACTAGGAGCCCAAGCCTTGCGCTGCCACACTTCTGTGCTACCAAAGCCTGAAAGCACAGTTACACAGGTGCTTATTAGATGATGACCGCGTCTTAAGAAGCTTTGGTTCTTTGTCCCTTACTGCTGATTCCATAGTTTGCCACTGCTGCAACTACTATGCCAGTGCAAAGCTTCAGATGTAAACCAGATCACCAATATTAGTCTCTTAAAAGGTCAGTCCTTTCCTTTCCTTTTCAATTTTTTAAAGAAAAGATGAGGGGAAAGGTTAGCAGGTATTTTTAGTCAATTATTTCAGGAATCTAGATTACAAAACAGGCCCACAAATGACTATGCAAACAATACTGAGGAAAATGGGAGATGGAGAAGGTAGAAGAAAACTGAAGTTGGACTCACAGTAAAGCCAATGTGCTGAGTACGCAGCTCTTGTACTATCACACAATATGGTATACCTTCTCTGTGTTGTGAAGGAAGACCACTCCACATTTTTACTTTAGTTTTTCTGGCCTCTGCCACTATCGTCTCTTACACACAGCTGTTCTGCTTAGGTAGTATAACCTCAGTGGTACGACTGCAACTCTGCAAGTTCAAGTCTACCATCCTGTGGATATTCCTCACGCAAGGAATTTGGTGTATACGAAGGAACATGGAATTTTACCTAAACCACAGCTTGTTTAGATTGCTATGTTGCAACTGCTCTTCACCATTACTACAGGAAAATATCAAATGGAAATCTAGGCAAATATTAATGCAGCATTTCACCTTTTAGCCATACATAAAAGACAAATTACAGCCTGGTTTTATCCAACAACTTTAATCATGTAAATGAAGTTACTTTACAAACAGTTTTCTCAAGAGTTTTTAGCAGTAGTAACACAAATGATGCAAAGTTAACATACCTGCACACGTTGGTAATGTCTGCACCCGAATAACCCTCCATTTTCTCAGCTATATTTGCAAGGTCAACGTCATCAGCCAGTTCCAGTTCTCGCAGATTTATTCTCAGGAGTTCCTCTCTACCTTTTGCTAATCCAAGCATAAAAAAATTGAGTCTATACAATTTTCTTTCAGAAGATAAGTAACGAATTGAAGAAGGATAAGAGAGAAGAATGAGAAAAAAGACTATACTTGCTACAAGGGTAAATGTTCAATGTTTAGATTTAACATGGCCTTGAATTCATAAATGAAATAGTATACACGTATCTATTAGATTTTTCAACCAGGTGATCAGAACTAAAGGAATATTGATAAGTTTAGATTTTAGTCTTTTCAACCTCTCCTCTCCCCAAGTCTTCATACCTGATGGTAAAGGAATGTAAATTCTTTTTTCTAGTCTCCGTCTTAGGGCTTCATCGATATCCCAAGGAAAATTAGTAGCAGCAAGTACCATGACCATCTTGGAAGGATCATCATTTTCAGTAGCCCCTCCAACACCTGCATTGGAGAAAAGAGGGAGTAAAATATACATATGTTTTGTGACATTTCATGTATAGAGAGAATATCCACAATTCTGGAGTATTAAAGCAGCTGTTTACTACTGCACTTCAGTGAGTCCAAGTGCAGTCAGCTTTTCATCTATATGATAGCCTGCAAGCGAAAATGGAGACTTAACTTAATTCACATCAGGAAGTTCCCCTCTATCACAGCTGGAATGGATTTACAGCAGAGTTGTTTGTATTTCTGCCATTACAGTGTGTGAATTTTCACATCAATGTTCTGCAAGAGCGTGTGAGGAAAACCAAAATAACACCCCCAAACCATCACCACACCAAAAAAGATACTGCTCCCCCCCCAACAGTATTCACTAACAGCCACACAAAAGCAGCATTTCTTCACTTCTGAATTCAGGTCAAATGTTTCACATATGCAAGTGGCTTCTTACAAACTGCTGAATTTGAACGTTTAAATTTGGTGGACTGAATCACAGCTTCTCAGAAGCAACGAGAACACCTCCATCTCTAAAGTAATGTGAAACTGCTGCTATGTGAGGAAGTTAATTTCATTAAACCTGCTACTCTCTGCATTTACTTTTTTTGCTTACCATCATAGGATTGGGCTATGGAATAGTCGCTGTACCTAGTCTGCCTGAAAATTTGCATATAAAACACCATTTATGAATGCTCAAGTAGAAGGACCTCGAATAGTATTACTAATAAAATCAGCTTATGCACATACTAGAGTTACGAGAGCAGCATTACAGCTCTGCAGCTATTTAAAGACAAACATAAAAGGGTATCAACACCAGAGAAGCAGAAATAAATATATAAATCTTCTGACTCATGGAATTCTACCACAAATTACTCCATAGATAAGCACTTTTCAGGTGCTCCTCTCTGCTCACCAGAGCATAAAAAGGATGCCTCTATACGGCAACTTTGCAGTGTGTTACCTACTTTTAAACTTTGTTGTGAAATATTAACCAAATAGCTGTAATGAACTCAGTATTTTAAAAAGAAAACTCTCACAGCCACATCTATAAAAAATTGCCTTCATTTTTTATTTTTATCTTTAGGGAAAAAAAAAAAAAAAGAGAACCCGAAGAAGTTAAGTGTTACAATTGCCTTTGAAGTTTAAATTGGAGCAGGTGACATTCTTTTGAAACACTTTTTACTTGGAGAAGTGAGTAGATATGCTAGGTAAAGACTTGAGAGGAGCAATCAGTACTTTCTTCCTTTTGCAGTTTTGAAATACTGTGTTTTCCACTGAGTCTTCATTATTCTGAGTAAGTAATATAAGATCATTGCTCATGTGCTAGAAGATTGTTAAATAATTGGTATCTTTTTTTCCTTCCACACTGACAGTTGGAATAGTAGTGCACTTCTATCTTTTTACCCTATTGTATGTAAGGCTTTCAAAGGAATTGCTTCTGAAGAATGAGGTTTTGATTTACTTTTCCCCCCCCCCCCCCCCCCTCAAATTTCCTCCAGTCCAGCACTTCCCAGCGATCAAGTTATTTACCATCCATTTGAACTAGCAGTTCTGCCTTCACACGTCGGCTAGCTTCATGCTCCTCTGAAGTTCCCCTGCGACTACAGATAGAGTCAATCTCATCAATAAATATAGTTGTCGGGGCATAAAATCGAGCCTAAAGAAAGCAAAAGATAAAACAGAAACTGAAATGGCAGCCTACTTACATTTAACAAATAGCATATTCAGAACTGACTAATGACACGTTTAACCCCAGAGTGAATCAGCTCTTAAGTATCAAACTATCCAGTCTTCCATTCCTATAACCACAACTATAAACCAGCTGTGCATTCATTAATAGCATTTGAGCAGAACAGTTTTTGGGAAAGTGCTATAGTTGTTAGGGCTATAAACAAATGTTTAATAAGCTAAAGGCAGTTTTACACATTAGGAATAATATTTATAACTGTGAGAGTCATCACAGAATGCTTGAATAAGAACTCAGTTAAAGCTAGGACGAACATTAAACTAGGACACCATGATATGGAACCTGTCCAAGAACAGGTCAACTGCAAAATAACCTTCCTTAACCTTTCTGAAAACAAGGGGTCAAAGACAATGATCGGCAATAATAAAAGCTATTCCCCTACAGCAGCTGAGATGCTGTCCATTGTGTATATGCATTTTTGATTGATCATATCAAGCGAGTTGATATCATGCCTATCAACCTATGTTGTAAAAGATCTTTTCTTTTCATACTCCTCTGACCACTGCAATTGCAACTCTGCTGCCCCCTTCCGTACCGGGCACCCCAGCGCACGCTGCAGGCAAACCCGGTAACACGTGAGAAGAGACGACCTATTCTCAGCCAATTTCAAGTGTTACGTGCTCTGAAGCCAGCCACAGTTTGGAAGTCCACTTCTTTTAAGCACAAACAAGAAACCACCCACAACAACAACAAAACACACACAGCCGAAGTCGGGTTCTCACCCAGAAAGCAATTACATTTCATCTCCAGTTTTACATTCAAGTATGTTCTACAAAACTCATCAGCTTATAGCGAGCTACCTCTAATGTAACTAGCTAACATGAAAATAAAGATGACCTCATTTTTCAGTTTTTATAAAGCTGTTTAGAATAATCTCTTCAATGTACGTGGCCAAATCAGAGGTCCTAAAGTGTTTGAAACTTGGAGAGCTGTTTATGTATGCTGAGAGTTCTACACCTTGGCAAGGTTTCGCTATTCCAGAAGTAATTTCTACTTCATTATCTCACTATTTATGTTCAGAAACTTTAATCACCATTTCAAACAGCAGACGAACAAGTTTCTCAGATTCTCCTCTGTATTTTGAGGTAAGTGTGGAAGAAGAAACATTGAAAAAAGTAGTCTTGCATTCAGTGGCGACAGCTTTTGCCAGGAGGGTCTTTCCAGTACCAGGAGGACCAACCATCAGCACACCCTATTAAAATGAAAAAAAACCACTTTTAGGAAAAGAATCATAACACTGGCAATTTGAGTTTGTTTAATAGTGTAATATCAAAATACCAGATGTAAACTTTCCCTTGAAAAGTTATTCAAAGGTAAGTAATTAATTACTATTGCTTACTTACAACATATAGCTGAAGACAGTGTATTTATCTGGCTGACATTTTTATTTTGTTAGTACTATTGACCACAAATTTTGTTACTCAAAAGTAGAAAGAATTTATATAAACTGTAAAACACCTGAAATGTCTTGTTCCGCCAAGATCCAATCTCAGAATCCTACTTATGATCACAGGATCAGATTTTTTCATACCTTCCATGGTCTTCTAATTCCCTTAAAAAACTCTGGCATCCACATCGGTAAAACTACAGCTTCCTTAAGCAGCTTTTTGGCTTCTACTAAATCAGCAATGTCATCCCTGACAAGAAAGAGAAAGATTCAGACAGGCTGCAAAAGAATCAGTCCACAGCTCAAAACAATATGCAATTAAAACTTATTGTAATGTAACAGCTCTTCCATAATTCAGGAAAATGAGCTGGATTTATTTACATTCTACTAGCAAAAGCCTACAACAACTACAGCTGACGTGGCTAGTAGACTCCAGCTGGATGCAAAAGCAAAGAGACACATTAACTATTTCACTAGAGCATTGTTGCTTTATTCACAGAAAGAATAAGCAGTGTAAGGCAAGCTGGTTAAACTTATGCTAGTTACAGATGCTGCTGCCCTCATTTGCAGAGAGGCTGGCTGTTTTCATTGTTACGAGAACAGTTTACTGCAGAGTAGTAAATGTAGCTGAATCAAAAAGAATTTTTAGAATTCTTTTCCAGAGCTACAGATGTATTAACTCTTAAGATACCTTATAGGCTGGTCTCAGGGCATTCCACTTACCAGAATGTGCCCAACCAGTATTTTGGTTTCAAAACATAGCTAGATGGAGAATTAGTTTCAAATCTGAAGGTGCAATTTAAGATTCAATATAAAAACTGAAACATATTTACATATTAAACTGAAATACATGACAGTTGCACGCATGCAAAATTGTTTCTGGGATTGTTCAGGGTTTTTTTAAAGCCTACTTCATTTGCCAGAAGATTTTTTTCTCATTTAATCCTCAGAAAACCACCTAAGCTTGGAAACATTTGGAACACAAAACAAGCTTTGTATAAGGTTTAATATTTAACACATTTGTGTAAAGGTACTGGCACATGGTTATATTTTATACTGCGGTCACATCACATCCAGCAAGATTTCAAAGGTCTCCTATATTGACATACTCCTATATTGACATAACTTCTTTGTTAATTGGTATTCTACCTTGGTATGCCCCTGGGAAGCAAGGCAGGTTTTTAAATGAAGAGGCACTGGCAGACACTAGACTCTTATACATTGCAAAAAATTATCTTAAAAATTTATTTCAGGACTCTTCGAAAAGTTTGAGAAGCTTCGTGTGGTCAGGTTGGACAGGGGGTTGGACTAGCTGATCTTTAAAGGTCCCTTCCAATCCAAACTATTCTGTGAATCTATGGGTGGAAAAAAAAGTTGTAAAAATATTCAGCTACACAAGTTTAGTTGCCTATTTAATGAGTAAAGAAAATGCGTAGGTAACTTTTTATATGTAAGCATATGCTAAAATACTTCATTCTTGTCATATTGTATAAGAGGAAAAAGAAACAACTCAGAAAAACTGTCAGCAATATCCAAACTTACCATCGAATGTTGGGATTCTGAGAAATGATATCTCTTTCCAAAGCTTCCACTAAATCTTTATCATATCCAGCACTATCAAATTTCTTTGGTTCAGACTCTGCAATCTCAGATGTGGATTTGTTCTACATATAAAGGATATAACAATGTAAATACCTAACCGTGGCTATGCTACTAATGGATTTTTATAACAAGTCCACAATAGCATCTTATTTCTAGAAGGCAGCAACATAAACCAGCATGAAAATCAGGGAGCATCCACATGACTGCTGCACTGCAGGATCTATGTGGTTCACCCAGACTTTCTCTACTGCCCTGGTCCTATTTCCTTCTCACCAAAGCCAGCATATTAAACTGAGGCAGTTTCTTTGCTTTAGTACGTAACTAAACCAGCACACGCCTATCACACTATACCAGTGTTTGCCTCTTCTCCTGGAGAAATCGAAAACTATCTGAGGCAGCAGCTGGGTAGGGGGAATTATACGTGAGACTGGATCAGAAAGTGTCACACTGAGCTAGAGTATCTCAAACCCTGTGAGTGTCATCAACATGTCATATATATGGGGGACACACGTAAAAAATAATTAAGCAGGACTTCCACATGTAGGATGACCAAAGATGATCTGCAGGAAGACCACAGAGGTAAAAGAGCTAATTAACTGATACTGAAGCATGGACAAGAACAGCAGAGAAGCAGCTCTGCAGTAGAGCTGAAGCAAAGAAGCTACACAGTTCAAAGGGCTCAAACAGCAGAGACCATGCAACTGAAAGGAAATAAAATGCACTAGACATACCCCATTTTTTTTTATACACTTAACAGCAAGCACTGGTGATGACTGAACAACTGTAAAAAAGAAAAAAAGACCTATCCTGTCTCTGTGTGTGTATATTCTTAGTGAGAGAGGATTATCAAAGACAGTGTAATACAGCTCCTAACAGAAGTAGCAGCTTACATAGCTTAACAGTTCCACCCTTGTAGTTTATACTGTTTCCACAGGCCATGACACCTTGCCACAACATGAAGTTGCTGAAGCTAACAAACTGTTACATGGACATTTGATTTATTCAGAGTCTGGAAAACTATGAATTTAGTGTCTTCAGTATGATCTTTTACTCTGGTCATCAGCTAAATTTATGGATACCAGAGCACAAGTGAAAATTAAAGCACACTGATTGCAAAGAAGAGATCATAGATCATTCTCTCTCATGAAGTACATTGGGTTTTTGTATTAAACTGTAAAGAGCCTGGAGCTAATACCAGATCTCAAAAAAAACAAAAAACAAAAAAAACCCCAAACAAACCAAAAAGACAGGTCTCCTAAATAAATCTTGAAGTGCTTTGGAACACTTGATTCAACCTCTGTCCAGAATATACAAAAGCAATTAAAGAACCCACAATGACATCCCATCTTGAATGAGCTCCATCAGGCTCAGTTTCAGTAATTCAGTGGTATAATTTTAAAAAACTATCTTCAGGTTGCAGTAAACAAGCCCACATTTACCAGATCACTTCCTCCAAATGCGAATTTGTTGGGTTTTTTTATTAATCCATAACCATGACTGTCCATAAAACAAAGATACCTTACAAGGTGAGATTCAAATCAGCATGCTGACTTGAACACAAGAAACATTTTATAGTCATCCAATTCTATAGTACACTCAATACTAAGAAAGCAAGACTGAGTTCACGAAGTTATTTGCAAGCTTACCTTTTCCTCTCTTCCTTTATTTTGCTGATCCTTTTTTTCCCGGCTGCGGACCGCCTTCCCTTTATCATTGGGATTTCGAGAGGATGGACGGTGAGGGCCTCTGACAGCTGCACTTACACGATTATTGTGACCTCTGCAATCACTGCACTGAGCAGATTGACGTTTTCTGGGTCCTGGCGAAGGTCTAATTAGTTGTAACATATGCAAAAAGCCTCAGTGTAAAGTCACTGGTGAGCACTACATAACCAAATCAAGTGGTTACAAACTGAAAAGCCATTTTGCTCATGATAAAAATCTGTATGTCAGAAACAAGACAGACATTTTTAGATAGTCACTAAAAAAAGTTTCTTTTTGCCACAAGCTCAGGGCTCATTTGCTTAAAACAAACTCCATGCTTTGTATATTTCATAAATAAAAGTAATTCTAGTATTACAGAGCTTAGCAAAAAGTAAACAAAACAAAAAAATTCCCAATATATTTTCTCCTTATCACAACAGTCCTCACCCTCCTACCCAAAGAAACTTAAAGGTTTCTGGGGAAGGACAGTTTTATCTTCACTTCCTCTTAATTTCGCTTCTTGGGAAAGAAAATGTGTATGTGAGCCCTCCAGCTGTTTGAAACTAGAGTACTTTTAGAAACACATATGAATAAACCAGTATCATGATTAGCACTATGGATTTCTTTTTTAAAATTCAGTTTCTTCCCCATATAAATCCATTACTCTCACAGGTAGACTTTTTCCATGGGCCTGCATAAAATTCCAGCATCAATAAGCTATCAGTCAAGTTTATGTTCAGGGATATTTCTAAAGAACAGAAAACAGAAGACTCCGATTTGGAGAGAATTTACTTGAATGAGGAGATGTGTTTTGACATATCATTCAAGATATATCAGAATCCAGTACCTGCCCATAACTTCTCTTTAATTTATCCACAGCAGCAAGTTTGTCAGAACATATCTCTTCAGGGTGAAATGTATATTAGGCAACATGAATATGCTAATGATAAGATCATATGGTGAACGTATTTTCACTCTCCAAATGGAGCACCTACCAACCTATACTTTTATTTATGAACAGCTAGCCACCTCTGAATTCCACTCCAGAGCTCAAGATAAAGCAATAATGCGATTACACATCTAATTTCCACCTAAATTTGTGAGCTCTGCTATCTCTGTATAGGAATTTACTGTGGTTACTCCAACACAACATGGCCCAAGTTTTCACTGTGGCTTCTTCTTGCTACCATAACTCAACACTTTACCAGCTGGTAAGATAAATAGAAAAAAACCAGTTCTCTGAAGTACTTCCTTTCTTAGAAAGATGACTTTGTGTATCTCTTCACTAGAAAGCTTCAAAACATTAGGAAAGTTCTACCTCCCAGACTATTCTTCCAAAAGGTTTGAATGAAATTGGCTAGCAGTGTTCCAAAGTTATTACATGAGATTAAACAGAAACAGTGTGATCACATAAGACCCATTTCCTTCAGAAGGCAGGCTTAAAATAAATACATTTTTTAAAAAAAAGTAAAAATGTAGCCGCAAAGACTGAACTTGTCTGTGCTGTAAGTTCAAAGCCTCAAAGAACAGTCTGACAGCACAGCTATGCTGATCTAATAGTCACTTTCTGTCAAAATGCACATTTCCACGTCTGCTTTGCATGCACTACTGTTCCCTCCTTCATGCACCACTGGCATGTGTTAAAACCTTTCCATTAACCAGTTCAAGGAGCTAAGCTCAGGAAAACAAGAAAAACATCAAAAGCCAAAAAAACCAGAGGCCAAACAAAAGAAATACTAGCCCCACAAAAGTGTCTTTTTTGCCGGTTTAGCATCCCAAACCAGCTAATTAACACCGACAAAGACAAAAATGAAAAAAAAGTAAGACAACTGTGGCGGGGAGGACTATCCTTTCAGCAGCAGCTACACTGCAAGGCCTTGGTTTCACAGACACTAACCCAGCATAATTCAAAATGACATCTAAAATAAGGAGGCTGGCCTGCGGCTGCTTGTTCCCAACCCTTCCCTCGAGTTTATGCTAGCCTAACTGACCAGTTCACCAAGATGATCAGGGAACCACCTGCTACAGAAAGGAAACTGAGCTTGAACACTTCTAGATTTTACTGTTACCCTGCTAATATATCTTCATTCTTTTTCTATCAGCTACATGCAGAATCATTTTAAAATTGATGAGATCAATTCAGGAATAGAGATGAGCTTCCACAGAATAACTAGCTCATCTTAAGTCAGGGAAAAGAAAAGAAAAAAAAAAGAAAAAAAGGAAAAAAAGTAGCTTTACATTAGTCAAGCCTACATTAAGATTAAAGCCCCAGAATGTTCTGAAGTAGGTTGCCTCAAAATGGCATCTCCTTCACTACAAATGGAGGCAAGCTGCTGGTGTTATGTGTTACACATCTCACTTCTAGAACAAAAATTACACAATAACAGGCCGAAGTCAAAGCACACTTTGCCCTGATAAACGTTCATTTTAAGTCTTCAGGTTCCCTCTTACCTACGCTCAGCAGGTACTGGCAAAGACCAGACTTCTGCATCATGAGCTGGTAATTCCTGTTGTGAAGCTTTCAACGGAGTGCTGTCTAGTTTAAAACTCTCTAGAGTTTTCATTATGTCTTTCACATGCTTAGCTTCCACACTTATCTCCTGCCAAACCTGATTAAAAAAAATAAAGTAGATTAAGCACATTGCAAGCAAGTTTGTAATAGTCCTCTGTTCAAGCCCATGTAATGCCCAAATGGATTCCACAAGGTCTCACAAGCTACCCGACTCTACTTCAATAGACAAGAATAATGCACGTCAGATATTAAGAAGGTTTTTCTGCCTTCCTCATCACACTTAGAGAATAAACAAATAGATTTTGGATTTAACACCAAAGAGGATTTGACAAATTTTGCATATTAAACAAGTATGACAGAAAAGAGTGCAACCTAAGAGACTGAACGTCAATAAAAAAAAAGATGGTTTGTGTTAAGGATAAATTAACATGGTAGCCACAACACTGTTTCTATTAAGGATCTACATCACACTCCGAAAACAATGAGAGGGAAATAAGATTATTCAAAATGATACCAGCCTAAAAACCCTTCAGCATAACAGGGGCACTTATCAGCAAGAAGCTGACCAGCCAGAGAGTGGACTGGCTCCCCAGAGCTGTGTTCCACTGCCTGTTCTGTCATTGTCAGAGCAAAAAATCAGAAAGACTTAAATAAGTCTATATAATAACAAGCCTATATATAACAGGACGACAGTTTATCAGGGAATGGTGTAAGTATTTTTATACTTTTGTTTACCATAAGATAAGACAATTTTTGCTACTTTGATGTTTTTCCCTCAGAATGTCCCAGAAAAGTACTATTTACCTGTTGCCATTTCTGTTGCAGATACGTATCTCTGACAGAGTAGAGATATTTATTCATTTGGTCAAGAACTCCCTGATAGTAGACCATCGCAGAGTCATAATTTCCAAGTAAGGCATATTCACGGGCCAGCTTTACATTCTCACTGATCATAACAAGGCTCATGTTCAACATGAAGCTGAAAAAAAAAAAAAATATTAAGGAAAAAAATAATCCCAGGACCAGAACAAATTTTTCCAACTATTTTCATATGCTTATTACCTCATTTGGCATATCAAAATACAGAAGGTGGAAATATACTGGTTAGAAAAAGATCCTAGAATAAATATCATCTATATAAAAAGATAATTTTTCCCTATTACTATAAATCAAACTCTTCATGGTGAAGTTTTTACTGATAAACGTATTACTTCATAGAATTGTTTCATACAATGAAGATTCTGTTGAAAGGCATATATGAGATATGCAGATTTAAATGCACTGTTGCAAGGCCCAGTACTCTCCTTCCCTATTTATTCTATTGTGAGATAAATTGGTATTTTACTGTTGGTACCACAACATCGTCCATATTATAATGGCCTGTGGCTTAATAAACCCCAACAAACAATAAACCAAAGCCCTTCTTCCAGATGAAGTTTTATTCATTTTTTTTTGCCTTAACATTCCATGCATAAGTTTAAGGGCCTGATTTTGCATCATGGAGAACATTATTTTTCCATTTGTTTGATTTTACAATTCTTCAGTTTTATTTAATGTTTCTTTGAAACAAATATCCATCTTCCATGCCCAGCTTGCACCTTCCTATCACCTTCATTTTTACACTTAAAAAGAAACTCTTCATGAATGTTGGGGTTGCTAAGTTATCACTGAAAGGTAAGGAAAGTCTGCAATTAAACATGTAGTGTGTAGCTACCCACTTGATTTAACATCTTGTTCAAACCACGCTACTTTTCCCCACCAGTGGGTAGAGTTTTTTTGAGCAAACATCATGGACTATGACCACTTCTACTTTGTAGCATTAGCAGAATCTGCACTTTTAGTTTAGAATAGCACAGAATTATTATTTATACAAATACAGTAATAAGTGGAAGCAGTACTTATTCTTCACAGTCACTACGGTCCATAGAGCAGTCATCCTATGTGCTTATCCATTACTTACACATCCCATCCCCCCTTTTTTCTAAAACAGCTGCACTGTGTCCACTTTTCCTGCCTCTTGCAAACCACGAATACCCCCAGTTTCCTCCTAATTTCCTAGAGCCAAGCACAGAAAAAATTAAAATAGCTACATAAGCATGCCTGCAAGAGAATTGTCTCGCTCTCATTTGGTACCTGCACCCAGTACCAGAAAGAAGCAATTGCAGACATGCAATTACAGCTAAGCCCTGGGATGAAGCATACTTGATACAGATCAACTATTTAAAGAATGTAAGAGGTACTAAACTCACCGACGCAATACAGATTTAAGACTGAACACATTTCAAGACCAGGTCAGGGTCAAGTTTGGATGCATTATCAGAGGTTTCAGCAGGCACACTTTGCACACACCAGACAACCTATTGCTAAAATACTAGTTCCCCATTGTACACATTTTAAGACTTCCACTCCCGTTTCTGCCCCCTTCCCAAGTAGCTTTATGCACGGACGCACAGCTGATCCACTCCTGAGCCAACACCTTCTTGCTTCCTTCCCCAGCTTCCCTTGAAGCAGATAACTGCTGTGAAAAGTTTCAGTCCAAACAGCAAAAACTCTGGCAGCAGCAGAACCGAAGACAGGGCTGTGACAGCCCACACCCATCCAAACCGAAGGGACCCGTGGGGCTGAGTCTGGAAACCTGCCATCATAAGAAGCCACACCATCTAATCTCACTCTGGCCAGAAACTTGCTGAGCTGGCCATCACGGCTACAAGCTGATATAGTTAATGTCACTAGCAACTACAAAGACTACTATATTCCAGGCTAATTAGGCTTCGGAGACACAGTTTGACCTGGGAGTTTTGTTGGTTTTTACCTCAGGAGAAAGAGCCTGAAGATGTTTGGCAACTGCTGTATGGATCATCACACAGATATTAGTGAAGTTTTTCCTGCTGTATTTAGGAGCAAGCTTTTCCACTCCTGCTCATCCTACCAGATACACCTGTTTGCCTGTCCTGAGAATTCAAACCGATGACTAACACTACTGAAATCACAAGTTGAGCAAGATGCTAATAAACATTTTTAAAATCAAGTAATAGCAAGTTACTAAAGCCAAACTAGACTTTCAAACACAGAAGTCAGATAACTTTTTTTACACTGAATGCTGTAGAGCAATCCAAGCAGAACAGCAGTTCTGTTTAAATAACCGGGGAGGGGGCAAACTTGTAACGGTAGCTTTCATCTGGAAATGTGAAAATAGTAAGAATTAAAAAAATCCCAAAAGGCTAAGTCGGGAAAATATGAAAGCTTGGGACCAAAATGACAGTACTGCACATCACAAAAGTAAATGTGATTTTCAAGCGACAGAAGACAGCGGAAGGAAGGGCAGAAAGGAGGAACAGCCACATGACAATAATGACCTAGTATTTCATACGGGGACAGGGGTAGAAAAAAAAAAAAGGTGTTCACTTAAGCCTATAATGCCTCCAATACAACCGAATGTAGTCATTCCAATGAAACCCCAGGAAACTACCCGTTTCATCAGTTGTACTGAAAATGCAAGAGAATTTAGTTTAAACTAGAAACCCAATTTAATTTGTTGCTTCACGTTGAGTCATAAGAGCAGAAGAGCTTGAAGTGGCTTCCAAATACAAGGCTCTAGTGTACATGTGGGGCAGAAAAAGCTGCTGACTCTGCTTACGTTTGGACATGCCATTGCTGCTGCCACTAGAATACAGGCAGTGTCAGGGCTGATACACTAATGTGGGTCTGCAGGCTTACTGCACCTGTAACTAAACATGCTGCTGCGGTCCCAAGATAGGGGGAAAAATAGAGTTTGAGTACAGATCTGAAACCAGATTAAACTTTGCAGCAGAAAGTCACAGCAGACTGTGGCAGCTCAGAGTAGGGTGTAAGACACATGGGAGAGGTGTGACTATGCACAAACCCTAAGTCAAACCACACCTGAAGGAATTAAAAGAAACCCACAAAACTAATCCTGCACCACTTAAAATAAGTTTCAAAGTATTTACAAATACCTAAGTACTATCACGTAACAGGATGTCAAAGCAGCAAGGCTGCACTTATCAGCTATGACCTTTCCATGAATCATGCCCAATGAAGTTATCTATGTTCCAACAGCAACTGAAATAATAATGAGCTTGTAAAGTTTACAGCAAACAAGATATAAGGAAAATAATCTAAGCACTTTGTCTTGCAAGTTTAATTCTACACTGTGTATAAACACACATGCTTCACAGTAAGAATACTCACTTTCCACGCTAGCTGTGAGTATATATGGTTTATCAAAATTAACACAATAGAAACTCATTGAATTAATGCACCTCTGGTAACAGAATACACTTTATCATTTGCTCCAAGCACCTCAAATACTTATGAAGTTGGAACAGCCCAGAGCAGCAGGGGTTGAGACGTAACAAAAGTTCAAGGTACCTAGAAGTTTTGAGAGTGAGGTTTTGGAACTTAATTTTATATTTAATTTTAAAGATAACAACCTGACTGTCGTCAAGAAAACATCAGGGATACATCATGTTTTCCATAATGACTTTAAGGAATTATTGTAAGGAACAACTCTAAGTAATTTCTGCTTGCATTCATACATTAGAATTTGGGAAGCTGTAACTGAATGCAGTATCAATCCCATTTCACAAAGAAATTCCCCATAACTTTTAAAAAATAAAAGATTGATATGGAGATGTTGGGTGGGAAGATTAAAGTTGGGATCTATCAGTTACAACAGGGGACCCACCAGCCACTCTGCTGACTGAGAGAACAGCACAAGCCATACAAGGGAAATCCTTCCAAAGAGTCCTGTACAACCTTAACATCTGGGCTAAGCCAGAGCCTGAATTCTGGCAGAGTGTACATGTTTCCATTATTTCAGCCTGCTATACAGGCTCTGGCATCAAAGCAACCATGTAAAATTCAGAAAGTTCTCTTTGCAAGCCAGAAGAGAAAAAATCCAAAGTAACAGCTTTCAGGAATCAATTTTTACGGTTGACATGGCCTGCATCACCTCTGAGCTCCCTTCCAACTCAATACTCTTCACAACACCTACTCCCAGCAACATTCGGTATCAACAAGCGATTGTGTTAATTACTTGGGAAACAGGAGAGTTGCCAGACTTATTGGATACTAAACAAACTGGTTCTCCTCCACTTACCGTATTTAGCAGTAACGGGAGCAAAAGAAAAATAGCCAGCAACCAACAACATAAGCATACCTTGCTATTTATGAAAAAAAAAAAAAAATTAAGAAAAATATAAAAATCATTAGAGAGAGATACACGTTGGCAGATCATTTTATGTTTTCAATGCTAAGCCTTTCAAAAGACTTTTTTAAAAAAGTCACATTACTTACTCCCCGTTTCCACAGGGGATGGCACTCTTTCAAAATGACAGATGATCGATGTTAAACCAACACGTTTCTCAGCACATGCAGGCGCGCCTGCCGCAGACGGGAGACCTACAACTGGTGCCTACTGCTTCTCTGTGGAGCAGAAAACCGCCGTAACTGCCAAAAGCTTACTCCACTGAGGAAAAAACCTCAGCAGGTGGCGGGTGAAGGGCCGAGCAGAAGCGCAGCGGGGTGTCCGCACGGGCGCCCCGGTGCCTCAGGCGCAGCCCCGCACGGCTGGCCGGGGGACCCTCACACCGGGCGGCCCCCGCGTCGCGATGCCCCCGGGGGCGCCACACGCGCGAGCCCCAGGAGTGACACCAGGCCGCCGAGCTCGGTGTAATGGGCACGGTGGCACCACGGCAGCCACCCACTCTCCAGAGCGGTGCGCGGGCCCCGGGCCGGAGGAACCGACGCCTCCCCCCGCCGGGTCCCCGGCGCCGCGCGGGGCTGCCCCTCGCCTCAGGCCGAGCAGGGGCAGCCGGTGGCCGCCGCCGGGAGGGCTGGGGGGCACCGAGGCGGGGCGGGCAGCCCGGGGAGGGGGGGGGGGAAGGGGCAGGTACCGCGGGTCTCCCCCAGCCACTTACTCCTCTCCAGAGCGCAGCCCCACCGCAGCAGCAGCTCCCCGCAACCACGACCCCTCCGCTCCTTCCTCCTGCGGCGGCGCTGACCCCTCCCCCGGCCCTGCCCGCCTCCTCCCGCCGCCGCCGGCAGTTTGAAGGTAAATCCGCTGCGTCACTTCCAGCGCGGCGGGGAGGCGGCGTCTGTGGTGGGGCCGAGGGCTGCCCGGCCGAGCTGGCAGCACGTTGGTGGCTGTTTTGGCGTCGTTACTGACAGCGACGACCGTTTTTTTTTTTTTTTTTTTTAGGAAAAAAAAAAAAAAAAGGAAAATTAAAAAAAGGAGGTGGGGAAGTAAAAACGCGGGAAACAAAGAAGTGGTGGAAAAAAAAAGACTTAAGTTGCATTGGCCGGGAATCGAACCCGGGCCTCCCGCGTGGCAGGCGAGAATTCTACCACTGAACCACCAATGCTCCGTCGATGACTACTCCCCGCCTCCGTCTCTCGAACGTGACGAGAGCGGGCGGCGCTGGAGAACAAACGCATTTGTTTAGATGGGGGAATTAAACTTTCCTCCCAGAGGTAGAGAAGCATCAAAGGATCACGACAGTGGAAAGACACCTTGGCCATCTTAGGAATTACAGTTACATTGAAAATGTTGCTGTGAAACAGCGTTTTACACTGTATTTAACATAGGACTGCAGCGAGAGCTGATAGGTGTTGCAATAGGTGCAGCACAAGAGACCCAAGAGTACAGACAGGCCTGAAAAACAGCAAGTTTGTACCTCCGAGGGGGATGGATGCAGCACGGTGAGGAATGGGGTGCTACCAGCGCAGCCTGAGCCCGCCCTGACAGAGGGGGGGGCTTAGCAGAAGTACAGTCAGTCAGGGGAAAGGGGCTTCATACCGCTAGTTACTTCCCATAATTCACAAAGATGAATTTTGCCTTGTAAATGGCATGTATCCATTTTTATCCACATATTCATTGCTTTGTGACCATCTCCAGCTCTTCAAACTGTGATAAAGGGTGTTTTTATGGGAAAGAAGACACATCACGTACTACAGGGCTAAGGAAATCTAGACACCGAGCTCAGCAAGCCGCAGGAACCTGTCCCCCAGTGTGATGTCCCTTAACTTATCCCCCATATAAATAGACTCAGCTGCTTAGCAACAAATAGGCTCTAAAGGTTGGGCACAATGCAGCTGGTTAATGATGGTCCATGAGGGTGACCTCAGAAAACCTGCAGCCTATTATGCAGTCTTTTAATTAAATTTACCATCATCTGTTCTTATGCTTTTGCTCTTGCATTTTTACCCATTTAACATCGTTAGACTGGCACTTTTAGCCTATCCCTTCAATAAGTGTCTGAATTTAAAATAAGCATTTCTATATTTGCTGTAAGAAAAAGC
Organism: Falco peregrinus; assembly: GCF_023634155.1. Lineage (NCBI taxonomy): Eukaryota > Metazoa > Chordata > Aves > Falconiformes > Falconidae > Falco > Falco peregrinus. Next base: position 46,596,638 of record NC_073727.1, on the reverse strand, counting down.
CGTTGCTGACTTTCTAAACTTCCAAGTCTTACTGTACCGCGTCACTTGGCTACCGAGAGCTGGAGGGATTACTTTTCCTCTGTTTGTCAGTGGCTAATGAACGAAAAATGGTGCTGTACTCCCACCTCCAAACCAAAGGCAGAAGAATTAGGATGCAAGCTGTCTCTGCAAGATGACACTGGTTCCTGCATTGGCAGTTTGAGATGTGCACTTACAGATGTGGACTTTCTCAAAGGCAATTTCCCCTCCTAATAAACACAAAAGCTGTGATGTGTTGTCGTATCTCTCAAGAACAGGAATAGCTTTATCATACATAATGAATGCATAATAAATAACTAAGATTTAATTATTTTGACAAAAGAGGCAGCAGAGGACAGGGATAGAGCACCAAGAAATTGAACTCTTGAACACCAAAATGTATGCTTTTGAGAACAGGTTACAAACATGAGATGACAGTTAAGTACCATGACATTTCTGCTATTTAACAAAACAATTTGTGTATGTTTATCAGTAGAGCTGTTGCAGCATAAAGGGGACTTGGAAAAGAGGGGTGTGAAGGAGAAGAAACAAACAAAAAAAAACCCCGAGCACATTTGGGCAACTAATGTTCACATTTCATATTTGACTAGCCAAGACAAAAAATTGATTTTCACTCCTTATAAAGATTCATTGTATTTTGTTATCATCCCAGCAGGTATTACACTAAAGAAACCAATTCTGAGAAAACAGTTTCCAAAACTCAGGAACGTCACCGATTACCAGTAGCTGATAGTTCAGTTTGGCTGTTCACAAGTGCTGGAATTCTTTCCCTTATTCTGAAGTAACTTTTAAGTGTCAATGCAACCATCCATTCATGTCCCTTAGGTCAAATGTGCATGCTGCACTAACAGTTCAGTCAGCAGTGGCAAGGAAGCCTCAGCTCCTTACCTGCTGGGCACAAAGAAATGGGCACCCTGGCACTCCTGCACAAAGGGGATGGACGCTCCCAGGTACCTACTAGAAAAGTCAGCATAAAAGATGCACATTCTTTTCATACAAACATCAGGAGACTTTGAGGTTATGGTTCAAGCCACTACTACGTAACCCTATAAAAACCCAAACATGCCAGTAAGCGTTCCGAGATCACAGTCCATACATGCAGTCGGACTACGGGTATGCAGAGACCTGTCGAAAAGGGATGCCCATGGTGTTACACAGACAAGCACACAGTATGCAAAAGACTGGTGAGCAACTTACTATAGCCATGAGATAATGCAAGATTGTTAAATTTACTAACTACGCATACAATAAATGAATGATTTGCTTAAGCGGAATTGTATGGTGGTCTATGTATTTAATTGGAGGATCCAAAAGAACTGACAGAAGGATATTTATAATATAAAAAAGACATTATATATACATATACACACATGGAATATATCTATATAGATATATAAAAATCAGTAAACTTGAATAGTGCCTTTATCAAAGAGCATCTTAAGGAATTAAAAAAATTTACTATGACATTGACCCAATTTATTATCCTTTTGCTTTGGCTGAATTAAAGCAAACAGATTAAAGGTCTGATCTGAAACGCCATAGACATTTGAAACCAAAGCGTAATAGTGTCTTGGTGACAGCAGCAGCATCTAAGAACCCCCCTACTGCACTGCCTATTAGCTGAATAGTTTTAAAAGGAGTCTAAATAAATCATTCCCACTCACAGCTTTGCAACAGCGGAAGATAGGTCAGTCTCAAAGAGACTTTCTAGCCATATATTCTATAGATTCTATTACAAATCAAGGATAGAAAAGATACAGCAAGAGGGCCTGCCCTAGGATAGAATGCCACTGAATATCAAATAGTATTTACAGTAGTACAGTTACAGGATTATAGAACATTTTATAAATACAATTAACATGTATACAAGGGCACGTAGAAGAGAAATTTGTTTTCACACTTTACAAAGTAAGAGTAACCTGAACTAAAACTTACTGCAGAATTCCACAGCTGCTGGTTAGGAGCCTCTCTTCTCAACTGCCTGTACAAACCAATCCCCATCATAAGTCACCAGTGAAACACCCATGTTTTAAGCAGCAGCTACAAAGAATCTCAAAAGACTCTGAATCTATGTATGAAACGTGAAGTTTCAAAACATGGGTAAGGCATAGCATCTTAGAGAGTTGTGACAACGCTTACGTATAACTTTCTCAGAGAACCTGGACTGTAACACATTATTTTTGCAAGGAAATACGTAATACTGCAGCATATAGGAGGCAAAATTAAAAGAAGGTATATCACAACTTCTAACACAAGATAACAGAAAACGCCAGAAGCATCTACCGAATTCTAAAGATGTGAACTCTTCCTATATTTGTTGAACAATGGTAAAATAATATTTAATATTTCAGTACGTGCACATGTCCTTAAAAGACTCAATAATTTCCTTTAATAAAAGCAACTGGTTTTGCTTGTATAGAACTGTGGTGCCTTTACAGGACACCCACCCCCACCCCTTTTTAAAATACTGGCTGAAGACCAGTTATAAACAGAAACATAACATAATACAATGCAGGCAGAGGAGAAATATACTCAGATAAAAAGGCAATTTTAACAGTCAATGTAATGAAGAACTGAAATTATTTTCTCTGCATACTTCAAACACTGTAAGGCAAACTTGATAAAATTACCTTTAGCCAGTAATATATTATACTTTACTCCAAGACAAGTAGACCAGTTTTACTGGGATACTTACTATGAAGGAGGATAATCTTTATAAAGTTTATTTACATGGAAAACAATCTTTTTTACATAATATGTAAAATGGAGTAGTTATACACTGCAGCCATTTTATAATATTAAAGCTAAATGAAATTAATCTTAAAAGCTATTCTATTTCAACAGCTGTGGAATAGACAGAACATGAACTGTTTTATTTAGCTACAAACCCATTTTCATTATAGAAAGTAACTAACTACCTGCTTGAGAAAAGAAAACAATTTTTCATAAGCATCTTCTAACCATAATAAGCACTTCACAGTACAGGGGTGAACTCCCACAAATGTTTTCTCCTGTGACCAAGTCCATTTAAGAAGTTTCCTCGCTGCCAACCCTCTTTACTGCAGTTCACTGCTTCCTCAGTCATGCCAATATAAAGGATTTTTTGGACCACACTGGAAACTGGATCACTCAAACAGGCTTTCAAGAAAGAAACCTTCAAATGCTAAACACCAAGCAGTTTTTTACTGATCCAGTATTAGCAGAGCACTACAGACAGTTGCACTGGCACAAAGAGACACTGAACCGGAGCACAGAAAGGGAACAAACGGCCGGAAGCGCACAAGAATTTCTTAAACCAGCTTGGTGAGAAGACTAACCTAGTAATTGGCATTTGCTGCAAGAACAGCTATGAACACCAATTTCATGATGTTTAGATAGTCACAATGCCAGTGCAATGGCACAAATAATAATTTAAGAAAACAGTAACGCTTACAGGCACATTATTAGATTATCCATTGGAATTCAATTCCATGGAGAAGGAAATGTTTTAAAAGACACAAAGTTTACTTAAAATAGTGCATTTTCTTTACCACTGTGTTAGCTTCAGAAGAAAGGAGGAGAGAGATAAAAAAACATTATTCTTTCTGCCTCTCACCTGTAACTCCTGGTCTTGTCTCAGGGAAGCTGCTTAGTGGGTTGCCCCCTCCCTGCTCCCAGTAGCCTTAACAGGCTCAGTACCCTCCCACCAGGAGACCCAAGGGGATGTCTGCTCACCTGCTGCAGGAAATTATTAGAACAGTAACGCAGAAGGCAGTAGACACAGCCCTGAGTTTCTAATTCTGTTCTGAACTGGGCTGTGAAAGATGGACCACTTAAACTGTACCGATGGCTCAGATGGACTGGTGCATGACCCTTCTCCTCACCGTCTGTGTAACTACAAGGAAAACTGTTAATGCCAAGTGAAACTGGTCCCCACAACAACAGTCTTGAAAGCCGTAATTTATAATCTTTACCCATTACCATCTCAAATATATAATAAAGAACTATTCTAAAATTTATTTTTCAAACTAAGAATTCCAGCTAAAGCAGACCTGTGCATACTTTGTAGTTTGGTTGTAGTGAGAAAATTAAACTAGATTTCAGAAGGTATTGTTCCTGAAGCTTCTTCTCCTCTCATAACCATAGGAGAACATGTTACGTTCTGACGACAGGAGACAATCAAGTTGCTTCTGAGTGCACAGTCCTTCTGCTTTGAGAGTACCAGTTGCATGCTACAGCGTTATTAACGTCAAATTCAATTACTATTTAATAAAATACTAGTTCTAATGCTTTATCACTTTACAATCACACTACAGCCACGACGTACACTTTCTTGCTCCAGGGCTGAGAACTATGCCATTACCACAGCTGCTGGAACCATTTCACCAGATAAATGGCTCAGTTCTTCCAACGCTGTGAACAGTTAGGCTAAATACAGTGAGAAGTGAGGGTACAGCAGCCTTTTTTTTTTCTCTTCAGAAACGTTATCAGAGAGCTTTATTAGTGTAAAGTAGGTTTTATATTTGGTCAATGCAAGGAAAAACTGTCATTAAAAATTCTGAAGCAGAGATCTGTTTTCTAAAATTACTCAGTATATGTACAAATAGATACCAGGCATCATCTTCGGAAAAAAAACCCAAACAAAACACTATTTCCTATTTTGAGTACTTAGAGTACAGAAAACCAATAATAAAATTCAAGTGATATTTTTCTCACCTAACATCAAATCTCTTCTAAATTAAACAATTAACAATGCTGAAATAAATTAATATTTGAAAAGGATTCCCTGTATTCTGGGGAAACAAAATGTACAGAAAGGAAAGAAAAGACAGTTTTCTTAGTGTTTAAAAAAAAATGCATGCATGTATTTACCCTACCCTAGCAATCTTCTCTCAATTCTCTGAAGAGACTTCTCAAAAATTGCAGCTTCAAAATAAGTTTATTTAGTTTTTATTCCTCTACTAAACATAAACCAGGTCACGATTTTGAATTCCTCTACCTGCCTGTTCATCATCATCATCATCATCTGACTGCTGTTCTGAGTTTTGGGAACTGCCATACTCATACTCAATGGGCTTTGGATTGTTGTATGGGTAGCCATTGTCATCAAAAAACCTTCGGAAGGTGAACTCGTAAAAAGCATGTTCAGGGTGTTTTCCATTTTTGTACCACCCATTAAGTGTATCATTTCTGTTCCCATCCTTATCATCATCACTCCACAATTTATCTGGATCAACTGGATCAAAGTTTGACGTGTCCGTAGGATGAGCAATTTTGGGAATGTAGAAAGCTGACTGCCTCCGTAGATCACTTGAAAAATCAATTGTTTTAAAAAATGGATGAGCTTTTATTTCATCTGCACCATTTTTGCCTAAACGATCTTCTGGCCCTCGGCAGAGTTTAATAATAAGGTCAGAGGCCTCCGGAGTCAATTTAGCTTGAGGTGGAATATGAAGTGCAGTTTGCCAGTTGATAACCTTTAAAGCAAAAATAGGTGTTATTCTATTTACAACTTCATAAAAAGGAAAAAACAGTGTAAGTTAGAACAACAAAATGAAAAACCAAACAGCCACAAAACAGTCACTCGACACGCGTAAGTGTTTTCACACTAGAGAGGGGAAATATGAAGCTACTCTTTCAGAAAACAAGTTACGTTTTCTCTAGAAAACCAGCAAAATCCAGGTAAAATTTAGTTAATTCCAAATCTAAACTAGAGTCTGGCATGGAATATCCCTGCTGTAAACCAATGAAGATACTGTAAAATCCAGCACCTGGAACCTGAGATTAGACACATGGTTTACAATCTTTAAAAAAAGGTGAGGCAAAAGAATTTTGCTTTATCTGATGGGCTAGAAAGAGGAACAGATTTAAAGTTAAAAAAAGAACCCAAACAACCAAAAAAACCCACACTACATTTCAGCCAACTAGTATCTTGCAAGCTTAATGCAGTTTTGCAAAAATGGCACCCACAGAAGACTGCCCATGTGATTTCTCTGAAACAGATGGGGCTCAGGGAGGAAGGGAGCAATGGCTCTGAACTGCCAGTAACCCTGAGCAGCCACGGTCATCTGCTGCTCCTCCACCTTTGCACACAGATACATCACCAAAGGAAATCTTGTGCAGGTAAGCAGGCATGGAAGCCAAGTAGTGGGAAAACAACACCCAGATGCTGGAATAGGAGAGGAAAGTGGAAAGAATAACTGGAACAGGTGCAACAATCGAAAGGGAATGGCCAAGATCTGCAATGTGATTGCTAGTTGGCCTCTTTACTGTATAACCAGATAAAAGATACGAATATGATCCTTGAAATCCCTCTACAAATTAAGTGTGCTGCCATGGTAAAGTTTAAAATCTTGTTAGTTTATAACACGCTTGGATAGAGCAGCACTCTCAAAAATCACCTTTGATTCTATTACAAATTAGAAAGACTATGCAAATTTTAAGCCTGCTTTTTCAGGCTGTTAATACCAGACTTTTAAAAGTTACCTTCATTTGTGTTTCCAGTGGTGTTTGTGCCAGGAATGGAGGCTGCCCCACTAACATTTCAAAGAGAATTACTCCAACACTCCACCAGTCACACAACTGTGTGTAACCTGAAATGAAGTCATAACAAGGTAGTCAAAGTCTCAGTAGGAACTTAGTCTTGTATTTCTACGAATAAAAAAGGGTCACAAGCAAATTCTATTCAGTACACTTGCTTAAGACTTCCATGATAACAACTATCTATTTTTTGTCAAAATATTATACACTTGGGAAAAGTGGCAGTTTAAGAAATTTGAAGCAAGCTACCTGAATATCAGTTACTCTGCAGCAAGATTACAGTACAAAAATGCATTACCTGTTCGTAACAATACTTCTGGTGCAATGTAATTGGGCGTGCCAACAAGAGAATGGGCCAGGCAGCGCTGATGCTGACGTGCAGCCCTTCGTTCAAGTGGCTTCAGCCGATCTCCACACCTGCAATTTGCTGGGTCACCCCATTCATTGCTGAAATCCATACTGTCTTGACGCGCATGATCACCTATAATAGAGTCAGAGAGATGCCAAAATTGAGGAAGATTACTTTAGTTCTTACCTAGTATGAAATTTTCTTTATTTGTTAACATTTGTTGTTATAAGACAGAATCTGTTTCAGTTTCAACACTCAAAGAGTTAAAATGGTCATCAACATCAGGCTTTTGGTATTTTCCATCATAAGCAAAAAGTCAACTTTTGAGGAAACTTTAAGTTATTTTTTAACATTAACTATGAAGAAGTATTGAGTTTGAGCTTTCCTCAGTTTTCCTTAACATAACCACACTTGGGGTACAGGGCATATATTGTTCTTCCTCTTATGTAAACAGAAAACCCCCAATACTTAAAGCATCAAAAACTAAAATCAGATTTTACATCTTCAGCTTCTCTCCAAAGACTGTGTAACAGCCTGGCCTAAGATACATATTTTGATAAAAACAAATCAAAAGTAATTTAAAAATTGTTTTGGAAGGTATATTTTTGTTTTTGAAAATGAGAAATAGGCAATTACAAAATCTCTTATTTTACCTCTCAGAACTCTGATTTCCTTTTTTAGCTGTTGTTTTAAATAATCAAGTAGGATTTTTAAAAGCCTACTTAAACCTTTCTCAGAAATCAACAATGTACACTGAAGTAGTACATGAGACAGAGCTTGGCGTAAGGTTTTCAACAACTGTTACATTTAAAACATCACTACTATCTTCCAAACAGAGTTAGGGCTGTTGTCTATGTAATTACCTTGTTACTGCTGTGACTTTCCCTCTCCAAATCTCAGAAGCCACTAATATGACAAACTTACAGCAGAATAACTCATTCCTTCTCCCTTAAGGAATCAATGCTCATACTCACAAACTCCCCCACATACCAAACGCTGCTTTCTATAATTTGAGTGGTGTGCAGATGTATTGTTAGATGCATTACTATTCAGAAAGGGAACAGCACAGTCATCTTTCTACTCATTATTTAATTCCTTGAAAAGAATGAGACATCAATAAAAAGAAACCTTTTATATTTCTCTTACCACTCTGGTAGTATTTTGAATCGTGGGTCCATCGAAAACCTGTACAGAGCCCGAAGTCAGTCAATTTAATATGACCATCGCGGTCTATCAAGATATTATCAGGTTTAATATCTCTGTGGATGAAGCCCATTTTATGAACACTTTCAACTGCGCAGGTCAGCTCTGCTGTGTAGAACCGTGCCAGATTTTCTGGAAAGACACCCATTCTAATTAGGAGACTCATCATATCACCTCCTGGAATGTAGTCCATTACAAAGTACAAATTGTCCTTATCTTGGAATGAATAGTACAGGCGAACCACCCATTCATTATCAGCTTCTGCAAGGATATCCCGCTCAGCTTTAACATGAGCAACTTGATTTCTAAGCAAGACATCTTTTTTCCTTAGAGTTTTTGTTGCATATAAAGCGTTAGTATCCACTTTTCTTGCTAGGCAAACTTCTCCAAACGCACCAACTCCCAGGGTTTTAATTTTTACAAACATAGACTTGTCCATTTTAGCTCTTCTCAGCCGAATATAATTAGACTCTTTCTGGCACAACATTTTCCTCATTTGATCTCGGGCTTCTGGTGACAATCCAACCTGTGTAGCAAACAGAATTAGATCTGAAGAATGAACAGTACTCTTTAATTCTTGATCTTACAATTACAAGGCTTAAGCAAAGCAAACCAAATACTTATATACACCATGGGGAATAATACTTAAAGGGGTTTTGTATTGTTTTAATTTACACATTAGGATTCTAGGAAAACATGTAGTAGTAATAAAAAACAAAACATGATCAGTTTCAACAGCAAAATGCATGAGGTGCCATGCACCATTCTTGAGATGGGAGTATGTTCTAAAGAAGAGAAAGGGTAATTTGCAAACTACTGATAAAAACCATTGCAAATAATACTTATCTGAGTGTGCATCAGCTGCCTCCCTGATTCTCTCTGCAGAGCTAAAGGAAGCCAAGACATCCCTAGGAGCAGTAGGAGCTGCTGTGGGAAAGGCTTTCACCCTCTCGACTAGCTGGCACAGAAGCCATTAAACTTCCTGACCACTGCAAGTGGAACTTCAGCTGCAGGGAGGAGTACGCGGCTCCCACTCTCCTGCTTCCCTGTGTAGCTACACAAACCAGGTCCACATGGCACTGCTTCCTACTGTCCACCCACACCAAGCATGTGCCTTTGCCACAAGCCAGGACCTGATCTTCCCTCTTATCACATCACCCGCCTCTTTCTAAAAGGGACTTCAGTCACACTCTCTCCACTCTACATACCAACTAGTTGAGCAGGGCAATTTCTTTGAGTGGCTCACTCCTCCCTGCGGTATCGGCTCTTGGCTCCCATCTGCGTACATACCCCTATCCTGAATGAACATCCCTGGTGTTCTGGCCAATACCACTAGCATTCTGACAGCTGAAACACTCACGGGCCACATGTAACTCATCACATCCAGCATGGAAACCCTTATCTACAAGAACCACACCGAGCATTCTCATCGTATTCCAACCTAGGTTCCTCCTAGTGTATTTTTGCTGGCTTAAATGCCTTTAAAGTTCCATTCAATTTCAGTGCCATTTTTCTTGGCAAATTTGAGGCCCTCGAATCAGAATATCTTTTCTTTTTGGTTGTAATGTAAGCAGAATCTTTCTTTAATTTTTTATGTTCTTTTCTCTGTGACACTACTCCCACATAGTTTGATGTTCATGCCTTCTTTTGTTTTCTGTCAGCATTTTCAACATCTTGCTGCTCCCTTTTTCATAGCATCTCAATTATTTTCTCTGCCTATCTGGCTTGAAATCACCATCCTACAGCAATGACTTACAAGTGCAACCTACAGTATATTCCCTTACTTTTTCCTGGACATCCTGATCGTAAAATTGAACATGGCCAAACTGATTCCCTGCAAACATCACAACTGTTACTCAAGCACTATTCTGAAAGTTTTCAATTTCTTATTGTCACATCTTATTGATTTTTGATACCAAACCTCGTTGCTCCCCATCTCCTTAATGCTTCAAATGTTTAGGATACTGTCTGCACAACAGTACTCAGGACCATCATCAGGATTAGGTAACACTAGTCTAAGCCTGTATAAACTGGATGTTATACATGACTTCTACTTATACCTAACTTTTAACATAACTTGAAACAAAATGTAATAGATGTGACAGAAAAAGAGTGAGAAAAAAATCAATTAGATATCATTCAGTAACCTAAAAATGCTTTCGGATACCTATTAAAGAAAACACCGTTAGAACACAGAAATTCTTACAGGCATTATAACAAAAATGGATCCAAAGGAGATGCAATTAGGAAGATGCATACAAAATGCTTGTCTACCCAAACAAACTTCACAAGGAGTATCAATTCAGTAAGATTTAAATGGGGAAGGCCGTCTCAGATTTGAGACAATTTTTTTTGTTGATATCAGACAGGCAGTAGTTAGGACTGGGTAGCAGTAGTCTCAAGACTGGATGTAGGAAATAGGTTCAGCTCCCTACTTCGCATCAAGAAATTGTCTTCCTTAACACACTACTGCAGCAATACCCAAGCACTGTCTTCCAGGATAGAAGCATCTCAAGTTTTCTGTGAATGAACATGCTTAAGGCACACTTCTGGGCAGAAGGAGGGATTTTTGAAGATTTCTAAATATCAAGAAGATGCCTGAAGACCTGACCCTGTTTAAGTTCAAAGTGTGAGTCACCTTCTCAAGTCCCATCTGAACCATGAAGTCTGCTTCAGTACAACCCCACTTGCACACAAACTGAACCGTACTGATCAGTTAGAAAACCGGCATTTCTATATGATCTAGAAAATAGATCCAGAAAAATAATCTAGATAGAAATATAACCCAGAAATATAATCTAGATGGCCCCAAAACTCTAGAAGGAGAAAGACCCAATACAGTAATCACCACAAGACATACAAATAGTCAGTCTCCAAAAATCTTGTAGCTTTAAGTACCTTCTGGTACCTGCTCTCTAGCTGTTCATCCTAACAGTTTTGCAAAAAAAAAGCCCAAGTACCAGAATTTGTCATTTCTTCCCCAACCCATCTTCATTTTTCCTACACCACCCACTAAAACAAATGTTAATGACAAACTGATCACTCCCTGCATTGCTGTATCTTCCCTAGAACTCTCCTCAGCTGCAGCATTTACCAAAAATTAACCAGCTTTATCGGCTGCACAAATGTTCATGCACATACACCTCCTAGTATTTCTAGTCAATGCCAGAAATTGGAGCTTCCTGAATTGCTCTGTGATATCACACAGTTCGCTCTCATTTTGCTCCCTCCTCATCTTGCTAAGCCTTAAATCATGACTTCAGGTTTCTCTTTGTGGCAAAGACACCTAGCGTAATTCTTGGCCAAATTCACACATCTAAATAAAAAAAATATAAGACAGACAGCTCCACTCTATTCCCTAGGAAACCTGACAGATTAGAAATATGTCACCTATGCCAGAAATACAGCATCCTGTGAAGGCAGGTTATTTCTGTAGGGATGCATTCTGGGTTTTTTGTTTACCAGCCCCCCCGGCTTCAAAATTCCTACTAAAGGGGAGAAAAGAAGGGGTTCAATACTTGTTTAATCCTCTTGAACTTCCTGAAAATAAGTAATGAGCTACTTTCCCTTTCTCCTTCTCATGAAGACCTGAAATACACGTCACTGTTGTGGGATTCCTCTCCTATACCCTGATGAAAAGGAGAGGTCTGCTGCAGCATAATACCCCATTTCCTGTTCTCCAGCCTGCAATTAAACACCCCAGCTTTAAATCTAGCACAAGTATGGGAAACTGCACTTCATATAAGAAAAGACATTTGCTAGGGTGCTTTAAATGGACAAGAAAAATATCAAGAAAAGTTATATCAGTGCTTTCATATAAGTAATAATTATGCTTGAGATGCTATGGAACACAACACAGTAAGAAGGGAAAGTGAAGTTTGCAAATCATCATTAATTATAATCTTACATTTAAGTACTCAAAAATAGTAAAAATAAATTCATGCTTAATTTTGATGCAGGATTGCATGCAAAGCCCTCCAAAAAGGGATCATGCTATTCTTAACAAATACTGTTGCTCCAGAATCTTACTTGTCTACACAGGGATGGAGGCTACAGAGTTCAGGAAAGCTTCCCACACCTTAACAGTTTAAATCAGCTGTTAGTGGAAGTGAAAAGGAAAGAGAGAAGACTAAGAATAAAGATCTAGAAAGTGTTCCAGGAAGAAATTTTGCTAACATTTACATATTCGTGATTAAGCAAATACTTACAAAACACTACAGCTTAGTGTAAGAATTTTCAAAGTGTAAGAAAACACAAATTTAAAAAACAGCACTTCAAGAAAGCGGCATATGCCAAATCCATTCAGTCACAGAATAAGCTAGAAGTTATATCATACTTACGTCAAATTTTCCACTACAATTGTTAAGAAATAAGTAATACATCTCATATTCCCATTTCTGCAAATCTTAATTTCACTACTTCTCACTATTTTCTCTTTTGAAATGGCATATGTATACATCAGCTGCGGTTTTTACCCTTTTGATTTGGTTTAGCAGAATACTGAAATCCCAGAAATAGACCACTAACTTCATGCAGGCACAAAGATTTTACGTGGTTTTGTTGATGCCTGGTTTTTATTATTCCTTTCAACTGCCCCTTGTTTGAACAGATACTCTTACAGCCTGGATTGAAAAAAATACTTAAGCAAAAGGTACCATGTCTCTTTCATTCTAAAAATCTAACTTTTAGATTTTTTTTCCCTTTTGTAATTTGAACTTTAAAAACCCCATCACTACTGGAAACAAACTGCAGAATGTGAAAGTTATCAATGTTTTGGTGACTATATAGATGCACTAACCAGCCTACCACTTGTCCCTGCTTTGCGTGTACCAGCAGTGTTTATCTAAAAAAATAAAAATATCTCAAATTAATTAAAATATTGCATATAACTCACTCAAAAATTAGGATTAAATAGAACCTGTAACAAAAAGCTATGAACCATGTACTTAAATCTCAGTTCAAGCAACAATGATTTTGCTTCTGCTGCCTTATCATACATAATCCAGATGAACTACATTTCGACATGCAAAAATCTTACTTTAAAAAATTAATCTGACATGATAATGAAGTACATAAAGCAATGAAAATCTCACCACATCTCAAACACAAAAACTAAAAGGAGACTTCCAATACCATGGTATACCACAATGTTCTATTTATCTGTACTATTTACGCATTCTACTTCTTTATTAAAATTAATACAGAAACAGTTCCATTCATAGATTTAGAAAAAAGAGTTTTACCCGCATCATTTCATTTTCTAGTTGTTTTTTCCGATGCAAACGCTGCTGATGGGATTTCAGTATATTCTCCACATGCTGCTCCATGAAGAATTTAAAGGCTTGAGGGGAATAGCTTTGAATGCGAGACTCTCTTCTTTCTTCATCTTTCTTGTTTTTTCTAACAGGAACAGGTGATGTCGTAATTTGTTTCTTTTCTTTATCTGTCAAATCGATGCATTCATAATTCTTTTCATTCTCATCCTCCTTGGACAAAACAGGTGGTTCCTCCTTGCTGAGCTTGGGTCCCGTCTCATACAGATTGACAGAGGGATTCTGGTGTAACAAGTGTTTTGGGTAAGGTGGTGGGGGACCCTGGTAATTTGGAGCCTCTGCAACAGGAGACATAACTGCCATATTTGTAGATGGACTCTCAGAGAAGGGAATGGTCTGAATGGTTTGCACAGGTTGTGGCATCCAGGAGGGGTGAGTGGGTGCCAAGGCAGTCTGTAACTCTGGTTTTAACACACGCATACTTTTTACTGGTTGCTGAATGGGAGCTGGCGTTATAGCTGTTACTGTTGTAGCTGAAGGCTGAGAGCTGCTAGAGTGACTCTGCCTATTGCCATGATGGTTGTTGAAAGAATTTGACCGTACAGGAACATTGGGTTGCCACGTAGGCATGTCATGCCCATTGCCAGGTGATGACTGCGGTTGCACAGGGGAAGGCTGTGACCAGGATGCAGGTATTCCAGCTACATTTGTATTATAAAGTTCCATGTTGTGACTATTTCTATTCGGCACCATCATTGCCTGAGGAAGATTCCCATTGGTGTACGCTGAAGGAGGAGCAGATCCTCCTGTCTGCATCTGTAGCGCTGTGGGACTTTGCCTGTTAGCTGAATTCATGGGATATGGGGGTGGCTGGCGACTCACCGAGTTCCCAGACACCACATTCTGGTGAACTATGAATTCTGCCTGACAATTGCCATTTTGCATTCCAGCTCTTCCTGAAGGAAAGTTAAATTTGCTGTTGGCAGAACTCTGCATGATTATTGGTTGTCTGCCAATGGGGACAGCGCTCATGCCCCTCTGGCCCTGTGTGGAAGAACTAATGGGTGGAGGATTCATAGGTGGAGGTGGATAACCATCCTGCCACGCTCCCGGTGGCACTGGAGAAATACGGGAGATCACATATTCCATGTTTCCAGAGTAACGCTTCGTTTGAGAGTTTGGTTCCCAGGAAGGAGGTGGAGGAGTAGTCCCCCTTGGAGGGGGTGTCTGTCCTCTAGGAGGTGGAGGAGGAGTGACACTCCTGATCTGTGGTAGAGGCGGGGGATTCACTCTTTGTCCATTGCCAGCATGAGCCTGAGCAAATGCTGCAATGCCAGATCCAGATAATGGCCTTCCTACATCAGGCTGAGAGCTGGGACTTTCTGAGCGATAAACTACACCATCTCCCAGGGAAGGGCCATGCCGCTGAGGAACCAAGGACTCCTTAGAACCCTTCCAGCTCTGCTTGCGGTTAACCGACTGCTGTACAGTCCCTGCTTTTACAAGAAGAAAACACAGCATTTATATTATTAGAAATCATTTCTATTTACTGCTTTGAATATTTTGTCTGCCTTAATTACTATAGCAACAGGATAGGAATTCTCCAACATAGCATAATCCACCATACTTCACATGAAAAATTTGCCCGCTAACACACAGCATGCTATGGTAATATGCCCAGTACACAGCAGAAGAACAAAAATTGCAATGAAACTATAGCATCCGAGTTTTTAGAAATTACTTTTCTGAAGATGCATTTTGCTTCAATTACGGATGCATTCAATTTTTAATTGAAAAAATGGTAATATGCAAAATTATTAGGCGCATTATATATATTTGTAATCATGCATACAAACAACTCTCAGAAGGGATGTTCAGTACAAACGCAAAAAAGCAACAGCATGGAAAAATGTTTAGTCATGTGGCTATTCCTTCCAGTTTAACACTTATAAAACACTTCAGTGTTCTTAAACTAAATGCTGTAAAATCAAACAGCTCGCTTACACCCTTGTGTGCATAAAGCTCATCCAGACTTGTTATATTCCTTTCATGCAAAATTTGATTAAGTACTTTAATTTTAGAAGTTATGTCTTTACAGGTAGAAGTGTTATATAGACGCAGGAATTAAAACTGTATGAAAGCAAAGCTTGAGTCAAACTCTACAACATATTTACTGCATAGATGTTACTTTGCATCATATAAAATAATATGCAAAGAAACAACAGCATATTCAGTCTTACTGTGCTTTTTGCAATGTTATTAGAGATACTTGTAAACACATACAGTACTTTAACTGCTGCAACTCACTGTATCTTCAGTAATAAAATGTGTTACTTACTGTATCTTTGCAAGTAATAATGAATATTGTGGCTAAATGGTGGCCTTTAGCCAGAAGATTCACACAAGAACAGACTAAGCCTGCTCCACAGACTAAATGAACATCAAGTTGTACTTTACTACTCTTGGCTACTAATTTGTCTTCATACCTATATGGTCATTTAAAATGTCACTTTATAGTGCTAGCAGCTCAGCATTCAGTCAAATAAAAGTTCAGTATTTCTGCTCCATGTGAAAGTTACTCTTTGTTTAGGTATATGCTACTAAAACCTGTCTTTAAAAAAGTATCAAGATATAATAAAAATGTGCTTGCATGTGTTAAGAGAGCAGTAAGAGCAAGTAACAAAATTCTGACTCTGTTACTACTAAAACTATAGTCTGTCCCCTGATATCTATAAAAACATTAAGTCTGCCTTAAAAACCATACAAACAAAATCTGGAACCAAGCAGAAAATTTAAGCAGAGAGAAGAATCTTGAAACAGGACAACCGAAAATACAAATATTGTAGACATATGATATATAATTATATACACACACATAACAGAAATACACAAACCCACACATACATAGCGCTGCTGTGTGGGCGAGTGTGTGAAGAGAGACAAAAAATTAAAGTAAGAATTCAGTGCTCACCACTGGCTTCTAAGTAGCACTTGATGCTGAGAATAAAATAAGGGCATCACACCAATGAGGGACAAAAATTACTAAAATGAGATCTAAATGCCATTCCTTGTATAAAATACTTACATACAATACTGAACCCATGCAATTACACAAAGAAACATTTAATAAATTCCTGTCAAGTGCACTTATCTTTCAGAAGAAATTACATTATATGCTTTACATGCTATTTTTAGAAGCAAAACCCCCTGTATCTCAACATCTCTGTTCCATTGTGAACATGTGAAAGAGGAATTGGTTGTTTTGTATTTTTCACCTATAAGGATACACTCGATGAGTTACTAAGTTACTATGGATACACCTACCTGGTGGTTTCATACCTGCGTTTACAGGTCTTGCTGCTGCTGCAACCATCTGTTCCCGACGAGGATCCTGGTAGCTCATTTTACTTATGAATTCAATGGCAGCTTCTATACTACGGTTGTTAGTTTGTCTAAGAGCTTGTATAACCATATCCTAAAGAGAAAATTATATTTAAAAAATAATAATTTACAAGAAAATGGCAAAAATACCAAAAAGCTTAGTTATTTAGCCAAATACCCTCCAGTGATTTTACTGAGGTATGTAACTGATTTCTGTCAATCCACTTAAAATATTAAAATGTATTCTCCACAACAGATCTTCTAAAACACCGATACAGTCTGAATCTTCCAGGAAAAAAAAAGTTAACTTATTGAAGCACTGTAGTTTGATGTAAATAGTGTCATCATGCTATTCATACAAACCATTTGCTTATATAAGCACTTAGTACTGATACACACTGGTCAGGTAACAGCCAGTTACAGACAGAGGTCCCTTCCAACCTAAGGTATTCTATGGAAGATACCTTAATGTGAAATTCAGAACAGGTTTTTGCTCATTTTCCCTCAAATCAGCATGACTTTTTGTCAACAAACATCCATTAGTTTCTCCCTAAGAATTCTCCCTAACAAAGACATTATCGGTAGAAATTCTATTATTTTTGTTGTTGATTTAGGCTCTGTGTTCTTAGAGATCCAAACAAAAGTTTTGATCTGACAGCCAATCCCATCGCTGCCCACGGAAAATGGGGTATGGACCAGTATTTTTCCCACTGACTTGAATGAGATCAAGAACAAACAACAGAGGCAGAGATGTTGACCAGAGATGGTTAAGTCAGGGCACTGCTCTCCCCATCTATATTGAACGGGATTTGTGCAGCTGACTCAACAAGTCTGAAAATCCACAGCATAACTCCCTATAATTAAGTGCACTGTAGTGATTTGTTATGGCCATACTTTGTCATACTAAAGCAATTGTTTCAGTTCACATTATGCTTGAACAGGTTACCTACATACAACAGCATTCAACTCCTGCCAAAATCAACGGGACATCAAAGAGGGCTCACAAGGGAAGTAGTCAAGTGTTAATTTCAAATTCAAACCCACGTTTATACTTTCACCTTGCCTGTGTACATTTTTAAGATTACAAACATACAAGACTGCATACAGCCTTCAGAAACAACAATCAAATCCAGTGAACAAAGTAGAACCTAAAAAAAGGATTTTAGAATGAAAAAAACCCAAAAACATAATAAGGTTGTTGCAATCTTTACAGACCAGCTGACATCGTTGGAAAAAGCAGGTACAACTTTTTATCTCATAGCTCCTTCACAAGACAGTTATGTCTGCAACATTTCTACTATTATAGGCAAGACCTATGTGTTAATTTTCAGCACCACAATACTAATTGACCATTGTGCAAACAGAAGGTTAAGTTGTCCAGAGTGCTTAATTTCCAATTTTAATATACTTATTTATAAGACTCACTTCTACTTACCAACTTTAATTTTGTTCTTAATCAGTTTCAAACCCAAATTTACTGTCTTTTTATCCAAGTAATTCTATAATACAGAAACCTAAATCTACAAGTTCACATCACCAAGCCATGAAGACACGGAGAATCTCAAAGTACAGAACCAGCAGTATTTTAAGAGATGAAATTTAGTTCCCTGTCCGCTAACCAGAGAACCTGGGCCTAAGGATCTCTCTCCCGTCTAGCTGAACAACAAAAAACTTGGTCATCTGTGTGACATGAAGTACTCAATGTCTTGAAGAGTTATCACCTTACACAGAACATGTGAGCACTGAACTTGAATCCTAACAAGCAAGAGAGATTTTCTGTAAGCCATTTAGGATGTTTATTTAAAAAAAAAAACAAAACCACACACAAAAACTGCATTCTCTGATAATTTCTATACATATATTTCACTGTCTATATACATACTACCGATATCTATCTATCTATCTGCTCAGCTTTAACCCTGAATACCACCTACTGGGGGTAGGGTAGGGGTGGGGGGAATAACCAGAACATTTGTGACATCCAATAAATTTAAAAACAAACAAATAAGGTGAAAAATAAATTGATTACGTTTCCAAACTTCAAGTGACAACTCCACAATACGGCAAAGAGGCAAATTTGTATTACCAATTCAAATCCATTTTCAACACCATAATGAAATCTCATTAAAGGCTGAGATGAGGAAACACTACTTATATAGACAGGTCCAAATCAGAGCAAATTAAAGCAAGAAATGGATGTGGTACCTAGCAGCTGTAGTTAGCCTCTACATATTAGATAGGTTAGTCTCTACAGAAAGCCTGTAACGCACCTGATATAATGAAATTAAGAAGTTCTACACATAACCTGCTAAATCACAAACATGCCGTTTTGGGAACAGCCCAGAGCAGCCACTTACAGCTGGCCAACACACCCCAGCTACGATCCAGTCCATAAAACAATCCCAGCTCAAAACACATTCTCATTTCATTCCTACTTGCTGTCTGGAATACCCCCTACCAAGAAAAATGCTTTCATACTTCAGTGGTATCTGTTCCCAGCAGTGTACGTAGGCCAATGCCATATGGACTATTGTGGCAACATAATTGTGGGTTAACACACGGCAGAAACAGCTTACACTGGCATTGTGCCTCAAAAAAGTCCAGATAATCACAAGTGTCCTGGGAATTCTCAGTTGTATCCAAGAACAAAGGGCAGGAGCAAAAGGCTTCAAGATAAAAAAGAGCCAACAAAAATACCAACTTAAGGTACCTTTCTAGCTTATTATCCAGCCACATAGCATTCTTCAGTTTGCAAAAATGACTACAGGTTCAATTTGTAAAAATGGATTTGAGAACTGATCTACTTAAAAAAAAAAAATCCACAACAAATCCCCAAAAAACCAATCTCGGCAACAAACCACAGAGCAGGAGCAAACTATTACAAAATGATTAATCATTATAAAATCCTTCCATTCTTACTGAAAACACAGCCTGGACTGTGTATTTGAGTGAGCAGAAGGAACATAAAAAAACCACTATCAGCACCTGACACCAGGACATGTGAGGAAAAGCCAGCTGATAGTTTTGGAGAAGATCACTCTTGGTAGAGGTATATCTCCGTAAATACCGAAGCATCACAGCCAGCAGAACTCGCGAGCTGGTCACTACTACAAGCGGTACACTCCTGTAAAGGCAATCCCTGCTGTGGTACTGTCCCTTTTTCCTTTGGAAAGAGTGGTTGGCTAGTTTGTTTAGGTTTTTTTTCTTCTTTTAACCTGCTTTTGTACTCAGGTTTACAGAGAAGGCATGAAAACAGGTAATTTACTTTGATGTGAAAGTCCCAGTAAAACCACAGGACCTGTAACTGTGTTCATCTTTTATTCCTGGAAACTGCATTTCAGCTCCTTTCATTTATTAAAATGAATGGAAATAACTTTAGTCAATAATTATAAAAAATAGATTGAACAATTATTTAGTTCCCTGTTCTTATAATGAAAATCACAGCAGAATAATTACTAATGTCCAAGATTTTCAAGAGACTCGACATTTTTGTCTTGAGAATAAAACACAGAGAAAACACCCTGCAAGTGGTTTTGTCAAGTACCTTGTTATTTTATCTGTATCTGACACAGTGCATGAAGGATAACCAAATTTCTTCCTCAGTTTCTATTAGGCACAGATGTAAAGAGCTCATCAAAATTGATTTCTGAGATATTTGGTACTGCCTTTCAATTTAGAATGGCCATATTTTAATTGAGCACAACTCAAAATTCCACTGAGTATCAGAGGCAAAATCCATGTTCTAGAGAGTCTGGTTCTTACTGCTTAAAATTATAAATAATTAAAACAACCTAGCCCTACCACATAAGAACGAAGTGCACAAGATACTTAAAAAAGGAAAAGAAAAAAACACAACCAAAAACTCAAAAGCCAAGCCTCATTAAATCCTTCTATTCCTCTTCATCCACAATCACCAGTTTCATCTAATTAGAAACCTACCAGATTTTGAAGAAGCTATTTTGCTTACCATATGCTGTTCAAACATTCCATGACCAACACCCCCTCAAACATGCACTAATAGTTTATAGTTAGCAAAACACCAAATCCTGAAAATAAAACATTTCACCTCATCAAAGCCAGCAGCTTGTAAGTCTTGCAGCATCTGTCGATTAACTTCTGATGTTCCTTTAACAGCTGAGGTTGTTTCATTTGCAAATGGCAGAAGTGAGTTTCTTATCTCCTGCAAAACTTTATGGTATGTTACAAATTTCGGGGGATTTCGGCCTTGTCTAGGATCTTCAGATAACATTTTGCCCATGCTGTGATCAGCTTTAGCAGCATCTGAGGGTTTAGGTAAATTCCTGAGGCTCTCTCTTATTTCCTGTAGCATCTGCTGGCTGCTGCCAGTATAGTTACTGGCAGGAAAAGTCTTAGGCCTCATTTGTCTATAACCTTCTGGCTTCTCACTTCTCTTCATGAAAACATGTATATATGCAACCTCCACCAAGGACTCGCACACACCAGAATTCCAGGAAGACTGGCTGTTCGTTTCAGAACTTGTGAAATCAGTGGCTCTTCACTGTGAAGCCATGGTTCATCTAGTGCTGGAGTTTGTCACAACCCAAAACTGCTATCCTGTTAATAAACAAACAAAAAAATCCCGTTATACATACAGGAGTGAAAAAGTTTACTGTAGCATTGGTGGCAATGAAATGTTCCCATACAGCACTGGTTCCACAGTTACTAAAAGCATGCTGAGCAATTCTTCAGGCAGTCTTTACTCAACCTAAATTACAAACTGTATTGGGCTTTAACAGTTCGTTAACAAAAAAAGTTTTAGGTGCCTCAGGTCCAAACAGTCCTGAATTGAAAAGGATGTGGACAGAGTAAAGAGGACAAAGCTTTCAAGAGCAGACAAAACCTGCTGTGTGCACCACCCCATCACTGCTGCTTTGCCTTCCCTCTCTGCTGGGTGCATCACCCATGTTCTCTGCATCAACACTTCAATAGCTGAAGATGCCAACACTGCTACCCAGTTAGCTAGGGTATGGACCAAATACCATCACTGGCCAACAATTCTGACATCAAGCTCTATCTTCATCAAGATAGAAATGAGAAGTATAAAGTCCACCAGTAAGAGTATGTAATCACCGTTATTTTATCCATTCTTTAGCAGTCACATGTCAAAAGTAAACACTTGCCTAGCTCATTGCATGCAACTTCATGATTTCCTGTACCATCTGCCATTTAAACTTGTTTACAGATTCAATGTTCTAGGGCTGTCACAGTTGCTTAGCTCAAGTCTTCTTGAACCAATCTTCAGCAATAGTTAGGTAATTTTTTTAAAATTTATTTTACATAAGGGAACACGAGAGCAGGAAGAAAAGAAAACAAAGACAATTCAATCAAACCTCTTTACTGTAAAATTGTTTAACGACTCAAGCATCAAATTCACTGAGAGCACAGCTGTGACATTTGGTAAGGGAAACTGAACTTTCTGTCGAAAACAAAGAACATTTGCATTTTGAAGGGGCAGACTCATCAGGGAAAGAACCCTGCACCTGCAGAGTACTCAAATCTCTGCATTTGTGCTGTGTACTAGTTAGTACTGTAACTGGTATGGCAAAGGACAAAGCAACCAAGGCGAAGCACTGAAGTTACAGAGCATTAGCCTCTTTAGAGTACAATGAAATAAAACTTTTGAATATGATAGCACAAGATACAAAAATTACATATTGTAGCACTGTCTTTTCTTCACAGGCAACTACAATAGAAAGCTCAAATGCAATGTTTAACAGTAGCAATACTGAAATGTTTAAATTTTCTTGTTTCTGTTTCTCGAATGTTAAAAAATTGCATTCCTAGTTTTCTGAAGGATTATTTTTGAGAATTCAGATGTCTGCATGCATCTTTTATCTCTTAAAGCAGCCATGTGTAGATAACTGTTTCTCATACTAGACATGAATTAAACAGGTTTCACATAGTCTATGTAGAAGTCACTCTTCCAGGTTTCACTTCTACAATATTTGCACTGTCATAAACCAATTAATGATTCAGTGATTGAGGCAGAATACGACAAGAAGTTAGTATGACAAAGAACCCTCTAATACACATGCAAATTATTTTAAAAACACATGCTAGCCATGTGTGACTAAAATCTGAAAGCCTGAAGTAGTACATAATAATGACTGTGAAAAGAAACACAAGAGACACCCACTTAATCCCATTCTCCTTGGGGAACCACTTAAGAAATAGCCTAATTTCACTAATGGAACTAACTAAATCCTAGGTGCTATAACTGCACCCACAAGCCTTCTTTGCCCTGTGATAGGTTTGAAACCTTAAATAAATGTAATCTAGTAGTTATATTAAAGTTTTTTCCTGCAGTCTGGTAGCATACGATTCCTCAGTGTTCACTGAATAAGGAAAATATCATCAGATGTGTAAGTGAATTTTAATAGTGAACAGTGACATTTTGCTCAAACTATTAAATCTAGATTCAGCAGAAAGTATGGCATGAGAGCAGTTAAAATGTAATTTAATTTTGGCCACTTTCAAAATCATTTTCCAAACATGCCATATTTAAGATCACATTGGAAATACTTTGTCAAAAACACTTTTTTCCAAACCAAATGCAGTCACCATATTTAGAGTGTTTTACTATAGATGTGCCTTTTCTTTCCAACAGATCTGCATCAAAAAACACGTGTTGGGATACCCAAGCGCAAGGATATATGCTAATAACACTTGAAAGAATCACCATCTCCAGAAAAATGAAACCTTTAGAATAAACTCATCCCAAAACATAGGACAACAAGGCTAAATATCTTACAGACTTAGTAATGTAAATTACTTGTTCCAATTCAGCCAAAATTAGGACTAATTACATCACTGGCATGGTAATATAGATAAAACAGTTGGTATGGATCTTGTGTCACACACATACCAATGAAAGAAGAAAAAGATGCCCATACACAAGTTATTCCTTTTAACAAGTTCCAAAGACCTGGAATTCAGAAGAAAACAAGTTGCTTTGCACCTATGTATTTTACCAGAATTTCATCTGGTATTTCAATATTCACTTTATGGCTACACCATGGGCAGCTGAGATAAACAAATGTAACACCCCTAAGAGAAATCAAGATTAAATTAACAGGACACTTAAGCCATAAATCAGGGCATCAAAAGTCTACAACCCAGGAGGCAGAAAATCAGCTTGCTCTCCAATTTCTTTCGGTACAAAACTTGAAAGAATTGTTATTTCTTTCTAAAGTGCTTTGAGAACTTTAAGACAAGGAATGTCGTGTTCAATAGCTATTATGTTCCTGGCAACTGCAGCATAACAGGATAACAGGACTAAGTAGTCTTGGAAAATAAAGCTGCACTTTCACATAAATTTTAGCAGAAGCAGAGCTTAACCAGTGTGAACCACCCAATCCACTTATTTCCCACCACTTACTAGCACCAGCATAATTGTTCGTAAGGCCAAACAGACTTAATCAAGGTAAGGAACTTACCTAGATAAATACTTTTTTTTTTTTTTTTGGTGGGTTGTTTCTTTTGGCAGCAGGTGATAGTGTATGCGAAACTACAGTCTTAATTGCTCAGAAACCCAATTAAATTGGTCCTCTACAAGAAAGCAAGTATTACTACAGTTCACCTTGCTCTACATATGAACCCCAAAATTCAGAAGTCATCTCCTCTTACAGATACTTGCATACATTTTAAAGCAAGGAAGTTTTTTGACTGCTCAGTAAGAAACCTATCTCAATTTTGTACGTCTAACTAGCAGACACAAACTGCATCCACGGGAAGTGATATCTATTCCCCCTTGCAGTTTTGTGTCATTAAATGTAAATGATATATCTGTTTGTTAATGCAGCTGTTTCTGCTGGTGGAGTTCTCCACCTCCCTAAAGGAGTTTAAAAAAACTTATTTAATTTCTTTTCAAAATATAGGGATGAAGTATTTTCCTCTGCAGGTCAAACAAACATACAAACATGTCTTTTTACAGCATAACCATGAAAGATTGGACAAACAGGCGTTTGAATGA
Organism: Falco peregrinus; assembly: GCF_023634155.1. Lineage (NCBI taxonomy): Eukaryota > Metazoa > Chordata > Aves > Falconiformes > Falconidae > Falco > Falco peregrinus. The sequence continues at coordinate 46,571,881 of NC_073727.1, read as the reverse complement.
AAACTCAGAATGGCTGCATGCAACTGTCAACGGTAATCAAGTTTTTCTGGGGAAAAAAATACACAGCTTTGTAACAGAATTGTAACATTTCTTGTCTCCAGAAGTTCTGACCATGCTTTTAAATACTTGTATCTCCAATTAAGTATTGAAACCCACATATTAATCTGTTTCGGTTCCCTCTTTCATGTACCTATTCTAGTAACTTACTTCATACATAACCACAACACTTTATTGCTAGTTTGAGTTGGAGAAGCTTGGTTCAAATCAACAAAAGGAAGCTGTTCTTCAAGTAATAGGTCACTGAAGTGTAAAGCAATTTGCCAAAGGATGCGTTTCCGATGCCAAAAGTTTCCATAGGATGAGGAGAAAACTGGACCCTGAAATTAGTAAATAAACACAACTATAAACAGTCAGGAAAGACTGAGCTGGAAATGACCAGAGGGTAGCTGAACACTGGGAACATTGTGCATTTGCCCTGCTTGTTTCCATTCATACGCTCTGTACCTCCTTTAGCAGGGTACAATTCTTCTTACGTAGAAATGTATTCTTAATTATCCTCTGCAGCACTAGTAGTTATTTCAAGCGTACACAGGAATGATCTTTACGGCTGCCAGCAGAACAGCCACTGAGGAGCAAAGCCTAAGCTGTATCGCACAGAGAGGTACCGCAGTAATTCCTCCTGCACAGCAGGACCTAGTGGTTCGGGGACCACCCGTACCCGCAACGCCGCGGCGCCGGGATGAGTGCTGGGCATCCGACAATCGCGAGTATCCCGACCCCGTCCCACGGCACCGGGACAGCCGCGCCTTCGCCGCCCGGCCAGCCCCGGGCCGTGACCCGAGGTGGCTCCGCCGCTGCGCCGGTCCCCACGCGCCGCCAGGCCCCCACCGCGCAGGCCGGCGGGCCGAGCGCCACCGCGGGGGCGGCAGGACCCTCGCCCGGCGGCGGCACAAGGGCCGACGGGCCCCGCCGCCCCTCCCGGGAAGCCGTTCCCCAGCGAGCGAGAAGCCGCCTTCGGAGGCGCCAACGGCCGGTGGGGGAAGCGGAGACGGCACTGTCTCCCGCGGCCGCGCTCCGCCCGCTCCCGGCGGGGCGAGAAGGGCCCGCGGCTCCCCGATCGCTCCTGCCGGAGAGGGCTCGTCACCGTCCCCGCGCGGCGGCCGCGCCTCGGCCTCTCGCCCTCACCCCGCCGCCGCCCCCCCTTCGCCACCGCGGCACGGCGGACCTACCTGCGGCGAGAAGGCGGCGGCAGCGGCAGCAGCACCCCGGGCCCGGGCGCACGGAGCTCAGCCCCGCCCGCGCGGCGACGACCGCCGCGGCCCTCCGCGATGCCGGCAGCGGCTCCTCAGTCCCTCCGCCAGCGCCCGCCGCCGCCGCCACGGGCCTCTCAGTTCGGCGCCGCCATTTTGTCGGTGCCTGCGCCGCGGAGAGCTTCCCGGATATGGGCAGCTCCCGGCCTGCCTTGCGCGCCCGGCGCCCCGACCCGGATGGAACGCGACGGCCGCCGCCCGCCCCGGGACGAGCCGAGGCGGCACCCCCGGCGTGCGGCTAACGGGGGCAGGCCTGCTAGGGGGAACCACAAACACCAGACACCACCCCCCGCCAGGTGCCGGGCACTGCTTTTTGCTTCCGTGGCAGTACCGAGCTTGACGGATAAATACCGGTTCTGTAACGAGGAAGAAAGTTTTGGCGAGCCCCCGCGATCCGGTTGATGCCTGAACGAAGGACTCGTTGCGGACGAACACGCGCAAGTGGCCAGGAAGGAAAAATCTATCGGTTACCCCTAGAGATGCGCCTTGGCCGTTCCTGTCCCGGCGGCAGCGCCGTTCGAAGGGGGCGCGGAGCTCCCGGCGCGCTGACGGCCCCGCGGCGGCCCCGGCGGGGCAGCCCTGCCCCAGCCCGGCGCACAAGCGATCTGGTCAGGTAAGGTGCTGTCACCACAACGCATCAAGAGGCTGTTCTGGCCGACGTGGAAGTACGCTTTAAAGCGGTTCTGATGGAAAACGCCATGTACAACCTTGTAGAAGCCTCAGGTCTTCCTCTGTCCTTCAGATTGTGTCCCCAGGATCAGTCCAGGTAACTGCGGGTGATTTGCCCTTCTCCAAAGATGACTACAAGTACATCTGCTAGAACTAATTTAATAAGTCAGACTGGTATTCTTGTGCAAAACGTTTTATTAAAGAGAGAAAGGGTTCTCTGCAACAGAAGGCAGGTAGAACACTAACCAAAAAATAGAATTTCAGAAAGATTGCAACCGACCAGCTGTGAGATTTTGTCTCATGTTTAGAAAGTCTTATTCTCAAACCTGAAAACACAGCCAACACATCTGTCAATTACAACCTCTTAACTATAAAGAAGACTTATCTGTGAGTTACTGGCACATTATCAAGATAGAGTTTTAACATGCAGCATCCATGATGAAGCTGTAAATGATCTAAAATAATGTTACTAAAATGCTAAGATTCCTTCAGAACCTTTCACATTTCAAAGTTTTAACACTTCTTTCCAGTTCTCATGAACTAACATAAAAAGTTCTGTTCCCCTAGATACATAAAAAACCCTCAGCTTAAAAAAAAAACCCCATCTCTCTCAGGTGACATAAAAAGAATTTCAAAGAACCCCCATAGTTTGGCCTTAGAATTAATATTTGAAAAATATCTTTACAGGGCAGGGGATAAAATCAAGGTGTTAGTTTTTCTTCACTGTTTATACACATTTGTATTATGGACATAATTTTACAGCAAATATCTTGCTCTAGCAACTACTTTCCCGCTTGCAAAAACCCAACAGGCACCAAGGAAGAAATGAGTTACCTATGCTGGACCATCAGTAACAAGTGACAGCTGTCAAAAATCTGAGGTACCTTACATTTCTTCTGCAGTACTAGACCCAAGCTGTAGGCCCTTCCCCTGCATGCTGATGAAAGACTGATGATTATCGTTAAGAATGAACCTGACACTTCCCAGTAGTTCAACATGATCAGTACTTCAAAGGCATACTGCAGTTGTTTCATGCAAAAAGTGGTCTATTCACATAAATAGCCTCTGCATCAGTACCATATACTAGGCACGGTCCTAGAATATCTAAACTATTCACAGACAGAGTCTGATTTGGAATTAAGTTGGTGATTTCCATGCGGTCTTTGGTAGGATCGTTGCTTAGCCAGGCACTTACTACAGACTGGTTAATGATATTGTGGGAAAAACAGGTAGCACTTCTTCCTCCTGAAAGTAGAGGGAAATAAGTTCCAATTTAGTTTATGTATTCTCAGAATTTGGAGAAGCATAGTAGGTATGGGACAGACATAATGGAAATACCATTTTATATTTAGGTCACTTTTCAGATTAGTTAACAGATGTTGTCATCTCTCTGGTAAACAAAGGGAAAAAATAGCTTTAAAAAAATCAAATACTTGATTACAGAAACCTGCCATCAGCTCTGTCCTCAGTTAAAACAAATAGGTCAGAGCAGTTAGGAACTCATCTGGCTGAACAAACAACATGAGTATCTACAAGTTTTACTAGCCACAGATTAAAGCAAGAACAGACCCAAGAACAAAAGTCCATTTATATAGTGTCTTGCTATATTTGGGGCATCAGCTTCGCTTTAGTAACACTTATTCCTCACCGTCCCTGAGAACTATCATTCAGCATAAAACTGGCTGAAGCAGTGCTAAAGGGTTTGAATCTAATATACCTGAAAACACGCAGAGTGCAAATTGAATCAGTTATCCTATAGTATTCAAAGCTCAGTTCTATATAGGGAAACAAACTTAGAGGCCAAAGGCAGCAGGTGACATCTGAACGTTTCCCTACGGTTTACCATCTGAAGTAGCAAACAATTAAGCAGTCTCTGGGACCAGAATGTAAAAATAATTGTTTAAGTCAGTATCATATCTTCAATTAAAATCCTGCCACGATAAAGGGATCCAGTTTCATTCATTGAAAGTTCCAATTATGACCTTGAATAGTAAATTCCTAATTCCACTATCCTATCAATGTATCAATTATTTTGGTATTAGAACATTTTTTTATATCTCACTCAGACAGTAATGTTTAACTTAGGCTGCCTTCATGTCTTTTCTATATACAGATTATAATTAAATGAATACAGTCCATCTTTGAAATACTAGATGTGCCCCTTCACATGTTGAACAGAATACAGCAGATTAAAAAACAAAAACCAAACCCAGAGCACAAAACCCCTCACACAACTGTTAGCCTTATAAGTAGTTTTGCTGAAGTGCCTATCAGGGCTTGCTTTCTTAGAAAATGTATCAGCTTTTAATTTTCTGTATTAGGATTGTGTTATTAATTGGGTCATGTAAGAACATAGACTTTAATTATGTTGCCAACTAACAAGTTCAGTGCAGATTAACTTCAAACATCCTTACCTTGATGAAGAAAAGACGGTTTTTCAGATACATCTGTGGAAGTATCCCAGTGCCAAAGAGATCCATCTTCAGAACATGTAAATAAGTGATCGGGGTTGGAGGGATGGAAGTGGACTTCCCACACTGAAAGCATCAAACCAAAAGCAAATCAAGCAAAACCACTTCAGAACAAGTATTAAGTACTTTGCTTAGTGCACTTTGGCTAGTATGATGTGGACATCCACTTAGAACAGGGGTCCTCAAACTATGGCCTGCAGGCCAGATACAGCCACCCAGTGTCCTCAATCCAGCCCCCGGTATTACAGACAGCCCCCCACCAGGGGTTGGAACCAAGCAGCCACAGATGACTGCCAGCCACTTCATCTGCACGCCAGCCCCCTGTTTAAGAAGTTTGAGGACCCCCAACTTAGATGAACCCAGGCCTCCACCAAGACCTTCCATTCTGAAGCATGGGTGGGTAGGAGACCTAAAACCCCATCTTTAATTATTTATCACAGTTTTCCCTCAGGGGTGGGGAGTGAGGGCAGGGAAGAGACTGTTTTGTTGCATTTTAATTACTGTAAAAATTGTTGAAGATTAAAATCTTAATCAGATATTCTGAATACCTTCTCATGCCATCTTCCCTACTATTAAGTTTAAATCTGCATACAGCATGCATTCCTTCCCAATGCACACATTATTATTTTGTGTCTAAATACCACAACTGTGGAAGATATTTAAGCAAGTAAAACTTAACATTTTTTACTCCTTAAATATAATTGTGGCATCAGTCAAGAAATTTTCAGCACAAAATGAATTGCTGTCTTGTTCATACAAGGTTACCAAGAAAGTAAGCTGTTTCAGCATGGTGAAGGCACAAAATGGATCTGTACTATCTTCAGTTTCCCCTCCTTCGTCATGTTTTCAAATTTTTCAGTAACTGCATTCTTGCTTTACTATACCTGCATACCACAGCATCAATTTCTATGACAATTTATATACCTACCCTTCTAGAAAAAAAGAGCCATTCCGATTAAATACCTCTAACGATTCATTAAGAACTGCTTACTAGATCTAGTTTTAGTTTAGAGCTGGCTTTTAGATAAGAACAGTCTCATACAGAGAAGGAACAAACTAAAGCCAGCCACACGAAAGTGTATAAAGTAGCAACTTTGGAATTGTTTTCTATTGTAGGTACAATACCTGATGTTATTTATTTAACAGAAATTAGCAACTCTTGTAAAATGCCACCTTCTTTTCCCCCTTCCATTTCAGATACTTACTTTCTGCTTCGTGAGCATTTAGCAGGGACACCGGCATAGTACCATGCCTGATGTCCCATACACTCAGCATCCCATCCTGGCCCCCTGTGGCCACAATATGCTGCTGACTGGGATGCCTGTCCACACAGTGTAGTGGAACTCTGTCACCTGTCCTGCAAAGGAGAAGGAAAAAAACCACCAGAACAAAATCTCAACCCAAACATTAATTCTTTATTCAGCTTCTATTTTCTCCTTAATCCCTAGGAGCACTGATGAACAAGTTAACGGTATTGACAGCAGCTTCAATTCCCATAGCATCTGGTCACACTACAGCCTGAAGGCACATGACATCTACTGGAAATTAGAGGTACAGCACTAACGTGCAGCTACAACTGCATGAGCATCAGGTTCTGTGCCCTGTGGTACACAGGCATCTACATGGTCTCCGACAGCTTTACAGGAGTGAGAAAACCTTGCATACAGATTAAGTATACCCACAATAATAAGGTTACTCTGAAATTCGTTTTATAGCTAGTTTCAACATATACTAAGAGTTACACAGGGAGACTGGGCACTAGCAAAACCAGGTACCTAAACCACAACCTATTAACAGCAATGGAAATTTCACAGATGACAACAGGATTTGAGTCTAGCTCTGTTTTCTCTCAGTACCTTACAAAGCACAAAGTTATCATTCAAATAAGTTTCAAATGCCAGAAACTATATTAGGCCTGTGGAAAAAAATCCAGTTGTAAAGTATATGTAATTAGAGAAATAGAAAGAGTTTAGAGTGTTACTTTTTCCCCCCCCCTTAAAAATAAGCAAGTGTACAGAGGTGCAATAGTCCTTTAAGATTTAAGTCACGAAACAGACTACCTAAATACAATGCTCAGCCACAATAGTAATTCAGCCATTAAGCAGTCTGCTTTTGATTTAAATACCAGAAAAGTTAATTTTTTTTTTTCCCCCAAAACTCAGTAACGTCCTTGACAGTGGGATAAGTATCAGGAAAGATTTAAATCAGATTACATGAAAATAGCATGTTTCTCCATAAATATGTAAAAAACAAATAATGAAGACTTACAAAGAAAATATATGAGATGGCTCATTTTTTTGCTGTCTGAGGTCCCATATTTTTAACTGTCCAATTGAATTTACTGTCAAGATCTCAGTTGTGCGAAGGAAAGTCACTGCATGGAGCGTACTGCTGTCTGCATTGTCTGCAAGAGGTGAAGAAAGCAGTTAGGTGAACTCAAGGAATGCTTCTCCATTTAATTATGACAAAATAACTTCTTCCAGAAAGCAGCACACAGCTGCTGAAACATTGTTACAACCTCTGCATTTTCAGGCACAGAGACAGACCAGTGTTAAGCGTACCCTGCGAAAAAGGAGCCCTTGCTTCCTGTATCAAACACTATTGAGACAAATCCATAAGCAGCTGTATTTAATTAGCTGCAGTGCTTACAGAACTACTTGTTGATTCTTAACATTTCTTTCTATAGTTCTTAAGAAGAGGAACGAATTTAGTCTAGTCCATGGTTTTCATAAGAGTCTTCCTTATATGCTCTGCATCTACTGACAGGAGGCAAGCTATGGAGCTTTTCATAATGCAGTTGTTCTGAATGTAAGAAACAGTAACTCTGCCTGAGAATGTTAAGCAGCTGTATACAGAAGCATTTAATTCACCCACTTAAGACCTTTTCCAAGAACTGTGAATGTGATATCCATTCCTGTCCCTAAACCCAAACCAGAATTATGCTATGCTTGTTAATCTTAGTAACTAAATGGCAAAGCTCTTTTCTCAGGTCCTTTTCTCTGCTGCTTCTTTTGGTTACAGTAACTTACTAGGTCAAACACTTCACAGCATTGAGGTGAAACTTCTGAGGCTTTAGGAGAGAACAGACAAGATTCTTATATTTTCATTCTGTTATTATACATAAACTTTTCATCTTGATTATGATGGGGTAACATTGGTAAGTCTACTTTTACCTCAAGTGATTTAAAATTCTTTGTGTAAGCCTATACTGAAAATATAGGTGATTTTTTGCTGCATAAGATGAAAACCTTTTCTTATATTGAGACAGCCAAGTTACATTGATGCCTGGTTACAGCTGCTTAAATTAGTTTTCTTTTCTGCCTGCTGTTTCAGTAAAAGCCAAGAGGAAGAAAAAAAACCACACCAAAACACCTTTAAAAAGAAATCTTAGATTTCTGAACACTGAAGTTCTAAAGGGTTTAAAATCTTGTGACAGAATAACAGCAAGTGATTTAGCAGTAATACATATTTATGGCTCAAAATGATTTTTACATCATCTCTAACTCTGGAGGTTTTTCTCCTACCATGATTGACTATAAGCATATTGACTTCATATTATACTCCTAAATCCATTAAACAATAACAAAAAGACAAGGTACTTTACAAATATTTCATGAAGTAGAAGAATTCTGTCTTCATGTTAAAACATATTGAAGGTTCAGCTCAGCACCTAGAAAATCTCAAGAAGTCATTGAATTGGGAACCAGTACAAAGGATTGCTTACGCTACAGAACTCCATCCTGAAGAATTTGAAAGCATCTTCCAAGATGCTCACTCTCCCCTCTCCAACTTTTACTGCAAAAAAATCTCTAGTCAATAAGTTTGTGCTAGTCCCTTCCACATAAGTCCAGGTAAGCTTCACTTACCAGGTCATAGGTATGACTGACTTGCGGACCATTCCTATTTTAACATTTCCCTTCCTATTTCCAAAAGGGCAGTTCTCAATTAATTCACATGTGATTTATTCAGTGTTTACATGCCAGCAAATCTCAGCGCTGTCTTACTGCAGCATAACACTGGCTGATGTTACCACTACAAAGCAAACATTTTCACATAGTACTATCTAAGTTAGTGAGCACTAAGAAAAATAACAATTTGCATCCTGCACATCATTAAATCTGTATGTAAGCACCTAAGCAATTGCCCAGAGAAAAAGAGGGGGCTTTTTTGTGGACATCTCTTTCTTGTAAGCCAAAGCATTCTTTGTATTAAACTTGTACCAGAACAGCTTGTGTTAGTATCTGTACAGCAACAAAAATTTTAAAATAAAAATAATCCTTTTAATTAATGTTCTAACCTCTCAAAAGGGATATTTTTGTGCATGTGCTAATAAAATGTGCCTCATGCCCTGCAACCTTTTTTTAAAGCACAGAAAGGTTTCCTACAGAAATTCTCAAGGAGATTCAGTAAAGGGCTGTATGCAGTTAATAGGATTTATCTTGTGTGTGTATATACAGCCATACACACACGAGTACCCCCTCTAGAAATCCCAGAGCACTTCCTTCCTTAATTGGCTTATCACTGTGTGAACTCCCTCATCCACTGAAGGAAAGATTTTGCTTGAGGAGAAGCAGAGGTGCTACATCATACTCAAGTTTCAGTAAGAAAGTCCTGGTTTAATAATGCCACTATCAAACATGGTGTTACTGTCTTAAGTTATTTCTGCTTTTAAGTTTCATTTCCAACAGATGCTACAAACTTGTATTCTACTTCCATGAACTTGAACAGTTAATTGACATACCTATAGTTCGTACTGCGTTCTTTTGATCAGCTCTGAAGAGATTTATTCTACCATCTTCTCCAACAGTGACAATTTCTGGGTTGTTGCAGATGACTCCGGTACATGCTGCTCCACCACAAGATGTGTTTTGATCCACATGATAATGGGCTTTCTCCCACTGATGGTTGGCAGATAAAGTCTAAGTAGTAACCAGACATGAAATTCTGCTGTTAAATAACGATCCCGATAGACCAAAGCTTCCAGAATACTCACAAAACCAGAAAAAAAAGCTCCAGGAAAGCCACGCTACCTCACAGGAATGAGAATCTTCTATACAAGTAAGAATCAGAGATCTAAATTTTCCTCAGCTCTTGAGCACACAACCCTTAAATGAAACGTTGACTATTTCATCTCTGAACCACCTTTCTTGTATGTGCTAGAAATCAAAGAACAAATTTTTTTTATGAATTGTGAAGTGTCCTCGGGAAAGATTGGAGGAATAAGTCTAGTGAAAGGCAAGGGAAAAGAGCTGAGGCCTTTATAAAATATAAGATCAGACTTATATTTTGAATGTGAGGAATTCATTTTAGGTACCGCATCAAACTATTAACAGATATTAGCCTGTCTTGTGTCATTATGACTATATTAAAGTCATTATGCATTTGTTTTCAGTGATTTATAATCAAAGCAGGAGAGTACAGACTTTACATATCTTCCCTCACATGACACTCATGAGAAGAAATTCAACACGAGTCATTTAGTTCAAGAACGCAAAAACTCTGATAAGGCAGGTACAAGTCCATTAATACCAACTCCCCCAAAACAATCTAAACGGTCAAAGTATGTTTTCAGTGAATAGATTGTTGGGTTACCAGCAGATACCCCAGTCTAGCTGGCTCTGGAATCTAGTTTATGTAGTACGTGTGCAAAATGCTTTTTTCTTTCCTTGTATGTATAAAGCCAAAGCATTTTGTAATACACTTCAAAAAATTGGTATGCAATGTTTCTTGCTCTAGTAGTTTTGAGAAGTCTTATGCTAAGATCAAAGTGACCTGTATTACACAGAATAGCAGCTTTAAGTCAGTGCAAGTTACTTACTTGGTTATTTTGATGATGACGGAATACAGTTACAGTTCCTGTTGATGAGGCAACCACGATTCTCTCTTGATCCAAAAACTAAAGAGAAATAATAAGCATGCTAGTAGTTGATGTCAGTTCCAAGATGATAATTCTGATTTTAGAGTAACATCTAAGAAACCCAGAAACTGATACTGATTGGTTTTGCCCTTCTCCTTCATAAGGCTTTTTTTTTCAATCATAGTGTTTTCACAGCTTACTATCACTTTACTTCTCCTAAGTGACAAGCCCTTAAAAATATGGATCTCTTCAACACAGCTATTTTACCTGCATGTCCATAACATCACCATCGTGCCTGATGTCACACAGCAGCTGAGGTTCTCCTTGATATTCACCATTGAGGCCCACATTTCCAAGGTCTCCAACAGACCAAATGGAGATCCTGTTATCCTGTACGGAAACGACACCACCAGTTTTGCTCAAAAACGCTTGTGAAAGTATCTAACTAGGAGTCAGCCGAGATGTCCCGGCCCTCCCGCTACAGCCAGGGAAGGCTGCAGGCCGCGCACCGCTCCTGAGGGAGCCGCCGCCGGCCGGAGGGAAGCGCTGGCCCGGCGAGGTAACCCTGCCGAGCGGCGGGGCGGCCCCTCCGCTTCCTTAGGGACGCGGGCAAGGCAGAGCCAGGGGAAGGCCGGGCCGGGCGGCGCTGGCGGCAAGCTCCGGCCCCGCTCTCCCACGCGAAGCGGCGGAGGCTGAGGGGGCCGAGCAGCGAGGGGTGCAGCCGCCAGTCCCGCGCCCCGGGGGCAAGGACAGGCCGCGCCCCCGGGCCTGCCCGCCCGCTACCTCGTTGTCCCAGGAGCCGGTGGCGAAGAGCTCGGGCGGCTGGAGCGCAGCGGCGGGCAGGGGCCGCCAGCGCGTCTTGCTGATCTTCTGCGACACGAACTTGGCGCACACCTCCTCCATGGCCGCCCCCGCCGCGCGCCGGCTCCCGCCCGCCGCGCCACGCGCCTGCTGATTGGCTGCGGCGCGACGGCGAGCGCGGAGGGACAGACCTGGGGCAGGGCGGGGCGGGGCGGGGCGCGGGAGCGCGCCCGGGCGGGCCGGGGCCGGTCATGGCGGGGGAGCGGCGCAGCGGGCCGCACGGCCCGGCCCGGCCATATGTAGCAGCCGCACGGCGCCAGCTGCCGGCGTTTACCGAGACGGACTGACCGGGCGCGGCCCGTCCCGGCCATTCACTAACCGGCAACTGGGGGTCGCGGGCGCCCTGGGATGGCGGCGCGCCGCCCTGCAGGGTCCGGGGGGGGGCGGGCGGGCGTAGCAGGGGGGCCCGGCCCGGCCAGCTCGGGCCTCCAGCCGGGCACCGGGCCGCCACACCACGGAACGGAAGAACTGGCGAAGTGCCCGTGCGCTAGCGTGCCCACCTGTCTGCGGGGCTGGGCCGCATTCCCCAGAACGTGTGTGCCATCTCTGCAAGGTCGCCAGTTATTTTCTCAAAATCGGTGGGTTTACAGCAACGAAGCATCTCCAGTCTAGCTTTGCTTTTCATCAGTGTCCTCCCTCTGTCAGATTCCAGCTGTACTGAAAGAAGTACAGCAATAATTATAATTTTTTTTGGTCCCAGATACCTTGTTAAATCAAACACGAGCGCAGGCTACTTTATCGTATTTCACTTGAGACCTAAAGGGCTGTGCCATAAAAGTTCACAGGTTGGCTGTAAAGCGAGCTAAAGGCTGACACAGCTGTGCTGCCATTGCGGAAGGTGGGACTACGTCCAGTCGCTACAGTGCAGTACGGCAATTGCTCACAAGCACCTTCCTACTTTTACAACTGATTTTCAGCTGCATTCTTTTTCAAAGCTGCTGCTGCCAGCTCTCTGAAGTTCTGTCGGGTGGACTTAACAACATTAGCAGCAGTGGCTCGGTCAAACTTTCACCTCTGTTACTGCAGTTTGCCTGCTAAAGCCATCTGTCAGATTTTTTCTGTACAGCATTCTTGACTTCCTCATCGAGTCCGCTATGCTGTTTGTAATCCTTCATATGTGATACCAAATCAGTGATATTTTGTATGCTTTATGCATAATTTGAACTTAAATTGAGGAACATTTTTTTTTCTTCCTAATTATGTACAGCAGAATCCAACAGTGAACCTATTCAAAAAGCTGGATGCTATTGTAGTTTACCACACTGCAAGCCTTAAAGCAGCTTTGTTGCATGCTGCAGTAGCATTATCATTCTACAGTAGCCAATACCTCCGGCACTCCGCATTAAGCTGCTAACAGCAGTCCTGCAAGTCACTGTCAACTGCAAAGGTATTTTCAGCTAATTTTCATAAAACTTGCGAGGGAGGTCAATAGGCAGCCTCAGAATACAGCTACAGAACAGATCGCTCGAAGTGGAAGAGATAACACTTTAGGCTTATTGAAATGTTTTATTAGGCAAATATTTTTCTTGGTTACTTTGTGATTTCTGTGTGTATTTTTTATCTTGTGTTCTTGGACAATTTCTTTCTTTGCTCAGGATTGCTTGTTCAAAAGCATTTGGGAAGTATTAAGGGGAGTAGTTTGGACATAGAAGTTTATTTTCATTAAGAGGGAAAGAATATTTTTTCCCTGTCTAACAGTTTTTTTGAGAAAATGTTGGCAGCATGTTATGTGATGAAGGTGAGAGCTGCAATGAATTTAGGGCTGCTCTGTAAACCTTTAAATACATTATCTGTGTTTGATCACTGTGAAAGATGTGTACTGTGTTAGTATGTTGTTTCAGTGTAATAGCAGATTTAAATCAACAAAGAAAAGGAGGAAACAAACACCAGGAGAAAATACACCTCATCAAATATTTCTAAGGTTGTCAAAAAGGACGTTTAGTTTAGATGAAGCTGACTCTGGGCATTGAGTCCAAACGTATTAGCTGAGACAACAAGGAGCATCTATGGATTATCCTTAAATGCAGCTAAAGCTAGGAGTGTGAGTGAAAGGGAAGAAAACTGAAAGCATGCCTGTCTCTCAGCCAGAGGTTAGGGGGCCTGGGAATGAAGCCACTTGCTAGATCAGTGGATGTACTAGGGCAGGACAAAGCTAATTCTAAACTCTATTTGCTTATAATCTGCTTTCTCCCAATTATTATTCAACAATATTTTAATAAAGTTATTTGGAGATGCCAAAATATTATTTACTGCTGTCATAACTCCTGGAGTTGTGGCCAGTTCAATCTCTTGAACGAGCGTAGTCGCTATGCAGGGTACTGCAGAGCAGATATAAGAGCTGAGTGCCAAGGCCCTGAGCGCATTCATAAGTCCTACCTGCCCTTACATGGGGCTCCCACTCCTGGTACCGTAGAAGGGCCTGTGCCCAGCCAAACCCCTGACTGGTGCCTAACTTGTCACTTTGCTTTTGCTTGATGGCAAAACCATTACCGTCCCCAGCCCTGCTCTGCTTGCCTCGCTTGGACACCGTAGGGTGGTGTCCTGCTGTATGGCATTGTCATCCCTGGCTCCAGTCTCACCTTCCCTCACAGAGGGGTCCCAGTCCTGCTGCTCCCTAATGTCACTGATGTGCCTGGGTCCTTTTCACCTCCTCTTTGAGTGCAGGGCTGAGGAAAGAGAGGTGATGAGTTCAAATAATGTAAATGTCTGAAATGGAAATACAGAATGAAGGTACACACCAAACTGGCTTGAGGTTACAGGAAAAGAGATGCGATGAAGGAGAGTGATTAAGTTAAAACCAGAATGGAGGCAGGGAGAGGAGTTAGTGTAGGTGTAGAAGCCAATTAGTGTGGGGTTTGGGACACAACTGCGGAAATGTTCAGCAGGAACATTTCACAAGGAAATTTCTGCTTGTGGTATGTATATGCAGAAGCAGATGGGATCAGACAGTGATGAGCAACTTTTCATATGCTTTTTAAATTCAAATAATTTAAAACATCTAATGGGTTCATGAGGTGGGAGGGAAGGGACAAAACAGAAATAGTAGCATGGAGGGGGTTATATATAAATGTGTGTAAGCACAGCCAAGGCATTGAGATACGGGTAAATGTGCAGAAAAGGAGAGAGATCAAACGTGCTAACAATTAGTGGATCTCCATGTTGGAACAATCAAGTGATGGCCCACTCTGGCTGCTGGCATTCCTGTACCTCTTCCCTAATGGGGCTGTCCATGCATCAGCGCCCTGAAGGGTCTAGGGAGATGGCTGTACCTGCTAAAGGTGGAGGTGCCTGCAACTGACAGCAGGCATCCAGGGACTAAGGTGCTTACGCTGGTTTGGACAAGTGAGGGGGAAGAGGATACAGGGATGCTGAGTGTCGGAGCAGATGGAGAGGTTCCACGTGAATGCTGATGGCCAGAAAACATTTTTTAAATTTCTGCTTGTCTTTTACTCTGTTGTAGCATGTTTATGTTGCTTTTAGTTGTATCTGAATGGATATGCTCTTAATAAGTTTAAAAAATGGGATTATGGAGTAGAAAGAGCTAGAGACCCTCACATCTGTTTACTGCACAGATGGGTACAACCTGCCACAACTGGTGCATATTAGTTTCTCAGGGCCCTCTGAGGCAACTTGGCTTGTCTTAAAGCTCATGGAAGCCTGCGAAGCCAAGTGCTGTTTCCTTCACACATGCCTGGTACCCATCCAAGACACCCGGGATATCGCTTAGGAAAGCTCACACTTACATTGTTGTCATTCTCTGAATAGCCATGCCAGGAATGTAGCCAAGAGATGGCCAATAGGTACAATCAGTCTGAAAGCACCTGGGCACTGTCTGCAAGTTCCTAGGAGACAAAGATGGGCTCTTTCTCTGTGTGCTGTGACAAACTTAACCCTAATTGAAGCTGCTCCTGGTAAGCAGCGTCAGTTTGTATGTAAATGGTTTCTCTTGTGACTCTGGTCTCCCAAGGAGCTTAGTATCCTTGGAATGCTTTTAAACATGGGCCAGCTAGTTTCTTGCCAACAACCTCTCTATGTGAAAGCAATGCAGTTTGCTTGCATCTGACAACAGAAAAATGTCTTTTGCATTTAAAACAATGAAGTATTTTTGTGTGTATATTTTTACAATGTCTGTCTGTTCTCTGTACTTGCTGCCCTTTGGAAATTCCTCTAACTCCATGGCTTCTTTCCTTCTTTCCCAGCCCACTGGATGTGACAGGGAGACCTTTTATATTCTGGGGCAGGCTAGGAGCCTCTGACGGACTGCAGAGCAGTTGCCAGATCATGCTTAGGAGAAGTTAGATGAGGAATACAAAATGAAGCAGTGGATCTGTCACCAGGATTAAAAGAACCAGATGGGAAAGGTCTGGGAAGTCTATGGATGGGACTGGGTATATGCATTGGGCAGCTGCCAGATTTGCCCTGGACTTACTGCTAGCCAGAAAAGCAGATTCCCAGCTTCACTTCATTTTCTTCACCTGAAGCAGCAATGAAGGGATGGAGTGTATGTGTTGTGTGGAGCTGGAACAGGCTCATCTGTGCCAGGGTGGGTTCTGGCACAGAAGACAATGTTATCTGTGTCTCCCACGGTGGTATGTTAGGCTGCGTGTATCTTTGTATCAGGAATGCTTTTAAGAATATAGTATTTGAAATTATATGCGCTGGATGATACCTGTTTTTCTCTAAGGTGTATACAATGTACTGTTGATAGGGCCTACCTATGCGTAGTTACGTACCTCTGTTCTCATGTTTCCAAAGCAAAGAACCGAGAACCGTGCTGTCTGGTACCGAGACGATGCCCAGCCTATGCGATTGCCCTTGGTTAGGAGCGGAAGGGCTGTGGAATTGCGGTGCGGGGCGTGCGGCAGCTCCTACACAGGGACCAGGAGGGGGCACAAATGCAAAACTGACTGCACTGGCGGCAGGTACCCCGAAAGGAGCTGCAACAACGGAATTAGCTTTCCCTTAAAAGCAATAGAAACACATACAAATAACCGGTGGTAAATTCATATGGGTGGCAAAATTAATTATTAAGGAGTTTAGGAGTCCCCAGGAATCCAACGTGACCGTAGGGAATGCATTCTGTGGTTTTCGGCACTGTGCTACCGGCTGCGGGAGGAACCGGCGGTGCTAGGCTTCCCTTAAGATTCCTACTTCATCGCGTGCCTACGCTGGCACAGAGTGAAGGCCACATCGGAAGCACCAGTCTGGCATTTATGAAATTCCGAGCTACTGATTTTGTGACCAGGTCACCTTTTAAAAGGAATTCTAGTTTGTAACTTTCTCCGACAACAGCATCGCACTAGTAGATCGCACCCTGGCAGCGTTTAGCCATACACACAGGTGCCAGCTCTCACGACCTTGCATCCCTCCCTGTCTTTTGTGTTGCGTTCGGTCACACCACCCCCGCCCCCGGCAGCCCCCCCCCTCCCCCCGCCTCCCCGCCGTCACCGCCGCCTCGGGGGCAGCTACCGCGCCGCCAGGGCAAGGGGCGGAGGGCCGCCCGCGCCAGCTGGCCAATGGCAGCCTCCAACACGTAGGCCTGGCCCGCGCGGGCTGGGCGCCGCCAATAGGCGCGCCCCATGCAAAACACCGCGCCGCGGGACGGCGGTAATTGGCTCCGTCGCAAGGGCGGCGGGGCGCGCGCGCTGGGCCGCTGCGAGGGTCTGGCGGCGCCGCCGCCGTAAGCGGCAGGCCTGGGCCGGCGACCGCCGTCCTCACCGGCGCCCTGCCTGGGTACACGGCGTGTGCCGGCACATCGTACGGGAGCGGCCAAAGCCGTGGCGGGGGAATACGGACGTGCCGTTTCGCTAGCTCATTCATTAACGCAGCTCCTAAGCTCACAAACGCGCGCCCACAGGCCCGGCCTGTCCCGCCGCCCTGCCCGTGCGATCAGACCCGCGAACGGGGCGCTGCGGCGGAGCCCGCCTGACTGGCGCCGCGGGCTGCGGCCGTGGGGAGGGGCGGGCTCAGGCCCCCGTCCAGGGCGGGAGGGTGCTACCGGCACCGGGGCTTGGGGCAGGCAGCAAGCACGCCCCTGCGTGACCGGGCACTCGCGGTGGTACCGCGGCCCCGCGCGGACTGCTGGAGCAGGAGAGGGGCGGCCCGGCCTCCCTCTGCCCGCAGCTTCCGCACATCGGCGGGGCGGGAGGGGACCGGCCCCTGACGGGCGGCAGCGGAGCAACCCACGCCCGCCCCCCCTCACGCCCGGAGATGTCCCCACGCGCGGCCCGGGGGCAATGGGCGCGCATGCGCGGGGGCGAGCGCGGGCCGGCGGAGCGGCGGCGGCGGCCGGAGAATGTCGGGCGCGCGGGACGGTGGGCGCGTGGCCCCTCCCCTCGGCGGGCGCGCGGCAGCCGCAGCGGCGGCGGCGGCGGGGGGAGGAGGAGGCGGCGAGGAGGCGGCGCCTGTGTCGGCGCTGGAGGTTGTGTCCTTCCTGGGGAAGCTGCTGTGCGCAGTCGCGGCGCTGAAGGCGGCTCTGTACCTGCTCCGCAGAGTGTGTCTAGCCATGGCCTGGAAGTCGGGAGGCGCCAGCCACTCGGAGCTCATCCACAACCTCCGCAGTGAGTGCGGGGCGGGGGCGCGGGCGGGCGGGGCCCCTCTCGCCTCAGCCGCGGCGGGCCCGTTACCGGCCGCTCGGCCGTACGCACTTTGCGTTCCCGCGGCGCCCGCCCAGCCGCCAACTGTCAAGGAGCAGCGCCGGCGGGGGGAGGAGGCGAAGGCGGCGCCCGGCCGGGGGGTGTGTGTCTGGGTGTCCGTCCGGGTCCCTCCCGGGAGGGCGCGGTGAGCGCCGCCGCCGTCCCGCAGCCGGGCGGAGGGCGGCGGCCGCTGGCGCAGGGCGGGCCCGGGCTGTTGTTGCGGGAGGAGATGCGGCGGGAGGGGCGGCGCCGATGGCGGTCCCGAAGGGGAAGCGCCGTGCTGCGGCCGTGGCTGTTGTCAGCCCGCCGCCACCCCCCTCGGCCCCGTTCCCGCCGCCGCGTCCCTGTCTGCCCGTAACGCTCTTGTGCGAGCCGAGGCGGGGCCGCGGCGGCAGCTCCGCGGGGCCCGTGTCCTCCGCACGCACCGGGCTCGGCGTCCCTCTGGCTTCGCCTGCCCGCCGCTGCCGGGTCAGCGCGGCCGCCGGGCGGCGGGGAGCGGCGCCCCGGGACCCCTCGCGGGGCTGGCGGGGGGACAGCGGTGCCGGCGGGCGCGCAGCGGCCGTCCCCGGGGCTTTCGGGCCCCGGCTGCAGGCGGCGGGAGCTGCCCGGGTGCGGGGACCGCGCTGAAGCGGCCCGGGCCGCGCTTGTCGGGCGGGAGGGGCGCGTGGCGGAGCCCGCGCGTGGGGCCGGGGGGCGCTCGGCGTCGGCCCCGAAGCGGTGGGGGCGCGGGGCGGGGAGCGCGGCTGTCGCGGTTACGGGTTCGTGCTGCCGCCGAGCTTTGCCGTGGCTGCCGGGGACGTGGCGTCCCCTGTCCTTACCGAGGGTTTGTGCTGTCCCCGTGCTGAATGCGGAAGGTGCTGGGCGGGTGCTCCGCGCTTGGTGCTCTTCGGTACAGCCTGAAGCCTGCGGGGTCGTTTGCATGTGATCCAGGCTGAGCGAACGGGGTGATAAGGTAACACCGTCTCTTTTCGGAGCTTCCATTTTTCATAGTAGCCGGGGATTAACCCGTGTTAGATACGTTTTCAGTGTCCTTTTTTTCTGTATTCCTGGTTTTTCCCTTCCTCTCCTCAAGTCCGTGTCCTAGACACAAAAGGTTGTCGGTTTGGAGCCTGTGTTACGGCAGTTGTCTCCTATTTTAGTGATGCTGCAAGGCCGCGGGCAGCTTCACCTGTTTGGCCTCCTGGTTATTTTGAAGATGTAGGAGAATAATGTTTCTTGTTTTCTCTAGTTTGCTTATGTTAGATCCTCTGCTTCTGTGGTCTCCCAGTATTTTCTTATGTTGCTCTTTTGAGAACTCTTCCAACCAGTAGAGCAATATATGCCAAAATGACTTTCAGTTTCATTGTAAAAACTGTTTAACAAATAGATAATAACCTCCAGTTATGAGAGTTGCGGTGCATTTTTTTGTTTTGCAACTGTAACATCTAGAAATATTGTTTTATGGAAATTCTGTTCCCTTACACAGCAGGGAAAAACTTTCACATGTAAAAATGAATGTCAAGCTCCAAAATACATCCAGAAAGTGATTACTGCCAGAATTGTCTATGCCTCTGAGAACCTGAAGGCAAAACTAATTTCTTTGTTGAAGAAAACAATGACAGTCTTTTTCAACACATGGAAACTGTTTAGGGCTTCTCAAATATTAATAATTATGAAAAAACTAAAAAACATTATAGTTAGTACACAACAACAGTAGTACAGGAAGAGGAAGGTAAACCAGAAGAGTTTAATACTGTAATGACAAAATATGCAGCGATAATAATTACCTGGAAAATTATGCAATTTTCTCCTCTGTTTTGTATGCTTATGCCAGAGTATTTTAAGGGATGTTAAATAGTGGATTGGAAATAAAATGTTGTGGATGCACAGAGGCTTTTGATCTTGCAGTAAGATTGTGGTGTTGACCTCTGTGGGACTCTAGTGATGGTGTAGGGGGTTTATCAGTGCAGAGCAGTTGCAGGATTAAGACCGTAACTTTTAAGTAAGAAGCTCTATGGGTACGATGATACTTTGTTAAAAACATATCTGAGAGAATTATATATCCCAGCTTTAGAAACAAACTTAAACGTTGGTTACAGAAAGACTAAAATGTTCTAGGGAATTCCTGTTGGGTAGTAAATACTTCGGTATATTTAACTTTTTTCCCCTCTATAACTAGCTAAGCAGCATAACATTTCTAGCATTTTTATGCTAGAATTAGGAACACAAGGTAGATGAGGTTAATTTGATGTTGTCCGAGTGTTTCTCTTGTGTGTTACTTAGCTACTGAGTGTGTAATTTAGACTTCAAATAAAGGAAAAAAATACAGGTTGTAGTGAGACAGTACGTTTTCTTCAGCAGCAAAGCCTGGCTGAGAGGTTCTTGCTCCTGCCTTTACGCCAGAAGTCTTCTCTTCATTGTGCTTATAGAACTGCTTGTGGTGTAGGCTGTGGTGTCAGACTGGGTAGCTTTCTCATTACTCCCCTTGTGAAACACTAAAATTTAAACTCCTCCATAGCTGTAAGCTCTTGTACTATTATGGTTAGAGAAGCAGTGAACTTCGTTATGGGTATAAGTGGGCTGGGGGGAATGGGAACTTCTTAAACTGGTTTTGTTTCCAAATAAAAACATTAATGGAAGACTCTGTAGGCTGCTTATTTTTTTTCTTTAAAACAGCTGTAAAGAATATTCTTCATTATAAGTTGGTATTGACAGTTACTAATGCTTCTATTTTGTGGCAATGAAGTGCTCCAATTTCATGAAACTATATTAACATATGCTTATTGTTCATTTCACTGTTGCCTTAACTATAGAATTAACTTTTCTTTAATGGTAACGATGCTCCAGTGCTCTCATGTATTTGCATGCAGATTTAGGCAAGCATTCTTTACAAGCCTTATATTTGCTTAAAAGGGACAAACTAATGAAGAAGGGCCAGGAACTCAGAGTATTTTTTTTAGTGCGTACTTAGAGACAAGTGATTACAGAACCTTGTGTGACTTCTACTTGTTTTGATTTTTAACTTCTTGTTACATTGTAAACATGTTCTTGCACTGTTAATTTGAAGCATCATAGATGCACAATTTGTGGCATACACAAGATAAACTTGCTTAAAATGCACTCTTCATAACAAAAACACTGTCCTTGAATGTGCTGTTTCTGTGAGGTGTTCAGCTGCTTTGTTTTCCAGTGATTCTTGAAACTACTTCTCATTTAAAAAAAGCCATCTTTTTCTCTGAATGTTCGATTCTTCCAGTGAGCTGTTTAAAAAAATGTTTTTTCACCTTTACAGAGTAGTTACTTCAATCTCTGCTTCTTCCTCACTGAAAAGAATTGAACATGTGCCTTCAAACCTGAGCAAATTTTCCTCTTAAAAATATTTAAATTAAGGTCTTTTAGCAGATGACACTTCTAGGAACCTGTCTAAATGCAGGTTACTGTAGGGTTAGAAATCATGCTAAACAAATAATTGACTGTGTCTAAATACAAAACTCTTACTGGAGTTTCATTTTGTTGTGAACCTACTGTACAGGGATGCTTAGAAAGCAAGAAAAAAATGAGTAATTGGTGACTTGTTTGCTGTTATCTTGTGTGATGAAAGATATTTGGATTCTAAATCTGCATTTTTTTTTTAATTTTTTTTTTTACTTCTCTGTATCTTCAGTTATCCACTATTCTCTCACCTTGCTATTGGGTCATTTTGATCTCCTTCTCTCTTTCATACTTGGGCTCTTGCCAAGTCCTGTTACTTTACATGCTGACATCTTTCAGCTTTTCTTCCCCACCTGCAGAACTGAAAAATTGGGTTCAATTCACAATCTATCAGTTAATTAAAATTGTTTCCTTATCACACCTCTCTTTCTCACCTCCAGCCAATATGGTGTGCTGCTGTATGATGATCTTTCTTTGCTTATTTGTCTGATCTTGTTGTGCCAATGGTGTTGTAACTACCTATACAGGCTTTTGAATCCACAATTCCAGGTGAAAGGGAAGGTGAATTAACTTGACTGTGGCTAAGTGCTGCATGACGTTGTTAACCATTTGTGGGCTTGTTTCCTGCTACATTCTTTTTCTTTTCCTCATCTAATAAACTTGTATCACAAAAGTTAGCAACTGTAATTTATGAGATACCACAAATTCCATAGAACTTCATGCCTTCCTTGAGACCAGTTTCCTAATTTTTCAGTGTGAATGGTGTTTCAAATCAATATATACTCAAATGTTGTCAGGCTTTGCAAATTCTCTTACTAGAAATACTGAAGATATTTCTCCAAGTGTTTTATTATTTAGAAGTTAAATGGTTAAAAATGACGTTTCATCATGGTGAAGGCTTATCTACAATGAATCTGCACCTTTGTTGCAGGTTTCTCATTGCTGAGGACCAGTCTCTTTGGGAACTGCCATGGATGTGAAGGCATTGAATATGGCATTGCTAAGCCTAAGCTAGGTTGAGCAAGAGCTAAACATTTGGTTTTGGGTGTTTTCCACCCCACCCCCACCATGTCATTTCCTTTGTCTTATCCAAATCTCTTCTACATCTGTCTAATTTTGCTCAAGGAGGAGTAATGTAACTTGGATGAACATGAAGAAGGGAAATAGCAATGGAAAATTAGACCAATACAAACCACTTAACCCAAATGTAATACCTCCACTATACAAGCAGGTACACTGCCTGTTGTGTGTGTTCAATGAACATACTTTCTTTCAATGTTGTATTGAGGCTTCAGTGACTAACCACTGTAACAATGAGCAATGAGCCAGGTAATGAAACAGTTGAAAATGGAACTATTTTTTTAAATTCAAAATTAACATATCCATGATATGTTAGTTTAAGAATAACTAAATTTAAGAAATTTTAGATAATATCTCAGGTGGCATAGAGTTGAAAACTGTGATTCTGTTTTATTGGAGCATAGAGAATTTTTTGTTAGCAAGTAATTAGAATAATTGCCTAAAAGAGTTTTAGTGATTTAAGTATTTTATACTGATTTCCCAATGCAGTGAAATGTTTTGAAGGAATTTCTACACCCTTGACTTTCTAAGAGGCAGGCCTTTAAGTCAAGACAACATCCCAGAAAATAAGAAATACTATCAGAAAGGAAAAATAATTTCAAAAACTTTCATCACGTTTTATCTGTGTCTAAATTATAATTGTGTTCTTAACTGGTGGTTCTTCAAGAAATATGTTGTTGGCTTCCCCGCTCCCCCCCCTTAATGTTAGACCAAGGTGTCAGTGTAGTGTTAAGCATACCCATTCTTTTCCCCAATAACCCCAAAATTCAGTGCAGCAAAGTCCAAATCCTCAGTCATCCAGGAAGAAGAGAGCATGGTTTTGGCTGTTTATTTGTATCACACCACTTTATAATCAGTCATTTTAATTTAAAAATGTTTAGTTCTTTTGACTGATTGAAGATACTTTCCCCCCCTCCCCCCCGTTTTAATGGAATAATGCTACCTATTTTTTTTTTTCCTGGTAGTAATCCATAATAAAATGGCAGTAATTTTGCAAATCTGTCCCTTATAGGTGATTACCATTGCTTGTGGGCATGTTAAAAAGGGGGAATCTCATGTGTTTTGGTTTCAATATAACTCTTAAGTTTTTCTTTTAATGATACTGTTTCTTTCATCCTGATGCAGTATCAAGGGCTCACTAAGAGCTATTAGTAAGGTTGGAAAGAAATGCATGTTTGTGTTTCGAATGATTATTTCTGTGGATCTAACACCTGAGAGTCGTTTGTTGGTCTTCAGAAAATTTTTTACTTTAAAAAGTATTATCATAAAAAGGTTACAAGGTGAGGTTAATTTTATTAATGTTTTAAATTTTGTTTGACATTTCCAAATTCTGTCAAAAACGGAGGAAACTCACAGTTTGAGACCAGTACATTTTTTGGAATGACATCTCTCCTGGACTAGTTGACTTATGAGTTTATTTCAAGACTTCAGAACCTGACTACTGCAACATTGGACTTGAGCACAAAATAGTTTTAAATGCTGTCACTGTCAAAATATCAAAAGAGATGGTCAGACAAATATAACTTTAGAAATTCTTCCTTATTTTCTGCTGGTATGACAGCTTTCTGTCATTTTGTCCTAAGAGTTGGGGTCATGTTTTGCTGGTCCTCTCATCTTCCTTAGCTTTTGTATAGTACTAGTGCTTGTTTTAATGAAATCGCTTTCATAATAACAGTGTGTCCATGTGGTCTGGCTGCTGGTCTTGACAGCATTGGTTTTTCTGAAAACATAGCAAAGCAGTTGCATGTTACCTGCTCAGTAAGGTGCCCTTCTCTAAAGACCTGCTAAAGCTGTAGAAGTAGTTTTGCCTCAGGCCTTACTGTGAAGAGAGTTCCTTATGTGTCTGTCCTATCCAGCTAAGTTTGCCTTAACCTCTGCAACAGTTTTTGGTTATTTTTAGTTATTACTGATGGCTCTTGCCACTTTGTTTTGAACTCTTCACTTTTGGCATTCCATGTGATTGGTAAGCGAAGCTGAGCCCTCTCAAATGTAGAGGGATTAAGGTGTGCTCAGAGGTCAAGTCCCCCTCATCTGCATGCAGGCTTTGAAGTTTATTGGAAAGTGCAGTTCTGGGTTCTTGGATGCTGAATCCAACCTTAAAGTCACTTTCTTCTTTCATGTACTCCCAAAAGTTTCTTCATTCAGCTGCTGATACAGATTTAGATGAAATCAACGTAACCATTTTGATAAATGTGAGTACATTATGGACAGCTTTTGTGATGAAGATATGTGCTGTAGGACTATGAGCAAAGAGCTAGCATGCCTTTCTCCACCCCCGGAGAAGAAAATGGTTGATACCAACTTTGCAACATTGGCCTACAGTATGAGGGAGCAATACAACTGTGACTAAATATGTCTAAATCGGTTATCTGCAGACTTTCAGATCCATGAAAATTAGTAGAGAGCTCTTATCCATTATACCAAAATGGACAGGTTGTTTTTGAAGGTGATAGTTACTAAATAGGGAAGGCGTACTCCCATAAAGTAGAAGTGAAATTTTAGAGGGTAAATTTGTATTTAACTGAATCCTGAGGCTGTATACTAGTTTGTTGTGTTGAACCTAGCTCTTGGTTCCCATGTAGTTTTACCTTGGCGTGTTCTGAGTAGCATTTGGATGCTAATTATTTTTTTGAATTTTTATTCTATTTTTAATTTCTGCCTCTTTGGGATTTTTGTGGGATTTGAGCATTGTGTTTAATTTCTGGACTCTAAGGTTAGTTCTTATGGATGCTTACTTCCCACAGCCTTTCTGTTGTTGTGTCTCTGAACAACAGAATCTCAACTGATTCCTTCCAGTTAGCTGTATGCAACATTCCCTTTGAATAATGTATTACTATGAACCCAAATCATAGTGGTAACAGACATGCAGCTGAGTGTTTGAGGCAGATGCACTTTGCTGATAATTTAAGAGTTAGAGGTTTGTATGTGTGAGCGACTTAAAAAACACTTGTTTGCAAACACCTACTTTCAGTTTCTTTAGCACAAAGAGCTTTGTGTGTTTTGGGGTCAGCGTCCTTTGTTGGATGTTGGGATGCTGATCCATCACTTCTTGTTCAAAGTGCTTTCTTTGTGTTCATGGTTTACACTGAAATCTTCCTATGCTTGTTACTTAAAGAAAATTCTATTAACTGAATTGCTTTCCCATCTTTTTTTCTTCCTTTCCCCACATAAAAAAACCCCAACCTTAAAAATATCACCAACTAACTTCACATTGCTTGAAAAATAAAGACGTGTTTCTGTTACAGCCCCCTTTCCTCTTGAATGTTGCTGTCTGGTTTGTGTGGGTCGGGTGGAGTCATCTGGAAACTGTTTTTTGTCACTTGAGTAATACTAATCTACTTGATTTCATCTTTTATAGTATAGAGCTGTATGCGTTTTGCATCATGCTTTAAGACCTCTGTATGATTTAAAAATATTAGTTTTGCTGAAAGGTCATTTTCATAAGTGAAGTGGTTATGGAGAAAGTAATCCGAGCAGAAACTAAACTATGTGGATGCTGATATAGCCCCACAGTAAATGGTTTTGGGATGTGCGTGAGTGTTTTGTTTATGTAAAGCCAGCAACAGGAGGTGTTTGAGTAGCTGTTTATAAAGTAAGCTTGTGTACTGGTTTTTATCATGTGGCAATGAGACATCCTTTTTCTGATCTGGAAGCTAGTGCTGATGTAGATGTTGACTGCTAGTATTTTATGGTTTGGTTAGAAACGTGTTTGATCAACAAAAGATAAGCCCTTCAGGAATGCATTTGTTGCTAAATAAAAAGATAGGTGGTTTATTTGTTGCAATTCTACATACCTCTGCTCTTTTTTTTTCCTTCTTCTGACAGCCAGTTGTCCAGTTTCCCAGGTTACACTCAACAGCACTATATTTCTACCTTCAAATCCAAGGACTGCTCTGTGAGCTCTTTTCCTGTTTTCCTGGTGTTATTTGTGGAAAAGAGGCAGACCAGAGTGAGTTTTCAAAACATGCTCCAATTATGTCAAGTTGTCATTGGCGCAGTCTCTCCACAGAGTAACTCTTGAACTCTGCAGGCTGTGCTCCACTCTTAAGTGGTTACTTTTTGCCTTCAGCCCTTTGAAGCTTAGGAGTTGTGCACATATAACTCTTATTAAAGAGCTTAATTTTTATTTTAAGCTGTTAGCTAGTGTGTTTGTATATGAGCCTTTGCATGTAAACACTTTATAATTTGGTATCTGATTTGTTTGCAGTATTATCAGTCTTGAAACTCTGCGGTCTGTTCAAGGAGAGTCTTCTAATCATGTTACCATTGAGAAGGATAATCAACCTATATATATTTAATTGTGAAATATTTTACTGCAATATATAGCTTCCTTTTAAGATATAGAAAATGTTTTGCACTGACATTTTATTAATAATTTACTGTTGATTGTCTTGGTTTTTTGGCATGAAATTAGAATGTCGTCTTTGCAATATAAACTCTTATTGGCTTTTTTAGGGGGATATACTTGTTTTTTGAACTTAATTCAGAATTTGATAGAGATTTGTTTCAGACAGAATTAAGGTCCTGGATGCTGGTCATCTTGGGACGGACTGCTGCAGGAAGGAAATGACTTCCATTGGAGTTCAGTACCTTGCAGTTGCTGTGTTTCTCTATATTCAACCATGAGACTAAAAAAAATTCTTTTTGTTACCAGCACAGCAAAAATTACTACAAAGTCAATATCGACTTTACTGTTTAGGGCTTAATTGCTTTTGTGAATTCCCACCTAAAATTTGCAGTTGTCTCCATTGTATAATAAGCATATTTGTAAAGCAGACTTAATCTATGGGGGGTAATGTGATGCTCTGTAATTCCACATTCATAGCTGAGAGGGGGATTTTTTTATGAAGAGGGAGCATTACTCAGTAATTGAAGTACATGGCTCAGACATGAGATGTAGCTTTTACCACTGTTTCTGCTGGGGACTCTTGAGTATGGGTAACTTGATTAACTTCTATTTACTGGTGAAAAAGATGATACTAATCAAAGACGATCCAATAGTCGGCAAAACTCATGAGTGTTTGCTGAATGAGAGCGTCCTGAATGCTCAGAATTTGTAGAACGTTAGTAGCTACTGTTTTCAATTTTTGTTGGTCACTTGCCCGTCAGTGTAAGCATTACAGTTGGTTATACATGCTTTGCGTGGAACACAGTTTTTGTGTTTAGTTTTGCACAGACTTCCACAGATGATCTCTGCCATAGAGTTCTTATACTGTGATTAAAAAAGTTGGGGGAAGAAGGGTAAAATCTATAAGTAAAATAATAGAATGGAGGCAGAATAAGATTTGTAGATGTTCAGAGGTAAATTTGCTTAATACTGTTTTGATGACAGGAGTAGATGAGAGAGGTGGCAGGCATGGAGTTCTCTAAAAAGGGGAAATGGATTATGTGTAGCCCAGAGGTTTGGAAGAAGCTTGTGGTTACAGCAGTACCGAGGATGTTCTCTGCCTTACCACAGGGCCCTGCAGTTGCTCTTTCAAGCTGGAAGCTTGACCTTTGCATTCACCGCATGTTTTTTTCCCCCAAGGCATAAAAGGAAAGGGTGGATGGCTACCTATAGCTTCTAGAAGGTATGCATCTATCTGCACAATACAGAATCTCAAGGAATAAATTGCTATTTTAGATCTTTCCTGAGTGCTTCTCAGCTGCTGCTTTTTGACCTCTCTTCAGCCCCCCAGAACCTTTACCTCTTCACTCCTGTTATAATTAACTTCGCTTATTCTTTTTTTTTTTTTCTTAAACTACATTTCTTTTAGAGATACTAACTTCTTGGTGATACCTAGTAAGAATCTAACAGTAAAATTTTGATATTTTTTATTTGTTTTGTTTCTATGCCAAGTAGTCAGGGGAAAATTAGTTTTGTTTTCCTTACTATCTTATATTGTCAGTGCCAGTGTATTAGTGGATTGATTTGTTTGTTTGCTTTTCTTTTGGGATAAAATTTTGCTCAATGAATAAATTTAGAAACTCCTGTGAAAGTCTGCTGTCTCAGATTAAAAAACTTGCATTGAAATGAGGAGTTTCCTCTAACTGGAACTGTAGTATACATTTCTAAGAGTCAAAGCGCAGGATATATGTAATGTGTATAGTCTGTGAGGGGAGCTTTTTCTGGGACTTAGAAGTTATGGAAATAATTCTAAAAAAAAATTATTAATTTTTTTAAAGAATTGTTCTTTTCCTTAATAATTTGGTAGTAAAATTCCTATTGCAGTTCTATTTCATACTTTGTCTTCAGACCAAAAAGCGAAATGACTTGGGGGGTTATTTTGCTCTCTGAACTCAAGCCTAGTTATATAGGATAATTAAATCCTGGATACAGGTAGCAGACAAGAAAAAAACAAAAGAAAATCCTATGATTGGTACTGTAAACAGTCAGGGAAGCCTCTACAGGAGTTAGCTCAGGCCTGGGCACATGTGTTAGTGTTGGTATTAATTTAAAAAAAAACACTGGTACAACTTCACTTAGGACTATCTTACAAGAGCTCCTTAATCTGATTTTTGTGATACTGCATTTTGGATTAGATTTTAAAGGACCTGAAATTATCTTTTTTTTCCCAAGTATAATTTTCCAAATAAATCTTCCTTGTTTAAAGTAGTTCAATGAAGCAATCCATTGTTGAAAATTCAGTTCTTTGTAGCTTATACTGTGTCCTTTAATACAAGTGACTAATTAACATCTTGTTTTTCTAAAGTTTTCTGTTAATCATAGATGTCTCTTCAGAACTCTAAAAAAAGAATTATCAATGTTAAAACTTCAATAAAATTGCAAGGAAAAATGGCTGCGCTGCACAGTGCTTCTGACACTTTATTTTGAAAAGTGAACAAAGATTCAAAGCATTTGGATATAAAAGCTTTTTGGCCTCAGTGTGCCCCACTTCTGTAGGAGTTTCTTTACAAAAGTGTTTTTCTTTTGCCAACACAAAAAAGGAACAATCTTGAAAATAAAATACTGAGCAAGGATGCTGCAGCTTCACCTGTTTTTGTATATTTTTCAATAGTTACATAGCCTTTTAGAAATATGAAGTGTGTCTTGTTTGCTGTGTAGAGTAATATCAGTTTCTTGCTGAATGTTTTCAGGAATATCAAAGGTGTGTGTGAAGCTGAGGTTTTTCAAGGAGATAGATCTTTGCAAATGGTCTCTACTGTTTCAGAAAAGCATCTGTAACTGCTGGGAAAGTCTTGTTCAAAGTTCACTGGCTTAAGCATTGTTTGATCTGTGGACCACAGCTTAATTCTTGTATGATAAGGGTTAGAGTGTTAGAGGGTAAGGTGGCATGATTTCTCACAATATTAGGAATATATTCATGTATTTCACATGCTCTTGCATTGCAGAAGAGAAAAAATGCCTGAAATTTTATGTATTTATTTGCTTATTTATAGAAAATGGAATCATCAAATCAGACAAGGTATTTGAAGTAATGCTGGCTACAGACCGTTGCCACTATGCAAAATACAACCCTTATATGGATTCTCCACAGTCTATAGGTAAGAGCATCTTGTAAAATTTATTGAGATTGTTCTAATTTGCATAACTGTGACTGCCTTTGTCAAATATTAAGAATGTGAACATTTTTAGAAAATTTTGAAGCTTTAGTTCATTATTTATTCAGTATCTTTTAACTGAGTTTCAATTTGTTATAGAATGCAATTGGCATAATTGGATACGTCAAGTAGATAGATGTTCTTTGTCAATATTAATATGTGTATATATATGTATTTAGTTTTTAAACCACAGCAATTTGTGGTGGTGCAGCTGATGTTTAAATACTTAAATCATTTGTATCCCATTTATATCAGAAACAGTGTCTCTCTTTGCATTGATCTCAACTGAATCATTTCTGTCGAGTTGCTTAAACCCTTAAATGAGATTTATTTTTTTAAATATGAAAATAGGTTTTCAATGGAAGACCTGCTCTGATAGTGTTACATATCTGCTATTAGTTAGAATTAACCACTTTTGATTTTAATAGGAATATAGAGTTATAAGAAATATTCTAGTGGAATTTGCGTTTGCATAGCAACCGACAGCTACTATGAAATCCTCTGTACAGCCCCATACCAAGGCCAAAGGAATTGGTCAGAATCACCTAGTAGGAATGCTTAGAACTTAGATAACAGTTTCGTGTTTCAATGCATGATTGGATACAGTGTTTACGTGTAGCCTAGGAGAATGTATTGAGATGTCAGAATGTAGAATTAATGGGAACTGGGGGAGAGTCGAATGAAGCAACTCTTAAGCTACCTGCCAAGAAACAGTGAATGTAGGTAAAAGGTAATTCCGGCAGGGGGCATCGCGACCACTGACTCATGTACCACCTCCCCGAATAATACCCCAGACCCATTTCCAGACCTTTCTAACTTTACTGCACAGAATTGGATATGGGAGGAGAGTATGTTAATGATTTTCAGGAAATACTATGTTTATGTGTGAATACTTAATTAATATTAAGTAAGTCCTATATAAGGTGTATGATTTTGAAACTTGGTGTGCGCTGATCGTGAGAGGACTCACTCGTGCACCCGGCCGTTAATAAAGAAGTGTCTGCTTATCTGCATCACATTGGTGTTGATAAGTTCTTTATTCTGAGATTTTGGTAACAATAGGACCATTGTTTACGACGGTTATTTCCCATCCTGATCCCAGTTTTACCTTTCCAAGGCAGGAGAGTGAATTACATGAATGTAGTAATTTTGTATTTATTTCCCTCCTCCAGCCCTCCCCTAATAGTGGGTCGTGAGAACTATGAATTTTATTAGAATTTTATTAGTTGTATAGGAAAACTAAAAAAACCCAAAACCAAATCTGTCAGGATACATACACACTCAAAAACTTGCATATCTTCACAGAAACATATATAGGTGAGTGTTCCTCCATGTTTTCTCACAGTTTGCAAAATAGGTGAGGTTATTGTCTCCAGAAGTTCAGTGGTCCCTGCCACACCAAACTAACAAAGTCAGGTTTTTACATAGGGAGTGAGTGAAAAAGGCATTGTTATTCTATGAGACATTACTGTTCTGAATTCAACATACTTGATCAAGCTGAGGCAATATAGTAACAAAATGGAGACTGAAACTGAGATCAAGGACGGAACCTTTTTTCTTTACTGTCCAGAGTTGGCATGGCATAGCTCTCAGATGATGTACCTTAACTCACTTCTGAAGCAGAGCACTAACTGTTGGGGTGTGTGTGTAGTGCCCTGAATGAGGGCAACAACTAAGGTATTACGTTTTACAGTCAAGGTCATAAAGATCATAAGGTTGCTGCCTGAACAATGATCAATGCGTTCTTCCATTCTCGTTTTACAGGTTTCCAAGCAACAATCAGTGCTCCACATATGGTAAGCTTTAAACTTATAAGTATTGGTGATTTTATAAACATCCAGATGCTTCTGAAATAAAATATTTTATCCTAGCAAATTTAATCAACAGTTGATTGCAGTGATGCTGTTGTGAACTGCCTAGTGGGAGGGCACAGAGGAGATTGAGCCAGACTTTTCCTAGAGATGCACTGCAATAGGATGATGGGTAGTGGACAAAAAAAGTGCAACATGGGAAATTGATTAGTTTCTAGGGTGAAAAATAATCCTGTTGAGGGTAGTTAAGCATTGGCACAGATTTGCAGATTGTGGAAATTCTGTTCTTTGATATACAAAGAAGCTGACTGGACAGGGCTCTAACTTAAATTGCCCATGTTGAAAGAGGTTTGGACCGCAGGATTTCCAGAGGTCCTTTCCAACCTAAATTTTCTGACTCTGTAATTTATGAAAATAAAAGAATTTGGAAATGGATAACAGTGATTTATATGGTTGGTATTGCTGTAATGCCTCTAATTCTTTGGACAGGAACACCCCCCACCCACCCCACCCCCAACAAACATTGTACTGAGAAGCAGGTTTTTTTGCCAAGTGGTTTGAGACCAGGACATTTATGACTAAGGCATGAGAAGGGATTTCAGTACACAGATCTAGGACAGACATAATTTTTCTATGCTCCTTTATTTGAGATGAAGGATGAATAGAAGCATATATTTTGTCCTTGCAATGTTTGGAAAGTGTCAAAACATAATAAAGGTCTGGTCCTGTTGACTAAAAACTGCCTAGCTGAGTTAGAATTTACTTAGTTACCAATATTAAAAAACCCAGGAATTTTGTATAGAAATGTCAATGATTTTATTCAAGGAAAGACAGCGAGAGTAGTACTGTGACTAAGGGAGAAAATAAGAATTAAGTTTTCAAAATTTTAACTCACTGAAGTCATTATTTGCATTATCCTGTGTTTAGTACTAGTAGAATATGAGCAAAAAGGAAGTATATCCTCTAAGCAAATGTTAACATTTATTGTTCTAGTTATTTCTGTTTTCTGAGTGTAATGGATTAAGCCGTAAGGGTGTGGTAATGGCTGTCTCTGAAACATTAAAGAACAAACTGTGTTTTTTAGTTTGTGACCTAAGCTTGGCTTGTGTACTGGTCTGCCATGTGGGAAAGTAAAACTCACGAAGTGTCTGTAGATTACTGCATTTCATATATGAGCCTGGCTATCTGACTTTGTAAAAGACAACTTCTTTTTCATACTCCTTGAATCAGCAAGTGTGGAGGTAATACAAGCAGTAGTTCTAATAGCCATTTTCCTTGATGCTCCAGAGGTGCCTTCTTCCTAGCTAGCCTCTGTCCCATCTTACTCCAATGTATATAGCCTAATGATAAGTTAAATTCATTAAAGGCCATATACTGCCAGAACAGTAAGAGCCACCAGAGCTGAAGAGAATTAAATTGATTTACGGTGTCTCTCCCAGTAACTATATATACACTGAGTTTGTGCTAGAAACTTGAATGGTCAGATGAGTTTATATTTGTATATACTAAAATAATAAATAAATAAATATACACACACACTTCGTTGAAGTCAATATAAGTAACAATGATTATATCCTGTAGCTACCACGCCCACACACACCTTTTTGGTAATAGAAAATAACACAGAAATTTCTTACACAAATCCTCAGTGCATTGCTCAAAATCACTGAAGAAATGGATATATATATATTGGGCAAGATAGACACTTTAAAATATTTTGAAATTTTCTGTCTTCTCTTAGCATGCATATGCTCTTGAACTTCTGTCTGATCAGTTACATGAAGGAGCCAAAGCACTTGATGTGGGATCTGGAAGTGGAATCCTTACAGCATGCTTTTCACGAATGGTGAGATATTTAGTTTAATCACTTGACCATCAGAACTGCTTGAACTGAAGCATAACTCCGAGTTAAAGGGGAGAAAAAAAGCATTCTTTCTACAGTGGATTTAGGTATATTATACAGAAAATAATTTACTCTCCTGGGTGTGATTAGTACCCATTTGTTACCCTAGCTGATACTATATGGTTGAGTTAAAGGGTCCAGTCAATTGTGTGATGGTGAAGAAACTGTCTAGAGGAGAAGTTTTGGTGTTTTTCTTGATTGTGCTTTAGTGGTTGCTTTATAGCTTGAAGGAAGGAGGTGTTTGCTTTGTCCAGCCCAATTTTTATGTTATCTTGTGTGGCTATGAATGTTCTCATTGTGATAAATTGTCATGTCTTCCTGCTGTGGTGAGAGCTTACTGAGGCCTGAAATAATCCTGTTCCCACAGGAAAATACATTGTATGTATATAAATTGTCTTCAAATTTAACTTCTTTCTTTTTTTCTTGTTACCGTATTGTGTGAGCATCACTATAAATATTC
Organism: Falco peregrinus; assembly: GCF_023634155.1. Lineage (NCBI taxonomy): Eukaryota > Metazoa > Chordata > Aves > Falconiformes > Falconidae > Falco > Falco peregrinus. Next base: position 46,537,871 of record NC_073727.1, on the reverse strand, counting down.
ATTTAATCTTTCCTAAGTTAGATAGTAATTTATATTCTTTTTATGTATTCTCCAAGTAACTAAGTTTCTGGGTTGTTCAACCTGTATGTAAGGAATTCTGTGATGCTACCCTATCTTACATCAGGAAAAAAAAATGAAAAAAATTGTTTCATGCTGGCTGTAACTACAGTACTGTTAGACTAAATTATGTAGTGGAATATAATCTGCCCTTCCTTCTCCATTCCAGGACTTCATCATTGCTTTATAACTAGCAGAGGCCTTCATTAAATTGCCAACTTAGATATTTATTTTTTTTCTTTCTGAAAAGTTATTTTGGAATATGGTGATGCATATGATAACGTTATATGGGTTTTTTTAGCTTCTTAGTTTTCTGTTTTCAAGCACTGATCTGTTGAGTCTGTGATCACTTCTGGTTTCCTGTGTTAAGAATCAGATAAGAATGTTTAGGACTGGGCAATGTACTATCAAAAGTATTTAGGATTTTTAAGTGCTAGCTGCAAAATAAATAAATAAAAAAGTAGTTGAAGTAAGTTAACCAAACTGCAGTTTAGAGGGAATATTACTGTCAGTTATTGAACTTTCTGCCTATTATTTTTGGTCTTTGTAGTAAATAATCAAATGCTAGTAGCATACATGGGAACTTCAGTCCTGCAAACATTAATGCGTATTTCTCGCTGAAGTTACAAATGCATAGAAGAATAGTCATTTTTTATAAGATATGCAAGTTGTGGTTGGGGACCTTTTGCTTTTAAAACAGCTATGTAAGAAAAGCTGAAAATGTCTGTAGAGAAACCAGAATTGCCACAAAAAGGAGATCTCTTTCCAATTTTGCTGAGGTTAATCATGCTGTCTTTTTATTGCCATATGAATATCATGGTCCTCTTCTGAATCCCCCTCTTGGTGGTATGCTATGGAATGCCTTACAGATGTGTTTTGTGAAACATTGCATAAATGCTTCTCTTCTGTTTGATAGCATTACTCTGCAATACAGATCTTGCTTCATCCACTTGAATGAACGTAGATAAGACAGTATGTACTGCTTGGACTTTCACTGTAACATTCTTTCTAACAGTAACAAAAGCTTGAAAGAAGTATATTATGGGGAGTGATGGTAAAGCGTTTCGCTATCAAAAGTCAGTTGGGGATGTGCTTACTGGGTCATGTGGATGTTGCTTCTCAGTCTACTGGAGATGTAGAATGAGTTGCTTGCATTTGTGGTACAGGTACCTGAGTGAACACTGATGTTGTGACAGCTTTACTCCTGTGATGGTAATCTCATTTGTGGTACTTCTGGGAAAGCTCTATGTTTACTTACACTAGTAAAACATCTTAAAGATCTTTTTGTTTGGGTTTTCATGTTAAACTGCTGTGATAAACTTAAGTTTATTCACTTTTAAAAGTTGTCAGCAAATTAAATTAATTGTAGCTTTTGTCTTGGAAGTACTGGCATTATAAAAAAAGTATGGTATATTTTTATTCCAAACAGATCATGAAGATCCCCAAAATTGTGCCATTCTGCTATTGTCTCAATTGCACACACTTCAGAGTTTCAGGGTAATTGATGAGGGCTCATCAATAGCATAATGGACTGTGACATGCAGCAGTAGATTTTCTTACTTTCTATCAAGGCTATTTCATGTTAAGACCATTTTGCTAAATTTTAATTTCTGTGACTTTACCCTTTGTTGGAGTACAGTGGATCTTTTGCCAGCTTCTGGTACAACTGACTGCCAGGCATTCCTCCAGATAGCAACTGGTGGTTGTCCTAGTGAAAACTTGCCATGTGCCTTGCTCTCTTTCAAAGGCTAGGCTGGTGGTCTTCCACTTGAAAAAGAAGAGGTAACACTGCTCTCTTGATGTTTTAACATAGGACTTGTCCATAATAAAACAGAAAAAAACCCCACCATGATATTGATAACTAGTTACTAATTTTCCAAGTCTTAGTGACGTTAAAATGCAAGATACAGAAACATAACTAATGCATTCAAGTACGTCCAAAGACAAAGTTGTATGACAACATGGGCTGCTAGGATATACTTTGCCATTCTGTTCTTTGAGCTAGATCCTGTTAAAAATATTCCAGTTTTGGAGAGAGGAGAAAAAGGATTCAAACCTTAAAATCTGACTAACCTTCTGAAATTGTGTCTTTATTCCAGGAATAAATGGAGAAGGTTTTGTTAGTAAGCCTTATTTCCCTCAGAATACACAGATCTTCTGTGGCCTTTTGTGAGTTATGAGCTCTCGAAAGTTCCACTCTTCCTGTGGAAGAGAGCTGTAAATCTGAAAGTAGATTTATGAATGCAAGAGTAGGTAGTTTGTCACTGACTATGAATTGCTGCATTTGCTTCTGGAAGAATGAGACTCTTCAGATAACTTAGAATAAAGTGCATGACTTGCTGTTTTCCTTGAAGGAAGGTCTTCTCTAGAAAAACCTTAATCTTTGAGTAAGTTTATTCAACATGAAAGGAGATAATTTCTAGTCTGTGTCCTTGAAGTTATTACTTTCTATTGCAGGTAATTCAAACACTCATGACCAGATCTAACTTCCAAAAATTCAGAGAAGAAATCTCCACTAATAGTATAACTTAACATCTCAATAAGATTACAATAACAAACATTTATAAGACCATACTGACAAACTTTAGTTACCAGTTGCTTCTAGCAGTCAGGGTGTATGATTCCAAGCAGTAGTTTTCATAACATTGGGAAAATATACTACCACTTCACCGGTTTTGTTTTTTTTAGAGAAATGGGCTCAGGAGATAGAAATACTCGTTCTGTACATGAATCAAAACTAGCAGAAATTATTCAACTCTATATTTTTATTCCAGGTTGGTCCCAAAGGACAAGTTGTAGGAATTGATCATATCAAAGAACTAGTAGATGACTCAATAAATAATGTCAAAAAAGATGATCCCACATTGCTGTCTTCAGGAAGAGTGAAACTGATTGGTGAGCATCAGACTGATATACTTACTAATTAAACTGATATTCTTTCTAGCAGCTGGTTGAAAATGACTGGAATTGGATATGATTAAAAATTCTAATGTAAGAAGTTAAACCAAAGAAAGAAGAGCCAAATGAAAATTTTAAAATCCAACTCATCTTCAGACCTTTGAAAATATCTTCACACAGTTTGAAGATTGACTTCTGGTAATCTTAAATAATATGTAATCATTCTATGAGAGAAGCTTAACAGGGAGGTGTTTTCTGGTGAAAATATTTTTACATGCTGGAGGTGTTTCATGTTAAATTTCCTGTTTAAAATTGGGTTTGAATTCACAACTTTTCTTGATAAAAGTACTGTCATCTAAATGAGCATTTTAACAAAGCCTTTGTATTTCTGATACAGTAATTGAGAAAGCTGCACACAAAGGGTTTAGTGGAAAAAGTACTAGACTGGCTGGCAGTATGCATCACTGAATTTAATTTCACTTGTTTTTGAAATTAACAGTATTTGTATGTTAGGGAAGTGATTAATCGACACGTTCTGGAGAGGGAATAATGCTAAATATATACAAGGACAGTGAATTGTTTTAAATACTTTTTTTTTTTTACTAGAAAGATAGATGCCTTTTTTAAATAAGATGCAAAGCTGGCAGGAAGAAAGCATTCCCTTCGTTATCTTTCTGTTCATTAAGTTTAAAAAAGAACTTGAAGGTCTGGATTATTTTGAGGCTTCTAAGAAGAGTGCTTGGAAAAATGATTATTATGTGATGTTTGGCTCTTAATACCAGTTTGATTCTTGGTTGTTTTTTTTTTTCAAAATGAGGGACTTTAAAAAATCTTCTTAAAATAAACCAATCAACACATGTACTTGTACATGTGTATAAAATGCAAAGTCCCTGACGGAGAACACTTCTGTGTTAAACTTAATTGGGAAAGAAGTTATGCTGAGACGGTTGGGGCTGGAGAAGGGGAATGGGGGATAATTTCTATTGTTGCTGTACAAGAGCAATTTGGACTTAGGCTTCTTGATACATCTGAAACAAACTTTGATGCCCTTTGGAGTCTAGAATTCTAGGTAAACATAATCGTCTGTATTTATGTTTGACTGTGTAGCAGGATAACTAAGAGACTTCTGAATAGTTTTGTTGTGAGGTGCATTTAAGAAAAGTACAGATGTATGAGTAGCAGTTCAGTGGATTATGTGGAGAAGAATGTTTTGACTGTGCTGGATTCCTAGGGACTCTTTGGTGCGGAGCTAGAATCCAGACAACTGTTTTTTAAAACAACTAAAAAACACCCAACCCAAACACCCTCTCCTCCCCAACACACAAACAAAAAACCCCTGAATACCCAAGGTTGATCGATGGTGGAAGGTGCATGAATTAAGTCTAGGTATGTCAGTTGCTGGCTTCTTGCAAGTATGCTTCAACCATTCTCCATTGCTTTGTCACACCTCACATACGCCATAACTGCATTTCAGAAGCATCAACATTATTTTGGGGTGTCTCAGCAATAGAACTGCACTGGGAACTTAGGAATAGGTGTACTTAGGGTATGTCTGTATTAGTTTCTGGTGGTTTTGCCTTTTTTGATATGGTTTCTTTTGTGTTTTGTTTTTTTCTTAAAATCAGAAGGGTACCTTTTGAGGTCAATCTCTCTCCTGCTTCCACTTACCACACTGGCTCACATGAGAGTACTCCTGGAGGGCACAGACTTTGATTCCTTTTGGATGAAACTAGACTGGATTATGTACTTTCAGAAGCAAGCAAATATGTTTGATATGTTAATGGATATTAAGCCAATAAGACAGAACTAGACCAGAGTGATCATTCAGAAATGCGCGTATTGCATGGCCATCAGGTTCTCGGCAAAAACTCTTTTGCTGTACCGATCTGCTTCTATTGTACTGCACTATTTGCTGATGCAGACATAGCCAGAGGGGATGAGGGTATTCTGACCACAGAGAAGTAGTTTTCTTCTGTTTCTCTGCTCTTGCTATGACTGTGTGAAACAAGTCAGCATAGAGACACTGAAGACTGTCAGATCAGAAGATCAGGTCTAAGGTTCAAACACAAGCCACGCAACCTTTTTACATCAGAAAGTCCTGGTACTGCTTCCCCTGCCCATCACCACCTGCCACCCACCACTATGATTACTTCATTAACAGGCTGCATGGAACTGGAGATCTGAGAAGGACAGGTGATGTTACTCAGGATATAAGCACAAGCTCAAAATTTGGGCTGCTGTTTGCTCTTGGACATTGAATAATACAATAATTTGTATCACATTGAATATATGAATGCCAACTGAACTTTTTCTTATCTGTGTTCCCATTGTGGGTAGATATGTACCTGACTGCTGTAGCCAGGAGAATTTTTGTGGGTGTTAAAAGGGAAGAGCCATGCTGTGCTTATGCGTATAAAGGAGCATGATTTTTTTTTTTGTGTGTGGGGGTGTGCCGATTCTGAAGATGGTGGCTTTGGTTTGGACTATTGATTCTAAGAGCAAAGGGTTTAGATGTTTTGGTTCCTTTTTACCACCATCGGTGAAGTGATAAGATGTGCAGAAGTCATGTTCGGACTTCTCTGGACAGTGCTCAAGATGCATTTAAGTCTCAGAATACATGTGTTCTTCAGAAGACAACTTTGCAGTTTCTTTCACACTGTTTTTTTTCAGTTTAGCAATCTCTTCTTCTTTTGCCAGCAGTACTGGAAATCACTGCACCTAACGCCTGCTGTTGCATCTTAAGGAATGAGGGTCTGTTTTCCTGTGTAACTAACACCATTCAAACAGTATCTGTATTCTTGAGCTGAAGAAGTCTTTCTCCATTGCCTTCTCTTACGGAACAGCAACTCGATACAGTTAACACATCACTACTTCCTCTTTAGAGGTGTACAGTGCTACTATGGTATAAACAAATATAAATTGTATACTTTACTGCATTGAAGTGGTTGTTCCAGTACAACCCACTTTGGCAGAATCAGAGAGATTAAAGCCCTGGAAATACTAGAACTTTCATTACTGGCAACAGTAATGAAGGCTGCCTTGGTGGAACTGGTGATCAATAGGCATGAGTTCTCTTGAAGCACTGTTAGTTCTTGCTCGATGGCTTCTGCTTGCAGCCCTTGGTTAGAGCTGGTGGTGGGCAGAATTGACGATATGAGGAAATATGTCCCTGAGCTTTAAAGGACTTCTGCTGAGGAAATGTGCTCTCTTACAGCTTTGGGTGTAGAAAGTTATTGCAGGGTCTTGTTTCAGCACCTAGTATGAAGGATGACTCACTCCCCAGTTTTAATGGTTTCGAGGACCTGTCCAGATCTTCCTGTACGCTCTTGGATACTTATGGGTGTTGTTACTGTCCAGGTAGATGACCCTGTCACTGAGGTCAAAATGAAACCTGTGATGGCCACCATGTATTTTTCCTGCCTTGTGAGTTGTTGGAAGGCAAAAAGTTGACAAATTTTCACCCTCTGGTAGGGGCTTAAAAGTTCTTTTGACTCATTCAGCCTTTTAATTAACCTGTGATAATAGTGATTGCAGAGAAGTTGAAGCTATGTTTGAAGACAGAAAACCCCAAGCAACTACTTGTGTTGAGCAGAGGACTATGTTCATTAGCCTTCTTACTTTTCTTCTTGACTGATTACTGGGACTTCTGCATTGTCTGAGTATGAATTTGTGGATGGTTTAGCCTCCTTTATTACTTATGTTCCTAAATAACTCCAGAGACAGTTTGCCTAATTTACTCTGAATCTCCTGTTGGTTTCTTGTAAATACTGTGCATGCCACATTTGCATCATCTTCTTTCAAAACTTTACCCAGGATCTGGTTTAGTTTGCTATATTTCAATGGCTTAAAAACCCCAGTCCGTTCCCCTTGCATCCAGTATAACTGGGGTGGTATGAGACATCTAGGATAAGGTGCTTCTCCCTAAGTTCTCCACCAAAGCTGACGCTGCATCGGTAGCCCTCTGAATAACTTAGTTACTCCTAACATCTTCCAAGCAGCCACCTGGAGCTTTAGCCACATGTCTGATGTCGGACCTGGCTATCCATGTCAGTCCAGCAGTTGTCCGCAGGAAGGATAGCGAGACCCATCTGCTGGCGAAAGGGGATGTGTGGGGATTAGTGTACTGCACTAACCTATGAGTGTGTGTGAGGTCTTTGAGTCCAACCAGTAGTGCAGTTACAGATGTATAGTCCATGTGAGTACTTGCTTTGTCTTTTCCTCACCTTTGGAGTCTTCTGATATGTGCTTCTAAGATTTAATACTTTAGACTTATGATTTGCATTATATTTAGGAATGGTATGTGTGAAGGCAAGGCAAAGCAAAGTGTATGTTCTAAGAAGGTAAACAAGGGGAGAAGTCACCTGCAGTTGGAGTGGTAGGGCACATAAATACTCAAGTATCCTTTCTGAGTGGACATGTGTCTCCAAGAACTTCTATTACAAATCCATGCTTTCTAATTTCAGGTGCTTCAGTAGCATTTCATATCTTTTAGAAGTATGTGTATGTACGTGTGAGGGCATTTTGTTGCATCTATTTTTCAATTGTGTTAATATTTTTAAATTGACTTCACGTTATTACTGCTCAGTAAAAATAGTATAAATCTGAGCATAGCTTTTTATCTACCTGTAGATATGGGAGATCAGCTGTTTTTTCTATTCCTTTTGAAAACTTTTTTTTAAAAAAAAGTGTTTTCTTGCAGTGGGAGATGGAAGAATGGGATATGCAGAAGAAGCTCCCTATGATGCGATTCATGTAGGAGCTGCAGCGCCAGTTGTGCCCCAAGCAGTAAGCCTTTATATTTTATATGTGTGATTCGGTAATCTCTTAGCTGTAAAGAACACTTTACGTACATATATATGTAAAATACTTGGTAGACTTGTACTGCTGGGAGTATCAATGGGCAGTGTGGTATTACTGTATGATGTGCTTTTTTTGTTTCTGTTGTGACTGGGCTTCCTGGTGGTTTGCAAAAACTATTTGTTCTAATAACCCTCCTCTAAATAAACATAACTTAAAATTACTTGTGGACAAATCTCTATTACAACAATCAACTGGAGCATTTTTTCATAAGCTAATCTGGTTTTGTCAAACACTGAATTATGAAATTTTAAGTATTTGTTGCTCAGGCTCCGAGACATTGAGCCTGTTGGAACAGTAATATGCTCGGCTGGAACTACAGATAATACCATGTGTTTGTAGCTTTCAGAGTGGATACAGGGTAGTATTTACTAGAGAAGCTTGAGAATAACTAGGGACCTTAGAGTATGCATGCATGAATTTCATTCTTGCAGATAAGGTTGGGATTTTTTTCCCTCCTCTTTTCCTCAGGTGAATGGGAATAATTTAGCATGATTTGGTATGCTAGATACCAGTTATGTTTTTTTTTAAAATTGATTTTAATGAGGGACGGTGAAGGACTAGAGGTTTGAGGTGATATAGACAAGTTAGACGTTTCCAGGCATTGGCTGTTGTTTTGTTTTTTTATTTTATTTTATTTTGGGAGGGAGGTGTGTGGGATGTTCCCAGCAAAGTGATGACATATGACAATTAAGAAGGTAACTTAAAGCTTATTACTGAATGAAACAGTTCTTAATTATAACTTCTGTGAGTAAACAAGGAGTAAGATTTTTTTTTTCATTGTCTGGGAAGTACTGAAATTTTCTTGAAACTACTGTTATTAGCCTCCTTCTTTAATTATGAAAGCAAAAAAAATATCCAAGCATTTCTCTCTCATACTCTGTTACTTGTCACTTATCTTATCCATTCAAATATTTTAGAATTTTAGACTAGTTTCACAAAATGCTGCTCCATTCACAGAATGAAAGAAGAGCTGTTGGATAGTGTATTGTAGACAACTTTTTTATTTATCTTCCTGGAATAATTTAAAATCACAAATCTTAAATCTTATTCTGAGGGCTTAAGGGGCGATGGGTTACCCCAATAATGTTAGACATTGGGCCTGTACTAATACCCCAAACTATCAAACTGTTAAAACTGGCATTTTAAAAAGATTGAATCTACTGCAAAAATAATTTGTGATTTACATGTCTTTCCTCTGTTATGCAGAAACTTAAAACTGCAACCAACCTAGTTAATTCAATTTTTTACGTTCTTTTTGAGTTATATGGAATTATTGTTAATGTAACAACAGTTGTACCATATTGTGATACTCTCATTTTCAGTGCACTTTTTATTTTTCCTAATTAAAGGAGTTATCTACTGCATAATAGTAGATAGATAATTATAGAAAAGCTATTAATGTAATGTAACAAACTTTGGATCCAGCATGTCTCTGAAGTGGCTGGTTACATTCTAATTTCTGTGTTGTGTTCTAGCTTATAGATCAGTTAAAACCTGGCGGAAGATTGATATTACCAGTTGGTCCTGCAGGGGGAAACCAGATGCTCGAACAATATGACAAACTAGAAGATGGCAGTGTCAAAATGAAGCCTCTGATGGGAGTGATATATGTGCCTTTAACAGATAAAGAGAAGCAGTGGTCCAGGTGGAAGTGATTTTGTTCCACTTCTTCCACACACATGCAAGGTGAAAGGGTGTGAATTTTAAGCAGATAGACTGCAAGGCCTGCCTTTGCTGCTGTTGTTGCTTTCTGCTCCTCCATACTGTGAAAAGTGACTGTCTGCATTACTACATCACCAAAAGGAGGTTGTGCTAAATTTGACTTAATTTAAAAGCAGAAGAAAAATATTGCATGGGTTGCACTTTGTCTCTTTTAGTCTTTGGTGTGTTGAAGTTTATTTGTTGTTTGGAACATAATATTTTCTAAATTTAAACTTCCCTTCTAATGAACTTTTTATAACTAGCTTGCCCAGTAATTAGGGTAAAAGTGTAAAATACTACTTAAGAATAAATATTGTTTTGTCCTCTGAGTTAGTGGTAATTGGGTGTTCTTTTTTTATTTTTCTGAAATGTCACAAATGAAGAAAAATCTTCGTAAAATCTCTTGTGGGGAAATACAGACAATCTTGCAAGCACTTTTTCCTCAGCCCCCGAAGCAGCGGAAAGTGGAGAAGGTAATCCCTTCTTCCCTGAAGTGTAAATGTAGTTGAGTAGCGTTTAGAAACTTTTCTCAGATGTTATAAAACGTCTATCATCTTTCTCTGATGGGGGCATATTTGTGTTTGCCAGCACAGCAAACTCTAAAGGCCTTTCTAGAGGTAGTAACCTTCCAGTTTGCTGAATTGAATGGCCAGCAACATAGACATAACACAGCTGTCAGCTTAAACCATGCTAGGCATTAGTATGCGAATGAACAAAGCAGCAGTCCTGTTTTGCTTCCTGGCAGAAAATGCTCGTGGACGTATTATTTGTGCTAATGAAATGCATAGATGTGTATTGAGTTTTGAGAACAATTCTTGAGCTTTATAACTCCTAAATTCAGATTTTTGGCTTTTTTCCTTTGATATTCTGGAGTATAGCTTGTGATTTGGATACATGAATACCTAGAGTTGAAGCTATCAAAATGTCCATAAAAAGTACAAATAAAGCAGTTTGCATTACTGCTGCTTACTGAAACCTCATTTCAGTGTTTCTTGGATTATTGTATAGCCACCATGTACAGATTACTCTTAGAACAACTTTAATGAGTTACTGCCTAGCTCAAAGCTTTTGAAGCATTCTCATTATTCAGATGGCTTGTATTTGCTATGCAAATTAATACTTCGTCAGTGAGTACTGTCAGTATTCCCTCAGTGGGGTACTCAGCTGTTTCCTGCCTCTTGTGAGGCTTTGGAAGTCTTGCTTTGTGGTCATTTTCCTCCTTTGGCAAATGTGGCAGATTTTATTCAGGTTTGCAGTCCATGCTCTGCTTAGTCTGGAAAACAGAAGTATTCTTCTTAAGCCTTCCTTTTTCCAGGGAGGTTTTATGGATTGTTCTGCATTTCCATCTGATGTGATTATAGTAGCTTTTTTTTTGTAGCAGCCATTTGTGTTCAATAAATATTATATATAAGAAGGATTTCTAGAATGACAGTGGTTATCCTTTGCTGATAGTGAAGATGGTGAAGCGTATTAAGGACTAGAATTCTACGGTCTTTGCATCTCTTCTGTGCAGTTTTGTGCTCTGTTTTCTCTGCTAGCTCAGGAAGAAGTAATAGATTGTCTTTGGGCCTTCTTTGGTCATGAGCATTGTGGGGTTCTTTTCCCCAGATTCTAACCAGGTTTTGTTCTTTTCTGAAATGCTTCTTGATTTATTTTTTTTTTAAAGTATTAAGAATGTACATTGGTGTTACTAGAAGAGGTAAATGGTTAGCCTGAAGGGTTACCTTGATCACTACGGTGGCATAGAGGCTGTTTCTTGCTACGTATGTTTAAATTTGGTTCAGACTTGGAAATCTCTAGTAAAGGAAGTCTCAGAAGTCCAGAAGTTTTTTTTTCTTAAATTGTCCTTTTCCTGATCTGAAGAAAATTCCCGCTCCCTTGTTAAGGATAGCTGCCAGTGTACTGCTGACCTGATGAGGTCACATCTGTCTTTTGTTGTTTTTCCTTATCAATGAGTCCAAAGTTTATGGTCAGCCAGCTGCTGCTAAGGAAACTCCTAATTATAAATCAGCATTTGTTATTTGTGCTAGCATCAAAGATGAAAGAGGTGTTTTTTCTGCAGTACTTAGATTTCAATTTATCTTTCCTACATTGTTGAAGACCTGTGAGCAGAGATCAGTTGAGACTCCTCTGAAAGAGCATCTTTTAAGTCTTTCTGTGATAAAGAGCTCTCGTGTGTGAGAGACTCTGGTTCTTGTAAATCTAAAATTCATTGAACAATCATCTTTTTAGAGTAGCCTAAGAATCCTGTGTGCTTAGCTTGTCATTCTGTTAGTTTACGTTGTTTCATTCCTAATTAGCGATAGCATTTAGCACAGTAATAGTAATTCTGTTCCTAATGCAAGTAACTGTCGTCACATTAAAAATTGGTGTCCCATCACAAAGTACAATCAGTAGGCCAGCAGCATGTTCCTAGGCTAGCAGACCTTCCAGTTGACAAGAAAGAAGCCACTTGAGTTTTTGCTTAGCTATTCACATGTCAGAGAAATCAGTACGGTTCCTTGCTAAGGCTGCAAAATGCTTTTCACAGAGCAGCACAACAGTGACTTGATCTCTGGGTGGTGTTTGAGGTCAAACTTAGCTTCAGCTGGTTTGCATCATTCTTCACTATGTAAAACCGGAACTTCTAGCAGAAGAAAATCTGGACTAGCTGGAAGGAAAAGGCTCCTTGGATTTCAATAAATCTGATTTTGTGAGTATTACTGGATTTCTTTAAATTTAGTCCATAATTTTCTAGTTTGGCTTCAGCTACACACAGTAGTGTTTGTTTTAAACTCCAAATACTAGTTGGGAATTTTCTCATATGTGACTCCATGGGACATTTGGAAGTAGACTATACACAGGAATTTGGTCTCCAGTACAAAATGAAATGCATTAGTGTGCCAGAGATCCAGCAGTAGGTGTCCATTTATGTGATTATGCTCGTAAGGATGTTTATCCTTTCACATGAAGCTTCTCAATTATTAATTGTTTTTTTTTCCTTCCTGGTAAGTAGGGAGGAGAGAGAGAGGACCTCTTGTGCCACACCAGTTGAGAGCACAGTTTATTAGCTATCTTATTGGCACTTGTTGTGTAAATTAGGTTCTTTCTGGTTTTACTTCTCTCTGAGAGTTCACTTACTGCTTATATGGAGAGACAATATATAAAGAATCATAGAATTGTTTAGGTTGGACAAAATCTTTAAGGTTGAGTTCAGCCATTAACACAGAAATCCTATATCTACCAACCATGTCCCTAAGTGCCACATCTATATCTCTTTTAAATGCCTCCAGGGATGGTGGCTCAACCACTTACTTCCCTGAGCAGCCTGTTCCAATGCTTGACCACCCTTTCGGTGAAGAAATTTTTCCTAATACCAAGTCTAAACCTCCCCTGGTGCAACTTGAGGACATTTTTTCTTGTCCTATCACCTGTTACTCAGGAGAAGAGACCGACACCCACCTCACTACAACCTTCTGTCAGGTAGTCATAGAGAGCAATAAGGTCCCCCTGAGCCTCCTCTTGTCCAGACTAAACACCCCCAGCTCCCTCAGCCGCTCCCCATCAGACTTGTGCTCCAGACCCTTCCCCAGGTCCGTTGCTCTTCCTTGGGTGTGCTTCTGCATGTCAGCGTCTTTTTAGTAATGAGGGGCCCAAAACCAAACACAGGATTCAAGTTGCAGCCTCACCGGTCCTGAGTACAGGGGAACGATCACTTCCCCAGTTCTGGCCACGCTATTTCTGATACGAAGACCAGTAAGAGAATAACGGTATAAGGAATGCTTAGCAATGAGTCTCTGTTGCTATCTTGGATTTTATTTCCAAACTGGCAGCACTTTTAAAAAGTTAAACTACTTTCTTAAACTTGAAATATTGCATTAGGAGAGATTACTTATAGATGTCAAGCTAAATTCATATTTGCTGATAAAATACAAAATCATAATGACAGTATAATATCTTTCAGCAAAAACTGCAGTGACTAGACTGGGGCTGTTACTGTGTCCTACATATCTGTACATAATATGTGATTAAGCACCCTTTTGGAAAACATTGAATAACAGTTTCTAAGCAGAAATATATTAAATTATTTTTTAATAAATGTTTCAAATGCCTGACAAGCTAGCTGTCTAATTTCAATTGAAATTAGCAGGATTTGTTTGCCCAGAATTCCTTAGGTTATGCAGAGTTAGGATTATGATTAAAGTTTTTATTTTACTTTGCCAAAAAGAATCTCTGCACAATTTTTTTTAGGGAAAAATTTAAGTATTTTGCAAAAATGCATGTGATGTATTTTTTCTGCAACCAATTATACCAGTTACCTTTTCTTTGTTATTTCAACTTACTCCCTCAAATTGATGATCCTAGCAAGTAACAAATACTTTATAACATCATCTTTCCAGATTAAAATGTTACAAGTCTAAGTATTGTGTTTAGTTACCTTCAAAGTTACAAATGAGAATTGGCTGCTGAAACACTAGTAGATACTGAAATTCAGTGTGTAGCCTAATATGAATTAGAAATATAGTATCAGTAATGACAGCATATTTCTCATAGATAAATGATGTATCAAAAAGGGAAAATCAAATGCTGCCTAATGACAAGAAAATTGAAGTGGATCAAAAAGTTACAAGTTTCAGATAAAAAAATTTATAGATGTTTGTTCAAATATTTAATTGGAGTGCCTTCTACCAAAGAGATGGAGACAGATTGCAAGACTTCATGACCTACCTGTACTGCAAACTTTTGTTATTTCTTACTGTTGATAAGATTTGTGAACATTTTTTAAATTTTTTTCATAATGAACTCTGACATTTACCTGAAATGCTACCTATTAGACTTTTCTGAGAATGTTTCCTAGTTTGTTGCATACTCCCAATGGGAAGCGTGGACTATTCCTGTATATGTTTTCCCTACTAGTAAGCCAAAATTTTTTTGAACTTTCTTAAATTTATTTTTAGAATAGTAATTTTGAGGCTTCTGAAACTTGCTTTAACTTGAGCTTACAAAGTTGCTCTGATGCCTCGATTGACAATATTAGATGAGTGATTCTCCTGTTAGAATTCCAAGGGCTTGAGGAGGGCTATGGTGGTGACTTAAAACCTAAATATATATATTGCTTGCTAAGCAGGAACTAGTAAGCAGATTAGAAGGTGCGCCTGTAAGAAGGTGGAGGGAAATTACATGAGTTGTGTAAGAATCACAGCAAATAATCATGGCCAGAAAAAGGGAGAAAAGTAATGAATTCATAATCTTTCCTATGGTTCTAGAGGACAACAGGATATTTTTTGCAGTTAGCTTTTGCATCTCCTTTTAAGCTTTGCAGCAGGATAGATTTCTTACTGCTGGGAGGATAGGCAAGTGTCCTGGCTTTTACCAGGAGTTGAAACCTCGTAGATTTCATAGCTTGGCAGCTTCTGATCCATACAACTGAAGTTCAGATCAACTGATGCTGTTTTACAATATGTATTTAAGTCTGCAAGCTGTTCATGTTGGGTGGAAAGCTGGGAAGTGTTACCTACCTGATGATCTAATTTTTTTTCTGTAACTTTCTATTATATATAATAGTGCACATATAAACTCAGCTTCTTGTAACGGTAGAAAACAAATGCTGCATAATTTTAACACATATCATGGATTGTTTTGGGCTGGATGCTGTTGTTAGGTTGAGTAGTGAAGGACAAGTGAAAAATCTCTTGAGGGGAGCAGATTTCCTTAATACAGTGATTGTTCTAATAAACAGAATATGAAAATCTTTATTTTGAAAGTGACATTTAGGATATACTTAACTTACAGGAACATTATTATGCCATCAGGAATAGCTTAAAGCAATGCAACACATCAACAATGAAAACATTGGCATGTTAGTGTCACTTATTTCAATTCCAAGTACAAATACAATTTTGTAAAACAACCCCCACCCCCTTCAAATACATTAAGTGCATTAGCACCATTGTGCGAAAACCTTGTCAGCACCTGTGGCTGGGTTAAATGACGATGTTTAATAGTTTTGGAGTAACTAGGGATTTTTTCTTAGGCTTGCAATTTCTTGAGGATCTACATTGGGTTTAGAGGAATAAGAATTATTTGTCCCATTGACAGGCTAGGTTTTTAAAAGCTGTGAGAGTATATGGTAGGAATGAGGATGAAAATCACATCAGCAATTAGGCATATGAGACTAAACCAGCAGTAGCAGTAGTCATTGCTTACATATGCTTTTTGAAGTTGTAAATATTAACTGATGATGCAGCTCCTGGAAGCATTAAGGTTGAATGAAGTACTTGTGCCAGTGAATTTAGGACTGCATTTTAAACTGGGTATCAGATGTTCATTTACTTTTATATGTTCAAAGTGAGCAAATACCCATTCTGTGAAATAGGCAAATATGAAGAACTTCCAAACCTTTGGGTATAAACAGGTTTTTCTTTACCCCTGCCAAGATGTGTTCTTCCCCTTTCTGTTTTTTTCTGCTTTCTGTAATTACTGCAATACTCTGAAGCTGTACGATTAGTACGTAGTACCTCAGCATTATTACAAGGCAGTGCAAAGTGCAAAGAATGCAAATATTTCACTGACAAATCACAAGTTTTAGATCCCAGCTGCATTAGATAGAAAACTAGTCATTTAAGCACTACTTGCAGCAGCCTTTTCAATTGCTTTTAAAATGTTTTGCCTGCTGTCATTCCATGCTATATGATTCCTGAAGGATATAATGTCATTGTAACTTGAAAGCTTTTGCTTGTGTGCATGTAGCACAACATTTTTTGTGGGTTAGTTTGCATGATAGCTGGAAATACTATTGTGTATTGAGCCAGCAATCACATTAGTGACATTTTTCTTCATTCAGACAGTTTGCTTTATCTAATGAGGGTGATGCACCTGCTAAAAGAAAATTGCAGCAAACTCATTGTGCGTTTATAGATAGCTTGTGCTTTTTGGGGCTGGGGGGGGCGGGTCAGGGAAGCAAATGCTTCTGTTTGAATTTTCCATCATTCATAATGGCACATTGCACAGCTTTCAGATTTGATGGACGTTTTGCATTAAAGTTAATGCTCCATTAATATTTAAACAAATCACTAATATATGATAATTTCACTGTTGGAATATGGGTTCTGTGGGTTTCCTGCTTCAATGTGTTTTAAATGTCCTGCAGGAACAAAAGTCTGCATTTCCTAGATTCCTCATAGCAATTTAGAGAGGCTTCCTGATGCATCCTTTCTCCTACCTGAATCTCCTTTTAACACACACAGACTCCCTACCCTGCCTCCATGCCTTCCATAAGCTCATCCTGATTTAGCAATAGTTCCTTCAGGAGCTAATTGAGCTCCTCTATGAAATAAACAAAATACACGATACAAAAACATATGATGTTGATGTGAGATTGTGTTCCTAGCTTTCTTGAGAGGCTGCAGCGGAAGCTAAACTTGCGTTTTTGGCAGCTACAGAGAATGGTTTTTGCCAACACTCTGTCTAGTAAGTTGGCTCTGTTTCTTGCCAGGATGTAGCCAATGGAATTTGGATGACAGGTAGCTGTGTAACTAGCTGTGTGGTGTGAGGGATGTTCGTTAAAGCAAATGATCCATTAAGTGTAAAATAGAGGGACCCATATTTCACAGTATGTCACATGATGGTACAAGATGATATGGGATTGTTGTTGCCTTTCCTTTGTTAGTTGTTTTTGTTTTCTTAAATGCTTGAAGAGACTTCGGAAGTTTTGCTGATATGCATGAACACTTAAATGTAATCTGATGCAATATCAAAACTTTTCAAATATGACTTGCAAGGGGAGAGGAGAAATATAACTGTGTGTGTTTTCTTTCTACAGGGATGAATTGTAAAAGCTACATCATCTTGACCCAACATAGTGTTACAGTGGACTGCTCATCTCCAGTTCTAAAAGCTTTTTGAAAACCAACAGCATTGCAGCTTGTTTTGGACTTCGTTATACTGTTGTTATCAGCATGGAAAAGCGTGGTGTTTGTTTTATTTTTTTAGATGCTCAAGGCAAATCTGATAAAGAAATGGTGGAAAGTTTTATGTGGGCACTGTTTTATTTAACATGCCTTTATCTCACTCTCATCTGTTCAAAGTGAATTTCTGCAAAACTGCAGATAAAGACCTGTAGCTTGTGAACTCTAATTTTGATGGGAGTACTTGAACACTCACTTCTCTCAGCTCCTGTGTCCCTTGGTAAAACTGCTTCTGTGCACCTTATGACACTACGTAGGTAATACCAGGTTTTCTGTGTTCTGATGTCTGCTAGATGCTACTAAAAGGAGATGAACTTCCTTTTTAAGCTTTTGACATGGTGTCATAGACTAGCATGTAGTAGATACAATCAGCTGCTTTATTACCTTAAAACCAGGCATTTGTATATATTAAACTTCAAGACATCAGAGGTGGGTGGCTGCTCTTATCAGACATTGCTGTTTGAATTGGACATAACAGACGTGGTTTCCCTTCTAAAATTAATTAATGGAGTCTTGAAATTCTGTTTTGGTTTATAGCTCACTACTGATGTGATACACAAGGATTTAACTCCATAAATATGATGTCCCAATCACTGAATGGTTTATGCAATGCTGCTTTGCCAAATTAAAGTTAAAAGCAAACGGGGGGGGGGTGTGTGTGTGTGCTTGTGTGGAAGATTAGGATCAGTATGTAGTAGACTACTGAGATATGGATTGCTAGGTTCTTTATTAAAAAACAAAAAAACCAAAACCAAAACAAAACAGTTTGGTTCTAAAAGAAAGTTGCTTTTGGCAAAGCCATTCGCTGCATTAATGTTCTCATTTTAACTGTGGGCACCCAGGAAAAATTCTGGCTTTTTAGAAAGTGAATTCTTAATTGCAACATGAGGAAAACATGATACATGCATAAGGAATAATGAATCCTGGACTCCTAGGTACAGCTAGAGATGCAGTTGTTCAGTTTTCATATAGAGTAGTTGGCAGGCTGTAAACCCTGTTTTTTTTCTGCCTCAGGTTTTCTGTTTTGGTACTGTAAAATGTCAACAGCAAACTGCGATGCAGTACAGTAAGGCGGGCTGCTCTCGGAAAGGGGGGGAAATGTGTCTTGAGTCATCTCGCTCAGATTTGAGCAACCAGGAATTAAACAGCATGTTATCATTATTTTCTTTTTTTTATGGTAGAAAGGATTCTAGAATAAAATTTGCATAAAACCAACCCATAGTGATCACTGCAAAAAAGGTATTTGACTTTTTACGGTGGAACAATAATTTTGTGATAAGATTAATCCCTGAAAGCTGAAGTTTAGAATTCAAAGGCCCCTGAATATGGAAGAGAAACATTTTAAATAACTTTTCTTTTGAAGGTCAGCCTCATCCTATTCCTATGTAAAAGATATGTATCACTTTATTTAGATATTTGGAAGTTAATGTACCACCTCCTGATCTGACTGCAGCCTGGGAGCACATACACAAGATTAATCTTTTAAAGGAATTAATATAGCATGTATTCTAGAAAATACAATTCAGAAAAACCCACTTGCATCTGACAAATTTGTACTAACCCACAATCAACTGTGAATCTAGTCCTTGGTGTTGAAGTGAAATATCTTAAACGATGCATGCTGATGTTTCAACCTTTTGGTCACTGTATCATTCAATTTGAGTTCAGCTTTTTTTACATCTTCTCACTAATCTAAACAGTTAAATGAAAGGTATGAGCTCAACTGTATCCAAATTCTTGTCTCTGGACAGTGTAATAAGCTAGCCTAACTTGGAAGAGGTGACAAAGCTGAGACCCGGCGACAACTTTTTTGGGGAGAACCACTTCAGGAGGTGTTATGACTTCAGGGACCAAGGCTGCTGGGATTAGTGCACCCATTCCACTGAGTGGGTTGGTGATAGTCAAGGTACTTGGCCAGAAAGGAGTATCCAGGAGTAGCATTTAGGAATTGGAAAATGAAAACCCCTCTGTGATGGAGCAATGGTTCTGAAGTAAAAACTTGGAGAAGAGGACAAGTTGAAAGGCAGAAGATTTGAAGAGCTTGAATAAATGCTGTGTGAACTGTCTGAATTGCTACTTTGCCAAATAAAACAAATTGAGAGGAAGCTGTATCTAGGTGTCTGTCTAGTTTTGTGATTGGTTTTCGGTGTTTGGTTTTTTTAACCTTCACAGTACTCCACATGTAGAAAAAGCATGTATAAAAATACTGTTTTACTAAACAACTGCGTGTCGGTTTTCAGTTAATGTATTGCAGCAGTTAGCAGCCCTGGTAATACCATACGGAATATAACTGGAGTTTTACTTGGCTGTTTGGAATTTTAGTTCACATCTCAGTGTTTTGGGGAACAGTCTGTGCATGCAGTGCATGAATTCTGCCTGCTATCTGTGGTTGAATCCAGCTAACTAGGGGTGCGTGATCTGCCACTTGCAAGGATTAAAGTTTACCTGAGTGATGTTTTACTGGATTGTTAGGATCACCTCCAAGCCAGAACAACTTGGGAGAACAGATTGACTGAAGAGCGAGTTACTCGTCTGGTGCTTTCCAGGGGTCAGACAGTAGAAGGCTTCCAGAGTTTGAGCAGAGGAACCAGGAGCCCATACCTCTGTCTTGAAAACCCACAAACAGTTGTGGGTGCTCCACAGAGCAGTTCGGTGTGCTGTATGGGCGCCTTCTGTTCACGTAGCAGGATTTACTCGTTTGTTTACTATTTCTATTTAAACTGGCCAGCTAACTTGAGGGCACAGGGGCCATTACATGATTGTTATTTTTAATTTTGGAGGGGAACTAGCATGCAGAGGGTGGGCACTAACGCTGCTCGTTGAGGCCACCTGGATGATTCCTGGAATGTTTTGTAGTCGGTGAGTTTGAAACGGGTATTAATGCTTGGGCTGGGGGGGCTTTATGTGGTAAGCTCTGGAGCATCCAGCTGGCAGCAGTTCTCTCTGCGTGTGCAGTGTTTTTGTGACAGGGTGACAGGCTCCAGGGTTTTTGAGTGTGGATGGACGGTGGAATTAACAGTCAGCACAAAGAGGTAAACTAAAAGGCCCAGGGGGAGACTGAACTAATACTGTTGTTCTGCCGGGAAGAAGGGTGATAACCTGTACTTGCAACAGCTGCCATTTCTTCCTTTTACTTGTTAATTTGCCCTAGGGCATGCTGCATTTGATTTAAGTGCTGTTTGGAGAGGATATGATTGCAATTCCTTCTTGATTTTGACATGATGTGAAGAACGAGTGACGCAAACTAAGCTAGTGATTTATATCTCTGGTTCCATTTAGCTGGTTTTGGGCATACTATAATGCTGTTAGATCCATAATGACCTTTGTGGAACCCTCGTTCTTTGCTCAAATAATGTGGGAGAGGTATTCTGCTGAAGTGAATGAGGGGCTGTCCTGGCTCAGAAGAATGACAGATGATGATGTCACACAAGCACATTGTGCAGAACACAGCAAAACCCACCAATCAAAACAAAAAAATACCCACCAAAAGGCAGCATGTGTGCAGGGAGATACAGCAGAGGAGGTCTGAAACTGTTCTGCTTTTCGGAATGCCCAGACTTTACACGTAATCAGGAAATGTAAATTAGAGTTTCAATGTGGTGGTATAGAACAGATTCAAGCATTTCTGACTGAAGTAACTATTGGTTGAAAAATATAAGTTATTTCTACGCATTTATTTCTCCTCTAAATATTCCCTGTTCACAGCATGTTACCCCTCTGGTCAAGCTGATTGTTTCACGGGATCTTTTCTTTCGGACTAATTACTACACATTTATTGCCTCTGCCTGGTCTTTACATCCATCAGTGTGCTCTGAATCTTTTCTAGCTTTTTCCTTTGCTTTTACCCTTAGCTTTTGCCGTTAGAAATAAAAAAAAAAACCCAATTCCCGATGCTTATGAAAACAGCAAGCACAGACCTCAGCGATGCATGACTGTGGGGCTTACTAGAAAGGCTCACCCTTTGTTTTGGGGTGGCGTGTTTGTGTTGCTATTGGTTCGTGCCTCTGGCTCCCTCTGCAGAGTTTGGGATTGAAACTCTTATGCTTTATCTAGGATTTAAAAAGCAAATGGAGCATCACACTGACCTATTTCAGCCTTTTTGTTTTGCAAATGTGCTTTTGGAACTGCCCCTGGTATAATCCTGCAGTGCTATGGAAAGACTACGGCAGGGATGTTCAGGCTTGGATCTGCTGCAAAAGTGGGCAGCAAGCAACCCACATCACAGAAAAAGCTGGCTTCTAATCATAGACAAAACTCGGGTAAGTATTGCTTGTTACTTTGAAATAATTTGTACCTTTAAGTGTATGGAAGTTGGCCTGAAGGGCAAAACAATTGAAAATACAAAAGCCATCTAACCAAAATATGTATCTTGATCAACATTAAAATACACTAATAAAAAAACATTGTAATGACCTCTCTTAATACACAGAGGTGTAATATCCACAGGTATAGGCTATCAGAGCAATCCATGAAAGCACGCTGGTAGTAAAAATAGGTGGTGTGAGCATATACCCAGATGTGTGGATAGACACAGGTCAGGGTTTAGGACAGGGAAACCACATCTGGCAGATCTCAGAGAATGATGATTGTCACACGGAATATCTGACTGCTGCTGCACTGTAAAGACTGTAGAGAACTCCCCAGCTCCTGGGGTTTGCAGGAAGGTCCATGACAGCAGCAGCGAGCAATGCAACCGTGAAGATGGGGTAGAAGCAGCATCTGCTCTGACACTCCTCTGCGACAGGAGAGAGCGATCCCCAGCCTCGGGAGCAGCTGGGTAGGGGAGACAGGAGCGGTGCCAGTGGGAGGTGAGGGCTGGAGGCAGCCTGGGGAGGAGGAGGCAGCACCCCCAGTGTGCTGACAGGGGTGTCTTGCCACGGCTTTTTCTGCTAGTGCTCAGATGTGCTCTGGCTCAGTGGTTGAGTATCTTCTTCTTTGAAGTCAAATAGCATGAAAGCTATTAAGTGAAGGCACATGTTACTGAAATGAGTGTGTACTAATTACAGGAGCTGCCAACCCAATCTGTTACTTTGCTAACTTTGTCTTATTCTTCATATAGCTGATGATGCCCAGGCTTTCTGGTGAGGTGGGCAAACTTACTTATCTATTTATTTCAGTCTCCGGCTGTGGAGTTTGCAATTACATAGGAAGTAAGAGGCCTCAGGCTGGTGGTCTGCACAGCAACAACCGTCACCATCTCCCCTCCTAGAAAGAAGAGTCCCTAGGAAGACTGTGGCAGCTGTAGCACAGCCATAGCCAGACTCCTGTGCTAGCTTGCTGCCTGCCGCTCTCGCTTGAGCTCTGCCTGGAGGTGTTGATTCTTGGCTGTCATATGTAAAATCCATGAAGGCTGATTCCACTCGCAGCAGCACAGCAACAAAACCTGCTGTTGGGTGAAGTGACTGGGAAGCTGAGCGGCTTCTTGCACCACGGCTGTACTGCCTGGCTTGTGCTCCATGCAGGATCTCACTGTTGTCCTGCCCGGAAGAACAAGAACAAACCTTTTGTTCTCCTGCCAGCTGCGTGCCAGAGTGATGGGTTTTGGTAATAGGAGCACTATAGACGCAGTGAGACAAGGCTACTTTTCTTGCTGCTGCGGTGAGATGGTGAAGGAGAATTAGATATTAAATTAAAACCCGAAACAGATTTCCATGATGGGAAATAACACCCCAACCAGAGGGGCAGCGTGGCTTTCCTAGAAGGCTGTATTTAAAATGTGATCTTTTGAGTTTTGCACTATTTGCTGTGCCTGCTGTAGGCTAGGATGCAAGAAGGGCCACGCTCCCAGGTTAGAAATGGGCAGCACCAGCAGAAGGTCTCCCAGACCCAATGTAACACTGGCCTACAACCAACCAGACCTTGCCTAATGTGGCAGGAGGGCTATGAGCAGGGAGCGCTGGCAGCTGGGTCCCCTGAGCGGCTGGCACAGCCAGCTCTGCGGCTGCTTCCTGCTCAGCCCAGGGTCTGCTCAAGAGACAGGTTATGGAGGTGGACGCCCTGTTTTTCTCAGTCTCACCTAACCCAAAATATCTCAACTCCCCCCAGTGCAAACGTTCCAGCTTCTTTTAAGGTTGTTTCACAGAAAGGAGAAACGTACTTCTATCTGTTCTCATGCTGTGGTCCATAGCACAGAATTTAGCTGGTAGCTGGGAATAAAGGCAATGCAAGAAATGTAAGAATAAAATAGGTTTATTAGAGCTATTTTTACATACAGTAATGAAGACTGAGCAACTTGAAAAACTATTTGTATACCACAGCAATATTCTTGCTGAAGTTGATGTTACTGAAGTACAAAAGACGACATACAAAAAGATGCATGCCTCATTTGACTGTTTTTATTGGGACCTGTGATGAACGTGATGCCCTTGGACAGTCAAACAAGATAGACAGCACGGGGTGTGTATATATATGTACATATAACAGGTACTGTACACATTTTACTATTAACACATCTGAAGTTCACTCACACATATAAATTACTTGCTTTAATTCTATGAGAATTTTGCTGGGGTGAGGGCAGGTCGCCGAAGCTTTCAAGCTTTGCAGGGAGCTAAGGGATAACCAGCAGGAATCCTGCACTCCAGCATCTCAGGTAAAAGCCACTGCGTGCTGCTCTCTCACACCATGCAGCATGTTGAGCTGGGGTGGAAAAGGCTGAACAAGCCCTGAGCTCCAGGGAGAGACATAGCTCTGGGATCGCACATGACTGCTGTCAAACACTGGTATGTCCAAACTTGTCTGCTGAGGGCTTGTATTTTTTCATTTTAGCATTTAGTAAGCATGACTCTGTGTTAGCTGCACAGAGGTTTAAACTACGAATGAAAAAAAAAAGATGCTTTGTCCCTTAAATCCCAAATTTCATTACAAAAGCTGGTGCTTAGATAGCAATCGCTTTTAATTAACAAAGCAAGACAAATTCTTTAATGGAAATACTCCCAGTGCATCAGGTGGAAAGTACACAAATCAGTCTCTGCTGGACAGTGAAGTAACGCATTGGTCTGGAGCGTCCTGGTCCCCAGAGTGGAGCACAGCAGTGGCAGCACTAAGAGCAGGGTGGCACAGGCTTCCCTCTGCGCCTTGGCCAGCACGGCCAGCCGGGGCTGCTGGGCCTTGGCTGCTTTAGTGCCTGGCCCTGGGGCGCACTCTGCTGCGGCTGGGGCCCTGACTGCTGTGGGGAGGACAAGGGCACCCCACAGCCAGGTTGGGGTTTCCCCATCTTGCAGTGTCTTCTGTGCAATAGCCGACTGGAGCTACTCTCTGGAGTGTGAACACATCTATTTTTCTGAGCACGGGCATCTACCCGCTTGTTTATCACTGAAGGGGAAGAACATGTTCCTCATCTTGTAGGCTTCTTCTACACTTGACACTTAACTAAAGGTTTTGGTCTTTTTATAGAGGCAGAGGTTCATGGACACAGGAGAAAGGGGAGAAAACAACTGACCTAAATCCAGCTTCTATAGATACATCCCATTGATGAGATAATCGGACTCTTCGGATGTAATGGGTCGAGCTTTTTTAAGCTTCTGTCTCACTAAACGCAGTCTGCAAGCAACCATAAGCAGCAGTAAAGCAGTGATGGCCAAGCCTAAGGCTAAGGGTAACACAGCACCTACAACAAGGTTAAGACAAATGACACTTTATTCAATATATTGAGAAATCAGTAGGGAAAACCTTTAAACTTTTCTTTAAAAATACACCTAGTCTGTCACTTGGGCGCTAATATCTGGAGCAACTCATGCTGTGAAATTAAACTGTATGATCATACATGTTAGGAACAGTTCAGAATATGGAAGTACATTATTCAGTTCTTGACTATAGTATCTGGATCTATAGCATCTCACCGGAAAACTAACCTAATTAAAAATGAATTCACGTGGTTGGTCTTACCTGTTTCTGGGACTGGACGACCACCTCCAAGCTGACCTCTCTTTGGCACCATTATGCCATTCCCGTTTTGATCACCTGTTCTTTTCCCTGAGGAACTGTTATCTGCATGAAGTCAAGCAAGATAAATGAGTATTGCAGTTCAGTGACTCAAGAAGTCTTATCCACAGGAGAATAGAATTAAATAATGTGAAAGCACTTAGATTTAGGAAGGAAAAAAAATAATTAAGAACTTCTGACTCCAGTTGTGTAACTTGAATTTTTGAAATAATGTGAAACTAAAGCTAAAATGTAAATTCAGTTTTGCACTGCAAACCACAATGCATCTCAACCAAATCCAAGTGGGGTCATTTTACATTGAAAAAAAAAAAAAGATGGATACAAACTATCTTTTACAAACATCTCTAATGGGCTATAGACCAAACTGAGCTAAAACATCACTAAAACAGTTATATGTAGTTGAAAATGAGGCCATTTCAAGTTGTGTTGCTCTTCACCCTTGGAACCTGTAAAGCAGGAAATGCAGAGGCTGGCGGCACAAATCACCTTGGTTTTGCCTGGTACCTGACACACGGATGCAGAGCTTACGCGCTTGGAAGACATAAAAACACATGCAGAAAACATTTCAAAGAGGATGACTTGGAGTCACTTCAGCTTTGTGTGGTATGGAAGTTATTACAGAGCATTGTAACTACACCAGAAGAGACAAGGTGTTCTTTGCTGCTAAGAAGTGTTCACCCTGGGAGTGCAGGCGGCTGCAGTTCTGCTGCATCTCGGCTGGGACTCCCTCCAGCCCTCCCACTGAACTCCTACAGCAGTAGCTATGGTGACACTTGGTGCAAGAGTGACAGCTTAATCCACCAACACCCTCACAAAAATCAGAAATCCACCTATGTTTTTAAATGTAACGACTATGTTTGGTTTTTATGGATAACATAAATATTGAAGGGCACTTCGTACTGTGATACATTTGCTGGCAGCCCTCAGAACTGTGCCAGTGCCAGTGGAAACATACTATGCTACAAGATCTGTAAAATATGAATGTGAAACATTGTAGCTGGAACTGCCTATAGTGGTGGGTGTTAAGGAAGTGTTTAAGTCAATTAGCTCGGAACATGCATCACGTGTAACTCCCACCCACCACCAGCAGCTCGGGAGAGTGGCAGAACACGTCCCTGTCAGTGGCAGCAGCAAATACCCACAACCGTTCATTAAAGCTTAAATTGTTTCATGAAGTTCAACAAGGCCAAGTGCGAGGTGCCGCACCTGGGTCGGGGCAACTCCAGCATCAGTACAGGCTGGGCAGAGAATGGATCGGGAGCAGCCCTGGGGAGTGGGGCTCGGGGGAGCTGGCGGCTGCAAAGCTCGGTGTGACCTGGCGATGTGCACCCTCAGCCCAGGAAACCAGCTGTGTCCTGGGCTGCATCAAAAGAAGCGTGGCCAGCTGCGTGAGGGAGGCGATTGTCCCCCTCTACTCCCTCCTTGTGAGACCCCACCTGCAGCGCTGCATCCAGCTCTGGGGTCCCCAGCATAAGAAGGACACGGACCCACTGGAGCGAGCCCAGAGGAGGGGCACGAAGGTGATCAGAGGGCTGGAGCACCTCTCCTACGAAGACAGGCTGGGAGAGCTGGGGTCCAGCCTGGATGAGAGAAGGCTCCAAGACCTATAGGAACTTTTCAGTACCTAAAGGGGGCTTATAAGAAGGATGGGGACAGTTTTCAGCAGAGCCTGTAGCAATAGGGCAAGGGGTAATGCTTTTAAACTAAAAGAGGGTAGATTTTGATTAGGAAAAAATTCTTTACTGTGAGGGTGGTGAGACACTGGAACAGCCCATGGCAGGGGGGTTGAAATTAGATGATTTTTAAGGTCTCTTTCAACCCAAACCACTCTATGATTCTATGACTCATCAATACTGGTATAAGGTTAGTGCTAACGTCCCCAAGCCAAGGCACAGCACAGCCTCCCAGGCTCTGGCTTTATTGCCATGCCGTTATGGGTAGGAGGGCTTAAATGCTATCTTCACCTGCTAGGAAATGCCTTAGAAAGAAGCTGCAGTCCTCGTTTTCATTCAGGCTCTTCAAGTTGCTCTGGCATGGAAAGAGGACTTAAGGAAATTCTAAGTGTAAACTGTACCGGCTTTAAGGTACCTGTATGATACTGGAGCTGTGAAAAATAACCTGAATGTAATCGGGACCAAAACCAGCAGCTCTTTTCTGCTTCTGTCTTCTGTAAATGAAATGAGTATTTGTCTTTATTTTGGAAATACCCGAAAGACATCGGCTCTTCTTAGAGCTGCTCTAGCCTGTATGACAAGGTTACATATATATATATAAAATAAATCTGAATGCCCGTTTCATAAATTTGTTTTCCTGTCATTTGAATAAAGGGAATATTTAAGTCAACTGTTTGTAAAGGCATTTGGCAGCTATACCTGAATATGGAGAGAAATTTAGTGGGAAAACTTTGGGAGGGTAGAAGAATCACAGAATCCTTTCAATAAAGCTTGTAGGGTTTTGTTAAGACTTCTTACAGGATTGGAGGGGTTATCAGAGTCAATACTGCTCAATATCTTACAACAAAGAAAGATTTCCCTAAACAAGTTTAGAAGCCTGACATAAAGTATGTTATGTGGGTTTTGTTTTGTTTTCACTTTGTCTTCCATTTTCTAGTCCATGCCTAGGACACGGCAATTTGTAGCCCTTTCCAGTCACCCTAAATTAGAGTTCTCAGTTATGGCTACTGCTGTCAATGCCTCCGCAGCAAAAACATGACCAAGGCTTGGGCACTCAGTCAAACATTGTAATCCCAGCCCTGAGCAGTACTGCACAACAGCTGGCGCGGGCAGCCTGGGGAGAGGCAGAGACCCTGTGCCAGGGGAATGCAAAGCTGTTATGGTGATTTATACACTTGAGTTGGCTATGCTGCGGCGTGCAGATCTTCAGGCTGCTTGTGAATTCAATCCGTCTGCTAGACTGGCTATTGCTGTTTAGAAACCAGCGCATGGCTCACTTCAGTGTGCTTTGCTGCAACTGTATTTTTGGTACATTCATTTGCAAGCGCAGCAGTGCCAGAATATGCAGCTGGGCTTGAAAACTTCCCTGGAGAAGGAGACCGGGGCACTTTGGAGGCAGCCATGCAGAAATGCTGCGCTGGAGATGCAGTCTGGGTTACTTCACTATGGAGGTGTGTCTGCAAAAGGAAAAGACTCCTTTATCGACATCAGAGGCCTCTTCCTGCATCCACTCCCAACTATGGAAGAAAATGTTTGGCCTGCCAACTTGAGCAAAAGTAAACCATGAGCCTCTTGCAGAAGACCCCATGCCCTGAGTGCCTGATGAGGTTCTCTCTTGAGTTGGACTCGGTGTTCCCCTGGAGTCACCCTACTGCAGAGGAAACACAGTGGAAAGGCAGGAGTGCAGAATAATATTCACTCGCTGTCAACAATGAAAGGCTTTTGGGTTTTGTTTTAGGTTTTGGGTTTTGTTGCTTTTTTTTTTTTTTTTTCTTTTTACTGTGAATAGATCCCTTGCTAAGTCAGGTAGAAGTTTTAAACAGTCCTTACCTCGGACTTGCGTATTTTCGCCTTTTCATACCTAAGTGTACATCCTTAAAAAGCTCGTATCAAGTCAGAGACAAAAATGAGGGGCTACTGGAGTAAAGACAGCAGGTTAAGGGGAACTGGGAACAGAGAAACTGTAAGGAGAAAATGCATGCTGGGACAAATTTCCCCTAGTATTACCCTCATAGGCAGAAAGCTCATATTCCTGCTGCGAGGAACTATCTCACAGTCCAAAACACTACAGCTTAGCCCAGCTCCTTTCAAAATAGAGAAGAGATAAATATGGTAGTCCTTGACAAGGAGGTCCCTTTATTTAACATCTTTATTGGATTCTCAGATGTGAAAGCTGCTAATGGGGAGGTAAGTAGCAGAAGGGACCTGTCTTTATTGGTACTGTAACCATCACTGTAATAAAAACAAATGTTAAAAAGAAAACAAAACAACTCCCCAGTCCTGCAACTTCTTGTGAAAAACTTCTGTTAAGTCAGCTGAGAGCTTCTGTATCAAGAATCATGTCTAGCAGCCACCTAGAACGTGCCATGTGTTGTCTGTGGTAGACATTACCCTTAATATTAACACCTCCTCTTGCTCTGCCTTGCAGTCACTGGATCCAAGAGCATCATGTTTTCTTTCCTGGCTTGTATTTCCATCATGATTTGCAAATGCTAAGAAGCAAGACAAATGTAGCCCTGAATGGAGTGCTCTCAAGTGAAAAGCTGGAACCTGTCCTGCCGCTGTAAAGCCATACCCCTTAATATATATCTTAAGCAGGCAGCTTTTCACCATGTTGACACTGAAATCATTAAAGCTTATTTTTGAAATTTATTTATAATGGTATACCAGGAGCCTGGATGCTTGCAAAGTCCACTCTAGGCCAACAAGTAACATTATTGCCTTGGTCCAACAAGGTCTTTACCTTTGCACTGTGACTTGGAGGCACAGGTTCTGCCTTGGCAGCAGCAGCAAACCTGGTACTGTCTCAGCAGAAAGTCCATCCCAGAACAGGATTTCTGCCAGTGAAATTGCTAAACTTTTGAGGCTTCTGGTATGATTTCTGTTCAGTGCTGCTTACCTCTCCTGAAAAATGCATCTAGCAGTTATTGCCCTCCTGAACACTTGTCCAGATGGGCCTCATGGAGCTGCTCCAGTGCTTCTGTGTCTCTCATTTTTGTAGCACTTAATTATTAGATTTGGTCTGTAACCTCCCTGAGATGGCAGTGATGAGAGAAATCTCATTAATGCTTCTGGAGGGATTTTTAGGAATAGGTTAGATGCCTGTCTCCTCAACTCCTGGAAGACTGTGGTGCTTGCCACTGGGTCAGGACTCGAACCTCTCTGGACCTCTGGGAATCATTAACATACAGCATGTGATTCCTATGGAGTTTAAATATCTGCACGGGCAGACAGCAACTCAGAACAGATTTTGGCAGTTTCCCTTTGGAGGCAGGTAACTAGCACCTCTTTATGTCCCACCACATGCTTGGAACTGATCCATAGGTGATTTAAAAACTCACTGAGCTGTTTTCTGCTTTTTTGGTTAAAAGCATTGGACTCCTGGGTCAGTAAGGATTGGGTCCTTCTATTCTGCAAGGAAATCCTTAAGTATCATTTAACTGACATTAAATTCTGACCGAGTCTTGTCAAAAGATCAATATTAAAATCTCAAGAATTAAAACCAGACACAGTCAGCTGGAAATCTTGCCTGCTTAAAATTAAAGAGATTATAACAGCTTCTAGTAGTACACTGAAGCCCCATCACATTTTTTTAGTTTCATACTAAATTTTTTCTTTTACTGTCTACTGCTGTGCAAAAGGCTACCTTGAGAGCAAAAATGGTGCAAGTAAGTCATTGTGCAACGGGTACACACAGAAAATGACTATGCAAAAGTGCCATGCGTTTACATGCACTTCCAATAATAACCTCTGATTACAGGTTGCCAAAGTTGGTGACCTCAGTTCTGGTTTCACTTCTGGATTCACAAACCCAACGGTTTTTGTGACCTACTTAGCAGCTGACTTTCCACTGAAGCCTGCAATGCCCTTTGGCAATTTGATGGTTAGTTTGGGTGGCCCCATATCAGCTGTCACTCGGGACTATGTGGGCGAGAAGGGTTTGGGGCAGTCTTCAGAACTGTATTCCAATAAGGAGCACTGAGGTCATCTACACTGCCAGAAAAGAGGGAAATATTTGAGAGCATATTTTGCTGTTGTTCACTAAGACAGGTAAATTCTTGAAGAATGTTGTTTTCTCTCCCTTTGCAGTCTCCACAGATGGAGTACAAGCACCTGAAGAAAACTGGTGTCAACCAGGGAAATGCCCTTTACAAGAGTCAGCAGCAGAGGGCACTGAGCATTGCTTTGTTGTAACAAGAAAATAAAGCTGTTTATAAACAGTTGCACCTTGGGGGCAAGAGTCAGACTAAACCATGAAGAAATAAAAGTGAGAGGTCTCATACCCATTTTAGGCTTTGTGCACACAGTTTTGCTTTCATTCAATCGCCATTTCAGATCATTTTAATTCACCAGCAGGAACCTTAAAAGACACACCAATTTCATTGAAGCTTCTGGAGCTTTACCAAGGCAAGTGTTGGGGACTCTGCCTGTAACATCACTAGACGCTGACTCACAACAGGCTTGCAGCCTCTATGGAGAATATTACTGGGGACCTGGTGTTGCTTGATACCAGACTGAGCCTTCTCTACAGTGATGAAAGATTTCTCCTGCCTTCGAGACACGCTTCAGAAAAAAGCGCCCATAATAATCAAGATATTACTTTGGGGGAAAAAAAAGGTAATCAGTTGGCATCAGGAGAAAAGCAATTACTGTCACCCAAGCTGAACAGTACTTTGTTACGTTCTCCTGAAGGTACTCCCCCACAGATTTAAAGAGCCTTATATATCAGCTTATACAGCTGAACCTGTGGCAGAATTTGTGTTTAGCTCACCACAGGTTTTGTTCCTTAGACTGTATTATTTTCCTAGCATTCCTACACTTTAACTAACTTCCTGCACCTGGTAAGAACCAGACTTGACAATTATAAAGCAATACCTACTTGTAACTTCATTATTACAAGCTTCTTTTGTATTTTTCACATTTGCAAATTTTTACTGTTAGCCAGGCACCAAAAGACAATTCAAGTAAGTTTAAGGTGCATGACATTTTCTTTCCTTAAAGAGAACGATTTATTGAAACAGATTCGTTTCAGTTCTCACCTGGCACAAATCCACTGGTTTGTTTCTTTGGTCCCTGAGAAAGCGACTGGTTAGACATGTCTGCATCCACGGAGAGAAGTGATTGATTTCTGGCGGTGGCTTTCAGGGTCTTTTCTGCAGAGTTTTCATCAGTGTTTTCGGTCAGTCCAACAGTCCTTTGCTGGGTAGTGCCAAGAGCTGCATGTGTTACCGTCTTCCGACCTGGACTGACTGTTAACAGAAACAAAAATCATTTTTGTACAGAATTGAAGGGAATGACAGTGTTCTGATGGAAGGCCCTCTGATATGGGCCTTGAAGCAGGCTAAACCACTTCTCAGTTTCAGACATACGACAAAATGTGAGTTCCAGATACAAAGCAAGTTACCAATTGCCCACTGCCAGCTGTTAAACAAGAGTATACTCATGAACTCTACAGTGAAATCCAGCAACTGAAATATCAATGAAGAGGTGGTTAGCTGTTGTGCCAATTCACCCTCTGATGATTTTTGTTCACTTGGCTGGGCATGGGCTTATATTGAAGATGAGTAATGGAAGCAAACAAAGAGATGGTGAATCCACTGGTTCCCATATTTCCAGGGTTTAGATTCTTGCAAGGTGTGTAAGTGCACTCTGAAGTGTACATCTGAGACACCTTTTCAGATCAGGAACAGGGTCTCTGTTTCCAGAATCACCGTGCAAGTATAGAATTGATCTTTTAAATGTCAAGAACTCAACACAAAATCTGTCATTTGGGGACAGTTTTGATATGCTTTGAAAAAATGGGAGTTAATTTCTGAGCATCTGCTGTATGTGGACATTAAACCTTCCCATGTGCTATTTCCAATGAAAGGCTCTATGGTCGGAGCAAGCTGCTGGCCCACAGGGAAAGAGGCCACAGAAGGGGCATCATTCCCCTTGGGTCGTTCAGGCTGTGGTTACTTTCACAATCTACGCTGTGGCCTGGCGCACTTACAGTTCTGGCAGAAGGTTTCATCCGATCCATCAGGGCACTGCCTCACGCCATCACAAGCAAATGTGATGTCAATGCAGCAGCCATCATCGCAGATAAACTGGTAGCGAGAGCAGACCCCAACACAGGCTGTTAAGAAACAATTCCCAAATTACCAAAAGAGATATCCCAGCAGTAAATACTGATTCAGTGACTAAAATCAGCAGCATCAAGGAAAAAGCAAAGCCATGCTATGCCAAGAAGGACTGTGAACAAGGCAGGAAGCTGAAGAAAGGCCAGGCTCAGCTATATGATGCTATATTGACACAAAAGCTAATATAGCTAATAGCTGTTCCAGGCACCCTCATCACTATTCTGGCAATCTCTTTACTACAGGAATACTCAACCTGGAGGCTGTTGCACCTTACACCTTGTGCAGCACTCCTACAGCACTTTACTCTGCTGGCCTAAGCTGAAAGGAGATCTTCCCAGGCTTAAAAGACCCAGGACAGTCCTAAAAATAGATGAATGAAATCTCTATGTCTGTAACTGCATCTCCCCAACACATAACTTCTACTACATACCCATTCTGTATTTCTGACAATATGTTATTTTACATACATGCATATGGACTATATGAGATCTTTTATGGCACGTTTTCTGCAACCTAATTAAAGACGAAAAGAATGCTCATAATTTATTTACACCAGCAATCCATTGACTCCAATATAGCACATGCCAAAGCAGGACTAAGTACAAGGTCTCACAAGTGACCTTCACCAGAATGAATCGATTGCTGCCTGCTTTAATATTTAGATTCCCCTGGAAATTGAGATTGTCTCTGGACGTTTCATTTTGCATACTCAAAGCTTTCCTGAAACCTGTTCTGACCCTGTAATTATCAAGTGTTTACATCTATGCTTTTGTCTTACCAGCAGCAGCATAGTTCATTGCTTTGTAAAGTGCTATCAAATTCAGTGTTTGGTTAATGTTGTAACAGCAAATCGATTTGCGTAAGGAAGCCTTTGGATGTTACCCTGCTATGTACAAAAAGGTGCACAACGCTAAGGAAGTATGGCAGAAACACAGGCGCCTATTTAAAACCCCTAAAATCATACTTAGAAAATGCATCTCCTAAACTCAGCACTAAAAATAGCGTAGGTCTTGCATGCATTAAGGCACCAGGCACTGGTTTAACTACAGCAGTAGCACTTGAATTGCAAACCTACTCAGGGAATTAGAAAAAGAAAAAAGGCAGCAAATCCTCTATGTGCTCCATCCAAAAGATACCACAGATACCACAGCAGTAAATAAATTAGCCAGCAAACATCTCTGGCTGCTTTAGCTGAATTAAACATTAATGAAAATAACTTTGTCATCCATTATCTGGAATACAGGCATTATTAAGCAGACTCATAACTGGATTTTTGTAATACCAATTTATTACCAGAGGGAATACTCTCTTTGAAGAGCAAAATTTTCACTGGTTCAGCTGAACATAGTGATGATGCAATTTAACTTTTACTTTGTGCCTGGGCAGCAGATCATATTAGCAACTTGGCAATGACAATGTAATTAGAAGTTATTACATTAAAGAGTTCAGAATTGACAGCCACTGAAATCTAACTTGTTTTGTACCTTTTATGCTTTTTACATGTTTCCTGAGCTCAGAGTTTAAAAATGATGGGTCTGTTTCCCCAGTAACATAAAGCTTTGATAACAACCATTACACAGAAAAGCTTACGTGCGTGAAAACCAGAAAAAGCTATCAGAAATGATTGGACTACAGATGCAGGTCAATACTATTACTAGTTTGTGTCTCACACATACTATTAACTGATTTTAACTGGGTCTTCCCTATAGCACAAGCCCTGTCATGTCACACACACCGTCTGACTATACAATGAAATGTATAGTCATTTTATGATACTTTTTGTTGTTATGTTAATTTTTCCAACCCTGCACGCTTATTAGCAATACAAGGATGAACACTGAAATGCTTGAAAATACTGCTCTAACATACAAGTGACACTTGCTCACTTTCTCACTTTGAAACAGCAATTCAAAGCTGAAAGAGGTGTCATTATGTGATAAATAAGGGCAAAATAAAGCACTAGATATGGAGAATAAGGTTTCTGCCTCCATCAAGACCCTTGCTCTGAATACCATACCCTGGGTGTCACACAGCCAACAGCTCCAGTCATTTTCTCACCTACTGCAGAATGAACCATGGGCAGGATGGTCACAGAGACGTTGTCAGAGCTCCGCTGACCTGCAGTGTCTGTCACAGTTAGCTGGAAAATATACCCGCCTTCCTGAATGTGAGACAGTTTCAGTGTTCCTGGTTGCGGTACCTGATTAAAGACACACAATGAAAAAATCCATATTGGTGTAAAGGATCTGTCCATAAACTTCTAGGAATAGGGCGCTCACTTCTGTACAATGCTTTTCACACAGATTAAATATTTCTTTTAAGTCTAGCCAGCCCACTCCAACATATGCATCAACATGTAACGGCTTGATCTTTTTTCTGCATCCTCTTGTTAAAATAAACACACTTAACTTTTGTTAACTGTACTGTTTTTCATGGTACCTGGAGCTGTGGATCTTAGCACTGGAGAATAAATGGAAACATACATTTGACTAGTTCTTCGGTACTTAGAAATGTGATTTTAGAGGGCAGGCAGTGAAATATTGGAGTATTTTGCCCTCTATCGAGTTAGTGGACAGTACACATGTATCCACAGAAGTTACTTTTGTTATATATTTATTTATGATAAGGTAACTGATAGCATTGTTTTATTAATAAGATTGCCTACTTCTGTCCAGCATGACATTGATGTAGTCACGTACAACTTTTACAATTGCTGGACTGGATTTTTCCATGCCACACACTGCATTTCCATGCCTTGCTCTGAACCAGAACTAAGTTCATCTATAGTGAGTGACCTAAACAATAGGTTTCAGAAAGTCATGTGATACAAACCCAGAAAGTACTTCAATTAAAATCTAATGTTTAAAAAAATTAATTTAAATTTTAAAATTTTAATTTAAAACAGGTAACAAACTGGCATTACTAGTACCACAGCCATTTAGAAGTAAGTTTGTATTAAATGAATGTGATACTTGAAAATGTTGAATGTTTTCTAACCTTGTGACAATTACCAGTCACGAGTAACTCCAGCTGTCTGAGAATTCAGTAACACATATTTCAGTAACTACAAAAAAGCACTCCATATTTATTGGATATGTATCGGTTTTTTACAAATGAAGCACACAGGGATATTTTTATAAATAACTGAAAGGTACATTAAATCCTCTGTGATTATCATTAATATTACAACCAAAATTCTTTGGTTTGCTTATTTAAAGTTGCTTTTCATGCCTAAAAGAGAATGGGATTTTTTTATAAATATCATAATAGAGCCCTAGACCTACCTTTATAGTAGGGTGTATTGATAAATGCATTTTTCTCTTTTGGTAAGTGAATCTCCTAACTGAAATGTCTTTCTTTTTCTATTTACACAAATGCACTCAGTTATCTGATCATGCTGTTGATTACCTCCTGATGGAGTATATGACCCCTTAGATTTTATTCTTTAGTGTATTACAGAAATAAATATGCTCTAAAAACACCTGCTGCTGTTCACCATGACTGCTGGGAGAGAAAATATGGTATTTAAAACTCATGAGCCATGAAGTCCAACTGTTCTCAGTGCAAAGCCAAAGAAATGCCACTGACTTCTGAATATGCTGCCACTCCTCCTGGAAACCTCTGTGCTTTCCTTTTTATCTCCACCCTGCCCTGAAGAATGCGTGACTGTACCTGCTTTCTTACAGAATTTGGCTCAAACTTGACAGTACCATTCCAGATAGTCAGGATTTTTTAAAAAACAACCCATAATTGCCCCTAAGTGTCATGGAGCTGCACAGTTACAGTATGTGGTAGCAATCTGAGAAGCTAATTATCTAAGAAGCAATAATCAGTCACAATAGAAAAAAAAAATTCCACTAGCTTCCTCCTACAATATGCTAAGATCTCTTTATAGCAGTCCTGCCTCCTCTGCCTTCTATTTATTCTTTGGTACACAAATGCAATGCAACAGCTGCATCTTATTTAAACACAGTCCCATTCTCCCTTGTAGCTATGGATTCATATATTGTTTTCTGAGAATAAATGACATGAAATCCAGTAATTTCAGGACAGCAACTGAAGTACTAGAGAGACAGCAACTGAGGATTGTATGAAAAAAATCACAATTATTCTTTCAACTCTAAAAATTTAATTACCATGCATAATCATCAGGGTACTTATCTGTTGGAGAAATCCCTGCTCATTTGAACACAATGGGAAAGTATATATTCAAGCATGAATGTGTGTCAATTTTTTTTCCATTACCAAATATAAAGAAATCATCAAGATTAATGAGAATTTTGCAAGTTAAAATGGATGTAAGACTTGTCTCTATTTTATGAAATGACTTGGAGTAAAAGTAAAAACATGAACTTTACATTTTTTAATTAACTTTTTTTGTCTTACTCTAGATACATTACTACACAAAAGATTAATTTAAAGAGTATTTAATTATTATTTAAATAAAACAATGCTGCAGAGGGTCAGATTAACAACTCTTGATAATAAAATATTAATGATATCTAGCAACTATTCTTAAAGCTTCATGCAAGTCTTTTCTATGTATCATGCTGTTCACACTCCTTATCAAAGCCTTTTAACCTTTTAATTTTCAAGCCAATAAAATAATAAATGAAGATAGACAAGATCCCGGTGGTCTTTGAAATGACAGTTTCAAATTGCAATACAACCTCAGGTCATTCAGAACTGGCTGACTGCAGTCACCCTTCCAAAGATGTGGATCTTGCAGTAGAAGACAGAACTTTTAAAAGCACGCAGAACTGGCTTTAGTAACACTTTTGAATAACCCTGATGTGTTTTCTGTGAGGAGTACATTTACAAAGTTTCTTATGCATAAATTTTAGTAACTATTCACCAGAGAAACCCAATAGTCTTCTTTGGGTTCAGCCAGCAGCATATAACTTAACTGTGACATGGTGATCTTCAATTACCTACATACTGTAGGTATGTACATTACATACACTGTCCTCCAGGAGGCTAAGGAATAACCAGTTGCTCTGTTGGGTTTTTCCATGGGTGACAATTTTAGATTTCAATGCATTCAGCTTTCTCTTTGTGTTAGGTGAAACTCTGGTTTGTTCCATCATTACACATCTGGAGTTAACTTCGTTGATACTGGTAATTTGTCTTTCATATTACTGAGCTGGACAGACATAAGCAGCAACTGTCAAGTACTGCTCATTGTGGTGGCACTGGCACACGTGGCCTCTCGGGTTTTGGACTGTTCCTCTTGCTGATCTTGCTGATGTTTAAACTCTTCCTATCCATTGGCAGCATCTCAGCAACAGTAAGTTCTATGGTCTACACGCTCTCCCCTTTACAAGTCACTCCTGCTATAGGTGGAGTTCCTGGTGCACCCTGAATATTGTGGGCTGTGAACAGACTGAGTAGAGTCTATAGGTTTGAGACATTTTTCCTTTCCTTTTCTGCTGCTCCTAGAGCATTCACAAAGAATGGTAGGATGGAGAACCCATCTCTTGATGGTTAAGTTGAAAACAAACTGCAGCAGAAATTGTATGGATGTAATAAAATAGTATCCCAAGATACCTCACAAGGTCTACATCACACATTTCTTTGCAGTTTCTCCATAAACATCGACAGAAGACTGTTGATCTTATTAAATACCTTATTATTTTTAGTAACTCAGTTACTGAGGTGTATGTAACCTGGATCACAGAGGCAGAAAACCAAGTGCAGTGAGCACAAACAATGGTGAAAGACAGCAGAGCTGAAATACAATAGAGTATTAGCATCTACTTGTTTGCTGCTGGCCATCTTGTGCCATCCTGGATAGAGGTGAACTGTATAAACCGCTAGAAATAATCACTGGAGCAAACTTCCCAGGGACATGGTATAGTCCCCATCATTGGAGGTTTTCAAAATATGATTGGACAGATGAAATAATCTCATCTAGGTTCCTCATCTCATGAAAGGTTGGACCAGATGATCTTTTGAGGTCCTTTCCAAACTGGGTTGCTCTGTATTTCTATGAAATAAACGCTCAAGTTGTACGGTCATCCTAGTTTTGGTGCCTGGTAGCCATATCCATTTGAATACACTTAACATTTAAAACTGTATGAACACAACAATCTGCAAGTAACTGGCCATGCGCGAGATTGCACGGGTACCTTCATTTCAACCGATGAGTCGCCTTGCAGCAGCGTCCACTCATACTGCACAATCCCATGGTCATCTAAACTTTCTCGGCCATCCAAAAGCACCCAGTCGACAGGTGACTGCAGCACAATATCTTGTCCTGCCTTGCACTGTGGAGGCTCATCGTATTCTCCTTCAATAAAAAAATAGAAGCTCAGTTATTTATGAGGGGAAGCTGAGTGATTATTTATGTAAAACATATTTTATCTTGGTTAAGGTATTTATTTAACACTGTGCAACTTCCTGAAAGACAGGACAGGTTCATTAGCACACATTTCATTAAGCAAGGTATTATCTACTTAAATTTAGGTAACTTTTCCATATTCAGTGATGTCTTCAGGAAATAACTGCGACATTAAAAGCACATGGCATAGAACACCTCTCTACGTACAGGGATGTCTCACTAATACAGCAAACAGCATTGTTATAATCAGTGTAGTTTTTTTAATCTGAACTAAGGAAAATGGATTTAAATATGAATTACATAAATATTCAGATGGCAGGTACTGCACACCTTTTATAGTACTCTGTATAACCTAACAAGCTTTTAGTTTCCTTTTATAATGCATCATTATATGAGTGAAAGACTTATTTAACATAAGCTGGCATCCTAGTGAAGCAGTGCACATAATGATTAAAAATCATCAGAAATTACCACCAATTTTAAGTGCCTAATTTAAGACATTCAAAGCCTGATTTTCAGACTCTTCAGGATTTGTAGCATTTTACTATATTCAAAGTACAGTTCTTACCAATTAAAATTGTGAGTACTAAGTACTTTTGCCAATCAGACCACAAGTTTTTCAGGTTAGACTAACAAAACCCTGGCAATAATGAAGCTGCCAGCTAGTTGTCTGAATGAAAGCTTTGTTATGAAAGGTTATTTCACTGCCGATTCCTGAATGGCTTTGATATTAGTTTACCTTAATGCTGAATCCTCCCATTGCTCATCCCTAGTGACTAGCACAGAAGGAAAGTCAGGCATTTGTGGTGAGGCATTCAAGTCCTCTTTCTTTCTATGTCAAAAATTTAAAAATTTGCCTAACAAAGGCAAAACCATGACTTCTTTCAGTACAGGCAATTGGTAACACAGCACAAACTGTCCGGAAGTGCAAAGTAAATCCACAGTCAAACCAGCACAAATGGGGTTTAAAGTGAAGGACTTGGATTTACACTGAAATGTTCAATCTCAAAAACTCATCCCACCGCTGACCATTCTGGAAGTACACAGAGATATGCCTGATCTGAGAGATACCTATCTGTCATCAGTTGCTTCCAGAATTAAATAAGCAATTTGTTTTGGTTTACTGATGATCCTTGACATAAATGAAACCACAACATCCTAGAGATCACTGTATACTAATGCCCAGAAAAAATTTTGAATTACGAGGACACAATGTTTATGAACAGATGTTGGTTTGGTTTTATCAAAAAGAGAACAGCAGAAGACTCAACACCACAGTGCTTGGAGGTGTGTGTGGGGGAAGAACAGGTAAAACGTGATCCCCTGGTGAAAGAACATCTTGATATGAAAAGCTCTTTTCTAAATTTCCTAAATTCAGTTATGGGGTGACATAAGGGAAAAGAGATGTGTTTTCATTGTCCTGTGATGACGCACGGTTGTCCAGATCAATTTTTCAATGTAATTCAAGAATTGAGTAGTAACATACCATCAGATGGCAAAATAATTCAATCTTAATTGTATCTCTCCTGGTCTATGTAACAGCTGACAGATGTTTGAATAAAAGTTCATTCTCCTTCGTGGCTCTGCTTCAGCTCTGGTGTAATTGCATTAAGTCATAATCCCCTGTTTCTGATAGCACCATCACCCACAAGGCGGACTTTTAAATAAACCCAATAGGACACAGAGCAATTTGCAGATTAGAAACTGAAATTGCCTTGCAAGCCCAGTGCTGATAGCCATGAAAGCTTCCAAAAAGACAAGGCATGCCAGAATTCAAGAACTTAAGAAATTCAGGATTTCTAATAGGTAGAGTATCATTTGAGCAATAGTATTATTTATATTGTGCCATTATTAACTGCACTCTAAGTTAGGGCCAGGTTTTAATGTAATTAAGGCAGTTCAAAGTGATGAAGGACATTTTCATGAAGGATATTTTCAAAGGTTTCCAAAGAAGCCTAATTGTTTGTGACTTTGACCTAAAATCAAGCTTTAAGCCTTCTATCTTGCAAGTGCATACAGGGTTATAAACTACAATTACCCAGAAGTTGCTACATAAATAATACTGTGGAACTAATACTTTTCCCATTGAAAATGTCAAAAATACTCCTTGGGTTTTTCTGGGACTCCTAGTAAAGATGAGCTTGTCTCATCTTTACTGCCATAAATTCCTCCCTATAGCTGTCTAGTTTACCTGCCCATGCACTTGGAAAACAATATTTAGGCACCATAACTTCTCCAAAAATTGAGCCGCTGCTCTCTCTTGTTTCCAGGGAATTCGCGTTGGCATTCTCGTAAAACAGGCAGGACTGGGTGGACCTGAAGCCTGAGGTCTCCCCTGCCAAGGGAGCAGTAATAGCAGGTGGCACCTGCACACACAGTTTTCATTAACACCGCCGCTAGGTTTTCTTCATGACTAATTTACTACAGTTGAGAAATATTGCTGAAGATAATTTAGGTAAGTATTGTCAACAGAAGGTACTGAAATTAACAGCATTAGTTAAGATGGAAGAGGTTTAACAACAGGCGGTGGGGGAGTGCGAGCAAGTTCTTTGGGTCAGCTGCTAGGAAACAGACTCCAAATTGAGAAACCCAGACATTTTTTTATCTACAGCTGCTGGCTCTGGATTATGTTGTTCTTAAATATGTTTCAGGCTGGAACAAACTGCGGCTTCTGATGCGGCCCAGGCTCCGGCGGCGGGTACGGAGTCTCCGGGCTGCCGGTGAGCTATCCCGGTCTTCCTCAGCCACACTCTAACGTTCATAGGAGGGAAAAATTCCGCGTTCAGCGGCCGGGAACCCTGCCTCGCTGATCCGTTCCGGACAGCAGCCCCGGAAGGGTACGTGCTTGTCCCCAGCTACCGCTCCCGGCGCTGGCAGCGCCGGCGGCAGCGGTCCGGGCTGTGCGGGCTGCCCAGCACCGCGGCGCCCCGGGCAGCCTGGCCCGCGGC
Organism: Falco peregrinus; assembly: GCF_023634155.1. Lineage (NCBI taxonomy): Eukaryota > Metazoa > Chordata > Aves > Falconiformes > Falconidae > Falco > Falco peregrinus. Next base: position 46,495,382 of record NC_073727.1, on the reverse strand, counting down.
CGGGACCCGCCTGCCCCCCCGGACGCGCTCCCGCCGCCCAGGGCAGCCCCGCCGGCTCCCGAGGCTGCGCACAGGCCGAGGGGTGAGGGCCGGGCCGCCCCGAAGGGGCGCTCCCCGCGTACCCCCCGCACGGACGGGCCGCCCCGTCCGCTCCCGCCCTCCCCGCCGCGGCCGAGGCCTCCTGACCCGGGCGCCCGTTCCCGGCGCCGGGGAAGCGGCGCGCAGGTTCCCCCCTCGCTGGCGGCCCCGCCAAGCGGCGACGGCGTCGCGGAGAGCGGCCCCGTCCCCGTCCCCGTCCCCGTCCCGCCCCCGCGCCCGGGGCCGGCTGCCGCCATTTCCCCCCCGCCGTCCGGCCGCTCCCCGAGCGCGGCGCGGCCCGTCCCGCGCGAAGCCGCCGTGGGCCAGGCCCCGCGCCCCGACGCCCGCGGCGGCCCTTACCCGGCGGCGCGGCGGGCGGCGGCGGGGCGAAGCCGGCGGGCCGACGGCTATAGCTGCTGTAGCCGCGGTGCGGGGCGAAGCGGCAGACGGGGCGGCCGCGGTGCGTGCAGTTGAAGAGGTAGCAGCCCAGCTCCGCCGCCGCCGCGCCCCGCGGCCGGCCGGGCCCCTGCACCACGGCCAGCGTGCAGCGCGGCTCGGCGCAGCAGGCGTCCAGGCACTGCCGCCAGCCCGCCACGGCGGCGGGGGCCCGCAGGAAGGTGGCGCCGGCCGCGATGGAGTCCTTGGTGCGGATGATGGAGTCGGGCCTGGAGGAGAAGCTGCTGCCGCCGCCGCACTGCTCCCCGCCGTCGCCGCCCGCCGCCGCCGCCGGCGGTCCCGGCTCCTCCTGCTGCAGCTGCCGGCGAAACTCCTCCAGCAGCGACTCCACGCCCGAGATCTGCGACCGCAGGTCGGCCAGCGGCGCCGCGCACCGCCCGCCCGGCAGCACGGCCCGCCCGCCCAGCGCCGCCAGCAGCACCAGCACCAGCGCCGCCATAGCCCCAGGCGGCGGCGGCGCGCAGGCGGGCGCGGCGGCGGCGGGAGCGGCGGGACCGGCTCCCCCCGCCGGCACCCGCGAGCGCGGCGCGGGGAGGCGCCGGCCCCGCCCGGCTGCGCGAGGCGGCGCGGCGGCGCTCAGCACCCTCTGCCCTGAACAGCTCCGCCGGGCGGCCCCGCCCTCGGCCCCGCCCTCGGCCCCGCCCTCGGCCCCGCCCCGCCCGGCCCCGGCGCGCCTCGGCCCCTCCGCCCGGGCCCTTCCAGGTTCCGTAGCCCCGCGGGCTCTCCAGTTCCGTAGCCCCGCGGGCTCTCCAGTTCCGTAGCCCGGCGGGCTCTCCAGTTCCGTAGCCCCGCGGGCTCTCCAGAGACGTGCCCGGAGCGGGTCGCCCCGGCAAAGGCGCCGGAGGACCCCCTGCACGCGCCGCTCGCGCGAGCCGCCGGGCATGGCTGTTGGGAAGCGCGGCGGGGGAACGCCGGCAGGTAACCGGGGGAGGTGGTAGCTGTGTGAGCACACGGCGACGGACAAAATCGGCGTGGTGGAGGGCTCCATGCCAAGCCTAGCGCTCTGCTCAGAAATTAAGGAAAAAGGCCCGACAGTCAAAACTGGAGCGAGCAAAGCTGTGACTTCCTTAGTTTTCAGCAAAAAGTCCCAGATGGGATCCTGGCCACCCGAGATGGCGGTGAACTCCTTGTGCAAGGCTTGGAAGTAAAGGCTGAATGAGTTTTGGGGAAATGCTTCCAATGAAAACTCATCAGCTTTACACCTGTCACAACTTTTGTTGTAAGTTTATCATGAAATCAAGGTTGATTCTGTGACACAACAACAGTACGACCTCCCAGCTGCCCCCCAGCAACCCCCAAAACAGCTGCCTCATCATTTTTTTGGCAGATGGATGGAGCCTCAAAGCACTGGATTGGCGTGTTCAGAGCTCCCCACTAGCATCGGGAAACATGGACGTGCCAGTAAATGTATAGAGGGGTGATGGGCTCTGCACTGCCTGCAAAGGGTGTCGTAAGAGGTCAAGAGGGAGCTCTGTGTTTCCATATCTGTTTGCTTTATGCCTGCAAGCATCCTGAAGCATAGACTCTTGAATTACGTTTCTTGAATTACTGGAAACGTCTTAATAGCTGCATCAAAAAATTATCGTTATGGCAGGGTGTTTTGAATAGGTGGGAAAAAAAAGTGTATTAGATATGACTTCAAGACATCTTTTGATTCCTTCATATTTCTTGCTTGTTTTAGGCCGTGTTCCCAGCAGAACTCAGAATTGCCTCCAAAACAAATCTACTTTAATATTCTGCCATTGTGGGCCCTTAGGTGTTGCCCAGGAAATTCACATGTGTCTTCTAGTTTGGATTATGATTTTTTCTCCTCCTCCCCCAAATCACGAGGCTCTAGTTCAGTGATTCTTTGAAGCAGGTTGGCCTGTTAACAGTGCAGCTGTTGGAGATCGCTTTCCTCTGGCTATGTCCCCTGGGGGTTCTCTAAACTTTTGGAAATAGTATTTTTAAGACTTTCGGTTTCCTATTAATTTTAGTTGAAACTGGTCAATGCATTCAAAAGTTATAGGATGGAGCAGCTAGACAGTAAGATGATACAATCCTCATTTGCTTTGAAAATCAGGGTAAAATGCCACAACTTTATTTTTTCAGGAAAAAATTTGAGAAGGTGATCAATCTATTCACAACAGAGGTACTGACTGTGAAGCACTGATTTGCTAGTAGTGACACTGATTTGCTACCGTTTTGCGGCTGGACCCATAAATCATAAATAAAGCTCATGCTACCATTGTAAAGGTTAAAGTTGGCAGAGGGAGCTAACGTGTCAGATCATTGCTTCTTGAGAGTTACCCAAGATTTGGAACTCCTCTGCTTGAGCAGAAGCTCCCAGTTCTGTATCAGCACAAGGCCAGTGTTGATAACAGGGGCCTGTTTACAGGGCATGGAGGGTGGCTCATTCCACCACCCTTGGTGTATCCATTTCTACCAGATAGGTGGCCCCGGGTTGTCAGCGATGGTGACTGCACCTCTGGAGGGGCAGATTGTTCTCAAAGAAACCACTGAAAGAAATGTTGACTTTCTGTCACTTTATAGCAAGGAAGCTGTGGTTGGAATCTGTCCTCAAGGAGAGTAGACTCTTCCTCAAACAGGTGGGCATTTAAGAGGTGAAGAAGGGTATGGCTAAAGAGAGGTGACTGTCCTGGTGGCTTGCTTCAGTGGCAGTTAGGTGACTGTCCTGGTGGCTTGCTTCAGTGGCAGTTTTGCCTGTTTGGTGGTTAGTAGATGTCAAAGCATTTTCCTGAGCTGGGATAAAGATGAGATGCTTGCATTTGTACTTGGAATTGTTGAGGCCACCCTCAGATTAGCTTCTTGAGCAAGAACATGTAAGTACAGCTGATTATTTTTTTAATTTATTAATGCTGGAGCAGAACTTGTTTTGTTGCCTTATTTTCTTGGGTCAGAATGTGGATCTCACGTTACTTTGGCCTTGTGGGAAAGGTAACATTTCTAGTCATGCTGAGCTTTTTTCAGAAGGTGGCAGCATCTTATTACTCATATAAAATAGACTGCTGCTAGATGTTAAGGTCTGCCTTTATACTTCTACTTATTTTCTCATTTATTTACTGATTTATTGTTGTGAGTGCCTTAGATTTTCTTTAGGTTGTGGAGCTGCAAATAGAAATTATTACTTTCTAGTAATACTTAACATATTTTATTCCTGCCTATCATTGAAGAGAAATTTTGTGATGGTTTGATTTTCAAGCAAAGGTTGTTAGGGATTCATAAAGATATTTGTCAGGTTTTAGTTCCTTTTCCCTTTTCAAAGGATATATACATCTACCACAGTTTGTTGTCCAAAATGTATAAGACACAGGACAGTTAAAGAGGCAGGCTTTTCTGTTCCAAAAGCGGTGATTAGACAACATGTATATTCTTTACATCTAAACAATACCTGGTGGAGTAATACAGGGATGCAAAATTCATGCATATTCATGTTTCCAACCATCTGTTGATTAGTTTCAATCTCTATTCATATTCAAAATTCATAAATCATGGCAACTATGGGAGTAAGATATAAGTGCATCTGTTTTTCTCTTCCTTTAGATATATTTTTTTCCAAAGTAAAAGAATGGGAATAAAGAAAGCAGGGGACAGAAAGGTAATGGAGTAGGATGGAAAGAAATGGAAAAAGTAGAAAGGGAACAGGAAGAAAAGGCAAAGTTACATCCAGGCTTCCCCATCTAAAGTGCTTTGCTACGGACACATGTTTTCTTTTTTGTTGGAATATGTGCTCAGAGAAAGAAATATATCTTCCTTTTTGTTTGATGTCTTCCAGATGCTCTGCAAACAGTAAACACATAATGCAAATGTTATCTGCAGAAAACGTGTCACCAGCATGATGCTGTCATTAAACACATTTTCTCTCGTCTAGCTTGCTTGTGAGTATCTGTCAAGTAAACACCTATGATAGATACAAATCAGCTCGGACGGTGGAGTGGACCGTTGATTGACAGCTGAGTTGGAGCAATTTGCCCACAACTGAGCTGAAGTGATAACCTTTTCTTTGCAGCTTGAAAATTCAGGTTTCTGACCATGAGACTGAGAGCCAAGATGTTCAGCAGAAATTGCAGAGGGTAGGATGGTAAATGTTAGCAGCAGGAGCAAAGGAATTACAGGTATATAACTGAGCTTATGTGTTTTGCCATTTTTTAATATTTACCATCCCTCCCAAGCAAAATTGTGTAATGCTATGGTGCCAGTGTTATGAAAACAACAGGAGGAATCATTTTTCAAACTCCTAAATGAAGAATGTAATGTAATCATGAAAATGTTTCCTATCATATTGACTATATGTATATCTCACAGTGATGCAAGTTAAAAAGGTATGACCAGTTACAGCTTGAGATGGTTTTAGTTGAATTATGGTAAACAGTTTTCCTTGCCCTCTTTAAGAAGAGAAAAATAGCCAAGCCCAGTCTTCGCAATGTGTGTGAGTGTGTATAATTGTGCTTGCCTTTCTACTATTCTATTAAATATCAATGTACAGAAAGTGAGAGCTCTACTAGCTGATGAAGTGAAATATTATTAATAAAATCCCCTCCTTTCAATATGCCTGACTGTAATTGTGACTAAGACAAAACAAGTATATTCCTAAAACAGGGAAGGAGACAGAGAACAAAAAAAAGGCATGACATTGTTTTTTTAGAGACCATTTCCCAGCAGTAGTAGAGACTTACCAGCAGTAGTAAGGATTGGGCTAAGAAAGAGACATCAGGTGATTAACATCACATTCATACGTGCTGTGATTGCTTCTCTGCCCAGATACTGCATAATTGACTGCACAGCATTAGCCAGGCACCACATGGCATGAGCACAGATACTCCGATGGAAAAAGCACTAAGGTTCTGGTACTGAAATAAATCTTTAAAAGCCACCCCTCCTTGTAAAGAATGAGGATAGGTAGGGGTTAGAAGGGGGGAGCCATTTCTGTAAAGTGGATTTATTAATTGTGTTTATTACTTGGTGTAAGGTGAAATTCATTGTGAGAGGAGAGGTCACAATAATCATGCTCATTGATGCTAAGGTAGAGGCAGTACTAGGGTGACCTGAATTTTTTATCAAAATCAAAATAATGCATGGATGTGAGCATGGAAAAAAGAGAGGTAGGATAAGGCTAAGCAAAGAAATCCTAGTATTGCTGACAGAGTAGTATCACTGTTACCAATTTTTTAGCTGGATCTTGGAAATCCACATTTCTTTTTGACTTGGAATCCACCAAATGCTCCTTCAGCATCCTTCTGGTCAGTGCAATAGCTGCTTCTTTGGGCATGAAGGCTGTAAAACTGCAGTCTGAGAGGTGAAGGACAGTTGTGATTTTATAAAAAAAAAGGAAGATTAAAATACTTCTCTGGGAAAGGCAATATGAGAGCAGTAGATTCGTAACTGGAATTTCAGCCAGTTCCGTAGATGTAAATTACCACTGATGTACAAACAGTAAAAACCTAATTTAACAGCCAGAGCCCAGGTTTTCTAGGAGTAGAAAAAAGTAATTTTGCTTGTAAACAGCACCAGTAATAGGGGAATGGTTGAGAGAAGGAAGATGCGTCAATACCATGCATTTTTTTTTACAGTCAGCATATTATAACCTTTGAAGACACTGATTCTACCTATATTTGTAGTGGAGTAGAACAACTTGTGCTCCAAGGTGTTGGCTAAGCAAAGATTTGTATAATCTCTGTCCACTAGTCAATGAAAAAATTTCCTACTGCATATTGAAAATGTGGAAAACTATTTCATGTACTGGCTGAAAGTATATGACTGACAGCCTAAATCCTTTTTGCTTGGTTTTTTTTTGAAATACATGAAGCTTTGATATGCATAAAACTACAAAGCATTGCTTCCCAGAAGGAAAACGTCTAGCTGAAAAAATGACTCATTGCTATCTCAGCCATGTGTTCTTCTGCTGTATGGTATGTTGATAAAAATCAATTGGGTAATAAGCTCATGAACAGTGAGCCAATGGAAGCTGGTGGCAGCCTTGATGTTGATCAATAATGTTCAAGATTTTATAACAGGTTACAAAATAATAGCAGGCTCTGCAGATGCCGCTGAATTAGCGAATAAAGTGGACGTGACCACCAACACTCCTTTTCCTGTTAGCAACCCCTTGTGAGTTTTCACAGAAAGGGTAAAGAGAAGCCAATTTGTTGGTCATTTGGAGCAGTTTTCTACAGAATCCTTCATTTAGACACTTGGAATTTTGTATGTTGCTCTTAAATAAACAGTTCTAAACTTCTCAGCACTTCTTTCTTTCTGGCAGTTTCCAAACTCTTCAGAAAATGCAGGGCTTTGGGAATGTTTACAAGGGCAGCAGACCCTTTGCATCTTTACTGATTCTACAGGAAAACAGAAATATAATGATGATACTGTTTAACTTACTGGGAACAGCAGAAATCATGAGCTGACTGGACAGCTTGATCTGCAGTGGAAGACATCAGACTTCTTCATTCCACTCTTTTTAAAGCTTCCTTTTAACCTCCATTGCAAAATATGAAACTCATTGTAAACTCAAATTTATTTCCTTTTGCTTCCCAGACACTTCTCTGTATTTTTTCCTGGGGATGTTAAACAATAGAAATGAGAGTAGCAACCATTATGAATAATTTTAACCCATCGTGTTACACTGACAGATCTCCCCGTGATTTTTCCAGAGCGGTTTCTTGGATAAAGCTTTGTCTCTTAACGCTGAGAATGCATTGGCTAGTGTAATAAATCAGCTCATGTGGGGAAAATGTGCAGTTTGGTTCAGTTCAGTCAGCAGCCTGCATTGCTGCTTTCATATTCTTCTACTGTCTTAAGTGTATGCAGCCATGATCAGGTGGAAAGACAATAAAATTCACGTAAAGGATTGTTGCAATTCGGAATCTTGATGCCTTGATGTTCAAAAATAGCCGAAGATTGTTCTTAGGTCTTCATGTAATTTTTAATAATAGAAGTGATAGCTTACGGTTTGCCTAGCTATTACTTTGTCACAGAAGTAGGACCTGATGTATTTTTCTGTTGCAGGCATAAAAAATGAACCCATGATAGCTGGAAGCACAACATTTTTTCATATTCTGAAGTTGTACAGACAAGATCAGTAGATTGTCTCTCTGTCTTGCAGAGCAGATCACATAGCTTACCCTCCCAGCTCTGAGAAAAGACTTATTCTGGCTTTAGTAGGCTTTGGGTCAGATTCATAATCTGCATTTCTTACTTGCAAATTGAAAATACTAATAGATATTTACAAAAGGAGAACTGCAATAGAAAAAATAATTCACGTTAATAGCACTCTGAGGTCATTACATTGAATAATTAAAGGATACAATTAAAAATATTATTGTCTGTTTTTTTCACAGTACAATCTAGTTCCTCTTTTGCATGTTAAGCGGACTGTGTTTACCTGTGATTACTATTTTTTCATTTGTGTGGGTTTTTTGAAGCACCCTGACTGTAAATTGTAGCAGTTCCCTTGTATTTCTGGCTGCTGGCATGTTAGAACTGCTGTCACTGTTGCATTGTAGGTCACACACACAGTGTCTTCAACCGGAATCAGTGGTATGGTTCAGTAGTGTTCCTGGCTTGCTAATGGTGGGGTGTCATAACTGGCCTGTTAACTCTAGGTCTTCTATGAATTTTATCCCAAGCATTTTACTTCTATCCTTATTTAAAAAGTCTTTCTAGACTTCAAAGCAGGAGGGCTGTTAAATTAACTTAGAGAAATGAGAGAGTGGGATTTTCTTTAAGTTGGGCTGCAAATCACACATTTTGTAGTGAAGCTTAACGCAAAATGACTTGAATGCAGATAATCCTCCACTGTTATTCCCAGTGTTCTCCCATATGTGTCTCAGAGGACGCATGTGTTTCCTCACAGGTGACAAACTTGGCTAAGCAAATGTAAGAGAGAGTATCAGCATAAAAAAAACCCTAGTCATTTTGTCTCGGTCACCTACAATAGAAATGCCATCATAGTATTTAAATTGTGATAGGAAAGTGTCTGGATTTTGGTTAGGCTCAGATACAGATTACCCAGGGTAACGATCCAATGAAGATATACTGGTTGCATTAACGAAAAAAGGTCCAAAATATGACATAGACTTTCTTTCAGGGAGCTAAGTTTCCAGTTTTCCCCAACATTTCAGATTGCATTATAATTTAATTAGCCCCCAGAGCTTGAACCCATATCTGAGTTATTGCATATTATGAATTTCCAGAACTGGCTGGTAATATTCTTGAAAAATGTTTCTTAAATGAGAGGTGGTTTTTTTCTTGCTTCAAATGTGGCCTGGAAATATTGTGATAACTAATTTTTTTTTTGTGTTTCTGCACTTTTTATCTGGACTAATCTGGAAACTAGCAGTGGAAAAACGTTTATTTCAGACCCTCAGAAGCAACCCCCCTGAAGCTCTGTTCTGGCAGGAGGTAAAGATTCCAACAGATTCATGGTTTGACCAAACCAGTTTGTCCTTTCTTGTGTTTCTTTTAGAGAGAGAAAAAGAAAATACTTGGACTTGAACAATACTGACTTTTTGTATATACATTTGATCAAGATACTGTATTCTACTGAACCAGATAGTGCTTCAGTCGGTATAAGGGGCTGTGAACGAATGCAGTTTTTATGCATTACGCAGTACACTTTTCACTCAGGTGGGTTTTTTGTTGCTAATATTGTACAGAAGTTATTTATATGTGAAATTTGGAAACTGTGATTAGAAGCAGTGCAATTCACAAGAAGAGTGTATTTGATGTGTATCATGAAGCCATTTTAAAAGGCTTTCCCTGCACAGTCAGGTTATTGTGTAGTGCATATATGCTTGGCACTGCTGGAGGTGAAAACCTGCCCGTATTTTTACATCTCCAGCAGCTACAGAAAAGCTGGAGAGGACTAATCCTGAGACCATATCACCAGTGTAATAAATTAGCTCTGAGTGAGATTTGTGTGGCTTGTAACTCATACTCCTAACTGGAAGTCAGATGATATCCAGAAGTGTTACTGAGGGTATTGCAGAACTGCTTGATTGTAGACTATTATTGTTATTGCTGGATTATAAAGTATGCATACAGTGCAATAGCTCATTTCGATAAAACTACTGAATTTATTTGTTCTTCAAATCAAAGTAATTCTTGTAGAAGAGATCTTGCTGGATCTCTTCCAGCAGGGCCAAGACGTCAACCTCTTGCTCCCCGCTCCCTGCTGATACAGTCTACAAGTGTTCAGGTTCCTGAAAGCATACTTTTTGTTTACCATTCCCCATTCTCACAATAAAACCTGAATGTATTCTCCAAGGGCCAAGAAATGGGGCTATGCGTGGGACAAGTATCCAAATGCATTGCTTAGTTAGATCAACCTCACAAATCACACTGTTAGGTCCATCCGGACTGGAATCAGAGGAATTTTCTCAGGTTCTGTATAAACTTTCTGCCAGATGGTATGGAAAGTTTGGATAGTGTGTGGGATTGACAGTTTACTTGAGAGGTAGATTAAAGTGATAATGGTATGTGCTATAGGGTTTTCTGCTATCTTTGAACAGCTCTCAGTAAAGCTTATGTGCTTTGTTTAACGATGTTAAAAAAAATCTCTCATTCCTTAGCTTTTTAATTTCTGCCAGCAACTTTTTTAATCCAGAGGAGGCAAGAATGTGTTTATGCTCTCTTTTTCCAATAAGAGGGGGAGGAGAATCATGTAACAATGCTTACATGAATTAGTATTTTAACTATATTATAATAACATTTTATTTCTACAACTGTTACTCAGCTCCTATTTTCAGGAAGAAAATAGGTGACATATATTAAGGTAATTGCTATACTTTGTAGAAAATTCTCTCAGTTCCTGCAGAAAAACTCTCCTTTGTTTGAATATCGAAATACCATTTTTACAAGTGAGCATCCTCCTGGAAAATACTAATGTAATATTTTTTCAAGAATGGTGCCATTAGCCAGTTCATGTTTTAGTTACACTGTGCATGACACAGAGGGAAAGACTTTACTGTTGTTTTGTCAGCTATGCTATTAATAGGGCATTTCAGCTTTGCTTGCTCACTCTTCATGAGCTGTTGTTGAAATTTCAAGTCTGAGGATCATTTCCCCAGTGTTTCTCACTATTCAGTATGTCCTGAGATGGAATATCTTCTCAAGGTAAAGACTTTTTAAAATCTGGTATTTTACTCCATGATATCTGGGTCTTCTGTGGCCTCCTGTGAGACTGGATATTTGCCCTTTGTCTCTTCAGTGGTCTGACACAGAAAGGAATGACAGACATATTATACATTTAAGTATTGCTTAAGCATCTGTAGGTTGTTCAGTGAATGTAACACACCTATCCATAGGCTGGCAATGCATTTGGTTAAGATACCACTTAGTCACACACCTTTTCTTGATGGGATTTGGGATCCTGCCGTATTTTGCATCATTTGTTACTGGATTACAATAAATTTATCCTCCTATACCTTTAAGCTATTTCAATTATTTATTAATCTGTGTATTGCTTTAAACAGCTTAGCAGTAGCCTGCATAAATACCCAGTATAATTTTCTTCTGTAACAAACCCACCAAATCCTTGCAATGGATGCCCAACTGTCACCCTGCAGTGCCCCAGCTAGCTCATGGCCTTTCGACATCCATCCAGGCATGCTAATCCAGGTTGTCTTTCCAAACCCAGAGACACAACATACCTCACAACCCTATAGCTTCAGAATTTAAGAAATAGCACATTGGGGTTTTTGTTTATCTTTTTCTTCTCCCCCCCTACTCAAGTTATAGGATATTGCACTTACTAGACAATAAGCATGAAGAAAATATCTGCCTAAACAACTTCCATGTTCAACAGTTTAAGGGTATGACTTTTCCTCTAAGTGAATTCCTGGGTACCTTTCATATCTTGAAGGAAATCCTCAGTGCAGTTGTTGCGATTATTCCCCCAGGATATCGCGATTCCAGATCAGGATACTATGTAAGCTTGATCAGTTGAAAGAGTCTGGCCCTGCACTTCGAGATGTAGCTGTAATTTATACTAGAAATAAATTTTCATTCCTCACACCCCAAATCCACATAATGCACAATTGTTGTGCTCTTCCCCACTCCCTAGCTGCACACTCTGTCCCTTTTAAACAGGA